>NW_027286069.1:89115480-90380480 GCF_022747635.1 Hetaerina americana
GACTCTATTGTAAACTAAATATAAATTTTAAGGGAAAAAGTCTTGTTTACTTGATGGGTCGGAGACTTTTCAGACTATCCTCGTACTTAATCTCATAAAATGCAAACGAATAATTCTGATTAACTCGTCATAATATAATCGTTTCCAAATTACTGTGTTGAAACCACTAACAAAGTTCCTTTAAAGGTAAATTTGCAATAATAGCATGTAGCTGCTAAATGAAAGCGACCGACAGCTGGGGTCATTTTTGTCAATAGGGATAGGTGGGTATAATTCAGTAGGGATGTTCGGGGAATTGAGACAGCGCAGAGATAAACGCGCATTCGGCATTTAAGTCCAATCTCACAAGGGATAACACAATATGACTTCCCATCCGACGGACAGCGTACTCTAAGGTCCTCTCCACATGACCCTCCAAGAATGGATAGAGATACTAATGAAAAAATGTCACCACTGAGGTTTGAATCAGATCCCTTGGGATGGGAAGCTAAGAAAAAAAATAATCACAGCACTAACCCAACCAATGGTACACCTGAAACAGATTTTCTCTGGAGTGCCTAAATTCGAATTACAAATTAAGTCTTGTAATTTGATCTGGAAACGCATTACCGTTTATAATAAATCTATACTCATATATTTAGTCAAACTATCATCAACGAAAGAAAAAATGTCGACGAATGGCGTCAACGCTCATCAGATGATCACATCAAATTTACGTTTACGATAAGCCATGAGAATGTAATAGCATTAAGTGCTCCTCCGCTTCCTAACTATATTAATGTTGTGCGGGTAACAATTCGGCTTTCCTGAATCATTAAGGGACATGGGACCAACACTCAGGAAGAGGAAATTGACTGCACCGCGAAAGAACACTTCCTTACCCTTGCATAGACGTCTTCCGAAGACACAAAAGGAGACCTAAATCTACAACTCGAAGGTCGATTCATCTACAGCGACATGACTTCGAAACATCTAATCTAGCTAGCCTTATATCTTTACAATATAGTTATTCCATATATTATTTTCATTTGTCTTGCTCATTCCTGTCACCACTAACAATTTTCCTGAATTATTTCTGATTGTTTGCTTTGATTTTCCCTTCTTACGTCCTGCTAGATCTTTCACCTTTCTATGTAGTGCACCCATTTCTCCCTACCTATGCTGACTCAATGAGTTAACATAGGTAGGTACGCACTTTATCTTCCGCCACTCTTTTATATATATGTGTATATATATATATATATATATATATATATATATATATATATATATATATATATATATATATATATATATATATATATATATATTATACACACATATATATAGGCGTACATTAGAGTTTTTGATATGCGGTTGTAGATGGCCTTACTGATGCATAATACATATTCCTAAACTTTTCTGAAAGATGAATACGAGGTGAGTTCAAGTTCTAAGGTCACCAAGTGTTTTCTAGGAATTAAAATTAATATTAATGTTGTGTTTGAGATTTAAAAAATAAGGGAAAAACGTTTTTAATACACGTACATGACAAAGATGTCTGCACCGTCCAAAGAGGAGCTCTTATAGCTTTCACACGAGCGAGGAATATCGTCTTAGCAACAGCGTGTATTCATCCGTTTCCTCCACTTATGTGGTTGGCATCGATCCATGGAAATTCATGGAAAATTGAGTGACATAATGGTTTTGTGGATGTGATGGAAATGTGCACTCGTGGGTGCGTGACAGTTCAAAGAAGCTCGAAAGTTGTGTGATAACGAACACAAGGACACACACAAGTCACGGACTACCAGCAATTTTCTAGCGGGCAAAAGAGACCCCATGCAAAAGCGGACATGAAACCAAAGCATCGGCGCTTTTTTAATTTTATTTTTTTAAGCATCAAAGAAGATTCAACATTCTAGAATAAATATTTTCCAGGAGAAAATAGACGGCTTGAGTCAAAATATGCCACGTTATTTTCATTAAGACTAACTATTAAGTCTAATACTATTTCAAATGACGATTGCTTCAAAAATTTTGATTTTAAATTTCGTATCACTTGAATACATTAATTGTTAATTTCATTTTCACAATAAACGGAAGATGGTGTCTACAGAGTTTTGAATTAAAATTGAGGCACAACAGTCAGTCTTCAATCAGATTTTTATTCTCAAATTTAAAAATTAATTTCATCTGATACTTTATCAGGTATATTAAGAGAAATGTTCTACTTCTTGGAATGAAAACTTCAGGTTTTTACTTAACAATTTAGACAGCGAGACTACCAAAGTATTCGACTCCAGGAATCAATATGGCCTCAGGAGCGACATTTCAGAACCTTGTTATCCATGGCCTTGGTCAGAGACCCATTTAACACGAAGTAAACTAGAGTAAAGGAAGTGAGTTAATCGCGGCATACTATATAATTGGGGGGAAGGGATTACACCGGCGAATTATCACAAGACCTAGTAACCTTGATGAGAAAAATCGATGCCGCATCGATTTTCTGAGGGGTCAAGAGAGCGACGAAACGACCCCATCTCTAACTCTCGAGAGCCCTTTTAGCTCCTTCTTGGACCGCAGCAGCACACTTCCCTAGGGGTACGTCTCTAGAGGCACGTCTAATCTCTGGGACGTTCGGGGGATCGGGTTATGGAGTGCGTCTCCGATCTCTCCCTTCAATGTGGGGAGGAAAAGAGGGGCGTATGTCCGCCCGCGAGGGTTTACCTCCTACAATGCGTCTCCAGGGTACTTTGGCACCGCCGTAAGCGATGAGACTCAATGCCTTTTATTTGCACAAAACTCGAGTTTGCTCAACCAAGATAATAAAACACTTCAGCAACTTCATCGACGCCTGAAGTGAAAATATACCCCTTACAGTCACTATTTGGTACCAGCAGTCTATTTTTTATTCCCAAAAGAGAATATTTCCCTCAAAGGACACCGCCATGGGACCCTAAGTGCCGCCAAAGAAGCTTGCACGTGTACCCTTAAGGACCTTCCGGAATCCGCCTGCCAGGGAACCTTCGAGTCGTCGAAAAGCCGCTTGCAAAAGTGCGTCGACCCTCAAGGGATGAACTTTGAAGAATTTTGAGGCACTATACCTATTTCTGAAATAAATATATTTTTCCGAAACTTTTCACGAACCATTTTATGCAAAACATGCATGACCATTTGTACAACGTAAACTTTCATATTGAAGTTCTATAACAGAGGAAGGTCGTCGCATGGCTGTAAACGGTAGGTTGACTGTTTGTTTGCTGACAACAAAATAACCTCGGGATTGGTGTTGTTTTGAGTTAGCCTCGGTAGGCAGACGAAGGAAGGAGCGGTGAAAGAATTAACGAAATATCTATTGGTGCTAAACTAGGAATTTTTTAATTAACACGACCTTATTTAGGCATCCGACTATCGAAGACATTCGATAATTGATTCGATAGATAGGCTTGATAATTAAATCAATTTACCCAGTAATTCAAATAATTTTGCGCCATCAGCATTGAAAAATATTTTCCGGCCACATAAATTCAATAGCATTCATTTTATACCGTGAATTTCGACATATTTTGGCGAAGTCAAAGCGCGTTCTCACTCTCAACTTCATCTGACCTCATTGCTCGTGTCATGTGTGTCCAATATGGCCTACGCGAACGTATTTTCGCCACCATATGCATAATCGTCCGACTTGTCATTAATTTGGACGGAGGTGTACATCAAAACTCGTAATTGAATTCATCAGCTTAAAATGAGTCATTTATCAGGGAAATTGAAACCCAGAAAATTTACATTCCCGCATATTTCTCATGATTTATTTTTTTAGGAAATTACTGCATTAATGAAATATCCTAATATTTTCAGCGTGATAGATAAAAAAAAATTCATTCTGAAATGACACACGCAAATATTGCTGAGCATAGTTAAACTAAAAGTTTTACGACACCCATGATTATACTCGAAGATCTTTACAGAAACAGGAAAGGCGTAACAAAATGTAGATGGAGATTATTAAAACCGATCATTTTTTAAATTTCATTTGGCACCGCGCTTAAGATCATCAGCGGCTACACGTGAACACTTATTTTTTTTAAACAAATAGAGTTACTGTAAGTAATCTCAGTACCACTTAAAAATTACACGTATACTACAAAAGAAGTTTTATTGCAGAAAAGATTATGAATTCGAATCATACTTCGATCATCTTGGTCAAAAATACTTCCATTATAGGTAAGGTGTTCCTATGTCTCTTTTTTGGATCTCCTAATAAATACTTAAATAAAAAATACAGGGCGTGGCGCTTAAATCCGGACAAATTTGATTTTAAATTTTCCGCCATTTTGTAGTTCCACTGGAGGTGTTCCGCGATTGCCGTTCTTGAAAGCTATAGGCATCTAGTAAGCAAGCCTAACCTCAAAATGGCAGAGATGTTACGCACAAGTGCGGAGTACAATCGAAGAGCCGCTAAAACCGAAAAAGTACCGCGCTGGGCGTTATATTTCGAAATAGTTCGATTCTTCTGGGACCCCAGATCAACTGTTTACGATATTTTGGCTATGTATAATGCTTCGGAGAAGTATGGTGAAGGTTTCGCTAATCCAGCGAGGATATCTCATTCGAGGAAACGCTTGCTTACCTGGATTCAAGCGCCGCACCCTGTAAATAGTTACGGTTAAAGCATAAAATTCGCATTCATTGCATCACAAATGTGATATTGTGGCATCGGTTATTTCAATTTCACCTTATTTTGAACTAATATGTATTCCTTCAGGATATTCATAAAACCGGATGTAAAAGTGAATATGGATATAAAATATTATATACTCAAAAACAAATTCTAAAGCTTGTTAAAATCATGCGCCACCTACACAAGTTTTCTTAATTTCATCTATACTGCACAAGCTAAACGACATATTTTTATTACATGTGAGTTATAAAGGACAATGCACGAGCCGTCGTTACCACTAACGAAAAGGGATCAGGATAACATTTACCGACTGCACCATGGGGGAAAATGTATTTTTCTATTTTCATTCTATGTAGCCTAGTTATTTGTCCTTGTTTCATATAACCTTATCATTGACCTTCATATTACTAACAACTCCTCCGCTCTGCAAAAAGAAGTATTTCGCATTTCCATAACTGTAGTGAATTTATCTGTAATTGCCATTATATACATTATTTGAATTATTTTATGCATATATTGTGACTAATAATTAAGAAATTCTTAATTTTCCATATTGCTCGCCTGATGTTGATCACCATCTGCCACACACCCTAACGTTGGCCTAAAGAGAACCAACCTGATGCAGATGTATATGCACACGTTGATTGCCAATAGAAAAGTAAAGTTTTTCCATGCTGACGTCAATAAGTGATTGTTTCCTCAAATAAATGCAATTTCTTAAGTACCCCGTTGTCACGTCGACCCACGGGCACATTCCCTTCAAGAACCGCGCATTAAAGGAAACCTTTGCTTCTTTCGGATGAAGTTGCCGAACACAATCTGTATTCAGGTGTACTACGTAATCCTCCAAGCAGCGGTTCATTCCGTCCCTCGTAACTCATCAAGTACTTCGACGCGACGTCGCTCTTGAATAAGGATGCGGGTTGAAAGTAATTTCGAAACGTCTACCGCCCAAAAGACTCGTTCGTCTTATCGGTAAGCGGAGTGGGAATACTCGTAATCCGAGATTCGAGATTGAGCCTTGGAGCGCGCAATCGCTCGCGCGCGAACCTAACTTAAGCCTCTGTCAAATAAACAACGATTCAGTTCATTCTAAGGAATAGTATGAGGACCAGATTTGTAAGAAAATCTGTACATTTCACCAAATTATCTCTAAATATTTGCCATCACCGCTGAATGCATAAGGTTAGTAGTATATTTGGTACAGGATTAAGATCTATACAAACTGAACAAAGGATTAAAGGTTTTCAAGAATTAGGGAGTCTTCAGATACGCGCTGAAATAGGAGGGGAAAAACTAGTAGGACAGCTGGTAGAAGAGTTCAACTATCTTGGAATTTTTGTGGGCCAAAATGGTCAAATTGGTTGAGGCATTAAGGAAATAAAAATCCCTTAAGGCGAAGAGGCTTTCACAAGGAGAATGGAGCCGATGATAGAGGAGTTAAGTAAGGATGCTGAGAAAAGATTAGTGAAAACTTGGATATGGGGCGTGGTTTTGTACGGTGCGGATACATTTCCTTTGAAGGTTGATGATAGGCGTAGACTGGAACTTTTTGGGGGATTTGGGTGTGGAGGCTGATGGGAGAGATAAAATGGACGAACCGATAAACTGAAGAAGACGTACTAGCCATTGTGGGTAGGAGAGAGGGTTTCTGGGAATAAATCCAAAGGAGGCAGAAAAAAGTAAATGCCAAGCATTTCGATTGACGATGGAATGTTGAAGACTGTAATACAGAGGGGCGATGATAAGGAAGACGAATGCGGAATCGAAGAAGGCTTTATTGTAGTGTGGTGCGTCACGTTTTGTTGTAAGAGTCTGAGAAATGTTGCGGATTTCAGTCTGTGTCTATTCAAAACCTAATTCAAACGGTAGAGCATTAACTAACAATGATATGTTTATCTACATGATATTTTAATAACTACTCTTCCCATTGACTCTCCCTTTATTTATTCTTCAAAAACTATGTTAAACATGGGCCCTAAAGGGCGATACACTATCTTCATTAAAAAAACGATATTCAAAGTATTTAGGAATGCCCAAGGCTATTTGTAAAAAGCTAATATTATGTAGATAATAGTAACATTTTCAGGTCTTAGAAAATGTATTCCCTCCAATTAAGCACCCTCAAACTTGATTTTGGAAGGCAAAAGTGCTTATTAGGGAGACTTAAATCCCAATATTTTCGAATTTTTCTTCTCTTGAATGGTAAAATGGCGCCTTAACGTGTGTTGATTATTGATGCTTTTCCAAGCTTAAAGTAAAATCCATCGGTTGATTATACATAAGCCTTCATAAAATTATTGTGATTTTAATAAATAAATAGTAAGACCAGAAGCATACGTTTAAGGACCAATATTAACACACATTAAGGAAATTTAATTTGGCACTATTTTAAATCCTACATTAATATTTATTTCAAACCAAGCACTGAAAGCTTCCTTAGCAACCGTGAATCAAATTTAAAAATACGCCATCAATTTCAGTGAATTTAAAAATCAAATATCTTTCAATGAGTAATATGGTCAATCAAAACCATTATAAATGTGCACTAGTTGCTTAACGCTTTTTCAAATTTGATACGTACAAAATCTGCAAAAAGAATATTTCATATCACTTTAAGTATCACGAAGCACGAACGACCGTAAAAAGGGAGAGTTACTACGCCTGGACTGTAAATGTGGGATTCCGGTCGCAAAAGAAGGTCTCTCACAGAAGATTCATTGCATGCACAAGGCAACTAACTACCGCGAAGTTTGCCACACCGGTATGGCATAAGGGATAGATGAAAGAAAGTAAACGCAATTAATCTCTTTTTCTCCCCCCCCCTGAGCCAACTTGAGCTTCCTCAAGACAACATGAACGATGCGAGAGAGGTTTTACGTACACAAGTCGAATAACCCTGATCATGAATGTCGCCATACGAGTACACGAAACAAGAGAGTCACAAACGAGTCCCAAATGGCGAGGCTGACAAATGATTCTGATGTCAACCTCCCCAAGCCATGACAACAGCACAAATAAGTAATTAATTATGCAAACACTAAGGCGTGCCTGGTCAGACGAGTTTTCTCAGCATGAAATATTTGCTGAGATAGGAGAGAGAAAAATTAATTACAGGTTATAATTCAACGAGCGTATGGTCTGTAAATAGAGATACCTACATAAAACTGAAGGAAATGTGTGATTTATATTCAGGTACAGTCCGAAATCTAGCTTAAAAATAGCTCAAGATAAGGAGGCTTTCGCTAAGGTGGTACAAATACTATTCTCGAAGAACGATAAGTTGCAAACAACAAAGCAGTTCGTCAAAATGTTCGTACGGAACATGACATTCTTCAGATCAGATACATGGAGTATAGAAAAAGGGTAACAACCAAGGATAGAAGTCTTTGAAACATGGTACTGAAGGAAAGAATGCTGTAGAGTGAATTAACGGACGAAGTGATGAAAAAGGAAACATGGGAAAGAACGGAATAGGAAAGGACAAATGGAGAACTCTATGATACCGAAGAACTAGATGAATTTGGCACACCTTGAGGCACAATTATGAAGCTATAAACAACAGTATTATACATGTAGAATGGAAACTTGACAGGAAGATCCCGCGAGGAAGACAAGTCAAGTGCGTAGGACAATATAAGTAGGACCTAAGACAGAAAAGTTATTAGGTGGTAGGGGAATGATCTTAGGATTGAAATAGTGATACTGATAACTCCCACACTGAAAATTATTAGTGTATTGAGGATCCTGTTTTTTTTTTAAATTCGAAAAAAATAAGTGAAAAGACGCCTCGTGAAAATACTACTGTGAAAGAACAGGAAGCCCTCAAAGTATGGGAGCTTCCGAGAACATGAAGACTCCATTGCATGGTTGCTCCTTGTCTACGTTTTTAAATATTGGTGTTGCTTCCGACGTTTTCCAATCTCTGGGAACCTTGTGATCTACCAGCGACTTCTTAATTATTATTTATAGATACGGCGCAATTTCCAAAGCTAGATCCTTAAATATACAAGCGGGTATTTCATCGGGCCCGGAAGATTTATTAGGTTTAAGATTTTTCAGCACACTTTCTATTCCATTATATGAGATTTCAATTTTTGCCATGGGATGGTTGGCACGATTCGGTGAGCTATCCCTAAACGCTTTCCGAAACTCATTCTTGGCATTCACCCTAGATATCTTGTAATCATAAGTGATCTCATTCTTTCTGTCGTTTGAGATATTATCCCTAATATTTTTCATTTTGGCATGAAATTGCCTTTGACGTCGCAATGCTTATCTAGCATCAACGTTGTACCATCTAGGTCCCGTGTTATCTTTTATGAATTTATTGGGAATGAACTTGTTGACTGCTGAGTTCGTGATCTCAAGGAAGTGATTCCACGTAACCACAGTATTTCGGTGAATACTATATTTCTTAAAATTTACAAATTAATCCAGTGGCACGCACTTTAGGCCCTTCTTTAAACAAGTAAATTTTCCTTCTAAACTTTTTATTTCGGACCCCATGTGGCAAAAACTTAGCATTTACTGACCTTTGCTCACTAATTCCTTTAATAGTTTCTATAGTTAAGACTTTTTCGAGAATATCCGTCGCTAACAAATCAATAATATTATCCCCCGTAATTGTTGAAGTGACAAGTTGAAGCAATGAGTTTAGTGTAAAATAATTCAATAGCGATTCTCAGAGATCTTTGTCTTTACCGCCCGTTTTAAAACTATAAGTATGTGCTCTAATCAATAGATGAAATCTCCACCGATTATAACGTCGCGATTATTGTGTTGGAATAAGAAACCTTTGATTTACTGATCTAATTCTAATATTGAATTGTCTCTGTCGACTGGCGGTTGGTAAATTGCACATACATAAATTCTTTTGGATTGAGGACTTTTATTTGAGAGCACTTGAATCTGATGGGTTGACGGTGTTCATCTCTCATACTATATATTATCTCGGGGTGTCGAAACTACCGACATAAGTTGGTGTCACGACTATCCCCTCGTTGTCGCAAGAAAAATCAGGTGACTCCCACTTGAGCTCGATCTCTTTGCAAAAACTCCCAACCTCATCCCTCGAACATACCCCTCACAATCATTTCTCTTAACAATTTAAAATAATCTAGCTGAATTTTCCCGAATATTTTCCAACTCCTTAATTAAAATTCTCTCTCATGGATCCTATAACCTCGCGGCGTGTTCCAAATGTGGCCTAACTAAAATGGGTTAGCATATCCATATTCCGTTTACCTTTAAAACACAACCTTGCAAGATATCAGCAATTTAGACGGGGATGACAAAATGCAGAAGACACATAGCCGTACAGTATAGATTAAAAGATATATTGCATCGTACAACTCTAGACCGTAACACAAAGGGGATCGGGATTGGTGCGGTGGCTATCGTACTGGCTTCCCACCCAGAGGGCGCGGGTTCAAATACAGGCGGGGTTGAATATTCTTCAGAGGTATCTCGATCCCTACTTGAGGTGCTTTGTGGAGGGCACTTTGAGTGAGTACGTCGTCCGTCGGATGGGACATTAAGCTGCGGACCCCTTGGCGCCTTTCGTTAAGAGTAGGCTAATGCCGACGCCGGGTTTCTCTCCACCCTTCATCCTTTCCTATCCATCCCCTATGGCGCAAATGACCTCAGCTGTCGGTCGCCTCCCCTAAAATACTACTACTACTACTACTACCCGTAACACA
This sequence comes from Hetaerina americana, assembly GCF_022747635.1. Taxonomy (NCBI): domain Eukaryota; kingdom Metazoa; phylum Arthropoda; class Insecta; order Odonata; family Calopterygidae; genus Hetaerina; species Hetaerina americana. The sequence goes on from NW_027286069.1 coordinate 89,125,846, forward strand.
AAACAAGAAAATAAGAGCCGAATTCTAAGCATTTTCCCTCTGAAGACTTTCTATCCTCATCTTTTATCTTTGGTGTTATCAAACACCTAACGCCACATACCCTGATAGAGGGCTGCTAAAGACTCTGCATTAAAAAGGTATCTAATATTTTATAATTCCCACAGAAACAATAATGGACATAAATTCTGCTGGTAGAAAATCGACAGTCGACATCGATTCTGCAAATTCGATTATTCTGAAATTGATTTTGTCTCCAGGGCTATAGAAAAATGTTTGTTAATGCTCAAGGAAAATAATTCTGAAACTTAATCCAACACACTATGGGAAAAAAATCCAAATCTTAAAAATTTAAAGAATCCTCCACTAAACTTGTGCTACCGTAGAACTTCATTTGCAGCTAAAGATTCGCGCGATTATTTTCCAATGAGTTAAGGACATCAGGATTGTATTCATTTCAAGAAATAAAGAAAAATATTATGATATTTGATTCGCTCAAACATTTCATTAATAATGCGATCACTTACGACAGTTAAAGAGAGATTTAATTCTGTTTAAAAATGAAGATGGCAATCGTTGGTAGTCCCGGTCACGCAAATAAAGATCTCCACGTCAACCCTACCACCCAAAGTTTGCACGCAAGGGTCGAAAGGTTAAGGGGATGTAAGGGCACCACTATTGATTGCAGGAGCGAAGGGAAAAGACATTTTCCAGAACCTCACTCGCTTTGGAACAGCTATACACTCGGAGAAATCAACAAGATAGAGAAAATTAAAATCTGGATTTCACGTTGAATTTGAGACGATGTGGTATTCATTTGACTAATTCAAACTCAAACATTGAAGAGGAATAACATCCCAAGTATTTCAATATAAATGTTGGTTTTTTTATCAATTTATGTAATAATGGTACAACAATACTAATAATGAACGGAAAATAAAGACGCAAAAGAATCACATTTTTAACAAAATGCTTTTTTCATTAGAATATAAATATTTTGGTGATGGAAGGTTGACTTGATACGGTGGTATTTGAATATATTAAGCCTTAGATAAACCAAGTTCCCACTTTAAGACAACAGAGAACTAATTGGGATTCGCACGGGATGTACTAAGACAAGAGTCATAAATAAATTCCCGCGTTCTCAAATGACCTTAACACACTTCTTTCTCCCTCTTTGAAACTCCTATGGATTATGAATTCTAAGAAGAACTACAAGAGAACTTATATGGTACCCTACAAGCTACCACTAGGATGTGTGGCTGAAGGTGATTCCACACTAAAGTATGAAACATTAAGTTAAAGTTTTGCTCAAAAGTAGTTTATCAATAAAAATTCAAAATGTTTTTTAAATGACGGTAATGTTAACTTCGCCTACATGAACTGGGCTATCTAAGTGTGAAATACTTCTCTTAGCATGCGAGACGAGATATTAGTAGCAGGAAGGGCAATAAATAATGGTCGTCAGATGAACACATCTAGGCTGCATTCAATTTAAAATATATTTATTTTTCTCCTGGCGTGGTTAATTATATTTATTCTGATGCCTTAACTTTAGCATTGAAATACATATCTTTTAACCTCCCGGTTACACACTTGATCTAACTAATTTTATTTTCATGGTAGTAGTAGTGTTTGGGTGAGGCGACCGACAGCTAAGGTCATTTGCGCCATAGGGGATGGACAGGAAAGGATAAAGGGTGGAGAGAAACCCGGCGTCAGTATTAGCTTACTCTTTACGAAAGGCGCCAAGGGGTCCGCACCTTAACGTCCCATCCGACGGACGACGTACTCACTCAAAGTGCCCTCCACAAAGCACCTCAAGTAGGGATCGAGATACCTCTGAAAAATATTCAACACCGCCGGGATTTGAACCCGCGCCCTCAGGGTGGGAAGCCAGTACGTTAGCCCCCGCATCATCTCGATCCCCCCTTATTTTCATGATCTTTCCTATCGCAATACGATGGCGCTTATATTACATTATCAAAATCATCGCTGAAGAGACTTGCTTCAAATTTATGCTAGGGATTTATTCTGTAATTTAACCTTCGCTCCGCAAGTGATTCTCAACCTGATTCCACTTATAATCTTATAATCTTGATACACTGCCAAACAACGTTTTGCAAATCTATCTGCTCTTCCCTACACACACCTTAATTCGGCATTCAAATCCAACTTCTTGGGGATTACGTATACTAGCAGCATACTGTTCTAAAGGAGGCAGGATTCCATACACTAGCGGTGCAGTCTTCTACATGAGTCTTCTCTCTTGTAAATGAGGCATAACTAGAGAAAGAAGAAAGAGATTGATTGGCCACAGCTCCTTTTCTTTGACACAGTACAGTTTTTTTGGCAGCTCCAGTTGGCACAAGCTAAATCTTTCCTTTCCTTATGATCAATCTTTTGAATATTTTCTGGTATATGCTACTCCATCCAACTTCTCCTTCGCTTCTTGGCACATGCGTGCCTGTTTCCCTCGGTCTTCCTCGTGATGCCTTCCTTCTGTCATCTTCCTGACAAATCCATTCGTACTCTTTTGAGTGAGCCCATATCAAATGTCCCAGGCATCTGATCACAGATTGGCAGAATAACACGAAAGATTAATTGAATTTGTTTAATCTCCGCGAACATATCTCTACGTACACATAACAGTTTCCCCATCCTGGTAAACACGTTCTGAGACTTAGTATTTCTCCGTTTGAAATCCCATGAACTATATCCCTCCAATACCATACCACTTCCGAGGCAGGTGAACAATAATAATAATCCTAGTTTTAATTTGCCTATTCTCAACTCGTCTTTCAGGAGTTTTCTTTTGCCATTAGTAAGGATCGAAAATGGTTATCAATATTTATTGTTATTAATTATTAGTCTTCCGTTAAAGGTAGGATTTGTGTGGACACAAACGTAATACTTTAACATTTCTTACCCTTGCCCAACAAGACCCAGCCTTACATCCCACTCGAGAAAATAAACTCTTAATTCCTGATTATATTCCCTTTGTTACGCCCAACATATTTCCCCCATTCTCCCCCTAACCCGGATTTCAAGGGGATCGGGATGTTGCGGTGGCTAAAGTAAGGAACGGTTGATGTGTGGAATAGCTTTCGTCTGACTCCTGCCCTTCGACCATGGGTGTCTCAACCAGGAACAATTATCATTTCTCCCGCCAGCACAAACTCTAGGGGTCATCAGAACGCCATTTCACCTTATCGAATTTGCAGGGAATAACATATCCTTTCCCTTTATCAATTAAGAAGACTATGATAATAATATTTATTTGAAAATTGCGTTATTTTGTGAGGAGTCCCTCATGCCAGAGTGATGAATAATTTACTGTTTTTTTTAATTATTCCACGATTATGCATTCAGAAAAAAACACCTAAATACAATTAACATCAAATCAATAGCCAACACGTGCCATGAAATCGCAGATGTTCGAATTTCTTTGTATAGAAATCATGGGTTGTCTTATTTCGTTAACAATAACATGACTAAAGCATTCTGGAAAATTCATTTAACGTGTACTCAAATGCAAACATTTACTTGGATGGTTTGGGAAAGTTATTAAAACGCGAAAACGGAAAATTGACGAACATGAATTCATTTACGTCTGGGGACATTTTCATTCGAATGAACGTCGCTGACACAAATTGCTATGGACCAAAATCGGTCGACCAAAAATTTAGATTTTTGAAAGCCAGAGCTAACCTCGCACTAAGCCCTAAAATGGCGTTCATATATTCTGCGTTAATCGGGTCAGTGACCTCTTCCGGCCTCTCAAGAGTTTTGGTACCATTAAAGAAATATTCTGTGATACTTTCCGAATTTTCCGTCGTCGGGTTTGATGATTACCACTGTAAAGTCCTAATACAAGGTGCGTGCTAGTACTAAGGTCATGAGTCAAGAACAGCTTGGGGTCATCAGTGTTCTCAACTTGCATGGTTTAACGCCCATCGAAACTCATCGTCAAACTGAATGGGACATACGGTTTTATTGATGCACAAAACTCTCTTTTTGCGACAGTTCTTAGGTGTAGCGTGACAAAAAAACCCAGAGAACTCTGCCATGGACCGAACAGTTTTTCTAATGGGCAAAAGGAAACCCTACAATAGAATTATCCTCATCGGTCATGGAAATCATGGCGTCGAATATCTGGAAAAAAACGTGAAGATTTACAGGGAGGTTATATGGAGAAGCAACATAAGTTTCGACTTCCTGACAACCGATGTATAGTATACATAGGTGGTCAGAAAAAACCAGGAGACCTTATAAACTGAACGCGCATATTATTGTCGAGTGAAGAATGCCGAGATGTTCTGCATATATACGACTTCAGCCGTTCATCAGCTGTGTCAATAGCATCAGCTGCAATGGAAATATTAGGTGCAGGATATAGTTTTATATTCAACATCACAATCAGCATTTCAATCTTAAGATTGGTTTACTGAAGCCTCTCCATTCTTTTCCAAACAGTTTGAATTTCCTCACTCGCTCATAGCTTCTCTGTTTTACGTCCTTCTTAATTAGTCCCATACACTTGTCCCTTGGTCTTCCTCACGGGATCATTCCCTTCAATATTCTCTTACATTATTATTTCTAAGTTTTTTTTAAGAAACATTTGTTTTGTGTCACTTTATAGGCGCACACACTTCATGCAGCATAATTTTCGGAGATAGTATATGATACCCCATCAGCACCAGTCTTTGTAGAATGAAATATCAAGATTTATTTTTAATTTTTAACACTTAAAAAAATTTGTACTAGTGCAATATATGTATTAACTAAATTAAAGCAAAGATTTTAAGCCATCTCCATCAATACGATGTCTGTCTGGAAAGGATTCAACCATGCAATATTTTGAGAAAAAGAGCCTACCTGGAAGAATGAGACCTTAGTCCCCTTGGAATTACACGTACTCCCATTGGGACCTCACCCACTTATCGCAGCGTCTTTTCCAATTTTCAAAGCAATCGGCAAAGACCTTTTTCGGAATGGTGTTCAGCTGTTTCGTCGCATTCTCTCTTTTCTCGTCAATCGACTGTTGAGAAGACTGGACTTTTGTGTCAGCTGTAGACCCCTGACTCATCTCCAGTAAAAACTTTTTTTTAGAAAATCTGGGTAATCGTTTGTGGCTTGGAGAAAGTCCCCTCCAACTGCAGCATGACATTTTTGACATTGACGAAATAAGAAAGAATGCGACGATGCAGCTGATGACGATTCTGAAAAAGGCCTTTGCGGATTGTTTTGAAAAATGAAAGAGACGTTGGGATAAGTGTGTGAGGCCCCAAAGGGGAGTTATTTGAAGGAGACTAAGATCTCATTCTTCTAAGTAGGCTTTTTTTCTCAAAATATTGCATGGATGGTAAGTTTTCGGACAGCCCTCGTATTTGTAGTTGCGTGAATTCGTTCTCGTCTGCCATACACTGTTTCCCTCAAATTGGCGTATTCAGGTATTTCCTACCCATGTTTTCAAAAAAACCGAATTCTCTTCCATTCTCCTCCCAACTTACTTAACATTACGGCCTTCTATCCTTTGAGCATTGTCCTACTTCTCAGTATCACCTCAACCCACTTTTTTTGCCTTTTTCCGATTCTCCGGCAACGTCCTCTCATCTCTGACTATACTTGGATTTAAAAATGTAGTCGTTTGCATTCCTCTCCTTTCGACTTACTCTCTAAATTCTTCTGCATTCCCATATCTCAAAAGAAAGACTGCAGGGATAGTAGGTATAGTAGGTAGTTATAGTAGGTAGGTATAGTAGGTGTTTTGTAGCTGCTTTAAAACTCGAGAGATTTTTAATAGAGGGATTATAATTTTTTATTTGATTTTTTTGTTGTGCGAAAATAATTCAGACGCAATACAGAAGTCATATCAGTGAAAGTTGTACATGTATGCATTTTACACCAAATATAACAAAAACACATACAGTAATATTTACTAAATCAATTAGAAATTGGTGTTTTTTACTGAATCATTAAACGTTAGTCTTAAAGCAAATGTACGTATTCGGGCTCTTGGGTTCGATTTTGTTATGATTGCGTATCGTGCAAGGGGAGAAGTAATACTGGAGCCTGGACTGTGACGGTGTACTAGCTATCTTTTTTTACCTCGGCGATCGAATGTACCGATATAACATAGTATCAGAATAATTGCCTTTGTGTCACAAGAAAACTCACCTGTCCTCTACTTTTCCAACGTCTAACTCTTGCCTGCTGCCTTCGAGAATCCAGAGCCTCCCGGTCTAATTTCATGACGCTTATTCGCTTCTTTTAGCAATGTTTTTTACAAAACTAGCGGATTTCTCTGAATCTAATGATATTTCATAATTAACGTTTTCTCCCATTGATCCCAGATACTTGCTGAATAATCCAAATGTGGCGTAACTAAAACATATCAACACAAACGTAGTATAGATAATGAAAATCGGTGGGAGGTATGGTAAGAGGTAGGTGGGAAAGTTTACTGTAAACCTTCAAACCTCCCCCAAATTCTCTATTTCTATAAATAATATGCCATTTAAGACTCAGTAACTGAAGATGTCGTGACACGGCAAAACCCATATCGTATCAGTTGGCCATGAAGGCCAAGTTTTATAATACCTCGTTAACCTGAAGGTTAAATTCAAACTCCGCTTGAGGCCAAAACTCAGTTTTATAACCGCAAGATAAATTCAAAACCGGCCATTAAACAGCTTGATACTGACAGATGATGTAACTATGGTTACAATGTTTAAATTCACCGATGAGTAATCTTTAATTGTTTATAATATCGGATTCGTCGGTAATCTTCAAGTTAAGCTAAAGGTCACGTTAACTAACGATTGGAGTTAACGAGACCCTATGAAACCGAGCCTAAATAAATTTAAGTAAATTTTTACATAACTCTGATATGGATAATTTCCACGAAATATAGACTATTTATAGAGTAGTTTCCTTGGTAATGCTTTACACATTAAGCTAACAATATTATTGTAGGCATTCTACCGGGCAAGGTGTACACAGCCTATACAATTGTATAACAATACATTTACTTGCATCTTCTAATAAATAACATAACCTGACATCGGACACTAGAATAAGCCGATCTAGAATTCCGTGAGCTTCCTTCCTCCCTTCATTCCGTCCAACATCCCTATCCTAGTCCTACCCCTTCCTCGCTTGCCTTACATTATCCCCTCTATCACAGTCTTCAACATCCCATTACCAATCGAAATGCTTCGAATCCATCTTTCTTACCTCTTTTGGATTTCTCTCACAACAACCTCTCTCCGCCTTCACCATACCTAGCACTTCCATTTTTTTTCTTTTCTGTCCATTTCACCTTTTCCATCCTAAAAATTTAACAGAAAATAATACTTTTGCACAATAAATTTGCCGATTATATTTCATGATGACCCTTTATTGAACACACCTCGTGTCAAACGAATCTATGGTGGATTGGGTGCGCGCCAATTTCGTTCATGGATTCTGTGAAAGAGTGTCGGGGTGAATAGTGAAACGAGAGGGACACTTCGGAATCGGAGAGAAATCAATGCCAAGGTTATCTGAACTTCCGACTCATCCTCTCGTTTTCCTCCTCTCCCTCTCTCCTGTTTAGCCTTCTTGCTTCCTCATCGAATCACGAGATTAGCACAGCGGCATCCGTGCTGGGAAGAAAAAATATAAATCGGAGAGCACGTCCTTTTGGGAATCAACAGTGGGAATCGTGGAGAAGTAACGCAGGCCTTACGCCACCATTGAGTGCGGAATTACGCCCGGAATTTTCCCGTGAAAGTAAGCGCGGCTTGTTTATTTAATCTCCATGGATTAAGTGGGACGCGGTGGGGTGCTAAGTAACCGATCCTCCTTTCACAGACAAGACCGTGAGGGAGGGAGAAGGGGGGGCAACCCTCCTCCTTCTCCTGCCATGACGTTGATGTCAAGGAGTAGGGAAATGAGAGGAGTATTTTAAGAAGTGTATATGCCTTGCCCACTTATTTCTGAACGACTAGAAAGCATGACGATGGCACATTTTTCTTCTCGTTTTCAAGATCATTCGCGGAATAATGGGGCGCCGGCGACGACGAACAGGTTTCCCTCCTCCTACCCCCCCCCCCCCGCCTCCTTTCCCTCCCACTCCCTATGAGAAAGAGGAGAAACGCAAATTATTTTCACTAGACAAGATTATCTGCCTACCTCCATCCGTTGCAGTGACAAAGTGGAGCCCAAATTGGAGTCTGGTAATTTTTTTTCCCCCATTCAGCATTTCCCTTCCTCGGTCATCCCAACCTTGAGAGTTCCTTGACATTTCTAGTCCGACTCAGTCTCCTTAGGAGACCAAGCAGCACACCTGAGACACTCGAAATATGCGTTCCTTGAAAGTTTTCCCCGAGTCTTCTGAAAGGATTCTTGAGTTCGTTTTCAAACGGGGAAGTCGTTTAAAAAAACACAAAGAAAGGACTGACATTCGTCTGGGTTTAAAGAAAATCAGGTGATGAATCCTTCCAATGTTTCCAATACGTCCATTCATTGAAACTTTCCAACTTTAGTTCACAACATCCCGTCGCCTGGATTCACACGTTACATTATTCATAAGTACAGTGATCCTTCGGAAAATTTTCACATCGGGGTCATCGACGTTTTATCGATGAGCGATGGATTTTCTACCGCGCTATCGATTCATTCAGCAACGGCAATCGCGGAAAGGGAGAGACCCTTGGACCGGAATTCTCACGAGAAGAAATAACAAAAATATTTCAATTTAAATTTGGAATACTGTTCCACCATTTTCCCATCTGCTCTTCACAAATCACTTCATCATATAGGTATATACTCCCTATATAGTCGCCCTGGTGATATACACACATATGTACTTGAAAAGAAAATAATAGGTACACGCGGACGAAAATAGGGGTATACATGTACAAGATTAAATTCCTACTGAACACTCTCCAAGTCTGGTGTCCTAACGCCCCCCGCCGTGCACCCTTGGGCCAGGTGGGGTGTAGGTGAATGTATACAAAGTTTATTGTATTTGTGAATTGTCTGACCGGAATGTGTAGAATACTAACCGGTAAGAATTGTCTGAACTGCATGTTTGCCTGCCGTCTTTTAATGTATATTCTTGTCCCCTTTGTGTAGCATAGGCATAGGAATACCTGCTAACCATGTAATGTAATATGGGATCGCGGGACAAGTGCATGCGGAAATAGAGGGAATATATATAGAATAGCTGGTGACCCACCACCCCCTACCACACGTCCTTGCGACGGTTTGCGGGGTATTATGTAGACGTAGATACATTCGAATACATATATGTATATATACACATAAATATATATATATATATATATATATATATATATATATATATATATATATATAAACACACACACGCATGCATAGATGGAATTTTATATATATATATATATATATATATATATATATATATATATATATATATATATATATATATATTTACATACACATATACACGCACACACATTAAATATATATATGCAATAAGATTAGGGAGATCAAGTGTGGACCCGAAAGATTTAAAATGACATTTTTCCCCCACGAAAAATGAGGAATCAGAATAACCGTTGGCGACCGGGGAAAAAGTGTTTTTTTCATTTTTAATTCTAAGTAGCCTAATATTCGGTCATTATTTCATAAAACCTTTATATTCTGATGTAGCATGCCTGGTATTGAATCGCCCTGAACTAAACTTCCTAACGGTGCCATGCAGATGTACATACATATACTAGTGGTATTTTGTAGGTCATATCAACATTTCACAACTGGTAACCGGACGTTTAAAGAGAATCTTATTTTCCAAAGCATATTTTTATCATACACGCTTGAATATTATTTAAAACATAATATACAAGTATACTTGTACAACATTAATGTTCCAGCTCACCCCGAATTAAGCGAGTGAAATTCACACATTAAATGGACTCTAAGGGAACTCAGTTCCATTCTCTGTACTGCCTCTAGTTTCCGCAGGAAGATCTGGTACCCAAACTATTTCACAGGTTGGATGTCGTATTCGAAAGCAGGTGACGCCCATTTAAGGATATCAATGCCAACACTCCTCCCTTCCATTTTAACGACCCGGCGCGAAATTACCGGTCGTAATTTGTGGCACGTGCCATCCCGCCACGCGCTTCTTCCCTTGTGATGCCAGCAGTCGTCATTGGGTCAGTCTCATCCTCCTCAAGGCAAACAAAATGAGCTCGAGGAATCCTCTGTTTCCACCCTTCGCCTCGCACACCCTTCGTCGTCTACCATCCCCAGAATAATAATGAAAAAAGAGCCATCCTTCGAGACCTCTCCCAACCGTCCCCCAACGTGTGTGGAGATGGCGGTGAGGGTTCAGGTGGGGAGGGGGGAAGAAGAGAACCCCTGCTATGCCGAGCCGGAGCCAACCAGCCAGCCCAGCGTCCTCAACTCAACAAAGAGTGGAAGTCGCTCGGTTATTTCATTCCGGCACCTTGCCCTTGGGATGCCCGTCGTGGCAAGCCGACCTCAATTTTCTCTCTCCCTCCCCTCCTCATCTCTCTTCCTCTCCTTCCCCCGTAACCTGCCACTTTTTCCACCCTCCCCCTCTTTCAACATCCAATTTTATTCTTTTTTTATTTAACCCCCTTCGAGACTTCCCAAAGCAGAGGATATACATATATATATAGTATGTGTGTGTTCATGTGGAGTAGGAGAGATGAGATGAGAGCGCGCGGGTGAGAGTGACCGAGATGACTTTCTCTCGGGGTCTCCCGGCTTCGGCGGCCGCGGGATCTGGATGCAAATGACGTCGCAACGAAGGGTGGGGAAGGAGGGAGGGAGGAGTTGTTTTTTTTTGGGAATAAGGGGGCGTGTCGACATTGAGAAGATGCGGCCGCTCCCTCTTATCCCCACGCACGCATGCTCACACAAACACACACAGACACACTCACCTCCTCGCATTCCCTTCCACTCCCATTTTCCCTCCCACTCACACACTCTCTCTCTACCCGAACCTGAGTTCGGGATTCTCTCTTCCCTCCCACCCGCGACCAACCAACCGTCGTCTCACCCCCTTCTCCTACATCATCATCACCATCATCACCGCCCCTACACATCCCCCCAACATACACGCGGAGGGAGAGAGAGAAAGGTTTCACGGCCACGCACCGCACTGAATCTGTGTCGATCTCGTGATTTATTTCGTGCCTCCATGCGAGAGAGATGCTGCTTCATATATAGTTCCTCCCCACCCCCACCCCCCCACCCAAAAAAATAGGAAAAGGAGAACATTGAAACCATCTCTCCGAATATTTAGTCTGTTGTTATTGTTCCCGACAGGTGTGTTTGTGTATTGGAGATTGTTTTTAGGATACGCCTCTTGTTTTCGTTATATCGACGTCTTCTTCCATCGGATGGCTTCAAAAAAGAACATACGTATGGTTCTCCTCGGGGTTGGGTTTCGTTTACTTGCCTAAAAAGTTTCAGGACACGCGCGCGCGCGTTCGGGAGAATGAAACACGTGTGTGTGTGTGTGTGTGTGTGTGTGTGTGTGTGTGTGTGTGTGTGGGAGGGGGGGGGGGAGTTGGAGAAAATGAAAAATCGGGAGAGAAAGGACAAACGAACGAATTGGTGCTTTTTCAAGTTTGGTGAGAAGAGAGAGAAGGCTGTCGGGGGAAATTCGACGGAGATAGGAAAAGAGAAAATAGACTGATGGGCAACGGGATGCTATAGATTGTGATGATATATATGTATATATATGTATATATATGTATCTATATATATATATATATATATACATATAGATACATATATATACATATATATATATATATATATACATATATATATATATATATATATATACATATATATATATATATATATATATATATATATATATATATATATATATATATATAGAGGGGAGGATGTTTTGGTAAGCGAGGAAGAGTCGGGTCCATTGAACGGAATGCTCGGAGTTTGAAAGAATGTGGGGCTGAAGAAATGGTCGGCTATACTAGAGAATCCTTTTAAAGTACTAACTGGACGTTTGTTAGTCCCTGAATCACGTCTTGCACTTCATCTTTGCTATTTTTTCAGTCAAATAAACATTTTATGAACTTCACCTTTCGTATTCCAAAATTGCTGTCTCGACTCTTTGTCCATGCTGCATAGTTTTTCATCACATTCATCGCAATTTATTTCAATAATTACGACAGCATACTCGTTACGCCTCTTTCCTTCTTGTTTAATGTGTTTTTTGTTCTGATTTTTGCGTAATTTTACGCTTAATTTTAAACATTTTGTAATTAATTTAATTGTTTTATATTTAGTGTATATTTATAATTGCTAAAACAGGAAATCCAATGATTGATTTGCACGCAGGTCCTTTACGTAGGACTTTAAAAATTTGATTTCTAACTCAAATAATATTGCAATAATTCCTACTATGCTTTTTGAATAATATGTTTCAATGTATTAAATGTCATGGTTTTACATTATCATCATCAGGTTATTTACATAAGGTAACTACCGATTTAATGTGTATTTAGCACAAAATTTAATTGGCAAGTGTTGCATAATAGGTACATCATGATGCTATCGGTTTCGGAGTCAAAAATACTAAGATTCATATTTTTCCGTTTAAGTATTATATAGCTTGCCTTTATTGGATCCTATCTTAGATTTTCCAATAATCGTGTTACGAATTCATTTCATTGATATTCTTGGAATAATTCCCGCGAAAGATGATTAATATAAGAACTGAAAAATACCAGCAGGTTGGACGATTTTTGGAGTAGGGTTGCGTATGGAAACATGAATATTTGTCCAAGATAGAAAACAGGAATTTAATTAAAGTTTAATGCTTCCCGAGTTATTTTGACAAAGTAAAACTGGGCGTGTCGGATTAAATTTCGTCTTGGTGTGGTGTACATTGGATGATTTAGGAATTATTTAGGGAGAAATAAAGAGATATGAGGCGGAAAGAGAGTGACTGATTCAAGCAATGTTAGTGGAATACGCCAGTAGTAGACCAGAGTGTGAAATACTCGTAAGTGTGCTCTGCGTTGTCTATGTATAGGGAAAATAGATGACAGTCAAAACACAAGCCATGTCCACATCATCTGCCCAATGCCCCAAAATAGTACCGAAAAAAATCAGCGAAGCAATGATATTTTTTAATGAGATAGGCATTTTTTACTCGTATACTGTAATCTATTAATATATGTATCTAATTTATTTGAAAAACACTCTCATTTTTACTTATGTACTAAGTTTACAAGAAGTTTTTAATAGGTTGTTAAAAGTGCGTAATGACCTTCGTCGTCAGGGAACACACAAACCAAAATATCGTAGCTACGTGCCATCCGTCGCGAGGGAGTGTTGCGGGGTGGGTTAGGGCACCACTCAAACATGCACAAGTATCAGTACATACATTCACAGGATTATATATGCATTTGGTCTTATGTAAAAATACGTGCATACATATGAAAGAAAAAACGAACGAAGAAGAACTGGGTATGGTGGAGGAGGAGAGCGGATTATTGGGAAAAATCCACTGAAGTAAGATGAGGTGGATGCAGAGCATTTTGATTGTCGATACAGAAGTATGGAAGGGGGGAGAAAAAGAGATAGGGATGTTGGATGGATTGAAGGGAGGATGCGAAATTGAAGAAGGGTTTATCGTAGTTTGGGGTATTAGTTTGGGTTGGGGTAGTAGTTTTATCGTAGTTTATCGTATCGTAAAGTTTTGCCTAGTCGGGGGAGGCTTAGATATGTAGTGGTGCTATGTTTTTGTACATCCAAGACCTAATTTCAACGGTCAACTACTAGTGGTTAATAGGAATACAAGAGAAGAAACAACTTGATAGATATAAGAATGTAACTAGAACAAGTCGGGGGAAAATTGTTCGAAAACAATCTCAAGAAATGAAGTATTAGGTCTCTCAGGAAAAGAAAATCAGGAATCGAAATTTGCGTGAACCCATGCAAGAAAAGGATAGGTAGGAACATATAAGTAGTGGTGAAAACAGGAGTTACTTTTACTTTAAAAAAATAAAATAAGGCTAAGTGGCTGGCAACCCCATGAGGGATCGCTGGGGATGCATGAATGGGACTAAGGCGAAGGATTGTCAACAAATTACAGGGTGGAATGGAAGAAATTTGTTCAAGGGGGTTTGTAAATTGTTTCCAGTAACTTCCATCTCGAAATTAAATGGTGTTGATCGGAATGTAGGCACGCATATATTATGGTAAATCTTTCAGCTCCGTGCATTCTACGCCAAGATACGCAGACACTTGTTCCACCCTAGCGTGGTTTTTTAATAAAGCCACGTTTTTATCGCGTGCGAAGATGATTCGCCCTCACCCGTACAGACATCGGCAGCGAAAAGCAACAACATCCCATCGTTGGACAACACTGAAGATGCAGCGATAAGAGACCCAGATAAAGAGGTATTCGTGCTATCCAGACTCGGGGTTATAGCGAGAACAGACCCCATTGTTTTATTATAGAGAGGGATTCATGTTCGTGACACAAAGGGTCGGAATTAAGGGTCTCGGACCCGTTCGTTGACCCAATTGTGTCTTACACCACTGAAAACGTTTTGGAGAGAGCAAATGAGTTCTCTTTATTCTCCAAATTGAAAGGTTACATGGCTAATTTCGACATCCCACAGCTAAAAAAGGAACGAATAACTTTCGCTTGGAAAACAATGAAACTTAATATTTAGCAATTCAGAAATTCAAATTCAGGCAGAAAAACTGGATACATGGCAAATGGGATGGCATTGGAATTCCTAAGGAAGCGATAGATTGGAACATTAATTGGTAATCAAGGTAGAGGAAGGGAAATGATTTGGCATGTTGTACGGAATAACGGATTTCCTCACAGTGATAGTTATTTCAAGAATCGACTGACAGCCGGGGTCATATGTGCCATTTGGGATAGGTGGGTGATTTTGTAGAGATGCTCATAGATACTAAGAGGAATGGATGGCAAGAGAAACCCGGCGTCAGGATAAGCTTATCCTAATAACGAAAGACGCCAAGCGCCCAGCCGCGATACATGGCGATGTGAAGTGATTACGATTGCATGCGAAGTGTGTTTAGAACGCTAACATGAGCATATGCGAGACTCTTATAAAAAATGTCGCGTTCATGTGAACAAAAGGATTGCTATAAATAAGAGATCCTTTTGTCCCTCTCCTACTGTAAGAAATTATACTGGTTTCCATATTCTTTCGTTGAACCACCATTATTAAAATCCCAAAACAGAGTATTTTTTCTTATCGTATCCAATATTAGACTACTTTTTTGCACCCCTAAAACTTCTGGTTAGACCACAGATCATTCTGGTACATTTATATTTGCATTAAAATTAAAGTTCATATTTATCGCCCTCAGACTTTGCTTCCTTTACAAAATTAAATTGGAAATAATGGTCGCAGGTACTCGTGAAAAGTGTCATCTGAAATTAAATCAAAGGAAGTGTCTAATTTTTTACATTGAATTTTGTTTTCGAACACATAGCTGCCAGAAATTTTAAAAAATATTCGCAAATATACGGAAATACAGCGCTATTTGATGATCGTTCCATTAGCAACCCGAGCCATTGATTCAGAATGTGTGGATGAAAACGTTAAATAGGCCAAATGGAAAAAATTAATTAGAGTTTATATATTCATCCACTCCATTCTTTCTTTATTTGCCCACGTCGACCGTAATTATTATTGTTTACGTTGTTACGTATTAGATACGCATTATTCATTCTTCGTGTATTCATTTCAATTGGTTTTCTAATGTGATTAAACCCCTTGAAGCACAACAGTTGCATTTGCCAAGTGAAAGTTAAAACGTGAAGTTTAAAATTGAGGGGATAATTTTCTCAACACGATTCGGTCAGTTTATGTACAGGTAGATAAACCACGTAAAAATAATGGGAGACAACGGAATTTTAGCATGGAACGTGCACAAAGTAAAAACAATTTAAGTAATAAAAATGCATTGTTTCCATAAGCACGAAATACGGCGAATCGAGCGAAGCGAGGTCAGTTGGTCCACCATCGTCGGTTAGGAAGAGTATCCTCCTAATTAACGATAATTAATTAAAATACTCTTCACCCATGTTAGTACAGGGTTCTTAATCCTCGTAGATTCCTTCTTATTAGTAGTGATCCTGATTGAAATTTTAATTGTATGTATGTAAATATGTGTGTATATAGATGTATAAATATATAATATATGTATGTACATGTATATATATATATATATATATATATATATAGATATATATATATTACAGTAAGGATCACAAACACCTGCGTCCTAGTTTAAGGAAAATCTGCCTATAAGGGAATCGAGCCAGCGATCTCTGCGTGAAGAGGCAAGGAAGTTACATCCGCTTCTACCAGTGCCGACAACGGTGGTACTAACCTAATATAACGCACTTAATTAGTGCTTAAAAATAATCATTTTGGGTGACGTTCGACGACTGAGTTAAGTTTTCACCATTTGCGACGGATGGATAACTAGGCAAAGATTTTGCACTCAGGAAGTGGAGGAAGGGAGGGTAAAAGCCAGGCGCCTTCGTCGCTTGTTGACTGCCAGGGACGGGTATCTACATCTACATCTACTTAATACCCCGCAAGCCCCCGCAAGGGCGTGTGGCGGGGAATGCTAGGACACCACCCGTAATTTAGAAAAGAAAAAGAAAAAAAAACCGCATGCAATAACCACAAAATCATATAAAAAAAACATGGCATACATTCATGCATGAACACTTACACCCCACACACATGCAAACACAATAAAACTACCAACTAACATACACATGCACCTGAAAGTATACCTAAAAGCTTTGCAGTGTTTAACTTTGTTCCGACTTGTAAATTCAACATTTTTAATATTTCTAAAGTGACTTCGCTTTCTTGCTATTATGATTTCTGATTGTTCGGGGAAAGAATGAGTATTTGTACCTATCTGTCTTGGAATCTACCTCCCTTAGTTTATCTTTGTGGTCTGATCTACCTAAGTAGTGTGGGGCCATTATAATTCCTTCAGTGTCATAGTTAAACTCGTTTGTTCTGAACCTTTCTAAAAGTCTAAGCCTCGCTTGTTCTCTCCGCACTTCAAGTGGTTCCCAGCCTAAATCCCCTAAGAGACCTGTCACACTTGTGTTTTTATCATAACAATTTTTAACGAATCTAGCGGATTTTCTCTGGACTTTATCTAATTCTTTTTGCCAAATTTTCTCCCACGGATCCCAAATACTTGCGGCATATTCCAAATGAGGTCTAACTAGAGCAAAATAACACCTCTCTTTAACTTTTTCATTACATTTCCCCACCACCCGTTTTATGAAGCCAAGTTTCTTTAAAGCTGATCCGCATATTATCATGGAATCAAGACTTTCAAAGCCTCTCTCATTCCTCGCGAACTAATGCACACTAAGCCATTGCGTTCCCAACGCAACTCCTGAGTGGGGATCCGACACGTTCCCCGAAACTCCCGCCATCTCCTGGAAAAGGAACCAGCCGAAACATGGAAAGTCATTTAGTGCACTTTAGACGCCTTCATTCATTTTATTTGAGAGAAACGAGACTCTTGACGGCAGATGTGAATATTCATGGGCGGATTCAAATGAAATGTCACTGAAACATGTGTCCTCAGTGTAGGATCTTAGAGTGTTTACAGAAAGTAGACTAAATTTCTCTCTTTGTATCCAAGCAGTTTAAGATAAATCCATGTCTTCCCTATGCCATCTAAAACACTTCATGGAAATCAAGAGAGCCCCGTGCTGTGAAATCCTCATTCCAACTTCTATTCATCAAATTCATTGGAATGGCTCTCCGAAATGGTTAATGTCAGATCCATCCAATTTCATCTATAAATACCATCGATATCATCTCTCAACTATCATCAATATCATTAATTTTTTTCGCAATATGTACTATGATATCATTCTGTCTTCACTCTCCATATATAGTATAAACCAATCAGAAGCTCAGAAATAGATTTAAAGGGAATTTGTAACACCATTTACTCCCTCATTCACTCCCCTAAACCTCTTTCATTTGATAAATTTGAGAGTACCATAACGACTCGTACTTACTCCTCGCTTTTAAAAAATCGCCCGTCACCAGATTATCACTCGCCAAACGCTGACTTTTCTTTTGCCTCTTTTCCCTCCCAAATAAACTTCATGACACAATTGATCCTTTTTCTTCATCCTAAATACCTTTGCGTTCCAAGCCCTATCTCATCTACCCGATAATTAATGAAGACCGTTCTGTTTCAACATTTTTTTACAGTTTTTGAAATTTGCTCTTGTTGATTTTTCAGTACATATCTTCTATGTTAATAATGTGTCCCAGTATAGATCGGTAATATAGCTTTTTGGGCACCTTTTTCTAAATAAATAAATAATTCAAATGCGTGTATATATATATATATATATATATATATATATATATATATATATATATATATATATATATATATATATATATATGTATGTGTGTGTGTATATATATATATATATATATTTAATGGGCTGACACAATATAACACAAATAGAATAGAATAGCAACATTTAAAAGGACACTCACACGATAAATTGTTCGAGCTTTCGGCCCTCTCAGAGGCCTTCTTCAAGAGAGACTGAAAATATGCTGTTGCTGTGGAGAGGGGAAAAGGTATGGGCGGGGAGGGGAGGTGTGGAGGGAATGCTGAGAGGGAAATTAAATATGGCGGTTAAGGGTGAGAATTTTGAAAGAACGGAAAGCTAATATGTAGGCGGATTCACGAGTTCTCACCTCTATATTGGTGGCTGAATCAGGTAGGGATTCTAGGATGCTGAGAGCAAAACACTGGTCGAATGAAAGGGGAATTGGCGTGTGAAGGGATAGGAAGAGAAGAGAGTGAGGCAGAATTGCAGGAGTACCGGTGATTATTCATTCGGATGGACAATGGGGTAATGCATTCGCCTATGTAAAAGGAAGTGCAATGTTTGCATGATAAAAGATAAATAATATTTTTTGAGAGGCAATTAGCGGGCATTGATGGGCATTGGGGTATTAATGTCTCTCTCTATCCGCGGACACCGAATTTGCAACACCACAGCCATTCTAACAAATACCTTGACAATCTACATCTTGGACTCCTCAAACGCGTGTCCCTCACACACGTTCCAAAAGATGGATGAAGGTCAAGGACGATGCTGTAACAGGGAAGAAAGTGGAGGACTTATTCTATTAGACTGAATAGCCATCCAAATGATGATTAATCAGACTGATCTTTGATAAAGTAGTGTGCGGACAATCATTCACGAAGAATGCACATGCCAAAGGTGTCAGCACGCTGGGTTCCACGACTCCTTTTCAGAATCAAACACGGCGCTACTGGCTGTCAAAGCGATGCAGTTTTGAAATTTTGCCATATCCGCCCCATTTTCCCGAATTCAAAAAATAAATGCGGCGTCGGAGATTTTACAACACATATATCGTCATTTAAGAGGAGGAAAAATGGTTTTTGACGCAATCTGCTGAGTTCTATAATGAAGGTCTTCGAAAGGATGGGAAAGCTCAAGAAACTTTGGGAGAAATGTATATAACTCTTGATGGTGACTATTTAAAAAAAGTCTTAACAATAAAGTTTCCATCTCGATAATTTCTCAGTAACAATTAGAAATTCACGATACCCCCTCGTATAGCCAACATCATAAGGTATCCCTTTGATTCGCGACAGAAAGGAACGCTGAGAACCGATCGCTCTCCGCAGTGATAGGCGAGCTAAAACCTTGAAACATCAAGATTTCGGTTGACCGTCCTTAAGCTTTTAGAGTGAAAGGAAGAGCGTCCGGAAAGGGAATGGTGGACGCGATAGCCCCAATTCCGCCGAAGACTTCCTCCTCCCCCCGCCTTTCACCCCGAAAGCGGCGGTGGCTGTCTGTGGAAAGGGGAAAGACCGGGCGGGAGTGAGCAAAAGATCAGAATGAGGTTCTTGGTGGGCGAGTTGGGTACCTGGCGAGAGAGAGAGAGAGAATGGGAGAGCAAATTAAGAGGGTAACTGTTACGATAAGAAAACGTAATCAGTATAAATCAAATGTTGTTAACTATACGATAACCGGAGTAAACACTGAAGAAATTCTTCGGCCAACTGAAAAAAAATTAAATTAAAAAAATCAAACGCGGGTTCGAAATTGCTTTCGCCGAATAAATTAGTTCATTTCACAATTTCAAATTGTTTACTTGACAATGAGAAAATTTAAATTCACATTTTTAATTACCAACATTATGAACATTGTTGTGAGATATGGTATTTTCCCGACGCACGATTCCAGTGAAATATTCGCGTAATTTCCATCGGTTCAGGGTTTTAGCAGCCTGCGCTTCGATAGATACGTAGCTCCTCCATCATCTTCAGGGCACTTATCCCTTCCATATGAGTGTGGAGAAGAATCGCAAATCGGAAAAACCCGAATTAAGGACCACCTGGGATGCATTAGATTCAGCTTATCCCGAGAAATCAACCATTGAGAAGCACTGTCTCACCCAGGATCGAAGCTGAACTTTTTTATATTATCTGACTTCCTAACCTACCATCAAAGCCAACTGGCTACGATAACATTGGCTCCCTCTTTCTCCAACACACATGTAATTCACTCTACTTGCCCATCACTAGACTTTTCGACATATTTTTTTCATTCAGATTCTTTCCCTTCACATTTGAAAAGTATCTATTTTACGCACGTTTCACAATCGGAAACTAAAGAAAACATTTATTGATACCCTACGATATAAATTGTTTCCGCCGAGTTTCTTGTCTGTTTCTTAACAGCATCATGCATATGAAATTCGGGAAATAGATGCCAGAACTAGCAGACTCAATGACTCCTTCTTCCCACGGACAATACGCTGCAAGGTTATAGATAGCAAAAGTTCCACTTGCCACCCTCAACGTCTAGGGAATAATTAGTTCTACTTAAATGCATGCTCTTTCACTAACATCGTGTGTTTGCTATCATAGCTCATTCTTTCCGAATGAATTCATTAGTGTTCTGTTCATCTGGTTTTAAGTCTCCCTTTCAATCCCTTGTCCCTCTCCGCGGGGGGAATTTCCTGCTACCTGCAACGTTGGGTCGCATTCCCTGCCTTTCACAATCTTCTCGGGGGATAGAGCGTTTTGTGTTGCATGTTCATGTGGTGGGGGAGTTTTGCATTCTTGCTTTTTGTGTCCTGGATTGCATGTTGCTGGATGGCTTTCGTGCGGCATCCTACATCTACATCTCTACATCTACATAATACCCCGCAAGCCGCCGCAAGGGCGTGTGGCGGGGGGTTTTAGGTCACCAACCGTAAAAAAGAAAAATACCACATGCAAAAAAAAACAACACGGAAAATTACACCCACAGCAGCGCACACACTCATGCAAAAATCCCTTCATCCAATACTCATGCAAACACATAAACCGCAAAACAACTAAAAAAACTGCACCCCATGATGCAGCACGAAAGACATCCTACAACACGGAAGCCAGGACACAACAAGCAAGAAATTGAAACATCACTACCACATGAAAATGCACCACGAAACACTCTACCCCCAAAGAGTCTCTATATGGCAGGGAATGGGACCCAACGTTGCAGGTAGCAGGAATTTGCCCCCGCGGAGAGGGACGAGGGATTGAAAGGGAAACTTAAAAACAGATGAACAGAACATGAATGAAGTCATTCGGAAAGAATGGGTTATTATAGCAAAACACATAAGGTTAGTGGAAGAGCATGCATCTAAATACAACTAATTATTTTTTAGACGCTGAGGGTGGCAAGTGGAATTTTTGCTATCTATAACCCTGCAGTTGCTATCCCGTATTGTCCGTGGGAAGAAGGAGTCCTTGAGTCGGCTAGTTCTGGCATCTATTTCCCGAATTTTATATGCATGATCCAAGCGACTAATGTATGTAGGAGTACGAATAATTTGCGATACCTCGGTGCTGAAACATGCGGAATTAAATTTATTTAATAATTTCAATCTTGCATTGAATCGTCTCTCAGCCAATGATTCCCACCCCAAATCCATGAGCATTTCGGTGACGCTTTGCGTTTTATCGTAGGAATTTTGTACAAAACGGGCTGCCCGGCGTTGAACCTTCTCAATTTCCCGAATGAGACCTTTTTCACTCGGATCCCACACGCTGCATGCGTATTCTAAATGAGGCCTTACAAGAGCGTGGTAACATCGTTCCTTGACCTTCGAGTCACTTTTGCCGACAATGCGTCTAATGAATCCCAATTTTTTATATGCTTGACCGCAGACTTTACGTATGTGAGTCCCCCAAGTTAAGTCTTTGGTGAATGTGACACCTAGGTATTTTACCGTATCAACTACTGCTGGGTCACCTCCAGCTAATTTGTAAGCAAATCCCGTTGATCTTTTAAAGAAATTTACCACTGAACATTTATTATAATTTAGAGTCAATCCCCAGTTAGAACACCATTTAGTAATGCAATCTATATCCTGCTCTAGAATAAAACGATCCTCATCCTCAGATATCTCCCGATAGATCACCGTGTCATCCGCGAACATCCTAATTTTACTTTTCACTTCGCGGTTCAAATCGTTAACAAAAATCAAGAAAAGCAACGGCCCGATCACACTTCCCTGAGGTACCCCCGACGTGACTCGAACGCTGTCGGAACTAGCGCCATCAAGGACTACCCTCTGTTCCCGCTCTGAAAGAAAATCTTTAACCCAACTTATGGCGCCCTTGTTTATACCCGCGATCTTTAATTTATGAATGAGTTTACCGTGTGGGACCTTATCAAATGCCTTTTGAAAATCTAAGAAGATGGCATCCACTTGCCTACCTCTCTCACCCGATAAAAGTAAATCATGTGTAAATAATCCTAATTGGGTCTCGCAGGAGCGGGTTTTCCTGAATCCGTGTTGATTGTCACTTAAAAAGTTAATATT
This sequence comes from Hetaerina americana, assembly GCF_022747635.1. NCBI lineage: Eukaryota > Metazoa > Arthropoda > Insecta > Odonata > Calopterygidae > Hetaerina > Hetaerina americana. The sequence goes on from NW_027286069.1 coordinate 89,148,807, forward strand.
GTCAAGGTGTCTCATTATTGAACTGACAATTATGTGCTCTAAGATTTTGCAACAGATAGAAGTGAGAGATATAGGTCTGTAATTACTGGGATCCTCCCTGTCACCACCTTTAAAAATAGGCGTTATTTGCGCGGTTTTCCAAATCTTAGGTACTTTGCACTCTGTGAGGGATTTGTTAAATATAAATTCAAGGTACGGGGCAATGTTTGGAGCTAAATGTTTTATCACCCTAGCTGGTATATTTTCGGGACCCGGGGTTTTGTTGGGTTTAATCTCGTTAAGCAATTTTAGAATTCCTTGTTGGTCCACTGTTATTTTTTCCATGGGTGGAGTATGTATTGTTTCTTGGAGATATGCGGTGGCAACATCATTCGAGAAAACGCTTTGGAAGAATGAATTTAAGATATTAGCTTTATCCTCACTGTCTGTATGAATTATATTGCTACAATCCCTTAAGCAAGCCACGGTTTGTTTACTCCCATTTACTTCCCTAACATATGACCAGAAAGCTTTGGTGTCAGTGTCCAAGTGCTCGCAAAGTACTTTGCGTTTAAAGTCCAGTAAAGCGCTACGTAATTGTGTTTTGGTTTCAATTTTGGAGGATCTATATGTGTCCCATAATTGTTTATCCTAGGGTGCAGTTGTTTGTTGGTTTATGGTACATCTGTTTGCGTGAGTGTTGGATGAAGGGATTTTTGCATGCGTGTTTGCGCTGCTGTGGGTGTAATTTTCCATGTTGTTGCTTTGCATATGGTGTTGTTCTTTTGCGGTTGGTGACCTAACACCCACCGCCACACGCCCTTGCGGCGGCTTGCGGGTGATTTTATAGAGGTAGATGTAAATATCATCAGTTTTGTCAATCTTTTTTCAGCGTATAATAAAAAAATCACCCACAACACCACATCCTCCTTTAGATCTCACCAAACCAACATGATTTTCTCTCAGGTGGTTGGTTCATGTCAGACTAATCTTGGTGTCCGTCACAATCACATTATCTCTCATTTTGAGCGTCAACTCCCGACTTGATACATCCTGTACTCACCCAATGGGCGAATGCCTAGCCAATGCCACTCCCGACGAAAATATGATCTACATCTACACATAACCCTGCAAGCCGACGCATGGACGTATAGTGGGGGGTCCAAGGACACCGCCCAAGGATGTTTCCATGTCCGAAGACTCATTCTCAAAAAAAAATTATCAAAATTGAAAATAATTTTCTCACTAGTCGGTAGTGACACCTAGGTACCTAGAAATACTGAGGATTCTTGCGTTAAGTACCAGTTTCAAGGAAGCATTACCTGGGGTTACTATCCGGGATAGTGGTATCTAGGTACTGGTACCTTGCATCCGTTCTCAAGTTGCTGGTAATGAGGTACTCTCATGTGGTGGTTTTGTCTTAGGTACCGAACCCTGACATTTAGACGCTAGGATGGGCCGACCATCACTCGAATGGGAGCTGGAAGGGAAGTGCAGAGATGGGTGAGAAAGTGGAACTTTGGCACGGGATCAAAGCGCGAAGAATGACGCGCGTTGCGATTTGTGTCTGTCATTGTGCAGAGAATAATCCCTCCACTTGCCGACAATGCGTCTCCTCCTCTTTCCACCCAGTTCCATTGTGAGTCATCGATTTGTTTTACATTGTGACGAGGGCGAGAATGCTGAGGTGTTTGTTAGAGAGCAAGGGAGAATAGTGTAGGAGGGTTTTTAATGGGGAGGGAAAGGCGTTCTCCCGAATGCCTTTCCCGCCCGCCCGTATAAAGGAAGTGACATAATAGATGAGGAATGAACAGGAAAGGAAAGAAAAGGCTCCTGTGAAGGGAACAGATCAAAGACGGAATGAAACCAACAACTCTCCCCGGTCCTTGGGCGTAATTGAGACTTTCTTGCGCGAACAAGCAGCACAGAGTGAGGGAGACAAAAAAAACACGTGTGAAGAGGGCACTCCGAGCTCGGAATTCACGCGGAAACGGTAATCGTGTGGAACAATGGAAAAAAACGCAATCTGGCCTTCATTCAAAACGCTCTCATCACAAGGACCCTTAATTCTATTCCCAATCACTCGGATGACATAGAAGAACCACGTTCCTCAACCCTACAAGTAAGTTTTCAATTCCTTGCGATCTGAGGATACGGTTTCTAATAATTGTGAATCAACTGTTATTTTTGCACATACTGCGGATTGGGAAGTCTTACAAGATATTTTACACTGTACTCAGAGGGGTGGTAAATCGTCTTTGTAGCTTTGAGGAAACCAGATATCCGGTCCAGGGGGCCGCAGACGTCCGCTTTTTCCAGAACATGTCCAATTGAGTGCCTGGGGTTGTCCAGGCAGTATTTTGATTATTTTTCGTAACACTGTCAAATGAAAAGCGCATGTAAGCATACGTGCGTATACACACACATTTACCAATACTAAAAGTCCTCTGTAAAAAAAATATTATCACTTTTGTTCTACATATCCATAAAAGGAGACCTACAACAGCTTTAAAATATCCGGTAACCCTACTCATAAAATTAACCGCTATTAGTATGAAGCATGTATAAGAAATGAAATTATATGAGCACATTTGGTGGAAAACCAGCAAAGTAAAATTCATCCTTCTTTTTATATATTTGCTGTCTCCGAAAACAAAAGCGTACAAAGGGGTTTCAGAGGAAACTCTTCTGTTCCCAAAGTGTAATGGGTACACAATTAAATTTTCAGAATTTCTGATAGTGATCTTAATCTTGTCCGATGATCTTCCCTCACAGTGGCCACAGCGATTTTACTTCCGCAAACGCATTGTGGTTGTAATTCCGAATTCACCTTCCTTTTAAATGCCTTGTCTTTTCTCTTTAAAACTTTCAAACCATTTTCCAGCTATACTATGGGAAATAACAGACTCTCCGTAAACCTTCAGCGGTATTAAATAGACCTCGGCTGATGCTTCTTCCAGGCGAATGCAAAATTTCAATTCACCGTCGCGTGCTGCTTCCATCATTGCCAAAAATGAACTGAAAATGTTTCAACTTGCAATGGCTGCCGCTGACATAATGCTGGAGTCGAATCAATTGAATAATTTAATTCGGCTATGAATCAAAATTTACTTCACCACGGCTGTCATATGTCTACAGATAGCGTGCCACATACCATAGCGGTGAATTTAATGGTACCTACCTACTATGAACGTAGATGTATGGTTAGATGAACATTTTTGGACCAAATGATTATCAATTGTTACCTTGAAAATTCTCATATTTACCTTGAATTACAATTTCAATTTGACCTTTCGACCATATGGTAACTGCTAATGATTTTAGTCACTTTAATTTTCCGGTGGGCGTAATCTGGAAATAACGATCACTAAATTATCACGAATTATTAAATGATTGACCTACTTCACTATACTGGGGAATTTATGTGTGGCAGTGAGAAAAAAAGGATTAGTTTTCGGAATTAAAATAAAATAAAAATTTCAATATCAACTTTTAACTGCAGTTTCAGACCATAAAGTAACGAAAGGGAATGCAAATGAAAACTATAATAGAGGCCGACTATTGTGGTAGGTTGCGTAATGAGAATGGCAGACGAAGGCGAGGCCAGAATTTAAAGGTAGAATTCCTCTTTAAGACCAAACGACAGAGGCGGCACTAAACCGCGATGCCATTATCGGTTAAAAATTAAAAAAAAACAGAAATTCACTCGACATTACAAATTTTTAAATTCGAATTAGCCGAATAAATATTTTTAACAAAAATGGAAAATCCTCTTACATTGGCTGGAAACGAAATTCGTTTATTAATAATTCCGTTATCACCGCTTATTAATATTTAAACAGGTCGAGCATAAATAGTTTTAATCGCTGGCTTTGCCGAATGCTTATTAGAAAATTGAGATGCGATTAAATCGATATGGGAAGTCGTATGATATAGAGTCAAGAGTAATCGAATGTGGGTAACGTCATTCGTGTTTTCCTCTTAAAATTCGCTCTTTACATTTGATTTCCTCTTGCCTTCTCGAGGACATGAAAAAAGAAATCCACGAATATCAAAGTGGTTAACTTAAAGAGTCCAAACCTAAAATTTGTATCCCACCAAAGGAAACGAAATTCGATAAACTTCAAATACAATTTCAAAGAGAGAAGTATTTCGTACCTCTCGAATCAAATAATGGTACCCTCGACACTCGCCGGGTAATTAAATGAAGTTTCTTTCCTAATCCAATTAATAAATACATTTAAAAACTGAAGTTTCTGAAATTTAATGAGTTTTGAAAGTGATGTGTGCATTTTCTTTAGGTTTCGGAAACGTTTTACTCGAAAAAAAACCATTTCACATATTAAATACATCTGTTCGCTCGTAACTCAGGGGAAATCATTTTGGTCACATGCTATATTGGTGAATTTGACCAAAAGGATAACAATAGAATAAAATATATGAGCAATCATTAAGGAAATTGAATCCAATGGCCCAAATGTTTTTCATTTAAAAAGTAAAACCTCCATTATTCAAATATTCCTAGCAAACTAATTAATTCGTGATGTATTTCGGCATGCGAGTGCGTCTGTGTTAGTGTGTATGAGCAAATACATATTCATATGCATGCGTGAACTCGTATTCGGGTACTCTTCCAGCAGCGAACTACCGCGCCCTTCTCATTCCAATATGTAAAACTACCCTCCGCGACCCTCTATCGGATAAATAGAGTACTGTTCTCCCGTGCTGCAACTTACTTTAATTTTCTTTCTTTACTTCTATATTTTAAACAAAGTTTTGAATAATTCTCCATTCAACAGTTGCTTACTCATACAGAATTTTTTATTTACACCTAGATGAGCTTTTCCACTGAAAATGAGAGAACAATCTCAAGATATATTTTCTGAGTTTTCGAAAGTTATAGCATCTGTTTTTCATCGGTTTTCTTAATTTTTTCATTTTGTTTCTCTTTTCCTTTATATATTAATGCATAGGAATTTTCATTCAATCCAAATGAATTAAACACATTGAAAACACTTCCAAATGAAAGGATATATATAGTTAAATAGTTTTTATCGCAACAAATTCTTTAGATAACGTAAAATTTCCTTAACTTTGCAAGCAATGCAAAACATAATAATAAGATAAATACATAACTACACATATATATATATGTGTATATATATATATATATATATATACATATACATATACATATATATATACATATATATATATATATATATATATATATATATATGTATATATATATATATAGTCTCTCTTGAAGAAGGCCTCTAAGAGGGTCGAAAGCTCGAACAATTTACCGTGTGAGTGTCCTTTGAAATGTTGCTATTCAATTCTATTTGTGTTATACTGTGTCAGCCCATTATTATATATATGTATGTATGTATATATATGCATATATATATATATTTATATATATAATTATATGTATATATACATATTATTATGTATTTCTCTGTGTTTTTGTCCGCTAACGCTTTCTCCCTTGAATTGATTTAAATAAAATCATCTAATTTCATACGCATGGATATATAATTTAATAAATGCATATCAGCCTATACAATTTATGATGTGAAAGCAGATCAATATCGGGGATTAGTGCATAAATGAAATCACGGCGATTTGATCACATACTGAAAGGGTACCCACAAATGTGCGTGAAGGGATGGTGTCCTAACACCACCAGCCATACCCCCTCGCGGCGGCCTGCGAATTATTTTTTTAGATTAAGGTGCCTTTCGCGACTCAGTCGCAATTCGTCCACAACTCTGAATACTTCCCGCTTGGAAACCCTTTCGGTTTCCCAGCGGGACAACACTAGTCGATCGGAGTTGAAAAGGACTCGTCTGTCGAGAACCACCCAAGGGAATTTACCGTGGGAGAAGCATCCTCAGGGAAAAAAAGAAAGGGAAGGGGGCTTTCGCTTCCCTCCCTCATTAAACGGGGAGGCTCGTTTCCCTCCCCCTTCCCAATTCCTCTTACTCTCGCTCCCCGACGAAATATCTCCTAGACCGCCCCAAGGCAAGAGAGAGAAAGGGAGGGAGAGGGAAAGGACCCGAAAATAAACAAGTGGGAGGGCGGAAAACGGATTTGAGAAAAAAGAAACGCGGGCGGCGATGGATTTGGGAGGAGGAGGAGGAAGGGTAATCGGGTTGCGTGGGGGCAGATAGGGGGGGTGGGGCAAGAAGGATGGAAAGCGACCTCGGACAGGAGCGGGCGAGAAAGAGAGACCGCGGGGACGATGATGGCGATGCTCCCCTATTAGATGATAAGTCCACTTTCCTTTCCCCTCTGCCGGTCGCGAGGATTTCACTCCCGACCCCGAAATGGGACGATCGACGCGGCGATGGGGGAGACTGGGCGGAGGCGGCTCGTGCGGGTTCGGTGACCACCGGGGCCAACTAAGGGGCGTGTTCCCCCATCTACGACGGCGACCCGAAGGAAGTATTACCATCGGTGGGGAGAATGAGATCCATATCGATACAGTTGATCCATGCCGCGTATTCTTCTGATTTTTACCTTACAAGTAGCTATCACTTACAAACATGCTTACACTGCACAAAAAATGCCCCTGGCGTATTTTGAACCATCGTTTATAATAAGGCACATATTTTCCCACATGAAATTCCATTAATACCGATCGATTTTGTCACCACGCAGCCATTTTCAAGTTACTAAGCCAAGAATGACGCGGACAATGTCGCCGTTAACTGGAAATCTAACGGTAATAATTAACATTGTGTGGAAAATTATAGTCTAATTACCAACAACTGACATTACCAAAGCACATTATCAATACCGTATTAGCTCAAATGAATTTTCATACAGCTCTGCACTGTAATTACACATCGTAAAATGTAAGCACTAAATGCGTAACTCGGAACTACGGGTTATTAATTCCTGTACGAAACATTTCGTGCCATCGAATAGCCTCGTGTAATTAATCTTCTCGCATGACCCATATCCAGGATTTAGTGTTACCGTCTTGCTACTAAAAGTCATTGCTAACATTTATTCTAGTTTTATGCTTCATTTGAGTTTACCCTAGTTAATTAACTATTGGAATGGTCAAATTGTAATGTTTTAGCTTATATTGATTACTCGACTCCAAAAACAACTATTAATTTGATAAATTGTTGCAGAATTCACCTTTGTATTCTTAAATTGATTCTATTATTTCTAAAAAATGTGATTCAAAATTGCTAAATCATGTAATATTTTTAGTACCCTGTAAGCCACTAGGGTATTTAGCAAGGGCTTAGTACGGACCAGACTAATTTTGACCCGAATATCCCCCCCCCCTAGCGCAGTCGGGCAAACGTCATTTGATCACTTAAGCATCCGACTGCTAATGACTTGTAATGCTTATTTTAAAAAGTTCTGCATCTAAGAGCATAGAGAAAATAAATCGTATCTATTTGATTCTATACGGGTTTTTCAAAAATTTGAAAATTATATTATTCTCTTTCCATTTCATTCTACATGATATCCTACAAGCTACCAGCTCAGCGTGTGGCAGGGGATGATTCAACAACAGGAATAAAACAGTTTTAAAACTTTTCCAAAATTTCAGTTACAAGATATATGTAAAATAACTCTAATTACGTAAATAATGTTGACTTGAGTTACGCACACAACGGTATCGATTATGAGCAACACCTATATGAGTGCAAGACTTACTGCTGGTAGCAAGGGTATTAAAGGTTAGATGAATCAATAGCAAAACACTGGACTAATAAAAAAAATACATTTATCCCCCTATAGCACGGTCTTTTACAGTTAATCTGATACCTTATCGTTCGTGGGAATGGCTCCGTACTGCAACAAGAAGGCAATGGAACGGATAAAAATATCCTAGGTTGGATTAATGACTTTTATAATTGTCTCTACAAAGGATAATCATAGATGGAGTGAGCACTAATGCAGTAGAAGTCACTTCGGGTGTTCCCCATGGAAGTGTTATCGGACCTCTTTTATTCTTTCTTTACATCAACGACCTTAACTTTGTGATTAAAAGTAAGATACGCTTATTTGCCGACGACGCAATGGTTTACAGAGAAATCCGCAGTCCTTAGGATGTAGCTTTAGCAGATTATCTTAATAGTATACAAAGTTGGTACAATATTGGAAATTTGAATTAAACTTTGAAAAAATTGCGTAGGGATGAATTTATGAAATAAGAAATTTATATATAGTTCCCTCCAGAATGCCTACTGTGTCAGAAATACCGAAGTGTGTCACGAAGAAGAAAAGGTACGGGATGAAAATAATCTGGCATACTTTATGAAAATAGGGCATAAGAATAGGATACAATTACTTTATTTTTCAAATTTTGTACTGGACACATTTACTTGATTAAAAAAAAATATCGTATGACGTCCATGAAGGTATTTTTTTTAATCTCACTTCCCGCAATTTAATGTTTGATAAAATAATGGGAGGGGCTATTTATACACATGCCGCAGGGAGATAAAACCGAACTTTTAGTATCCTTTATCAATGGGTCGTCAATTTATTCTCATCGACGAATCGATCGACTCTAAGACTAGTGATGTTCTACCTTGTTTGTCAACGGGCTTCGCAAGAGCCCGATCTATCGATGTTTTCCAATCTAACAGGCCACATCAGGGAAATTACAGTAATAATAAAATTTACTTGTTGAATTTGTATTGTTTTATTAAATTAGTTTAATATTATAAAAGGTAGTCCACCACGCAAGGGTACGGTTTTTGACAATTGAACTATTCACTTCCATGCTAAAAAGTCCTAACGAAAAATGACACAAAATATACTTAAACCCTATATTGCATTATTCATTCAACTCATTCTCATCCTACTCATCATAGTAACTCATTCTCACTCTACTCACACTAGTAATTTATTCATCGACTCTGCATACTTTCTACCTTCCATCCAAGGTGCAAAATCTTTCCCTCCATCCACCTCGCTTTCCCAGCATTCTCTCCTCTATATCAACTTCATCTTCACTGTCCCGTTGCTTCACACATCAGTATCTCTTGTATCTACTTGTCCTGCCTTCTTGGATATTCTCCCAACAGCCGTCTTCCTTTAACCGCCCGCCTATAACTTAATCGTTTGTTTTGCATTCCGTCCATTCCAATTTTTCCATTCTTCTCTTAGATTGCATCTCAAAAGCCTCCGACCTATATCCTCCTGTCTCAACCGCCAAAGTTACTGAGCAATGCAAAACTATGGTCCACGTTTAAGTTTTGAGTAGTACTTCCTTTAGACCTATACTTAAAAATTTCCAGTCATCAACTACTTTATTTGAGTTTGCTACCAATTTCTCCAGAGCTCACCTAGGATGGAAATCCATCTTTGTAAAAGATTCTGTCCCCAGCAAATATCTCCTTCAAACGTCCACACGTGAAATATTTGACCCTTCCTGGATGATGTCATTCAACTTCAATACTTGACTTAGCCTTCCTTTTTCTTGAGAATCTCATTGCTATCAATTTAATTCAATTAAAAAATAATTGTATTTTTTATGAGAAGCCCAATAAATAAATCACGTGACATTAATGCATTTCTTAATTTTTTTAAAATTAACGACAGCGACCTCGGGTCGCAAGGAAAAGCGTAGGCGAGCCAGGGTTGTGTACGCCATTGTGCTACGCCAATCGACGAGAGAAAGAAACTTTTCATGGACATCGCGGGACGCCGGTTTAAAAACCACTGTTCCAGGGCGACATCATTCTTCGGCCCACCACTCCCATCCTTCCCTCTCATCTCCAGTTACACCAACGCGCTCTCTCTCTCTATCTAACCTCTTCCCACCCCCTGCCGACACTCCCTCTCACCTATCACTACGCACAAAGCCATCCCGCTTCATTATGTACGAGGTACTATCGCTGAGTAACTAAAAGGGTTTCCCCAAAGACTGCTTCAAAACTGAATAATATTTTCCGATTTTGACTCCAGGTGTAACTCATCGACAATCTTTTCCTAAGCTCACCTAATTCGAATAGAATCGATAGATACATGCTAAATATTTTCAAGGACTTAAGTGTCCAATAGAATAGTCAAAGTCATTAAATTCCAGCAAGTATTTTTGTTTTCAGTTGAGCAATCAGTTTAAGTACGCTAAGTAGGATACGTTGAAGAATTGAGCAAAATTTTAAGCTTCACTAATATTATTATTATTAATAATAAATATAATAAATTATTATTATTATAAATCTCGTTGCAATTAGGTAATAATCCTGTTGTCAACGGTCACTCTTACAATGCGCGTACATACGTACACAAGAAGAATAGATATGAGACAAAATGCTCTCAAATACAATGATTCTTTAAGATACCCAACCGCACCTTTACCATTACACGAAGGCTGGGTTCGCACCATACCTACAACGCTCCGTCCATCGCCGCACTCCGTCCATAATCACGCACTCTTCATTTTCATACACCGTTCAAAATCACGCTCCGTTAACACATCATTCACTTTTGCAATATAACTTCTCACGCCGCCCACATCACTTGCAAGCAATCTTTCAATAAGTACATTAGTATAATAATCACCGATAAATGTAGTTTATCACCCAGTGGTTGCTTTACACACAATTCTTAAAACTCATAAAATTGGAAGGAAAGGGCTCAAAACAAACCTCCAAGCAGCTGGTTCCATTCAACAATAGTTCTGTTTTAAAAAAGGGTACTTTTTTTCTAATTTGTTTTTTTGCGTTCTTATTTTTATTTTAAATTGCGGTATTTTTTTCCCTTTAAGTTTGTTTTTTCTATCTCTTCGCATAATTCTTCCCACGCTTCGTCATTTTGAGCAATTCTATACATCGCGCCAAACCCACTCCTAATAGATGGTAATCCTTCAAGTAATACCCATATAGTAGTAGCAGTGGTTCACATTGGGACTAATGCCAAACACTACAACGCTTTGGAAAAATCGTAGGCATGCCTCTAACAAGGTAAGCGTCATCAAAAGTTTCGATTTACAAAATTGCGCATCGTTTCCCGATTCTCATAATGTTGATAACTTGAAAAAAAACATTGAAATAATTATCAGGTTTACCTCGGAAATTTATATGCTCATTCCTTAACCGATTTCTCACTCTAAAATATGGCATAGATGTGATATTATCGCCAGCATCCGGGTATCGGCCTGTGAAAAATTGAAAAAATACGAAAACTGTCTTTATTGACGTCTCGGAATATCGAGGAATACATCGGCATTGATGGTGTCAGTACGTCGTAATCGGAAAAACTTTTCCGAAATATTTCGCACGGAAAAAATTCCTTCAAGAGGAGAAAAAAACTAAGAGTAGGCATTCTTGCGACCACGACTATTGAGGTCACATGGGTACCAACTCGAACCTTTGGGTACTAGGCTACCGGAGGAATTAGTGGAAAAAACGCCGGTCGCGTAATTTTATGTCTTCCTCCCGTTGGGGTTTGCCTATGCTTTGAATTCCGATTGCTTTCGCTCTAATTTGTCCGCGAATGGATAAGGAAACCTATCATTGACCATCTTTTCGCTTTCATTAGCATAGGCCCATTAGGAAAAAAAACTCAAAAGCACATTAATATTCAATATGCCACTCTTCTGAAGGTTACCTTGAACGTTTACGATATCACAACTTTGCGGTCATCGACTCAAGGAACAAGAAGAGAACCGCTGGACGCCACTAACTTGATTCAAAATTACTTCTTGAACTTGCCGAAAACATATTCTCAAACATCCCTAAAATCTTTTTGAAGCTCTTCATAAAACATTCATCAGCCTATAGCTGGTGCCCTAAGTCGTACGGATAGGGTGTGTGGCATGGAGTGACTCTACATTAGGCATTCGAGATCCACATTCCACATTAAAATTTTGGGAACGAAGTGACCATTTCATAATTCTAACTTTGTAAATAACCGATGAATTTTAACGTCTCCTCTTACAAAAATTAATTAATTTGATTTAATTAATTGATAATAATAGAAATAACGACTAATATCCGATACGTAGTTCATTATTTTATCAGGATGATCGCTTCGGGTAAGATAATTATAAAAAAAACAGATGGCTATGAGCTTGAAAGGTAATTGGAAGGATTAGATAAATAATAAATAAAGGAATGACAAAAAATAAAAACAGTTTTGCAAATTTGGGAAGTGTTTTGAATGTGCATGGTCAAAATGGTGGATTCATTACAAGAAAGATTTCCTTTAGGTCAAAAAGCGTTTACAAAGAAGCGGGAGTTGGTATCATGCACCTTAAATGAAGACGCAAAAGAAAGAGTATTGAAAACATGAATTTGGATTAATTTTTGTGGAATTTGAATTAATGCATGACTAGGAAACTTGGTCGGCAAGAAAAGAGAATAAACATAGATTGGAGTCAATTTTTGTTTGAGTGTGGAGAATAATGGAGGAAATTAAATAGACCGAAAGAAAACAGAACGATGAAATCCTAGGCTTGGAGAAATTCGAATAAGGCAGGACAAATGGAAGTGGGAGTTACGAGTAAGTTTAAAAATATAAAAAAATTACAAAAATGATTTGTTTTTCCGAAAGAGTTATTGAATGACTCACGTACTGAGAGAGGCAACCGGATGCTGAAGACTGAGATGAGAATATTGGGAAGGCGAAATGGAGGGAGGTCAAGAATACATGTAGAGTACATGTAGAATACATGTCAAGAATACATAATGACATGCATTTTGGATGATATGAAAAGAGAGGCAGAAAGTATGCAGAGCTAAAGAGTGATTCATTGCAATATGTAGTAGGGTATTCCAAGGATATTTGGTGTCAGGATAATTTAGAGATAAAATCACAGTAGTGTGTAGGGCCACGGGAGATCAAATCGCTACCCTAATCCGATATTCTACTGCTGCACATCTACACCCATGCTATATCCCGCTAGTCAGAACAAGGGCGTGTGGCGGGGTGTGTTACCTTATCAGCCATTCATGTAAAATTATGTGGATAGATGAATTTGACCAACTGACTTTCTAAAATACTTCATGTGCCCATACTTCCCTATGTGCATTATGTAATAATTGGTTAAATTATTATATGTTTGTCTTTAAGTAAACACGTTCGTGTGCTAAGGTTGGATTTTTAATTATCGTCCCTAAATAGGAGGTGAGAACATATTCTGCATCTGCATGTGATAGTGTCTATCTCTCTAGTTTCATCTTGGTGGCTAAATCCGCTCAATACAATATAGGAGTGTGCCAAATGATTCAATCGGAATCGCGAGAAAACTCAGGTGTCCTGTATCTCCTTAGGGTCTTCATCCATCCTGTTTTCTTCGTGAAACAATTGGTACCCAAACTAATTTCTCCACATACCCGTCATTGACGATTATTACTTTTTAATAATAATTAATCTCCGAAGGGTTGTGTATTACTTAGGTAAAAAGAGTTGAATATGAATAACTCACGTATTACACGGAACTTAGATTTTTTACACCTAAGACACACACACATATATATATATATATATATATATATATATATATATATATATATAACATATTACATGTTTCAGACTGCTCAGGTGCGAGTGGGGAACGGGGAGTCCGGATGGGCAGTGTTAGGAAGAGGTGTAAGGCAGGGTTGCCCATTATCACCGTTACTGTTCAACCTGTATGCAGAGGAAATGATCACAGAGGCATGGGAAGAACTGGAGGTAGGAATGAAAGTGGGCGGGGAATTTGTAAAATCAGTTAGGTTTGCTGATGACCAAGCTTTAGTTTGTCAGTCAGCCAAGGGGTTGCAAGCATTGCTGAGTGAATTGGAAATTCAGTGCGACAGGTATGGGATGAGAATCAATATTAATAAAGCAAAGGTTATGCGATTTTCTAGAAAGAAAAAGGCTAATCTTAACATTAGAATAGGAGGGCAAAAACTAGACCAGGTAGAACAGTTTACGTATCTCGGTAGTGTTTTGGACCAACACGGTCAAAGTAGTAGGGACGTAAGGAGACGAATTGCGCTAGGCAAAGAGGCTTTCAGTAGGAGGAGGGAGTTGATGACAGGGACGTTGAGTAAGGATATTAAGAAAAGACTCGTAAAAACTTTGATATGGAGCGTAGCTATGTACGGCGCGGAAACGCGGTCATTGAAACAGGAGGATAGACGTAGATTGGAGGCTTTTGAAATGTGGGTGTGGAGAAGAATGGAGAAGGTGAAATGGACAGAGAAGAAAACAAATGAGGAAGTGCTTGGTATGGTGGGCGAAGAGAGGGGTTTGTTGGGAGAAATCCTATGGAGGCAGGAAAAAAGGATGAAGGGGGTATTGACCGGCAGTGGGATGTTGAAGACTGTAATAGAGGGGAGAATGTTGGGCAAACGAGGAAAGTGAAGGAACAGGATAAGGATGTTGGACTGGAAGAAGGGAGGAAGAAAGTACTCAGAGATGAAAAGGGACCTGAAATAGAGTAGGATGATGGATTCTGTGTTTTGTTTGGAGCCACAAAATATTTATTTAGTGGCGGTATCCATCCAAAAACCTACCTTAACCGGTAGATTACCTAATAATAATATTATATATATATATACAAAAATATTTATGTAAGAATAATTATAAACATTGTGAAATATTATTGAAATGAATATTTTAGGTCAACTGGTCTTTTTTCTCAATTCCAGTTCTCTTTAATCCATATTTTTGAGATAATACTGAGGCCGAGGGAGTTGAAACGGAATGAAGCCTTGGGAACATGGGCAAAATCAATAAATAGATAAGCTGGCATTTACGTCAGAGCGGCCTGGCGTAGTTCCGTCGGTAATGTACGATGGAAATTCGCTGGTGATACTAAATATTATCGCTAAACGTATAAACATCCAGTTGTCAATAGCAGCATTTTACGGATGCTGTTGGTCTGCGTGAAACCTGAAAAACTCAAAGACAAATACGATAATGATTGAAATTAATTGAAATATTAGAAAGTATAATTAATAAAATCATCAAAAGCCCATATGTCAAATTTAATTTTTGATCTGGGAGCCCATTACCACTTGAATATTTTGCCAATTGGCTGCAAAGCAATGCCAAAGCGAGAAACTTTATTTTTTTACAAAACTCTCCTTCATGAAGTTATTTACAAGGGGGGAGAACCATAGTGTCAAAGGTTAGCATAGGACCGTCCTTGGGTATTGCGGAACTTCATGCTAACAGTGTCGGTGAAGAACTTGAGGAGAAATTAACCATGGTATACGCCAACAAACGCTTCAACAAAGTACGAAACACTCCCAACAAAGGAATTACAATTCGTTCGAGTTAACCTGGCCGATTTCGTCACGCGGAAGAGGGGAAATGCATGTGGGGAGAGGGGTGGTGGCTAAGACTGAAGGGGTACGTGAGCATTAGACGTCATGAGATTGTTGGTTTGAACGAGTCGAAGTTTAAAATACAGTCCACCCAGAGGAAGGTATTTCCGTACAGGAATGTGTATAAGCAAATTTAGAAGTAATTTTTAATGCTCACGAGTGGAGTAAAAGAAAAATCAAACCCTTTACTTCACCCGACTTAATAGGTTAGAATTTTTATTCTCTCTAAATCGGACTACCAATTAATTAAAAATACCGCTCCGCTATCCGGTTTGTTGGGCAATATTGATATTTATGGCTTGAAGAGTGTCCCACAGTTAAATTACCCCTGGTGCAACCTAGTGCAGACATTCTCAAGAATCGTCCGCATTCTGGATTCAAGTCAAGGTGACCTATGTATACTTCCGAGCATAAGGCTTTTGCTGCAAAATGACAGTAGTTGGCCACATATTTCCTCTTGCATATTATTCAAAATCTACCTTCGAGTGTCTTCCACATCTGTCATATTCGTCAGACCTCGCCCCAAGAGAATTACGAGCCTTGGACCGCTCACAGATTACATTGGAGGCAAGTCTTGGGTGCCTACCGAATAGGGTAAGCAGGCATAGGGGGTATATAGGGAAGCAGGCAAAGGGGGCATACCAGTATAAGGGGTTATATTCTTAGCCAAATAATTTATATGGGACTACGTAAAAAACGATGTGCCCACATCTTTGTACTATATATATATATATATATAATTTTCATTGGCGATTGAATGTTGATGGGAGTACGTTAGGCCGGGGAAGGGGTAGCAATAGGATAGGAATGTTGACTGGCATGAAAAGAGAATGGAAGTATGTGGAATTGAAGAGGTTTTTACCCTCGAGAACATAACGCAAAGCAATCCAGCTGATTCACCGGGAACCTTCTGCATAAACAGTCTTGGACGGTAAAATTTTCAACTTAAATACGTCACATAAAAAATTATATATATATATATATATATATATATATATATATATATATATATATATATATATATATAATATGTATATTTATATATATATATATTATATATATATATATATGCTTTCATGCCGAATAGTACAATACACAGTAACACATAATATAGAAACACAAAAAAAGAGAACACTCACACGTATTTTCTTGATATTTCGACGGAAACAATCCGTCTTCCTCTGAAGATATAGAAGTAATGACTGCTGGAATTGTTGAGGTGAGGGGTGCGAGAGAAAGGGAAGGGGGCCAGGGGAAGGGGAGAGCGGGAGGCGAAGGAGGGGTAAAAGGAATGGTTGGGGAGAGGAAAGGGAGAGGGAAGGGGTGGAAGTAACAATTTTAGGCCACTCCCATCAGTGAACGACATTGAGGCCCGGATGCTGATAGGCCATACAGATGTAAATAAATGCCAATTCAAGGGTTTTTAATTCTATAGGGTTATCGGATGTGGGAAGGGACGCTGGGACAGAAACATTGTAACACTGGTTGAAGGGGGTATTATGATGGGAAGCATGTTTAGGGATGGGGAGACCCGCGGACGGGGAGGAGGGATTGCACGAGGCGCGGTGGTTATTAATCCTAATGTTAAGTGGTGTGGAACATTGGCCTATGTAAAAGGACGGGCAGAGTTTACAGGTAAGAAGATAAACAACATTCTTGGAAGTGCAAGAGGAATAGGGGAAGGGCGGGAGAGAGTTGAATGGTGGGATGGAGTGGGGTGGATATATATATATATATATATATATATATATATATATATATATATATATCCCTCCCCGGACTACAACCTTGACGTGGTGGAAGGGCTTGTGCGTTCCGATGACCCCTAGAGCTGTACTGGCGGGAGTAATAAAAATTGCTCCTGGTAGGGTCACCCATGCCAGATAGGTCGAAGGTTAGGAGCCAGACGAAAGGTAGTCCACGCAGCGTCTGTTCCTCAGTGAGGCGGCTGCAATGGCGTCTGACCCCAGTGGGGCGGCCAGTAAGTGATGGTGTCACGTTAAAAACACTATTGAGGAAGGCAACGGGAAACCACCTCAATTATCATTCCCAAGAACAATGTGATGGACAATAGAGATATTTTGAGTCCTGGCAACCACGGGGCTCGGCCCAATCGGCCGTGTGTCGTGCCCGGCAGCGGGGGAGGCAAGGCTTCCGCGGTCGTCATCCCACGAAACCCTTGCAAGGGAAGACCAGCAGCAGCAGGACAGAAGACGAAGGAGAAGAAGACCAAATTAGTTAGAATAGGAACGTGGAATGTTAGGAAAATGATGAGGACAGGGAAATTGGAGAATGTTAAACGAGAGATGGAAAGGGGAAATATAGATATTTTAGGTCTATGCGAGGTGAGATGGAAAGATAGCGGGGATTACTGGAGTGATAAGTATAGAATAATATACAGCGGTGGGGACGAGAGCCAACGAGGGGTCGCCATAGTATTAAATGAAGAGGTAGGAAGAAGCGTAGTCAACATAGAGCAGGTAACGGATAGAATACTACTAGTGGAGATAAAAGCAGAACCGACGAACTTAGTTATTATTCAGGTATACATGCCACCGAGCAACCATAAGGAAGAAGAGGTCGATAAGATATACGATCAGTTAGAGGACATGATCGCGTGTGTTCCAGCAGGGAAACATTTGATAGTGATGGGGGACATGAATGCGACGGTAGGCGAAGGAAGAGATGGTGATGAGGTGGGCGACTACGGTTTAAGCACGAGGAATGACCGCGGGAAGAAAGCAGTTGAGTTCTGCAGGAGACAGGGGTTAGTTATCACCAACACTTGGTTCAGACACCACAAAAGACGCAGGTATACATGGAAAATGCCAGGTGACTCGGGAAGATATCAGCTAGATTATATCCTGGTTAGACACAGGTTTAGGAACAGTGTGATAAATTCCCACAGCTTCCCGGGAGCGGATGCGGACTCAGACCACAATTTAGTTGTTATGAAATGTAGCGTACGTTTTAAAAAGATAAGGTAGGGGCGGCGAGTTAGAAAATGGAATGTAGAAGCATTAAATGGGTTGAAAAGAAAGGAATACAAACAGGCGGTAGAGAAAATCATGGAGGACGGTAAAGAGCTAAGTACTATTGAAGAAAAATGGGAATGTATCAAAAAAGGGTTGTCTAAAGCGGCAAAAGACACTATTGGAACCGTTAACGCTAAAAGGACTCGTAAACCATGGATCACGGATGAGATGATTACAAAAATGAATGAGCGGCGAAAATGGAAGAATATAAATACAGAATTAGGCAAAATGAAGTACAAAGAATTGAACAATAAATTGAGGCGGGCAACAAATAAAGCAAAGGAAGCATGGTGGAAGACGCAGTGCGAGAATATGGAAAGTCTGCAGAGGAAGGGGGAAATCGGTGCGCTTTACACCATAGTTAAATCTTTATCGGGAAGTAAGAAAGGGAGATCAACGATAGCAGTTAGAGATAAGGCCGGTAAGGTAATAGTTGACGCAGGAAAGATCCAAGAGAGATGGAAGGAATATGTAGAAGACCTGTATAGTAAAGAGCTTAGACCAACAAAGTTAGACATTGAAAAGGAACATGACGTAGAGGAAGATAGCTTAGGTCCAGGCATACTAGACAATGAGATAGAAAGGGCATTAAGGGAGATGAAACTAAATAAGGCCGTGGGGGTAGATAACATTCCCGTGGAACTTTTGAAATCCTTGGGAAAATGTGGGAGGAAGAGGCTATATGGGCTGATCCGTAGTATTTATGAGGAGGGAATCTGGCCGGAAGACTTTGTGAGATCAGTTTTAGTTCCTATTCCGAAAAAGGTAAAGGCCACGTCATGTGAGGACTATAGGACAATTAGTTTGATATCCCACGCAGCTAAGGTTGTTCTCAGGATCATAAACAAAAAGATAGAGAGTAGGGCAAATGATTACTTAGGGGATGATCAGTTTGGGTTTAGGAAGGGGAGAGGTACGCGTGATGCCATTGCAGTAATGAGATTATTAATCGAGAGGAATATAGAACACAACCAGGAGGTATTTGCCTGTTTCGTAGATTTCGAAAAAGCGTTTGATAGAGTAAATTGGGAAAAACTAATGAGTATATTGCAGAAAATAGGAATAGATTGGAGGGAAAGGAGGCTAATCCGCAACCTGTACATGTCTCAGACTGCTCAGGTGAGGGTGGGAAACGGGGAGTCAGGATGGGCAGTGTTAGGAAGGGGTGTAAGGCAGGGTTGCCCATTATCACCGTTGCTGTTCAACCTGTACGCAGAAGAAATGATCAAAGAGGCATGGGAAGAACTGGAGGTAGGAATGAAAGTGGGCAGGTAATTCGTAAAATCAGTTAGGTTTGCTGATGACCAAGCTTTAGTTTGTCAGTCAGCCAAGGGGCTGCAAGCATTGCTGAGTGAATTGGAAA
The DNA here is from genome assembly GCF_022747635.1 of Hetaerina americana. Taxonomy (NCBI): domain Eukaryota; kingdom Metazoa; phylum Arthropoda; class Insecta; order Odonata; family Calopterygidae; genus Hetaerina; species Hetaerina americana. Next base: position 89,168,489 of record NW_027286069.1, read on the forward strand.
TTCAGTGCGACAGGTATGGGATGAGAATCAATATTAATAAAACAAAGGTTATGCGATTTTCTAGAAAGAAAAAGGCCAAACTTAACATTAAAATAGGAGGGCAAAAGCTAGAGCAGGTAGAACAGTTTACGTATTTCGGTAGTGTTTTGGACCAACACGGTCAAAGTAGTAGGGACGTAAGGAGACGAATTGCGCTAGGCAAAGAGGCTTTCAGTAGGAGGAGGGAGTTGATGACAGGGACTTTGAGTAAGGATGTTAAGAAAAGACTCGTAAAAACTTTGATATGGAGCGTAGCTATGTACGGAGCGGAAACGTGGTCATTGAAGCAGGAGGATAGACGTAGATTGGAGGCTTTTGAAATGTGGGTGTGGAGAAGAATGGAGAAGGTGAAATGGACAGAGAAGAAGACAAATGAGGAAGTACTTGGTATGGTGGGCGAAGAGAGGGGTTAGTTGGGAGCAATCCTATGGAGGCAGGAAAAGTGGATGAAGGGGGTGTTGACCGGCAGTGGGATGTTGAAGACTGTGATAGAGGGTAGAATGTTGGGCAAAAGAGGAAAGGGAAGGAACAGGATAGGGTTGTTGGACGGGATGAAGGGAGGAAGGAAGTACTCAGAGATGAAGAGGGACCTGATATAGAGTAGGATGATTGATTTTGTGTTTTGTTAGGAGTAATAAAATATTTGTTTGGTAGTTGTGTCAGTCCAAAAACCTACCTTAACCGGTAGATTACTTAAAAAAAAAAATATATATATATATATATATATATATATATATATATATTCCATGAATATCCTCCTTAACGCGTTGTTTTACGTATCTTTCTGTTAATTTTTAACTCAATCGAAGCAATCCAACACAAAATGTTTTCATTATAAAAAAGTTAACGTAAAAATTTACAGGTTAAAACTTATTTTGTCAGACGAAAGGGTAACTCAATAAGAGTGTTATTAGGTTGGTACCAGTGCGAGACGAAATATGAGAGGACGAAAAGCCTACCAATGTCACTACTACTTTTGTTCAGATATTTGAGAAAATTATGTTAACATGAATTTCATCGGGTGTAAAAATATTTTTGTTCTAATAACTTGGTAAATAACTTGAGTGAAAAATTTTACATAACATAACCGAATCGTATCTACAAAGTAAGCGGTTAAGAGTTATTGGCAGGAGGAAATACATCGGAAGCTTCGGGATTTACTAAGAAAGCCCGCAAGAATTAACACCTTTATATAGCTACTGTACAAGACACCCGAGTTAACCTTTCCTAGAATCAGTAGTCCATATTTGTTCCATTTACCTTTTTACTAGAAGTGATTAATTTGCATTTGCTAACATCAATCTCCATCCAATTATTTGTCACCAAATCCGCCATTTTATTAACGCCCCTTCGCAGTACATCGCGGTCGCTGTCTTTCCTGTAGATAATGCAGTCTTCCGCAAAGTCTTATCTTTGATTTAATATTTTTCGGGAGATTATTAATATAGATTACAAACAAGAGCGGGACAAATACGCTACCTTGTGGGACTCCCGATATAACCCTCATTTTTTTCAGAATAAACTTCACCCAATTTGACCCTTTGTGTTCGACCTTCCATAAAATTTTTGGCCAATGAGATTACTCTTCCATATGTGTGTAGTGGTAATCGTCCCAATATGCCCTAAGCGATCGTGGTCAAATTTGCCAAAGGCTTTTGACAGGTCGGCTATTACAGCATCCACTTCTATTCATGCATCCACAGAGTCAGGCATTTCTTGGCAGAACCCGAGCAGTTGAGTTTGGCAAGAGTAGCCTTTTCTGAATACATATTGGCGAATGTTTAACTAATTCTCACTCTCCCACAAATCCCAGAGATAATCAGCAATTATATTTTATAATAGCTTGCATAAAACTGAGGTCAAGCTTACCGGGATATAATTATCAACTAGTGCCTCATCTCCTCCTTTGGAAATTGTTGTCAAATGTTCCTCCTTCCAAGCATTTGGCAGGGCATTATTGTTTAAGGTAACATTGAATAAATCATTTATATAATTTAAAACTACACTACCACCCAATTTAAGCAATTCAATTGAGATACCACCTGGCCTTTTTGATTTTGCCCCCTCATTTTCAAATTTTCCAAAAATGTATGCGCCTTTCGTTTGAATGCTTTTAGTATTTAATATGTTTTCGCTTCCTTGCCGACTCCGGGATATATCTACAGAATCCAAATATTGTGTAGGTACAGATGAAACTGCTCTTATTTGACATGGAAGAATACTATAATGCATTTAACTTATCTCGAAGAAACTTCTCCCGCCTAACTTCTATAAATCCTTCCTTTATGCATTCACGAGTCCGTAATCGCCCTTTCGCATTGATTTCAATTCGTGAACACGGAAAAACATTCTTGAAATTTATGTTTTCGTGACCAAAGCAAAATAAGATGAGTCTCCGTGACAACAAGATTCTTTCGTTTCAGCACCGCCACTCTCGCCTGCGTTGAAGATGAAAACGATGAGGGAACCCCCGCTGTCTGATTTGCAGACGGGGGCGTAAGAGGAGACCTCGAATTCTGCCTTCCTCTCCTCCCCCCCAAGCGGGAAGAGTGAACCACTAAGCGGCGTTCATTCTTCGGGCGGCCATTGTCGGTAGTCCCCGTGACCTACTCTCTGAGGTCTCCGGGTTACCTCCCGTCCCTGACATTGAAAGCGAGGAAGCACCTCAAGCGCGATCGCTTGAACACCACTCCCGGGAGGTGAAGTTGCCCCAGTCAAACCGTGACCACGCGCTTTCCCAGGACGAAAACGAAAAGATAAAAACGATATTAGGTGGGTGTCGCCCGTGGGAATGAAAGGTGAAAGGTAGCACGGAGAAGAAATCTGCCTTCTTCTTGTTGGGTGCGAGGGATTGGAGGCCCTGAATGAGGACGAAGGATTTGGTGTTTTCAGTAGTCGGGCGGGTAGAGATAGGACTATTTTACGTATTACTCTACACCGAGCTATGTGAATTACTGCTCACAAATATACCCAGATGATTCAAATTCAAAACAGGTAGAGAGAATTTCAGATATTACGCCTGCCTATGTTTGATTGTAGTTAGTCTTCTGAATCTTGATCGCCCCGCATTAACATTGAAACTCCAACCTGTTTGTCATTGTAGATTTTCGTAGAGATTCGACTTTCATAAAACTGGCAGAATCGGGCACTTTCTATTTAATATCTGCCCACATTATCATATAGTCCTTTTTAAGTATGTAATGGTGATTTTAACTAAAGGCGATAATCCGTAAGTCAAGTTCAGGACCGAAAATTGTAAGAAATTTCCGGAATAATGAATTAAAAAGTTAGATAAAGCGCAATGAGCTGTGCGATGTGACAATTAGTGATCGAAATGTATTCTTAACTCCAAACCTAAAAACTAAAAATCTTTTACGGCTTAAGGATATATTATTTAATATAATCAGTCAAAAAAGGCCGAAATAAGCTCAATTCGTCCTTTTCATCCAAACCTAAATCCAAAATCAAATTGAATTCTAAATATTGCTAAAAATTTCTTTTTTGAATGAAAAATTTAAGTTGACGATTATAAAATATATTTCAACCAATCAATCCCTTATATGTTGAATTGTTTGATGATATTATCCGTTTATTCGAGGAACATAGACACTGTATACTTAAAGTATTGCTATTATAACGTACTTGATTCTTTCTCTAAGTGGTAACAGCGAAAAAAATCCACAAACCTAACCTCACTTGTGGTCTTTTAAAAACATTGAACTGTCGTCAGCAGGATCATAGGTTAAATGTAGACTTTCAATGCTGTAGCAACTATTTATAGGCATTCTATAAAAATAATTCAATAATTAGGTACCTCAGCAGTACCCAATATTTATTTATTCATAATTAATTTATGTAATATAACTAATTCATCTTTCCAAGCTTTAAGGGATAGCATTTTTCAAAATAGTTATGCATAATAAACGAAATAATTATCCTTGAGGAAATGTTATACATAAAATCATGTAAATTACAACACTTTTTTAGACTTCAAATACATTGCCAATGTTCTATTTTAGTCAGAGTTTCATTGCATTTAGAAACGGAATAGAATATAGAAGAATAGAAGAATAGAAGAATATAGAAGAATAGAAGAATAGAATATATATATATATATATATATATATATATATATATATATATATATATATATATATATATATTCCGTTACATATATACACAAATGTATATAATTTATTTTTTATTATATATATAATCATATACACATATATAAAATTATATATACATATAATTATATTTATATATATGAACCATGAACACAGTAATCAACCCGAAGGTCGGTTTAGTAGGTGATGGTAGAGATCACCCAGTACTAATCCCTATACGGCGTGTGAAAATTTACACATCAGGGTAGGGGGGCCAGTTCCTTTCCCTGTGCCGGTTATGGTTTCCCAGGAAGACCTGGTACCCGAAAAATCTTGGGTGGAGCTGCAGGTGCCCAGAGTGCCTTACCCGGGAATCGAACCCGGGACCCTCCGGTCAGCAGTCCAACGCACTACCCACTGGACTACCACGACCCTAATTTATATATATATAAATATATATATATATATATATATATATATATATATATATATATATATATATATATTACACATTCAGTCCATCTGTATAACCGTTTAGCAGCGTATATTTTATCAAAGTAGGAAGGTCGCTTGTAATTGGTGTTAGCATTGAAGGTGGCAAATGGTATGAAGCTAAAAATGGCAGCTAGTCCACCTCAATCTCCTCCAGTACAGGATCATAGGATCAATAGAGGGCATCCCAAACTAGTTCAATAACAGACATTAATACGACTGCCTTGTTGAATAGTTTTGACCCCTATCTACGGTTCAAAGAAATGCCGCCGATTAATAAAATAATGTTGGAATAAGCCAAAACCAAATTGTTAATGTGGATAACACTACCAAGATAAAAAAAGGCAGATAGACATCAACACAGATTCAAGTACTCGTTCTCCCCTCACACCATACTCAATCATAACAAAATGGATTACAAGCACCCAAATATAAATTTACTTAATTACTACAACTTAATGATGTAGTCTAACAAAACATTCAATGAATTATGTAATTATTCATGTATGTGCACGAATGGTTTTGTATGTGAACAAATATATATTCAAATTAATGCACAAACTAATATTTTTATATGCATAGCCGGCGCCTTGACATTTCTTGCCATACACCCTAGCAGCGGCTTGAGGGGTATTGATTAGATGTGGGAAAATCTTAACTTCGTTCATCAGTGAGGGAATCGACGTACGATGTTCCGGGGTAAACATTCTAAAAATCGGCACTAATAAATCAGGTTAGCTGTTTGCGTGGGTAGTAAAAACTTCGCCGAGACAGCAATTACATTTCTATTTTGCATACCTTACGTTTATCAAATAGAAGCATGAACTTAATCATAGTATTTTTGGTCATTTTAACCAAAATCTTCGGTCAAAAACCATTTTGAAAAGCACTATGCAAATGCGAAAAATGAAGAAATTGCCTGAATATTTATGCAGAAATTAACATTTTGGTCCTATGCTAGGATGGTCCTTGAAATAGGCCAGCAGGTAATTCAACCGAAAACGATTAAGTCGAAAAAGTGATCAGCAGTTCAGAAAAAAGGCCAACTTATTGAATTCCTTCTTTAAAATCGTTTTCACCAGGTTCTCCGCAAACGTCCCCTAAGAGCTAACATAATTAGTTTTCCATCCGAAGGTCGATATTGAAATTTCACGCGGTGAAATAGAAATTCTGTTGAAACCCATGAACCCAAATAAATCCTCTAGTTCCGATCAAATGCAAACTAAATTACATAATATAGGAAAATATAAATATAAAAATGAAGGAACAAGTTTCGGAAAGAGAACCTTATCTTGAGATCATATTTCAGAAGACCCCTATGGATCACATACGAGTACTCGTAGTTCCCATTGATTGGAAAATAGCTAATTAATCGAGAGATCAACCGAGAAATTACAGCGTATGATAATATGATCGTCAGTTCGTTAATGTAGCATCTCGATAGTCACTATTTATTGATAAAAAATCAGCATTGTTTCCGAAGGGGGAAATTCCTGCCAGACACCATTTTCGCATTTTGAGCACGATATTATGGGTTCGGGAGACAATAAGTTCCAGTTGAAGCAGTTTGTCTTGACTGTAAAAAACTTTTCCACGGTGTCTCGTAGCAAGCCCACTCTCAAAGCTAGAAGCCTGTAAGCATATATAAAATTAGCCTAGTTTGAATGAAAGACTTTGCAAATGATCGGGTACAAGGGTAGTCTCAGATGGTGTTACTCTATGGCCGTTCGAGTCACATCAGGCGTTCCCCAAGGTTCATCGGGCCTATTTTATTCCTTCTTTACGTTAACGACACTAACTTCATGTTAAATTTTAGAAACTCAAGTATTTACCGACGACGCTTTGATTTACGGAGATATCTGTAGTCCTGGCGATAAAGTAACATTAGTCGATTTCCTTAATGCAATACAGTGCTGGTGTAACACTCTTAGCCGTCCCTCGTCGCAAACTTAAACAAACATTACGGATTTTTTTTACGCTTTCCCTACTCTTTTATTGTATTTTTTCACTTGGATGGCTAACACTTGCCGAGTATTTCAAATGTGTCCTAACTAAAACAGATGAACACCTCTCTCTTACCATTTATCAAACTTTCCCACACCCAGTCTAATGAAACCTAACTTCTTTAAGACTGAACGGCATATTCTTCTAATGTGTGTGTGTGTACCCCATGAAAGGTTTTATGCTAGTGCAACGCCCGAGTACCTAACCTGTTCTGAGTTTCTTAAGTAGGTGTCGATGCTTATGCGGGGAAGGTTGTTCTTTCGGTGGGAAAAGTAATACGAGGGCGAAGACACCCTTTTGCGGCGGGCGTGAGCAATACGGGACGGGTGTGAATTGATAGCTTACTGCACCGAGCGAAAAACGGATTCGTTCTTCATGGTCGGAGACCTAATTGAGAAAACGCTAATTGCCTTCGCCTTATTGATACCCACTACGTCAGGACATAATAGTACCGCCTCGATCTGCGCTTCCATAAAAAAACATTAAAAGGCAATCCTCTCTCTTCCTAAGGAGCCGGGATTTCTTGATGATATGCGTACACGTTAACATATGTATGCAGGTCATTCACTTACGGGTTAGACGGTCAAAAGAAGGCTCATTTAAAGTTATTTCAGGAAGCGTAATCCCTTTCCATTTCTTACACACTGCCGTCAAATACTCAAAGGCGGTTGCGGTGTATACTGTACGTGTACACGTAAATAATTCAAAAGAGAAGTAAGCCATTTATGAAAATTTTCGATCCTCCCATAGTACTGTTTGGCATTTTTTTTAAATTTACCCTGATCTGCCACCACCGAGCCAAGATCATAAAAATTGGTAGACTGGAGAAAAAAACTACTTGCCGCTCATGTTACCTCATCGTTATTGCTACAAATATTTAGCTTATCATATGATCCTGCCCATGGATTACGACCTAAACGTGATGAAGGGAATTGCGCGTTCCGTTGACCCCTAGAGCTGTACTGGCAGGGGTAATGATATTTTTTACTGCTAAGGTCACTAATTTCAGATAGGTAGTAGTCACACTAAAGGTAAGTAGTTAGCCCAATAAATGATGATTTCTTAACTATAGTAATAATATTTAGATTTTCTCGGCATTCAATTTTTTTACATTAACTTTAATACCTCTTTGTCGTACATCAGTGCTTCCCAATTAAATCACTACGCAACTAAATTTGGTGACGCAACTCAATGCTTGGGAATAATTCTCTTAAAGAATTAAGGTAACAGGATTTGGTTCACTAAAAAAAATAAGTTTCTACTCTTAATTTCGTATTCGATACGTTTTATTCATTTCATAGGCGATCGAAAAAAAAAAGCAACCTCACGACCTTGCTTGAAATTTTCTTATCTTCTTTTTCCCACCAAGACTGAACAGTGACCTATCTATTTTCACCCGACCCACTAACCTTGTTGGCGTTAGAGGTTCCTACATAAACCATCAACTTCTTCCACTTACTTCTCAAACGCTTCGAGAGAATTTGATTTCTAATCTCTTCCGGAGGCGCGAGAGGGACCCTTGACCTTCACGGCGGCATTTAAAAACGAAACAGAAAACGCGAAGGCATTCATTCATTCTCCTCCCTCTCCGCGAATAGGTTGATGAACCGTTAGCGGAGAACGTGTAAGAGTTCAGAGGGAATCCGACGGCGAGTTTTTTATTAAAAAAACGTAAAAAATATTTAAACCCATCCGTTTGGTCATTATCAATTCCCATTAAAAAAAGATTTAATATTTCCGTTCCCTAATTGGTTACTGTTTTTTTGCGCTTCCCCCCACCAGGGCTGTAATTTTTAGCACAGTGTAAATCTCCCAAAAATATTTTTTGACGGTACGATCAAAGGGTAGAATTGAGGATTATTTCCAAAGTTTTAATGGAAGATTGAAAGAACAAATATTAGGGTGTTTGGAATATTAAAAAAAAATTTTGTGAAATTTTCTGCCAACTCAAAAAAAAAGTCACGAGTCTATACTTTGCATAATAAAAAGGATCGAATTAGCTTTAGCATAGCAATTCCGTACGCAATCCATTGAGGAAAGTTCATTCGTCTTTCCGTAACACGTGAGCGGCTTGAAGCAGACTACTTAATGATTATTCGATTGCGACAGCTGGGACGACATAACCGCGTCGTCCCACTTGGGTGAAATTGGTGGCTGGCAATCCCAATGGAAAGAATCCTATGGAGCATGTACTCCTTGCACGAAGAAGGATCTCTTTCGGTACACGCTATGCATCATGCCGTGCTTCAAACGTAGCTATAGCCCATCCAGGTTTACCTGGCCTATGACATAACGTGGGAGAGGGGAAATAAGAGCAGGAGGAGAGGTGGGTTAAGGTTTTAAGAGGGGTACGCGGGCATCAGACGTCATGCGCAGGGAATGACTCATTGTTGGCTCGGGCGAATCCAATTTCAGAATGCTACCAATCGAGGGGGAGGGTACGCGCGTAAAAGCACATGGATGATCAAACTTGTAGATGGAAATTAATCAGAATAAAATTACTCGACGGAATATTTTCTAGAATATGATACTACTGCGCAGCATATCTTCAGATAAGGTATGACATATAAGGGTTAAATCATTGCATGGTTGTATGTTCCTTCTTGCACCATCACCGAACAAATCTTCTTTCATCCGTAATCGAAATTGTGGAAAAAGCATTCGGCTCTATTAAATTCCACATAAGTATTCTCTTACTTATATTTGCCATGTTTAACATATAAGAACATTTATCTCGGGAATTGCAACAGGAAATATTTCTTTATGAATTTGGTACGGTTAACCATTTCTAAATAAGGTATAAAATTATGGTATGATAATTTTTAGGAGACCATACAAGAAAATAATATCGGGCTGTACCGTACAACGTGAGAACGTGTAACGTGTAGAGAACGTGTAACTCCTTACTATAAAATGTTGAATTGGCTAAAACTCGAACAGAGGAGAATGCTTCAAAAGGCCTCACAATTATTTAAAGTTCTGAATTCTAAAACCCCTTCATATTTATATGAAAATTTTATATTCAATTCACTTACGACAAAGAGATCAACCCGCATTACAAAAACATTCCATCTTCCCAAATACCGCACGGCTATATATGAAAAGTCATTCAGTATTTCATCCTGTAAACTATGGAACTGTTTGCTTAATAAAGTAAAATTATCCAGGAACACATCCCAATTCAACCGGAACATGTTCGCATATCTATTTACCACACTACCAAAATGACCTTATTACTGTTCTATCAAGCTAAATATTTAACTATTGTTCTTTGTATTTGTATGTTGTATTGTACTATATGCTTCGTTCAACTGATGTTAAATTATGTTTTGTGACTGGTTTAATTGCCTTATTCTATGCATTATGTAAACCTGTTTCACTCCATTGGTCTCAAAACCTCATGTAACATGTATTCTGCTCCAAGGGACTTTGCTCCCAGAGCAATAAAAATTGTTTATTATTATTATTATTATTATTACAACCATCATTGTTTACTATCCTTGTGGCTATGTTGGTTATTTCTGATGGGGTCTCCGGATTGGGGGAATGTCTAGATGAAAGTTACGTAGGTATTTCTCTTTCGTAGTGTGCATTAGCACTGTCTAAATACTGGATTCATATACATTCCACGTTCGTTAAATAACGATTGGAAAATTATTAAAATTTGTCGGGAGGGTTAAAAAATGTTTTCACAGCTCCTCCTGAGGTAAGCGTCCGAACATAATGTCAGGTAAGCCAACAGGCAAGGTCGGATAATCGAAAGGTGAGTTTGGCAATAGTAAGTCCCACAGCGAAAGGAATATCTCTTCCCTTCACATGCTTTAACGCTTAGAATGATCACACACTGAGAGGGGGAAAGAATTATGACTTGAATTTGTATTAATTTCAAGGCGTTTTCCAGGGAACGCACTAAAAAAGGTTTAAGGGTATCGTTAAAGCCCTTTCAAAGCAACGAAATGTCTCTTCCTCTCTCTTACACTCTTATTTCTCGAAGGACGCCGGTCGTGAGGATAAACGGCCCTTTTTAAGGGCGACCAAAGAGAAGAAACCAACCATAGCTCGCTGAACGAAATCCCCTTCACGCAAAAGTGCTCTTGGGGAATGCAAGGGACTGACTCCTTTCCCTCTGACTCGACCGACGCACGAGGAATACATGGATATATTTATTTTCTTTCAACGTAAAAAGAAATTCTAAAAATGAAATTAGAAGCGCTCTTAAGACTATTTCGCACGGTCAACTTTTTAACAAAAAATGGTTCGATATACTATATATTCTGAAGTCATGGCTGCAGCCATTTCCCACTTTTCCATCGACCAAGACGATGTATTTTCCATTAAATATTTCTTTCAGAAACCCTTCCCCCCGTTTATGCATTGGATATATAGAATTGAATTAAAATAACCAAACAGAACTCACAATCGGAAAACACGGTCATTGTTATGCAACTGTTGGAAAGACAATGCATGATGGTCTTGTTGGTTCTTCTCGAATTTTTACGTGGTTTGTTCACTTATGGATATCTTGAAATTAATTAAATCTTTTATCGTTTGTTGCCGTTACTAATTCCAGGTAAACTTAAAATTTAAAAGCCTTCATTCGCGCAATATCTTGAAATATTCATGATTTTATTTATTTCATTCAATTTTAATACAAAATATTATATCGCTCGCTATGAAATTAAAATATTTTAAATATATTAATTACGAACACGATTCCAAAATGTATTAATTTTAGGCTTGTTGCTCCATATTCTTTTGAACATCATTGCTCTGACATTTCTCTAGTATTTTAAAAAAACGTATTGCCACTTCAAAGTATTTGGCACCCCTTACAAAAAAAACTCGACGACCGAAGTTTCACAATAACATGGAAACAGGTGTAGCTCGAAAAACGGACGAGTTAAATAAAAAAAAGGAAGGTAAAAGCAATAGGAAGGGAAGGACGAGAGATCCATTATACTCCATGAATGCCTCCCCATCACCCTTCCTTTTACTTCTCTCATTTTCTCTCCCTCCGCCTCGCCTTACCACTCATATTACTCTTCAAATTTTAGGGTGACTGCTCTTTTTCTTACGCCTCCCTAATTGGAGTGGAGATGGGACGGGTCCTTCCCAGAAAATAAAAAAATAAAACCCTTTGAGGAAAATAAGATCAAAGGGAAGAAGAATATTTTTTTAAGAAAATTAGATGGGGAGTAAAAAAAATAAAAGCGGATGGAATTGGGCTTCGAAGTCGACCTTGTAAGGGGCCAAGTGCCCCTTTTCTCTCCCGGAGACCACCCCGTCCGTCCGTGGCGACCTTCTTCTCACCTCAAACCTCACTTTCTTCCGAAAAACTTTCCCTTTTTTTCCCTTATTCACGACACAACTTTGGTCTCTCCCACACACACACTCTCTCTCTCTCTCTCTTTCTCTCCCCTCCCCCCTCCCACGCAGGTGTTCTTCCCAGGTCATTCTCCTGACATAAACGCCCATTCGACTCTTGCGTAAAACATGTGGGGTTGCTCTAAAGGGGTGAGAAACTTTCAAATCATGTAAACAAATGCGTCATCTCATATCGCGCAAGTTTCCTCAATGATACGACTATGCTAAGTTAAGTTTGGATTCTTGCTGCGCGTGGAAAATGTCGTTCAACGTTTCTGTCATGCCACAATGAGTTTTTTCAGGAGTGAAGTCCTCTTTTGAGTTCGCTCAAGTGACACGAGATGAACTTTATATTTTTCAAAAGCTAACAAATTTGAGGACTTATTAGAAGAGTACTAGTTAAATGTGATGAAAAGGTCAAACACAGAAAATATGTTTGGGGCTAATGCCTAATATTGATTCCTGGCCAATTCCAGGACTCCAAGAGCCAGATAAAGGATTGCTCTAATGTTTTGAGTTTCAGTGGAGGATCAGAGGGTGGGAGGGATGCTAAGATGGATACACTATAGCATTTATCAAAGGGAGTGTTGTGTTCAGAGGCGTGTTTGGAGATATTTAAAATAAACTCATAACCAGCAGCCACGGGAGTATGTCCAGATTGGATGTTTCGCCTACATGCGTGAGGATGGGCGCAAAAGCTTTTTAGAAAAGAAACCTCGGAAAAGAAATCGAGACCCTTGAGACTAGAACGGCGAGACGAAACGTTTCCTAACCATCACAGGAAAAAAACATGCCCCGGATGAGGATCGAACTCCCGACCTAAGGATTATGAGATTAAGTGCTAAACATACGAATGTTCTAGGACTCCGTTTCAAACATGCCGCTGTTAATAATCCCTTGTACTTTGTCACCACCTCGTGAATTGTGGCACTTGACAAAAATAAGTCACCTCCTTATTGCACCATAAAAATACTGCACCTAAATACTGCACTTAAAATATAACCACCAACGCTCTCCATTCACGCTATTATACTAAAGTTTTTTGCACCAACGCCATCCACATTTACAAAGATTTTTTTTTAAATAACAATGCATCTCTTGGTATGTCCTTTCCGTCTCAAGTCACGTCGAAGCCATTCAAATTATATTTTTGGAGATTAGGTCTATCGTCTAGCATAAGAATTTGACGGGGATATTAATCATTAAATGCATATGACGCCATATTAAAGCTTCGAAAAGTATTATTTTAGCATTGAAAATTAAAAGAGGTCGAAGACGTTATCTTCAGGATACAAATACCAATCGAGAAAATTGATATGGATTACTCTTAATTGAGTATATTGAACTCAGGTTCTCTTTTTATAAAACCTTAACGCGAGTATACTACCTTGATCAAAAATTTCCCGGAATTTATTCATAAAATTAAAAATACAAGTTTATTCATCTAAATCTATATTGTCCCCTTCAAAGTAATCCCCATCGACTGCAACACACTTATGCCAGCGCTTGATCCAATCCTCGAAACATTTTTTATATTCGGTTTTCGGTATGCCCATCAGTGCTTCCTGCGATTTTTCCATTACTTCCTCTCGGCTGCTAAAACGCGTTCCCCGTAATGGTTTTTTAACTCGATTGAACAGAAAGAAGTCACAGGGAGCCAAATCAGGTGAATTCGGTGGCTGTTGGATGGTATTTGTTGCATTTTTCGTCAAAAAATTACGAATAATGATAGCACTGTGCGACGGTGCGTTATCATGGTGCAAAATCCACGAGTTTTCTGCCCACATTTCTGGTCTCTTTCGGCGAATTGCTTCACGCAAACGTCTCATAACGCCCAAATAATACTCTTTGTTTACTGTCTGGCCTTCTGGCAAAAATTCATGATGCACTACACCGTTGTAATCCATGAAAACCGTCAGCATTGCCTTCTTTTTTGACTGAAAACGACGTGGTTTTTTTGGTCTCGGCTCATTTGGTGAACGCCATTCACTTGCCTGATGTCTGGATTGCGTGTCGTACTCATAAACCCACGTCTCGTCTCCAGTAATGATCCTTTTGATGAATGTGGGATCGGATTCAGCCTCGCAAATCATGTCTTTTGCGACGTCAACACGGTCTCTTTTTTGCATGAAATTGAGGTCTTTTGGCACCAACTTTGCTGCTACACGACGGAAACCCAAATCATTAACCACAATGTCTTGGGCGGATCCATAGGCAATGTTCAAGTCCTCCGCTATTTCTCTGATGGTTAATTTGCGGTTATTGACCAACATTTCTTTTACTTTATCAATTTTTTCACCGACTTTCGATGTCGATGGTCTGCCACTGCGTTCATCATCTTCGATTGACTCACGACCACTTCTGAACCGCTCGTGCCACTGGTAAACGACCGTTTTTTTTATAGAATCGTTGCCGAAACACTTTTCCAACATTTCCAACGTCCGTGCGCCACTAAATCCGTTTTTTACGCAAAATTTAATACAAGTTCGTTGTTGCAAATTTAAATCCATTTCTGCAATTGTAAAAAATCGCCAACACACACAGAGATAGATGTACTCTTGGCTACGTAACTTTTGCAAATGTCAAGTTATGACACTAAGATTTAAAGGGAATATCAACAACAGATGTACCAATTTAACAAAAAAAACAGAACTCAAATCGGAACGATGGGAGCGCCACACGGTGGTTATTCCGGGAACTTTTTGATCAAGGTAGTATATATTAAATTCAAGGGGGTCACCGTCATAACGGGCCACTCCATGAAAAAGTACACTGCTACACTCTATATCCTGAAAGCAACTTCAGCGAGGGGGATGTTGAATGGGATATCATGAAACGGCATCGAATGCACTCAATTTATTCTACCTGTCAAATGTATGTTTTGGGTGGTCTCTAAAGGCTTATCTAGGTAAATGTCACGAGAAATTCCTTATGTTCCCCTTATATTCTATATACATAAGCTTCTTATTAATGCTCATTCGCTTGTTTCAAAGAACACGTTACAAAGGGTCTGCCTCAAAAATATAAGTAGCATGATTTTTTCCACCGACGCGGGCGGCTGGAGTGGGGCAATTTGTGGCGGGAAAGTTGGAAGGAGGTCTTTGAAAAGCAAAACGACCCGCGTCAGTTGTCTACTGGCCGTTACAGTGTTCGAAACCCTGTGAGGCAGGGTCCCTGCTTGATTCTTGCGTCATGAATTCACGATACCACGTTCCAGAGAGCAACGACACGCGATAAAAGTTTTTGCTTAGCTCGGAAAGTCCGGTTTGGTAGATGATGAAAGGTCCCAAGGAATGGTTTTCCAATGGCACAAGGTGTTCCGGGAGGGTAGAGGAACGACCTGGAACATTTTGGGAAGGGGAACGCCCTCGACCTCCGTCAAGGACAGCGCGATGAAAATGTGCAAAAGTTGAGAGATATTCTAAAATTCCGATCAACGCCCGAGTGTCAAAATGTTAGCAGACGATTAAAATATTCCGAAAATCACAATTATTCGCTTTCTAACAGAAGATTTAGCCATGAAAAAGGCGTGTGCCAAGTTATCCCCAAGGTTCTATCGGATCACGATAAGAACGCTGCTCGTGTGACAATCTCACCTGACCTCACGCGACCGCTTTGGAGGTGACCTACAGCCCCGATAGTGCACCGTCGGGCTTCTTTTTGCTCCCAAGAATAAAAAGGAGATTGAAAAGCAACCATTTTGGAACAATGGATAACGTCAATAATGTCGTGATGTGGTTCCAGAATGAGGTTACCGACGACGCCTTCAAGGAAACGTAACGCAACTTGCAGAGGCACTGACATCGGGTGTGTTGATACACATATGAGCTATTTTGAAGATGTATTTTCATCTGCAATAAATCTTTTCCAAGGAGTTATTCTACTAATTTTTGGGATAGTCCCTGTAGATAAACGCAGCGAATATTTCATTCTTCTGTTGTATTTTATTCAAAAATTTATACGCTTTGTAAAAGTAATAATATCAGATAGCTCAACAGAAAATAATCGGTGTGATATTTTATAAGAATACTGTTTTAAAGGAGCCAAAAATGTATTTCGAACGGAAATAATTATTTTAAATAATTTAACTGTTCGTTACACAACACGCCGTCGCCAAATATTTGATTTCGAAACATGTCGACGCCTTAGAGTCGATTACTTTGTTCTCGTTCCTTTTAAAAATGCCACCAGGGCAATTCAAACGCTGCATAGAAACGCATGTTTATAGTCCGGTAAAGGTCACGCAAATGAAGTTTCCCAGCAACGTATTAATATCGTTCCCTGCGACGCCAAAGTCGACTCTAACTCCATATCTAAAAAGATTTTTTTTTCTTAAATGGGACATTCAGTTGGGTGTATTATCAAAGTCCCTCTGTGAATTCCTCGCCAATGTTTGTAAACTACGACGACAGATGTCGCTAACACCAGTTAAAAGCTGAATGGCAATTTCCCGTGACGTAGATGGCGATGGCATAAAATTTCAACGGTAGCATATGAGGAAATGGAACGTCATTTAATTTCCCTACGGAGGCATCCGAACACAAAATGGCAGGATATCCTCTGTCATTAAAGGAAAAATTCTTGCGAATTTTTTCACGAAAACGGATCTAAGGATTGATGAAAAAAGAGGTGAATGGGAAGTTCACGAAGTGCGTGATTAAGGTCTAAGCTTCGAATTGGGGAAATCTAATTGAAGGCTGGACGCCATAATTAACTTCGGGGCCCGTTTCGTTTTTGTCAATTAAATAAATTGAGGATTTAGATTGCTTGGCTACTACTTATTAACAACATTGCAATACTTGAAATGAAAGCAGGTAAATAAAAGGAATGACTCAGATTAAACATATTTTGATAAATTTGAATTAATCTACCTTTTTCGAATGCAAGAACCAAACTAGTAGGATCTAGAAAAACTCATTGATAGGAAAAGGAATTAGAATCCACTAAAAGTTAGTATCCACGTTTTGTTTATGTCAAACAAATGAACACTAATTTAATTGCTAGGTTACCGAATAATGTTTGCGTGCATCGCGTTTGATATTTAAGAAAGAATAAATCTTTATTACGTATTTTCTTGCACAAGGACATATAAAATACAATCTATCGGTCATTTTGTTTCCCTAGTTATTTTTAATGTTATCTGATTTCATTTCAATATCAATGCCGATGATTTTGAATTATTATGTCACTCAGTTGAAATAAGAAAGTAATATAGTAGATAATTTGATTGGTAGTAAATATTTACACCCATCTCACATTTGCCGAGCAAATTTCGGCCTCCTATCAAGCAGAACTGTGTACATTAATTCATTAAATAACTAAATATTTAAAGTCCAGAAAAATATTTAAAAGTAGAACGTTTCTAATTAATTGCATTCCTTGCCATTTTCATTTTGATCAATGGCTTAACGTCTGATCATAAAATAGTTTATATGTCAGTTATCACGGTAAAAGAACTTTTAAATTGCTATTTATTAAGTAATTAGAAAATATTTATTGCTGTAGGATATTTTTAAACCAACAATTTTCCAAGGGATAGTGGAATAAGCCGTGAAAATGCCAATGCCAATGCGTATGCAGTGAACCTTAATTACTCCCTCGGAACTTAGTTCCACTGGAGCCATGGAGTGTATATTGGAAATGTAACAGATGGGCTTAATACATTTTTTTATTATTTGCATTGTTTTTATTAAAATAGTAGTTGTTATTATTATTTATTTTTTAAATGTATTTATATGAATTTTTTTCGTTAAAATCCATGGGATGTCAGCGCGTTTTTATATCAACATTCGCTATTTTGGACTAAGACTCAGAATGCGGGTGACTAGCTTATTTTTCAAGGAAAAACTCTTCCTGCAATAAAGTTCCCGAGAGATTTGAGATTAGAAGGTAATAAATAGTTTACTTTTGATTATAATAATTTAAATCAAAGATAGGTCCAAATACAAGGTTCATAATTTCAGACAAATTCCAATACGCGTTTAAATGTACCCGGCTGCTTACATTTAGTGCACTCAGATGAATTCATCGAAAACAACGAGTATAATTCTCATAGTTGAAGGATTCACTTTTATAAGCACGGTCTTATTAAAACTATGAAGAGGGTGAAAAAAGAAGATTTGCACTTCCACATAAAGATTTAATATTTCACGACCATGGTTTCGATGCTACGAATCATCATCATCGGGTCACTCGATGTGCAGCATTATAGAAACCATGGTCGCGTGAAATATTAAATCTTTATGTTGAAGTGCAAACTTTCTTTTTTTACTCACATCATGAAGGAATGCCATAAAGTAATACCTGAAACTGTTATGTTTATTGAAACTAGTTTAAGACATTCAATGGTTCATGAAACGGGTTGATATACTGGTGAACAGAATGGTTTCAGGCGTCACTTTGTGGAAGCGATTTATTTCAGAAATATAAATACTTTATGAATTGATATACTGGTTCAGTTTAGAGAATGTGGTATTAAAAACTAAAGCACATAAAAGCCGTAATGGGGTATAAGGGAGCATCCGGTTGGTTGTGGAAGGATAATACAAGGAATATTATATAGAAAGATGATTCGAAAGAATCGGACGCGGAGAAAAAGGCTTTCGGTTTTTTTCTGTTGTACGGGGTTCCCTCAAATTATTGTTTTCGATTTTTTTGACCAGCTACTGACACCATAAAAGTGAAACTTCTGCCTCTTCTCAACATCATCTCCCAGCAGGCAGACACATTTTTCCCGACATCGACACCATCATTCCATGGCTTTCGTAGGGGGCGCCTATTGCCCACTGGAAAATCCGGTTGACTTGTGGCTCAGGTTCGTTTTACGTTCCCTTCGTGAACTACGGGTAGTAGTAGTATTTAGGGGAGGCGACCGACTGCTGAGGTCATTTGCGCCATAGGGGATGGATGGGAAATGATGAAGGGTGGAAAGATTATTAACCAACTCTTAACGAAAGGCGCCAAGGGGTCCGCAGCTTAACGTCCCATCCGACGGACGGCCTACTAAAGTTCCCTCCACATAGCACCTCAAGTAGGGATCGAGATACCTCTGAAAAATATTCAACACCGCCGAGATTTGAACCCACGCCCTCTGGGTGGGAAGCCAGTACGTTAGCCCCCGCACCAATCCCCGTGAACTACGTTTGGTTTCCGTTAACCGTTGCCGCAAACAATGAACATTTTAATTACATGTATACTACCATCCCCGAATGTCCCGCTCAACTGACTATGAGTTCCCATGAGGTGTTAAACAACGCGCAAATGGAGAAACGTATTTAAATGTGATTAAAGTAATAATGTGACGCCATAAGTTGTTAAAAAAAACAAGAACAACGACTTCAAAAAAGTTTACAGCCTTTAAACGACGATGAATCTCAAAATGAGTTTTTTTTAGCAGTTAAAAATTCGATAACAGCACGCTGTTTTAACTCGCGTTGACATAGCACTAGAACACGTCTCCATACTGCCGCTTCTAAAAATACACTGGATGAATGTAGCGACCTCAATCCTGCGCATGCGTCTTGAGGTGGAATGTTAATTCCACATGCCACCAAGAGTGCTTCGGAAGGTCATTTTGTTTGTTATCTACAAGCATGTACACATTAGTTTTCAGACTACCTCGTATATTGCGTTTATACTAGTTGCTTTAGCCATGGTTTTCACAAACTTTTTCTCATGACTTCAAGCCAGCAAATAAGTATAAACATTCAATATATGTTTTAAACCTTAAAAAAATAAAACTCCTTTATCAGTGCGTTATATACGAGGTCTGTTTGGGAGCTCACCCACGGGTAGTCCACCTATAGCGTACATGGAATAATTAGTTTTACTCAAATGAATGCACTTTCAATAACCTCGTGTGATTTCTTGTCCAAACCATTCCAGCATGGCCGAAAGGGACTGCTATTGAAAAATGTATTGCTCGTTACAGTATTGCTTACCGTGCTTCGTTTGTTTTCAAGTATCTCCTTCCATCTCTCGTATCTCTCTGTGGGGGGACGCTTCCGCTGCCTGTAGCTGTGTGTCACATTACCTACCTACGAAGGGGGACCCAAAAGTAACGGGAATTGGCTGCGGTGGAGAGGGAGAGTGAGGGAAGCCTTTGTTCGGCCGGTCGTACGTCAGGCTCACGCCTCCTGCGTCAGTGTGCGCAGCGCCGTCGCTGTGACTGGATCGGTCAGCCCGAGAGAGCTGTTTCAGTGAAACAACTTTTTTCATTTTGGCGAAAAACTTGATGGTGGATTTTCAAGAGCAACGCGCTGTAGTGAAATTTTGTTTCCTGTTGGCGAAATCGGCCGCGGAAACTATTGTAATGCTCAAGACTGCTAATGGGGAAGCTCTGCCCTAAGCAAAACCAGAGTCTACGAGAGATTTACACGTTCTAAAAATGGTGAAATGTCAATTGAAGACCAACCCCGTTCAGGCCGCCCTTCAACATAAAGAACTGACGAAAACGCCGACAAAATCAGTGCTCTCATTCGTGAAGACCGTCGCAGAGCCATTGATCAACTCTGTGAGATTTCTGGAGTGTCATGGAGTTCAATTCAGAGGATTCTAGAGCAGATCTTTGGCACTCAGGCGACTGGTTCTTCCATCATGACAACGCGCCGGCTCATACCGCCCTCTCCGTGATGCAGTTTTGACAATAAAAAGGCATGACATCGATTTTCCGTCCCCCATACTCACCGTATTTAGCTCCCTGTGACTTCTTTTTGTTCCCCAGACTCAAAAGGGACATGAAAGGAAAGCGTTTTGACACTGTGGAGGAGGTAAAACAAAAATCGCTTGAAGGCCTAAAGGACATCCCGATAAATTAATTTCAGAAATGTTTCGAGCAATGGAAGCATCGTTTGGAGAAGTGCATTGTCGTCAATGGGGAATATTTTGAATGTGAACAAAATATTGAGAACTAAAGAATCTATGACAGCATTGCTGTGATTTTTTGGTCCCCCCTCGTATGTCTTTTGAGGGGCAGAGGCTATGAGTTGTATGTCATGTCATAGTAGAGCTTCCCCTTCTTGCTTTTAAATTCTAATTTTCGTGTTGTTGGATAGATTTTTACATTATTTTTATGTGCATGTGTTTTTCGTTTGATAGCATAGGTATTTGCATACGTGTGGGTTGAGAAGTTTTTCCCTTTGTATATCCACCTCTGTGTGGATGTAAGTTTGCATGTGCATGTAGGATTTGCATGTGGTTTTATTCTCTTTAAAGGGTGGTAATCTAACAGCCCCTGCCAAACGCCCTTGCGGTGGTTTGTGGGGTATAAAATAGATGTGGATGAAGCTATCCAGCCATGCATTATTTTGAGTAAAATAGCCTACCTAGAAAAATGAGGCCTTGCTTCTATTCTAAGTACTCCCATTGGGACCTAAATAAAATATCACAAAATATTACCTAAAGGAGAACTTTTAAAATATCGAAACAATGAAACGGGAATAATAAATATTAGTACTATCCTTGCCATCTATATAATTACGTCTTATTATTAAATCAGAACTTCAGAGGGGAGATTTGTTTTTAAGTATTTTATTGTTTTTTTTACATTTTGAAACAGCAAAAACTTCTTCATAACTTTTTTAAAGTCATGATTTATCGTATGACTCATAAGACAAAATCCTTCTGACCCTACGATATGAAACGCGTACGAGATGTTTCCAAACATCCTAACGTCGTTTTTTTAAATCCCTTCCACCCTGAAAT
This sequence comes from Hetaerina americana, assembly GCF_022747635.1. Taxonomy (NCBI): domain Eukaryota; kingdom Metazoa; phylum Arthropoda; class Insecta; order Odonata; family Calopterygidae; genus Hetaerina; species Hetaerina americana. The sequence goes on from NW_027286069.1 coordinate 89,190,196, forward strand.
ATCTCCATTAAGAAGGTCTCCTTTATTACCCTTTCCATCGATTAAGGACGAAACTTAATGAGGACGTTCGCCTTAAAAAAAAAAAATTTTCAAAAAATTACACTTCGCCATAGCTTGCCCCCCCCCCCCAACAAGCTTTAATTTTCCATTTTTGCTCCTGAGTGCATTGATGGATCATATTTCCCCATTTTGCCTCACGAGGGCGATGGAGGTTCGGTAATTGAAAAAAATGAACAGAAGGAAACCCGAGAATAATGAGGTCAGCCCGATATTCTTTCTAAAATTCCATCTCTATTATTTTTGTGTTAAACTTGCTAGCAAATGAGGTTTGGGACCTGGGTCAAGAAAAGTACGAATCTCAGTTACTAGTATCTAGGAACGAATACCTATAGCAATAATCCTGGGTTTTGTTGCCTTGTCACTAGTACCTAGGGCATAAGTACGAATACCAGTTACTGGAAACATGGAACAAGTACTATATTAGTATTTATTGAAGTTCTATCTAGGTGACGATAATTAGTCACTGATACTTACGGTAAAATAGCTCCGATACGACGATAACAGCATCAGCCAGAAAACAAGTAAAGTATAATCGATCGGCGTTGGTCAGAAAGGTTCTTAACACGGACCATCGTTTTACATGTAAACTTGTGGATGCAGGATGTGATACGTGATGGTAGCATGTTTTCTTTCAGGCACCAGATTTAATTTCCGCGTGATTAAGTCATTGAGTGTAATTATACATACAGATACAGGATCTCTAATCATAGTGAATATAGTATTTTGAGGAAGACCTGGCACTACAAACGTAAGCCACAAACTATTCACTTTTGAAATGATCTACATTTAAATATGAGCCTAAATACCTTTGGCATTAATTTCTCCAGAAGATTATATATTTACTCTGAGCACAAAGCATCTGACTTTAAGAAAATCTATGTAGTCATGAAATAAATCGTGGAATTATCAGAGAACAGTATTCTGCCGCTATAAATAATATTGTTAATTATCTAAACATAAATTTGTGATTGAATGTGATCGTATAGAGCAACATTCTTTGCTGATGAGGATCTAAAGAGCCTTGAGTTGTAGGTCGCTGACAGTGAAATCTATGAACAAAATATGAACTAACTTCATTTTTCTTGTGACGTTGGCCAAAATCTCAATCGAAGAAGAATCGGGACTATAATCTAGGGATATAAAACTAATCATTGGTATCGATGTCAGGAATCTTAGATAACGGTGAGTAGATGCACGCACATTGGGCTATTTTCCTTGGAAATTGTACATTGGGCAGGAATTCTTGGTTATTTCCCAGTGCTGAAATGAAGGAAGAAAGAAATATTGCTCTTCCTTCATTTCAATTTGCTGTGTAAATTCCATAAATTCCGTAAATTCCGTAATTTCCACGCCTGATACAAGAAATTTTATCTCCCTGTACTTTTGTGCGAGTATTGGTAATGGTATCAATTCCTCATTGATACACCTCGTGTTTGTGAACCATTAATAATACTTGGTAGATCGTACCCAAGGAGACGGCTGTAATTGAATGTGACAGAACGCCAACAGTAGACTCAAACGTGAGAAGTATTGAGTGAGTCTACTTACTTTAATTGTGAATAAGAACGCTCTTTGAATCAGCAAAAAAATCAAATGCATGCGAACTTCAACAAAGTATTACATATAGCTATTTGCTTTAGAACCGATTTAATAATGCGCAAGCCTGTTTCTTTCTACCGGTAGACATTTTTCCAGCATGGGAACCACGGGAAAACTGCATTAAGCATAGAAACTACTTCCTGCAATTGAATTACTTTATTATATAAGTATTATTACTATATTAATTAAGAATCTGATATTATTCTACTAAATTTAGTGAAGAAATTGAAAAGTTTATTTCCAAAAAGAAGAAATAATAATTTAAAATTTAAAACATCGTTGAATTTTAGAATCGACATTAGCGAATGCTCAGGATCCGCGTAAAAAGTAACGACAGGCCGGATTATGCTAGCGGGCGATGGGTTGTTCACCACTGGAGTACAATATCATCTGCCACAATCGTAGAATCGGATCCATCAATAGGTTCCAATCGCTAAATTTCGAACAGACCAAAGCATTCTATTGTTTCAGGCTTCACTTCGTGGAAGTAATTGATATCCATTATTGAAATAGAAAGCAGATTGCGAGGTTGCCCTTCGGAACCAATCTCTGGCTACCAAACACCAAGTTGCTGAAATCATCATGTCCTCATTGAAGGAAGCAGTGCCAACAACAACCCGCTTTTCCAGCCTTCAGCAACATACGTCCACCCTCCGACGCCTGAAGAAGACTATTGGCAAGGAAGACCTCATCATCCAGAAAGCTGACAAGGGATCTAGTGTCGTAGTGTTGGATAAACGAGTGTATGTGGAAAAGTGCCTTGAGTGTATCAACAACAATCCTATTACTCCGTTATCCAAAGACCCAACCGCGAGTTTCCAAAGTGAAGTGAAACGTGCCGTGTTCAAGTGTAAGTTTTTAAATGCTAGGGAAAAATTTAGTTTAATCCAAATGAACCCCTCCGCCCCCAGGTTGTACGGACTCCCCAAATTACACAAAAAAGCCATATCTATTCGGCCTGTCATCTCAGCTGTGTCCGCCCCTTCACACCTTCTGGCACGAAAATTAGACGTTTTGCTCCGAGATCTCACAGGTTTTAAACCTAAATATGGAGTTAAAAACTCTATTCGAGCTAGCCCGAAAATTGAAAGATATTGATGTCCCGGAAAAAGCGAGGCTAGTCTCCTTCGACATTAGCAATTTATTTACTTGCGTACCAATATCGGAAACTTTGCTTAGGGTGGAAGAACTACTCAAGGATTCCACCATTGCCCAAAATATCTCAGACGAATTGGTCCCCCTCATCAAAATGACAGTTAACCAGAATTATTTTAGTTTCAACCACACCCTTTACAGCCAAACGGATGGGTTAGCTATGGGTTCCCCACTGTCCCCCTTCCTAGCCGAAGTCTTCCTCAATTCTGTAGAAGAACATCTTTTTAATGCTGACAATCAGCATAACAAAAACGTGGGCTATTGGTTTCGTTACGTGGACGATATACTATGCCTATGGACCGGAACCAACCGACAGTTAGACTCCTTCCTTAATTTCCTAAACACTCTTCATCGGAATATCTCCTTCTCCATGGAAAAAGACGTCAACGGCACCATCAACTTCCTCGACTTGACAATCACAATTAGGGATAATAGACACGAATTTGCAATTTATAGGAAACCCACATATACAGACCATATAATTTCTAATGATTCCGCACACCACTTTTCTCACAAACACGCAGCCCTCCACTCCATGATCCACCGCCTCCTACACATCCCCCTTTCCCCCAAAAACTTCAAAATTGAACTCGTGAATATCACTAATATAGCTACCAACAATGGTTTCAACCCCAAACTAGTTGACACATTACTACGGAAAAAACAAAAAGCAATGGCCATAAAAAGCATTTTCGTATCTCAGCCCGCAGTATCTAAAGATTTTAAGTGGTGCTCGATCCCGTTTCTGGGAGATCTTTCATATAGGATTTCCAACTGCCTACCCACCTCACTCAAAGCAGCCTTCTACCCACCCATAACCCTCTCCAAACTTCTAGCCAATGGAAAAGACACCCAGGATAGCCTTCTCAAATCAGGCATTTATAAACTGAAATGCGAGGATTGCAACAGCGTTTATGTCGGTCAGACCGGCAGGAATATCAAGTTACGAGTCAAGGAACACGCTAGGTGTCACAAAAATCAGAATAACAACTCTCTCTTCGCCAAGCATTTACTAGAATTCAACCACAGCAGTGACTTTGTCCCAGAGATATTACACACACTCCCAAAAGGATTAAAAATGGACGCTCTCGAGCAATTAGAGATTAGAAGGCACTTGGTGAACCCCAACACGACACTTTGTAATGAGCAATTATTCCCATACCCCTCCCCACTCCTCTCCGAGAAATTAGCCTGGAAATGGTCAAAACAATCCATCAACGCACCTGCGAGCCCCCACCCCCCTCAAATCCTTCCAACCCTCCCCGCCCCCACTCTGTCCTGAGGGTATATATGCTTGCTCTGTCTGTTTTGCAAATTTGTACCTGATGATGCCGCAAGTCGGTGAAACGCGTCGTGCCGTATAATAAAATCTGTGGAAAAGTACGAGTCTTTCTTTCTATATCAATAATGGAGACCAAAGCATGTTAAAATCCGTCTTTTCTTTCGTTGCCTAGTGACCTGATTTAACATCCCGACGACCCGGGTCCACATTACTACGAGGTAGCAGAAAGTTTCAGGAACATCCCGATTCCTCCCTACGGTGACAAGTGGATAGCACTTCAAGTGAAGTACGCCGTCCGTCAAATAAGACGTTACATTGTGTGATCCCTTGGCTTCTTTTGTCAATACAGCAGGCAAATGACGACGCTGGGTTTCGTTCCGCACCCGATGCCCCCCCTCATTCCCTGAAAATCCAACCTCCGCCAAATCACCCAAATATCTCTAATGGCGCAAATAAATAAATCTCCCGACCTACACGTAATAAATCCAATCGCTTCGCATATCGTATTCACACTTGGGTGGCAACGCGTCATTTTGTTCACATAAGAATTTTATTGTCGATTAACTCTAAACTTTATTTTTCTAATCATTATTAAATGCCAGGTCTTGACTTATTTAAACAGGAGAGCTCGACGTAAAACTCAACAATTAAAAGATAACCTGTCAAACGAAAGGATAACCTAAATTGATTTACTATTGATCACTAATAATTCGAAGAAAACAACGTAAGAAAGTACTTCAAAGGCTATAGCGCGATAAGATGGTAAAATCTACACTCGGCTGGATTCTTATTTGGAATTGGGCACTCCAAAGTAAATATTTAGACACCCCTTTAGCCAAATTTTTAGCTAACAGTTTCAGGCTTAACTTAAATTTTTAGCTCACTAGGTGGCCCCAGGGGTCTCTTATCACAAAAAATGTGTTTTTCGAAAAATATTTTTCCTGGGCGATTCTTTGCTTTAAAAAATCTGAAAAAATTCATGAACATACATTTTAATGCCCAAAAACATTCTGATTGTTTTCAGATTTTTTAAATCAAAATTGAGCACAGAAAAATACTTGAATTTTTCAAAGAATTTTTAGTTTATGTAGGTAATTTTTGGCAAGCTTCTAAATAATTGTTTCTCGTGTATATTTTTCCGTTTTTTTGAGTGGTGGGGTTAGATTTGCCACTTTCTTTCCGGAACATCCTCAAAATTCCAAAAAAAATAAATTTTTGGTGTTTCCCCCTGTGTTGCACCGTGCTTAAAAATGTGCCCGACTGGGTTATCTTTTAGCCTTTCCAATGCTCTCTGATTAACCCATCTCTTGGTGCGATTTCTCCGTGAAGCTTCTGGTAAACCTTCTTACCCAATCTGACCATTTACCCTTCATCATTCTCCTACTATCCACATTCTCAATCTATCCACTACCGCCACTCCTGGCTCAGGTCTTTTCATCAACCGATTTCCTTGCAGGCTGATGTTTTGGGGTTTTGAGTCAACTTCCAATCTAACTAAAGTTTCTTTTTGGTTTACGTCGACCTTCTGCGTTTTTCTTATTTCCGGTTGATCCTGATTTTCAACAAAAAAAAACTCTTTAGGCTTTTCTGTACGATGCTTATTTTAGCCCTTGAAATCAGGACGTTCAATACATGATGCAAAGTCGGTGATACGTCTCTGATGAATCCTTATACGCGATCCAACTATCCTTACGACTTTCGATGTTCACGCATTCGCGCGAGCTTTTGTTTTCGTCGACGGCAGTGTGTTTACTAGCGCTTATATTCCAACAAGCATTAAGTAGCCGCCATTTTACATTCCACCTATAGTTCTGTCAAGGAAACAGCTGATATATTAAGGTCTAACTAGCGTCAATTGCCAAACGATTAAAATCCAGAAGACATAAAACAGATATGCGGACAACTAATTGAATTTCTCTCTTGAAATGATGGAAAAAAGCAATGGATTTCTACAATAACGACGTTGACTCCCGACGTAATAATTGGTATTCTCTCTGGAAACGGCCCCGGTCGTCTGTGATTGGTCGTTGTATGCATGAATCAGATAGAAATAAAGTACCGTTCTGTTTTCAGCATTGAATAATCGAATTCAACTCAAATATCGACTTCGATTATCCCTTTTTTAAACGATTAGAGTTTAAGTGTTTTGATTTCAGCGTTGTAATCAATTCAGACTTCAAAAATTTTTTAGTTAGACTTATCCCAATAAATTCGTCTTTCATTTACTCATTTTTCAAATCCAATCAACGGTACTTCATTGACAAAAACATCCTTCCCTTAGTCAGTATTTCTTAGTAGTCAGTAAGTAAGATAATGAGGAAGTAGAAAAATTGTCTTCGTTACATTTCTTAAAGTATAACCGAGATATTGTACAACACATGTGATGGCCTTTTAATGGGGTAGTTCAACACTACTATATTTTCATAAAGCTCTCTTTTTTCAATCATAATGCTTAATAATGTTAGACTAGTGAAAGTTATCGAACGCTTTCTCCCCATCTACGAATACCACGAAAAAATTTTCCCATCTTTTTATTCATCATAGACTTAAAGGACCAAAATAGCTCCCCGTGTGCCCTTGATTGTTCCATACATTGAAAGAAATCCATCTAGGAATTCATAAATGACGCCAATATTTTCAAAGCAAGCCCGATGCCTCGAACATCTTCACTTTAACGAACTCTCGTTCAGAAAAAACAGATATTTTAACGTTCTTCTCGAATTACATCTCTATGTTATTGCTGTATACCACCTTCAATTGCCAATATCAACTTCAGGATACCAACCCGATCCACCCGCACCCACTCCCTCCTCCATCTCCGCCGATTCCTAGAACATCTCTCACAAAGCGCTCACCTTTATTTCGCCTCTCCTTCCTTCTAAATTCACTCCCTCACACTGTCGATCCTTTTAACTTATCATGCAACAATTTCACCACCCCAGCTATATCCCAACTTTCAACAAATTAAATTTTTCCCATGTCCATGTTCGGTTCTCGTTGTTCAGTGCTTTACTGTTATTGTCTTTTGTCCTATTTCATGTTTTTGTTATATTTTTCACTGTAAAATGGCGATACTGCTGTATGTGAAAAATGTTTTTAAATTAAAAAATAATAAATTAATAAATGTAGCATATGGTCTCGTGTAGTTTGGCAAAATTTCCCCCTCGTTTTTTTTAAATTCATTTCAACGAAATATCACCACTTCCAGGAGCTTTGTTTATGCGAGAAGCCTTATTTTCAGTGCCTATTTGTGCTTTTAATTCAGTGTCTCCTTCATCTTCTTCTGTCAACTCTTCCTCACTTCATTGAGCTTTATCATTCTTTAACTTCGTAAAGATATTTTGCTAGAGTTCTAACAAGGTAAAGAAATACGTATCTACACCTTATACTGCAAACCGTCACGGAGGAGTGTAAAGGGGAGTGATTCAAGTCAACGGTCAGTAGCGCAATTATTTATCGATATGTAGTACATTAAGTTATATCAAATACGGTTGTGATTTCGATTTGCGCTAGGTCAAAATTTTCCCTTGTATATAGTTCGTTATACATCAGTCCGTTCGGTAATTAAATTTTTTTTAATTCTTCTTGCGATCCCGTTTTCCAATGTTGAACGAGCGCTAAAAACATTCCTCTTGTTTCAGCATTCCATTCGAGTTATTTGAATTTTTCTAAACGTTTAAGTCTAGTCTTTATTCTTCATATTTCCTATATCTCTCAATGAAGGCTTTTTTATAACGAATGTAAATTTTATGCTCGTTTATGAGGATTCCTCGGTTTTTCTGTGTACACTCTGTTAAATTCCCTAATTAAACCCGTTTGTACAAGGTCTCCAACACTTGGCGTGTTTTTAAGGTGGACATTCAACAAAACAAGATATGACGCCTCTCTCTTTCTTTCTCTCTCCTTAACTTTTTCACTGCAGTATTTTACAATATGTATTTGAAAAATCCAGTTTTTCTAAATTCCACATCGCAGACGTCCGCAAAGTTTTTTCCCCCCATGTGTGTGTGGACAGAAAATGCGGTTCCAGAAACACGACATCTTTTTTTACCAGGAATACAATAACAACTGTCATTGTTACCATGCACAAAACTTGAAAAACTACAGCCAAATCAATTGAGCTTTTATTTAAGAGAAGCAGCTCTAATATCGTACACATAATATAGCAGTAGTAGATGACATATGATTAATGGTAGAATAAACATCCGGTGCGCCACAAGAAAGGGACACATAACAGTCTCTGGTTTGATTATTTTGGCAAAAATTTATCTCGTCACACACTTCAACTCATTATAATTTTAACAGTATCTTACTCCACAGTCGTAACGCTGTATATAACTTTTTTACCAGTGAAAATGCAGACCTAGATTAAGATTGGTGTGCATCAATGTCTTTGAAATGGATAAAAAAAATTACGTAGTCTCTAAATTATGTGATTCCTGGGTATTTGACTTGGTCGGGTAATGTTGTTTTCCATCCCTCGTCAAGTCGAAATATGGCCATAAGGTGAAGTAATGTTCTCTCACATTAATCCCTTCAACCTTCTCACATTCTTCGATTAAAAATGTATCACACCATACATATAATTAATAGCGTCTCGCATATTATTCCTTAAAGTTATTCCCTCAACCTTTCATTCAACAAATAGATATCCTGGAACATACACAAATCGTTCCTACATTCCAGTGGTCCCTGTTTTTTTGCCAGTATATTTTCTTATCTCTTTTTTGACAAGGCACAATACCTCTTAAGTTCTTATGGTTCCTTCTCTCTCTCTATTCAATTAGTTCTAATATTTCTCTCTGAATTCCAGGACTTTCCTCTGAGGGCTTTGTTTCCAATTACGGATTCCTCTTAAGGTTCTACAAGTCCCTTTCAATTAGATCCCTACCTATTGAACTTCCCTACCTATTGAAATGTGCCTTCATATATCTGTTTCCAGTACAGTTGGAGGAATAGCTGAGTTCCTTTTAATCTTTCTACTTGGAATACGTATCTGCGGTTTGCTTACACATTCGTAATTTTAAGAGTACGTTTCCTCATAACTGAATTGAGGTACGGTTTATTTTCCGTTTTGATGAACATTTCGCGTCTTCGACTTGATTCCTGAATCTCAACTTTATAAAGGCACAGTCCGGGTTGACGTCACAATCTGTCGGTTGACTTTTTCCACGTTCACCTTCTACGGTGTTTAAACATGTCTTGCCACAAAATTAATTTTCATTGGTGACCACATTTGTATTATACTTTCTCCCCTCTATCGTTCCATAGTTTCAAATCGTATTTTCTAATTCCCTTTCCTATTATGGACATTGGTTGCTGTATCCCAATCTTCTAGGCTTATTAGGCTTTCTCCTCTTCTAACATTTTTTATTACTTCCTCCTCGACAGCTATAAGGAACTCTTTTTACTTCCTTATTGCACCTTTTAGTACGCATCTGACGACAGTTTTGTTTTTTTTTTGCTGCACCACATTCAGTTCTTAATCGTCACTGTTCAGTGTTTACAAACTGTACAATGTTTACACATCAAATATACCCTGAGTGAGATACATACTGAATAAATGATTTTTATGAAATGATTAAAAACAGTTTCCATACTGTAAATGCATAATTGAAATTATTTTAACCGGATTTTACGAGGTACAGGCATTTACACAATTAATACTATTAAACCAATAATCTAGAACTAGAAAAAGAAGAACTCGTAATTAAAGCTGCTATCTCCTTTGAAATGTATTAACTTGGTCCAGATTTTATAACATGACTTTAAATGATTGGGGTTTGATAATAATTTCAATACAAATTGACTGATTTTGTATTGAAGTTTCTTTGTCATATCACGTGTAACCTTGGAGATTATGTCCATGGTTAACTTGTAAGTCACTGAATTTATTACCATTACGAGTTGAAGAAACAAAAAACGAACATTCTTTGAACATTATTAAAATGGTAATGAAATAACTCTAAAAATGGGAAGAGAAGTTTTTAAAGAATTTTACATGTTGTGAACTGATGCTAAGTACTGCTACCTTTATATATATATATATATATATATATATATATATATATATATATATATATATATATATATATATATATATATACATACAAATTACACACAGCTACCCTTTCAATAAATGCGGTTCTGTTTCTCTAAAACGACCCGGTTAAACTTCTCAGGGGCACTAACTGGGTGAGATAGATCATTCATACTCAATTGAATGTTTGCGAAAGTCAGATAACAGTTGGTTAAAGTCCCTGGTTATCTTCGTGACCGCGAAAATTAAAAGGGACTTATTTTTTCTTCATGATTACAAATTATACCGATTTCTCTTTAGTGTGCTCTTTAAAAAAAACTCATTTCGAGTTCACTGTCGAGAATATTTGCGAAATTTCACCCTCATATTTATTCCCCACGCTCGTGGCTAAGAAGAATTATTAGTTAAGCAATCTTATTTATCCTCGGCTTCAGAAAGGACTCTTTCCATGGCCTCTGAATTTCAGTAACTCAATTATGGGCATTGAGTAATCATCAGGGTGGCAGGGAATTGTGAATTCGGGCGGACAGTATTATGAGAACGTTAATTCCCTGAGAAATCACTTGCATTAGTATAATAAATATTTTTACAGACAAGCACATAAAGATACATGATTTTTCTCCAAGCTTATATAGACGATTTCGTTTATCCGTATAGTCGCTGAAGAACGTTTGTTTTTGCAGACATATAATGCTAATTAGGAAAATTAATGAGTATATTGCAGAAAATAGGAATAGATTGGAGGGAAAGGAGGCTGATCCCCAACCTGTACATGTCTCAGACTGCTCAGGTGTGGGTGGGAAACGGGGAGTCCGGATGGGCAGTGTTAGGAAGAGGTGTAAGGCAGTGTTGCCCATTATCACCGTTGCTGTTCAACCTGTATGCAGAGGAAATGATTAAAGAGGCATGGGAAGAACTGGAGGTAGGAATGAAAGTCGGCGGGGAATTCGTAAAATCGGTTAGGTTTGCTGATGACCAAGCTTTAGTTTGTCAGTCAGCCAAGGGGTTGCAAGCATTGCTGAGTGAATTGGAAATTCAGTGCGACAGGTATGGGATGAGAATCAATATTAATAAAAAAAAGGTTATGCGATTTTCTAGAAAGAAAAAGGCCAAGCTTAACATTAAAATAGTAGGGCGAAAACTAGAGCAGGTAGAACAGTTTACGTATCTCGGTAGTGTTTTGCACCAACACGGTCAAAGTAGTGGGACGTAAGGAGAAGAATTGCGCTAGGCAAAGAGGCTTTCACAAGGAGGAGGGAGTTGATGAGAGGGACATAGAGTAAGGATATTAAGAAAAGACTCGTAAAAACTTTGATATGGAGCGTAGCTATGTACGGCGCGGAAACGCGGTCATTGAAACAGGAGGATAGACGTATACTGGAGGCTTTTGAACTGTGGGTGTGGAGAAGAATGGAGAAGGTGAAATGGACCGAGAAGAAAACAAATGAGGAAGTGCTTGGTATGGTTGGCGAAGAGAGGGGTTTGTTGGGAGCAATCCTATGGAGGCAGGAAAAGTGGATGAAGGAGGTATTGACCGGCAGTGGGATCTTGAAGACTGTAATAGAGGGGAGAATGTTGGGCAAACGAGGAAAGGGAAGGAACAGGCTAGGGATGTTGGGCGGGAGGAAGGAAGGAAGAAAGTACTCAGAGATGAAGAGGGAACTGATGTAGATGTTTTCCTAGGAGCCACAAAATATTTATTTAAGAGCGGTGTCCATCCAAAAATCTACCTTAACCGGCAGCTTACCTAATAATAATAATGCTGATTGTTGCTACCCGGGAATCGAACCCGGGCCCTCCGGTCAATAGTCCAACGCTCTACCTCCTGGATTACCGCTACCCGCAAATATATATATATATATATATACATATATATATATATATATATATATATATATATATATATATATATATATATATATATATATGCGTATATATATATATGTTGTATGTACATATATACATGTATACATACATTTACCTGAATATATATGAGTGCGTGTGTATACATATATATGTTAATATATAATAGAAAGATAATAGGACATTAAACTTTTTCTTTCATAGATACCAGTATCACTATTTTGGCATTAATATTTGATGCAGAAAAAAGTTTTTTAGTCTGACATTGGGGTTCCCTTCAACGGAATCACTCTAGTGTAATAGTATAGAACACTGTTGCATGCTAATCTAAAGGTAGATTGTGCTGACTTGAACTTGCACACTTTGCGTATGCACATATTAATGTTGGGCCACGGAAGGCCGGTATGAAATATATATTCATCGATGAATTTCAAATCCCCATAACAAGCGGAGTTTGGCAATACGATAACGCAGACAGCCTTCTAGTTTCGCGGACGCGATCGTTCTCTTTAATCGTAAAAAGCAAGTAACATTATCTCCTTTAATGTGTCGAGCAGCAATAATGGCGCCACTGACGTAACTGCGCATTAATTTTCCCACAAAGCGGATCGTCCCTGGGGGCATTTCTAAACAATGGCCCCAGCAAATCAAGAGGTATTCAGTGTTTAATAGTTCAGCGGTAAAGGGCAAAAAAGCCATTTTAAAAATCCGCGTCGCAATTTAGATATAAAAAGGAATGAATGTAAGTATTTGTTTTAAAATTCTAATAGAGTAAAACAATGAAAAAGCACGCCTATAATTAGGCCATCTAAACTAATAAAGACCAATGTAAGCTATACAGATTTCTCACGACATGGAAGAAAAATAGATAAAGAAAACGTATGAACAAATATGATTCTTTAAAAATTGAGTGGTCTAAAACAAATTCCATTTCAAATTATGATGATTTAAAATATTATGGTGTCTCCATGAATAATACTTCCCTGCATATTGGTGACATACGAGTATTTATATCGTATTTAATGCTTCGTATGAGAGTTACACACATCAACATATTACATACAATTAAAGTCAATATTGTCTTAGTTGTGAACTATTATTTAAAATGAGAAAAAATTAGTGATGAGTGAGGAAGGAGATGAGGAGGAATAATTTGGAGATAAAGAAAAGATGAACGGATTTTGAGAGAGTACGTGGGTCAATATTGTTAACGAGCACCATTCAATCCTGGAGGTCGAAAGAATTAAAAAAAGCCGTGTAAATGGAAATTCAATTGTTTTTAATGGGAACAAAAATTTAATATACATCGACTCCCATTCGCTGATGGAATATGGGAAACTGATAGACAAGTGGGTCAGATAGGTGGATAGGGAAATATGACAGACTCATGTTAGAGAGCACATCAGGTTGGATAGCGAGAAGAGTTGAAGAACGATTTGTATAACGCAAATCGAGTTCTATGTGAAATTGTAAACAATGTTCGTTCACTTTAAATACATGAAAGTTAAAATTTTATATATGTATATATATATATATATATATATATATATATATATATATATATATATATATATATATATATATCAGTTTTTTAAATTATTTTTATTGTGAGGGTGTTGCAAGACGAATTTGCTTCAAGAAGTCGGACGATCGACCGACAATATTACGTTGAAGTTCTGAAAAGATTGCGAGATGCCGTGAGAAGAAAACGACCGCGTCCCTGAAGTGGTGACTGGCTTCATCACCACGTTAACGCGCCAGCGCGTTCATCGAAACTTGTGCAGAAGTTTTTGGCGAAACACAAGATTGTACAGCTTCGCCAGCCTCCGTACAGTCCCGAAATAGCTCCCAGCGACTTTTGGATGTCCCCAAAATTAAATATGGCGCTCAAAGGAAAGCGGTCCGACGACATCGAGACGATTCAGAGTAATGCGACGCACGAGCTGAAGGCCATTCCAAAATCTGCGTTTGAGGACTGCTTTAAGATGTGGAAGCACCGCTGGGAGCGGGTGGTTCAATCAAATGAGGACTACATATTTCGAAGCATGCCACGGCCCGGATGACGGAGAATAGCAATAGCGCAGTTCGGATAGTTTTCGGAATTACATCGTATACCCGAAGAATATCGATCAAAAACGAAAATGAATACATGTGGAAAGTCATACGTGCCTTTAAAATTAAAATGCCATGCGTAGTTATAGAGAAAAACCCAAAATCATTTTGCTCTTGAGTCTGGGAAATACAAAGGAAACGTCTTACTGTTCGGTATTTAAATGAAGAATATGCCGAACCTACCATAGGCAGCAGAAATAAGGCCAATTTTTTTTTTAAGGTAATCTACCGGTTAAGGTAGGTTTTTGGATGGACACAACTACCAAACAAATATTTTATTACTCCTAACAAAACACAAAATCCATCATCCTACTCTATATCAGGTCCCTCTTCATCACTGAGTACTTTCTTCCTCCCTTCATCCCGTCCAACGTCCCTATCCTGTTCCTTCCCTTTCCTCTTTTGCCCAACATTCTACCCTCTATCACAGTCTTCAACATCCCACTGCCGGTCAACACCCCCTTCATCCACTTATCCTGCCTCCATAGGATTGCTCCCAACAAACCCCTCTCTTCGCCAACCATACCAAGCACTTCCTCATTTGTTTTCTTCTCGGTCCATTTCACCTTCTCCATTCTTCTCCACACCCACAGTTCAAAAGCCTCCAGTATACGTCTATCCTCCTGTTTCAATGACCGCGTTTCCGCGCCGTACATAGCTACGCTCCATATCAAAGTTTTTACGAGTCTTTTCTTAATATCCTTACTCAACGTCCCTGTCATCAACTCCCTCCGCCTACTGAAAGCCACTTTGCCTAGCGCAATTCTTCTCCTTACGTCCCCACTACTTTGACCGTGTTGGTCGAAAACACTACCGAGATACGTAAACTGTTCTACCTGCTCTAGTTTTCGCCCTACTATTTTAATGTTAAGCTTAGCCCTTTTCTTTCTAGAAAATCGCAAACCTAACCGATTTTACGAATCCCCCGCCGACTTTCATTCCTACCTCCAGTTCTTCCCATGCCTCTTTGATCATTTCCTCTGCATACAGGTTGAACAGCAACGGTGATAATGGGCAACCCTGGTTTATACCCCTTCCTAACACTGCCCATCCTGACTCCCCGTTTCCCACCCGCACCTGAGCAGTCTGAGACAGGTACAGGTTGCGGATTAGCCTCCTTTCCCTCCAATCTATTCCTATTTTCTGCAGAATACTCATTAGTTTTTCCCAATTCACTCTATCAAACGCTTTTTCGAAATCTACGAAACAGGCAAATACCTCCTGGTTGTGTTCTATATTCCTCTCGATTAATAATCTCATTACTGCAATGGCATCACGCGTACCTCTCCCTTTCCTAAACCCAAACTGATCATCCCCTAAGTAATCATTTGCCCTACTCTCTATCCTTTTGTTTATGATCCTGAGAAAAACTTTAGCTTCGTGGGATATCAAACTTATCGTCCTGTAGTCCTGGCATGATGTAGCCTTTACCTTTTTCGGAATAGGAACTAAAACTGATCTCACAAAGTCTTCCGGCCAGATTCCCTCCTCATAAATACTACGGATCAGCCCATACTATATAGCATCTTCCTCCCACATTTTCCTAAGCATTTTAAAAGTTCCACGGGAATGTTATCTACCCCCACGGCCTTATTTAGTTTCATCTCCCTTAATGCCCTTTCTATCTCATTGTCTAGTATGCCTGGACCTAAGCTGTCTTCCTCTACGTCATTTTCTTTTTCAATGTCTAACATTGTTGGTCTGAGTTCTTTACTATACAGTTCTTCTATATACTCCTTCCATCTCTCTTGGATCTTTCCTGCGTCAACTATGACCTTACCCGCCTTATCTCTAACTGTTAGCATAGCTCTTCCTTTCTTACTTCCCGATAACGATTTAACTTTATTTACTTGTACTTTATTTACTTATACTTTAACTTGTACAGCGCACCGACTTCACCCTTCCTCTGGAGACTTTCCATAAGTTCGTCGGTTCTGCTTTTATCTCCACTAGTAGTATTCTATCTGTTACCTGCTCTATGTTGACTACGCTTCTTCCTACCTCTTCATTTAATACTATGGCAACCCCTCGTTGGCTCTCGTCCCCACCGCTGTATATTATTCTATACTTATCACTCCAGTAATCCCCGCTATCTTTCCATCTCACCTCGCATAGACCTAAAATATCTATATTTCCCCTTTCCATCTCTCGCTTAACATTCTCCAATTTCCCTGTCCTCATCATTTTCCTAACATTCCACGTTCCTATTCTAACTAATTTGGTCTTCTTCTCCTGCGTCTTCTGTCCTGCTGCTGCTGGTTTTCCCTTGCAAGGGTTTCGTGGGATGACGACCGCGGAAGCCTTGCTTCCCCCGCTGCCGGGCACGACACACGGCCGATTGGGCCGAGCCCCGTAGTTGCCAGTACTCAAAATATCTCTATTGTCCATCATATTTTTCTTGGGAATGATAATTGAGGTGGTTTCCCGTTGCCTTCCTCAATAGTGTTTTTAACGTGACACCATCACTTACTGGCCGCCCCACTGGGGTCAGACGCCATTGCAGCCGCCTCACTGTGGAACAGACGCTGCGTGGACTACCTTTGGTCTGGCTCCTAACCTTCGACCTATTTGGCATGGGTGACCCTACCAGGAGCAATATTTATTACTCCCGCCAGCACAGCTCTAGGGGTCATCGGAACGCACAAGCCCTTCCACCACGTCAAGGTTGTAGTCCGGGGAGGGATAAGGCCAATATCCTAAATATTTTCTTTTCGAGTAGGTACACGATTTATGTAAGAGCGCCAAAGGAAGTCCGCAATGGACCTGAATAGCTTATGAGCGACACATTCATTATCCCAGGAAGGTAGTTGAAAGATTTGGTCGACATGTAAGCGACGCTTCGGAAACGACCAAAATTTACTTGATTTATGAAAGGAAAATCATTACAGTAGCCGTCGTAAATTTATCAGCAACAATCGCACCGGAACGTAGTTCGCATAATCCCATTCGACAAATGCGTCGATAGGGAAGCCCCGTATACTGATAGATCGATTTCATTTGACATCGATATCCAGCATTAGCTAAATGAAAGCATTTCGCGACAGTAGGAACATGCTCTTCAATAACCTGGGAAGATTTAGGGCAGTCAAATAATGAGGAATGCAGTTAGGACTTTAAATTTAGGTATTGATATACCCTGAAACGTTGATGAAAACTGTACAAAAACTACGCTGATACTGTATTAATGCGAAAGTGAACGACTGGCTAGGGGACTTTTTTGTCGAACCGAGAGCAAAAAGTGGTCTTCAATGGGGTGATCTCATTAGAGGCAGACGTTTCTTCAGGAGTGTCTTGAGAAAATACCTTAGGGGACCTCCTATTATTGATAAGTCTTAACGACTTTAATTTCCAGATTAGTACCAACCTCAGATTATTTACAACTCAGTAACGTAGAAAGAAACACGGACCCCAAGAGATTTCGGGCTATTTTCTAGTGATTTACCCCAGATGTCTGAGTGTCATTAAGAATGGATATTAAAACTGAGCATCAGAAAGTGTAGACACGGAAGTTTTGAGATGAAAGAAATTATTAGAAAAGAATATAAGGACGTATGCTATAAGATAGAAGGAGTCAAATAGGCTATCTCAGAACTGAAAAAATACTTGTGTGTGAAACTGACATCAACCCCTTCTTGGCATACGCACATAAAAGGAATGTGCAAGTCGGCCTAAAAAAATACGCTTCATTTGACGTGTTGAAAGAAAATATAATGAAAAGAGAAAGAAGTTACTCCGCTATAGTTATTGCAAATTTCTAGTACGCAAAAAAGTATCGGGAATCCACGAGGAAAACTTTTGCTAAGGAAAATCATAAGGTTCAAAGAACACCTGCTGGGTGTGTAAAAAATTATTACAAGAAGCGGATAAGGATATGCTTGAGGATGTGGACTGGGAGGCTCTTGATTCTCGAAGAGAGCAGGTAATACTTGGACGTTTTGAAAGGTATAAGACACCTGAGTTTTCTTGTGACAATGAGGGAATTATTATGACACCAAAATACATTCAGGGTTCGTCCGGAAAATAAGTGTACTGAGCTCAGGAAAAAAAATTTATTACACTTTTACATATCTTAAGCTAATATTCCCCAAAATAGGACCCTTGTGAGTCGATACACTTGTTCCAGCGGCGTTCCCATTCCTGGAACGCTCCCGCGAAGGCATCATCGGGAACCTCTCGAAGACTCGTCGTCGACCTCTTCTCTGCCCTCCACGAACATCTTGTGCCACCGAAAGATCATGTTTCTGGACATGGCTGACTCTCCGAAAGCCTGGTTAATCATACCGACAGTTTCGGTAGACAATTTCCCAAGCTTTACCGCAAATTTGATGGAATAACGCTGCTCCAAAAACTTCGGCATCGCGTTCCGTGACGTGGGTCGAGCGTGGAGGTTCGCGTTAGCAGAGCTCCTCACTACACCACAGCTCAGAGCCGACTGCCTTTTTCAGCGTCGCTTGCCAACATACCCCCCTCCAATCGCAGCCCGTCAGAGCGGTGCTGGGCGCGCCTGGGGTGGCGCGCCCAGCCCAGGAGTCAGTACACTTATTTTCCGGACGAACCCTGTACGTAGATTCGACCACCGGGATAGAATGAGAGAACGTAGACCGTCACTGACAGATCCAAGTGATCATAATTCTTCCATGGCATGGTATGCAAGCAAAACATAATCTTACCCAAACCAGCGCATATTAACTTATAGACTAAAATATCATGATTTAGTCAAACGCACCAATTATTACTTGATGTATATAGATATGCCCTGTATGTGTGAATATGCTCATGTGTTTTTTAATATAAAATGTGCAATAAATATGTGATAAACGTTTCATTGATTTGACTCCTATATTGCATGGAATAAAGAAATAGAATTTCAGATGATATTTACACATTAAATAGTTCGGATAAAAAAAGATATTCCCGCTGAAGCGAGCACTGAAGATCATACAAATTAAAACATAATCTTACCCAAAACCCTTACTGCGCATGAGCACCTCACCCTAAATTGGGGCCAGGGAATAGTACGTCACTAAGAAATCAGGGCAATTGGAAATTTGTCGAAATCCAGTACATTATGCACAAATCTCAATGCACAACTCTCCTGGTTTCTTTGTAGCTTCCGATTAAACGACACGATCTTTAAAGAGGCCCTTAATACACTTTTTATCGGATAAATCACCAACACGCACGAACGTGTGTCGTGGCGCGAGAAACATGGGGGGTGGATGGTTAATTTACGGCAACGAGGAGATGTTTTCCTCCTCCCCAGCAGAAGATTTCGGAGCTGTAGCAACCGTCCTCCACCCAAAGAGGATATCTCGAAAGAGTAATAATTCACCGATGCGCGGAGATTTAACCCCCATTCTCCAGACGCCGCGGTCCGCTCAACAAATGAGGGTTCGGAAAAAAAGGGCTCGCCTGCTAGCGGGAAGAGTGGATATAAAAACAAAATCCAACCTGTTACAAAATAACACGTTCCATCTTTGTTTCGTCTCCCTCCCGCGCTTGCTTAGCCGAAGGACACAGTCTCCGAAGTGGGCCAGCCGAAATTGATGTCCTCTCGGGGAAAAAAGAAAAGGCCTCGAAATATTTATGGACTGTTTCCTGCAATGGGTTGAAGGGGGTGCGCGCCACACGTGAATAACATTTTTATCCCCAACGAATGCTGACTTAAGATTTTTCTCATGAATATAATAATCTTTTAAGGAAAGAATGAGATTTTTCCGTTCACAGGAGGTAACTTCGTCGAACAGTGATACTTTCGAATTATGACAAAAACTCACAGTATAATACATTTACAATATAATGGCGCGCACATTCATGTACAGGCATACACTCATATGCATATATAATATATAATCATATAATTATTCATGTACATAGTAATAGTATTTAGGGGAGGCGACCGACTGCTGAGGTCATTTGCGCCATAGGGGATGGATAAGAAACGATGAATGGGTGGAGTGAAACCCGGCGTCGGCATTAGCCTAATCTTTACGAAAGGCGCCAAGGGGCCAGCAGCTTAACGTCCCATCCGACGGACGGCGTACTCACTCAAAGTGCCCTCCATAAAGCACTTCAAGTAGGGATCGAGATACCTCTGAAAGATATTCAACACCGCCGGGATTGGAACCCGCGCCCTCTGGGTGAGAAGCCAGTACGATAGCAACCGCACCAATCCCGATCCCCATATATACACATATATATATATATATATATATATATATATATATATATATATATAATATATATATATATATATATATATATATATATATATAACTCCTCATACCCTTATGATCGTGGCTGGGACCAGCGAAATAATTAAGTGAGTTATTTTCAATTTAAGTAATTCTTTTTAAAAACAAATAATTTCTGTTAAATGTGTATACATGAGTATATGCGTGTGCATTGGGCATAATTGAACTCCATAAATATGTTATCTGCACAATATATACAATATATATATATATATATATATATATATATATATATATATATATATATATATATATATATATATATATGCGAGGGTGTACTCTAACAACACCTTAGGGTTGATTACTGTGTTTGTGTTTATATATATATATATATATATATATATTGCAAATATTATATGTAATATATTTTTTTTGTTTATGTGTAGTACATGTAAAGTCTCACGGATTTGAAAAATAAAGCATAAGAGGGAGCGAGATGGCGTTAGCCAACACAAATGTAGACAGACACTTAAAAAAAGGAAGCCGACTCGTTTTCCGAGGTATTCGGTGGCCCAACCAACTTCTTCTGAGAGAATAAATGAATAACGCATCTCACTCCCTCGTTTAATACATATATTGTTTTCCGCCAGCGAGTGGAGCAATCCATTCAACCGCAATCTTACAACTTGTATAATCATTCCATATCATGATCGTTTTAATTTTCCCGCCAACCGTTCTGTTTTTAAGGAAGCCCTCTTTCGAGTTACTAATCCATTTAAACTCGTGAATACATCTCCCATGTGAGAACAGGCAGGCCGATCCCCCGTCAAACGCATTCCGTTCGGGATGGCTGGCATATCAAATGCAAAAACATGGGAAGCGGGCGACCATGAAACTTTCTCCAGCCTGCCTCTCTCTCTCTCCCTCCCCATTCTCCCGAAAATCGTGTTCGTAAATAGAACCGTGGAACAAGCGGGGGGGGGGGGGTTCGAGATGGGCAAGGAAGGGTTGAGTGGGACCCTCGCTTCATTTCGTGCGGTTCAGGGTGGTGTTCTACCTAAGGCTCCTCAAAAGCGGAGTGCGTTCGAGAGTTCGCATGTGCGTGCGGTGTTTTGCGTGTGCGTGTGTGCTCGTCTTGCCCTGCTTCTCCACTCCTCCCACTTGAAATGTGACACGGAACGAAGTCATGCGTGTACCTACCTCATCCCTTCCTGTTTGGTTGTTCGAGGAAGTCTGCCCGTTTGTGCAAATAGCGTGAAATTGACAGAAATCCTCTTACGGGTGTTATTACAGGCAGGGCAATGGTCTCCCCTCTCTCTCTCCTCCCATTTCGCTAAAAGGTTTACCGCTTAACTAAGCACCGAGAGACACGGAGAGGGTTGGAACTTTTGCTTGGGTGTACTGAAGACCTCACTCTGCCATTAGTAATTTTTTCCACACCCGTATACGGGTATATATTTTTATTGTTTCACGTCATCGCCGTTGAGAATAGATGTTTTTAATTTCCATCAAAATAAACAAAATCGCTTTTTTAAACTTCTTTGCTTATGTCATAGGTAATTATTTCGATCAATATTGAAAAATAACACCAGTAAACAATTGATGAGAGGCGAGGAAACTAATTTCCAAGAGCATGACTATTTTCCTACGCTCATTTGTACTCGCATTAAATTCAATTCATGTTTCGTAAATCACACCATCACGTGCATGATAGTTGAAAATTGTTCCATTCCATTTTTTGAAATTAATATTAATTAATTGTTCGGCAACATAATATTCGTGTTGACTTACCAAACTATATTTACGCATATACACGCGTTTCAATTACGACAATATGCCATGACTAACAGAGACTTAACAATACGAGGGTGGTTCAATAAGTACCCGTGTTTGACCACAAAGGGCTTTCCTGAGGGAAGTTTATGTTATCATCGCGTGCTGCCATCTATCAAACGACGGTGAAACAAATTTCAGACTGATTTAAAAGTTAGTTTGGATTTGGCAGCCATTCGAGTGAGACGTGTTTCGTGATTTTCGCTAAGATGGAAAAAGAGCAATATCGTTCGGTAATTCGCTTTTTGTTTTTGGATTTTTGGATAGAAAGAAATGCGAGGAGATAAAAGCAAAGTTGGATGCTGTTTATGGGGACGCTTCGCCATCTATGACCACAGTTAGATTTTGGTTCAACGCATTTAAACGTGGGCAAACATCTGTTTTTGATAAGAGCGACCAGGACGCCCGGCAGACGTGGTTACCGAGGAAATCATTCAAAAGGTCCACGCCATGATTCTCGCTGATCGACGAACGAAAGTGCGCGAAGTAGCAGAGGCCGTGGGTGTGTCGACCGGAACGGCAACTAATATTGTACATGATAAGTTGGCCATGAAAAAATTGTCGGCCTGATGGGTGCCGCGATTGCTCACGGTGGACAACAAGCTGATCCGGCTGTCAGCTTCGAAGACTGCATGAACTACGTTATGAATTGCTGCCGCTCCCCCGTATTCACCCGATCTGGCTCCCTGCGACTTTTTCTTACTCCCTAATATGAAGATATGGCTCGGGGGAAAAAAATTTAGCAAAAACGAGGAAGTTATCGCCGAGACAGAGACGTATTTTGGGGAGTTCGACAAATCCTATTATTTTGAGGAGTTAAAATAATGGCCGGAACGTTGGGAGAAGTGTATCTTTCTAAAAGGGGACTATGTTGAAAAATTAAAAAAATGTTCTTGAAAAAGTGGTTTATTCATTTCTAACACGGGTACTCATTGAACTGCCCTCGTATGCCGTGAAGTGTATTCATTGTTGAGCTTTCCAACGGCGTCAGTTTCTTTCACCCCGAGGAAGAATAAAGGTTGGATACAGAATACTGTAAGTTGGATAGTATGCCTTATAATGAATGCGTATTTTACTCCGAGGAAGCCTCGTATGATGTCGATACCTTCGCTAAATTCCATAAAACTACTCGACAAATCAAACTGGCCTTCCTCGATGATGGCGGGCGTGGCAGTAAGTGTTGGACAACACAATTTCTCGTTTAATTTCGTGTGTATATCATATGTATGTAATAGCAATATCTATTCCAGAAATAAGGTTCCTTGTTCTTTTGAAAGTCTTTGTAGGGGAACTTCAACCATTTTCCTCTGTGATCGCGCTTTGTGTACAAGGATAGAAAGAGTACCTGAATCTGTCTGTACATCAGACGAATTCTTTTGTCTTATTCGGGTGTTCCTATCTGCCAATAACATGGTCTGTCCCAAAAATAAGTGGAATAAACCCGGAAAAAATGCATTGCAGATCAAAGTTCATATTTCCAAAACTCTACAAAATAGCGTCCGCTACATCGACACACCGATGTCAGGGTAGAGAGCAGGACGGAGTATTTGTTGAATGGCTACGAAGATATGGATGTGTTTGGTCGACAGTTCAAATTGGTACTACAGCCGTCAATAAAGAGTGGATGAATCCAAATACTTGGGGATCAGTGGTAAAGAAAGTGGAGATATAGATGAAGGCATCAAAGAGAGGATTTCCGAACACGGCACAACTGGTCACAGGTTGAAAAGGTCACTTGCGATAGGAGAATATCGATGAAGCGTATGAGAGCAGAGTCTAAAAATATTAAAAATAAACCGGTACTCCTAAATGAAGCTGAATTATACTATGCCGAATAAAACTATCCGACCAAAAGGCTACTGCACATCAATGAAATTCACATGTTGCGATGGATCAGCTGAGTGAAATAGACTGGATAAAAAACGCATTGAACTAACAATAGGAAGCCTATAAATTGACCCCATAGTTTAGAAAATCAAAGAAAGTGGGCTTTAGGTGGTATGTTTACTCTTGGAAAACTACGTCAGTGGAAGAATACCGAGTGATAAGTGTGGAGATGGATAATATCATATGGAGACCAAGGAAGACTTGGATAGAACGTGTAATAAAGAGCATGAAAGAGTCAACAAAGAAACGATGGCAGACAGGAACAAAGAGAAGAAGATGGTCCAACTCCGATCGCAATTGGGATAAAAAAAGGAGAAGAAATATAGATTTTAATAATTACGATCAGAATGCTACAAAAAATATTTCGGCGGATATTTTAAGTAAACGAGAAATGAATTTCTAACTTCCCCGTTTAATAAGGTCCACAGAAGGAAATCAAGACTGAAATTTGAATCGCAGGGAATTCCAAAGTCAATAAAAACGAACGATTACAGGTGCCCGTTCGGCCGTGAATAAAATGGGTGGATAGATTTGGAGCGTAATTACTAGCATGACCTATTTTAACTATTCCGTCTCTTTCTCTTCAGAACAAAACGGGTCCATTCTACCCTTAAGCAATAAGAACTAAAAAAGCAATAAGAGTGAGTGATCCTTTTGCCTCATCGGATCGGCAAAGACTACCGCGAAAATATGAAATCGTTGGGAAAAAAATAAACGGCATTTACGAGGGTCATCCGGAAAGTAGTACCCGTTCGTGCCGCATGAAGTGCTGACGACGCGAGTAGCCGCTGGACGAGGTCAGATAGCTTCAGTGGCTTGTCTGCCTTCTCTGAGCCAAGTTGCGTGACGCTAGCATTGCCTGTGTTGTTTCTGTGATTGTTTACAATGTTTAAAAAAATTGAGAACGCCGCCAGTTGTGAAGTGAGGGCAGTGATTAAATTCCTCAATGCAAGAAACGTTCGCCCATGTGATATTCATCGCCAATTAAAGGAGGTGTATGGAGACAATGTAATGGACGAGTCGTCTGTTCGGCGGTGGTGTCGCAACTTCAACATGGGGAGGGGGAACACACACGACGATGAGCGTTCGGGGAGACCGTCTGTCATTACAGACCAACTGGTGAGCTCAGTTGACGAATTCGTGAGGAACGATCGGCGCGTCACAATTGATGACATCTGTGAGCATTTTCCCAGTTTCTCGAACAATTGTTCATGAAATTGTTAAACACCATCTGCATTATGCAAAATTTTGTGCAAGATGGGTCCCTCGCGTATCTCAATGAGCTGGCGGCGAAGGACTATGCAGCAGGAATACAGAAACTTGTCACACGTTATGACAAATGCCTTAATTTGCTTGGAGATTATGTTGAGAAGTAGTTTAAAGTATCCTCTTTCAAATAAAATTTTTTATGTTTGTTAATATTTACTTTTGTGTCTTTATTTCACGAACGGGTACTACTTTCCGGATGACCCTCGTACAACCGCCCAAGCTTTCTCAGACGTAAATATGATCAAGACTCTTGTACTCATTACTCGAGTCAAATTGAAAGTGAAATTCTATCCTCTCCAAAGCAGAGTTATATTTTTGGCATTTCTAAAACGATCAAATGGCTCACAATTACGGCTGCTGGAGAGGAAACAACCCAGATTTTGGAGCAATAGTCACACGCTTTTGTCAAACCATAGATGCCCTTACGCGAAAATTTTTCGGTCGAATTTATATTTGTATATGTATATATATATATATATATATATATATATATATATATATATATATATATATATATATATACACATTACTATAAAAAAGAAGAAAACTCAAACATATTTTCTTGATATTTCGACGGAAACAATCCGTCTTCATCTGAAGATATAGAAGTAATTACTTCTATATCTTCAGATGAAGACGGATTGTTTCCGTCGAAATATCAAGAAAATACGTGTGAGTGTTCTTCTTTTTTTGCGTTTCTATATTGTGTGCTACTGTGTATTGTACTATATATATATATATATATATATATATATATATATATATATATGTACATTCAAACACGAAATCCCGCCAAATGGCGAATAAATACTCATTTATATAGAAACAGATATAAGGAAAAGGGATAGGAACACACATAAAGGACGAACACAGATATATATATATATATATATATATATATATATATATATAATATCTTCGAAATGGAACGCTCTTCGGCGACGCACAAATATTTAAAAAACAGATTTAGATTTTTAGAATATAGAAACACAAAGAAAGGACACTCACAAGCCCGGGCTGAACCAAGCCCACTGAATGCATCAATTGGCTGCCTACATATCCCCCCCACCCCCTTGTTCATTTCCTATTGGTCCCTTTACCTCTCCTTCCCCCACCTCTCCCCCCGCACATCCTCTCCGCTCTTCCCCGAGAACGCCATTCTGAAGACGACAGCCGTGCTGTCGAAACGTCAAATAACAAATTGTGAGTGTCCTTTCCTTGTGTTTCTAAATATATATATATATATATATATATATATATATATATATATATATATATATATTTCTAGTAATTTTCCCCTGGTGGTGAAATATTGGTAGGGGTAGCATATTCAGGGAATGGAGCTAGAGTAGAGAGAAACAGGGTGTCGGCATTACCCTACGAAACGAAAGGAAACGAAACTTTCAACGAAAGTGAAATATATGTAGATACAAATTTTCCACTTTTGGCTATGTTTGGTTAGTTTTCTTAACTATTTAGTTTCTCAATCAGCAGACTTAATACTGACAGATGAATTAACATATTTTTAAGAATTATACGTCGAGGCGTCGTTTACGCGTCGAAAACTGGTGATAGAAAATTGGAAAAAATATGAAATTAAATAAGCAGTAATTTATTCCGATAACTGATTTTTTTCTTTAAGTAACAGCCTCTCATCTATGTACTTAATTTGTTTAATTTGCTCACATAGATAGCGAATTAAGATTTTAAGAAGGCCTCCAAGTCGTCGCGGTGCGAGTGAGCGCCAAGGATGATTCGAAGGAAACTAGGTGTACAGCTTCGAAATGATAGAATTTCTCAGGCTCGGAAAACGTCATTCAATTGCTTTATGACCCATGGGTCACTCCCACGCCTGGGGCACTCTGGGAAATAAAGCGTGTGAAGTCAGTTGAGAATGAGGGCGAAATGACTATTGGAGATTTATCGATGCAGAAACATTTTTTTTCTCATGGAGTTCTGAACCCATACACGTATTTACGGCAATATGGATTGTGGGCCTATCGATTTTAATGGAGACCACAATAAATTCAAATTAAGTTTTTTTGTCATCGAAACTAGTTATTTCACAGTGTATTTATGCTGAAGGTAACCAAAATTTGTGCATTTTTTATAAATTTCGGACGAATTATTTTATATATAACCTATACGGCTCCCGAGGTTTGAAATTAACATATTACGAGCATCGCATACATTTATGAATACCTGATGAAGTCATAGGATAAAGAATAGGAAAATTTAAGAATCAAAATCAACATCTAGGGAAAGTATTTAGCAATTTATATCCTAGAAAAGCTGATGACGGAGATTGTCATAAACATAATAAGAGGTATGTTCAAAAGGTATCGCGACTTTTGTGTTTTTTCAAAAAGTATTTTAAATTCATGAATATCTATTGTGTCCCCTTCAAAGTAATACACACAAAATTTGATACAGATTCTTTCATCCATTTTTGGGAACAGGCGAAAATCGAAGACAAGCCAAAACACGTACAAGCAACAGAGCTGTCAACAATGAGCTGAACATTCAAAATGGCATAAGACGTTTCGACATAAGTGAGATACATAACTACCAACATGACGCTACAAAAAAATTGAAAATCAAATATACGTAACCCTCGAAAATTCAAAATTCGCGATACCTTTTGAACAGACTTCGTATACCTAATTCCTGGAAACTGCGGGAGATGCCGCAACATTAACTTTTTAACGGAGTCATCCGCTAAAACCGCATTACAATATAACAATATCAAAGTGTAAAAAATCATTCACCTTGGTCGAGGCGTATGATTTTTACATTCTGAAATTGTTGCATTGTAATAATATCCCTATGTAGGTACCCTTCCAATATGTGGTCTACCGCACTCTTACCATTCCAATTCAGGACTATCTTCCGCGACCATCGGAGCGGGGAACAACAGAACCATTTTTTGTGTTGTTGTTTACTATATTCCGCTTTGTTTACTTGTTTATCAAATTAAATAACTTTTAAAATAGTTTACCATTACGAATACTTAGTTGGACTATCCTGAATATTCCTAGACCAGTTTTAATAAGTGCGGAGGTGTGATGCAAAGAAAAAGACGAATGAATAAGAGGAAAAAACAACACCTGAGTGTTTGAGATGTCCACGAAAAGGATTCAAATTCATTTATAGTGCATCCAATGGGATAAACTTCAACCATTTATTCGCAGCATATCGTTTTTCTCATAAATTTTGCGTTGTCGAACATTGGTAAGGACAGTCATTAATCATTCATGACGATATTTCACTTACTCGCCGGTAGATCGCATGATGGAGGAATACCCGCAGGTGAATCTTTTGCGTTAGTTACCTTTTTTACCACTCCCGAGTACTTTCAGGCCATTGAATGATTATTTCGCATCTGCACCAACATTATCTCAAATCAAGAATCAGGACACTAACGTTTGGAAAACCCTCAAAGGCCTAGTTTCATCAACCTTTTTCTTGGATTGATGGTAATTTGATAGAAACCATTGAATTTAACCGGCGATCATATCTTACATTCGTTCCACTAGCAACTGATTGGAGATTAAGAAAGGTCACCACAATGATCAGGAACGGCGAAACGCAAATGCTTTCATAGGTTTACGAAATTAATCTCCAATTTGGTAGTCTCCCTCTCGTGACCTCAACGTGACGGATTTATTGATGAGATGATATCTATTGTTAGATAACGTTGACATTTTAAAATATTTGTTTGAGGTTTAGTTTTTGATTAGCTGATTTGTTTGAAGTAATAAATTGCATTTGCATATTTGTATATTTTGAAACTGTACTTTACACGAATTATGCGTTGTAAATCAAATTAATGGATGTAAATCAATAAATAATCATTCATCATTGGAAACCAAAAGTAGGCTTTAACGATCCACAGCGTATTTTTAATCTCATTTTCTTTCTGGTATTCTAATGGTTTGACTGTGATTTCTTGGCTTGAAATGACGAACAACGAACTGTGTTTATTCTTTAGATGTTAATGAAATGTAATGACTATATTGGTCGGTTCTCAAACGAACTTCTTAATTTCTAATTTTAACTTGATCGGTAATTTAATCCTTGGTCAACGTTGACTTTCGTCGTAAGAACACGATCGATGAAATCAAACCAAGAAATGGCCCGCTATCAATCGTGGATCGTCTTTGGTGAAGCCGGAACTGAATGCGAGACACTCCTGACTAAGACGGAGATTACGTACAAAAGTCTATTACCGCGCCAGGAAATCTTTCGCGTGATGCTGTAGTCACTATGCACACGAATGAGTATAGCTGTAACGATATCAGTCCTTAGAAGAGATCCGAAATCAGAATTGCAATAACGTACATTAATTATGGGGAAATACGGTAAACTATTAAAAAATTAAGAAGTACTTCGAAGAAAGGATGAAAGAAAAATCCTATGGAGCCCCTCCAACTCTAGCTATCTCCAACAGGAAGAAAAGAGAAAAATTGGATACAACCTGAGGAACGAGAGCTTGCTGAAGGCCATAAGTTGAAGAAAACATAATGGGAAGGGAATGCAGAGAAAGGCCACGGATGAACTATGGAAAGTATATAAAGTAAAATGATGGCCCTAGAAGAGAGAATGAAGAGATCGGCAGGGAACCGGATCTACTTAAGATTGAAGAGCAACTACAAGCCAATACACGGATTGATAACTACTGATGATGACTGTAAACTGCACCTTGGTACGAGGTAAGACTCTCATTAAACGCATCATAAACTGGGATAACTTGAAATTTTGGACTCTCATGAAAAATAAAAGCGCTTATCTAACGCATGCCAGTTCAACTAACGCTAAATTTCAATGTAAGAATTCTTCGATTACGCAGAAATTTTAAATCGAAGGAGAGAAGGCGATTTTTTACTGGTAAATCCTACTCCTACCTTGCACTCCATGGCATTCCTTCTATAAAGACGGCAACACAAAATTTTCCCCAATTCTCATTTGTTGAATAAATACTTACATTAGTGCATGAACACGTTAAATATTTCATCCGCACGTATGACCTAAATTCCGCGCGAATTAACTAATTAGTTGATTAAAAAAGTACAAGACCTAAATGGATGAAAAAAAACCTTGCAATCAAAAATCGAAGCTTCGACCCAAAGGTCAGCAATTTCCCCAACCCACCAACAACGAGGCTTTTGATTGGCTTTAAATTATGCATGATGTATGTATACACTTGAGTGTTAAACACACTGGGGCCGCGCATTGTTTATTATTTAACCATCGTAGATGCGGTGAATTAAAATGTTGCATGGTCGATAGATCACACGAGTAAACCAGACTTCGAGCACAAAAACGGCTGAAGAATGGGTTGAATACTGTTCCGTTCAACTGAGCAATAAAGCAGTGATGCGTAAGTACTTTGTGCACGAGAGACTCTCTCTCTCATAGAGTAGGATTTACCCTCTTCCCCGAGGTACTCCTTTTTCAAAATTTGCGGAGAGACTCGGCTGAAAACGATTCGTGATACGAGGAAGAGGGTGAGCGACAGATGGCAAGCAGGCAACAAGGACCGCGGCCATAAACAAGCACCCCCTAGGGATGCGTTCAAAGTGTCTCAACAACAAAGTTCACGCTAACTTAGCGAGCTGTTACTCCCTCTCCCAAAACAACTGCGTTACTCGCCGCGTTGGACATCAGCCAAGCAAACATGTATATATATATATATATATATATATATGCATTTGTATAATATAATATATATACAGATAATACATATATATAGATGATTTCGTCGAAGTAACACGGAAGTGTTGAATACAAAACTTGGGCAGCAACAAATAATATAAGAACACCTAAAAAGAACACTCACACGTTATTTCTTGATAATTTCGACGGAATTCTACTCCGTCTTCATCGGAAGATAGAGAAGTAATGCTTTTTATGCTGTAATTACTTCTCTATCTTCCGATGAAGACGGAGTAAAATTCCGTCGAAATTATCAAGAAATAACGTGTGAATGATCCTTTTTTTATGTTTCTATATTGTTTGTTACTGTGTAATGTACTGTATATATATATATATATATATATATATATATATATATATATATATATATATATTATATATATATATATATAATATATATATATATATAATATATAATGGGTTAATGAAACTAAGTGCCCTGACTCTTTGGTCAGGAGCTGTTTCCCCCACCAAAGGAGAAATGGACGAGGACGCAAGAGGAAAGAATAGTAGGGAAAGCAATCATACAACGTCATGAAGAATAGGAACAGTGTGTTTCGTGGCAGGCATAGCCAGAAGAAGGAAACAAGCCACATTGGCCAAATACTATCCTTTCCTTTTGTATCCTCGTCCATTCCTCCTTTTGGAAAGTCGGAAGATCCGTGGTTCAAGTCCCGGTCACGGAAATTTTTACGCTTGTCATCTGCTTGATTCCACCTTCCCCATCATTCCTGTCTTTGTCCTTTATAAGAATTCCTATGCCTTTTCCATATATCCATTTCCATGTGAATGAATATTTGTTCTCCATTTGGCAGGTTTTCGTGTTTGGACGTGTACGTGTGTGTATTTATGTATGTATATATATAAACATATGTATATATAATTTAGATATGTATGTTTTTCTTCATGTACACAATTATACACAGTCACTCTCACTTTCGCAGTTACGTAGTTTTTTATGAGAGGCGACCGACAGCTAAAGTCATTTGTTGTCTCCAGGATTTGAACCCGGGCCCTCTGGGTGGGAAGCCTGTACGTTAGCCACCGCACCATCCCTATCCCCAGCATAACTATCTAAATCATGAAGCAATAAATGCGTTTCACTTAATAATGGTATGCTGACTTTCAATATGAAAAATATTCGGGTTCTTGCATTTTATTTTGTCATGGTCATACGAGGATTGAGCATGTGTTCTAAAAGTATCGGTTTAATTAACTCGCAAAAATACGATTTCATGCACGCATTTTAATATACGTGTACATACACAAACGTTCGTACACATACAGGCGTGCCTGCATACGTCTATATCATGCAAAAATTTGTGTGTTTTACTAAATCATTTCATTTTTTTGGCCAAATCTACCAATATGATTCGGAGGCGTAATAACGTCATCTCCGTCGCAATAAACCTTGGATGTCCTGTAAATGAAGCATAGTAGGGAAAAATAACGCTTTATTTTCTTTGGATGGTTCACGTTTTAAAACATAGTCCATGGTATTATCGATGACATTATCGTTTTTTATTCAAACTAATTAAATCAGCTTCACGGAACGATCAATAAAATATAACTGCAAACAGAACTACAAGTTACGAGAGGATGCTGACATATTGTGTGCTTTCGAGTCCTTTGTTGCCGCCGTATTTTTGTCCTCAATCTGGGATAGTCTAAGGTGAATGAGTGATGTCACTCAGGATAGATGGAAAAAGATGGTTGTACGGAAATGAGAAGTTTGGGTGGGCATCTGATTTTTTTTAATGAGGAAGTAGGCCTTTATTCATTACGAATGTGCAAATATTCTCCAATTTCGTAATTTACGAAGGAAGTCTGCAACTCGGATTGTTTTGAATGGTTCCCAAGAAAATCATTAAACCCCTTCTTGTTTTCTTACAAAAAATATTATTGCACAATATAAATAAATTTTGCACAACCACAGACACATCCATAGCACTAATGGACAGAGGGAGGGGCATTTATGATTTTCTTGAGAGAATGAATGGTGACCAGAGTTTATTATTGACCCCTTCTTAAAGACAGCTTTTGAGTGTACCACGATTTTTTTAGGTCGCACCCGCGGATAGGGCACTGCAATTACGATAACTTAACAATATGCAATTGCTAAATAATTGGAATCATGCTAATACATAGGGGTTAACGCGATTGTGAAAAATATATCTGCTGCATCGTTTTTGGAAGAATTAAATTCTTAATTCGGATATTTTGTTAATATTTCGACAGCAGCGACGCTCGAAATAAACGCTGGAATACCCCAAAGAGTAATACTATAACTATTGATTAATATTTTAACCAGCTTTCCCATATTGTCTGGAAGATTAGCGTTTAATAGGGCCAAAAATCAATATATACTGGAGCTAAACATGGGTAAAAAGATACCGAAATATTCCCACAACTCTTCAATTTAATTACCCTGCCAACTTGGAGTCCTTCCCTCCTTCTTTAAATCCCAACCGTAAATTACCAATTTAATCAACTGTCTTTCTATCTCCGTCCTAAGTTTCTCCATTCTATTCCATAATACTCGTAAATCCATCGAAAAAAAATATTCTAATCGATCTCCACCCCTTTTTTTCCTCCATCAAAAAGTTTCCAAATACACACAACATTTCGCTCATTATTTTAACCAACCTTCTCCATTCACATAAATAAAGCTTTCAAATCTCTTTAAGAATCCCATTTCAGTCGATATCTTGAAGAATTTATGGACCGCAGTCGATTATCCAAAGAGTTGCTCACCCACGTGCTTTGTTTCAAATCCCCCCAAACAAATTGATCAATATGATACTGAAAAATTCGATTTTTCTTTGGTCTCCTTCAAAACTTGTACAAGTCACAAAACTCTCTTTTTGAAATGCAAACGTATGAATCCCGATAGGAAAAACGGTAGTTCACGGTATCAAACGTAAAGACGGTGATTCTGGACGACCTCACAGAAAGTTTAAGATCGAACAAAAAAATGTGATGTTTTTGAAAATAACTGTAACTGTAATTTTCTTTAAACATATCTTAAATAATAGTCATGAAAGTAATTTTCAAGTAAACATTACATTTTTAAAAGGTTGGGACGAGCATGACGCTTAATAGTAGCTAGAAATTATAGTAAGAATCCATGTAGCCACTTCAATCAACGAATATAGTACCCTAAAAGAAATGCAACAAGCCACCTTCCCTATCTCTTCCTCTACCGCATATATGAAGATGACTTACGGTACATTAAAATACCTAATAATGATACTTGAGCATCGAAAGCTGGATCCTATGAAATATTTTAAATTGCGATCCTTTAAATTTTGCATTGAAATATACTTTTGTTTACACATTATCCACAGCATTTGATTTGCTTAAGTTTCCTAATTAATTAACCTTAATTTTTCTCAACGTGTCTTTCGTCTTAAATAGGTATTTTTAATTATATTGATAAAAGGTAGTTTAACACACACTTGAACTTTAATTAACAGTCAAAGAGCACATGCGATCACAAAACAAGCTTTTTCTGATTAAAAAAGGGGCATTGAACTAATTTCATAATTGATATAAATAAAAACATATCATCATAACAAAGCCAGTGGAAATAAAAAACCAATAATTACCTTAGGTCTTCCTTTTCAAAACAAATTAATGTATAAAAATGAACACTACTTTAAAAAAATAAGTGCGTAAAAGAATATTTTACCTTTTATGAGAGAAAAAAACCAAATTTTTATTTTTCTTGAGAAATCATTAAGGGGAGGAAACATTTATAATTAAGTGAAGCATATTAAATGAATTTGGGACATCATGCAAAAAAACTTCTTTCGAATAAATAAATATCTAGTGGGTGTAAATGAGATAAAAAAATGTTCTAAGGTCACCTCCAGTAAAAGTTTTCCAAAAAAAGGCATCGCTGTTCACACGTCTCACGACGAAGAGTTATGAACATTTGTTAGCACTTATGTTCAAATACATTGCAAGGACTTAAGGAGAAGTGACTTAGACTGCAGCAATAATGGAAACCTGTGATGGAAGCTGTTTTTCTCGCGTATAATTCAAATGGTATATTTTTGTAGGTAAAACGCCGGCTTAATTGCGTTACAACACGTATCAGCAGCATATACTGTCCAGATTTGTAAAAGTTGAACCCCTATACACAAATTATTCTCTCTCGTTTGAATGCTTGACTCGCAATCGGTCGTAGTCTCAATTTGCAAGGTCATCCCAAAAAGAAGGTCTCCAAAATTTAACAAATATATAGAGAAACTATTATTTTCAATAATTTATGCATCGTTGTAAGGCTTCAACAATCCTCTACTCCTTTGCCTAATTGCAATTTCAGTCAATACATTTGTGTAGATATTGGGGTAGTTTTTTCTTTGTCCATATCAAACTAGCTTGCCTCCATGCCTTTCATATCAAATCTGCCTAAACAGTTATCGGACTTATTCAAAATAAATATCGCCTAATTTCTAAACGTAAAAAAAAACTAATTTTTAAATAACACTGCATTTGTAATAAAGTTATTATTTTGAAAACTCACCCTAACCCTTAAGTTTTGCTCCGAGGTTATATTGATCATATCACTATCGATCACACGCATGTCAATATTAATAATAAGCATTTTGATAGCATTAATTAAGATAACATTTTTTTCATCTCGTTTCGGCATTCATATTATTACCGAAACCAATGAACTTCAATTGGTGGGGAAGCCAGACGGCGGGAAGATAGAGAAAGAGGGAAGTCCATAGCTCGCTCGCCTTTTGAATAAGTGATCAAAATGGCCGCCCGTTCAGAATGCGTGAAACTAATGGACGAGCGCATTGCGTCGTTCTTGTGTTTCAAAAATTAAAAAACATCCCTAAACTTCCGCCCTCGGATCCGCTTTCGCTAAGGCCGTTCCAGCAAACCGAGTAGAGGATATGGGAGCGGGGAATAAATTAATTAAGTGCAGGTAATCTGCATCATCAAAGACTTTAAAGGTCAAAACGAAAAGTCACGCGGGGCGCACCCACGTGCGGTTAAAAATTCCTTTTGTCTACTTGCCCTATCGCCTAATTCCCTACTGCGGCTTCTCTGTTCAGAATGTGTGCTATTTTTTTATTCGCCCCGTTTTTTTTAATGAAACGTGTAGTAGAACCATGTGCTTACCTTCCTCACTTTAAAATATTCGTTTAAAAAAATAATTAGGTCTTCGCTAGCGGAAGAAAGATTTTTAGGCACTGAGTGCATACATGTAATCCAAATCCTTAATTTTTTACAATTTTCAATAATGAAATCCATAAGGAAACGACTGTGATGTCATGTTTGTTTAAATTTCAAACTTTTTCACGGTTTGCATCTCCCGACTCTGAGTAATATATTCAGAACACATATAATCACTCGCCTCATTTCAGCACACGTTGTTCATCGCTTATTCCAACTGTTTAGATTCCGGACTAACGCCACTGCAAACACCGGAAAACGGCATTAGCTAGATTTAGCATGCAAATGCTTATACTCCATGAGGTTAATTAGCTAGTAGACTAGAGTGTGTCGGAAAACCTCATTGAAAGCTTAACTTAGGGAATACCTAAGCCATTTCACATTAGCCCACCATGTTAATTAACGTGTATCTCCTTGGTGAGGAAGCCGAATCTTCAGGTGGTTTTAATGTAAGATCGAGGAACTGCACTGTCATTGTAGAAGTTTGCAACTGGGAGTTATTTCTCGCTAGAATATCATACACATGCATTCAACAACAGAAACTGACGATAACATTAAATTTCATTTATAATAATTTTTACTTCATTCCACTTCCACTTTTGCATAGTTTCCTGCTAGACACCGCGCGGGCGAGTGGCAGGGGGTGATTGAGCAACAGGCATGTAATATCCAAAATTATCTATCTCGTGCTATCTCGCATTTTCTTGTACTATTGCATATGCTAAATAGATCACCCGTCGTCTCGTGCATTACACTTTATATTACATGTGTGAAAAATACGTAAAAACGTTTTATGTTACCAATTATTAAGCATATTAGCTCGTATACAATGATTGGTGAAGTCATTAACTTAAGGTTATCCTCACAGTTTCCGTCATATTCTAGATTCCAATGTGTATGCGATGCTGCGATGCAGATCGCATTTCATTTATTCAATTCGTTCATGTATTCACGTCCTATTCCAATTGTTTAGATTTATATGTATATGTTTGGGTATATATACACACATATGCATATATATGTACATATATACACATGTATGCATATATGTAATATATATATATATACATATATATATATGTATATATAATACATATATGCATACATGTGTATATATGTATGGACATTTATATATATATATATATATATATATATAATATATTATATATATATATATATACAGATGTAAATATTTATAATTACATAAATTTGTAATAATCATAGAATTTAAGTCGCCTCGGGGAAAACGTAAAACAAATGCGTATGCCAAGTAAATAGGAGGGATGCTGGACAGAAGGGCCTTTAACAGTACTCGCTAGGGAGTTTAGAATAATTGGTATGGGTGGAGTGTGGGGATTCCATAAATAAATATTCGGATTGAAAAATGATTGACGAAATAAATACGATGGCACACAATTCATCATCATGATATGTGCAGAGAGCAAATGTGCCCACAATGACAGTTGAAATTATTGAATGGAATAAATGCATACCTCGTTTTACATTTTTAAAAATATCGAAAAACGTGCTTCGAATTTCGTAATATTTTTTGGATTAATTTTTCATCAGAAGTATACTCGTATGAGAAATCCGTTAAACCTAAAGAGAGATGACGGCGAGAATTCCTTTTTTTCTGTAATAATAATTCTAGGGTACTCTGTCACACGTTCCTGAGCGCTAAGCGGATAAACGCCGCAGAACACGACGCCTTGAGACAAAACGCGATCCGAGTGGAGCCCACAAAAAAGAAAGCGACTCGAATGTCGAAAGGGTTTCTGCTCTTCCCCGCGACTAATTGTCGTAAGACATTAAGGCCGGAGAAGTTAGAAGCTAAAACTCAGAGAATCCATTCCGAAACGATCCCGACGAGCGGCGAAATCTACCATTTTGCTGGAATTCATCCCCGCGATAAAAAAATTACCAAAAAGAGAAGAAACGACGACTTAATCCAACGTGCGCATTTCCACGTGCCTTGATGCCGGGAGCTCTTGCGTGATTAAAGTCCCTGCGATTCACCCGTCTTTTACTTCGCCACCGTGCGCAGTTCAAGAAGGGCTGATAGAACAGCGAACATGAGATTTTAACGCCCCAAAAACAGCCCCATCGTCGAGAGATATATCATTCCGCGGAACTACACTAGCTACGAACATTGCGCAACGCTACGGTAAGAAAGCTATGATGAGTCGGCCCTACTTGAAATAATATTGGGTCATTGGATAAACCCGAGGAAGTTATAAGACGCCTCTTCTCAAAATTACATAAGAATAAAATAAAAAATTTAAACGATCATTCACCTCGGCAGTTTAAGTTTTCCTTCCCTGAACGCTCTCCTCAGGAATTTTAGTTCTAAAAATACTGAGATGGCATTTAAGTTCTAATAATAATCGTTATTCGGAATTTATTTCGACTACAATGACAATGAGGGACGTTTAACTGTAAATTACTCTAGTGCAGAACATTTTATTAAATATTATTAGATTAAGGGGCAAAGTTGCAATTTTCTTTACATAATGGATAAGTTCAACAAATTAATGCCTGAAATTGCCGAGGTTATTATATGAGCAATCACACCCCAACTATTAATGCATTTTACAAGAAGAATACATTTTATTAGCCGAGCACAGGATGCAAACAAGTCTCATTACGTTGTAGAAGACTGCGATGGAAATGAATTCAAATGCAATATTTGGAAATGAACCTTTTACTAGCGTTCAAAATTGCGAGGCTCTTTAAGGTCACTTGTGATATGGGATCACTATTCTTTTGCTTCAAGCTTTAATTCTCCATCATACTCAATCTAGTGTTTTTCTTCGTCGGTGCGTAGAAATGGAATGAGGCATACATCAAGACATTTGATGCGCTTTAAATTACACCACAATCAAAGATCTTAATGGCATGGTTAAGTTTATACGAGACGTATTTCTCAGAGAAGAGAAATTGAAGTTCACCAAATGAGCCGCTCTCATTCTGCGTAGCCAACTTCTTATCGATTTAAGTGCTTAAAAGAGTTCTGGTGATAAATGCCTCAGGGTGTGTCCGATAATCCATGATCCTCTTCACAGCGTTTTCCACCAACTTCTCTACTTAAGACTTCTTTATTGGTGAATCACTCCATCCATTAAATCTTCCTCATTCTACTCCAACTACACATTTCCATTACCTCCCAGCTCATTTCTGCTTTTAATTTTATCATTGTCTCTCTCTAATGCGTCACAGAATGCTCCTCACCTAATTTTAAAATAATATCTCCCAACTTCTAAGTTCGTCTTGTAAACTGTAAGAAGAATGTCTTCCGTAGGCAAGATATCCTTTTCTGGATTATTCTTCTCACCAAGCCTTCCTTCATTTTTACTTCCCTGGTGATTCTTTTCTCCATGGTGAAACAATTATACTTTGTTGCATATATTTCTACCCGGGATTCCATTCGTAGATCAATTATTTTAACACAACGGTTTCGCCGACGTTCCAAAGGCATTATTCACGTACAGTCTTCACAAAAATTGCGTTTGGTGTTCCATTTTTTGCCACCTGATTGTTCTCGTTCTTTCCAATATTTCTCTTTTTCTTAAAAGATAGTCATTTTTGTGTTTTTAATTTCAGTTCCTTTGGCGCGAAAGTTGATTATTTGGGTTTTGTTTTACGTTTTTCTCTCAAGTCTTATTTTTCCCTTCGCCCAATCTGTGCAAAACATGAAGAATAGGAGAAAGTTTCAGGGAGAAAAATCATAGAAGGCAGGAAAAGTGAATGCAGGAGATATTCGTGAGGGTAATGTATGCTGAATATGGTTATAGTGGAGATAGATGATGTTTGCTAAGCGATGTGGAGGAAAGAATTGATTAAGTATTCTGGAGGGTATCAATATCGGTAGAGAGTAGGTTCGTTGCATAATGATTTATTTTAAGTATTGGAGAAGGGTATCTACATCTACGTAATAACCTGCAAGCCGGCGGAAAAGTATGTGGCGGCAGGTGTTAGGTCACCAGCCATACAATCCCAAATATAACGACTAAAGCATTCCAGTGATCTGACCTACCATAGTAATACGGAGCCTATCTTTAACATCCTCAGATAAGTAATCTGCTTTGAATATACGAGGGCGGTACAAAAAGTACCCGTATTAGAAACGAAGAAACCATTTTTTCCAAAAACATTATTTTTTTTCAACATAGCCCCCTTTTAGAAAGATACATTTCTCCCAACGTTCTGGCCATTTTTTTAACCCCTCTAAAAAATACGATTTGTCGAATTCTCCAAAATACGCCTGTCTCGGCGATAACTTCCTCGTTTGAGATAGATTTTTTCCCTTGTTAGGGAATAAGAAAAGTCGCAGGGAGCCAGATCGGGTGAATACGGGGGGTGCGGCAGCAATTCATAACGTAATTCATGTAGTTTGGCGGCGACAACTCCGGATGAATGTGCTGGTACGTTATCGTCCACCGTGAGCAATCGCGGCACCCATCGGGCCGACAATTTTTGCATAGCCAACATATCATGTAAAATATTAATTGCCGTTCCGGTCGACACACCCACGGCCTCTGATACTTCGCGCACTTTCGTTCGTCGATCAGCGAGAATCATGGCGTCAACTTTTTGAATGATTTCCACCATTCCGGTAACCACGTCTGCCGGGCGTCCTAGTCGCTCCTCATCAAAAACAGATGTTCGCCCACGTTTAAATTCGTTGACTAATATCTAACTGTGGTCATAGATGGCGAAGTGTCCCCATAAACAGTATCCAACTTTGCTTTTACCTCGAATTTTTTCCTATCCAAAAATCCAAAAACAAAAGGCGAATTACCGAACGATACTGCTCTTTTTCCATCTTAGCGAAAATCACGAAACACGTCTCACTCGAATGGCTACCAAATCCAAACTAACCGTTAAATCAGTCTGAAATTTGTTTCAACGTGGTTTGATAGATGGCAGCACATGATGATAATATTAACTTCCCTCAGGAACGCTCTGTGTTGTCAAACACGGGTACTTATTGAACCATCCTCGTACAAAGTAAATTCAACCTGTACGGACCTACGTACGATCAATTAGTGACTCCAATCCTAATTCTTCTAACAGTGTCATTGCACTGTATCCTTTAAAGCGTTGTTTAACAATGAAATAGTGGATAATCCTTGGATCCGTAAGTAATCTACCTTGACCGTTAGACTGGTCTCTGTTC
Source organism: Hetaerina americana (assembly GCF_022747635.1). Taxonomy (NCBI): domain Eukaryota; kingdom Metazoa; phylum Arthropoda; class Insecta; order Odonata; family Calopterygidae; genus Hetaerina; species Hetaerina americana. The sequence goes on from NW_027286069.1 coordinate 89,231,577, forward strand.
CCATAGATGTCTCTCATTCGTTGATCTTTCATCACCACCAAAATGTCATACAGCGTCACCGAGTTATTTCTCCAAATGCAAGGAAGGTTATCAATGTTGATAAATCATTAGTTGCACCCCCTATGTAGATTCAAACAGGCCTAATATGGCTTCTGCCCTGCCTCTGTTATTCCTAAATTTAAATTGGTGTTCGTGCAAATTTTCCATCCCCGTGTGAATAATCATTACCCAATAAGGCTGATTATTTCATGATTTTAGCAATTTTCCAGCCTCATTCTCTTGGCCACAGGGACAATCAAGTTCTCCCGTAAGTCTATCGGCATTTTTACCCTCGGTAAAAGGTAGATTTGAATAATTTTCCCGGAGTTTTTTCCTTGAAACTTTACGTGAATACTTCATCAAATTATATAGAAAAAAAAATCGAAATAGGGTCCCTCAATTCATATTCATTATCCTGTATTCTTTTTCATTTTTGGTAGCAAAGTTTCTACTCCAGGTCCTATTCCTTTTCGTCCCTTGAATTTTTCTTCGTTTTCTATGAGAATTTCGATCTTATGTTACGTACGAGAATGAATTGAGTGGAATCCTCTTTAAAGTAACTTTTTGGAGGCTAGGCTACGGAGGAAAGCTGAAGAAGCTCAACATTTTTATCTACCAAGTTGGAAGAAGAATCTTTTCTTTTTCAAATCTTCAGAAGTTTAACATCAAATCTTCCCTGAACTTTCTTTTTAACTTATGGCCAATAATATTGCTCAAAAATTTGAATCTCGTGTACTCTTATCCTTCCATGCCATACATATTTATGGTGCAAGACTAAAATACCATAATATTCTAATTTATTCCTCTTTCCGTTATGTCCTATACTTCCTCTGTTACCCATAACTTCCTCTTCATTCATTTGCTTCTTTCCATATTCCCTTCTGCCGCTTTCAGCATTCCTTTTCTTTCGCGTCTTTTCATCCTCTTTGATTGATCCCTGGCTATTTCCATCAACAATGTCTTCATCGCCCTGCCCCGTTCTCTTCTCTCCTCTCATCTGTGTGGTTTTCGCAGGTTTTTCACACTCCCCTTCATGTGTGGGTGTTTTCCTGCAGTGGGTTTTTTCGTCGAGAATAAAAGTCTTATGCCTAACTTTTTTCCCACAATTTTGCACATCTAACTGACCCTCTTTACTCATGCACATTCATTGTAAATCTATTGAAATTTACTAGTTCTTTTTTGATATTATTCAACACTAAAATGTAATTATATTTTCATTGGATGTATTTCACGATGGGTTAGATGGAAGAAGGGACTGCCACAGTCTCATTCTCACCCAACTAAAACCGAATTATTGTAATTATTACAACCTGTATTATTGTAACCTGTCTGCCCTTCTTAATTGTTCTTACCAATATTTCAAATTAATTTGTAAACGATCACAAAGACTGATTATGGCAAAAGGGTTAAAGTCAAAAGAAAAAAAGATTGTTCCCGTTAATTATTTAAAAAATGCTGTCATTAAAATGAATAATCATCCCATCAGTGATTTTATTTATTTCTTCAAGGAATATTTTTTTTTATAAATGAAACTCAATCGTTTAATATTCGAATTTTCAGTTGCACAATTACTAAAAAGTAATAAAATCAATCATTTAAAGATAAGGTATACTGATATGATAGGCACGAGTATTATGGATTGTATTAGTGGTGGGGCTTCCGGAACTCAGCATGTTCCAAGTAATATTATGTCCGTTCTAAATGAATAGAAATAAATATCTGAAATCTCCAAGAGAAATATTTGTCTTGTTCTTGATAATATCCGTACACGTTTTCTATGGGACTACCTTATAGGTAGCAGAACGGGAACTGCTTTTTTCTTGTTACTCCAAAATACTACACAGAAAAAATTGAATAACTATTAATCAGTAAAATTGAAAATTATTTTTCGGCAAATACCCCAATCAAGTTAACAATACTGCGTGAAATTATTCCAAGATTCAGCATAAATATTCATTGCTATTAACTGGAATTATCTCTCTTCAGTTCATTCATCACATTGATATCATTTGCCGAAGCTGGAACTCACATTCCTCACATTGCACCCTTATACTTCCCTTCGAGTCCCACCGTGTTTAATGCTTGCTCATCTGTTTTCCTTTTCGCCCAAGTCACTTCTCCAGGTTATTAAAATCTTTGGCCAACGTGCACTTCATCCATGCATTGCATACCTCCCGAGCATATAGCGTTTGAAGGTATCTGCTTTTCACTTCGCTTTAAAGAGCCAGGAAGTCTACATGTTGAATTCATTGTCGAGTTAATTACTGCACCAACGTGAATAGTATAAAATAAAGACTAATCACAAGAAAACCAAAATAGTGACAGCAAAATTACGTAATTATTCCTAATTTTCCAACTCAGAAAACAAAATTTTTAAAGTTTACTCGATGACGCCAATTATTGCATTGGGTACATACTCATGTAGGAGTGTAAGTACTTAGTCAATATGTGTGCATGCAAGTGTAAATATACATCAATGCATTGATAATATGAATTCATCAACCGAAAGATTGGTTTGTAGCAGCTTCATAAACTACAATATTCCCTAATAAAATTTTTTGTCTCCGACGTAACTTTATGGAATTCGCATAACATATTGAAATGAAATGAAATAATTTCATTTCATTTCAACACAATATTCCCTGCCAAATTCTTAATTTCTTATGTATATTAAGGTACATGTGAATATATTTACATGAAAGACTGGTGCCGTAACACCCCCTGCCACACGTCCTTGCGGCGGATTGTAAATAATTATGCAGAGATAGTTTTCTCTTCGCATAATTCACGAAGGGGATAGATTAGATGCCTTGGCTAATTTAATTATTTCCCACACAGAAGGACTGAGTTGGAACCCTGGAGGTGGCAGTCTTTTTTTATTAGTACCCTGATATCTGCTCAGGGTGCCATGTGGAGAGCACTTCAATGAGAGATACGCCGTCAGTCAGATGGGACGTTAAATTGTGTTTCCCTTGATTCCATTCGTTAAGAATAGGTTAAAGTAGATGCTGGGTTTCCTTCTATCATTTCATGATGTGACACATTTCATGAATATCCTACCTAAGCTGCAGCAAATGACCTCATCTGTCTGTCGCATCCTCTAATTATTGCTACTACTAATACTATTACGATTAGTGACCAAATATGTGGGAAACATCACGTATGACTATTATGTATCCAAAAATGCTCATATGTGTCGTTGGGTCATGTAAAATCCCAATGACCGTCGATCGCACTGATGACTGTAGACTTATCGCCCCCCCCCTCTCGCATGCCTGTCACGACGGCTTGCGAGGTCAGATGCAGACGTGGACGCGATTGTTCCCCCACCATCCGAGAAAGGACCCCCGGATAATCCTCACAGCCGCCCTTCCGCCACTCCCCTTCCAACCCTCCACACAATGGAATCCGCCGTTCGGAATCCCACGCCGAGGGCGGATTCTCTCAAGCCGGCGTGAATTAGGGGCAGAACATCCATCGTCGGAAACGGCGACAAAAATGTGGGTTGACGCACAGATTTCGGCCTCGCCCGCAGAATTCGACATCATCGAGTTAGGTAGGGGGTTAGCGGGGGCGGATGGAGAATGTTCAGCAGACCAAGAGAGAGAAAGGAGGGGAGGTTATAGGTTGGGATCCTAGAGAGGTTGACACGAATAGGGGGAATTGGGGAGCGGGGGGGGGAGATGTGGGGAGAGATTTCGGCGCAAAGAATAAAAAGTGGGAAAAAAAACCTTCATCCCTCCCGGCATCCCTGGGGAACTTAGGGAAGTTCAAAAAAAAAAAATTCCTCTTTTCTCCTCCTCTCCTCCCCCCGTGGGAAGACGACTGTAGGGGTAGTAGGGAGGTGTGGGGATGGAGGGAAAGAAGGGGGAACGACGACTGAATGACTGAGGGGTTAGGGAAAGGGGGGGGGAGTCCATCCGATATCGAAAAGAGAGAAACCTGCGGGATGTAACGGGAAAGCGTCAACTGGGGAATTGTTCCCGAGGGATGGAATGAATGAAGAGGATAAAGGGGACAGGTGGGATGGTTTATCGAGGCGATGTAAAGAGAGCGTGCGTGGGAGTCTGAAGTTTTCCGATACATAAATGCGATGAATCGATCGCGATTCTGATGAGATATCGCATTCCTCCATCAGTTCAAATCGGTCCAAGAATGATTAAAATGCAATGTCAATATGGTCACTCCTTCATTTCTTCTATCATCTGTTAAATGTCACATTTTTTAAGTTATCTGCTACATTAAGAAAAAAAACTACTCGACGTATCTCTCCTCCTGCTGGTGGCTTAATCAAGAGAATTCTCCCGATGACTCTTTCAGTAAGAAAAAGGAAACGTCGAGTAATTTTAAATAGTCGTGAGAGATATTTTAAAAAAATGCGAAATGTACAGGGTCCGTTCAATAAGTATCGGTACTGGTTTATTGCAGTTATCATTATAATAACTTAAAAATCTTCAAAATACATTCCTCCTTTGCATCGACACATGCTTAGTTTGACGCATCTGCCACTCGTCAGAAACCCACAGGAAGTCGGTTTACTGTTGGCCGGAATACTGTTGAGAGCCTTTGTCGCCGCCGCTTGAATCGCCTCGATTGAGTCGAACCGATATCCTTTGAGCTCCTTTTGAGCTATCCTTTGAGGTAAAAACGTTGTCGATAAAATCTTCATCTTCCTGGACGCAGTCCAAAATGTCTTGCGAAATTTCCACCCGCGACAGTTTTTGCTCCTCGCTCAAGACTTTCGGCACCAGCTTCGCGCGCACTTTCCTGATCGCAAGACCCTCTGATACAATGGTGTGGACGGTTCCGACAGGTAGGCCGGTCCCCTCACTGAAAAGGGCGATGGTTGAACGCCTGTCAGATTACAAAACCTTTTTTCACTTTGGCCACCTGAGCATCGGTTCGAGCGGTCGTCGGGCGTCCGACACGGTGCTCATCTTCGACGAGCTCCCGGCCTTCCTGAAACATTATGTGTCATTCAAAAACTCTTTTGCGGCTTAAGGAAGCATGCCCCATAAGCCCGTTTAATGAGTTCAAGGGTTTCCCATGCGGATTTCCCGAGTTTAACGCAAAACTTCAAAGCGTAGCGTTGCTCGACGGGGTGCTCCATGCTGGCGCAACGACACCACAAACAATCACACATCACAAAAATCCACCTCCTGTCTCAACACATTCCCGGAGGCAACTAAACTAAAGTGCGCCTGAGTGGTGGGGGACCCCTCTACCGAGCCGACCGGTCAGACCCCCATCTACCGCTCCATTGCGGCTACAGCGAACCAGTCACGATACTTATTGTACGGACCCTGTACATACTGTTTTCTTCTTCTCCCTTATACAACAATGACGAAGTTCTTAATGCCCAAATAAATGGTTGGCAATGGGTGAATCATGCATTACATGAGTGAGATACTGACCCTTCGCACATTCCGCGGACGTTTCAGTTTCCAAGTTCGATTTGCGACTCAGAAGCTAAGAGACTCATAACATGGACGGTAGAAAAAAATATTACATATGCACGAATTCGAGTTTAACGCAGACGAAGAGGATATTATTTTAAGTTCCTCATTTCATCGGTAGACAAGGTCATAGGGAGAAGTTATAAGAGAAATTGATTGCCACACACTACGATACCGTTTATACGCCAGGTGACCCTAGATCCACAAAACGAGCAAGCAGCAGTAAAACCATTAGGGAGATACGGAAAATACGATATAACAAGTGAAACCGAGAGAATTACTATGGCTGCAAATTAGATCGTCAGACTTAACCACAAGGATAAAATATAGAAAATGGACACCACCACTGACAAATTAACGAACTCGTTTTTCTCCCACAAGCATTAAATCAGACGACCACTTTCATATTTGTAATCTAAAAAGAATTTATTTAATGCTAAGCTTGGATAAATCCATTATTGTATAATTTCGTTGGGTATTTTGTCGTGTACCAACGTGTATTTATATATATATTCGAAATGCAACGCTCTTCGGCGACGCACAAATATATAGAAACACAGATGTAGATTTTTAGACCAAAGAGACACAAAGAAAGGATACTCACAATATGTTGTTTTGACGTTTCGACGGCTTGGTCGTCGTCTTCAGATTGATGGTTGGTGATTGCTTGATGGATTGGTGATTCTAAAGACGACGACCGAGCCGTCGAAACGTCAAAACAACATATCGGTCGGTTTGGTAGGTGATGGCAGAGTTCACCCAGTACTAAGCCCGACGGCGTGTGAAATTCACACATCAAGGTAGGGGGGCCAGTTCCTTTCCCTGTGTCGGTTATGGTTTCCCAGGAAGACCTGGTACCCGAAAAACCACATAGGTTGGGTGGAGCTGCAGGTGCCCAGAGTGCCTTGCCCGGGAATCGAACCCGGGACCCTCCGGTCAGCAGTCCAACGTTCTAACCACTGGACTACCACGACCCACACACACACACACACACACACCCATATATATATATATATATATATATATATATATATATATATATATATATAATAATCAGGAAGTCTTACTTCTATTTCTTCCGATGAAGATGGAGCTGAATTCCGTCGAAATGATCAAGAAATAACGTGTGAGTGATCTTTTTATGTGTTCTTATATTGTTTGTTGCTTTCCAAGTTTGTTTTTTTATAACAAATATATCATGTATTTATGCATATGTTATATTTGTTATATATATATATATATATATATATATATATATATATATATATATATATATATATGTATAAGTGAATTTATAGGTACATACAGCTGGTGTCATAACACCACTCCCCCCGCAATCCACACTTGCAGCGGGATATTTTGTGAATTTAGATACATGACAGTATGGCATGAAACGTCAGTTACAGCAACTCAAATATTACGCAGGGAAAGGAATATACTACCCTAATATAAGGACTGCCGGTAACCAATAAGTAGACGATTTTCTAATGGTTGGTGGCCTTATACTCCCTGCCACACACCCTCTTGGTGGCTGGTAATGTAAGATGTGCATGTAGATATTATATGAAGTGTAAAGAGGAAAGAAAACGGGTAGGGAGAGTAGGGAAAGAGAGGATAAGCCGAAAGGGGAGAATGGGAAGACAGGGGAAAGAGTTTCGGGCGAGAGGAAAGCCCGAGCAAAAAACTGGATGGCCTGGGAGCACGGAATGAATCCTCAAGGATAAGGAAATCCCGCCGCTCCAACGCCTTCTTCCCGAAAATACCTCGAACCCGATTTTCCCCCAACCTGGAATTAACTTGACTTTCAAACAAAAGGCTTGAGGCGTGACTTCAGGCGTGACGTGAGGCGTGAGGCAGGAAAGAAACGACCCTGGGCATACGATGCTCTGGAGATATTTTATTTTTTGCCGCTTTGGTGACGTTATCCTACGACTTCGGAGAACCATGCTGGGTCTTAGTAGCGGTGTGTAACTCTTTTTTTCCTCGCAATATGGACCGCCGAATCGAAAGAAACACCAAGGCGATGATGATGTATGGATACGGTAACAATAGTCAGGTTTATCGAACCATTTCGAGTATTACCGACAAAATCGAGTGTATAAAAATTTGGGCATTATTGTCAACATTGCACATCGATTATATCGTTCATTTCGATCATACCGTTCATATCGATATAGCGTTTATGTCGCACGTGCATCGACTATAGTGGTCATATCGAACATCTGTGGTATCGTCCACAGCGATTCCGACGATATGGTCTCAAACAGTACATGGACATAACGTCTCTCGGAAAGTTGCCATGCCAACGAGTGGCAATAATGTTTTGGGTTGTAATCTTTGTAGACCCATACCCTTATTTCCTTTTCTTTAATTCCTCACCCCCCCCCTTCCTTAAATATTAGACTCAGGGAATTCATCCCATTAGTTGTTTCACGGAATTAGTAACGCTTTATTCTATATATATATATATATATATATATATATATATATATATATATATATATATATATATATATATATATATATATGTGTGTGTATGTATATACATATACATACAGGGTTCGTCCGGAAAATAAGTGTACTGAGCTCAGGAAAAAAATTTATTACACTTTTACATATCTTAAGCTAATATTCCTCAAAATAGGACCCTTGTGAGTCGATACACTTGTTCCAGCGGCGTTCCCATTCCTGGAACGCTCCCGCGAAGGCATCATCGGGAACCTCTCGAAGACTCGTCGTCAACCTCTTCTCTGCCCTCCACGAACATCTTGTGCCACCGAAAGATCATGTTTCTGGACAAGGCTGACTCCCCGTAAGCCTGGTTAATCATACCGACAGTTTCGGTGGACGATTTCCCAAGATTTACCGCAAATTTGATGGAATAACGCTGCTCCAAAAACGCGTTCCGTGACGTGGGTCGAGCGTGGAGGTTCGCGTTAACAGAGCTCCTCACTACACCACAGCTCAGAGCCGACTGCCTTTTTCAGCGTCGCTTGCCAACATACCCCCTCCAATCGCAGCCCGTCAGAGTGGTGCTGGGCGCGCCTGGAGCGGCGCGCCCAGCCCAGGAGTCAGTACACTTATTTTCCGGACGAACCCTGTACATACATTTATATACATATTTCTACATATATATACATGCATACATACATATATTATATCGTTCATTTCGATCATACCGTTCTTATCGATATGGCGTTTATGTCGCACGTACATCGACTATAGTGGTAATATCGACCATCTGTGGTATCGTCCACAACGATTCCGACGATATGGTCTCAAACAGTACATTGACATAACCGTATATATATATATATATATATATATATTATATATATATGTGTGTGTATATATATATATGTATAATTATATATAGACGGTTATATATACGTTTATATATATAATGTATGTGTATGTCTATATATATATATATACATAACATTATATATGTCTATATATATATATATATATATATATATGTATAATATATATATAGACGGTATATAATACGTGTATATATATATATATATATATATATATATATATATATATATATATATATGTATAATAACAATCCATTATTGACGTAGCCAATTCATCTATTAGTCAACCTTGGGCATCAACCAAATTGTCTACACAAATCACTTCGTCAATCGTCAATTCCTTCCACGAGTAGGGGCAGAGTAAAACACGTACAACATGATAAATGTTGACATTTACGTCCATATCGAATGTCGGGATGTCGCCATACCGTCCATTAGATCACGATAATCATCATAATAAAGGTAGAAAGAGTATTGTAAGAGGTTTTAAATGAATAAAACCCAGAGAGAGGGAGAGATAAAAATTGAGGTATAAATGAGGGGACGGTTCAAGGCGTAATCATTAAAAAAGTGGAATTGGCACTCAGAGAAATGAGAGAGCGTCAGGAAGGGGGCCAGATCCTTATAGCAATTCGGAAAAGTTCGTGAGTGGTACTGAGGAATTGAATGAAAAATATTAAGGGAATAGTAATGTCTTTCGGGTGATATGAGAGAATCATACCTATCTAGCACTCCATTAAGAAGAGGACAAACGTGTAAAATTTTTGTTAAGTACAAGGAAATCAACTCGTGATGAAAATCTCATGGAGAGAGTGTGTTGAAAGATGGTTACGGCCGGAGACTGATCAAAGGGAGAAGAAGTTTGTTTTCACTCCATGGAGAAGGCATACCGTGGCATGGGAACCAAACCAAGATTCTTGAATTTTAAAATATTTTAGTGTTAATTTTAAAGTAAGCTTTCAAATTGCTAGACATGTTAATCCAAAAATACAGAGTACGTTTCTTTATATATTACGATTCACTCGTCTAATGCTAGAATGCTGATCTTTTTTATCTACATGTATGTCTACACAATATTCCGCAAAGCGCCAGAAAGGCGTGTGGCAAGGGGTGCTAGGCCATCAGCTATCACAACTATTAGTCCATACATAAATTTGAATATATATTCGTATAAAAAAACACGCCTACAGAGGCATGCATACCTAGCGCATTTAAATATCGACTAAATCATAAAAGTGTTGTCTTTATGTAAAAATATTCTGAATTAATTAAAAATTGGAAATTTTACACAAAATAAATTTTATTAATGCAACCGGTTCCAAAGTAACTACATCATCGTCAGGTAACAGTCATCACTTGGAGTCCATTATATATGCTGAAAAGCAAGTAAGGGGAGGGTAGTGGAAAAGAGGGATAGAGGGAGGAAAAGTGGAAGACAGTATGGGTGACTATGCATGTGAGTGAGGGAGGGAAGGAGTTGGGGAAGAAAAATTAAACAGGTGCAAAGTCCATCAAAGTCCGGAGAGAACATCGTAGCTGGATGGAGGGGGGGGTGGAGAATTCCCGTTGGGGGTGTGTCCCACGGAAAATTGCAAAATTGCTTGAAATTTTTAATAAATTATAATATTCCACCATATCAAGCCTGAAACGTCTCTTTTTTAATATTTTCTGATACTTTGGTTCGATTTGGTTTTGATTGCGTGCCTTGCGAGGCGTGAATATGTGGGTGACGGTTTCCGTCTCTCTTATAGAAGTAAAAGGAGTAGATTAGGTACGATGTGCGGTATAGTTAAAAAATTACGACTTGTGGGACGACTTAAGGAGATGGAAAAACCAAGTTTTAAGGAAAAAATCCGAGCACAGTTTTGAAATAAAACTAATAGCGCACAAAAAAATAAGAATAAATATTAATTTTTAAAAAGAAGCCTTAGTTAATCGGGAACAGCTGTCTGGAGAGTTGTTTTGAGCCCTTTCCATCAAATTTTAGGAGTTTTAAAAATAGGCGTAAAGCAGTCTCAGGACATAGGACTGGGTTATAAACTTAATTTGTTGGTGATTATTATATTATTTTATTTATTAAAAATATTGTTCTGCACGTGATGTGTATGGCGCGGGAAGTTGTATTGTAAAAGTGTGTGGTGTCATCACGGCGAGTGTTTTTGAAAGGGGTATGATGTAGTAAAGTGTGTGGATTTGGACGGAGGGTGATGTTCGACGGTTCGTTGCTTTGTATTGTGTGATCCTGGACCATAATGTAATGGTACAGGTACGTTTGGGAATTACGAAAATCTCTAAGTGTCATCATTTTAAAATACATACTGTTTCATTTATACATATTCCTCTAGTGTATTATAACGGTGCATCAGTAGACCGAGCCATTTGCCTAATTGTAACGAAATGTTTATAATAATAATATTTGAATCTACCAATATTAATAGGCGCCATAATAATTCCTTTCTGTGACGCAAGAACACTAAGGTGTCCTGAACATTTTCTTAAAGTCTAAATCTTGCCTGCTCCTTTGGTGAATCAAGAGGCTCCCATAACCTAATTCCTCCAACATTTCCGTCACGCTTTTATTACATAAGTGCTTTGACAGTACTGGTACATATTTTTTCAAACTTTATCGAAAGTTTAGCAAAATATTTTCATAAAAAAGAGTATTTTACTACATCGTTGTAGTAAAATACTATTTGACGTGTTGACGTTTCGACTAAATGAGGCAATCACCTCATAAAATAAAAAATTATGCCTATAAAATGAAAAATAAAGCATGTCGTTTCAACCAATAATGGTCGCCTCCACCATTGCTGAAAAATAATGATTATTGTGATTCACCTCGCGTTCTTTAGAAATATCAGAAATTTGTCACAAATTCCATGAATTTTCATAAGTATAGATCAACATTTCTTATAACGACAATTAATGGAACAAAAATGAGACGTGAATCACTATATTATCAAAGGTGCGCCCATAATTAATTACGTTTTTACGTCGCCTTAGGTTTCATATATATTATATATATTATTAACAACACTAATATGTAGTGAATTCGCGTTTTCTCGCTGGCATCTTAGTGGCCTATTGATTGGATCTCATGATGTCAAACATCCATGAGCTATTGTATTAGGAAGATAAACTTTGCAGATTTTCTCTGTGACCTTTTCCCAATTCCTAAATTAGCCTTTTCTTCTTTGGATCCAAGATACTTGCCGCGTATTGCAAATGTGGCCTAATTAAAGCGTAGTCAGTTATTCCTCTATTTTACGTTTCCGTTTCGTTTTCCATTCGATGGAACCTGGTTAAAATTTGCCGTAATTTACTGAGTCTAAAGTCTATATTGCCCAAGTATTTACGATCGCGCTTTTCGGTACGGAACCTTAATGATTCAATTTTCTTAAGAAGAGATCCTTTTTCTCATCTCCGCAGGCATCTCCAGGAAAGGAAGAGTTTGGTATCCTTAATCGAATAAGTTTTCCCGGTCGCTTTACTCACGGTGGCAAACCGACAAGAAATCCATTAAGTCGCGGAATGTGAGTCCCTTTGTTTGCGGGGACGAATGGTTTGGGGGCAGCGCCCGAATAGGGAGCGGCCTCCCGTCTCGAGGGAGCCGTCGACGGGATTCCAGGACCGGCACGTGGCGGCTGGCTCATATTGACCAAGTTGGCGGTGGCTGAGGCGGTGTGCGAGTTGCCGTTCTTCTCGCCCCCTCCACCACCCACGCCCTCCTCCACACACCAGACCCCCGCCCTCTGAGAAGGGAGCCTGCTTTAGAATATGGAGTGAATACGATACCTATGGGACCTAGTGTGTGTACTTGCATTTAGCATACTAAAAAACTTTTGCGGTGGGTAAAATTAACACTTGTTTAAAACTATTCTTGGCCATAATATGTGTATATCTGTGTATATTGGGATGGCTTCTCTCCCTGTGATAACCACCTCGACCGTCCATTTTAGGAATATTAAGTGGATTTTTTCCACACTTCCGTCATCCCTTTTACACCCTTCCTCTCACTCATCCCGCACCCTTTCAACCTGGTTCTTACACTTCCTGCCACATGCTTTTAACTTGAACTGCGGGGTATTTGCGTGGATGTAAATGTATGTAGTTATTCAGATCCCTAATCGTTAGGGGAAACATAAAAGCTTAAATCTTTAGGTTTTACATCTGATATGTCTTACTCTATTTTCCTTATCACACTCAGTTTGTATTTTTGTATTGTTTGTTTTTTTGTATCGTACTCTATCTTCACTGTGATTTAATTTTAGTATATGTAGGTGTATTCTTAATTTATATATAGTATGTATATGTATGTATGTATGGGTTTATATAAGCGTAATTATGTATATATTTATGTATGTGTATGCATGCATGTATGTATGTTTATGTGTGTATGTGTATATGTATGTGTGTGTGGATATGTATGTATATGTGTAGGTATGTGTGTGCATATAGGTATGTATGTGTGTGTATGTGTATGTATGTGTATGTGTGTGTATATATATATATATACTTTTTTCTTTGCGATGTGCAAATCTGAGCTAAATGAATTGATGTCTGTCTATGTACATATGAATGTAACTATAAGTTTAATGCCTAATATAATATGTATACGACGATGGGTTAAATGGAAGAAGGGACCATTTGGTCTCAATTTCGCCCAAATAAAGACCTCTATCTATCTATCAGTTTGATAGCGATCGTTAATATAAGTAGATGTTGTTCATTTTTATTCCCTCCCATTAAATATACCCGAGTTCTACTGCAGTGGTTAATAATATCACCTGTTTAAAACCAAAAGTTCCACTAAAATGTATATAAGTGTGGGCACCACCATGCACTTCGTTTTCAGATATTTTGGGTGAATGCTTTTTTTTCCTTTTCCCACACCCCTTAAAAATCCTCCCTTCCTATCCCTTATGCCTTATCCTTTCCATATGATGGTTGACCCACCCCCCTGCTACACACATTTTTTGGTGAATCGCGGGGTTCTTCCGTAGATATCCATGCACTGTATTACGGAAGGGACAAGAAATACATTTTTATCATCATCGCAAGGAGGACATCATTTGCCACTAAATGTAAGAGATTTAAAATCTGTACCATTGTACTAACGACCGTGAATGATTTTCAACACATTTTCCCAATACCTTATGTACGCTACCTAAATTTATATTAATAGCGATTTAAATTAGCAAGCTCTTCTTCGCTTCGCACTCTCTAACTGGACAAAAGATCTACATGTTGTCCGTTTCTGCATTGCGAGAAGTTGTTCTGTGCGAGTTGTATGGTCAAAGGATTAATCAATCATCTATCTCACTTGGAAGGGAAGGGTTTACATCGCATTACTCCCATAAAAACCAGACTCATCCCTATGGGAACGATATTTCATCCCGTCCCTGTGCCTCGCACCTCACAAAACCCAACCGCTCCCACCCTCCCCCTCTCTCTCCCCACCATCCTTAAAAGAGAAATCTCTCCACCCCAATTTCCACCCGCGTTCAAATTCATACCGCGCGAGAATAAAATGATGCCATTTGTTTATGTGTTCAGTGACGCACAAACCGCGGGCCGCCTGAGACCCCCCCACTGCCCTTAACGCTGGCATAAAATCGTTGATGTTGATATTTTTTTAGCAAAACGTTATTTTTTTATTTCGCAATACTATTATTCCTTTTTTAAAATAGAAATGATAAAAAAAACTGAAATTAGCCGTTAAATTTAATTAAAACTCATTCTCGGGAACTCTATGCACCCGTGCACTGTTAGGTTCAAAAATTTGTAGTCACAAAAGACGCCGAGAATGAGAGAGATAGGTGAGAGAGATAGGTAGAAACTTAGTTTTTTCTGGCCATTAAACGGCTGTAGGGTAGGCACTTAACGGTCTCCTAGAGCTATATAAAAACTATTGCACTCCCAAGTGCTTTTCAGGCATTTGAATGCCAACCCAACGAACGTTCTCACCTTTACCCAATTCCCCCAAAGGCGCGCACTAGGACTTACGGGTGTGATAGCACCCACCGATGTGGTGAAGCTATTCAAATGCACGGAGAAATTTCTATGTTAAATACAATTTTTTTTTCAATGCGACCCGCAAGCTCGATAAATACAATCCACTGCACGGTCCCAGTTTGCTAGACAAAAGCTGCGCAGCACTGATTTATTTTCATGGAAAGGAGCGACGACGTCCGACAAAAAAAAAGGGGGGGCACTCAATCGGTGTCACGCATGCGCCGTGCAGCGTTCCCCCACCTTCTTCAACAAAATTTAAAAAAAAATATATATAAGTATATGAAACTTTAAACAAAAAAAGCACCGCGCGTGCATTAAAATTTTCATTTTTTTATTTTATTTTTCTGGTCTCACATCACTATGAAATGAGATGGAGGAGGAAGAAAAGGGTTGGAATTCCAGTTTGGGAAATATGAAGGAGAAGATTTGGGAGGGAGGTTGGGAGAAATGGGGTTTTGCAATGGGTTGGGTCGAGGGGAAAGGAAGAAAATGGGGATGAGGCTCTTGCCTGCGTTAAAAAAAAAAGAAAAGAGGAACGCAGCGACGCCCACGCCACGGGGGAATAGAAGTAAAAGCCCTTAGATCCATGAGCGGAGGGGCGAGATAGCGTCGGGGGCTCGCCGTGGCCAAATTTTAAAGGGCTCAGCCGCGGTCTCCCCGGCCACGTGAAAACGATGTTCGGCCTCCGTCCAGAGCAAATCACACGGCCTCGGGAGAGATCCTTAGGGAGTGCGGATAGGTAGCGGGAGTGATAGGGTGCGAATGACTCCCTAGAATATTTCAACGGGTCGGACAAATGGACTCGGCGATCTTCCCCGACAATCTTCTTCCAGCATTTGAAGCGTCCATTGTTGTTTTCCTCTCTTAAATAATGAACAATAAATAATTTTGATAAAAAACCACCCTCCGAACTTATTACCTCCCAGAGTCAAGTTGCCATGGTGATACGATCAATTGTTATTTTTTAAATAATTCAGTATCAGTATCAATTATTATTGGAGGCGATGGCCAGCTGAGGCCATTTGTGCCATTAGGGATATAAAGGGGAAATTCGGTAGCGGTAGGATATTCACGGAATAGAGGAAGGGAGGAAAGAAACCCGGCGTCGGTACTAGCCTAGTTTTATAACCAAAGGCGCTAAGGTGTTATGTGTACTGTATGAGATTCCAATCGACGGACGGCTTACTCCACTTTGACGTACTCACCCCAAAACACCCCGAGTAATGGTCGGGATATCATCGAAAAATACCGTCGCGGATGGGATGCGAACCATTTTAATATAAAGGTCACTGGTTCGATTCCCGCCTTGGGCGTTTGTGTCGTGAACTGTGGTGGTTCTTCCTTTGGCACTCTCGATGGCAAGCCAGGAGTGGTTTGTCCGTATCCCAGGGACAAACGGGCCTGGGATACGGACCTAATACATCCGGAGAGAAAAATACATATACATCCATGCCTAAAACGACAAAATTCCCCGCAAGGCTCCGCAAAGGTCTGTGGCAGGGATTGTCAGGGGAACTGACATTCGGTGCAGAAATACATATCGTTTTCAAGTGAAACTGATATCAACAGTGCAATTTTATAAGATGATTAATTTTTTTCAAAATGACATTAGCATAAAAGATACTCTATCTGGCTCTTTTTAAATGAGACGGATCAATTTGTGGAAAAACTGAGTAAATGGTATAGTTTCAAAAAGGTTCCCCCGGAGCTACTCCCAAATAAGTTTTAGAGCACATTCCAAATTCAAGAAGAACCTCTTAGAGGGCTTAAAAACTGTATACTCACATCAAATCATTTTTCAAACTACGAATGAATGGATTTTGCATTGATTTCATCGCTCTTTATTGATACATGAACTATAGTGACACATTGACTCGCGAAGTCACATTCCAACCTCCTTGATAATAATATTAATTTAGGTGATAATACCCTCCAAACTCTTAATCCAAGGATTACCATGCAAGAATGACACTTTTCATCATAATTATAATGATAGACGGCGAAGAGTTGGGCCAAAATTAAGGATATCAGGGAGCATATACGAGAAATATGGTATATGTGTATGTATATATATATATATATATATATATATATATATATATATACGCAGATGTAGATTTTTAGACTATAGAGACACAAAGAAAGGACACTCACAACTTGTTATTTGACGTTTCGACAGCTCGGCTGTCATCTTCAGAATGGCGTTCTCGGGGGAGAGCAGAGAGGACATGTGCGGAGAAGAGGTGGGGGAAGGGGAGGTAAGGGACCAATAGGAAATCAACAAGGGGGTGGGGGTGATATGTAGGCAGCTTTATCATGCATTCAGTGGGCTTGGTTCAGCCCGGGCGGTTTAAATGATTGGGCCACCCAGATATGCGCCATCTCGCGGGTTCTCACCTCTATTATACTAGCAGATTTAGGAAGGATTTCAATCACCGAAACGGAGAAGCAGTCGTCAAAAGATTGATTGTGGGAAGCAGTGTGAGTAGGGATGGGATAATTAAGAAAGGTGGGAGATTTGGTGGAATATCGGTGGTTATTCATGCGGAGGGAAAGTGCGGTCGTGCATTCGCCCACGTAGAAGGCAAGGTAGAAGTTACAGGAGAGGCGACATATAATATTTTTTGAGGTACAGAGGGCGAGTGATTGGAAGTTGGTACTGAGTGAGGGGGAGGGTCTTAAAAGATGACAGCATTTGCAGCGTGGGCGGTTGCATGGTGCGGATAGGGGCTGGGGGACTTGAAGATGTCTCGCAAGTTCGACGGGCGTTTAAACGAAACAGAGGGACAGTGTGGGAATAAAAGTGATGTGGACTGGATGTAATTGATAATTGAGAAGAGGTCACGGATTAGATGTTTAATTTTGTGTGTTGTGGAAGAAAGTGGTGATGAGATTAGGGCATTTTGGGCGGTTTGGTTTGGGGAGGGGAGTGTATTGGGTTGACGGTTTGAAGATTTTACTATTTAGTAGTTTTTCAGGGTACCCACATTTTCTGAGAGATTCATGCAGCTGGTCCAAGTATTTCTGTTGGGAGGGGGTGTTGTTGCAGAGACTATACTATAGACTTATATATATGTACATACTACACACTATATACATATATATATACATACTATAGACATATATATATAGACTATACTATAGACTTATGTATATATATATATATATATATATATATATATATATATATATATATATAAATATAATGGGCTGACACCATTGTGTCAGCCCATTATTGTGCCGCTCGTGTGAGTTTTTTTCCGTACAATCGTTATATATATATATATATATATATATATATATATATATATATATATATATATACATGTGTAAGCCATAAACACAGTAATCAACCCGAAGGTCGGTTTAGTAGGTTATGATAGAGATCACCCAGTACTAAGCCCTATACGGCGTGTGAAAATTCACACATCAGGGTAGGGGGGCAAGTTCCTTCCCCTGTGCCGGTTGTGGTTTCCCAGGAAGACCTGGTACCCGAAAAATCACATAGCTTGGGTGGAGCTGCAGGTGCCCAAAGGGTGCCTTGCCCGGGAATCGAACCCGGGACCCTCCGATCAGCACTCCAACGCTCTACCCACTGGACTACCGCGACCCGCATAAAAAAATATATATATGCATTTGTGCATATACATATATATTATCAGGTTGGGGTAATCTAGGGGGTAGAGCGATGGACTAATGACCGGAGGGTCCCGGGTTCGATTCCCGGGTAAGGCCCTCTGGGCACCTGAAACTCCACCCAAGCTATGTGGTTTTTCGGGTACCAGGTCCTCCTTAGTACTGGGTGAGCTCTACCATCACCAATCAAACCGATCTTAGGGTTGATCACTGTGAATTACGGAAGTTTTCCTGATAAGGCCACCGTAGAACTATATTATATTTGTTCCTAATTAAATTGAAATGTTCAATGCATATATAATTGTATATATATATACATACAATTAATTATATATATACAATTATAAAAATATGCAATTATATATATATATATATATATATATATATATATATATATATATATATATATATGTAAAATTCCTTATTGCTCCGCATAATTTACGAAAAAGTTGTTGAAAAAAATTTAGTACTGCGGAAATACAAGTATATTCCCAGGCAAGCAACAGCGCCAATTGTGACTAAAGCTCTTCATTAAAAAAAACAGCTTGATGAGGCAACGGAAATACTCCTCGAGTTAGTAACCAGCGTTCCGTATTCTAGCTAGCGCTACCTCAATACCAGTGCCTAGGTAACGATATCTAGTAGTATCTAAAGTAGTTTATCGAAGTTAAGTGATACTTCCTCATTATCTAAGTCACCAAGGTAACTAGGTAGCTTTACCTAAGTACCTCCTGTACAATTCTAGGTGTTTTTCGGCAACTAGTCATTGGTATCAAACGTTCTGTACTTATAAACATAATACAAGTTTTCATGAGTTGGCCTCTAGATAAAATGAACTAGGTAGCAGTGTCTAGTGAAAGAGGTCTAGCTACTCGTTGGTACCAAGATACTGATGCTGGTACCAACTAATGGTTCCAGAGATGACTATTAAGAGAGGCAGCCGACAGCTGAGGTCATTTAAGTCACAAGGGAGAGTAGGTAATTTGGAGGAGATACGGTTTTCAGAGAATGAGGAAATAATTGGTGAACCAAGAAATCCGGCATCGATATTATCCAACTGTACAACAAAAGACGCCCAAGGGGTCAAAATATTTAACTCTTCATGCGATGAATGGCGTACTACAAATGTACGTACTCTTCTTATGACACCCTCTCGAGGATCGGGATACCACTTAAAAATCTTGCCACTGCCGGGATGCAAACCCTGATACCCGGGTTAGAAACACTAAAAAAAAAGTCAAATCTCCCCTTGTTCTAATATAATGCACAAAGCACGTTCGAACTACATAAAAATATGAAAATAAAATGCATTTTAATCTCGAAAGGAGGAAATAAATGCCTAATACCTATATATTACCGCAGAAATTTGTCCTAAGTTAAGATATTTGGGCAGATAAAACCGCGTGACACTCCCTCTTGACAACTGCTACATCTACATCCACAATATTACCCCGCGATCCACCCTCAAGGTGCGTGGCAGGGGATGCAAGTACCATTTAGAAAGGATAAGAGGGATGAAAGTTGTTTCAAGGGTTAGGAAAAGGGAAAATATCCAATCAAAATCCCTGAAAAGACTTGCATTGCGAGGCCAACCCCATTGAAATGCCAGCGAAAATCTTAGTATTTAATAAATGTTAATTTTACCTACCTCGAAAGTTTTTGACTATATTAAAAGGAAGGGAATAAAAATGAACCACAACCACCCACACGAAAGACCACCAACTTACCAAGACTGGTCACTGATTGGCAAACTTCAAGAGGATTGATTTTTTTTCACGGTGATTTTCCATGTAGAAGAGATCTCAGATACCGATTACCTTCCAGAGGAGACAAAAAATTTTTATTGTCAGCCGTCCCTCATCCTCTTTCCTCCCTTTCCTTAGAGTTTTCTTTTGGTAGTTCTTTAATCCTGCTCTAGTTACAGACTGACTTCGCGTGCGGAACACCACTGACTTAGTCAATCGAGTCCGCTCAAAAAAAAAGACAGTGTTCATGGTAAATTTTCTCATCGTCGTCGTCAACCGCGAATAAGGAGAACACCGTCCCTCATTCTGGAGTAGCGGAGGGCGTAGAGTGGAGCTGCGGAACTCACGCTCCCCGAAACTTTCGTGGTATTTGCTTTAAAGGTTATCGAAAGGGTTTTGCGCTTAAGTTAAAAGGGAAGACCCCTTAATGAAAGCAAAAAACGAGGGAAGTTGAATAATGGCGAGGCCGGAGGATAAGGGAGAAAGAGAAGACAATAAGATTTACGGCGAAAGAACAAAAACTAATGGATCAGATAAAGGGAGGATATGGAGGGGGGGAGAGGCACGGTTGAGAAGGGGGAGGAAAAGCAGACAGCGAGTGAGACAGGAACAAAAGGAAGTGGGGCAGAGTGAATAAGGTGAGGTTGTGGATAGGAAGGGAGAGAAGGGGAGAGAGAGAGAGAGAGACGGGACGAGGAAAGAATAGGATCGATAGGGTGAGAGCGGAAAATTTAAGGGATGGGAGCTGGAAGGGTAGAGGGGTGGTGGTGCAAAAGACTGAAAGGACGGAAGAAGAAAAAAAATAATCCCAGCAGTTTTCGAAGGCACGGGTACAATGGAGGAAGGAACTGTAACAGGTTTAAGGCGTACGAATTTTTGCTCAAGATGTTTTAATGAAGAATTCATTCTTTTGTCAGAACAAATATGTGATTTCAACTGAGAAAAATTGCGCCCGGGTCAGATGAATCAAATTCGTTCTCAAAAAGTACCGCCGTCTTATTTTTTCCCCAATTCTAGTTCCCAGGGTCGTTAGGGAAAAAATCAGGACGTCTATCTTGATACGAGATACTCAGATATGGTTTTAACGTGCGGAAGAAACTGCGATATCTTCCCTAACATATATATATATATATATATATATATATATATATATATATATATATATATATATATATATATATATATATATGATTTGTTCGAAGTAACGCGAAAGTGTTGAATAACAAACTTGGACAGCAACAAACAATATAAGAACACATAAAAAGATCACTAAAAATAGCGTGTGAGTGATCTTTTTAAGTGTTCTTATATTGTTTGTTGCTGTCCAAGTTTATATATAAACATAAATATATATATATATATATATATCTTAATTAGAGAGAGGCTATAGTATACCCGTATGTATGCATATATATCCTATCCCACTAATAATATTAATCAGTGGATTCATTTATTAACCTCCCAATTTCATTAGTGTCACTGCCAAACGTGTTCCTTAAACTCATCCCAGAATGATAAACGAGCTTATTCAGTTTAATCAAAGCATGAATTCGCAAATCGCATGGTTTAAGGTGAAGAACTCCAGAGGAAGCGTAATCCATCAAGAGTTTAACGCTCAGTGCTCTTATCAAAGGAATGAGAGATGAAAATTGTTTATTTGAATTTATTCATATGGATAACCTTTCAAACTTACAATTGGAGCAAAAAAAAATTTAGCGAAATATATGTAACCAATTGTCGTAATAACTTTGCTTAAACAGCATTAATTGTCTATAACAATGGCATAATTAAACTTATAGTGTAATAAGAATTGAATGCAATGGTGGTAAAAAAAATAAGCCCCAGTTTTATGGCCAAACACAATAAAGATGATTGATAGTCAATTGTTATAAACAATAAAATAACAACCTTTTCATTAAACGGAAGCTCGTATTTTAAAATTCCAATTTATGAAAGAAAATATGGTATCGGGAAGAATAAAATCAATTATGCTGAAAATATTCTTATTTACTAATGCACACACGGAAAGGAAGAATTGTAACCGTTCAACGATATAACAAAATGATTGACTGAAGCCAACCGATGTTTATTGTTTTAAAATTTAATATGAATAAATTCTTTTTTACTATCGGACAAGACATTTCAACATAGCTGCATAGACGGAAAGGATAAAAATGTGTTAAATCGAGGAAAAATTGACTGTCATATTCTCAATCCTATTTAAATTTTGTGAGATAAATTTTTAAATCGCATTTTCACGAGTTAGATAAGTAAGAAAATGTTACAATGATAGAGCATGGCAATAAGATTAGAAAGACCTTATGAGGAATCGACTGATATATTAATTCATTTGTAACATGAAAAAATAAGGGATAATTTTCTTTCATTTTAAGAGACGCGAAATGCTATCATTATTTCATTTTAGCTTATTTTATCGCCCTTCTAGTAACTAATATCTTGTCTCTTACATGTAGAAAGTATTGAACATTTAAATATTGCAGTTCATGTACATGTAGCAATTATGATCTACATTATTTTAATTATTTTACGAATTGATTGCATTTAAAGATTAAGAAAAAAATGATTTTTGATGTTGAGTATCTGGTCTTTAATCACTAAAAAAGTGCCACTCTAAAATTGACTTGAAGGAAGTCATGAGGGTATAGAAAAAACTTTTAAAATTCCACCAGACTAGATTGCTTTACGACGTATTAAGTCACATTTGTGATAATTAAGAACTGAATATGTAGCTAATGTGATGTAATCGGTCGTATCGAGGTGGGAAAATACCGCATGTTGTTCATTTGAGGAAATATTTAACCAGTTATAATCCCTATTCCAATTTATACTGCCGCCATCAACAATATTGAGTAGCAATAATATGCTGCTATTATAACGAAATGAAAGATAAAATGAAACTTTTAAACAATGAATGCAGTTGCATAATTCGATCCCTCGGGCAATACAGAATGAATAAGAGAAAGCGTAAGACTTCGTGAAAGTCCATTAAATCCAGGATTGAAGGAATAACACCTCAAAAAATCCAACCAAGGAAAGCACCAAGGAAAGGAAAACGCCAAGAAGAGAGATAGACTTTAACAACGAGCGAAAACGAAAGTCACGAAACGAATGATATCGCATGCATAATTAGTTTTTGCTGAATGGATTACGGTCGACAACCCAAAAGCGAAGGGAAATGAACATCATGACACTCTCCCCGGGAAGGGGTGAGGGGGAAGGGAGGTAAGGGAGAAAGGTCCCCCCCCCGCCCCTCTCCTGCCTGAAAATCACCTCAACCACGTGAAAAAAAAAACAAAAATCTCCGCTCAATCGGATCTCGCAATCGATTCGGCCCACACCTTCCTTACGTGAGAAGGGTTTGGCGGAAATAATCGAGTCACATCCCTCTAAACCTTGGCGAGAGAGAGGGATGGGAGGGAATGGGGGGGGAGGAGGCTGCTGGAGCAAAGAGGTCGGAGATTTGGAACCTCGACGGTTCTCGTGACGGATATGCAATGAGATGAAGAGGAGGAGGAGGTGGAGGTAAGTCTCCTCCTGTGGCTCTCGCCTGGATGTCTCTCTTCATCCCTCCCTCCTCATGACGGACGGGAGGGAGGAGAAGAACAGGGGACGAGCGCAATTATTTCAGGAGGAGTGGTGGCCACGGGTGAAGGAGGGAGAGACGACCTTTATTGGCTTCCGCGCGTTCTGGGCGAAAGGATCTCTCGTTTTACGAAATTCCCTCCCTCTGAATCCGTCACTTTATTGGATAACCCCTTTTTAAAGGAATAAAAGCGCGATCAGGAAAGAGGGAGAGAAAGGTGTGGGGAAGGGTAAGAGGATGAGTTTGGGACGACGGCGGCGCAGGTGGGGAAAAGGGGAATTAGGAGGGTTTTTTGGGAACGGAGGGAGTGGCGAGAAGAGATCTCTTGAAAGGGAAACGAAGGAGAGAAGGGCATAACGAAGGGGAGGGGGAGGAAGTTGAAAAGGAGAGAATGAAATGAGGGTGAAGGAGGGTCGCGGGAGAATTGGTGGAGGGAAGGGTTGTGGGGAGGGAGGGGAGTGCTGGCGGAGGTAAGGGGGTAGGGGAAGGTGGAGGAAAGGACTGGTATAAGTGAAGGTGGTGGTGAACGGATGGTGGTGGTGGATTAAGGAGGCAACGCAGGAGGGGTAGGATGTCTGAGGAGGCTGTGGTGGGGCGGTAAGGGGTGAAGCGGTGGGATGGGGAGGGAGAGATTGTTGGAAAGGATATATGAAAGAGGAGGGGGTAAATGTGGGTGGGGTCATGTGAGAGGGTGGAGGGGAAAGTGGAGCAGAGGGAGCGGAGCAGTTCTCCCCCGGCGGGAGGTGGAGGGGCTGATGCAGGGCGGGGGCAGGAAATGAGAAGGGCGACGGACCTCCATCCCGCTCCTCACAAGACTGCCCTGCCCGCACATCGCCTGCCTTTCGGATCAGCTCTACTTCACGGATTGCTGCGAATGGCTAAAAGCGCGCTGACTGTAGGATAACGGGACGAATCGACTTGTTCACCGTCTAATACGAAGGTCTTCGGTTCGAAGCCAGTTTCGGGCATTCGACTCGCCGAAGTAATACTTAATGGTAGACTTTGATTCGATGAAAGTCACGTAAGTACTTAGGCGCGACAGCCTAGTGGCCTCAGCTCTCGGCTCATATTTACATAAGATCCTGAAAGCCTTCGGGAAGTTGTGTGGTTGGAGGTCTAACCACACCAGACATGCACAGTACACGAACAGGCAAAGTCAAGCACCATGCATTAGACACGACTTCAGAAAAATATTCCGACATGCAGATGAACTTGAAACCATTTATCAGATTCAAAAGGAATGCAAATGGTATCACCACCATTCCTAGTAAAGTTATGCAACAGGGGTGATATGTTTATTGCTAAATATATTAGCTTACGTCTATGCTTGTATATACAAGGCTAGGCTAGGCTTGTACAGACACATTCCTCAGCCAACCGCCGCAAGAGTGAGTGTGTGTGGGAGTGGAGTTGACGCATAATCCAATAATGAATAAATATGCCCTTACACATATCATATACCATACTTATTTCTCTTCATAGTGTAGTCAGTAGAGTAGTTGCTAACTGTATGAGAGATTCTGCATAAATAGTGCCCGGTTGCCCCTATTCGATTCCTTGCCCTTTCGGGGGATCACGTAATGCTATGTATTTGTGAAAGTATTAGGGAAAAATTCGAAGAAACTGCGGGAGATGCCGTAACAGTAACTTTAAACGAAGTTATCCTCTAAGTTTGTATTACAATTCAACAATCTCAGAGCGTAAAAATTATTCGCCTTGACCAGGTTTCGAACCCGAATCCCTTGATGTCCGGCCGAGTGCTTTAACCAGTTAATCTATCGAAAAGTCATCTTAAACTCTGCAATTTTGCTGAAGCACTCGGCCAGACATCGAGGTATCAGGGTTCGAATCCCGGTCAAGGTGAATGATTTTTACACTCTGAAATTGATGCATTAGAGTAGAAGTAAAATGGCTGGTGACCTAAAACCCCTTGCCACCCACGCCCTTGCGACGGTTTAAGGGGCAGAGTACAGATGTAGATATAAATAAATATTTTTTTTATTTTTTCATTTTTTTATTATTTTTTTTTCGTCCATAGCTAGGAGTCTTTTAAGATGTGGATGTGGCGAAAAATGGAGAAAATATGTTGGATGAATGGAGAAAAACCAGCGCTGAAATTTTAAATTTGGTGAGTGAGGACAGGAAATTGTCAGGAGGAATCCGTTAAGGCAGGGAAAATGAGATAAAGGGATGACGAGAGGTAGAGCGGGATGTTTGAAGGCTATGATAGAAGGGAGGAGGCTGAGTAAGCGGGGCGGAGGGAGGAGTAGTATAGGATTGGTAGACAGCATGAAGGTAGGCGTAAGTTAAGAAGAAATTAAAAAGAAATTTTTCTTATTTATTCAATGACTTTTCATTGGGGGGAGATTGAGATTCTATAGTCCCTTCTTTTACCTTACTCCTACATCAAGAAGGGGAAAATATTAATTAAGCTACGGTCATTCAACTTGAGGTCACCACCTCTAAATTCTAAATTTATGGCGGTAAATAATGTCATCCAAATGGATGACGGTATTTAACCTGTTTTAAAGGTAGTTTTTGAACGGCCCGTAGTGAATATTAATTTCTTATGATCCTGGGAACTTCCTATTTTGTTCTTCTTGTCTTTTATCAGTAACTTCTGACCGACTAAAATTCCTATTCCCTTCAGTACTACTTCTATCTCACTTTCCCAGCGTTCTGCCATGGCTGTCAGCTAATATCCCTTATTCAATTCGTATGTCATTCTCGGATTTCCTCTCGATAACTTCCTCTCTCAGCCCAATCTCGGCGTTTGTCTAAATTTCCATCAAGATTATTTTCTTCGTTATTCGCCAAACCCACATCTCAAAAGCCTCCCAATCTATGCTCTTCCTCTATCCACGTATTTTAGCAAATTCGTCCGGTCAGTAGTGCACCCAGTTATAGTAATCAGACAGCGTATTCCTGATTAGTTGAGGGATTTGGTTTAACTGACAGTGGTAGTAAGGCAGACAAGACAATCTGAGGCCCGCTACATAAAGATACTTATCATTTCACAAGTCTCTCTGATTAGCACACATAGTATTTGCTGACGGCATAATATGGTACAGCACTTATAACTCAAATCGTTATTTGAAATTGATGTTCCGAACAGTATAAATTTTCGAGTCGAAGTAAATTAATTCCGAATAGTATAAATATCAACGTGAACTTTAATTGAAACTCAATGATGGAATGCCTTTTGCACCTCTTCTCCGACCGGTAGAGGTGAAAGAAAACACCATATTGGTCATAAAAAATGTTTCTTGAGTCTAAAAGAAATTAAACTTAATGGCATGTATGCGCACTCATATATGAAATTAATTTGTTTGATGTTAATGCAATATTTGACTGTTTTTTAAAAACCTACCTAAAATAATATCCTAGACATATTTAATAGACAATATATTGAAGAAGCTCTTTTCCTCCGACGAAACGACTTATTGACAGATTACGCGAAAGTTATTTCATATCCGAATAGGGCATAGATGGCCGAAACTACTTAGGAAAGGGTATAGGCATATATAAGGAGGTTTTTTTATTTGATTCTCCAAAAAAATATGAAGAGAAGACCAAGATTGGATTGATATGCTATTAGACGGCTTAGAGTAACTCATCGCAAATGAAGGAATCGATCCTTAGAACAGCAGCTTATCAAGAAGAGAGGTAAGGTTAAAAGGATGTATTCTAAGGATAAACCAGCTCACTAAAGACAACAAAAGTAACATTTAAGGGAAATAGACATTATATTTTGCATTTAAATATTATATAGAGTAAATCCCAAGGAGCGTTGTAATCTTAAGGAGGTTAGAGTGTCCTACCTGGAAATTCTAAGAGGGAAAAATCTTTAAATTAATCTCTTTGATTTCCTCGGAAAGCACGATACGTGCAACAGAAATTATCCCTCAAAAACGTTTTGCCGACGAGACACTCTAATTACATCCTCTGTTTAATTAAATGCCTAGAGGTTACCCTCACTCACGATCTCTCCTGGGTGAAACGTATACTAAAGAGAAATTGCAGACAATTTAGCAAGAAATTAGGATTAGTTAGAAGAGTACTGGAGAAATGCGACGAGAAGGCTAAAAAGGAATTTGCTCTTTCACTAATTAGGCCTCGGTTAGAATATATCTCCAGTATATGGGTTCCTAACAAAATGACATTAATTGCATAATTAGATCAGGTTCAGCGAAGAGGAGATATGCAAATTTGTAAAACGCTGCTATGATAAATTTAGTAGTGGATCCAGAATTATTAGAGAAACTAGACTAGGGATCACCCAAGTAGCAAAGATTAACTTAGAGATTAAATCTCTTGCATAAATTGAAAGCAGGTCTCTTTGGCGATGGTAACCCCATCGTAATACGGTAGGAGAGATCATATTAATATGATTAGAGAGATCAAGAGTAGATTCGGAAGGTTTTAAGATTTAAGTCTCCACGTGAACGATAAGGGATCAGAATAACCTCAAGACCGCGCAAAAATAAACATTTTAAATTTTCAGCATCTTAGTATGTTGTCATTACTTAATCGAATCTTTATTTCATCGTCCTTCTTGTTCCTATCAGCTCCTCTTCCATACGTACCAAAGTATTTTGCACTGAAATAGCACAATACATTTATCTGAAGTTAGCATTAACTCCATTAATTAGAGTACTGAGCATTTTTATTATTGACTGCAACTATGGAAGCGTAACTTTTGATATTCCATGCCTGATGTGGAATCACCCCACATTCCCACTCAAGGGAAGCCACACACCCCAGTGGTGGCTTTCC
Source organism: Hetaerina americana (assembly GCF_022747635.1). NCBI lineage: Eukaryota > Metazoa > Arthropoda > Insecta > Odonata > Calopterygidae > Hetaerina > Hetaerina americana. The sequence continues at coordinate 89,260,171 of NW_027286069.1, forward strand.
TTGAGTATCTTGTAGATGTAGATTACATTTGGATAGATTTATGCTAGGGACCTGTGATGCAATAAGTCTCCGTCGAATGTAAATATAGATTCGAATCCGTGTCAACTGAATGGAAAATATTACCCGATGTGATTGGTTAAATAAATAATTAGATAATGAGACCTAGCCTTCATTCCGTCGAATGTAGAAGAAAGTCGTTCTTCTTCGTTTGACGCAGGCAAATTGACTGCCGAAATGTAAAAATATACGTGAAGGCCCTTTTTACTTGCGTCTATATTTTAATGGTGTCTTTAATCTGTACTGTGTGTTGTCACTGCTGGTATTACCTCCAAAAGGGTATTTATAGGATATTAGGGAGTAGTTTTCCGTTAAAGTTATTTGAATGTTAAGAGATTCACTAAAATAATTATAAAAAAGAACGTTGCCAAATCCACGGACGGTTGATGTTTCTGGAAATGGAGGCAGTGGTAAGATGATTGAAAAAGAATTTTTTAGAAGAAATAGCCTATTCCATTTTCAATTGAAATAATTAATTTGAGAAATGGGAGTTGATAATTTTATTTTGATTTACAATGCGACATATATTCATTGGCAATAATTTTCAACCTTGAAACTTCGCCTACTAAGACACTCTCCCGTCAGCGTACGATAAAAATTGTAAATATTCAATTAAATTTAAAAATGAAGAAAATTGCGCGCATAAATTTTATTGCGGCTTATCCTCCTTAGTTGCAATAAATCGATCGTAAGTCCTGTTAATACGTTATTCGGACAGGTGCAATGATAATTTCAACATGATTTTTTTATTCAGTACCGAAATGTATGAGTAAATGGAAAATTAAAGGAAAAGGATGCGGAGGAGGAGATATAATTCAGTTTATTATTATCATGGAAGGTGGCCGAGGAGTATGTACTCTCACTAATAACGGTCTTATTATTATTCTGTGGGAAAGGAGCATCTTATTAACATGATACTTTCCTCCTTATATCACGCGAACTTTGCCCTCGTTCGTTTTACCTCGAAGTCGAGTGAAGTAATCAAGCACCATCCACAATGTTCTGGTCCAATAACTTAAGGACTCTCTGCACTAAAATGGTAGTCATTCGCCTGAAATGGTTCAACTCCACGAGGTCACCTAAGCCAACTCATTAATTTGAGTGGAGGATCTCGAAGGACTAGGAAGAGAGTGGGGGGGGGCGGTGCATTTTCGGCCAGTAACAATGCGAGGTCATTCTTCGATTCGTTGCAACCTGCGGAGCTATTTCAGGTGAGAAGTTAAGACGCAAAAAGGGTCTACGAACACATCAAGTCAAACTCGAAAGATCGTTGCCCAGAGTGACAGCGAAGACTTTTGTCATTTGGATGACACCAAACTGTGCGGTCTCTTTTTTCCGATGCACTAGGTAATGCCAAGACGAAACCATTTTCGAAACTACAGACGTTTTTGCCCATAATCATTTCAATATACGTTATAATCTGATAACTGCCACAGTGATATCAGGGTTAAAAGCTAACAGAAATTAAGAATGGTTTGGAGGTGAGTAAATTGGTGATTAAAATCATTTGACCAAGAGTGCCTAGTAAGTGATTTTTTTCTCTTTGAATATTGGTAATTCTCGCGTGACTTCACCACCAACTGTCGTGGAAAGAGGAACATTTTCCGCAATCTCGTAATTTCGTCCATCGGATGTCAATGTTAACGAAACAAGGTCACGACATTTTCGAGAAAGAGAAAAACTAATTGAAAAAATTAAAAATGTAGGGCAAAAACTAGAGCAGGTGGAATACTTTACGTAAGTCTAAGTCTTTTGGACCAAGATGGCCAAAGTAGTAAGGGTATAAGAAAAAGAATATCATTAAATAGAACAGATTTCACGAGGAGGTGGGAATTGATGACAGCGACGTTGACTAAGGATTAACATCCTTTACTTGAACAACTTTGAAACTTTGACATGAAGCGCGGTTATGTTCGGTGCGGAAACTTATTCATCAAACCAAGATTATAAGCAAAGATTTGAGACCTTTGAAATGTGAGTGTGGCTAAGGACGGCAAAGGATAAATGAACAGCAAGAAAAAAAAACGAAGATGTTCTTGGCATGACGGGGAAAAAGAGGGGATTAACAGAAGAAATCCAAAGTAGGCAGGAACGGTGGATGAAGGGCATTTTGACTGGCTGTAGAATACTGGAGATTATGATAGAGGGAAGGAAATGTTGGAGGCAATGAAGGGAAGCAGAACGTATGCGGAATTGAAGAAGGGTTTATTTTAGAGTCGGTTGTCAGGTTTTGTTTTGTAAGGCAAGGTTCAACAACATGATCCTGTTCAGCCAGTGTAATCAAAAAACTTACCTTAAACGGTTATTCAGGATTTAAAAGAGCAATACTATAAGGGACCATTAAAAACAAACTCTAAAACCTTGGACTACTACTGCTAACAATGAACAGGTAATGTTGTGAGCGTTATAATTGTATTTAAAATGGCTCTAAACTCAGGGTATCCGATAATACTGTGACTTTATCTCCTTTCATAGCGAATTTACATATTTCAATTGCAATTCTACTTAGACCGTATCCCACTGAAATACTCCATACAATAGAATATTTTACAAAAGTAATCGAACAAGCAAATATAAATCGTACTTCGAAAGGATTTTTCATGGTTTCATTTTCGTCATTTCACTTACAATGACGTGGTACACACGTGGGTGAACTTTTAAGGTTACCCAAGCGAAAGTGAAATGTAGGATACCGAGACGCGTTATGCCAATAAAGATAAATTAAAGCAGACGAAAAAAAACCTTTTGGTGCACCCGTATAAAGTTTACGAGGCAATTATTCCACGTGAGAGAATATTTCAAAAATCACCTCCCCCACCTATCATAAATATCAAGTAGAAGAAATATGAGTAATTTTTTTAAGTCACCTGAATTTACATCCTACCCAAGATGTCCCCTCAAGAGCTTGTGGCAGTGGATGTTAGGTCAATAATCATTATTTATTTTATTTATTTATTACTAGTACCCTGCAAGCCACCGCTAGGGTGTGTGGCATGGGGTGAATACATACCTGAATAATTTTGACCCGAATTTGACCCTAACGCGGTCGGACAATGTTATTTTGATCCCTAATCGTTCGTGGAAAAAATAACATCTTAAATCTATCTGCTCTACACTTAATTTCTCAAATTTTATTTACATGACCTCTCCTACCGTAATATGATGGGGGTGATAATACATTTTCAGCATCACAACTAAAGAGACGTCCTTCAAATTTATGCAAGTGATTTAATCTATAACTTAAGCTTCGCTCCGTGAGTAATTCCCAGCCTAGCTGCTCTAATATTTCGGATACGCCACTAATTTTATCATAACAACGTTTTACAAATCTAGCTCAGGTGTATATTCACCTGCCACACACCTTAGCGGTGGCTTGCCGGGTAAATAAATAAATAAAAATAAAAACAGAACGGCTGGATTTAAAATGCCGTTTTTCCTCGTACCATTAGAGATCAAAATATAAATGACAGCAATCGCTTAGGAGATAATTAGAATTGGTAGGGTATATATTTGTCGATATACTGCATGTTATACTTTTTATTTAATAGACCCATCTTTTCAACAGTTCTACAGTATGATTTGAATATACGTAACCAGTGGGGATCGAGATGGTGCGGAGGCTAACGTACTGGCTTCCCGCGGGTTCAAATCCCGGCGGTGTTGAATATTTTTCAGAGGTATCTCGATCCCTACTTGAGGTGCTTTGTGGAGGGCACTTTGAGTGAGTACGCCGTCCGTCGGATGGGACGTTAAACCGCGGATCCCTTGGCGCCTTTCGTAAAGAGTAGGCTAATGCCGACGCCGGGTTTCTCTCCACCCTTCATCCTTTCCTGTCCATCCCCTATGGCGCAAATGACCTCAGCTGTCGGTCGCCTCTTCAAAAAACTACTACTACTACGTAACCTGTTATTGAACATTGTTGCTTGTAAGTACTTACCGTCGTGTGATTACCATTTTTCGAGTGCATGATCAAACTAATATTTGTGTAGAGATAGCATGATTGCGATTGTGTATGTATGGCTGGTGACCTAATATCCCCGCCACACGCCCTTGCGGTGGCTTGCGGCGTATTGTGTAGATATATGTAGAAAATGTAGTCCCGTAATAACTACCTCGGTGTCGCTAGAGAACTCAGGTACCCTACAATTATATCACCCGCTAGATCAGTTCTTATGTCTACGTTGTAACCTATAAGCCACCTGGAATTGTGGCGCGGGGTTGATTCCCCAAGAGACATGAAACATTCGAGTAAATTTCTACTACTAAACTACCAAGATATGCCTTAAATAATTGGAATAACGTTTAAACCGCAGCATACACTACGGAATCTAAGTATAGATACAATTCCAGATTTGCCGCTAGCAAGTGAAACAATAAAATAACGGTTAGATGCATAAAATAATTACTACTACACCCAGAGACAGAATGATTTTAATGAGTGATTAGGCACACCTCAATAAGTTCCCCAGCGCCGTGGTTTCCCTGGTGGTAGGGTTGCAACTGAATTTGAAGACATTTTCATCTGATTTTTTTTCCCAGAATCATAAAAAGACTTGATTTTGTTTCCGCGCCTGAAACGACGACGCGATCCCTTGGTGGTTGCGGCGATGACCACGGTGGGTTCCTTTAAGAAAAAGATGGAACCGCGAGAGTTCGTATCAGCCCCAACTCCCCCCCCCTCGCTCCCACTTTCGTCCAAGAAGAATAAGCATGATTTACCCTTTTGAGTAACCAGCATGGACACCACGCCCGCCACGTGAAGACAATGCGGACGGGGCCCCACCCGACTGCCGCGTCGACCGAAACAATGGGCGATTGCTCCCTTGCCCCGAAGTGCGTCTTTTTCGGACGAAATGCTAATTCACCTTTCTTCCCCTATCAGCCAAAGTATTGTCTCACTGTTGATGCTCGAGCAGGAAAAAGGAAGGGGACTGTACACGTGGAAAGAGGATTGGGAGGGGAATCGAACACCCCAAGACGACGGCTTGACTCTGTTAGTAGCCGTTTCTTCTTTTAGTATGTTTCTAAGATTTTGTATTCATACACCCTATCATATTAGTCATTCAATGAACTTTTACGCCAAAAAATATCACAAAAAATCAGTCATCGTTTGTGCTTAATTCCATTTTTTTGTTATTCGATCAAGTTAAATACAAACCTAATCAAAATTCCTGATGGTTAAAGCAGAAATAAATTCATCTAAGAGTGAATTATAAAAACCATCCGCTTTCTCGCTTCCACGATGGCGTCACGTGATCAGCACGGGTCGGAGACTTTGTGGAATCCGGCCATTGACTGACCACGGGGTAACGCCCCCCCAAATGGTTATTACCCATGCCCGACTTGAGTACTCGCTCCCAAAAACTGAAACCGGTTTCGTTGGCGGTGGCGTCCTCTCTCACACCATGAAAAAACAATTTCCACACGCCACTGGCGTCAGGTTCACATTTCTTTATTTGTTCATTCATTTTGGTAAATCTAACCACCTGCAAAGAGATATAGTATAATGAAACTCTAATCATCTTCTAAATATCCGGCTGTTGTAAACCTTACGGAACAGTGTCTTACCTAGGTATTTTAATATTGAAATGTAATGAAATAATTGACTTTGTAATTCCACACACTTTATTTAAAAACACACGACCCAGGTTTCGACGTTGAACGTCATCATCAGGTGGTCCTCGTCTTCTTTTTTGCCAAAACGTTCCCTCTTGACGCTTGGCTTGCAGCTGCCCGATGATTTAATCATTCAGCTGCTGTGTTTGCGGCTTCTTAGCCCGTCGATGAAGGAAGGTCCAATCAACTCCTTTTCCTTTTCAATGGTGGTTGGTCGTCGTCCCGTCCCGTTGCTGCTCTTGGGCGTTTGTGCCTTTCCCAGGAGACAGGTTTTAAGCCGCCGATCGACCGCAAGTGCTCTTCTTTTTTGCCTTCAAGCTCCTCGTAAAAGGCCGTCGCGCGAGTCTTGATGACATCTCCAATGGGCGCAGTTTCAGTTAAGGCGTGGAGAATTTCTGCGGCATAGTTCCAGCCAAGCCCAAGTACACTGTTGAGTGCCCCTCTTTCCGTTACCTCCAAGTGGTGGAAGGCCGTCTGAGTCATTCTGCCACTCCATGCCGGTGAAGCGTACATCAAGATTGGGCGAATTGCCGCCACGTACAGATACGTCTTTGTCTTGATAGAGAGGGACGGTGAACGCAGCAGCGGCAAGAGTTGTAGTCGTCTTCCTCTTGCCTTCCTGGTGGCAGCGAGGGCGTGACTTTTGAATGTCAGTCTTTTATCCAGTATCACGCCTAGATAGGTCACCTCTTCCTTCCATGGCGCCTCCTCGGTGCCCACGAGGATTTCTCCTGGTTCTCGCAGTCCTCCAGGTGAAAAAAGAATCGTCTGTGTCTTTGCGCTGTTGACGCTGATTCGCCACAGGGCGTACCACTCCAGCAGTTTGTCTACTGCTCGCTGTAGGTATGTTGCCGCCATGTGTGCTCTCCGCGAAGTGGTCACTATTGCTGCGTCATCCGCATACAGGGCAACCATGGTATGTCGTCCAAGGTCTACCGGGAGGTCCACCGTATATAGATTAAAAAGTATCGGTCCGAGCACCGATCCTTGCGGCACGCCTGCGTGGACCTGTTTCGGCTGTGACAGCGCGCGTCCCCAGGCGACACGGAAAGTCCTTCCTGTCAGGTATGATGTTAGCAAGCGGCGCTGCCAATTTGGAAACCGCTGTATTGCAAGTTTTCGCCTGAGACCAGCGTGCCATACCCGGTCGAAGGCTTTCCTGATGTCAAAGAACGCCGCCGTTGAGCAGCATCGCCGATTGAATCCGGCCGTCACCTGTTCCACGAGACGGACGAGCTGGTGTGTGGTGGAGTGTTCCTCTCGAAAACCGTACTGTGATGCCGGCAAGATTGAGTAGGCCGCGATGTGCTTCAGGAGATGTGGCAGCAGTACCCTCTCAAGCAGCTTTCCCAGGGTCGCTAGCAGGGCGATCGGGCGGTAGTTCTCTACGTTCCTAGCGGACTTCGGCGGCTTCGGCAATAGGATGACTTTTGCCGATTTCCAGATGGCCGGAAAATGTCCCATGGAGAAGCAGGCCGTAAAGAGCGTAATCAGGTGAGTTGCGAGCGAGACAGGCATCTGTCTAAGGGCCTCGTTCGGGATGTTGTCCTCTCCTGGTGCTTTCTTGCAGCGTAGTCGTCCAAGGGCTGCTCTCAGGTCGTTTTCGGTAACCTTCGTTACCGTCATGGTGCCCTCCTCCGTTGTTTCATCCTCTTCAGGAAAGTCGCTAGGATCATCCGGTACCAGTGGATCCGGAGTCGACGTGAAAGTGGCCTCCAGCGAAGTTGCTGCAAATTCAGCCTTTTCGTCTTCCGTGATAAGAGGGCCACCAGGTGAGTCGATCGGTGGGTCGATCCGAACGCTGTGGCGAAGAGAAGCTGCCATTCTCCAGATGCTCCCATCTTCGGTTCGGAGGGAAGCAACCTTCCTTTCCCACGTCGTCTGCCTGTGGTCCTGGATGAGCTGCCTCACTTCGGCTCGTTTTCTTCTAAACCGTGCCCCATCCGCGGGACATTTGGTTCTTTGAAATCGTCGTCGAAGCCGATTTCTTTCGCGGATGCGGCGAAGGATGGAATGAGGCAGCGTCAGATGTCCAGAAGGGCGGATCAGTTTTATTGGCACGGTGTTCTGTAATGCTTGGTCCACGCCAGCTGTTATGACAGAAGCATATTCGTCCAGCATAGCTTGTGACGTCAGTGATGGCGGCTGTTCCGGTAAAATGTCTGACAGGATCTGCCTGTACCCTGTCCAGTCTGTTTTATCCAGGCATCGCACCGGCCGTGGGGGAAGTAACGTTGGGCAGCATCCCAGATAGGCGCAGACTGGGTAGTGGTCGCTGTCCAACGTCGGTGTCGCCACGAGAGAAAGCGAACTCGTGAGCCTACGGTGCAGCGCAATATCTAAGACGTCTTCGCTCCTGCCGTGATGCTGATGCGTTGGCCCATGTGGACCCGCGACGCGTACTCCGTTGTTCTGAGCCCATGTGAGCAGCGCTTCACCCCGAGGGTTCGGTGTAATTGAATGCCATGCAGCATTCTTTGCATTTAGATCCCCGAGAAAAAGCGACGGCCGTGACCCGGAGAAGATGACTTCGAAATCCTGTGTGGCTAGAGGTCGTTTTGGGGGGAGATAGAGTGACCCCACTGTGAGAGAGCCGATCGAAGTATCTACTTCAATGGCTGTCGCCTCTAGATGCAGTCGAGCTGGTAGGTCAATTTTTCTCGCAGCCAGGTCAAGCGAAACGAGGACCGCCGTGCCCCCTCCTCTTGTTTGCCGGTCATCCCGGTAAACTGCATAGCCTGGAACGCCGTATGAAGTTCCAGGACGGAGATGAGTCTCTTGCAGACAGACGATTGAGATTCTTGCCTTCCGTAGAAAGGCAAGCAATTCAGGGGTCTTTCGCTTCAATGCGCCGCCGACATTCCATGTGGCTAGGATGATAGATTTATTTAATTCTCGCCTATGGTCCATTTTGGTTTGGGAAAATAGTGGTAAGGGCGACAGTTAAAGCTTGCAGCTGTTGTTGCAATAGCGCAGCAGAGGACGTCAATGCTTCCAGGATGGAAGAGAGGGATGTAGCCAAAGTTGGAGTCGGCATCTGCGAGTCTGCAGCCCGCCTCTTCTGGAGAAGAGGAATTTTTATTTCTTCTGCTGTCTCCCTGGCGACCGGAGCCGGCGTCGAGAGTGGAGGAAAGTCAAGATGCTTGCACATGGTCGGACGTTGGGTTGCGTTGGTTGGGTCTCCCGGCTTCGACGCGTTGAAGGTACCAAGCGTCTTTTGTTGAGGAGAAGGCAGCTCTGTTTCAGCGGCGGTGTTCTTCGCCCCCTGGGTTGGTGCGCCTTTCCTCCGGAGGCTAGCCATCTTCATCTCCTTCTGTTTGGCGTAGACAGGGCAGGTCCTGAAAAATGCAGGATGGTTTCCTCCGCAGTTACAGCAACAAGTCTTCTTCCTTTCCGTATCCGGACATTGGATGCCTTCATGTGCACCGGCACACTTGTAGCATCGCGGGGCTGCCGTGCAGTTGGAAGATGCGTGTCCGAATCGGGTGCACCGGTAACACATTTGTGGCTCCCTGTGCTGATATTTTGCCACCCTGACACGGGAATTGCCGATGTATCTTATGGCAAGCATTTCTTTTGTTTGCCATTCAGGGTTTTCCTTGACAACGACAAGGAAGAAGGTTCCCTGCCGCACCAGATGCACTCGTTCCACCGGAATCCCCATGGCGTCCATATCTTCTTTCAGTAGCTCAACTGGGTAGGTGCACGGAAGTCCACGAACCGCGTAGAAATTGGCTCGTAGGGATTTCGGGCCCCAGGTCGAGAATTGTGCATTTGACTGCACCAACAGCTGCTTTATGGCCGCATAATCAGCCGCAGTCTTTAGTTGAAGTCTCGTCGAGTCGGTTGTATGGATTGCAGTAAAGGACTTGTCCGTTGCCTTGGATCGGACAAGTTTCAGCAAGGCCGCGTGGTCTACTACATCGTATATGATGAGTGCCGGGGGGCGTGGTTCCTTTTTTCGGCTTGCCGGGGATCCAGATGGTGCAGATGAATTTTCAGCCTCCATCGCCACGGGAGCAGAAGAGTTGTCCGTGTCCGGATCCGTGACGAGCGGTGAGAATTTATTACTCGTACTTACCGGGCGCTTATTAGTTGCTTCTTCAATGGAAAGGAATGGTGCGCTACGCTTCCCGGCTCCTCTGGGATCCTTGACGTGTCGCCAGTCGTCGTTGAATTTCGCGGCAGGGGCAGACGGCCCGTTCTGATGCATGGAAACGTCCATATTTAGAGCGCCGGCAGTATGAACAGGGTTTGAAGAAGTATTTTCCAGCTGCTGGTCGAGAGGAGTCCTTATAGTGTCCGCTGGCAGCGGCACGATGTCCATATTGGGCGCCACCGGCGCCTTGCTTCGCTGTCCCTCGATTATTTAATGATGTCAGCAACCAGGGTTAGAAGTATCCAGTAGAATATTCCAAGGGAGGCGTACGTCGAAATTTCTGTAGGTATATCCAGGTCTGATGGTCTATCCTCCGTCTCCAACGTTCCGAATCCAGGTCTGGTCTGTCTCCAACCAGGTCAGGTCAGGTCGGTGGTCCTCATAGAAGCACGCTGGCTATATATACCTTCTGATCATAGGAGGGGGGGGTTGGTCAGAGAGGGAGGTCGGAGGGGTAAAAAGGTTACAATGTAGCTGGGAAGAAAAGAGAATTACATTTTTGATTTAGAAGAGTGGTAGGTCTAGGAGTGGGGAGTGGGAGGGATACAAAATTTCGTTGGCAAGATCATCTTTCCAACGGACACATTTCAAAATTTCTAACTGCTCCAAAGCATCGAGCCTTTGACCTTTTTCTTCAAAATGAATAATTTTTGTCACAAAGTCACTTTTGTGATCACTTTCGATGAGGTGTTTTGCAAAGAGGGATGTTATGTTCTTATTTTTTACACATGTTTGGTGTTCTTTAATCCTTTCTTTAAATTTCCGTCCTGTTTGTCCAATATACTTTGTGCTACAATCCGAGCACTTTAACTCATACACTCCACTCCTCTCGTTTTTGGGGACTTTGTCTTTAGTGTGAGAGATCAGGTTCTTAAGGCATGAACGACTGTAAAAGGCACATTTAATTTTTTCTTTAGGTAAACTTTTAATTACTTTTTGAGAAATAGTCCCAAGATATAGTATTCTCCGCCATTTGGCAGTGGGATCTTTTACATGTTCGGGGTTGTAAATGTGGCTTAAGGCTATTTTTGTAAGTTTATTCCGGTAAAGTTTATTTATTAGATCTTCTGAATACCCATTGTTTACTGCTAACGTTTTAATTACATTAAGTTCCTTATTTACATTGAATTTTGACATAGGGATAGCGGTCAAACGGTGGATCATTGCATGAAATGCCGAAAGCTTTTGGGTGAAGCAATGCCTTGAAGAGGAATTAATTAATTGGTCTGTATACATTTCTTTCCTAAAAATGGAATACTGTAACCCATCTTTGTCTTTAGAAATGGATAGGTCGAGGAAATTCAGGGAACCTTTTTCCTCTTTTTCACACGTGAATTGTACATTAGAATTGATAGAATTTAGATGTGCTAGAAACTGATCTAGTTGCCTATCAGAACCTGTCCACACACAGAAGACATCGTCTACATATCTTAACCAACAAAATACATTATTAATGAGAGGGTAGGCTGAGGAGAACAAAACTTTTTCAAAATTGTCCATATACATATCGGCCAGGAGTGGGGACAAGGGCGAGCCCATGGCTAAACCATTTCACCAGCGTGCCACCCATGGAAGCGGTGAACCTTGCCGAAGACATCCTCATCCGGAAATCCATCCCAGTTCCAGTTATAAGTGAACTTTGTGCATTACTTAAGACGTGTGTTTCCCAAAATTATTTCATTTTTAATGGTACCTATTTCCAACAACCCAATGGTTTAGCCATTGGGCTAGTATTGAGTAGATGTAGATGTTCCCTTTGCGTCTCAGGTAAACTCGGATGTCCTGTACCTTTCTCCAACTCTCTAGTCTTTCCTGCTCAATTCGTGAATCAGAGGCTGCCAACCTAATTCCTCCAACATATCCGTGACGCCTACACTCTTATTCTAGCAATTTTCAACAGGCCCAGAGGAATTTCCCTAAACCTCATTCGATTCCCTAAGTCCACATTTGTTTGCGCAGTATGGTTTAGATGTGGATGAAAGAACGAGTTATTGGAATATCTAATATTTATTTTAAGCATATTTTGCGTCATGTTAGCGAAGGATTGGGAGTACAGTAGTGTATAGTCCAAGGGTTCATCAAAAAACTACCCTAACCTTGTAGATTACTACAAATATTAATATCCGGGACTTCTGGTCAACAGATATTACTCGGGAGCCCTAATATTTTTCCTCTTTTTCTTCAGAAGTAAACTCAAGTATCGTGCATGTTCCACAAGTTACTACTCTCTTCGTGTCCATAGACAGACCTATCATACCTTTTACTATCAAATGCGAGGAGTTTTACATTGTAGAAATGGTTTTGCTAGACTAGGATCCGAACCTTCAAAACAACAACAAAGGATCCATGATTGCTTTGTTTTCGTCCCTAGTGATTTTATCCAGTTCAGATGCCAAGAATTTCTCTTATAAAGTGAACATCTGCATTCTTCCTTGAAGTAATGAGATGATCTGACGAATTACCGTACGCAAGATATCTGTACTTAGTTTGCGTCGGGCGCACTAAATTGGAGTTCACACGTGTAAAGGCAACGTTTAAACCTTGAAGTGTTTCCCTTGGATAAATTCAAAGAAATTGCAAGTGCGGAATCTGCGAAGAGATCCCGCTATTTTCGATTCCCAGTCTAGGGGAATAATTTTTGCACAACTGCGGGTTATCCCAATATTGACTTTGGCTACTTTCCCGCACCTTACAGGAAAAATGGTAATAGCATACAATTATTATTTTCGCAAAAGTTTTCAATGAATCTAGCTTGTCTTCTTGCACAGTTATTCACATTAATACGTAAGAATAACACAAGTCGTCCTCCTTGATGATTGGCAACTAAGGGATAAGTGAAGGGGGAAGGTTAGTGAACCTTACATATGGAGCCTAGTTTTGTGTGCTTTGTTGTTCGTTGTAACGAGAGGATTGTCATGGATTCGAGGCAATAGAGGGGTAGGTGTGGTGAAGACTATAAAAAATAAACAAAACAGAAAGATTGTAGGAGGGTTGGCCTTGATAGGGGTCACTAGGTTGTTGGGAAAAATTCTTAAGAAAACAAAAAAAATGGATATAGGAGGTACTGGGAAGCTGAAGATGGTAATGTAGAGGGAAGAATGCTGGGAAAAGCAAGGTAGAGGGAGGAAAAGACTAGGTACGTTGGGCGGAATGAAGGGAGAATTAAAGTATGTGTAATAAAAGAATGGTTTCATATACTGTACGATTTTAGGATATTTACTAGTAGAGTAGCATATTGTCGTCTTAGTAGTTCTTAGAAGGGTAACATTGTTCAGACTATTGTCCCATCAAAAGCTTACCCTTAGTAAAAATCGTAACGAGATCGAGACTGAAACGGCCCACCTCTTCCACATAACATGCCCCTGTTTTGTGTATCCTTCTGGAAGGAGATTCATTTTTTGTTCGTCCTAATGAATTTCGCGGCGAGTATACCCTCTCCGCGGTGGAGGCGTCTTAAAAAGAGATTACGACGGAAGGAAGGAACGTAGAGAAAGAGGAGGGAGGATTTGAGTGTCGCCATGGGGGCGTGCGAAGAAAGGGAGGGTGTGGGCGTGCGACGTAAAAAGGTTGCGGGCGGAGGAGGAAGGAAGTCTTGCGAGGGTGAGAGGCCTGGCAAAAGTGTGCGGGGGGAGGGAGGGGAGAGGGTGAATGTCGCATCCAACGGCGGGCGTGGGCCGAAAGAACGACCTCGCCATTGTGCCCCGACGGTGAGTCACTCCCGCCCCCGTGCTCTCCGCCTTGTGGAGGTAAGAGTGAAAATTAAAGGAAGAGGGGGGGGAAAGGGAAGAAGAAATCGAGTTACGCGACTTAAGGGGCCAGAGCGAACACGCCCACCGAGAAAGCAGTGGCGCCAGGCGAACGGGAAGGGAGGGAGGAAGGGAGCGGAGTAGCCGGAGGGAGAGAGAGAGAAGAGGAAAGAGGATGATTACAAGGCTACACCGTTGCCAAGGCGACTCAGCGCGTCTCCAAGCATAGTGTCCTCCTCCAGAAAACGGATAAAGCAGAAAAAAACGCGTGGCTCTCGGAATTTTTTATTTGTTTGGGGAGGAATAATATCGCAAAAGACAGGGTTATTATCTCCTCTGGAAGACACAAAGAAAAAAAGAAAAGATATACCAGACGTAAATTATAAAACAAATTGGACCGAGGTAAGAATCTCAGAACAGGCCAAACACCTGGATGTTATACTGGAGACAAATCGTTCATGGAGTACACACATTGGAAGAATATTCGAGTCAACCTTAAAAACGGGTGATTGCTATTATTCATTCATTGCGATACCAAAATCCGATCACCGTACCCAAATCAAGATATGGAGGACTTTTATACAATGCACAAACTATCGGAGGATACAAGCTGTTAGTACGCACCAAATCCTGTCCATAAATCACTGATACAAATGGTGTATTCAAATCATGAAAGGGGATCGGGATTGGTGCGGTGGCTATCGTACAGGGTTCCCACCCTGAGGGCCCGGGTTCAAATCCCGGCCGTGTTGAATATTTTTCAGTGGTATCTCGATCCCTAATTAAGGTGCTTTGTGGAGGTCACTTTGAGTGAGTATGCCGTCCGTCGGATGGGACGTTAAGTTGCGAACCCCTTGGCGCCTATCGTAAAGAGTAGGCTGATACCGACGTCGGGTCTCTCTCCACCCTTCATCCTTTCCTGTCCATCCCCTATGGCACAAATGACCTCACTGTCGGTCGCCTTTCCTAAATACTACTACTCAAATCATGAAAGCACTTTGGACATACACTCGCGACTCTTGGGAAAAGTGTTCGTAATTTTTTCCTTAAGAAGCGACCACAAACGCGGTACATTAAACACCTTATTTATGAGTTCAACAATATTTGCTTGTTGGGTCCTAGCTAGTGTGTTGTTGGATGGCTTTCGTGCTGCATTCTGGGGTGCAGTTGTACGTTGGTTTAGGGTATATGTTTTTTGCATGAGTGTTGGATGAAGGGTTTTTTGCATGAGTGCGCGCGCTGCTTAGGGTGTGATTTTCCATGTTGCTGTTTTGCATGTGGTATTGTTCCTTTTTTACGGTTGGGGACCTGACACCCCCCGCCACACGCCCTTGCGGCGGCTTGCGGGGTATTATGTAGATTTAGATGAATGCCTCAAGAACCCACAACGCGTACGAATACTCACACGTTTGGTCGAGTGTTGGAATAGAACCTTGCTTGCTTTTTCGGGCGTAACGAATGCGTAGTTTAGGTTTTAAGAGGTGAGTTTTTAGTTAAGGTTATTTTCATAATAGAATTCTATCCACCATTCCGGTCACCACTTGATTGCGTGAATCCTTCCTTGCAACACCATGAATTCGACAGCTCCAGCCCCTTTGTACTCTTGCGTGAGATATACGTAGTATCGCTCAATGCTAGTTTCGCACGGAGGAAATAACAGGGGTGCTACCCTAGACTTGTGAGAATTCCAGTGGCAAATGTGTGTCGGAAATGTTTGATACGTTTGGAAATGTCCTTTTATCGGCATAGCGTGTGCACCAAACCATAGAAAATAATAGCCATCTTCCAAACGCTTGCATTTGTGATATGTGCTCAAAATTTCCAACTTTACATCGGAGGCCTGCGGAAAAGTGTCTAAAATGTAGAATAATATTACCAATCAAGGAAGAATACGCTGTTATAACTACAACACCGAGTGTTGAAGACGAAGCGGTATCCACCTGTTCAAGTCTTGATCTTTCCGATGACTGAGGGTGATGAAATTTCTATACGGTTATCCGTGTGTGTGTGTGTGGCTTACAAACGTGTGCTTTAAATTAACATTGCTATTGATTCAGTACTTTTCAAATTTTAAGTTTGAGCTGCGTTTCTTTTATGAAATTTCTATCCGGTTATCCGCGTGTGTGGCTTACAAATGTGTACTTTAAATTAACAGTGCTACTGATTCAGTATTTTTCAAATTTTAAGATTGCGCGACGTTTCATAAAATAACTAATGCTTCCTGCCAATGAGCTCGTCGACGGCCCACGGCCAACCCCTCCGCCTGAGGCCATCGCATACGGCGATCCCCTCCAGCCTCTATTCGGGTCTCCCCTCCTGGCTCCTTATCTCACGCACTCGTATTCTTTACGGTAGCGGGGTTCTTCACGTCTTTTTTAAGACCTTTCATTGTTTTGCACTCATTGTATTGATTGTCCTAATAAAAATATATCACATATTACGTGTTTTCACTACCTCACGGGTCCACATCTTGGAAACACGAGAGTTGGGCCACCAGTATCCATAACCACGTGAGTTGGGTTACCGCACACTGATGTGATATTGTTATTTTTGTTTTGTATGATTAATGGACAACCAGCCAAGTGAGTATGGGTAAAACACGTGACTTGGGTATTACCACCCATTTCTTTAATGCAATATTGTTTAAGCTATTTAATTTCGATGCTCTTCTGCCATAATCATTTTAATGTTGACGTAAAAACCTGAGGATGGGTTAATAAACGCCCATAACACGTGAATTGGGTTCATATTCCAAATTTAACACCCATTTTTTTAATTCGATATTGTTTAAACAATTGAGTTTCGATGCTGTTCTGTTATAAACAGCTTATTTTGTATAAAGAAACCTCAAAATGGGTTCCTTTACACCCAAAACACGGGAATTGGGTTCAAATTTGCCGCCAAACTTTCAATGCGATATTGTTTAAACAATTTAATTCTGATGCTATTTTTTATTAACAATTTAATTGTTAATACACAAACCTCATTTCTCATCTACGTATGAGTGAAATATGTGTTGCCATCTATGTGTGAAAAAAAACTTTTAATCGATTTTTTCGATTTCTTAATTTCAAGAAGTGTATACCCTAACCGGAACTTTCCTATGTTACTTGGTGTATTTAATCCTATTCATGCCAAAAATCATAAGAAATTACCGTCTTGGCGTCATGTGCCCCCAAGAAAATAAATACATTAATATTCAGATTATTATATATAATTAATATGCTGTATTAACTCATATTTTTACACTCATTGGCTGGTGCCTAAATATCCCCACCACACGCCCTTGCGGCAGCTTGCGGAGTATTGTGCAAGTGTAGAAGAAAATTACTCGAATCGAAAAACTCGAAAACGGCAGACTCGATTACCAACTGATTGTTTAAATCTACTCCCACACTTTCATAAAAATGGGACACTGGGCGCTGATGGTCCCTCAGTTTGCGAAACGAAGGTTAGTTAACAACTATTTCACAGCGGTATTAGCGCGGTAAAATTAACCGGAAAATGAATCGATTATAGGCGCCACCCTAGTGTAATTTTTTTCTCATTTAAAATAATTTATCTTCTTCGGCGGTAGGGGGTGAAAGCAATAAAATTAACCATTATTCTCTGTAAAGTGCCATTAATACAAAAAGTTTCAAAGTTTTACTGCGTTTGACGACCATGAGAAATGCTGATTCCCGTCATTTTTGACTCGGAAAATCACATTAAAAAAGAATGATAGAACTTTGTTTTTTTTAGGGTGAAAGTACCTTTTTTGTGAATGCAGTCGTAATATTTTCAAACATCATACAAATTATTAAAGCAAAGCACCTTTTAATAAAAATAAAATTTTTGTAAAAAACATAATTTGGTCCGTTTCGCTCACGCTACTTCCAATTTGAAATCTCTATCGGGTATTTTTAATCTTCCGCACCATGAGTAAAAATTATTTATGAAGATATTAAATAAAATAATATGTGTGGTTCCGTTTCAATTACTGATAGAGTGAATTCCATTACAATTCCATTCCTCTGTAAACAAGAAATCAGATCGAATGCACGGCTAAATTCGGCCGCCACGGAATGAGAAAAAATCTCATTGATGTGTTATGATACGGCAGAATATTTATGCTAACTTTCGGAAAATTTAAAAATGGTGAACTTCTAATTATAAATAACATATTGACGTCACACTGGATGGTATTGACATGAATGACGGCGCTAAAAACCTTGGGGGAAAGCGCTTGACATTGCGCTGACATATGAGAAATAAAACGAACAAATGAGCGCTGTGGAGAGAGGATTTCAATGGAGGTGAATGTTTTGTAAATTTATTGATTTTCAGTCCCCATAGCAACCGTTGTTGACTTTGCTTGCCGAATCTAAATGCCAAAATTTTGAATTTAATGTTAACATTTTCACAAAAAATTAAACGGGATCAAAAGTGATCATTAAAATTTGTATTTTCACGCATCAGCGCGTTTTCACTGAACTCATATTTTTGAAATATACTAATAAATGACAAAATGAAATGCAGACGTCTCTCATTTCCTCACGTTCTCAGGACATTCTTCTAGTACATAATACCGTACTTACGTTTAATACGCTATTTCAATGACATGCCGAACTGTTTTAATCGTTCTTATTTTATCGTACATATTTGATTATCATTTGAATCGTCTTAGTTTCTAGTATCAAGGGATTATTCCGAAGAGAACAAAGAAAACACAATCGTAAGGCGTGAAGAGCGCAAAATGTTTGTCGGTATTTACATTATGAGAAATTACTTTGGGGAACTTATCACCTATTTCAAACAGCGAGTCCACACTCTTTGAATTGATGATGGCAAAGATGGCACTAAACGGAAAATATCCTTCAGCCTTTTAAATGCTAATTTCTCCCATTTCTAATTATTTTCATTGAATTAACATGTTGGGACATAGCCTGATTATCACTGCATTTCTCAGTACCTTCTAACGACGCACACCATGACACCAACTACATTAAACTGTAATTTATTCCGCATAAATTCTTCCCCGCTTCATCCCGTCCAAAATGTCTATCATCTTTTTCCCCCTGACTACTATCTTGCCTAACCTTCTCCCATGTATCGCCATCATCTACATTTCATCCACAGCTAAAGCATTCTCCATCCACCTTTCCCGCCTCATTTCGATTCCTTCAAACGATTCTCTCAACAACCCCTAACATACCTAGTATTCCTTCGTTCGCTTTCCATTACGTGTCCAATTTATCTTTTCCATCCTTCTCCACAGCCATATCCCAAGAGCCTACAAAGTAAACGCTTGCTTCAACGACTATTTTTTGTGCCGTAAAAAACCATGCTCCCTATTAAAGTTTTCACCAGTCCATTCCGTTCTGTATTCTCCTGACTATTACTCAAACTCCTAGTCATCAACTCCTTCCTCCTGGTGAAAGCGTCTTTGCCTCACGCAATTACTCCTATTATGCTCCTACGACTTTGACCATCTTGGTCAAAAACATTTCAGGTCACCTTTCCTCCTGCACCATTTTTGCCCTCCCGTTTTCATATTTAACTAGCCTTCCTCATTCTCGAAAACCTCATTAACTCTGTTTTACTTACATGGATTCGCATCCCATACCTATCTCACCAAATTTCTAATGCTCTCGGCAGTGACCCTACCAACTCCTCAGATCACAGAACTAAAATTGTATGACCCTCCAAACCTAATTGTTTTATGAATTCCCCAGCAACTGTCATTCTTATCGCCATTTATCTTCCGAGAACTGAAAAAATTGGGAGGGACAATCTTATCGTATACATCTTCAGACACGATGGCCCTATAAAGACTGACTGTCGCCGGGGGTGTAGTGAAAGGGAAGAGTCATCGAGGAGAAGACCAGGATGAGCGAGTTATATGGGACGAGTAATGATGATAGGCGTCAAAAAGGAAAAGTAGGAAGGCACTTACGAAGAGGTCAGTCGTTAAAAAGAGGATTGAGAGATATATCAATCTTAGGACTGATTACAGGTGATGACGATTTCTCCTACCGCGATTTTTTTCTTAAACTTTGGTATAATTATAGTTACACAATTAACGTATCCTACTTTCCGATGAAAAAGATTTTTACATTTATGATTAAATTTGGATCTCTAGAGATGATGTTAACAATGTATCATTAGCCCCGACGAACTGCAATTGTAGTGATCATTGCAATAAGAATAGAGAGATCAAGTGCAGGAACGATTCATTTCAAGACGCTATATTTCCCATAAAAATTAAGAAATCAGAATAACTTAAATTGAAAACGCTAAGGGGGTGAAAACATTTTCCTTTTCTCACTTGAAGTAACCTAGCAATTAATTGCCATGCTATCCCTGCATCTAGCAAGTATTTGATATACCATATTCTTACTAACAGGTCGTCTCTTATGCGTAGAGCACTATTTCACATTTAAGATACCGTAGTGCGTGCACCTCTGGTTACAATTATCTAAATTGTTGGTATTATTTCACATATTTATTGTACCTAATAATTGTTTTTTTTTATTTTATGTAACATGTCTGACGTTGAATCACTCCCTGCCAAACACCCTAGAGATGCCCAGCAGGGTAACATGTATGCGTATAACATGGAAGTTTAAGACAGGGTTCTCCAGTAAGGATTTAAAGAAAAAAAATGATGAAAACTTTGTTTTGATGAAGAAATAAGTTTTGTTTGACTCTGAAACTTGTTCGTTGAGAAAATATCATGCAGGGAGGTCTTAAGGTATTGAGATACAGGTATGGAGGAGAGTGAAAAGAATAAACCGGACAGAAAGAAAAAGAGGAAAGTTTTAAGCATGGAATAGGAAGAGTGAGGGTTCTCGGGAAAAATTCGAAGGGGGCAAGAAAGGTGATTTCATGGGTAATTTTGAGTGACAGTGGAACGCTGAAAATTCTGGTATAGAGGGGAGAACTTGGATAAGCGAGTTAGAGGGAGGATACGATTATACACTTTGCATTAAATGAAGAGAGGTGGAAATTTGTGAAGCTGACAAAATGGCACACTGTGACGTATTCTTTTAGAATATTTACTGTCGTGGTAGGCCGGCTTAAAAGCAGACCAATGCTTAGTCCCTGGTTCCAAGTTTCCTTATATACCTAAAGAAGTAGATTGCTGCTATAAAAATTCAAAGATACCCAGTGACGCCAATGCTCACAACTTCGGAAACATATTAAGGGTTTATTTTCTGCCAATGGAAGTGAACTTGGTTGAACACTTAATGATTGACCACTGGAGTATTTGAACAGGAAAGGGCTTGGTATTGAAGTCTCATAATTCTTCAGCCAGGAAAATTTTACTGTTATTCCTCCTTCTACGTCCATCTACAGCATCAAGATATTTATAATATGCCAATATGAGAGGATTATATTAAAAATATATGTATAAATGAGTTCATGTTCATGTAAATACAATGTTGTTCAAAATTTAAGGTGTTAATCCTTGTTGACTCACAAAACATGGTTTACGTGTTGAAACTATTGTCAGTAAGATAAATTATCTGTCTAAGTTGACTGTTTTAATCACTCTATTACATATATGTTAAATATTAATAGATCCGGCGTCGACATCTCCAAATAAACTGGTATTTAATATTAGATCAACGGTTGAAAGTAAATCGTACAAGTGCAAAGGGCATTAATGATCCGTTCGATAGGCTGCCGAGTTGGATACTGCGAAAAGAATCCATAAACCCTTGGAGTTACACTGGACAACGGCGTTAAGACTGCGAATGACGCTGGAATCAAAAGAAAAAAGCAAAAGAGCCTCCTCGTAAGTGAACTTAGTTGTAGAGTTGTTATTTTATGCAATAATAAAAATATGTTTTCATTTAGGCGAGACTGACACTAGAGAGACCCTTCATCCAAAATTTACGATATGTAAAAGTCGTACTTTCCTTAGGTAATGGAAAACCCAGACAACCATTTAGATAAACAAAATTAATGGAGGTAATAATAACGAAGAACTATTGATAAGCTGTTAAAATATCACCCAATGTGATAGTTTTAATGTATGAAAGTTATTTTTTGTTGCTGTTGCATGTTTGCATGTTGAATACCTTGATGAATGCTTAATACATTATTATCTTTTATATATATATATATATATATATATATATACATTATATATATTATATATATTTATATATGTGCTATTTATACTTTACTTTTTATGTGGCGTGAATTTTTAGTAAGGATCTGTGCAGTGATTGAAGCAAGATGATAAGCATAAATTTGGTAGACTTTTGAGAAATGGATGTGGAGAACGATGGAAAAGGTAAAATTAGCGGAAAGGAAGACAAAAGAATAAATACGAGTAGTTACGCGTGGTAGGAGAGAAGATACGGACATATATAACAGATTGTTAGTGAAAATGCAGGAAATTCCGTGACTAGGATAGCATAGGAGCCTTTTAGACAGAGATGACAGAGGGCAGAACGTTAGGCAAATGAGTTAAGAGAGGAAAAGAATATGGAAATTATGAGCGGAATTAAGGTAGATAGAATGTACGCGTAATTTAAACAGAATGTATTTGTAGTGCAGGAGGGCAGCTTGTGTCTTATTAAGCAAGACCATGAAGTCTTGTGTTATTACGTTTTTACAACAATAAATTTCTCTTTCACTACGTAAAATCTTGTCCTTACCTTGTCGATTTTGTTAATTGCAACGGCATTTCTTGTATAGCTTAATTTTCCAGGTCTTTTATACATTATTTTACTTGACAATTAAACTAGACGTGCCTCATACAATTTTTGAGTATCCTATCTTCATATCTCAGTGTTTGGATAAAATTTTAATCGAAGTTTATTCAAATTTGTGCCGTCGCTGAAGAACATTCGTTTTCAGAGATATACATGTGTGTGTGTGTATACATATATATATATATATATATATATATATATATATATATAATATTATTATTAAGTTATTTACCGGTTAAGGTAGGTTTTAGGTGGATATATCTGATAAACTTTGATACTCCTAACAAACTACAATTCAGTAACCTACTCTATCTCAAGTCCCTCTTCATCTCTGAGTAATTCTTTCCTCCCTTCAACCCGTCCAACATCCCTATCCTGTTCCTTCCCTTTCCTCGTTTGCCTAACATTCTCCCCACAATCACAGTCTTGAACATCCCTCTGCCGATCAATAAGCCCGTCATCCATTGTTCCTGCCTCCTAAGATTTCTCCCAACAAACCCTTCTCTTCGCCCACCATACCAAGTACTTCCTCATTTGTTTTCCTTTTGGTTCATTTCATCTCCTCCATTCATCTCCACACCCACATTTCCAAACACTCCAATCTACTTCTATCATCCTACTCTAGTGGCCACGCTTCCGCGCCGCACATAACTACGCTCCTTATCAAAGTCATGACGGTAGTCAAAAGAGTAAAGGTATCAAATTTTAGACGGAAGGGTCATGGTAGTCCAGGGGTAGAGCGTTGGACTTCTGTCCGGAGGGCCCGGGTTCTATTCCCGGGCAAGCCTCTCTCTCTCTCTCTCTCTATATATATATATATATATATATATATATATATATATATATACATATATATATACATATATATACATGTATATGTATATATATTGATAGAACAATATTACGCCCCAGCCAACAATAAAATGCATGCACGGAAATGACCCGAAAAAACAAATCGTCCAAGGATTCGCCACAGGATAAAAATCATCTCAATCTTGAGGAGAACGATATAAATCCCGTAGGAAAAAAATTTCAAGTGATTATCACAACACGGGTTTCAATTTTTCCGCTCCCGATCGTCCGCCGATAAGCCCGCGCAGGTACATAATACGTATCATTCCCCCAAGGAGGAGTACCTACCTACTCGTATATATATACATATATATATATACATATATATATATATATATATATATATATATATATATATATATATATATAATGCATAACACTTAGCACTAGTGGACACAGACAAAAACACAAAAACACACAAAAAGGAGACTCACTATTTTTCGAATTTTCGGTGGTCGTTACCACCTTTATCAAGGAAGAGGGGGGCAGAACTGAGTTCAGAACTGAGTTTGAAACAGAGTTCTGTCCCTCTCTTCCTTGATAAAGGTGGTAACGACCACCAAAAATTCGAAAAATAGTGAGTCTCTTTTTTGTGTGTTTCTGTGTTTTTGTCTGTGTCCACTAGTGCTAAGTGTTATATATTATATATATATATATATATATATATATATATATATATATATATAATATATATATATATATATATATATATATATGCATATATATGTATGTATTAGTTATATATATATATGTGTGTGTGTGTGGTTGTATATATGTATGTGTATATATGTATATATAAAAATATATTTAATGTGCCAATATATGAACCAAGTTTGTGAGACAGCGGCATTAAGTCATGCAACCTGTATTTTTTACTTTGAATACTATAGTACTAATTGGAAGCCCGGGATCGTTGCACGGAGAGCCTTGGACGAGCGTCGACTCCGTGGCTCTTATTTATTCTTCAAAAGAGGTCTTCTCAGCTTCGTGTGTGGCGTCACCGCTCCCATTCCAACCTCTCACCCCCCTCCCTCCTTTCGACCCCTTTCTCCCTCACAATAGTCCCTCCTCCCCCGTCCATCAGGGATGAAACTCTCTCCCCCTCCCCTCTTGAATATGCGCGTCAACCTCCGAACTCCGAGTCAGTGAATAATATTCACCGACTGAGAAATTCAGAATATTTTAACGGCGGAGCAGAAGAAAGTGGATGCGGAGCCGGGAGGAATGCCGAGTCGAGGAGAAAGTCGAGGAGGCGTGAAAAGAGATGATGAGTGCTCGGCGATGAGCATAATTGCTCTCGCTCCCAAGGCTCAATGGTTGACCGACGATTTATATTTTTTTCTCTCTTTCTCACACATTTGAGACATACTTTTATTTATAGGCATCTGCCGCAGTACCTAAAACTTTCATCATCATCCCATCAGGGGTACGACGGCGGCGTGTAAGTTAACTTCAAAATTTTCTCCGACACATGAGTCGAAACATTGAACCGCGAGGTTTCGATCGTGACCGGCATTGATAAAATTTAGAGAGTCGGATTCCGCTCTGGACCACCCCTAAATACTTACGCCATCATCGCTGATCTGTAAGGTGTCTTTACTTAAGCATGTGGCCATTTTGATGACTAAATGTTTCGCGAGTATCAATACCAGTCATTTAACTCACATCGTAAAGAGAAAATTGAAATTAAACAACATGGATAACAGTAATTTTAAAATAAGAAACTTTAAGCCTTCACATTTCATCGGCATCGCCTCATTGAAGCTAAATTTATGTCAGGAACCGCCTCTAAGATCAAGAAGACCGTGTTAAGCCATTATCCTACACCCAGAAGAACGTAATTTTGGTAATTTAGTGTAAGTAGTCAGGATGAAATTGTTCATATTAAACCAAATACCCCTACCAAACGGATTAAGCGATATTGAAAAAAAAAATATATATATATATATATATATATGTGCGTGTATATATATACATATATATATACATATATATATACATAAAATATGTATATTCAACTTTAGAATGTTTTACCGAATGGAAGGCGTTTATCTACAATAATACTCTTAGTGCTTACACTAAATTTTCTACCTCGGTGATAGCGAACGTTATTGCTCGAAGTTTGACACATAAATTACACTCACTGCTTGACGACAAGCTCACACTTCAAACTTATCGAATTTGTTTGCAAGGCTCAAGTCTTAAATATGAAGGCATCTCAGGAGTATCTCCTGGCTGTCCTTTTTTCTTCAAAGATTATACTCCACGTCTGTTCCAGCTTCACGTTAACCATCTGGTACTTGATCTTATGAATATTCCTTTTCCAGATGGCTAAAACGTATTCTAAAGCAATCTGTCGAATTCTCTCTTCGGGCATCCATAACACATCCTCTTTTCATTTTCCTTCGTATTTTGCTATTTTAAGGGCAACGGATTAATTATATCTTCCCCTATTTATGTACTCCTCAGTCTACTTGTTTTGGAGATCTTTTCAATGATCGTGGGAATTCAAATTCAGAGCCTTCTATATTTTTTTATTTTCTGTGTGATTGACGGGTCACTGGCATAGGATAAATCTTTGTAAACCCCAAAAAGTACGAGAAAGTGTGATTCACAAAGGTCACTGTTTCCGAACACACCCGAGTGGTTGCATGGCTGTGGGTGTTGAACTTTTGCCATTTCTCATTGAATTTTCCATTCCTGTGTGAGGTTGACGGGTCACTGGCATAGGAGAAATCCTTCTTTTCGTTTCAGATTCTTTTTGCCCTACAATCCTGTATTCTGATCCATGTAACACAGTAAGAACTGCTCATGCTTCGTAAAAATTTTATTTTGGCTACTTGATTCATTCTTTCCACTGAATCTCCCGATGCTTCAACGAAGGAGGAAACCAAGCAAGGGAATAGCAACTGAGGAAGCTCAAGGTTAAATCAGATGATGGAAGACATCAGGGCAAGGAACTACGAAAGTACGATGACTTTCGGCAACAGGATTTGCAACTTGGGAGGCATCCACAAACCAATCCCAAGTTTGACAACCCTTGATTATGAAGAAGACTTGAATAAATTTACATCAAACACTTACCGACATGGAACGTTTCATTAATTATGTCCACGTCTTACCCTGCAAGTCGCCCTGAGGCGGGGGATATCATATTGCCAGCCATTACTGAGTTAGAGTAATTGATGGTTATTGCATTTTCAGCACAGTTTAACTCACTTTACACATTTAACAGCCGAAACGCTCGAATTTTTGCACCTGGCGATCCTTTATGCAGTTGTCACGACTGTTTCAAGGGCAAAGGGTTTATTGCATTTCTTTCTACCTAGATCAATTTACTTTGAGCAACATCTCGGTGTTCACATCCACCAAAGAAGTACATGACTTTTCATTCCCTTTCTGTCATTCAACTCTAGTTATTTGTGTGGAAACAAATCAAAACACTAAGCGATAATTTTCAGAATTTATTTATTTATTTCATGTTAAAATTTGAAAATGTTCGTTCGCTCAGTGTTTTAACTGTATACGTACGATCTATGATGTAATTTTACAAAGTCAAGGATTCTACAGCCATAATTGGTTGAGTGAGGGGGTGACTTAATGAAATAAATTTAAATTTATAATGAAAAACTGTAACTTTTCAATTACACAAAATTTATTTAGACAATTATTTTAGACGGTTTTTTTATCATGCTATAATAAACTTAATCGAATTATGTTCATTATTCAACAAATACGAGGTTGAGTCAATAAATAACTCGCAAAACTACATAAAGGGAATAATAATTACATATTAAATTACAGATTGAAGCTCTTGCATAAACTGGAAGGAGATTCCTTTGCGCAGTGATGTTCAAATTGTATTATTACCCTCATCGTAATACGGTAGGAGAGATCATGCAAGTAATATTGGAGAGATTAAGTGTAGAACAGATAGATTTAAGATGTCATTTTTTCCACGAACGATAGGGGATCATAATTACATTGTTTGACCGCGGTAGGGTCATGTTCGGGTAAAATTATTCTCGTGTGTATTCACCCCCTACCAATCACCCTGGCAGTGGCTTGCAGGGTATATATATATATATATATATATATATATATATATATATATATATATATATATATATATATATATATATATATATATAAAATAAATTAAAAATAATCACAGCAATTTCCTAAAATTAATGTTACTGTTCAGCATGTTCACCCTTTATATTCAGACACTTCATCCCATTTCTTTGGAAGTACTTGAAAGTCAGCAGCAAATAAGGTTTTCTGTCGCCGTCAACAACCTCTCAAACTACGGCATCATCATTTTTAAAAACGTCGGCCACCCAAATGATTTTGAACAGAAGAAAATTACTGGGAGCTATTTCAGGATCATACGGAGGGTGTTCCAAGCGTTCCCAATGATAATTTCGTAACAGCTCCTGCGTTTGTCTTGCTGACGTTTGCCACTTATTTATTGACACACCCTCGTAGTTTGGGGTCCCTTATTACTTTCCCGATGCTAACAAACTAGGGCCTTCAGGCTAACCTAGTCCGTATGGTTAACCATTTCTAATAAGGGTGATGAGTTTAAAGACGGAAAACAACTCTCATGACCGTCCCGCATCTATAATCAGCACCTGTGGCATGATTATAGACAACATTTGCCTACATCCTTCCAGGAAAAAACGATTTTCCAGCACAAATTACGCCAACACGTGTAATTCTTTAGCAAGAGATGGCAAAAATTTTCTTTGATTTATGGTAATATTACCAACCGCGTGAATATTAAGTTTGCCGTAAAATACCGAAGGGATAGGAACCTAATTAAAACCGTTCTCAATCACACTTTAGACACATTAAATGTCTCCCCTCGGCACCAATCCGAAGGCCCCCTTCCTTTGAGTCGCTTTCACCCCGCTCCGCGATCTTCTTTTTTTTCCTTAAGTACCCAGCGGGCTCATCAAGTTCGGTAACCCTGCTTGCAAATTAGATCTCAAGGACGAACCACTTTTCGTGCGGGGAAACTCAAAAGAAAAAAAAATGGAAAAGCAGGAGAGAAAATTTATTATTTCCAGGAATCTACCAGTCAAAGGTGCGCTTTTGAGATGGTACGATAAGCAGTTCCACGCATCTAAGCCACGTATGGCATGAAAAAGGATTCCCTCAATCCCTGAATTGTAATAAACTACTTCTCAAATCTGCATTTTCTCTCTGTATATATAGTATATCTCTCTCTCTTTATTCCGTCTGTACCTCCCACACCCAGTATTAATCCCTCTAGATCAACGAAATAGTCACCGCCACAAAATAATACAGACAGGCACTGCCACGAACAGTTTCAAGCACTCATTCTTCCCTTCCAGGGCACACGAGCAGCAAAATCGAACCCAAGCATCAAAGAGCTTTTATTTTCAAAGTTAAACACAGTTATTCATTCAAACTCGTGCATTTTTTCATGGTGAAGATAGGTTTATGTGTTTGGAGATATATATGTGCGTTTATGAACATTACTAAACATATTCATATTTATCTAGGAATTCCTTCTCATGCTTGAATGTCTGATACCTTAATACCCTCCGCCATACGACCTCGCGGTGATTTGCGTGATATTGGGTGGATTAAGACGCACCTGTTATTCTTCAACTTTACGCTGCCTCTCCAAAGATCTTTATTTTTTTACTGCAGGAAAATGATATGACATTAATCTCAATAGACGGAAAACCCAAACGCTTAAAAAAAAAGAATCCCAACGAAGTATAACATTCGAATCATCAAATTTCAGTTTTCAATATTTTAACTAGAAGCAGTCTACAGGTTATATACGATCTTGTATTCTATAAACCTAGGGCAATCATCACAAATCTAAGCAAAACCTAAGAAAAGGTAAGAACTCGTAAAACTCATTGTATAATTAGATATTTTTTCAAATTAAAACGCCAAGAACCACATTAAATGTAGTCCGAAACGTCTAATATTTTCCTCCATCTACGTACCCTCACTTTTCCCCTCTATATCACCGCCTTCAAATACTCCAATAACCCCACCTCTTCATTCACTTTTTCCCCCCTTTTCTATGCTTTAACTTCACCTATTAACCTTTCCTACTCCCTTCATTACAACGAGCATACCTTTGTTTGTCTTCCTCTCCGTTAATTTCATTTTCTCCGTTCTCCTATACAATCACAACACAAAATCCTTCAATCTACGCATATTCTCGCGCCTCAACGACCAAGTTTCCGATTCATAGAACTGCGATCGCCATATCTACAAAATATAATTACGTTCATTTCGTACTCCCAAAAGGAGTTGATTAAGGAAGTAGAAAAGGTAGTGAAAAGAAAGGTCTATAGGCTTGTGGTGAATTCTTACGATAATAAAATGCGAGTAGCTAACGCAGTTGACAGAGGAACCAGGATTGGAATACCTCAAAATATGAAAGGAGGCGATACAGAGGCAATTATAAAGGCACAGAAGGACAATAAATTTAACTAATATACAATCTACATTATTATCTCGCGATACACCAAAAATGTGTGTGGCAGGGAGTGCAAGCACCAGGTGGGAAAGGTAAGTGATAAGGAAGGATATGGGAGAGGAAGGGAAAAAAATATTCAGTGAAAAACCTCAAATAATATGCAAAATTTTAAACATGCTGAAAGAATATTTAACCCAAAACAAGGGTTAATTCATCTAATAAATTATTCTTTGTTATTCAAAAAAAGGGAATACGTACAAATGATCCATGGCCATTCATATGACAGACCTCCACCACAGCAAGACAGGTCATGCAGAACTGAAAAATAAGAAGTTGAAATTTTACTATTTCATGGACATGCAAACTCTTGGTCTCCGCCCCTAAAGTCACATGCAGAAAATGTGACACACCGCTGTTGGTAACAGACGGCGACGATGACACCGGAGTAGTCATTAAGACCCCTCATTATTATAACTATCTGAGGATAACAGCTGTTAGTACGCACCAAATCCTGTCCATAAATCACTGATACAAATGGCGTATTCATGAAAGGGGAGCGGGATTGGTGTGGTGGCTAACCTACTGGCTTCCCACCCAGAAGGCCCGGGTTCTAATCCCAGCGGTGTTGAATATTTTTCAGTGGTATCTCGATCCCTACTAGAGGTGCCTTGTGGAGGGCACTTTGAGTGAGTACGCCGTCCGTCGGTTGGGACGTTAAGCCGCGGACCCCCTTGGCGCCTTTCGTAAAGAGTAGGCTAATGCCGACGCCGGGTTTCTCTCCACCCTTCATCCTTTCCTGTCCGTCCCCTATGGCGCAAATGACCTCAGTTGTCGGTCGCCTCACCTAAAAACTACTACTACTACTTGACATTTATGATAAGATAAGAGGAATAAGAAGCAGCACAAATAGATTCAGAGACTCTTTCCACCCTCGTATAATTCATGATCTCCACAAAATCATAGATGAACAATGAAAAAACTATGGTCGATGAACCTTTCTGCGAATCATTTATCTCAAACACTTATCCATTCGATTTCTGAGTGATAGTGACTTAACACCCCTTGCCACACGCTTCCTGGGCGACTTGCAGGGTTCGGCGTTGATGTAGATGACATCACCACCAGGATCTGTGGCAGGGTGTGATTCCATACTAGGTTTGCAACATAAAAGCTCAGTGTTTCATAATTGTTAACTACAAATATGCATGCAAAATAATTCAATTATAAACTCCTCGAACAAAATGGGTTGCGGAATTTTAACTTAGAAATTGCAGCAGACGGAGACGAGAAAATGTTAATGACTTTGCGCCATTATAAGGGTATAAATAAAGATAAACTATGGGGGATGATTAAACAATGGAAGGATGATATCCTCAAAAGTTCAAAATGCAGTACGAAACGCAATAAAGGAAATATTTGAGAGCTGAAATAAAAGGTTTCCAAAAACCATCGACGGAAAACGGTAGAAATATTACAAGTGCAGAGAGAGATCGACTCGAATTCCGCGTCCCTCATCGCGTCCTATTCTCCTTCCGTCGTTGATCTTCGAAGAAGTTTTAAGAGTTCACCGGAGAGGGCTTCGGTCGTAAGTTACCTAATAAGAAATAATGTCTGAAAGAGAGTGGATTCCGCTCCTTACTTAACCACTTCAGGTAAATGATGGGGTGGGATTCTTTCTTAAAGTTGTCCCGTCGTAGACCCTAGACGTTAAGTTGGAGTGTTGGGACAAGGGCTCATTGTAGAGTCCCAACAGAGGGTTCGTGAGGGGGTCTCTGGCTCCTGGCCAAGGCGGCGAAGACAAGGGAACAGGACGAACGGTATGAATATGAAATCAAGAGTCTGGAGAGAAAAAAAGGATATGTGCAGAGTCGGAGATTGGAGCCGAACATTTCTAGAAAGGATGAAAGATGGAGGTGAACTCGATTGTGTTATCGAATGGAAAAAAGACGCATGCACGGATACTCATCGAGACGGTGCAAGGCAGGGGGTGAAAGCGAGTCGCTAACTATCAAGATTTTTATGCGGAAAAAAGGAAGAGTTGTTAAATGTTGGTTTTGATATTGGTGATGTTAAGTGATGGGAATATGATTGCAGAACCGATCGATTCGTAAGGAATAATCAACCCATACACTAATCGAGATTACGAGATTTAGAAACATAATTAACGACGTCTAATTTAATAATTACTCTAGTAGGTGTTGGCCCAACACTCCTCCGCAGTGGTTAGTAAGGAAAGGTGCATATGTAGG
Organism: Hetaerina americana; assembly: GCF_022747635.1. Taxonomy (NCBI): domain Eukaryota; kingdom Metazoa; phylum Arthropoda; class Insecta; order Odonata; family Calopterygidae; genus Hetaerina; species Hetaerina americana. Next base: position 89,292,030 of record NW_027286069.1, read on the forward strand.
CATTGAATCTCTTGGCTAGATCTCGAAACAAACCAAAGTTCGACCTTGGATTGCACCCCGGAGTCTGGAGAATAACTCTAATTGTAAAGTAACCAGCAAAATGAGATTATTCACCGATGGTCAGGTCATCTAATGAAATATAAATAATATTTCAGACACTATTGACATAGAAATAATATAAATCAACGTTTAAGAGAGCGATATATTGTGTGTGAAACGTTTTAAAAGTAATTAATCATTATCATCAGTAACAAAATTCGCCATCGCCATAACGCCATCATCAAACAAGTCATACTAAGGTACCATCTAATACATAACACACACTGATGCACTGACATTGAAACTAATCGTGCGCAATAAATCGCTGTGGGAAATTGCAATTTTTATTATTTCGTAATCAGACTGTCAGAATAATCCTAACAAACTATGCAATGCAAGTTCTCAGTATCAGAAATGTGCTATGAACCTAAATCTGAATTAACGTGCAGTAAGAGAATTGCTTCTGCTTCAAGAAATCCTCACGTACAGAAGAGTTGCAGAGGTGTGCACATTAGAAAAGCGGACTAAGGAAGTCACACTGGAAGTCACACTGTCAACGCAAATAACATGGGATTGTCACGTTAGGAACACATGTCTATCAGTATTAAGGAAACAAGGGCCATCAAATGATTTGTTTGTAAATATTCGAATCAAAATTTTAAAAAGAGATTGACCTTATTTTGCGTTGGTCAGACCTCACAAATGGAAGCGCGTCGAGTGTTCGTAGGCCTTCGTTGGGCTTAATATAGATAGTATTATACTGGACACACAGGTTTATCTCCCGTTTTCTTAAGAATCTTTATGAGTGAAGTGAAAATGTCTCTTTTCCAATTGGGCGGTCTGGGTTGGGAGACACTGAAAATGTGAATATCACACGCAAGATTTTAACTATTCGATTGCTGTAAATCATTCCTATTCAACTCTGCGACGGATAAATTAATGTTATCCCTTGCTGTAATGTTATAATAAACGACAAATAGAAAATTACAGGGAAAGAGACTATCGAAGAGACTGGCATAAGCAAATTTTTTTTTCCTCACACAATTCGTGACCACATCATTAGTGATCCTTATACGAGGTGGTCCGAAAACTATCCGACCTGCGCTATTGCTATTCTTCGTCATCCGGTCCGTGGCATCCTTCGAACTAGTCCCCATTTGATTGAACCACATGCTTCCATCGGTGCTTCCACATCTTAAAGCAGTCCTCAAACGCAGATTTTGGAATGGCCTTCAGCTCGCGCGTCGCATTACTCTGAATCGTCTCGATGTCGTCAAACCGCTTTCCTTTTAAGCGCCATTTTCAATTTTTGGGACATCCAAAAGTCGCTGGGAGCTATGTCGGGACTGTACGGAGGCTGGCGAAGCTGTAAAATCTTGTTTTTCGCCAAACATTTCTGCACGAGGTTCCATGAATGCGCTGGCTCGTTATCGTTGTGAAGAAGCCAGTCACCGCTTGACCAGAGACGCGGTCGTTTTCTTCTCACGGCATCTCGCAATCTTTTCAGAACTTCAACGTAATATTCTTTGTTGATTGCCTGACCTCTTGGAGCAATTCGTGTGAGAATGTACAACACCTTCACAATAAAAAAATATTAAAAAACGCAGGTCGGATACTTCTCGGACCCATATCTTATAAGAAAATGCTGTAGGGCTTGTGCTTATAGTTTACATGGCGAATATATTTTGAATCATTTTACATAAGCACACACCAGCCAACATTTAACGATTAACAGAAAATGAACTAACAATCAAGAAAAACTTCCATATGATGTTGCAAACCAGATGTTGAAATATTCCCCGTCACACACCCTAGCGGTGGCATGCAAGATACCATGTAAATTGGTAGAATATGAACCAACCGAAATAAAACTGCCGCCATCAGAGCAACAATAACCAATTATGCTAATTGGTAATGCCCGGTGGCCTAACATCCCCTGCCACACACCAACGTAAAGACTTTCAGGCAAAGATATGGAATTAGATGTGAACTCAACTAAGTACATTTTGTTAACTAATCTAGCAGATTCTACCAGCAATCATAACACACGCCATTTTCAAGATTCAACGATGAAGAATCAGCTTTTTGCGAATTGTTTAGTCCCTGTACATTTAGGTTTAATTTTAGCTTCACCCATATTAGCGTAATCAGATATTAATTACATAGAGACCTAATTTTGCCGAATCGTAAATGGAAATGTGGAGTTTGAACAGGGATTATACTAGCCCCTTTCAAGATATCAATCCAGAGTCACTTATTTTTTTCACCCCCTCAATATTTCCAGCCCGTTTGGAACTGGAAAGTAATTGCTCGGAAGAGGGGAGGGGGGGGGGGAGAATTGTATTTTAAAGGACATGGGTGAAGAGGAATGTGAATTAGGTGGCAGTAGTGGAAACACGATTAATCATACTCTTCGAAGCCACTTAATAATCTGCAGCACTTAGGAGAATATTTGCAAATGGGAGAGCTGAGGTATTTCTTTTTTAATCATTGGAGTGAAGGATTTTCTTCATTTGGCTTTAACGACCTTATGTACTCAAGATGACGGTGAATCGTTGAACATGGACGAGTCAATACCCATTAATCAATACTGACGCAAGGAAATTAAACAAATTACACTGTCGCCTCGACAATTCTTGAAGTCTACTTAATATTTAAATTACTAGTTTCGTATAAATGTAGCTGCATATGCTATTCCACAAAATATACATTAAAATGAATATCCGTATTTTTCAAACGAATATGATAAAAACTAAAATATTTAAAATGTATGCTTTTGCAATAGCCAATAAAATATATGTCAAATATATGCGTTTGTTAAGAAAAAAGTTTTTAAAAACCATTTTATTTTTATTTATTTTTTCGAAAATTTACGGTACAATTTCTCACTTCAAATAGTTCTCAGAACTCAGGAAAAATTGATCTTTTAATAGAACTACAATGACAATGCAAACAATTTTATTTTCATTTTTTTTCGAAAATTTACGGTACAATTTCTCCGTTCAATAGTTCTCAGAACTCAGGAAATATTGATCTTTTAATAGAACTACAATGACAATGCAAACAATTTTATTTTCATTTTTTTCGAAAATTTACGGTACAATTTCTCCGTTCAATAGCTCTTGGAACTCAGGAAAAATTGATCTTTTAATAGGACTACAATGACCAATGCAAGCAATTTTATTTTCATTTTTTTTTAATTTACGGTACAATTTCTCCGTTCAAATAGTTCTTAGAACTCAGGAAAAATTGATCTTTTAATTGAACTACAATGCCGCGTTCAAATTTTGTACTTATCTCTGATGAAACTGAAATATCAACTGCAATGCTTATTTAAAAAATGAAAATGATGTTTAGATACCAGTTTTTCTTCACAATATTCTGCATAGAGCTCTGATGAATGACATATTTTGGAAAAATTGTCAAAAATATTTGAAAAAAAATACAGCGCCCTTGTTTGATATTTTTCAAGTCATTACGGTGTCAGCATTTTCTGTAGCTGGCTTGTTTGTGGCGTATCATCCTCCACTGCAAATTCCTCGGCTCGAAGACATTATTCAGGAGTTAATCTACCGTTTAATAACTTTTGATCAGTAAGAAAGCGACATACAATACCGATCCTATCCATCAGTGAGGGTATAAACTGTGGCTTCCATTTTCGTACCAAATTTCGCCTGAGTCCGTTGCCGGATTTTTCACCCACCCTTCCTCATTGGGTATGTGGTAGATAGTGATTCAACTCCAGGCTTGCAACGTCAACATGACATGCAACTTAAATTTCATTTTACAACTAGCAGAAAATTTAATTAATCAATATATGCCAACAATATTTCTGATAACCTAAAAACATTATGGTATCCAGGGTTAAATTATTACCTACTGGCTATTAGTATTAGTTATTAAGGGGCGGTAGTAGATGTTAAGGGGAGGCTCTGATTTTACAATATAATATTTGCTTACATTCTTAAACAAATTTCATTTATGCATATTAGAACTTTCCAAGGAGTATTTTTTCACATGTTTATTGCCAATGTTTCCAGAGATATCAAATGATTTCACAGTTCAGAAGGCAAAAAATTGTAGGTGATTTTGACAAGGCCGCCATTTTAGCAGTTTTATCGAGTTTAGATGATTTTATTTAGTCATAGGCACAGTCCTTGCTTTTCAAAGGCTGTTTAATTCCCGTTCTGTTCCAAGCTGAGCTCTGTGGACAAGCATAGGCATAAGGAGAAAGTCTAACACCGCGAGAGCCGAGGTTAACTTCCTTACACATGTGCCCCAAAAGTAAGATTTTCTGCTTCAATAATCACGTCATTCAAATTCATGGGAGTTAAGTGATTACCACGGTGAATTAGATAGCGGTCTTGCAATAAAGTGTTGAATGTTACAAAGTAATTCATTTTAAAATGTGTCGCAATTCAACAATAACGTCGATCGACCTATCGATAATGACGCCATTATTACGTTACATCCAGTCAAAATCCTATTAAATAATGTTTGGAATTGTGGAAGGAAACTTATACGTCTATGTTTCGCGTTTCAAGGATTTTATATAAAAAATGTAATCCAATTAAGGTTTTTTTATAAATGAAAAGATAAACAAGGCGTAAATGACAAAATAGATGGGTCCAAACGAAGCATCTCAGAACTGGGCAAATAATTTGTTGTTAAACTGGCATCAAACCTATCATTGAATATACACACCGTCACCGATACATTCAAACACTCATTCTTTCCACGTACTATACGCATTCATAACAAAATCAAACCAAAGCACCCGAATATATTTACTTAAAAACAGACAATTCATGTGTATGTTGTACATAGGTATGTATTTCTACATGAGTGCGAGTGTTTTTGTATATTGATAAACTAATTTACATTCGAATGCATGTAGGAGCTAACATTTTTGTACGTATGGCTGGTGCCCTTACAGCCCCAATTACACGCCATTAGAGAGGCTTGTAAGGTACTTGTGTAGACGTAGATTTTAAATTCCACAAATTCTATTACGATTCGATTTCAAAAGTTATCGATTCCTGTCGATTCAACTCTCTTTTCACTTCCATTTATTTGACTAGTGCCACCAGTCACTTTCATCCGCGAAATTCGCGCATAGCTCTGCAGTGATGTCTTCCAAACAGATTTTCGGCGTCAGGTCGGGGAAAGAAAATGGAGAAATGAAATGCCTTGTTGAAAAAGGACACGAGCACGACGCTGTTTCCCCCACTGAGCTAGTTATCCCGGCGATGAATCCTCGTGTCGAGGCGGACCGAAACCGAACCTTGGCATATCACGCGACCGGGAGGATGCCGCGGAACGCGCGCTCAGTTTTCCCCCACATCCGAGCACGTAAACCTACAAGATCCGTCGGACGAAGAAAACTCCACGGAAACCGTTATTCACGCGCCAGAATCGTTCCGCCAACCGATAGACGTGCGCATTGGAATTATGCGCCTCCGCAGCGGGAAAATAGCGCTCGCGAACGGCCGAGAATAGAAGCGGTCATTAGGCGACCGACATCCCAGGTCACCTGCACCTCCACTCGGTAGAAGAAGCAGTAGTTAATAATTGGAAGCGACCTACAGCTGCCATTATACCACACGGTCCCCATTAGGTCACCCCGAGTGTTTGGCAGGGGGTGGTTAAACATGGGGTGTGCAAAATAAAAATTAAGACTTTCTCTATTGTTAGTTGCCAATAAATATGAAAATAATTCAAATAATAGAGATAATGTTCAAATACGTATGCACGCACTACCGTATATAAGCGTGAAGTAATTCTCTAAGTATGCGAGATAAACTGTTAGTAACAAAAAGGGCAATAAAATAAGAGTCAGATGAAATACGTACAACGGCGCATGCATTATCCTACCCTTAACGAACAGTATCAAAGGGTACCAATGTAACGACCTATCAGACGGACGCCGTTCTCTACTGTGAAGGGCTCTATCCACATGGCACCCCGAGTAAGGTATCGGGGTACCTTTGGAATCCGAAGCCGGCCCTCAGAGTGGAAAGCCACTTAACGTGCCACCGCACCAATCCAAACCCCCACAGCACTCGGTATATATGTAATTCAGTAATTTGGTTCAAGGAAGTGCATTCATTTATCTTTGCTTACAACCACACCAGCAATAAGTTAAACTTTATTAGACGAGTATTGGGGAAATGTGTAGACAAAAGTGATACTATCTTTCGCTATTAAGTCTCATTATGAATACGCTCCTATCAAAATGGGATCTTCACATATTTGGATTGTCTACAGTTTTAAATATATATATATATATATATATATATATATATATATATATATATATATATAATACATTCACATGGAAATGGATATAAGGAAAAGGGATAGGATCACACATAAAAGACCAACACAGGAGGGGTGGGGAAGGCGGAATCGAGCAGATAATAAGTGCAAAAATATTTACTTCAATGGGGCTAAAACCACGGATATTTCGACTTTCCGGGCCGATGCATGGTAATTTCTAATTGCTACTAATCTAACACCCTATGTCACTCACCTTCGAGGCGGTTCGCTGAGTGTGACTTGTGTATCTAGTAGATGTCCTACGCTACAATAACGTTATTGAAGTTCATCAATGTATTAAAAATTACGTTTGTGATTTGAGCCGCCAAAAAACGAGACACGCCACTGTTTACAAAGTCATGGTAACACATCGCTGTGGAACAAACCAAAATTGCAAACGCCATAACAAAGAGCGCCCTCCCCACTTCCCCTCTCCCCCCCTTTCCTCCCGCCGCGTCTTGGGTCGCATTCCCCGCGATCCACTCCCCTTTCACATTCAGCCCCTTTCTCCACACTCTCCTCTCCTCCCTACCTCGCTTGCCTTCCCTCTACCTATTTTGCCGTGAAAACTCAATTACGTGTGTGTTATGCGGACCCTCAGGAACAGACCAGTCTCCATAAGTGGGCCACAGCGAATTTTAATTATCTAGAAGTAATTACGCCAACATCTAAACAATGCTCCGCAGCAAGGGTGTGAGGCGGGTGGTCCTAGAAGTGTACCAGCCGTACACGCGCAATTATTATTTCATGCATGCAACAGAATAAAAATTATCTTATATACAATAAAATCGTACACATATACAGTAATGGAATAATTGACTACTTCGTCATAATTTACTAATTAAGTAAATATATCCTGGCTCTAATATTCGATATAGTCGTGAAGAACAAACACTTGAATATGTCACGTGATTGGGTCTATCTCTTTAATTTTATCCCTATGGTCGAATCAACCAACACAATTCGGCACCACAAAAACTCCCTCGATGTCGTAAGAAAACTTTAAGTGTTATTTACCTTTCTAAGTTAAGTGTTAAGTCTCGTGTCCTCTATTCGTGATTCAAGAGGTTTCGCAACCTAACATCTCCAAGTACCCGTCGCGCACAATTCATTCTCGTACCATTTTTCGACAAACTTTGGGAATATTTTCAACCAAACATTTTTCTATTCCTTAATTATAATTTCCTCCCATGGATTTAAAATATTCACCGAATATTCCCTCCCACTCAATTTAGATTCGAATTTCTCCAGAATCAAAAAAACTCCAGAATTCACCGCCTCACGGGAAATCCAAGAAATAATCAAACTGACCCCTTTTGAACTTACCTGACCTCACTCACCGCCACTGTAACTAGGACGTGGGATGATAAACTTAAAAGGAATATTCTTCAATTAAGAGCAATACGGGAGTTGATTATAGGGGGGGGGTGAGACTGATGAACTGCAGTTTCAGCTGCTGCAGCATTCTAACTGCAGTCTTACCTGAAATATCACTACTTTTTTATAATTTCATCCATAATGCGATTCATCACGACACACTTCTGAACTATGTGGAGTTGTGTATTTTTTGGTCATTAAGTGCGAAGAAAAACGCGCTTATAAATTAGCAGGCACACATACATATAAGTTGCTACCAGCAACAAAGCTACTGATTTTTCTACCGGTTACTTTGTTAGAAATATGAATTTATGTCTAATCTTGATGCAATTATCAGGAAATAGGACGATATGGAGAACTCTACAGCAAGGAAGAACTATAGGGATTGGACATACATCAAAGTACAATGGCTTAGTTAGAAACATAGTAGAAGGTAAAATTAAAGGGAAGATTCCGAGGGGAATACCAAGAGGTAAGCACGTAAGACATGTTAATAAGGGCGTAGAATATAAATGCTATCAGGGGATGAGATAATTAATAACGGATCGGAAAGAATGGGAGCTGTAGTAAACCTATCCTAGGATTGAAATACGTTCTTATGATGATGATTGATAAAAATGACATGAATAATGATTGATATTACGTATATACGCAATGCCTTGCCCTTAATATAAAAGCGTGTTTGCTAAATACAGAAAAAGACTAAACATTTCCGATAAAATTAATCGGGTGTTCTTTCTTGCCACCAACATGGGCCAGATAGCCGGGCACTTTCCATGAATAATCCATTTTTCATTCAATGGATGGCAAAATTTCATCGAGTCAGAATCATCATATACTTTTCTCCCCTTGTCGACCACGGCGGTCAAGTCGTACCAGTCCGGAAACTCGCCATGGCTCGGAATGTCTACGGTCCGAAATCAAACTTGTGCGGTCATGTTATGCTCACATTTGAAATAAGTGAAATGAGCCTCGCCGTTATAAAAACCTGGCAACCTGAATCCGTTCTCAGCATTCACGCGCGTTATCCATTCCACACTCGCATACTAGTGCGCTTAAGAAAAGATATTTAATACCTTCGGTGTGCGTTTAGACAGCACTAATATGTATTGAACTCCATGAAAACGACCCAACAAATCTTAAAGGTATCCATTCTTAATTTTATGCTCTGTCATGTTAACGATCAAATATCCTTAAACTTAATTCTGTGTCAACTCTGAAGTTAATGAATAATTTAGTAAAATAAGCAATGTAGAATTTCTAAGCATATTTATTTATTTATCACTGCGCCCACGGTATATATTTTTATACCATGATATTAAAAATGGAAATAATTCGTGCGTCAAGCGTTATTTTGTATTTGAAGTCAAAATGTACGTAAGCCCATAAATCTAATCAGTGGTATTGAAACATCATCGATTTGTATTTCCGCAGCAAATTAACCCATGCCATTTGGTGCAAGGAAGCTCATCGACAGCATCTTATTATCAGCTATCAATCAACAATTCGTTTGAATTTTAAACTTAGAAAGACAGTAACAGTTGCCAAACTTATTTCGGTCGGAGCGCTATTTTCCCCTTTACGACGAGAACTTGTATTTTTTCATTTATTTATAAGCGATTGCATTTTCCGAGATGATGCGGGAAGGCGTATTTATGTGTGTGTATATATATATATATATATATATATATATATATATATATATATATATATATATATATATATATATATATATATATATATGTGTGTGTGTGTGTGATATATATGGTTATGGTATATATATATATATATATATGTATATATATATATGTGTATATATATATATGTATATATATATATGTGTGTGTATATATATATATATATATACACACACAAGGGTGGTATACATACATATATACACACACACACACACACATATATATATATATATATATATATATATATATATATATCCATAAACACAGTAATCAACCCGAAGGTCGGTTTAGTAGATGATAGTAGAGATCACCCAGTACTAAGCCCTATACGGCGTGTGAAAATTCACACATCAGGGTAGGGGGGCCAGTTCCTTTCCCTGTGCCGGTTATGGTTTCCCAGGAAGACCTGGTACCCGAAAAATCACTTTAGCTTGGGTGGAGCTGCAGGTGCCCGGGAATCGAACCTGGGACCCTCTGGTCAGCAGTCCAACGCTCTACTCACTGGACTACCGCGACCGACATATATATGTGTATATATATATATATATATATATATATATATATATATATATATATAATTCGTATCAGCAGTCTACATGCATTTACATTTAAATAATACCTCGAAAGCCGCCACAAGAGAGTATGACGGGAGGGTTAGCCCATCAGACATGCATGCAGAATTATTAATTAAACATGCTTTTGAATATACGTTAGCTCGTACACAACCCTCGTCCACACACATGATTTTGTGTATCGTGGCATCATGCAATGACTAATGTGTTTGGCCAATCATCAGATTTTATTATTCAAGTCAATTTTTTCGGGCTTGGGCTTGGGCTCGGGCTCTTGGGCTTTGGACTCGATTATCTTATGTTTGAGCATGGTGCGAGAGAAAAGTGAGTCATTTGATCGTTTTGTGTAGGCTTATAGCTCTCTTACGTGTAATTTACCCCGAATGTCGAATATACCAATAAAATTCGGGGCCGTAATAATTTACTCTTTAGTCGCAAGTGAACTCAAGGGCCCTCTACCTTTCTATAATTGTCTTTTCTGCTCTCTTCGAGAATCAAGAGGCTTTCGACATAATTCCTCCAGTATACCCGTCGTGAATACTTGGCAATTTTCAACAAATCTAACGGATTTTCTCTGAACCTTGACGAAGAATTTAATTCTAATTTGAAAGGGCAAACACAACCTCAATCGTCTGCGAATTGATTTTGATGTACTCCCGTCCCATTTTTCGCCACCTCAACTCTTTTAAAACCTCACGGAGTTGGAACGAGATTCGAGAGTAGGCAGAGGGGACGAGATGAAGGCGGGAGGGGGGGGGGAGAGAGGGGAATGTGGTGCAGCAGACAGAAAAAGAGGAAAGAGAGGGTACGGAGGGTTGGGAGGGGGGAGTGGGAGGCGGTGGGCGGGCACGCCGTCGGAGGAGGGAGGGGAAGGGGTTGGGTGGAAAAGAGTGAAAGGAGGGTGGCTGCTCGGTCCTGGCCCCTATGCGGTCAAGGGGGTATGCAGGGGAGGGAGGGCGGGAAAGTAGGGGGCGTGGTGGGGGAGGAGAAAGAAGCTTGCCACGCTGCGAGTTACGAGACGATGCGGAGGGGGGGGAGTCTTGGGGAGGGACTTGGGGGAGTCAACTGTAAAAGTTAACTCAAGCTAAGTCAAATGTAATACGTTTTTAGATGAGTTTAGTTAAAGCTTAGATCTTGATTAAATTAATGCAAGTTTAGTTGCGTGAAAATTAACCTCAAATTCAGTCATCGAGATAATTTAGCCACAGTATTATCACGCCCACGAAACATTAATTCCATTACAGAAATTCGTTCATTCCTCAAAAGAAATATGAATCCCTATAGAATCTGAGGAATAGATACATACTGGTCGTGGTCGTCTCTAGTTTGAAGCCTTCTCGTTCACTTCTCCTCCGCCTCGCATTGCTGCCAACCTGAAATTACTCCCATGCGGATTCCCTCTCCCATCCAGCGAATTAACTTTCAACGATTCCAGTTCTGCGTTAATTTTTTAACAACAAAATGAATGCGGTGTGTTAAAAAGTAAACAAGAGAATGAATTTACGAGTTAAGTTAACTTTTTCACCTTACTTAAATACGTTTGACGTGTTACTACCCACGTCAGCATCAAAAGGATTTAAAAAGATAAGGCGTCCGTTCGAAAAGGTTCTGGGGATCTGGTTTTACTTTTTTCTGTTAATTATTTATCTTTTCAAGATTAAAGTAATTTGTTACTGAATATATTCCGTCAGCGATGATTTCCAGTAAATTTCACGCGCGAATGAATCACGGATGTGCTGGAATCATGAATACAACATCATTTAAGCACCAGCGTATAAGTTTCTGTGGATAAAGTTTAGGTGCACATTATCGTAATTTTATTATTATTTTATTTTAGTAAATGTCTTTTAATGTTATAATTCAGTTCAGAAAAATTGAGCAAAGTAATGTTGACCTTGATGCGCGTGGATTTTGTCACGCATTGAAATCACCGGTTTGAAAACTCATTCCAATCGCTAATAATTCATTTTATAAATAATTATTTTTTAAATAACTTATGAAAACTCAATTTTCCTTCAAAATTTTTAAACGGCTTCGTTAAATTTACGTAAAAAACTACGATGTATCACGAATGCCTTATTCTAGAATTTAAAATTCCGTAAACATCGAAAGGTTTCTATCGCCAACCAAAGGTCACAGAAGTGAGGCAAAGAGAAAATTTTGGACAATAAAAATGATCCTTCAAAAAAGTTATGGTAAAACAATCAAGATTTTCTAAGAAAATGAAAGCGTCCATTTAAAAAAGTAGTCGACGGAAAAAAATTAAAGAGTTCAGTGTCCTTCGGAAAGATCAACTCTACTTTCAACTTTTCTCATTAACAAATGAACTTAATGTGTTCACTCGACTTTCACAAAAGTCATTTTCAAGGTCCACGCAATCGAATTTTGTTTTAAGTTGAAACCCGGGTCGCGAATTTTTTAAAAGTTTTCTGTGGAATTCACTAAGTTTATTTAGCACACGCCGCATGAATGTTTAGCGCGTTACTACCCAAGTAAGTTGTACAGAGGGGTGGCGGTAGGCAAGAGGAGGTTGAATGCACAGAAAGGTGAGAGGAAACTGCAGGGGGAGAAGAGAAAGTGGGGCCGCGGTGCACACCCACCTTCCCTATGCCCGTACACACACATCCCTCCCTACCTATATCCCACTCTCTCAATGGCGGCCGGCCCCGCCCCACTCAAGGGAAGGTGATTTTCTTCCTCGGCGGTGCCACGATAGTGTTATTACGGAGAGCGTGACGCCGGTGGAGGGATGGGAACAGGCACCCAGCGATCGCCGGGTTCACCACTGGGACTGTGTATGCTACATCGGGAACAGTATGTTTGAATCGCTAAAAACTGACCTGTTTTATTCCATCTCCACAGCTGGATGAGCCTACTGTGGATTAACACGGCTGAATAATATTTATATCTGCGTTGACAATACAAGTTTATATTAAAGGATTTCGTTTCAATCTAAAATCAAGTTCGAGGTGAAAATTACAATATAATGTTAATAACCTTATTTTCGTTTTATTTCATCATACACTTATGATAGAAGAAAGAATGGTGGTCTTTCTCAGTTAGCTGCTTAATTCAAGATATTTATTTACCTGAAAATAAAAATCCCTATATTAATAAAATAAAAAATGTGTGACACTAAATATTTTTGAGCAAGTAGCTCGAAAAGTAAAAAAGTATACAAAGCACAAAATTAAGCATACAAAAGAATCAAAATTACATTCAAGATAATTTGCATAACAGGGAGGCTTGCGTACCAAGCCGAGAGTTGGGAGACAGTGCGGGGTGTGGAAGGAAGGGTGAGATAGGGGAGGCAAACTTGGAGGTAAATCAACTTTAAAAGTTAATGCAATGATTTAAATCATTCAATTAGATGCGTAGCTAAATATAGTTCGCTTCTTGTTGAGAGCATTTCTTACAGAGGGGAGATAAATTTTTTGATTCAACTTAATTTGGTTACACTGTGTTTGGCTAATTGTTTAGGTGTTAGCTGAATCTGTTCTCCATAAGGGAGATCATAATCTCCTTTGAGATCGTTAACAATGAGAAAATTAATTTTTGTGAAGAAGAGGAAACGTGTCTCTTTGCAGGGATCGTCGGAGAGAGAAAATTTGCGTCTCAGAAATGTTCTCTCTTCGGTGATTTAATTCAATCGATTGTATAAAGAGGGCTTACAGGAGACTTAAATTGTTCTACTTTTCGGTGGATTCGAATAAAAGAACAATCGTAAGGCTAGGATGTGATTTTGACCGTGGTTGCATTTGGTTACACCCTGGCTAATGACAAAAGTTTCTAAGACGCTCGAGAAAGCGGTTAGAGCTACAAGAATCACTTACATGATTCATATAAGCTCTAATCACTTTTCTCCGTGAAAACACTAACTATGTAGCCCAAAACATCAAATGGCGAAGCGCCAACACTTTCAGGTGAGGTTTGAATATGTGAAAATTCGAACTTCACGTCAAAATGACCCATTCAAACAGAAAAAATCTTAAAATCTATTCAAAAGGGGGGAACTAACACAAAACAAGAAGAATCATAACTTGCTTTAACCACTTAAAGTTTAGAGCATAGGTGTTTGAAACGGAAATGAATAAATGTGCTTATTTGCTCCATTAAATAATTTCTTTAATCGCGTTTACGAGGGTCTCCAATGCTTTTCATGCGTGCGCATAGAATTTTAATTTTTTTAACCTCTCTCTGAAAAAATATCTCCCACGATAAATACCGCTCAGCACATTTAGCCACGCTCTTACTCGAACTCTGCATACCAAAGAAACCCCTACATTATTAGGATCCAAATTAGCTTTTGACTCGCGTTGAATTCCTGGTAAAATCATTTTTTTCCTATTGACGCATAGTCCATGATTAAAGTTTCATTTTTTGGGCGTCTTATACAAATTGTATCAAATCGAAAAAAATAAATTTACTAATTTTTGTAATAAGGATTTTAGATCGTTAGGTGGAACTGATTTCAAAATTATTTTTTTTCCTTCAGTAATTCTATCGTCGTCTGCATTTGACTTGAAAGTGTGTAACGGTAGAGATAAAACAATTCTAAATCTGTGAGATTGAAAAACATTAATTATATATTAGTATTAGTCTACCTATCAGGGTTGGTGAACCCAGAATTATGACTGGGACAAAACCGAGATTTCTTAGGGATGAGAAATTCTACGCTTACAGTTGTATATAGATGAATAAGCCCCTGTATAAGCCCCACCCAGAACTAAACTACACCCGAGGAGTTAACGTTACGATAAACGATTTTTCATCACCTTATACTTTCTACAAGCCTCTATTCCTCCCATGATGCATAAAACTTTTCTCCCTCTACCACGCTTTCCCAACATTCTCCCATCTAAAATTAACACAGCATCTCCCCTTTCTCAACATCTGCCCTCAAATTAATTTTCCTGCCGTCTTAGAATTTCATCCAACAACCTTCCCTTTTCCCTTTCTACCATGTCTTGCACTTCATTCGCTTTCCTTTCCGTCATTACAAATTTTGTTCGTTCATCTCCTGAAAATCTCATCTAAATATCCTCTAATATACTTTGGGATGATTCCCTCAGTTTTTAAAACCATACAGCACTAAGCTATGTATAAAAATCATTATCATTCTGTTCTTTAGGGCTTGAGTTAAAATTTCTTCAAAACTTAGGCTTAAGTTAAATTTGTTAGGTATTATTGAAAATAAGCATAGCTATTTTAAATTCGGGAAATTGATGGTCAAGCCACGATGTCGACCAAGTGGATTTAACCATGAGGGAAATCAGAGGATACCATTCATCTATATATAATACCGTACAAGACACCATTAAGATGTGCAAGCAAGGATTATCAGGTCCCAATAAATGAATTGCATTCCGAAAGTTCGAATTGTCTTGCTTTATGGCTGCGTAGGTTTTCGCGGCGGTGGTTTGAAGTACTCTGCATTGTCGGGTTTCACCGCGTACCACCGTTGTCTGAATCAAACAACGACGCGGTAAAACCCGACAATGCAGAGTACTTGTCTTGCTTTATGTTTCTTACTGTTGTAACCTCCGAATTGTGAGATTTTGAGGTGATTAGGGTAGGAAAACAAACTTTGCATTTCCATATTAAGATTTAATACTTCACACGACCATGGTTTCGATGTTGACCATCCTCATCAGGTGGCATACGTACTCATGTCAGTATGTCAGACGATGCGCAGCATCGAAACCATGGTCATGTGAAGTATTAAATCTTTATGTGGAAGTGCAAAATTTCTTTTTCTACCCTCATCATGTAGGAATTCCACAAAGTTAAACCTGAAACTGTTAAGTTTACATAAGATTTTGAAGTGTTTTCCATCAGAGTAGGCAGAGTAACAAGAATATTAAAAGGAGAATTTAATTGGCTAAAGACGCTTTACGAAGATGTGGGAGTTTCTGAAAGGCACCATACAGGTATGTAAGAACGTAAAGAAAGGACAAGTAAAAACTTTAATTTGGAAGATAGTTTTGTGTGAACCGAAACCGGATGTTAGTTAGGGCTTAGAATTATTACAGTGCTATTTTGTACTAGATTTCATGTAAAATCTACCAAAAGCCGGTAGATTCCTACTAATAAGAATAATAAGGAAACCAATCGTTTCGGCAATCAAGTTTCCGTGATTTTTCGTCGTGCTTTCCCTCGCCAATGTAAACATAAGAAGAGTGATGCCCTGGCACTGCCGCCACGTGCCCTTGAGGGGACCTGCGATGTATATTGTAGCTGTAAGTAACTTTGGTGTTGCATTTTTTTTGTGTGAAAACACCCCCTGCCTCATTTCCTGGCGGTTGTTTGAAGGGATCGTGTACATGTAGACGCATCATTTTTAAATTTCGATTAAAGATCCTCCTCGGAAGGGTTCAAAACCCTCGTCCCGTTTTCTTAATTTAATAATTTGAAAATTGATGTATTCAGCTATATATATATATATATATATATATATATATATATATATATATATATATATATATATATACATACATAGGTGCCTGTATAGTCGTGCAGTTGACTTCGGATGTCGGTCGCTTCTTAACCGATTCCACGCCAATCCAATTCACTTCTTTTCCTTCTACAATTATCGCAAATACCATTCAGCTTCAAATCCAAGTTTCTGTAAGTCATTAGTCTCAAATAAATATGTCAAATTATTCAAATTATGGATAACATGTCAAGTACAGGCACTATGGTGAACGCATGCAAAACGAGCAGCTAGTAACAAGAACTAAAATAAAATAAAGGTCACATGAAATAATGAGATAATACTAGGCTACTTGAGAATGAGAAAAGAAAATTAATTTTCCATCTAGTACGTTCTTTTACAGTTCAATTTACTCATATTATACACGAAACGAAAGTTATAAAGCGATGTTCTACGTCTACGCCGTACCACGCAAGTCGCCAAGGAGGCGTGTGACAGGGTTGCCCTCCTTCGGTAACTGAATGGATAAGTGGGGTATAAGGTTAGCGGTTCGCAGCAAGGTTCATCGGCCACATATCATTCGTTCTTTATCCTTGTCTTTGCTGTGATCGTACTTTATACGTGGACAGAGGGAGCCTCTCATCTTTTAAATGAATATTTCCTCAGATGCTCGTATTCAACATTAAACATCGCCATATTAATAATCTTCAAACAGATAAAAATATTCGATTTAACACAAGTTTTTTTAACCCAAAAAATAATAAAATTTCTCTTATTTATAAATACACATTCATTTTATCATTTCACTACCCCCATTTCCAGAATTTTCACAAAAAATGAATTATTATTCAGAATATAATTGCAGCTTTATATTGAGAACGTGAATGCTTCTGAATAATCATGTAGGTGCTGCAGAATATCCATTTATTTAACCAGAATTGTCGAATCTGCGGATTAAATGAGGGGTCAAGGTGGTTCATACAATGTCATATATTAAATCGATGTCCTGTTTCATTCTAATAGCCTTCCTTAGTCTCGCCTCCTCCTTTTGTCTTGGAATTCCATCCGAATCTCCTCTATTAGCCATGTGAATCGCGATGCTAAAATTATTCCTCCGTTTTGCTTCACCTTTCAACTCGAATGATATGTGCAACTTTATCTTGTAGTCAAAAGTCGTACACGTAATCTTCGCTCTCCCCATTGCCTTCAAGACCCAGACCATTCCAATGATAACGCGGTTCCTTCTGTTCTTTCATCACGACGTGGGTTGCCATTGAGTGCGGGACCTCATCGCGGCTGACCTGTTTCTAGGGCGGAAGTTGGCTCAAAACCCCGGCGCACAGCCCGGCAATACGTTCGTTTTCCTTCGGGCAAACGGCTTTTCGTCCCGAGAGATATAAATTCCTCCCTGGGAGTCGAAAGTGAACTGCCCTGCATTCGCCTTGCAAGGATGGAGAGCGGCGGGCGATGGGGAAACACCTTCGGTGACTGGCCGTGCTTCGTGGCCGGGGATGGCGAGCATTCCTTTCCCCCAACCAGTGTCCCCCAACTTGCAAGTTGTGCGGACGAGGAGTGCAAGATGATCCTCAACCACCCCGAAAACTTCCACGAAGGGGATGTGGCAGAGGATGCCAGTTCACCAGTAATGATGTGAAGGACAATTGGTTATTGGTGGCACTCCGCATTATTTTATTTCTGCTTCCCGAATATTATGCCTGCCGATTTTTGTAAGTATTGTTAATATTTACTTATACGCTGTAATCGCGAATATGATAACACATACGATGTAAACTTTTAGATGAATAACAAGTTATTCAAAGTTTATGCAGACACGAAAGGAAAATCCTGAGCGCTCTATTACATGGACAGGCGAGACCACTCGGTGAGAAAGGTAAGGAGAAGTTTACTGCAGTATCATTCTTATTAAGCACAGTTTGAGATCACATCAGGAGAAAAGATGGCATACGACACCATGAAACTAATTCATTTGAATTTTTCACAAATATTTATTGATAGCTTAAACTCAATTTTTGATACTGCACACCTGGCGTTGAACCACCCCATTTATTACAATCCAGCAGGGACAAATGATCATAAAATGAGAAATTCCACAAGTTAATTATATATTGTGGCTTAGGTTTCGTTTATTACAGCATAATCAGGTAAGTACAGCATATTTTCACCAGAAGCAATAGAGTAGTGTTTGGAATGAGAGGAAGGGGGAGTGGATTGTCATTAATGGTCGACGGAAGGGTGACCACCAATGACAACAATATTCAACCAAAGGAAATCCACCTTCAAATCTCACCCTTCCTCTCATTTGCAACATTTCACAATGTATATTCTGGTGAATACATGCCATACTTACTTGATGACGTTTTAAATTTCGAATCTTTGGTCTAACCTCTAGTAAAGGTCTAAACTTAGCGTTAACTTTCGAAGCGAACGGCTACGTCGCTTCGAAATCATCCTGTCCATTTCATGAATTTGGCCTTTCTGTAGAGGGTCCCAAACACCCTACGAGTATTTCTGACATGGTCTAATGAACAAGAAATTGCAAAATGTGTTTAAATTTTTTATCTGAATAATTTCCCTTAACGTTATCATTTAAGAAAGGTATAATACAGTTCGTGTACTATATTGGAATTTAGAAAGGTACAGGACACTTGCGTTTTTCTTACCATACCAAAGGAACTGGTATGGCACCGCATTGTGTTGGTGGATCAACTATAGAGATGAAATAAGAAAGATAGACGCCGTCACCGACAGATACAAATACTCGTTTTATCCTAGCACGATACATAATCTATGGAAATCGAACCCAAGCACCCGAATATACTAACTTAAAAGAAAAATTTATTAAATGATTTTTTCATCTATTGCATTGTGTGTGCATATTAGTGTATATATATATATGTGTGTATATATATATATATATATATATATATAAATAGAAATTATATATATATATAGAAATAGAAATTATATATATATATATATATATATATATATATATATATAATAAATTGGACAGCAACAAACAATATAGAAACACATAAAAAGATCACTCACACGTTATTTCTTGATCATTTCGACGGAATTCTGCCCCGTCTTCATTGGAAGATATATATGTGTTTCTATATTGCTTGTTGCTGTCCAATTTATTATTCAACACTTCCGTGTTACGTCAACGAAATCATCTATATATATACACACACACACATATATATATATTATATATATATATATATATATATATATATATATATATATATATATATATATATATATATATAAACACGGATGTAGATTTGTAGAATATAGAGACACAAAGAAAGGACACTCACAATATGTTATTTGACGTTTCGACAGCTCGGCTGTCGTCTTCAGAATCAGCCGAGCCTTCTGAAGACGACAGCGGAGCTGTCGAAACGTCAAATAACATATTGTGAGTGTCCTTTCTTTGTGTCTCTATATTCTACAAATCTACATCCGTGTTTTTATATATTTGTGCGTCGCCGAAGAGCGTTCCATTTCGAAGATATACATATACATACATATATATATATATATATATATATATATATATATATATATATATATATATATATATATATATATATATATATATTCATATATATGATTTTATACCATATATGTTTATATATATATATACACATATATGATTATATACCATATATGTATGTATATATATATATATATAATTATAAAATATGTATTGTTTTTTAATGGCATTTGGCATTGATATTAGTATTTGCATACATGTATGAGCATGTTTGTGCGTACATGGCTGCTGTCCTAGAACCCGTCGCCTCACGCACTTGCGGTGAATTGAGGGTATGATGCAGGTATTTGATAAACACCTTTTTTCAAATACCGCTTCGCACACGTTCCTGTTTAACACTTTTAAGGTTTTATGTTGACTTTATTCCTAGTTATTTTACTTGGTCCGCATTTCTACCCCTACGAATCTGTTGGTGTAAGCGAGTAAATATTTCCTCTCCGAGAATTTAGGCACATTTTAAAGATTTTAATGGACACCCAATCCACCAAGCACCCACTAATACTGTTTATTTCGTTAGAAATTTTTCGAATTCTTAACTCTGTAGATAACCGCATCAATCCGCAAATAATACGAATTCCCTGACAATTACACAATGAATACGATTTATGAACGGATCTATCATTTATGTGAAGACTTGAAAAAGCCGTTTACCATAGATGAGAAACTTGAAATCATGCATCAAAGCACAAGAATATATTTTTACTTAAAGATAAGAGTTTACTGATTTAGTTAATTTTTGCATGATTTCCACTTGCTTCTATATTTACATATGTACGTTTTTTTGTACGCGAGGTACAAAAGGTTATGTACTTGTGTCCAAATACATGCACGAACTAATATCGTATTTGAGCATTTCTGGTACTTCTCCTAGCAACCCCCGCCACTCGCCCTTGCGACAACTTGCTGTGTATTCTGTAGACGTAAATATAGGTGTAGAAATGTGTTTGGGTCTTAAAAGAAGTTTTCAGGAATTCGCATCTTTTATCTTCACTCCTCTGCTTCTTCCGGTAATAACTGGTTTAATTCTAGGTCGTGGAAATTCAAGAACCGTTCTCGAGCTTTAGATAAATATGTCACGGTAAGTGAATTTTTTGTCACTAAACACCCTTAGTGTTTCACATTTTTCACTTGCACTCCTAAAACAAAATATAGTATATCAATGTGTACAAAATATTTTCAGCTTGCGTAACCGAACGTTAAAATTTTATTAGTCCAACATAAAGAATCAAAAAACCATTATTGTATACTCACAGAACTTGAGCAATCATGCTTTCTCTATGCACAGAAATTTCAATCGAACTTTAAGGTTTAGGTAATGTTTGCGTCACCGAAAAAGGTATTAAAAAATAATTTTCAAGAGAAAAAATACTTTTCCAGAGAGAGAAATTATCATGAAATGAAACATTTTTTTACTTATAGGGAACAATATTATGATTATTAACGTCATAGACACTCTTTGGCAACCGCATTAAAACTACGTATTCAATGCCAACATGGTCTCTTAAGGTGCAAAAATCAAATAGAATACAGATAGATCTACATGATCTTGGCACATTTTGTTTTCTGAGAGATCTGAAATTTAATGATACATCAAAATAAACAGTTCTCGAACTTGGGTGAAAATTAAATTTATATTTTTAAAAATAATTAATGGATTATTAGAAAGACTTGAAAATATTGTCCCTAGACTATCATCGTCTGTTTGGATCCAGGGAAACAAGTTGAAAAAATAACGTAATTTTTCAATCATAAAATCCATGCTACCATAAAGTAAAGAAATTTCATTACTCTTATTATGCCACTCTTTCATTCTCATTATTTCCTCTCTCTCTCTCCAACGGTCGTCCAAATCTACACAATACTCCGCAAGCAACCTAAAGGCCATGTGGCGGTGGATCGTTAGGAACCAGTCTTCCATGACAACTATTAGTTCAAGCATACCTTTGAATACGAGGGTGGTCTGAAAAGTTTCCGACCTCAGGAAATTTCAGAAAAAATGTCTTGTATCTTTGTTAGGTACTGAACTTAAGGTATGACTGATAGATACTTTGTTAGGTTAGGTGTAATGAACATAAACACTCGTACACACACGCATATACAAGAATACATATATATATATATATATATATATATATATATATATATATATATATATATATATGGTTTCGTCGACGTAACACGGAAGTGCCGAATAATAAATTAGACAGCAACAAACAATATAGAAACACAAAAAAAGATCACTCACGCGTTATTTCTTGATCATTTCGACGGAATTCTGCTCCGTGTTCTTCGGAAGAGAGAGAAGTAATGCTGTAAAAATGCTTTACTTCTCTATCTTCCGATGAAGACGGAACAGAATTCCGACGAAATGATCAAGAAATAACGTGTGAGTGATCTTTTTTTGTGTTTTTATATTGTTTGTTGCTGTGTAATTTATATATATATATATATTTATATTTATATATATATATATATATATATATATATATATATATATATATATATATCATGCATTACTTGTGTAAATTTGTTTCAATTGACTATTCATATACATGAATATGCTATTTTGAAAATTCTATAATTTTTCGTTCATCATGAGAGACCCTTGGAATACCTTCACCCACAGATTCCTCGATCAATCACCTACTCTCCCTCAAACCATATATCTCTTCTCAGTTTGGTCATTCGACTCTCATCCATTCACTCAGCATTACCAAACGAGCGTTACCCACTTCTTTTCATGCTGTTTATGAAAAAAAAACACATTACTGCTCAGAGAATCATTCAACCATTGCGTCACTCATTGCATGCCGCTCTAGTCTAAAACGAGTAAAAAAAATAGCTCCGTAATAAATATCCTCATTATTTACCAATCGAAACAGTCGAACTGCAGAGGAATTCCTGCGATCTTCCCCCCTCCCCCTCCCTCTCTCTCTCTCTTTTACCCTTCTTGCTCAAATGGACTAGAAAGACTGCACCATCGGCCTCCATCGATCATCAGTTCCCACGCACTGAGACGTATATGTAGCGCAAGAAATTGCTTATAAATCACAGAAGGGTGAATTATGAAACTAAAGAGTTCCAGTAGAAAGGTCGCTGTGCTCCTCTCTGTGGATTTCCATTCAACCGAATGAGTGAGAACGTGGATTGTTGCAAACACCAAACGTATCCAATTCTCATCAACTTCGAAGTTTTTGAAACGTAAATAACAATTGACTTCGACTGATGGGTTCGAGGTCTACATTACATTATTCGAATGAGTCTATTTTATCCTTTTCGTTTGCCATTGAAGCCAGGATAACAACTAGCATCTGACCATAAAAAAATGATTGTTAGACAAATATTTCGAAAACGAGGAGCGTTATCAGCCATTATCGCATTTTTAGCAATTTTATTGCATATGCAAAACTTATCTACATCCATACAATGCCGCGTAAACTTCCAACAAAGAAAGTGGCAGGGGGTGTCAGGGCACCAGTTACACGTGCACTACTGTTAGTCCATAAATGCATTCGAAAATACAATAGTTGATATCTTAAAATACTCGTACACGCAGGTGTATACATGCACGTAATAATTGACTTACGCATTGATAATATACTTCTAAGTAAATATATTCGTGTGCTTTGGATAGATGTTATTATTATGAGGTACCGCGTCATCAAGGAGCTCCTGACATAATACCTCCATTCGGCTATCTCTCATCTCGTGTCAATCTTTAAAAAAAATCTGTCGGAATATCTCGAAACATTATGCCATTCCTAAATTAAAGTTTTCTTCCCTAGATCCCAAATATATTCACATTACCTTTCACATTAATATATATAATATTTTCATAATGCCCATTACTGCGTTTTGCCATCATCAGGACCACTGACTAAAGAGTAAGTTAGGAGTTATCAGTCACTACGTGCGTTCAAGTTCTAAAATCACCCAATTTATTTTCTTGGGGTTGGAAGTAGATAGATTTTGTAGGGTTTAAAATACATTGGTACTATTTTTAATTATAAAAAAACGACTGCATCGTAGGATTCACGGGGTTTGCATAGCTACCGAGAGATTGAGAAGCGTTTTCAGCACTTTAAATGGGGTCATTGTGGCGTACAAGAACAGAATGTAATCAACCGTTTTCTCCGCTTGAGTCGTTTGTAATACCCATCGAAAATCATCTTCAATTGAGTAAGACATGCTGTAGTGGGGTTAGGGATGTGTATTAAATGTGGGTGACAGTTCAAAGCAGGTCGAACATCGTGGCGTGACAATAAACCCAAGAGACCTCGATCACGGCACCAAACAAGAATATGATGCACACTAGGAGAAATACATACATGTACCATATTCGTATATTCTTGCATGACTGGCTTCTTTAATCCATATACTTCCTGAATCACTTTTGCCGAACCGAACTCAAACGCCCAAAAAAATTAAGTTAAATACTGGAATTATAATGAATTAATGAAGCAACTTATAAATGTTACGTGATGTATATTGGAATGTATGTCTGTATATGCACGAGTGTTTTTGTATATTAGCTAATTTATGTATTCAAATCATGAATGAACTAATATTTCTGCATGTATGACTGGTTTTCTGACATACCCCCCCACATACCCTTGCAGGGGCTGAGGCATATTGAATAGATGTAGTCAAACAAGTTGGAATTAACAAATATATGTAATACCCATTACATTAATATTGATTGATACTTCATACTCTTTCGAAATAATTAATCCATTTCCTTTTTGTAAAAAAAAGGACCACATCGCACGTTATTTCTATTCGTGGCGCCTGTTCGTTACCTGATGGTTTTAGCACGGAAAATATTGAGCAGAAAGCTTAAGCACGGTTTTCGTAAAAAATAAAACCACCATAAGTTACACGAAGGCGTGTTGGATACTCAATCGACATCAACAATTCCTCGAACTAAAAGGGCGTGAATCTGTGAAGTTCAAATAGACTTTTGCATATTTTAAAATCTCTTCAAAAATGAATCGTCATCCATGGGAAACGGCATCGCGAGAATTCGGAAATCTGTTCATTCGATGGAAGAGAAGAAGAAATTTTAAAAAAAATGGGGACGGTTTATTCGGTGACACATTGCAGGGTTGGAGATCTCTCTGAATTCCATTAATTTAAAATGGCACAGATATCACGGGTGTTGATCTGCGACTACAGAATACCCCGAGGGTCACCTCAATGGCGTGAGGCTGGGGAAGCAATACATGCACAACTATCAGTGCATACATTAATTTGAATACATAAATTATCTAATATACAAAAACACCCGTACATGCATATACACACATACATTCCAATAAACATCATACATTGTGTTGTGTGTGAGTTAAAAATACAGAAAAAATTTCACATGAATATATTCTGCTGTGTGGGTTTGTTTTGAATTTAGTTGTATTCCATGTTACGGATGGTGTCCAAATACCCCGCGCCACGCGCTAATGCGGCGGCCTGTGGGATACTGTGTAGATGTAGTCTAGCGGGCGTCTTATAAAACGCCTGAAGAACGAATTCATTATTTTCAAACAAATTTCTGGTCCTTCTCGAATAACAGATTAGGTCATACTTTACACGAAGGGGAAACATGGGCAAAACAGCTCCTGGTAAGAGTAGAAGGGGAGATTGGTTCGAGGGAGGGTGGAAGGCATCCTCCCCTTCTCACGAATAGGCTAGTCTGCTTTCGTCTGAATTCGAATGCGTACCTCTGCGATATGCACTCCCCTCTACAAAGTAGCATTCTACTAAAGTTGGACTCGCCCGAAACAACAATCACTCAATCCACATGACGTATCTGCACAGACAGCCCTCAAAATATATCCCCTCCCGCCCTCCTTCCTCCTTTCACTCCATTTCTCTAGCTCGCGTCACTTCATGGGCTTCATGTTACCGCGCAGGGTCCCGAGGTGCAGTCAAAACTCGAAACCGTGGTCAGTCAATAATAAATTTGCTACAGAAAATTGCAAATTTCATTTAAATATGAGATGTTTCCACCAAAGAGGTATTGACTGAAATGACTTATTCACTGATAGCAAATTTGAGCGGCTCCCCCCCCCCCCAGGCACTTAAAAAAATATATGGACCGACCGAGGACGAAAAAAAAATTAATATTCCTAAGGGTTGCAAACTCATGGGGTCGTCCTTCGACGACTGT
Organism: Hetaerina americana; assembly: GCF_022747635.1. Classification (NCBI taxonomy): domain Eukaryota; kingdom Metazoa; phylum Arthropoda; class Insecta; order Odonata; family Calopterygidae; genus Hetaerina; species Hetaerina americana. Next base: position 89,318,218 of record NW_027286069.1, read on the forward strand.
TCGACTAAACACTTAGGCACGTGCTCTCATGTGATTTCATCTTCGTCGAACAACTCAACCTTTCCGCCCGCGATTCGAAAAATCGCACGCATTTGAGTTACATTTCCAACCTCTTTCCCACTCTCCCTATCCGCCGTGATCGCCTGACGGGACAGCGAACCGGTGAGCTAAGAAACAATGACTAGAACTCTCCCCTTCCTCCCCCTCGCTCCGCACATATCCATCCCTTCGATTGTTGCGCAACGCGAAAGGCGCTTGGAGCGCAAGTGAATGCGGCGTGGGAGAGGGAACGGGGGTAAGGGGGGGGTGGGGTGGGTCAAACCAGAGCAGGGGTTGATGTGGGCGAGGGAAGGGCACGACGACCGCTCTCGAGACCTCGCCTAGAGAGAGAAGTCGTGGGTGGGTTGCCCACCCTAACGAGGGGAAGGGGTTGAGGATTTAAGGGGGTGTGGGAAGGGAGGGAGAGAAGGAGAGAAAGGAAGAGGAGAGGGTGACGGGGTGAGGCCACGTGAACGCAAAAACGGTCGCGGGAAAGGTGGAGAAATAATAATAAGAAAAAGGAAACGGACGTTGAGCAATGCCTTTCGAGATTTTGTTAAGTTCTCTTTTCCCGGGCGATTTTCTGGTCACTCCTTGAAACTGATGCGACAGCCGTCCGGAGAATTGGAGCTGACTCGGCTCTGAACCCTTCCCTTCCCGGATTTCGTGACGTGAATGCGCCGACCCACACACAGCCCGAGAATGCGCGCGACTACCTCATCACGTCCACACCGTCAACGTGAAAGCTGGTCCGTTTTCAGATGGCGCGAAAGACATGACTGAAAATGTCCTATCCTCTTCCGCAGCTTGGGCCATAACTGGAGAATGAGATAGAATGACAGTGGATCACAGATATATATAGGTCGGTTTTGACAATCAATCATCGATCCTCGATCATTTGATCGGCAATCAGAATTATCAATAATGAACCAAAGGCCATTGTTATAATTACGGCGTAATTACCAAAGCTTTTTTACTACACTTTGGCTTCATTAAATTACAGTGTGGTACACACCCTTAATTTTGTTAGCCTAACGGAGAGTCCAGCAGAACCAAGAAATAGATTTCCGCATAGAAGAGAGTCCGGGGACTTAGAAAATGAGGCCAACGTCCTGACGTCGTAAGTCTCCTGACGCTTTTGTTGTATTCTAGTTCTTCATTTGTTATTAACGATTAGTAACAATAGTCAATTAATTGTGAATACTCATTAATGTGACAATTAGGCGACTGAATACTGTTAAATGCCATTGATGAAAGGAAAACAATGATTAAATCTGGAACTGATTGGTGTTAATAGCACTAATTAGACACGAATATGGAATCAACCAAAAATTTCTTGATATCTAGATTTGTGCTGAAACCTGAGCCTTAATGTATGGCATGTGTGAAATAAAGTTGAGAAAACTCCAATGAATAAATGGCGACCAACGTGCAAAATATGTACCAACTACCAAATGCAGCACCTATGCCGCAGTGCCGCAGTTGTAAAGTGCTCCTATCTCCAAAATTGTAGTATGGGTTTGGATATATCATTGGTTCATCCAATTGATTTTGCCAAAACTAGATCGTAAAGAGAGAGGAAAGAGAGAAAATTTTCCGCAAATGAATCGGCGTCAAGTTAGAAAAACTTCCCGGATATGTAGAATATATCGCATATAGGTCTTATTCTGGACACTGATCATTAACTTCATTTAGGTCATAACCCATTCTCAGATTCTTACATCTACGTTTTTCATGGTTATCAGATGCGTCGGTCACATTTAATTTAATTTCCATGAATTTCGCCTGATTATCATTTTTCCTAACAAACTTACCATGGAAATTGGCTCAAAAGGACTACTAAGGAATGCAGAGAGGGTGGATAGGAGCAGGATGATTTGGAGGGTTGCTAAAAACCAATTCTGTGAGTGATCCCATGAATTAATTCAAACTTAATTTTTCTTCTCCTTGTTGAATTCGGGTAGGAAAACACCCTCCCCCCCCCCCCCCCCCCCCCCAACCGAGACGCTATCATTAGGCAGCTTTCAGGGCATGTTCAGGACGTAATTGTCGAATGGTTTGGAAACTATCAGGTCTAAATGAGTTAAATTACACTTTGTGTTTCCGTATAAAAACGCGGAATGTGTAGAAACTAAAAGTGTTATTCCACCTATTTAGAATCTTTAGGAAGTTCCACAACGGGCAGTTACTTGCATGACCCTCACATACTATTCAAGTTATATATATATATATATATATATATATATATATATATATATATATATATATATATATATATATGTATATATATGTATGTATATATATATATATGTATATATATATATGTATATATATATGTATATATATATATGTATATATATATGTATATATATATATATGTATATATATATAATATATAAACTGTGGTTCTCCCGCTGTTAAAGCTACACAATTAATATTGGAATCCTTTGCATAAAAAATAGGCAGGAATAAATTATTTACGAGCAAATAAAATGCCTATGCTCACAATCAATTACACTGATGCCCACATTTACAGAATTGTCGACGAAAATTGGCAAAATACCACCAAAAGAGAGATACCCCTAAAATGAATCAAACACGTACTAGGAACTCAATAAGGGCTTACGATTTAAGATAATTATCGCTCCATCCCAATTCTTCTGCGTATAATAATAAATAGCCCTGACATTTTTTCCCATACTTAATGACTCAATAATCAATAAATGGGGATTAACACTTAATATAGATAAATGTGCAGTTTTGAAATTTTGGAATAAAGGAAGCGAGGAAGAGGATATAAAATACAAAATAGAGGGTTCAGTATTGACTACGGCAAATCAAGTAAAATATTTGGGGGTTGTTCTAACACCACACCTTTCATGGGGAGCACATATCAGGACAATATGCGGATCAGCTTTAAAGAAACTTGGCTTCATAAAACGGGTGGTGGAAAATGTAATGAAAAAGTTAAAGAGAGGTGTTATTTGGCTCTAGTTAGACCTCATTTGGAATATGCCGCAAGTATTTGGGATCCGGGGGAGAAAATTTGGCAAAAAGAATTAGATAAAGTCCAGAGAAAATCCGCTAGATTCGTTAAAAATTGTTATGATAAAAACACAAGTGTGACAGGTCTCTTAGGGGATTTAGGCTGGGAACCACTTGAAGTGCGGAGAGAACAAGCGAGGCTCAGACTTTTAGAAAGGTTCAGAACAAACGAGTTTAAATATGACACTGAAGGAATTATAATGGCCCCACACTACTTAGGTAGATCAGACCACAAAGATAAACTAAGGGAGATAGATTCCAAGACAGATAGGTACAAATACTCATTCTTTCCCCGAACAATCAGTAATTATAATAGCAAGAAACCGAAGTCACTTTAGAAATATTAAAAACGTTGAATTTACAAGTCGGAACAAAATTAAACACTATAGAGATGTTAGGTATACTATCAGGTGCATGTGTATGTTAGTTGGTAGTTTGAGTGTTTGCATGTGTGTGGGGTGTAAATGTTCATGCATGAATGTATGCCATTTTTTTTTATATATGATTTTGTCGTTATTGCATGCGGTTTTTTTTTTCTTTTTCTTTTCTAAATTACGGGTGGTGTCCTAGCACCCCCCGCCACACGCCCTTGCGGCGGCTTGCGGGGTATTAAGTAGATGTAGATGTAGATGACTAGGTAATCCATGTTTACAGCAAAACATAGACGCACCAAAAATTATCAAGGGATTTCAAAATGTTCTGTTTTTATATCGATGTCAACATTCACCGGTTCTTTATCGTTAAATGTTTATTTTATGACAAAAATAAATGTTTGTAGAAAGTGAAAAGACCAGTATCTACCAAGTTACCTCATGTCATATATAAAATTTTCAGCGAGCTGCTATGTTACTTCAACATTTAGAAGCTCCATTACCAGCCAGGGCTTTCCAATCTCTCTGCGATTTTTAAAGTATTTTTCCGACACTAGACTTAAAGTAACCTCAGGACTTATATTAAAAAATATGCATCTTCAATCAGGGCAATATTGGTCGTGGAGGAAATGAACGAAAGACTTTTAAATCTATAACAGTATACACTCCAATATAAATATCCTTTAGGTCCAGTGCCTTCTAGTGTGTGCTTGAAGCTATAACGTAATCTGGATGGGAACTTGTTTCTTGCCAGAGCGTTTTAGCGCCCCTTAATGCTGAGGGACAGAGAGACGAACCCGACGACTCTAAAGATGTGTTAAGGTCTGAAGGATTTACCAGATAATAATGAGATTAATTAGGAAACTTCTACATCTACTTAATACCCCGCAAGCCGCCGCAAGGGTTCGTGGCGGGAGGTGTCAGTGTACCACCCGTAATTAAGAAAAAAACCGCATGCAAAAACCACAACTTTATATAGCCCACAAACAAAACATGGTATACATTCATGCAAAAATCCTTACACCCCACACACATGCAAACACACAAACTATCAACTAACATACACATTCACCTACAAATATACCAGATATCTTTGCAAATGTTTAATTTTGTTCCGAATTGTAAATTAAATGTTTCTAATATTTCTAAAGTGATTTCGGTTTCTAACTATTATGATTCCTGATTATTCGGGGAAAGAATGAGTATTTGTATCTATTTGTACTGGAAAAAGTATAACTTTGTCAAGTTCATCGGAAATGACATTACATAGTAGTCCCTCATGCAGTTATCACTCCGGCAAATGATTGACACAAGGGTTATCGTGTAAAATCGTTTTCTCGTCCCTTTTCAATTTTCATTGTTTCAAAGCCACTCCGTTGATGGGAAGTCGTCTGGTCACAGGTAATCACATTTTATCATCAGTTGGTTCCACTCGCCGCTGAATCCAAGTGGAGCGATCAGCAGAATAAAGCTCGGACACTTCTTTGAAAAAAAATTCCCCGTTTCGCAACCGACAATAAGGAAGAGAAATTTAAGACGCAATTGTAGTGTACGACAAAAGTTAACAAAAGTATCCGTTCTGAAATGAAATAGAGGCGGTGAAAAAGTAATCGCCATAAAATCCCAACATGTTTCACAGTAGGTCGGGTCACTTTGTTGTTTACGACCCTTTCTGTAGAATTTAAATTATGGTCTGCCACGTGAATATCGAGAAGAGAGAGAAAAAAAACCCCACTCGCATTACTCACACTCTATTTGGGGATGGTCGGTCGAAAGTGTGAGATATAGTATCATCATTATTATTAACATCCACGCTTTAGTAAGCAAGCCGCAGGATAATGTTTGCCACACCACGGGTCGTCATTCCTTCCCGCACTCGCTGTGAATTATTTCAACGCCACTTGGTGGGAGGGGCGGAGGATAAAACCTATTGACCTAATTTCCTTCGTGACCAAAAGTTAGAATGAAGCGGAACGGGGCCCCAGTGGGACCCTGTTCCCTTTGAGGGGAAACGGGGGGAAGTCCCAAGGCCGGGTGACGCGTCCACACAGCACACACACACACTTCTTCCCCCGATTCACATCTAGGGCCTAGCCTCGCTCCGGCCAAGATCAGAAGCCGCGACTAGTATTATTCTTGAGGAAATGTCCCGGGGTGCCGATGGCCTACTTGCGCGCAAGATGCATTCCACGGATGATGATGAGTTGTGCGATATCCGTTATCCGATATTGACAGTCGACAAAAAAATATCGAACGTCGACGAGGATGTAGTAATGATGTAACATGTAGGAATGTAAATCTGTAGTTTCAGTAAGATGACAATCAACGGGTAATATAGCAAATCCTCGGTTATTTTTAATTCATATGTTAATGCAGTAACTACTGCTATTTTAACATTTTTGAATGCACTTAATGGAAGGAAAAGTGCCGCTTTTTTCTTTAAAAAAATTCGGAATGTCAGCGGAAATGCAAGTTTTGAGGTCCAGTGAATACGTTTTGGATCGTATCTTTTAATGTTGCCTGTTTACGCGTACGTGGTAATTTCTTTGTTGCTAGGATAAATAAGAAAACTATTAACTCGAAATTTAATATTTTTATCAATAGGAAATGGATTGATTGGAATTGGACCAAAATCGTTACCCCTGGAAGCGATCTTTTCGGCTTGTTCAATCGTGTGACGATTGTCCACCAAAAAATACAATTAACAGAGTAAGAGATCAGAAAACTATTTCTTTGAAGACTGCTAAGCCTAACAGAGGCACAAAGGCAAAATTTAAGAGATCACAGCAATGCAAAATATTAAGGTGAAAGGATGAAATAATCTCCTGGTCTTTGGTTGTAAAAAGAAAAATTGTTCCTATGGAAACATGAAAAACATAGTGCGCTGGATGAATAAGATTTTTTAAGTCCCAGGTTTCCGGCGTCATGCTATTCAGGTACACTGATAGAAAATTATTATATCCTGTGGAATACCCTTCGAATATTTTAAGAGAATATTCCGAGTTTGTGAAACCAAAAGTATGTAAAAATAATTTCTGAATATGACTTGTAACTATTAAAAAATCACATCCTATTTATTTTAATACTCAATAAAAACCGTGGCGAAATAAGTGCGCAGACAAAGACAGAGCCGAGTGTAAGACATTAACAGAGGGAGACAATTCTAACTTGTTTTTAACGAAAACCAAATTTTTCGTATCACTGCCTATTCCGAAAAAGGAATGCTGTGATTTTATTCGAATGCCTGAATACTTGCACGAGGTGTAAAGTTCTAATAATCACCCACTTTTGTTCATCACAGTTAGGAGTAGATGGAAGGATTTGGTTAAGTAAGCGAGCATTCGTTTTGGGCGCAGTAAATAGATTATGGCTACACAGTACAGCTGCGAAGCGTAATCGATGCTTTAAATGGCGTATTTTAGTGTTGAGAACAAGAGTGTGAAGCCTGTTTACTCCATAACTGAATGAGGTGTTCTCATTTATAGATTTGAAAATTAGCGCTCGTGAGTGTGACCGTTTAAAGGACGATCGTCTTATGACAACCAAACCAAGAATCCTCGACCACGAACTATTTTCTATTGTGCAAAAGAGACCCTATGCATAATGGTCCTCGGAGGCCCCGAAATCATGGCGTCGACGTTATGCAAAAATGTGTACTAATATAGGAGGATTGCCTTGATAATAAACAGAATTTACAACTTTCTGAGCCAAGTAATTTGGCAGAAACGAATTGTAAGACCTCAGAATTAGAATTCATCTGGTGAGTTTACGTAGATGTTTACACAAGTAGGTACACATTATGTATGCGTGAGTTTATTGAACTCGTAATTCATAGTTTCATTCGCTCGTTCGTTATGAATTCGACCTAAAGTACTTACTCTACGCAAGCATTGCCTTAGTTTCGAACTTTAATCAGCAACGGAGACAAAAGACAGATGAAATCCGATTGATCCATTTTACTCCAAAAATATCGTCACTCTAAACTTGATCCGAGGTCCACGTACCGTCTTTTGAAATCACTCTTCCTTGGGGACAAGCGAAATGGGAACAGACTTAACTTCATTTGATGAATCACATTTGTCAAACTTCTTAACAATCTCCTGGCTTCATAACTCCATTCCGCTTCCAAAATCAGCTCCTAAAACTACGTCAGACTCGAGCGCAAATGTTAATTCATGCTAATTTACCATCCAGAGAAATCTAATGCAAAATGATTGGTGGAAGGACCCTTAAGACTTCTTGTAAACCCTTAAATTAGGGACCTCGCCCTGGCGGATAGGTTGGCGGAGAAATATGGGAACATACCCGAGGCCAGCCGAATGTTGACGTCAGTTCGCTAACTCGTGGCTTAGAAAACGCGAATAACACCCCTCGATTAAAAGAGTTTCCTTATTTGGAAGGTAATTAAGCAGTAATCTGCAGTATTTCAGAATCCTATAATAATGAATTATGGGTAAGAGAAAACTGGAAAAGGGCATATTGATTTTTTTTCCATTTCCAATGTCCTTTTTGCACAATCTCAGTCCAATTTATTTGAGGTTACAGAAATGTAAAGGTTTTCCAGTATTTTCTCATATAACAAGAACAAAGGTTAATTTTACAAATTTCATCCATTCATAAAGTAAATTGTGTAATGCCGGGTTATTGTTTTTTATTCTGGATAGTAAAGTCCAACTTTTTGCATGATTTCGAGTTCATAACTAGAGAGTATTTTCACAAGTTTAGGAAAAACAACTTGACCACGCCATCTTTCATTGGAAAGAGATTTAGTCAGTGAATGGTGCCGGATTTGCATAGTCCCAAAGAGATTTTACAGATAGGACGATTTTTGTCCCTGCTATATAGGAAATTGTGCATTTTTTGGGCGTTGAAATAACGTTTAGACATTTTGTTAGGCGAGGTGTGTTTCAGTTTTAGGAGTTCGTAGTTTATTTTGGCCAAACACCAAAAAGTTGAAACTTCTGTTTCTAATTAACAAAATGACACATAGACACGTGTTGTTTACACGTCGACGCCATGGTTCCGTATCCGTCGATATCACTTCAGTAGAATAAGTCCTTTCGCCCACTGGAAAAAGTAGCTGATCTGTGACCGAGGCTAATTGGATTCGTTGTCACGTTTAACCACGTTCGGCCTTCTTCGAACTGTCTAAAACCCACACGAACGCGCATTTTACGCATATGTCTTACTCAATAGAGGATGAATTTCGATGGGCCACGTATGTTGAGAAATTGAAAAAAACCACACGCTATTGTTTTACTTTCAATGATGCAATTCTAAGCATTGAAAAAGCTTCTCTATCAAGCGGTAGCTATACAATCCCTTTGCACTGTACAGTGCAGCCATCTATGTCTTGCATTTATAAAGAGTTTCCGCGTATTGTTGGCGAAACCACACCTTTCTATCTTTTCCTAGTCCAGAGGACAAAATGTGGGTCACCTCTGAACTTGAATATAATTCCTGCTTAGTACATAGATCAACAAAAGGAATCACCGAAAAGAATAAATATTGAGCTTTTTATATTTTTATATTGGGTTGAATTTAGTGCCAGGGTAAGTGCATTCTTTACTGATCAATTTTAATGTAAGATTTGTCCCTTTTTTTGTAAATTTAGGCATGAAATTACAATCTGAGAAGCTTATTTCAAGAGTTCACTATTTTTATCCGGCAACACTTTGGCATATGCAGTGGACAGAGTAACAAAATTTAATTGCTATTGGATATTCTCGACCGTGAGAACAGTTCTTGAAGTTGTGACTTTTAAAAAAAAGTTAATTTGGCCCAAAAAATTCCATTTGAGACAGCTTTAACTAATCAGAGAGGCTAATTTAGATAAATTTTCGAATTAATATTCATATAAAAAACATATTTGTTGTTTACCATAAGGACCGACGCCGTATAGAACTCAGAAACACTTTATGAGCCAATCATTAATTTAAATGCATTTCTGTTCTGGATTTCAATCGAGTCTAATGCTTTTAAACAATGTTTCGTCGGCGTAAAGTCCGCTTTTTTATAACATTACTTAGAGCTAACAAACTTCGCCTTTATTTTATTATTATGTACTTTTCTTGCTACTGAAACAAAATTGTACAGAGTAGGTCTACTTAGGACAGTATCATCAACCCTTATTATAAAAATGGCACATTCACTAATGTTGGTGGTCAGTTACTGTGGGTATCAGGTACCTACTGCGCTCCCTTTATATTGACTGCACATACCTCTCACGTGGACACATCGCCCTCATTCTTCGGGGTCATCCATCACTTTCCTGCCCCTTCTTCCTATCCTTGGCTTTCAATTTGTTACCACGTGCTTTCGAGTTTTGAGATCTTGTATATTTTCCTGACTAACTACTTGAATCAGAGAGTTGTAACTTCTGTTACCTCTTAAATTAATCTCCCAGTTGACGTATCCGCACGTTATTATACTATGGCCGCCGAGGGCGCGCTTAAGCGCAGTACCTTTTACCCACTGGAAAAACAAGCTGATCCGTGAGGCTTACTGGATTCCTTTCCATACGACTTTTGAGGATTATTTGAACCGTGGCACCCATGAACGCCCATTTTCACACATCTATTACACCATTACATCACTCAATTGACGATGAATACTTGTGAGTGGTTGTATGAAATCACTTAAATGGAGAAAATGGATGATTACAAGCTTTTCTTGTACACTAAAATACGCCATTTTTAAGAATTGAAATTACATTTTTGTAGCTGGACAACTGTACCATTACAACTTCTCCGGTCATTCTGATTTTTACATAGATATACATTTCCTTTTTCTTATGATTTCCCAACATTAACTCCATTGAACTCATTTACTAATTTCAAATATATATTGTTCTCGTTCTTTTTCTGGACGATTTATCATTTTATGTAAATTATTCTAGAATATAATAGATACCTACCACAATATACGAGATACCTACCAAAATTGGTTTGAATTTTTTTATGAAATACATGATTCATTTTACCCATCATACTAATATTATACGGTAGGTATAAATATTAAGTAAATATATATACAAATATTATTTATTAATTTATTATTTTAATTTCACAATAGGATTAAATAAACACGTATTGATCATGTGCTAAATACTGAACCTCATCCTTGATTTTTTAACGCAATTAAAATATACGTGCGTTATACTTGTATTGTGATCAATGGATTTATACGGGGAAAACATTTATAACAGTTTCGCCTCATTGGGTTCAAAATGTGAAGTAGTTTTTTTTCAGCTGACTTTCAGATATTCAATGAACGTGGAACTTTGCATGCAAACGAAGGTAGCATTTCAACACTTCATCAAATTTACGTTGAGCCCATTTCTTATCCCAACCCAACGTCTCCCTCTCTAACCCGTAAATCCGGATAAACCCGGCAATATCGCCAGAAAACCACGATGACATGAGTATGGATCCAAAGGTTTTAGTGCTGGGAGTTCATACCTTAGTTGATTCTCCACGGTATCTTAAACTAAATTTTCACAATGTCACAAATGAAATATTTTCTGGCGCTGACTAAGAAAGGCTACCGTTGAAAGCATTATTATTATTATTTTGTAATAAACTTCTGAAATCAAGTTTTTTTTATCATCCTATCTATGATCCAGTAATACAGAGTATATTCTCCGATTAAAACGCAGTTAGCATCCTCTCACAACACTAATTGATAATTATTTTTGGCCATTGAATAGAAATCGTATGCACTTTAGTACAGTTTGAATTAAGGTTGTGTTTTAAGTAACTATTTTTTTATAATTCTTTCCTGCACTTATAGTGAAATAAATGTGCTCTCATTACAATACCACTATCTTCTTCTTATAAAATAAATCGAGAGCACCCCTCCCGGGACATTAAAGGGGGATTTGAATTTATCCAAATGCGCCATCGGGTTTCCTCTAGCTCAGCATCCCTGAAATCGGGATATGGCCATCTTCTGAAGAGACATGAAGACGCAAGTGTCAGAGAAAAACGGATTTCGGGCAATAAAAGAGTCCCGAGGAGAATTGGTAGTTGCCAATCTTTCGTTCATTCCGAATATCCGTCGAACAGATAAAAAATTCGGTATCCATCATTTTTTTTCGCTTGTTTACGCATTTAATGGGAAAAAGACTTGGGCGGAGAGAAAAAGAGAGCCGCGTTGACGCGCTGAGAGATGGAGCAGCACTTTCCAATAAATCAAGCAATCCATGCGCACAGCTTTTATAAGCAGTTGATGAAAAATCCCCTTCTCCCTTCACACCCCTCCTGCGGAACAGAGAGGGAAGGAGAAAAACGAACAAGAAGGGGGGTCGGGCGAAAGCGGTGTCGGAGCATTTATCCTAGTATTCTCATCCCTTCGCGCGGAAGACGTCATTCTTGTTTTTTTTTGGAAAGATATGAGAATGTAGTCTGGGGCAGACGGTGGCGCTGTGGGAATGTGCTCAAAAAAACGTTCGGGTGGAAAAAAATAGAAGTACGAATAGCGATATTGCGAATGTCTTTTTGGCGATGGGATGAAAAAAATAATCACAAAAAAAACAAACACAAACACATCACCAATCGCTTCAGTTTCTCATCTCCCTTGGCAACGTAAACGCTTTGCGAAAACGTATTTTCGTCACTTGATAATCGCCTGAACTCTAGATAAAGATTTCTTCTCGTTTTCCTGCAGGAAAAAAATGAAATAAACGATCATTCACCATTCGCGCGGGAATAAACAGGACGGATTCATTTTATTTTTTTGCCTGTGTTTGCTCAGAAGCCGTAACCGACTCTGGGAAAAAATAGAAAGATTTGTTATCCTTGCTAAAAGGGTTTGGAGACGGCTATGAAAAAAAATACCTCTTCATTTCACGACTGCAAGTTTTTGGTGTTTTTTTCCATCTGACGCGAAACCTTATTTTCCGAACAACTCGTAATGTATATTCAAAATTTTTTTCCGCTCCTAAAACGAATCACTTTTTCCCTCAAGCGAGCGACATGTAATCAAATAAGAGTCCCTGAATTATTAAAAAAAGGTTTTAACATTTACTAAGGGCGCTTCCCCATGGAAAAAATGCAAATACTCTCATTCTCACATTTAAATAAAGTTTTCATTAATTGAACGAGAGGAAAGAAAAGCAGAAATAGTTTCTTCGTGTTGTAGTTCATTCTTAAAAAAATCGTTCCTTTACAAATCGGAAATATATTTAAAGGAAGAATTCCTCTAAAGACCATTTTGTTTCAAAGAGAGACATGTTATCATATTTGCAATGGGATGTGAACATGTTAAATTCACATGTCTATAAAATTCCTAATTTTCATTTTTGACCTGAATGTTTTAAAATAAATAATTCCAAGAAACTGCGGGAGATGCCTCAACAGTAACTTATAACGGAATTATCCGCTAATATGCATTTCAATGCAAAAATTTCAGAGTGTAAAAATCCCGGGCAAGGCGAATGATTTTTACACTCTGAAATTGTAGCATTGAAAATAAGTAATATTACATAGTTTAACTCCTTGATACTTTCTTGCAAGCTAGCATGAATTACAGAGGCCTAAGGACCGTACTTTGAAGAATTTTAAGTGTTTGCGCAAATCTATTCAATAAATTACTTTTTAAAAAAATTACTTTTCGAACGCACCATTTATATGCTACGAAACACGGCATGTACTTATGATTCATGCGTAGCTCTTAATTGAGAAGTCTGAAATCGGTTGATTTTTATTATCCATCGAAAATCGATAAAATATTTTCCCGTTTCTAAGACCACATTTATCTAAATGTTTCAGCAAATTTCTTTAACTCAAAATCGGACTTGAACTGCCTAATTTCTTGACCGGAGGGAAAAAATTGATTAACTTGAAAAATAATTCCTTTCTAAAATGGTCAAAAACTGAATGTATAAAAGTTGCTGCTGAAGAAAAGTTCTATTTCAGAACATCTTCTAAATTAGATCGATATTTTCATATCCAGCTGTTATCTGCAAATCCGTAGCGAAATATATTTTCCCTCAAAGAAGAAATCACCGATAGATAATTACATTTGCAAGGTAGAACCTCCGTTGATCTTAACATTGCACAATAAATAGGAAGTTCGTCCGTCCCAAATTAATTTGGAAAAATATAATCATATTCAATTCATATAAATGCATCTTTAAACATTTTTAACTTAAGCACTAAAATTCTTATCGATTTTTGTGACATTGTATCAGCTTAAATTAAGTAATTAAGATTTATGACGAGCAAATAAATGCGATGAAATTGACATTACTGAAATCAAATTTAAATGAATCTGATTAAAATGCTCACTTTCAAATTTCATTACGTACGAAAGATATTGAAAAAAAAAGATATCATATTCTCTCTTGTATGAATATTTATGATAAGAAGTAAATAATGTTTAAATATTTGTATTTTATTTTAATTTAATAAAATTTTATTAATTATTATTGATTGTTTCCTCCGTAAGATTCCATCAAAATGATTATTTTCAAGTACTTGCGTTAAAGGAAAACGAGGAGGTTTAGGTTTATTTTTCAAAATGTGAAACAAAAGATAATATTTCCAAATATCTCAACAACAAGTTTGGTGAAACAAACGCATTATTTTTAAAACAGATTCAAGACCTTAAAAGACAACGATAGCTATAAAAGCGAATCTGCAGAGTAGCGTGTCTTTTACGCGTCACTTATTTCGACCTAAAAATGGATAAGTAAATAATATTCAGAAGATCGAATGATCTTTGAATTTTGAATTGCTCTAATGGTCGTTTTTCATTCTTTGAAAAAAAAGTCATCGTTATTAATCGATCAAAACCTAGGTCCTTAATATTTTGGTCTGGACTTAATTTCAACTAACCTTCCCACAGCCATTAAGGATATTTATAACTCGCAAGCATATAATATTTATCACAATTTTTGTATAGATATTATTTTTGAGTAATCATCGTCCTCCATGTTATCTAATTTGATCATCTAATTTGATCACAGGGTAGTTTTACACACGTGATAATATTTGATTGGCGAATGCAAATTCTTTTTTTTTTTGCTCACCGCTGCTTCAACCCCTTTACAAATGGTTAAGCCAAAACCAAATGATGATTTTTTGGTACTGTTTTGATTGCTGAAAGTTAGCAATGAAACCGTGGATTGCAAATTAATCAAATATACCTGTACATAGTAGAACGGTACCAAGGTTTTTCATTAACGCGCATCAATACTTCAACAGTCGATCCTTCCCTTTCATCTCTGAATAATAATTCGCGACGCTCATTAAGTTAAGCATGAAGACTGAAACATAACTGAAAGTTAAGCCTCCGCTCCAACAGCTAATGAAAATATTCCACTTGGAAATGATTATTCTTGACAATTCCTTTACGCCCCACTTTGAAGTCCAAAACAGTCATTTTGTTATAAAGAACTGGTGCAAAAGTCTAAAAACACTATTTATAGGTAAACCGTATTTTGTATGGTAGCTTATTCCGCACTCCAAGCGAAAGAAAGTTCCGACTTCCCGCCATCGTCTAAGGAAGTCGTCTCTTACTCTCAAAAGAAGTTTTGACTCAATTACCAGTTAACCAATGTGAGGTAGTGAGAGATTGCCGCATGAAAAAACTCTTAAAAGCCCGTCAACTCTTTGTAAAGTCTTTCTTTATTCCTTATTCTTTTTCTAAAGCCGAAGTACAACAGTAAAAAAGCTATTTATTCCTTTTATCAACAACCCTTGCTTATTCTTTATTTCCTACATCGAAGTAAAAAAATCAATATAAATGTCTATATAGTCTGTGTGTACGTGTAATTATATTATTATTATTATTAGTTAATCTATCGATTAAGGCAGGTTTTTGGATAGACACAGCTCCTAAATAAATATTTTGTGACTCCTAGAAAAACATCTACATCCAGCATCCTACCCCACATCAGGTCGCTCTTCAGCTCTGAGTACTTTCTTTCCTCCCTTCATCCCGTCCATTATTCCTATCCTGTTCCTTCCCTTTCCTCTTTTGCCCAACATTCTCCTTAAATATATTTCCATGTGAATGAATATTTGTTCGCCGTATGGCGGGTTTTCGTGTTTGAATGTGTATAATGTGATTGTAATGATGTGTGTGAATGTAATAATGTGTTGGAAATTCAGCGCGACAGGTATGGGATGAGAATCAATATTGATAAAACAAAGGTCATGCGATTTTCTAGAAAGAAAAAGGCTAAGCTTAACATTAAAATAAGAGGGCAAAAACTAGAGCAGATAGAACAGTTTACGTATCTCGGAAGTTATTCTCTATTACCGTCTTCAACATCCAACTGCCGGTCAATACCCCCTTCATCCACCTCTCCTGCCTCCTGCCTAGGATTTCTCTCAACAAACCCCTCTCTTCGCCCACAATACCAAGTACTTCCTCATTTGTTTTCTTCTCTGTCCATTTCACCTATATATATATAATATATATATATATTATTATTATTATTATTAGGTAATCTACCGGTTAAGGTTGGATTTTGGATGGAAACAATCACTAATTCAACAATTTGTAACCCCCAGCAAAACATAACATCCCACTCTACATCAGGTCCCTCTTCATCTCTAAGTACTTTCCTCCTCCCTTCATCCCGTCCAACATCCCTATCCTGTTCCTTCCCTTTCCTCTTTTGCTCAACATTCTACCCTCTATCACAGTCTTCAACATCCCGCTGCCGGTCAATACCCCCTTCAGCCACTTTTCCTGCCTCCATAAGATTGCTCCCAAGAAACCCCTCTCTTTGCCCACCATACCAAGTACTTCCTCATTTGTTTTCTTCTCAGTCCATTTCACCTTCTCCATTCTTCTCCACACCCACATTTCAAAAGCCTCCAGTCTACGTCTATCCTCCTGTTTCAAGGACCACGTTTCCGCGCCGTACATAACTATGATCCATATCAAATTTTTTACGAGTCTTTTCTTAACATCCTTACTCAACGTCCCTGTCATCACCTCCCTCCTCCTTGTGAAAGCCTCTTTGCCTAGCGCAATTCTTCTCCTTACGTCCCTACTACTTTGACCGTGTTGGTCCAAAACACTTCCGAGATACGTAAACTGTTCTATCTGCTCTAGTTTTTGCCCTCCTATTTTAATATTAAGCTTAGCCTTTTTCTTTCTAGAAAATCGCGTGACCTTTGTTTTATCAATATTGATTCTCATCCCATACCTGTCGCACTAAATTCCCAACACATTATTACATTCACACACGTCATTACAATCATATTATACACATTCAAACACGAAAACCCGCCATACGGCGAACAAATATTCATTCGCATGGAAATATATTTAAGGAAAGAGATAGAAATACATATAAAGGACGAACGCAGTAGATGTGTGGAAGGCTGAATCGAGCAGATCACAAGTGTAAAAATGTTTCCTTGGCCGGGACTCGAACCACTGAAGTGGTAAGAGCATCGGCCCGGCAATTCGAAAGATCCGTAGTTCAAGTCCCGGTCAAGTAAATATTTTTACACTAGCGATCTGCTCGATTCCGCCTTCCCCACCTCTCCTATGTTCGTCTATTATATGTGCGCCTATCAAAATATCAAAACTCCAAAAGAGAAAAACATTTACTTTTCTGTGGTATAACCGCCTTTCTCACCGGAAGGAAGAAGACTGAAAGCTTAAGAAAAAGGTGGTAATACCACAGAAATGTTAAAAAAAACAAAGCATTGTGTTTTTGAGATGATTGTTTTTTGTATTTTTTTGCATGTGAATACATTTATCCTTACCTAAACATTTTGACGTGAACGTTTATCCATTATTCACCAACATTCATGTTCATAAGAAAAATTGCTTCCTACATGTAAACATTACAGTTACGCCACTGCTACCAACAAAGAATGTGAAAAGAAATGAGTACTACCGAATTATAATTAGTTGAGTACTTAAAGTTCTTGATCCTATCAATGAAAACATTTGGGATTACAGCGTTTTTACATGGATCTATGTACTTAATCTAGAGTCATTCATACAATTGCAGGTTTCCCTTCAAAAATAATTACATTTTATTCTTTTATACTATTATTTTATATGAATGCAAAAAAATAATAATTGGCAAATATTTTGACCGTTGAATCACGAGGGTCAACAAAGACTACGCTTTTTTGCAAAAAGTGCACGGCGGCCAAATCTATGAAAAATTTATTACTCACTATTTAAATGATGAGGGTCGTCATCAGTTTGAACGCCATGACATCTTCTCCCCTATTTTAATTGAATGGGGCATTTAAAGCTGTTGGATTTCTCCCCCTCAATGTTGATGTTGTCTCTCATCTCACCTACCCAATGTTCTCCCCTCTATGTAGCACTACCATATTTTCAACTTCCTACTCCCAATCAAAACGCTCTCCGTCCATCTTTCCTGCCTCTTTTGAATTTCTCCCAACAATCCACTCTCCTCAACCACCATGTCTAGCACTTCCTCGTTTGCTAGCCTTTCTGTCCATTTCATTGGCCATTCTTTTTCACACTTACAAATCTCAAAAGACTTCAAACCTTCGCCTAATAACTTTTCTCAATGGCCATGCTTCCGCGCAGTACATAACTACGCTCCGCATAAAAATTTTTAACGAGCCTTTTCTTAACATCCTTGCTCTCAACACTCCCGCCATCATTTCCCTCCTCGCGAAAACTTCATTGCCCAACGCAATTCGGTCTCATACGACCCTATTACAGGGTCTGACCCAAAAAATAAGTCGAATGATTTTTCCCTCATAAACGATGATTCCTAAGTGAAAATGATGATACTTGCCTCTCAGGCACAAAAAGTGAACAGCAAGTTGTAAATGAAAGTCCTCGAAAGGCTAAGGAAAAGAGTGGTTTCGCGTCATGAAGGAGATCTTTGCCAACTGGAGGATGCAATATGCTTCTTTTTTCTTCCCGAGAATAAAAAGGAGCTTGAAAGGCAACCATTTTGGAACACTGGATACGGTCAAAAAAGCCGTGACGAGGTGCCGGAACGAAGTTTCCTGCGACGTATTCCAGAAAGCATACCGTGACACGCAGAGACGCAGGCATCGGTGTGCCGAAGCACAAGGGTGCTAGTATTTTGAAGAATCAAAATCAAAAGGCGGGACACGTATTCATAGACACCTGTGACTTGAGGTTCACCAATTCTCCTGGAAATTTGTAGTTATTCTAGAACGTACAACTCACGTCTGTTTCTAGTATAATGTAAAATTTTCGAATTGAAATCACTGCTGTAGCGTGGGGGTTTTTCTTGCAAAATTGTTTTTAAGCTCACGATCATTGTTAAAAGCGCTAAACCATTTTTTTAGTCTTTGCATTAAAGCTTCTGGCAGTCTTTCCGACAAATGCCCCTTCACAAATGCCGCACATCAGTTTATAAATTCCACTCTTTTCTCGGAATCCACAGCGTCTTTGCACTTAAAAAAGAGTCAACTTAATGTGTTTTGTGAAAATTTTCTCATTAATAAATTGCAATCGATAACGATGAAGTTTTAAAGTAGCGAGTTTTACTTCCTGATGGAGATAGTGTCTTTGAATAATGATGATGATGTAAAAGTTTTCAAGTGATTAAATAGTCCCAAGATATAAATGGATCCAAGAAACGACAGTTGTAAGAATAGGGGATGAGTGAGGCGCAAAAGGACTACCGAGAATCGGAGTGAAAATTCCACTCCAACTTTAAACTCAAACGCTTGTGTTAAGGCGGTCTGTCTTGTGAGTGAGAGGAATATTCCCAATATATTTTATTGAAGCACTCCCAAAGAGTATACTTCGTCCTTTGTAATAATAATTAATTAAGCTTCCCACTCTATTTTTATTCATAAAATTTCCTTTAAGTGAGTATCGCTAACACGGGTTCTAATGAGCAGTTATTACATTTCATCGAAACAACTGTTATTTATTCAAGAATACTCACGTATCCTCAAAAATATTAAACAAAATGAAGTGGTATTATCGTCTTTGTTAACTTTGGGGATATTAATGTTTTTCGAACTCTTCGTAGAGGAAACGAAAATGGCGACGTGAGTGAAATACGTTGGGGATTATTGGTGCGTTTTTGTGTCAAAATTTAAAGCGATATGTTCGCTACCAGCTATCATAGAAGCACATTATTGATATTTTAATTACATAAATAAAAAAAATAGAATACATTTTCTGCCATAAGTTCCTTGTTATATAAAATAATTTATGATTTCTACGATGAAAAATATTTTGGTATATTCACGAAATGCTGCCATAGTAAACATGACTCAATCTTCACAATACGTATACCATCAACTGAACGGTATTTTATACAATATATTTCATCAGCATATGCAGTTTCTTTGATAAGAATAATACAAAATATATTAATTAAACATTTTAATATTACATATCAATTTCATTTATAAACACAAAGTCATTGAAAAAGGGTATTTATATTCCGAAAGCACTTAAAGGGAAGGGTTTGTACTTCGGTGAAAAAGTATAATTTAAAGATTTTCAATCATGTTATGAATTGATTGGGTGTGATTATCCAATTAAAGCATTTTCTGTTGACGCACGTTTGTACTTCAGATTTTCAAACTATTATGGCCAGTTGATGAGTGTTAACTTTAAAAATATATGTCCTATTAAAATTTTTATCGCATTAATTTACTTATGAAAAAGTAATTAGTGCTCACCCGTCCTCTTTACATCGCATTTAGATGGAGGAGCCACTGAAATAAGTTAGAAAAATGATCCAATTTACAACTTCTGTAAGTAAGGAACTTTGGACAAAAATACTTAATGATTAAGTTATGTATGAAATTTCGCCAGGCCAATATTAATTTAAATTATCGCCACAGAAATTCAACACTCCACAAAAATGTTCTCAAGGTACCTCAAAATTTACATTTACGTAGAACGCCCATAATAGAATTTTTTCCATAAAAGCGATACTTTCCCCTAAAAGTTCTGACGTCCAAAAGGAAAAAGTATAAAAGCTGACGTGACCCTTAAAAGTTATTCACATTACGGCGCGTCGATGTTGAGACAATATGTAAAGGCGATTTTTCAAACCTGTGCCATATCGTTTTCAAAAGCAAGCTCGTGCGTGTTGTAGGAATATAGCTGGTACTGTACTATTTGGAGTCTCATTAATGACGCCATAACATTGCGATATACATCAGCAAGTTGGCTATTTAACCTTCCCATGGCCTGCGACGTCAGGTAATTCCCAACGCTGGTCTATTTTGCGTACTAACTTGCATGCGATACCCTTACTTACAGAAGGTGCTATCTCTCACTGGAACGGACGTGTATATCGGTCGCATCCGCTGGAGTGGTTTTGAATAAATAGCCCCGTGGAACCAGAGATAAGTTTCGGATAATCATTTTTCTCGGCGATAGAAACAACGCTCTTTATCGAGTGCAACGCAAATGAAGCGGACCGAAGTTATTGTATAATGATACGGCATAACTTAGTAGAGTGTGTGTGTGTATATATATATATATATGTATATATATATACATATTATATATATATATACATATTATATATATATATATATATATACATATTATATATAAATATATATATATATACACACACAAACACACGATATTTCACTAAATTTTCGTAAATTAAAAAAACCTAAAAACGATATTATTTTTGTGTTCCCAAAAATTTTGGTTCCACCACTCGGATCGTAGAAACGAGTTGAGAAAGTCCGCGCGTAAATAATCTCAGAAAAAGCACTTGTTGGGAAAACTATCATTATGAGAAGGTGAAAGACACGATCCCTCTGAACGTTGATATATGCATTCGATGAACGATGAATAAGGTAATGGGGTTAAGGAACTACAGGCCAACTGAGAGGTGGGTGCTTGGGTGCAGTAGGTTTCCCGTTAGTGGGATTTATCAAAGTTTAAAATGGCCCACACTTGGGACTCTTGTGGAAGTGTTCAATTTCGAAAATATCATAATTGGCAGAGTTCTTTTTGAGTCGGTGAGGGTTCAGAATATAAATATGCATAAAGACTACATTAAAATGTTTTTTGGCAATGCAAAACAGCTCTCTGCGGTGGAAAGGACCATTCAATAGAGAAGAAATTCGAGACCACCAGTTAAGAGGTCCGTTGAAATTATAAGATTACACAATTCTTTTCTCAGAGTTGGGAGTAGATAGAGAGTATGGTTTAGAGCGTGGTTGAGAAATATAAACATAGATGGCTGCATCGTACTGTGCACAGGGTTCTTATAATTGCCACTAGACTGCGAAGCGTTTTCAATTCAGTTCAGTGTTACAACAGTCGTTTGCTATCGTCCGTTCACTCTGCTTATCTGGTTTAACACCCTTTGAAATTCACCACCAATTGAAAAAGGTAATGGTGTTATGGATGAACGCAAAATGTGAGATAACGGACAATTCAAAAGAGGCCGAGCATCGTGTGGGTACGAATCCAAGATGACGCAATCACGGAGCTGGAGCAATTTTCCAGTGTTCAAAATGGACCCGAAGCAGAATAGTACACGATAGCTTTGGCATCAAACCGCAAAGTTATGTCTACAGGGAGATTCTTTTGAGAATTTCAACTTTTGGGTCGAAGCAGCTTACGAGGACAAATATTTTGAGATCTCAGAATTTGAACGCAGCACGTAAGAGAGTAAATAAGCAAATTATTACATCATTTTTTCATGCATACGTCAATTGATTTATTACGATAGGAAGATATCTGGTTTTGGAAGAAGGGTTAAGACAAAACACGAATTATTTCGCTCTTAAAAATATGCCAAAGGTTAAATTTCAGTAGAAATGTGCCAAATATAGTTAGAAATATGCCAAAGGTTAAGGATATGTTTCTTAGCTGGTTTACTGTTAACTGCATCCGAAAATGTTTGTTACACGCTAATCAGGTAGTTACGAAAATTTAAAAGATAAAATTCACCTCGTGGAATCAATGAAAAAAACGGTGTTTTCAGCGTATAAAGCCGATTCACCGCGTTACATTAGCGAACTTAAATCCCTTAAGCCAGCGTTCCATCACGATGCCAAAAGGAAAGGGATTATACCTTATCTATGATGTGAAGTTTTGCCTAAGACAGCAAAAAGACAGCGAATATAGTGAACTAACTCCTTTCCACATTGTTCAAAGGAAATAAAACTTGGGTATGTGCCAGATTAAACGAAAATGACGACTAAATGTGATGGGTGTATGGCGTATTCAAGGAGCGCTTGTCCTTAAAATAGGATGAATTCAGTGAATAATTCGAGAAAGAGAAAAGTCTGGGCCGAGAAATTTAATGGGTGAATGCAGTCAAATAGACTCGCGACGAGTAATATTAGAAGTCTCTGCGAAATGATGAGGGTTGCTAAAATAATCATATATTTCAAACAATCTCTCCGAGCAGTGTGCTAATTCCTACTTACAGGAAACCAATCCCTCCTAATAGATCAACAATTCCTACCAACTGTCCAACGGTCCCTACCAATAAAGTAAAAACCCCACCTAACTGAACCAAACCTTCCTAATTGAGCCAATCCCTCCTATTAGAGCTACAATTCCTTCCAATAGTCCAACATAGGTCCCTAATAATCATACAACTCCCTCTAATCTTTAACCAATCCATCTTTTAGCCAATAGAGATGGATTGGTTCACTGCTACCATACAGCTCACAGTGAACTATACCCCTAACATGATGTAAGAGAATTGATACTTGAGTTGAGACGTTTTCTGGAAAGGTAAAAGGACTCGATAGCCATAGGGTTCAATTAAACTCACCGATTGATAGAACAATATTACGCCCCAGCCAACAATAAAATGCATGCACGGAAATGACCCGAAAAAACAAATCGTCCAAGGATTCGCCACAGGATAAAAATCATCTCAATCTTGAGGAGAACGATATAAATCCCGTAGGAAAAAAATTTCAAGTGATTATCACAACACGGGTTTCAATTTTTCCGCTCCCGATCGTCCGCCGATAAGCCCGCGCAGGTACATCATACGTATCATTCCCCCAAGGAGGAGTACCTACTTATTAAGGATAAGGCTTTCAGGGAAGCCCTGTGGGAGAAGAGGAAAGGGATCGATGAATCCTCTCGAGAAATTACGAGTGACAGCGCGGAAAATGGAGGGGAGAGAGACGAATTAAGATTGGACGAGAAAAGAGATGTCCTCGAGGAAATAAATCTGGAGTGTGATGGGGGTAGGAGACTGAAGAGGGGGGAAGGCGCGCATACAAAAGGTCAGAGGGCGTGGGATATTTGAAGTGGAAGTCAAGGGATAAGGAGGCGAAAGGGTGGGGAGAGAGAAGAGGAGCCATGATGGATTTAATTAGGCGCGCGATCAAGAGAACACAATGCATAAATAGAGAGAGAGAGAGAGATAAGGCACGTGGTGGCTGCGGCTCGTTAAAGTATTTTCGCGGGAAATTAGATGACAATCACGCGGACGCAAACCAAGAGAGCGCGGCTTTAATGTGGTTCTGGCGCCAAGTGGAGTTACCGCAGACATCGTGAAAATTTCACCTTCAGAAAGGAAGTTTCATCCATTGGAGGCGCTTCCTGCTTTAGTTTTTCTGCAATTCTTCCTTAGAAATACGAGATTCCTTCCTCAATGCGCACCCTTATGGATGAAGATTTAGTCTTAGAGCACTGGTCGCAATGACAGTTATAAAGTAAAGAGTAATTAGCTATTGGTAAAGAGTAATATTTTCGCATTCGTGAGGAAATAGAACATTATAAACTGAGTCACGTACCAAAATCATTAGAGGGTTTAGGTTGGAAATTACTCACGGAGCGAGGGTTAAATTACAGATTTAATCTCTTGCATCAAGTGAAGGGATATCTCTTAAGCAATGATGATGAAAATGTTTCATTAGCCTCATTGTACTACGGTAAGGGAGATATTTTAAATAACATGAAAGGGATTAAGAGTAGACCAGATGGATTTAAGATCTCATTTTTCTTTATTTTTCGACATAATTGGGGCGAGAGCGGGCATTTTTCGCACGAGCAATAAGGAATCAGAATACGGTTATCTGCCCGCGCTAGGGGGAAAAATATTTTTGGTCAAAAATAGTCGGGCTCGTAATCAGCCCCTGCCACACACCCTATCTGTGACATGCAGGGTATCATATGCGTATGTATTTAGAAAGTATAACTCCAAGGAAGTAACGTTAGAAGCCCTATTACTTTCGAATTACTAATCTCATTGAGGAGGAAATGACGATTTGACTAAAATATGATTGTCAATTGTTAATGCGATCATCAGTTTAAAGTAAACAAAAATGTTGATGACTATCTTACAAAAAGCAATTTTAATACTTTTATAATTAATTAAACGAAACTGTATTTTTTAGTACAAACTTAAGTCAAACAACATATATTTATGCAACTAAATATTCATTAGTAATTGACTTTTTACAAGCAATCAGTATCTCCAATTTCTTCTCAAAACATTAAAACTTCCTTGGCTACGCAATGTCAAGTTCCACAATACGCCATCAATATACGCGATTTCATGCTTACATTTCATTCTTTCATTAGTATGTTTGATAACGTTTATTGTTATCATTATAAACACACTACTGCAACTTTTAATGACAATAAATGAATTTAAATTGTATGTGTATATATATATATATATATATACACTTATATATATATAAGTATATTACATTACATATAATATATATAGAAATAACGTGTGAGTGATCTTTTATGTGTTCTTATATTGTTTTTTGCTGTCCAAGTTATATATATATATATATATATATATATATACACACACACATATATATATATATATATATGCATATATATATATACATATATCTTCCGCGTGGGACCTTCCTCGCCTCTAAAACAACTCCCACCCGAATTTCCACCTCTCTTTCTTTAAAACCGGATCTTGTCACCCTTTGCAGCCTACTCTATCCTCCGTGCAAAACCCCCGTTTTCCCCTAATGTCAACCAAAAGAACTACCACTCCAGCACCCCATACCTAAAGCCAAAAACGAAGTAGTGAACCTTTTGTCCTTGCCTCTAGGAAAAAACAAGTGCTCGCCACTAAGCGAAGGCCTATCCTTCTGCCCCACCCCTAGAACCAACCACGTTGACATCGTCACCGATACTTCAAACTTCTGCCGCAATTTATGCTGGCAGTCTCATTGGAAATCGGAGCCGTTCCCTCCGAACCATTAGACCATTAATTCAGCACTTACCCGATTCCGTCCAGCCTAAAAAAATAAACCCAAACCACTCCTATTCAACCATCCAAAAGAAATCTTTATCAACCTCCTTCATACAAAGATTTTTGATAAAAAATGCAGCTCCACCCAAGCTACGTGATTTTTCCGGTACCAGATCTTCCTAGGACACCATAACCGGCACAGAGAAAGGAACTGCCCCCCTGCCCTGATGTGTGAATTTCACACGCCGTCGAGCTTAGTACTGGGTGAACTCTACCATCACCTACTAAACCGACCTTCGGGTTGATTACTGTGTTTATGGTTATGGTTATATATATATATATATATATATATATATATATATATATATATATATATATATACATACATACATACACACAGTTCAAACAATACACTCGTATCTTTAGAGAATCACGTATAAGTCCGAAAAAGCGTTTCAATATTCTCCCTTCCGAAATGTTTCACGTTCAGGAATGCTTATGCCTACAAAAAACAGTTTAAAAGTATTAGTTAGCACACGGCATTCTCCCTCGACGTAAAATAAAATTCCACGCGTGGGTAAATGAAAAACTTCGTAAGCACACCGTGGCATACGATTTCATTATGACAGATTGTTCGAAATCCCTCGGCGTCAAGTTGGAAATTAAGTAGCTTGAAGATGCAGTTTATTCATGCTTCTTTAATTTTTGAGCGCTCGAGAGCCCTCTTTCCATGGGGGAAGACGTGCTTAAGAAAATGCATGCTTTCTTTTCTTCGTAACTTCTTAACAGTAAATTGCCCACCATCCCATCTCTGCAGGTCATTTATTCATCCTGCTTTTAAAGTGTTGTAATTATAATTCACATACTTTGAACAGCTGCGAGGACCAGTTTATTATGGTGAAAAAATGTAAACTATTTTTCGAGAAGAGAGATACCGAATTTCAAGAGTTGCGTTATGGCAATAGAAACATAAGTACCCAATTAAAACCCAAAAATACCTTCACTTGAAACTAGACATTTTGTACATGTCGCATTTCCCAAATAGAAGACCATCGGCGGACCATTAATTAGTTTTTTAATTAACATAACATTAATGCAAACGTAGCGGCAACTTAACTATTAGTAAATATTAGAAAAATAAATTAGATTATATCAGAAAAAAATAAAAACATACGAAGAAGGGCCTTTTGTACGGTAATTACATTTTAATTTGACAAACTAGGATACATTTTCCCAAATAAAATCACACAGGACCTTTTTCTGGTGGTATTATTTCAAAATTCCAAGAAAATATAAAACTTTCAATAATAGGTGCAAACGCCAGGGGTTACCACAGCGAGTAAGTTACTTATTTAACTATACCATGAAGGACTTTGGTAAGGGTTGTGGTCGAAGAAAAAGAAATTCACCCAAAAGATTCTAGGGGAAAGAATATCTGATTACTGTCACAGCATCTGCCTAATTGAAGTGGTCGAAGGATATTGTTTACTAATTATCATATTTCACATTTGCACATACAAACATTATTTATATCTTTGATCATAAGCCTATAGGTTGAAATACTAAAATAATGCCGCTACGTACAATTAACCTTAAGTTTAACAATTTTTAATTCATTCAAAGAATGACCAAATGTAATTGTAAAAATATTAGATAAATAATATGAATGAATCTGAGGATTTTTTTATCAGAGTGGATTGGTTTTATGGAGTGATTTTTCGGGGGTAAGTACCCCTGCAAAAACTCATCATCATGTTCAAAAGAGAATGATGATGGGAGAGACAATTATATTTGACCGCATTAGACCATATTGGATTCTATTGGAACCCTTTAGACAATATTGGACCCTATTAGACCATTTTAGAATAAATTCGACTCCATATGCGTGGGACATAGATATTTTCTATTTGCCAAATTCTTACAATTCCGAATACGTAATCTCCGCGGGTATAATTAAAATTGCAAGCGAAGCAATTATTCCCCTTATTTCGTCTAAATATACCCATCTCCCACTACTCATGGAAATTGCTCCACAAATAACAACCTTGGAACCCATTACAACGCTATTCTAACAACAGTTCCGGTCCACGAAGATTGCTGGAGCACCCTTAGTTTTCATGGCAACAACAACATTATAAGAATTTATTAAGACACATAGCAGCAATGTGCTTAAAGGTGACTTTTTCGAATTATGGCCATTATTTGTCCGTTTTTTTCCATTTCTGGGTATGAGAAAAAGGCAAAATTTTACTTCCATTCAACTCGAATTGGCTTCATACTTCTTTCCTTACAGTCGGAGATATCCTCCTGAGAAAGAATGAAACACGTATCTTTTTGCCCGGCGAGGCCACTTATTGCATCCTTCTTGGGATTTCCACTCCTATCTGTGCTTTTATTGTGTCACTACCGAGAGCCCGAAAACTTTCGTACATTTAGCATTGCTAGATACTAGATGGTGATGACGATTAACGGATTTAAGGGATATACAAATTTAACCTAGTACAATATTTATTCCATCATTCAAAGGAATATAGTATACCGAATAAAGGGGGGGATCGAGATGGTGCGGGGGCTAACGTACTGGCTTCCCACCCTGAGGGCGCGGGTTCAAATCCCGGCGGTGTTGAATATTTTTCAGAGGTATCTCGATCCCTACTTGAGGTGTTTTGTGGAGGGCACTTTGAGTGAGTACGCCGTCCGTCGGACGGGACGTTAAGCCGCGGACCCCTTGGCGCCTTTCGTAAAGAGTAGGCTAATGCCGACGCCGGGTTTCTCTCCACCCTTCATCCTTTCCTGTCCTTCCCCTATGGCGCAAATGACCTTAGCTGTCGGTCGCCTCCCCTCAAAACTACTACTACTACCGAATATAGGGGACCAACCGAATAAAGTCGAATGCTAAGGAGAATAAAATTTGCAGGCTTGATGGGGTTAATCGATAGAATAACAAAGTGATAAGCTGAGACAAACTAATTTTAAGTTAATGATCATGATAATTTATCCCGACTATCATAGAAAGGCGTAACTCACTCATGAAAATTAAATAAGGTTTCAACTTCAGGTCGAGATATTCTGAAGATTTCATCTAAGGTATCTACATACATAGCTATAATCCATTGGAACTTGCGATGAACACTTTCTCTGCGGTGATCAAATGACTACGTTCAGCATGGAATCTTAAAATTGACGCCGATGCATTCAACAAAACTTCTTTTTGATGAAAATATAACCCATTCTTTGTAAAAAAAAATACAACACAGATTTTTGTTACACTTTCATTTGAGTGAAAAAAACTCGCCTTCTCACGCTCCCTCAGGATATGTGTTTATGAACTCTCAATGTTTCCGAAATACTCGTCATAGATGAGGGAAATGTCGACTCGACCCAAATTCGTTTGAAAATTGTTGATACGTTTCTCAGTTTGAATTTAAACCAAACTGATAGCTAGTATGTAACAAAGAACTATTACAGATGTTGACAAGCTTAAAAACGTAAAAGATGTAGATTTTTAGGGGTGCCTTTTTCGTGTATCAATAAATTATAATAGATTTGATGTTTATTACTCAAAACTGATCAGGATTAACGATATTACAGATCTTGATCAAAGATAATTCATAAGATGGATGAAGTAGATATCCTACTTTGAAACTCGGGAAGACGGCCACTGAGACCCTCGATATGATCAAGCAGGCTTATGGGGACACTGCCTTAAGCCGTTCCACAGTATTTGAGAGGCACAAGTTGTTTAAAGAGGGTAGGGAGCTCGTTGAAGACGACCATCGCCCCGGACGGCCGTCGACGGCAAGAACCGACACGAATGTGGACAGAGTGAGGACACTGCTAAACGCAGGCCGACGCTTAACCAGTGAAGAAATTGCAGACCAGTTGGGTCTGTCTGCATCCAACGTCCAACGCATTATTTCACAGTATTTGGCCATGCGCAAGGTGTGCGCCAAGATGGTGCCGAAAATTCTGCCATGGCGCGCTCGTCGTCAGACAGCTCCTGGCCAAATACGGCGTTGCCACGTTGCCGCACCCGCCCTATTCTCCCGATCTGGCACCACCGGACTTCTTCTTCTTCCCCCTGATGAAAAGACAGCTCAAGGGACGACGTTTTGACTCGATAAAGGCCGTTCAAGAGGCTTCGACGAGGGTCATCAACGGCATCCCCAAAGAAAATTTCCAGCGGGCGTACGGGGAATGGGAGCAACGTTATACTAAGTGTGTAGCAGCTCAAGGAGCATACTTTGAAGATTATTAAGTCGATGTAAGTATATCGTCAATAAAATTCTTGTAAAAAAATCAGTCCTGCCACTTTTGGGTACGACCCTGTAGGTCCTAGTTCCATGAAAACTGCTTATGCAATGACCAAGTATTGGGCCACTTCTGGGGTGCTGAATTCTATCTCAGCTATTTTGTTATGAGCACCTAATTCCTCTTCAGGTGAGACAGTCTGACCTGAAGAAGGCCTCAGAGAAGGTCGAAAGCGTAAACTTTCTGAAATGTGAGTGCCCTTTTACGCATTATCTATTCATATTTTTGCGTTCTATTGTGACGTCCAAATGTTTCCCTGCAGGAACACACGCGATCATGTCCTCTAACTGATCGTATATCCTATCGACCTCTTCCTCCGTATGGTTTCTCGGTGGCATGTATACCTGAATAATAACCAAGTTCGTCGGTTCTGCTTTTATCTCTACTAGTAGTTTTCTATCCATTGCCTGTTCTATGTTGAATACGCTTCTTCCTACCCCTTTATTTAATACTATAGCAACCCCTCGTTGGCTCTCATCCCCGCCGCTGTATATTATTCTATAATTATCACTCCAGTAATCCCCGCTATCCTTCCATCTCACCTCTCATAGACCTAAAATATATTTACAAATAGTATACAAATTATATTTCCCCTTTCCATCTCTCGCTTAATATTCTACAATTTTCCAGCCCTCATCATTGTCCTAACATTCCACTTTCCTATTCTAACTTATTTGGTCTTCTTCTCCTGCGTCTTCTGTCCTGCTGCTGCCGGTTTCCCCTTGCAAGGGTTTCGTGGGATGACGACCGCGGAAGCCTTGCCTCCCCCGCTGCCGGGCACGGCAAACGGTCGATTGGGCCGAGCCCCGTAGTTGCCAGGACTCAAAATCTCTGTATAGTCCATCATGTTAATCTTAGGAATGATAATTGAGGTGGTTTCCCGTTGCCTTCTTCAATAGTGTTTTTAACGTGACACCATCATTTATTGGCCGCCCCACTGGGGTAAGACGCAATTGCAGCCGCCTGACTGAGGAACAGACGCTGCGTGGACTACCTTTCGTCTGGCTCCTAACCTTCGACCTATCTGGCATGGGTGACCCTACCAGGAGCAATTACTATTACTCCCGCCGAACAGCTCTAGGGGTCATCGGAACGCACAAGCCCTTCCAACACGTCAAGTTTATAGTCCGGGGAGGGATATATATATATATATATACATATCTATATATATTTATATATGCATATATATATATATACATCCATATCCCTCCTCGATATATATATATATATATATATATATAAAGAGAGAGAGAGAAAGAATCACTATCGTTAAGCACTTCCTTATTCCATAACTCGCATGACGATAACACACGTCCACTCCTACGGATTTCGAAAGCGTGTTTTAGGAAGATCAAGCAAAAAATATAACTGACTTTGGGTGGAAGGGGAATGCAGAGAGGGAAGACCTGAATGGGATCGATCCTTCTCGCCCCTCCCTGCATCCATTTACTACCCGTCTTCAAAAGGGGATGAAGTGAAATGAGATCGAGAGTGGGGAAAGAAAAGAGTTCCCCCCTATCGACCAAACCGAACTCACCACTCCCCATTTACATTCCCCCCTGCCGCCACCCAGACTCACTCTCCAAAGTACATGCACCATCTCCGCTGGTGATCTCAGCTCCTTCTTTGGTGATGCGCCAATTTTTTTCTTTTTGCCGTGAGGTCAACACTCCCAAGGATGGACTGTCTTAGTCGCTTTCACGCACATTTCCCAGTCCTAATGCTGCACTCTGAGGATTATTGCAGGGGATGTTAGATGACCAGTAATTTACAGAAAACTCGTGAGTTAATCAATAGTTTCAGGAAGCATTTCCAAAATTTTATGTCGCGTATGACATATTACACGAAAACTTTGTTATCTAGCGTTGTGACCAAGAGGTAGAGGTGAGAGAGGGCAAAAAGGATCCATTTAATCTGTCTTAAGAAAACAGATAACCTACTTGAGTAGATAGATTCTTAAGGTTCTTAAATTAGGTTCTGTAGTGCTTACCTAGGTAAGTATCTTCCCAGAGGAATATGTGGACAAGCTAACAAAAAATTAGGATTTTTTTTAGGGTAATCTACCGGTTAAGGTAGGTTTTTGGATGGACACAACTACCAAACAAACATTTTATTACTCCTAACAAAACACAAAATCCATCATCCTACTCTATATCAGGTCCCTCTTCATCTCTGAGTACTTTCTTCCTCCCTTCATCCCGTCCAACATCCCTATCCTTTTCCTTCCCTTTCCTCCTTTGCCTAACATTCTCCCCTCTAAATAAGTCTTCAACATCCCACTGCCGGTAAATAACCCCTTCATCCACTTTTCCTGCCTCCATAGGATTTCTCCCAACAAACCCCTCTCTTCGCCCACCATACCAAGTACTTCCTCATTTGTTTTCTTCTTTGTCCATTTCACCTTATCCGTCCTTCTCCACACCCACATTTCAAAAGCCTCAGTCTACGTCTATCCTCCTGCTTCAATTACCACGTTTCCGCGCCGTGAATAGCTACGCTCCATTTCAAAGTTTTTACGAGTCTTTTCTTAATGTCCTTACTCAACGTCCCTGTCATCAACTCCCTCCTACTTGTGAAAGCCTCTTTGCCTAGCGCAATTCGTCTCCTTACGTCCCTACTACTTTGTCCGTGTTGGTCCAAAACACTACCGAGATACGTAAACTGTTCTACCCGCTCTAGTTTTTGCCCTCCTAATTTAATGTTAAGGTTAGCCTTTTTCTTTCTAGAAAATCGCATAACCTTTGTTTTATTAATATTGATTCTCATCCCATACCTGTCGCACCGAATTTCCAATCCACTCAGCAATGCTTGCAACCCCTTGGCTGACTGACAAACTAAAGCCTGGAATTAGGATTTATAAACCGGATTAAAAATAAAACCATAAACATAGTAATCAACCCGAAGGTCGGTTTAGTAGGTGATGGTAGAGATCACCCAGTACTAAGCCCTATACGGCGTGTGAAAATTCACACATGAGGGTAGGGGGGCCAGTTCCTTTCCCTGTGCCGGTTATGGTTTCCCAGGAAGACCTGGTACCCGAAAAATCACTTTAGCTTGATAAACCGGATATATATATATATATATATATATATATATATATATATATATATATATATATATATAAATACATATATCCGGTATGTATGTATGTGTGTCCGGTATGTGTGTGTATAGTATGTATGTGGGTATATATATTATATGTGTTCTTGTATACTTACAATAATTTTACCAAATTTTATAAAAAACAGTGCTGTACACAACCACTTCACAAGAAGTTCTGATGACCTTCATATCCCATATGTACGCACTACAAGTTCATTGTGTGGTCCAAACTCAATGGGTTTAAAACTTTAGAACGTATTACCCAATGAGTTAAAGGGTATCAATAGTTTTTCCGTTTTTAAATCCAAAATTAAAGCAATGTTACTCCAGAAAATGTATTACAAGGTTGTGGATTTCATTAATGATTGAGTGTAATCAATATTTTTATAGTGTGCTCTGTTCTAGTAATTTGTATATTATTCTACCATCTTCTGACTTGCCCTATATCATGTACTTGATCGCTGGACCAATAACATTATCATTATTTTTATTATATCCGGTATGTATGTATGTATATGTATACATATTTATTTATATATATATATATATATATATATATATATATATATATATATATATATATATATATATAATTATGTATACATATACATACATACATACCGGATATAATAAAAATAATGTATATATATATATATATATATATATATATATATATATATATATATACATAAGAGTGTTGAGAAATGTGATGAAAAGGTTAAAGAAAAATGTTATCTTTCGCTCGTTAGACCTCATTTAGAATATGCTGCAAGTATATGGAATTCTCATGAAGTTGGATTGATTGCCGAATTGGATAGCGTGCAGCGTAGAGGAGCTAGATTTGTAAAACGTTTTTATGACAAACTGAGCAGCGTATCAAAATTATTAGAGGAGCTAGGCTGAATCACTCACGGAGCGAAGGCTAAATTACAGATTAAATCTCTTGCTTAAATTGGATGTCTCTTTAGCGATCATGTGGAAAATTCGTTGTTGGCCCCATCGTTTTACGGTAGGAGAGATAATGTCAATAAAATTAGAGAGATAAAGTGCAGAACAGATAGATTAAAAATTTCATTTTTCCCACGAACTATAAGGGATCAGAATAAAATAACGTTTGTCTGACCGCGCTACGAGGGAAAGGTGTTTTGGGTCTAGGGTAATCTGGTGTGTAAGCACACCCTAGTGGTTGATTTACACAGGGATTATCTTGCAAAATTTTTGTTGTTGTCCTCTGAAATCTTAGAGATTTTTGTTGATTTCCTCAATGGGTTTGGCAAATAAACTTTACTTTGCTTTTCGTAGATTCTTCAGTACCCACCGGATTTCTTGGACTTGATTTGGAAAAACGAAATAGCCAAGGCCGTGAACTTGATTGTCACGGGGTTTTTTTAGGTTGTAGGTAAAAACAAGGTGATAACTTAGGGGAAATTGAAAATCACACATTCAGGTCACTTGGGCGTGTTTGGAAAACAGTGGACCTCAATCAGATACAAATAATACAAATATAAATAAAAGGAAACATACTCACAACCACTATATTACCAACCCTCCAACACAAACCGAGTGCCAATCAAGTTTACGGCCTTGGCTATTTCGTTTTTCCATTATTTCACAGCCGTAGGTACGGTCGTTTTACGTTTGCATGTGCTCGGTGTATTTTAGTGCGGAACTTGACCGAAAGTTAAAATAAAAATATTAAGGAAACTCTTCAAAGTAAACATTTGCTATTTCTGTGTTTGTTGAGGAGACCAGTATGGTGAGGTGGCTATTGCACTGACTCCACCCCGAGGATTCGGGTCCGAATCCTGGAGTTGTTAGAATTTTTGCAGTGGTGTCCCGATCCCTCCTCGGGGCACTGTGTGGAGAATACTTCGAGTGGAATACGCTTACGGTCGGATGGGACGTAAAACTGTGAGCCATTTGACGCCTTTAGTTAAGAGTAGGCTAAGGCCGACACTGGGTTTCTCTCCACCCTACCCCAATTCCCTGATCATCCAACCTCTACCAAATGTTCCTCCTCTCTCTTATGGTAAAAATGATCTCAGCTGTCGGTCGTCTCCTAAAATAAATACTATTACGTATTTTTGCCTAGTTTGAGAGAGAAAAGGTAACGCTACACACATTAAACGCCGTACACCTGGGCTCAGGGAAATGAAATAGCCTCCGAAACCTCAGTCCCAGCTGCGTGTGGATTCCACACACAGCTGGGTTAAAGTATTAAATAAGCTCTATCACCACCAGATATCATGAACTCCTTTTACCATCCAACTGCTCTCAAATACGAATGTACAATGAGAAGCAGATAAAAATAAATGTACGAGAAAACATCGATGAGGTATTTAAGACAATGGCGAGGAACAGGACAGTTTGTAGAACTGCTACAAACTATTCCTCTAATTGAAAACCCATTATAATGACAACCCGAAGCGTCTACCAATCCCACCCAAACACGTGGGTCGTTTACTGCTGTTTAAACGGTACTCGGTAGTGATCCGAAACTCTGCTGAAATAATCCAATCTAATTGACCCTAAAATGTGCCCTATTCGTTGTCCTCAGTTTTCCGCGCAGCCAACAAACGACCCAGCGAGAGGTGAAAGAGCCCCCACTCTTTAAATAGGTAAAGGATCTAATTATAAGGGTATCGAGCGTAACCCTCCGACGAACCTCAGCGCCAGAGGGCTACCCCTCGTTAGCCCTCCAAACCCGATAGGAAAGGGAGGCTCACTTGCCGAGTGAAGAACTTTAACGCCCTCGATAAAAATTCAAAACAGGGACTTTTGAAAAACGCTGTAAAATTTCCTTCTCTATCGGTAACCGAATCAAGGTTTTGCCAAGGGATAGCCTCTTCCAACTAGAAGCGTTAATCCTATCTGCAACACATAATTGAACGCCGCAGTTGATTTCGGCGATGAAGTCCTGCCTTCGATTGGATTTAGAGGAAAGGTTTGTTTCCAAATCTTATACGTATTCATAATACAAACAACATGAGTATCAATGAATGGGGCGTTAAATTCAGAGTCAACTATTGGGAATGCCTGTAATAGTGATATCCTCTTTAAATATAAGATTTAATAGAGTCAGAAGATATGCACTGGAAATCAAATAGAGAATTTCAATCTGCAAAAAAAAATAATCACCATGATCGGGATTCGAACTCGGATGCATCGGTAGATAAACCGAAAATCGAGTGATCTGGCTTCGCGGATAAAATATTTTTTTAAAGAAATATGTCTCTGTATGCTTAGTTGTCATCTACGGGAATATGTTGATGAGGAGCCAAAGTATGAGCGGTTGGTACGTGTTTTTCAAGGCCAGCCAATACACACAATGTTTTCCGCAAGCAGATATCTGCACGCCGAGTTTTAAGGAAAGGTGGCAACAAACTTTATGTTGGCAACAAATGGTTAGCAGGTGCTCCGACTTCTCAGAACGACGTCAAGCTATCACTACCCAAGTTCCCGCCAATCTTTGAATGCCAACATAACAAACCTTTTCCTCTTACCCCGGTTCTCGGGCAACTGACTCACACCTACATGCTTTTGTAAATGATACTGTCATCAGGATGACGCTAGGTGTCGAAAATAGTCGTAAATGAACAGCATATTTTTAAACAGTGAAAAGTCCCTAAAAAATTTGCCTTTCAGATTTTTCTGTCCATGAAATGATTTGAAATGACTTTCAAGATCGATTCACACTACTTCAAGAAATAAACACTTTGTGTTGGTAGTCGGACTAACGAGAATGGTGGCAACGTGCCAAGATAGAAGAGAAAAAACCAGACACTTAACATCACAGAAAGAAATCGCTGTCCATAAAATTTGTTCTTGGCGAGGAGGCAAGCTTAGAGGACTAGTATGATAAAGGTTAATGAGGATAAGTCGGCTGCTTTCATTTCCTCGTAGTTGGTTCACGCTTAGGGGATTAACCCTCCTAAGTGTGTGCAGCTGACCCCAATCCTTTACGGTCTTCGGATCGAGAAAAAACTAGTCAGTTTACCCATATTTACACGGCCATCGATTTTCTGACTGTAATGAATGTTAAATATGACTATTTTACTTGGTTGTTGACATCACCATGGCGAGTAACCATGCGGTTGTTTGGGGGATTGTTGTGGGGGAGGACATATTGGAGAGATGTATCTGTATGAAGCTGATATCCATATTTTGTGAAGAAATTGTTTTTTATTCGAATTTTGTTTTCCCGATGAATCCCTAGGTATCTTAATTATTGACAATTATTTTATTAAGTGGGATTCCTTAAAGTTTACAAGAGGAAAATTGGAACAAGTTTTGGAATAAGGGAACGAAATGCAGTTGTCAATAGGAGCTGTAGTGGACACAAACTCAGCAGGTGTGGCGATAGTAAAGGAAGGTATGGAATTTAAATTACTTTCTGTTGGAAAATAAATAAATTAAATCGCAGATAAATGTTCAGGAGCATATACTATTTCATATAGAAGCCAAATATAAGTTTATAAGGGAGTTCAATGAGCAGTGACACGCAATTTTTCGAAGAATACCTCGAGGGAAAATAATTTTGAGAATCAATACGTTCCGAAAGATGAGGTGGATGGGACGGCATTCATTTAACGCTCATGACTGGGGATCACACCACTGACGCACCACGACGGAAGCGTTTTTTCCTCGCCCCATACGGCTCAAATAACTTAGAGGTTATAATCGATGGTTTCAGGCGTTATTTTATGGAATCGGTTCATTCTTAAGCGGATAAAATAATACTTTGTAATTCCACAGATTTATTTCACAAACACACGACCCGGGTTTCGACGTACAACGTCACCTGAAGATGACGTTGTACGTCGAAACCCGGGTCGTGTGTTTGTGAAATAAATCTGTGGAATTACAAAGTATTATTTTATCCGCTTAAGAACTTAGAGGTTGTTCTAATTAATTTTTTGCTACGATTAACACCCTCATAGCATCTATATTTAAGGCGTGGTGCGTCAGTCAACAAATTGAAACTTTCGCGCATATTGTGTTTTCCCCCCCCACATTGCTTCTGGTGCGAAGTGCGCGAATGCTCTCCATTCATCCTCTCTCCCAGGCATCCCTCTCCCCGAAGCCACCCTTTTCACCGGCTTAAAATGACGCGGGGCTTTGCGAGACCCGAATGGGGAGCGAGAAAGGGCGAGCGAAGTGAGAGTGAAAGTGGAAGCAACGAGTCTCTTTCCCCCACCCCACCCCCTTACTCCATTAATCCACCAACCAGCGTCAACATACCGGCACTCCCCTTTAAAAAAAATACCCACCTTTATCCACCCCCGCACTCGCCGCGCTGCTACAATTCTATCTCTCGGTAGGGAGGGGTGAGTGTGAGGTGATGTAGTCCAAACAACACTCACTCCCTCACATCCCCCATGGGTTTAGAGTCGAGTATTTTTAAGGCAATTCCTCGTAGTTTTGAAAATAATCAAACGAACAATTAAAAATACCACTCACGACTAAACAAAGCAACTGGCCAAGATTCTTCATAAATATGACGCGCACGCCGGCTGATCTAATATGTTGCTGGGGCAACTAACACAAACCATAAATAACAGACTGAGACTAAAAAAAAGAGGCTAACAAACTGTGTCTAACAAACTGCGACTAACAAACTGTGACTAACAAACTGTGACTAACAAACTGCGATTAAACATCCGCGACTAAAAAACCACGGATGGCCAGCTGCGCATGTCAAACTGCAATTCACAAATTGCAATTAAACAAACTGTGACTGACTAAATGCAAAAAACTAACTACAATACTCCCTGGCAACACAATCCATTCCCATATGAATTACAATCCGTCGACTCCAAAAATCCATGTAAGGTATACTCATTCAGAATACTGAGCAACTGCGGAGAAGTGCCAAATTTAGGCAAAGACCAAAGGGGCACTGCAAAGCAACAGTTAGACTCTTATTTGAGCGAGTAAATGTGGAGACGAGGGAAACAGGATGTTTTCAACGGGACTATTAAGGTAATAATTGTGACGTTCTCTCCTAAACAAGATGAAATAGCTATATTTTTAGTTCTTTATATTCGAACTTTTTAGGGTGAGTATGGCCGATTAAAAGTCAAGTAAAAACAAAACCGAACGTTGCAAACTACAGTAAACAAACTAAAAATGAAAAACTCGTCCATCACTCTTCAAATAAATATCCACAACAAACAAACTAAAACTAGCAAATATTGGAAAATTGGTCGATTTCTGTCTGCATTCTGTTTCTTTAAATCTTCAAATTATGAATAGGAATTCCACAGCGTGGAAACCATTCATCCCCAACCTCTGAGACTGTCATGTTTCAAATCTATACTATTATAAATACTATAGACTTAAGAGTACATTGGCCACTGAAAACTATCACCAAGTTCGAGAATAATTCAATTTATTATTTATCATTTTGATTCAGATCCTAAATATAATGTCAACCAAAATGTAATATACTGTAAATCAAGTTAGACCATGCTATAATTCACAATCCAACATTACATTCCTTTAATATTGTGAATTACCTCTCCTTAAATGCGGCAGAAATTACTTTTTATGTTGAAACTCCAACAAACCATTTTTTTCAGTTTTCATAACAGAATAGTTAATATCTTTTAACAATTTACATTAATTTTCATCTAATAACAATGCCACGGATGTTAGAACGCAAAACTGAATTCTATCTGTCACACTGTGTGTTGTTCTCTAGGAAATTTTGTTTTAACTATTAAGATTTGTCCAATTGCGAGAAAACTATCTCTTATGGACATGCCACATCGTGTGGATCTCACACAACTAATCAGAAATAAAAGGAAAGATTATTTTTTATAACATATTATGTGTGGACTATGAGAGAATGTGAACCGGATGCAGCGGCGATAGAAAAAGTTGGAGGTAGGTGTGTCACGCTGGCTCTTGGCCACGGTAAAAGAGAATGGAAGAAAAGTCCAATCGACAACCAGGAAAACATAACGGAAAGTACGGACGGGGTGAATGGTTTGGCAGATAGGAAGGGGTGGACCGAGGCTGTCATGTGCGAATGTGATGTGTCTAAGGGACGAGAGATGTTAGAAGTATCATAATCAGAAGATCGTGTATGCAAAAATGGCAACTATTTTAGAGTTCCAGATTAACATTATGGCGGGTTTCAGAAAAGGCATTTCGTATACATGCATATTTAAATTATCAAGTGATGTGAAATTAAACGTATACAAACTTCCCATAAATTCGGTTAATTCGTTTCATTTGGGGAATGAAAGTTGTTTATCCATTTAC
Organism: Hetaerina americana; assembly: GCF_022747635.1. Lineage (NCBI taxonomy): Eukaryota > Metazoa > Arthropoda > Insecta > Odonata > Calopterygidae > Hetaerina > Hetaerina americana. Next base: position 89,358,490 of record NW_027286069.1, read on the forward strand.
AAATCCTTTTTCCGAAATGACTAGAATTGCTACCAGGCATATCCATGGCAACCATGTCAACAAATATACGATTCCAAATAAACAAGATGGCCTGTTTCAGGAACGGCATTTTCTATATATTTATGGATGTTACTGAGGCTAATCTAAATGTACTACCCCCGGTATCTGTTGCATGGACCTGTGGCCGGGAATATTATGTCATCAGCCATACTAATTCTTCACCACCACTTCCACATTCGGTATAGTAGAATATATATAATGATACTATTTCATGCTATTACTTATATTGCTGGAATTAAATGAACAAAATGAGGCCAAATTGAGGGCGTATATTAAAAATTAACTCGCCATTGCTAAGATAGCTATCGGTTTAATGGATTAAAAGCAGCATTCACAGATCTTACAAATAAATTCCAAAATATATTTTATTGATGTAGGGGAAAAGAAGTCTTAAACTATGTACCTTCTGCTTATATAATTGTGAAAATACACAATGATTATTTGTCAGCTAATAACTAGCAGAGCATTTTAATTTTATACTGAGAAAAGCACCAAAATCCTCCCAGCAAATTTAGAGCAAGGCGCGATTTTCCTATTTGTGAGACGATCAATTCGAAAGTATTTGTATTTTTTTTTAAATTAACCTGCCGGTTAAGATAGATTTTGGATGGATATAACTGCCAAATAAATAATTGGTGACACCTAACAAAACACAAACCACCAACCTACTCTACCTCAGGTCCCTCTTCATCTCTGAGTACTTTCTTCCTCCCTTCATCCCGTCCAACACCTCTATCCTGTTCCTTCCCTTTCCTCGTTTGCCTAACATTCTCCCCTCTAATACAGTCTTCAACATCCCACTGCCGGTCAATACCCCCTTCATTCATTTTTCCTGCCTCCTTAGGATTTTTCCCAACAAACCCCTCTCTTCGCCCATCATACCAAGTACTTCCTCATCTGTTTTCCTTTCGGTCCATTTCACCTTCTCCATCCTTCTCCACACCCACATTTCAAAAGCCTCCAATCTACTTCTATCATCCTGCTTTAGTGACTACGTTTCTGCGCCGTACATAACTACGCTCCATATCACAGTTTTAACAAGTCATATTAGTAATATAGTCATTTTTATCTCTCGAGATAGCTTATGGGAACATGCATAATTTTCCAGGAAAAAGAAAATATTACAATAAATTTTTTTAATATTAATTTTCAAAACAAACATGGACTTTATTATATGTCGAAGATGTCAGCATTTCTCATAACGAGTCAATACTAAACATCCTATCTAGAAGCATAAATAAACGGATATCTAGCATGGTAAGGTGCCAGATATGAAAACATTTCATGGATAAGAGCTGCCTTCAGTGATGCTACGGTGAAATGTACAGAATATTTTTGGGTTATTCGACGTGAAAACAGGACCTCATATAAGACTTTCATGCTCCGTCTCCCCCCCCCCTCTATGTTAGAGGGGGAGAAGAGTGAGGGTCTCGGAAGGCTAGGGTGGCGGAACAGAGGGATGGGCGAACTGGGCAGGAGAATGGGAAGAGGGTCGGGGGTGGAGGGGGGAGAAATTGTATCGCGGATCGATGCGGGGGACACGCGCTCCCTCGCGAAGCGGAACACCGCAAAATAGAAAAGGAAACAAGAAAAAACAGCACGAAGCACCGCCGCTACCGAAGGAGTCAGAACTAATCAATTGCATGGTGATGGTTGGGGGAGTGGAAAGTGCAGAAAGGACGAAAGTAGGGGTGTACATAGGTGGAAGGGGAATACAGCGATTCAAAAGTGGCCGTTTTGCGCGACCATCCCCTCACATCCCCACCCCTCTGGCAGGAGCACCCGAAATGTGAGGTACGGGGAAGGGAGAGATAGGGTAAGGGGAGAGGACCCTCAAAACTTTCGGTCAACAGCGATTACGTTGGAGAGAGATACTCGCTATCACCGTTCCACGTATGCAACATGCCTCACGGAAGTCGCGCCCGCCAGGATGGACACGCGGGATAACCATTCGCGTTTCATTCGGGGATCAAACAGTAAAATTATTTATTTTTTCCTTTCGCCTGCCTGTCAACTGCCCGTCTCCGGATATGATAGTTAGGTCGTGGCAAAAAATGATGCCAATGTGCACACGTATGTGTATGAATATATATATATATATATCTATATATATATATATATATATATATATATATATATATATATATATATATATATATATGTGTGTGTGTGTATTTATATTTTATGTTCACATACGTATACGTATATACACGTGTGTGTATACATATATATATATATATATATATATATATATATGTATACACAAATACATACTTATAAATATTAATTTTTATTTATATGATATACGTATGTGTGTGTGTTTGTGCATGCGTGTGTAAAATGTAGCACTAATAAATGGAAGAGACAAATAAAAAAGGCATTCATATATTTCCACGTTTCGGTGAACATGCTCTAATGACCAAGTTCGTTGGTTCAGCTTTTCCTTCTCCTAATAATATTCTATCAATCGGTTTCTTGCAATGTTTACCACATTGCGTCTCACATTTTTGTTCAGTACTACCCCCACTAATCGCTTGCTCTTTTCCCTTTACTGTGTAACTATTACTCCAGTCGTCCTCACATGAACCTAAGATATCTATATCTCCCCTGTCCATCTCCCGGTATATATTTTCTAATTTTTTGTCCTCAACGTCTAATTTCAATATTCTCAACATCGCCATAAAATTCTTGATCCCATTGTAACTAGTTCAGGACCTATCTGTGTCTTCTCTACTGCTGCTGTCAATTGTCGCTTTGAGAGTACTTCGTGAGATGACGTCCGTGCAAGCCTTGCCTCTCCCGCTGCCGGGCAAGGCACACGGTCCATAGGGCAGAGTCTCTTAGTTGTCAGGACTCATTCCAATAATTTTGTGCACCACATTTTCTTGGCATACTGTTGTTAAATTGAGGTTTTTCCCGTAGCCTTCCTCATTAGTGTTTTTAGCACGGCACCATCACTTAAATGGCCGCCCCATTTGAGTAACTATTTTGTAGCCACCTAACCGAGGAACTGACGCTGAGCGAACTACGCTCCCACCTCTCTGAGTATGAGTAATTATCATTGCTCCCGCCAGAACAGATGAATGGGTCATCATAATGAACAAGTCCTTCCACCACGTCAATATTGTAGTCCATGGCGAGGGTTAAAAATTATGGCCTCAGCTCACTTGTAATTATCAGGATGTTGATAACAGGGAGTGAATTCCGTTTTCCGGTAACGAAAAGCGATGCAATGATGTCCCAATATATACATTTTGAAATCGTGAAAATAATCGTTACTTTTTGTTTAGTAAATAAACAAACATAGGAATGGCATTGTTGTGTTGCTATTCTGAGTATATTTGCAGGTTTTGAAAAAGATGGTGATGATTAAAGAAAATTTAGGAGCGCATATTCTTCTGGGTACCAGAAATGGGGGACGCCCAGCGAAACATCGAATTTTCAAATTTAAACAAAAGAACACGGCCTAGCGTTTGGAGAAGAACTACTCGAACAATTGAATGTGGAATACTCAATGGGTATGCATGCATATTAAAGAGCAGCATCAATGCATATGCCTTTCACTTGGATGGAGAAAGCATCGTAAATCTAATCCCCTAATACAATGATGCACAACCTTATTTCGAGTGTCCTTTTTTTTGAGGCAATCCTTTCGCTAATTTTTTTCCCCTAGGGACCGGTGGAGGACCAGCTTTTTTTCATCGGCTGCTAAAAATCTCTCCCTTAAAGAACTCAGCAGACTGGAAAAACGACGCAATCTGTTCATACATAACGAAAGTGGCTTTATTGCTCGATGAAGCACGCCCGATTAATGACGAAACGACCGACAAATGTATCATATTATGACAACGCACGAGAAGACCGATACCGACCCTTTCTATTCTCTCTATTTTCCGCCTTTCCACTTGGTATACTAAAGGAGAACACGCAGAAATTTTATTTTTTTCAATTCTTCCTCTCGTGATCAATCCACCAGGCCTTGGACTCCTTTCTCTTCTATTTCCCCAATTTTAAATGCTTATATCTCGTCATTATGTATTTTATTATCCCACCTATGTTCACTCACGAAAGTATTACAACGCAATAATTTCAAAGTGAAAAAAATCATTCGCCTCGATCGGGATTCGAACCCAGATCCCTCGATGTCCAGCCGAGGGCTTTAGCCAGCTAAGCTGTTGAGAGCTCTTACACTCCGAAATTTTTGAGGCTTTTAAAGGAACATGATGTTGTGACGAAATACCGTTCATACAATGTCACAGGCAGTCGTAGTCGTGTGCGATGTGCCATAGTCCACGAGGCTAAAGCCAACTTTAAACACTAAGGGTGTTTCACCTTTGACAAATTCCAAGAAACTGCGGGAAATACCGCGACAGTAAGTTTGGACGAAGTCATCCGCTACATTTTCATTACAATTCAACAATTTCAGAGTGTAAAAATCATTAGCCTTGACCGAGATTCGAACCTGGATCCTTCGATGTCCGGCCGGGCTTCGATGTCCGGGAGTGCTGGGATAGTAGCCAGTTAAGCTATCGCGGCGTCCTCTTACACTCCGAAATTTTTGGGGTTTTGAAGGAACAAGATTTTGTATCTTAAGCACTTGGCCGGATATCGAGGGATCCGGGTTCGATTTAAGGTGAATGATTTTACACTATGAAATGGTTGCATTGTAATGCACATGTAGCGGATAACTCCGTCAAAAGTTACTGTCACGGCATCTCCCGCAGTTTCTTGAAATATTCAACGGACTCTGACAAATATCAACGATGTGGTACAAGTATGTTGTTCTGATTTTATTGCTTGAGATTCAAGGGACATTCATGCAATTTTAATTTGTTTAATACAAGTATATTCATTTCAAGTATACTACCTAGAGTAATAGTAGATCAAGTAGATCGGCAACCCTTATCAGTCGGGGATCTTTCTAAAACATTTTTCTTCAAGATTCATCATGACAAAGTTGATGCTGCGTGCGACTCCTTATTCGATCTAACTGTTTTTGCAACCACCAAAAAGAGCAATGCACTATAACTTTCAAAGATACAGTTTGTATACACATGGGTTTTGTTGAGTGACGTCATTTTCGGCCTGAAGATATATTTGGCCAATTATGGCATCGCTCATTACGTTTACTGTGCTTCCTCATCTGGAGCTTTTATTATATACAGGCACATCTTTTTCGGATTAGGAATCCCCGAAAGATCATCATTATAATAACAGGAAAATTATGTGTATTTACTCCATTTTCCTAGTTCCCTCCATACCGCCCTCTCTTTGCTGAATTCATACGCATGTCAAATTCATACTTATGGATATTTTTTCATTTTTCACTGTGGCTAAATAATTGTAGTTGAGGTACTGATCTGATAGCAGGATAATTTGACGGGCACCCGATTTTTTATCGCTTTATGTACGTGATAGCAAGAGAGGCATTTTTTTCAGTGGCACACACGATACTTGGTTTTCTGTTATCTTACTTCCGCCATATCTTTCTAATTCTTTCGCAATGTGACTTGGAAGACCAAATGAGGGACCAGATCATTCGGCTGGTGGCTGGAGGTAACGGTTTGAAATACGCGTGATGCCCATAAGGCTTCTCTCAAAATCAACTGAAATGCGCGCGCAAGGAAAAGAACTTTACGGAACATAGCTGGCGGAACGAGGAAAAGAACTGGAGCTGGATACTCTCCTGGATGCGTTAATTTCTCTCGCCGTCAGGCTTAGTAAAAGGTGATCTCCAATCTCGCCCTTCCGGGTTTATGGATGTCGGTTCGTTCTTCAATCATATTCTCTCCCTTCTCTTGCTCCCTTCCAAATGCAAATGTCCTTTCCAATCTACCTGTTACCCCGCTTCTGTAACCATAAGTATCCTGACGCAACCACTATCAATATACGCGAATTTAATCCTGATTTCTGCATCAGATTTTGCGATTGAAAAAATGCGATACGACTTCACAGCGAAGAAAATGAAAGAAAGCAATATTTCAATCGGATGAAACGTTCTTCTATGAGGTATGGAAATTTATAATGGTCTTACCGTCACTCACCCGCAGTTTCGTATCAACCGATTAATTTTTTCCACTGTAAATTAATGAACAAGCCGTAGAAATTAAGGAATTTAAGGATGGGTTTGCTTATTCAGCAGATTCGTCAAACTTTGCATCTAAAAAAGTCACCGAGGATTACTTAGGTCCTGCATGAATTCTATTCCTACTTCCATTCGAGATGAAAAAAAAACAAGAAAACTAAAAATTTAATTCTTCCAAGTTTGTTTGTGGAAAAATATTCGAGCGTACCAAGGGGACGATTAAGGCTATAAATAGTCAAGATTTTGCATAGAAGTTGACTGGCGGTTTCACCATACAACGCAGAGCACATACGATTAATCTTTCCAATGAATTGAAACGGAAACCTCTGCTCTAAGGAAATAATGGTAACTGTTGCACCATGGCAATGGCGTATTCGTGACAACACAGCCTCGACAAAGATCAATTATTGCAAAGAAACATCGGATGATGATCGGATGGTCTTCGTCATTGTCGACAGCTTATAAATTTCCGAGTCTTTCGGGAATAAACAACCCCTCTCGGAGGAGGGCGACGCGATAGAACCCTGACCCGAAGGTCGCGGGTTGAAATCGTCCTTCGGGCAAGGAGGAATATTTACAAAGAACTCGTGTTTACGTTGCTTAAATGGGCACATCCTCGATCTGAGCTCCTTAAAAACCGGAATGCACGCCATTACAAACTTTCCCCTTCCCGTGTGCTCAAATACGTGAACTTTGGCCCCTTAGAGAGAGAACTTGTGAGTGTCATTTTTCGCCAAGGTCCGCAGTATATCAACGCCGGGACTTCCACAATCTCAGGTTATTACGGTAAAGACCACCTGTGCGAAATTCCAAGGACTAGTTCACATTCAACCGCATGTATCATTCGGAGGTGGGTCCGAGAGAGGGGTTGATTAGCATTGTGAAGGAGGAGAGAGGATTATTAGGAAAAATTCTAAAAAAGAAGGGAAAATATATACTGGACATGTTCCAAATCTGCATCCATGCAATATTCCATTGTCGCAAAGGCGTGTGGCAGGAAATGTTAGGTCACCGGCCTTTCAGGTATAAATACTCAATTATTCATCAATAAAAATACACATTTGCTCATACGCATACGCCCACATTTAGTGGTGGCGGCGGTCGTTTTAAGACTGTCATTGAGAATATAATGTTGGGTAAGTAAGTTAGACGGAGGAATAGAAGTATGTTAGACGGTCTGATGGCATTGAAATTATTGAATACAAATAATAGTTTATTGTAATGTAGGGTGTTAGCGGTATTTGATGTAATGCTGAGAAGACCTTATAAATATAGCAATGAAAAAAAGGCTTCTAAACAGACTTTTGGAATGGTAGACGTGACTAGAATTTTCCTACGACTTCGGGGGAATTATTATGGCCCCAGAATATATTGAAAAATTATACTAAAGGGATGAAACAAGCGAGAGAGACAAGGTCATCGATAGAATCACAAGTCTTAGACTCCCCTCGCACGATACGTAATCATAAAAACCAAATCATACCAAAGTACTTGAATATAATGGGTGCGGCAGCATAACTTGTTGATTTGAATGACAAATGCTATGCGAATCAGGAAAATTATGTTTCCGTATCCTGTATTTACTTCAAGGCAAACATTTTAGGATTCAGTTAATTATTGTACGATGTATAAAGTAAAATGTACGATGGCTGTCCAGAAAGTAGAGAGTCAAAACGAACAATACAATTGAAATTCCCACCAAATGTTACGTTCGTTCAGTGATAAAGTTTTTAATGGTAAATAAATTTCAAACCTGCTGATATTCATCGGGAAATCTGTGCTCTGTTCGGACCAAATGTGATGAGTAAAAACAGTCGTGGTTCAGTGTGGTAGTTCGTTTAAGAGTGAACATAAATGTCCATTGATGATGATGATGACAGAAGTGACCGCCCCCGTCTGTGGTGAACGATGAACTGCACCGGAAAATTGACGAAAAAGTTCGTGAAAACCGGCGTTTTACGATACCTGAAATCTTTAGAAAGTTTTCCGAAAAATTCTACGACTCTGTTGCATGGAAAAACGACTGAAAAGTTAGGCTGCTGCATGCTTTGTGCTCGTCTCGAGGAGGAACTTCAAGATGATGACGTTGTCGGTTGGCTGCGATCTCAGGCGGCAGAATTTTATGCTGAAGAAATTTTAACACTAGTTCAGAGATATAATAAATTTTTAAATCCGTGTGGCGAATGTGTATAAAAAAGTAGAAATGTGTAGTTTTAAGATGAAAATAATAAATTTTCCGTACCTATTCCAGTGTACCGGAGGTTCCAGTGTAACGGAGGTTACTTTCAGAGCAGCCCTCGTATTTGTATAGGTGTGCAAGTGTTTCTCTGCATGAACCAATGAATATTCAAAAGATTGTATGGACTAATAGTAGCTTCGCATGTAAGGCTAGTACCCTACCATCCCCCGCCACAGGACACCTTTTCGCGACTCGCGGGGTATGATGTAGATTCCCCAGGGCTCATTAAAAACCAACAATGGCCTGCAATTCACACACAGTTAATGAGAAACGACCTTCAAAATGCTTAATAAAATCTACGATGTGGTTTTGAGGGATTGGCGAATCAAAGTTCGCGAAATACACGAATATTATTCTATTTATTTTTTAATTAGGAAATACAATTATTTTAACAAATATTTCGAGTCACTTCTTCCCACTCGTGATTAGTGATTAACCCCCTCATTCTTCCAAAATCAAAATTTTCTGGAAGCAAGGAAACGACGTCGTTTTTAAATTTCTGAGGCATTTCATTCATTCCTTCACAGATCCCTTTGTATCCAACGTATGTAAACAGACCCATATAGTGGCCAAAGCACCAAAAACCACTCATCAGTCTTTGTCATTCGAATTACGCAAATAAACGCGACAACTATGATTTTCCTTTCAACGGATTCGTTGCCACTAATCTCTCTCTCTCTCTCCTTCCCTTCTTCTTTTTTCGGAAACCCATAAGTCAGCATCCGTCATTCGCCCAATTCGAAAATAACCCCAAAAAAATAATGACTTTTCCGAAAAAGCACTTTCTACCGCAAGAGCTATTCTGTGCTCCGCGCCGAGCGCATGAGAATTTTCTGGAACCAGCAATTTCCAAAAATCCGGAGAAAATTCAAGCGAAAGTTTAAATGATTGATGGAATAACTCCGTTTAGACCGAAACCTAGTCACGGATGTCCCACCGGGAAATTGAATAATATCCAGTCTGGATCGCATAGCACCGAATTTTGAAAGTTAAAAAAAAGAAATAATAGCATATGTTGGTTTAAATCCATCGCTGTCACACTTGTTACGCCCCTTCGGGAACAATGCGTTCGACTCTCAAGGTCTTTGTTACGTAAACTCACCTAGTTGATGATGCATCCGCGAGTTGGAAATAAAAAAAGTGAAGGCCGCTCCCCGCATCTCTATGGGAACGGCGATATCGCGCCGTAATTCTTAACGGAAAACATTTCCTAAGATATCAGAAAGCACAACCCACAACTCGTCCCTCCGGAAATAAGTCAATGTCCGAGTTTCAGGCACGGAAAAATCGGCCTGCGATCAGAGCAATATTCTCGCGCGTCGCAGCCAACTCAAGGCCTTTTCAAAAATTCTCTCCAGATTCGATGTAATTTTAGGCACTTTCAAAAATATTAGCCAGCATTAAAGTGAGACACATAACTTGAACTCAAATTCTGCCTGTCATTGAAACTCTAACAAAGCAAAACTATTTCTTTCTGTCTGACCTTTTCGGTATGTTCCTCTTTTAAAAGTGAACAGCTCAAAGTTTCCTGCAGGTAAGGAATCGCTGTAATGCGCCATTCATGTGCTTGTAGATAAATCTATCCTCGTTTCATACGGACTGATATGGATCCGGTAACCGGATTGTTTCGAGATTTTGATAGTGACAACATTGTTTCATGCGTGATGGCAAAGTATTATTAATATATTTTTTGTCTTAACTGATCAAATTATAAAGTAAGCAAAATTAGTTTTGAATGTAGATTATAAGGTGCAACGTGCTTCAGATTCGTGAGTACGTTCAGGAAATCTCCTATATACAATACACCAAATACTATATGTTTACTTCGCCTTTAAAACAAAAAACAACTTTTATTTTTCGTGTATTCGTCTAATTGGCTTTTATATTTTCAGTTAGGTAGTTGTTTAATTATTTATTCATTACTCTTATACGAGGTCTCTAACATGTTTCAAATGATAATAAAATTCTGTATTTAAGAATATGTCAAATTGTTCTATGCGCTATTAATCCTCTGCTAAACCTAATTAAATGAATTCATTAAAAAATTATGTTGAAAAATATCTTCCTTCCTTATTCTTCAGTTAATTTTAAAATAATTCAAATTAAGAGTGGTATACTTTAATAAAACCTATGACAATAAACTCATGCAGTCCCTCTTCATTCCTCGCAATTTTCATTTCCTTCCAGAGACCTATTCCGCTGTGCACGAAATTATATTTATTTAATGATTAATCCACGCGTGTGTTTCTTTAGAATTCATACCCGGCTGAATATGTATTGTAACAGATATATCATTGATCGGAAAAGTTAAAAACAGGTATTCGTCTCCCTCCCTTGACGTCTCGTCGGTTTATCTCCCTACAAGAATTATTCCGAACGACGCCCATTTAATCGGAACTTGAGAATTTACGTGGAAAACGTTAATTATCACTATCTTCTAAAGGTAGAACATTTTCGTTGCCGCCCTATGGCTATCCTTATTGCCGTTCTTTTCAATTTCAGATAAGCTGTAACGACGATAATTCTATTTAAGTCACACAGGAATTTTTTTCTGTGATTTCCCCTTCCATTACTTCTAAATTCTTTTTCTTCAATTATATTTCCTAAAATGGTTTTCTGCTCCAGAAAATGTCAGACAAATTTGATTTTCTTTTCCTCCAAGGCTTCTAACAAATTTCTCCCCTTTTAAAATTCCCTTAGAGTTTCTATGTTGATTTTCTTATCTCTCCATCTTCTTCTTTCTTTTCTTTCACAAATCCATCCCACCATTTCTTCCAATCGAGACTTTTTTCACCTTTCAAAGTGTCCAAGTTTTACTTTTCCGTATCATAGCGTTTGAGATATGGGCGTATTGAAGTATGCAGAAGGTAAAATGGACGGAAAGGGGAGCAAATGAAGGAGTACTAGGCATAGGGGAGATGGAGAGAGAATTTGCGGGGAGATTCAAAACGTTAAGGGAAGATGAATGCAGGGCATTTTGATTGAGAATGGGATGTTGAAGCCTGTGATAAAGGGGAGAATGTTTGGAAAGCGAGGAAGGGTAGAAGGTTGTTGGACGAAATGAAGGGAAGAAGGTAGTATTTTGGAAGGGTTAATTGCAGTGTACGGTGTAAATTTGTCTTATTTAGTTAGACGGAGCTAGGAAATGTATCGATGTTCAGTCTATGTCCACCCTAAACCTTACCTTTAGCGGTAGACCGCCGATAAATGAAAATGAAGATTTATTTTAAATAAAGTTTTTTGTGAATGATTTTGTAATTTTCAAGTTCTTATTCGTGTTTCCGAAAACATCTTTTTACTGTCAAACGCGCCTTCTTTGCCAGAGCTATCCATTTCTCTGAACATCTTGTATGTCTTGTAATTTCGCTCCCCAAATAGAAGTATCCTTCTATTTGACTTATCCCTGATTCTCCTATCATTTCATCGACTCCATCGATTTCATGTGGTACGTTCTTCTTTCTTGGAACTACCATAGCTTTGGTTTGTTTCCAATGTATTCTCGATTCCCATTTGCCCACAGCTGTTGAAAAATTTATGAGAATTCTATTGATATCTTCAGCTGATTCTGCCAGGGTGACATTATCTTCTGCCATCTAAATGCAATTCCTTCCGTTTATATTTATGTCATTTATCTTCTCCTTCATTTTGCCCCAAAGCTTCTTCAATATATATAAAGTAAAATAGGTACGTTAAGTGGTAATGAAAGTTAAAAATCCAATTTTTTAAGTAACTTTCTACGATTGAAATGTGATGAAATAATTGACTTTGTAATTCCACATCACATTTCAATATGTTATGCAAATTCCACAAAGTTACGCCTGAGACAACAAACTTTCTACGAATTAATTTATTTTTCCGTTAATTTTGTTTCCGTTTGCTTCATTAGATAAAACTTAGGCATAAACTGAGATTTAAAAAACTGAAACTTGACATTCACACACACGGAGATCTTATTAAGAATACAAATACGAGATAATAGGAGCAAAAATGGGAAGGCTTCACAACAGGGTGCTTCTAACTATTTTTTTAGAGAAAAGCAAACAAAGTATCTATAATAATTCATTTTTCTTTGCGAAATGGTCACATTTTTTTTACAAGAGTTTTCGCGGGAGGTAAAAAAATATGTTTCTCAAATGTTCTCGATGACTGACTAAATTTAATTCTGATTTACATTAATTTTATCGTGCTATAAAGTTTAAATTAATCCGGTTTAAAAACATGTGGCAATTAACTTAATATGAGCTTAATTTTACAGCTAAGTCCCCGAGGTCGGATCAAATTTTTCTCTAAGCCTCTTTAATTTCATCAAATTAAAATTTACTCTGTTCGTAATCGCTCATCCGAGTGATGCTGCATAGTAACTGCAACCTCAGATATGATACTGAAAGAACACATTATTGCATACTATTTTAAAGGGCTTAACTTTGACATAATTTTACCTTAACTTCGACTCAACTCTACCTTCGACTGCTACAAGTCTGATTTAACGTCTCCCAATGGCACTCTATTGATTTCTTCAATTGATTGAAGTGCCCCCTTGATTGGTAATTGCAATCGCTCTTTGGAGTGACACAGCCCGACGGCCGCAAGCCCAACCAAGCCCGGCACCACGCAATTGCGATACTCCTGACTTCGATTTCCGCCCGTTCTCGTGGCTGCCACCATCCGCCACGTGGGGACCAACTGGGGTGAAATTTCCTCGTGTCTAAAACCTCCTTGCTTGCTCCCATCCCCCTTCCCCCAAATCCACCGTTTGTGGGGGAGAGGACGGGGCGGGGGGGGGGGTACGATCAGATGAGTAATCGCTCTGTCCCGAGCGGTTGACCTTGCGCGATTCGACGATCGTTGCTCCCCCCCAGACCGTCGGGTTATTGCACGATACGCAAGAGGCAATTGACCAGATCACGTTTCTCGATGTGGAGGATTATCCGGTCAAAAACCAATTGCTCCATCTGACCCAATTTCCCCCAACGTCAAGATATCTTCAATCTTTTACGTAATGACCAACCGTCGTTACGTTAACGCGCTTGCCGTACTTAAAGGACGACAGAGAAGTAGAAGTTGATCTAAAAAAAACATCTAAAGGGGGTTTCATTTACATATGTATGGACAGAAAGTTTTATTACATTTTTTCTAAAACTTAAATCGAAAGCTAGGTGAAATTTGAAACTACAGTCATTTAGAGAGCGCAGTAGATAAAATTTCATCAGGTCAGAATATGTATTCAAAATTAGTTTCGGGCATATTTTTGAAAAATTCATTTCATTCAAGGAGCTTAACCGATACAAAGATAAATTTTTGGATATTCCTTTGCCATTATCCTCCTATTTATTCATGATCATCATCATTAGTGTATTATTCGAGCATCTATTGCTTGAATTCTGGATTCGACATGCATTTAGCAGTCGTCGTGTCCGATTCCATCCATAGTTCTGACGAGAAAACGTCTGTGGCATTCGATACAATGCTAATTGCCAAACGTTTACAATAACCAAGACGAAAAAGAGAAATCTGGGCGAGGAATTGATACCGCAGAGGAACGTTGAGAAGTTGTGCGGGACTTTCGGCGATGTTGCGCAATAAACAACTGAATTAAGATATTGGCGGTTACAAGTTATTTGCGAATGTCCCCCAACTGTAGTAAAATTGTGTGATATTTAAACCTTCGCGAGGCTTCTTGTTTCAAGAGCATATTTTTACCGACTGATCACGAAAACTGGCTTCCAAAAAAAAACAATGTGGATTCAAGTCCTAAAAATCGGCAGTCGAAAAATCGAAACAACGCCCCTGTTCATACGTGATTGGTTGTTGGGTTCAAGAATCAAATGTAAAATGAAAGTTGTACTCATTTCTCTTTTCAGAATTGCGAATCGATTTTAACTCGCTCATCGATTACGTTTCCCCTATTAAAAACGATACGATTTTGAGTATCCTGAATTCGGTACTGAAAAAAGCATCGAGTAAGTTCACCTTTGGAGTTAGATGTATTTAAAGTTTTAATTGAAGGGAAAATTCTGGGTAATCTGGACAGGGAAAGGAAATAAATAAGCTTTTACGACGACAAGAAGGTGGGTAGAAAGTGTGAAACACTGAAGAAGACAGTAAAATAGGACAACAACAAGAAGATAACACGATATGTAGTTAGTATATGTTAGTAATCGAGAACCGTTCGAAACCCACCTTCAATGGGTAGAACACCAACGATTGAATTGATCACTAGTTACCGCCCAAACACAGGAACGACCGAACTGAAACCCATAGCGAGCCGTAATAGTTTACGAGCTCGCTGTTAAGTACCCTTGATCCAGTTCCATCGACAGAAAAAAACACTATTCATTTGCAACAAAAAAATTCCGCGAATACACTCGAGCTGCGCTTCGAACGTCACCCCGAAACAAATGACAGTCGCGCATAACATCTACGTTCATTCTATCGCTCTTCTGTTTCTTTTTTCCCAACTTCCCTGAGAGACAATTGTTGGGAAAAACTTAAGCGAGCATTAATCCCACACGGATGAAAACGACCTCCATGATGTGCATTGCATTCGCGAGTCGCGGAACTGGTTCCCTAGACTCACGTAATGACAAGGAGGTGGAGTAGAGGACGAAATGGGGGATGGGGGCTCTGATTTCACCGCAATAGCGGAACGAACGAGGTACAGGAATCGCCTACTGTTCGTCCTTTTCCGCACAGAATAAGCAACGTTAACAATTTTTCCTTTGATAAAAAATATCGACATAAGAATTGAGGCATGCTTTATGCATGGCCGCTGATGCTTACGTGTAACTTCTCCTGGTGAGGTAACAATTCCGATGTTCCCAAACTGGCATATCTTAACGTAATGTACTTCTCATTGTGATGCATAGCAGAGTCTCAGTACGTACGTGATGACCTGGCAAATTTTCTAGAGCAAGCACGTATTACCTCTAGGCGACAAAGCAAGGACCGTACTTCGTACTTCTTACGTAAAAACCTAGGTCCGCTGATATAATTTTAAAATTAATTGAAAAAATTCCGTTCCTACAAGACGCCATCTTGTTGATCTTCAACACTTTAAATGTTTTTGCAGTCACTATGGATACAACTGGGAGCTATTATAAGCAATTGAAGATTTAGTTTTGAAGAAACAGCTTCAAAACATTTATGAAAAAAAGAGGAAAACGAATTGTTGAATTAAATTATGGATTTCAACGAAAAAAGATCGCTTTATCTTTTTCCCGAGTAAGATGACCTAAAAATTCTAAGACTTTCACATTTCAAAAACACCTTAATCTAAGTTAATTTTACTTACCTAAAAATCAAGGGTTCGAATGTGTAGAAAAAATATAAAAAAATAGAATACGTTCAGGTGCATAGAAAATGATTATCTGGTAATTTTCTTCAAAGTAGTCATGAGCTTTATCTTTAACGAGATGTGACTCCCTTCGATAAAACGTTCGTTGTGTGAAGCAGTAAAACAAAATGCTGATATTTAATTAAACAGATGACGTTTCTCCCATCAACTATAATGGGGAGGAAATGAAATGCAGACATCTATCTATTGCGAGAGAATCGTCTACAAAAAAAAAGAAAATATTCCCTAATCGATAAAAAATTTTAATCCCATCTATTCATTATTAATAAACGGCTTAGATATAGAAAAAATTATAATGTCAATCCAACTTGAGGAAGAATCCTTCATTTTAAGAATTCCCTAGCCTTTATGTAGCATATAATATTGAATACTATGTTTTAAGCTATCGACTGTTCAACGTAAAAATATCGTTGGCTCAGTCACCTTTGAAACACGATATTTATGCTTGAGAAAGGCCAAATCGCACTTCGATTTACATTACCACAATGGGAGAACGATTACTTCGTATCATATATTGTTTTCTTGAGTGTGGCCCAACAAAATCTGTTCAAAAAGTAGTGTTAATTAAATTAGATGTCAGAGCATAAAATATATTTTTGTCGCCTGGGATATTTGGCATCATTACTTAGTTATTAAAGTTTAAAAAGCACATTTAAGGCGTATGCTTTGAGTCACTCGGTCGCCATGATGTGATAAATATGACAGCGTAGCCATAATATGATATCTTGAAGAGAAAATGTGAAGAGATGCTGGGGTGGGATCGTGTATTTTAATTCTTTAAGTGTTTTCAGATATTCAAGTCTTGAGTTTTTCAAATGGGTATTTTAACAATATTGCGTGAACGTGGACGTTTTCCATCACAGCCGCAGTGTACGGTGATCGTGGAGTAACTTATTTGCTCATTCACAAATTATTTTTTTCCCAATGTTACTCACGGTTGTAAACATTTTTTTTGGCACTCTTTTTGTGCTGGGTGATCGAAAAATGAAATTATTCTATCACAACCCTGAACCATTTCGCGATCTCTCGTACAGCATCCTAACTATAGCTAGCTAGGTATAATACAATATACACTAGATATAATTTCGATGCACACTAAATGTTAGTATACATATATAATGTACGAGGCGAATTAAAGCGAATACAATGAATGGAAGACGATTAAATCAATTCCATAAAATAGTACTAATAGATATTTAAAAAAAAACATGGTTGACGATAGTCGGATTATTTTGTTTGTTTACACGACGCTGTTGCCAGGAGTTTTTCCAATAACTGTAACCTATAATATAGTTCATATGGACCATGAATATATGTTTTTATATTTTTTCAACTTTTAAAAACTACTAAAACCTTTTTACCTGTACTTTATAATTCTTTTCATAAAATTTGACCGATCTAGCAATGAATACTGGATTCAACAAAACTATTACTTGATGAAAGGTACTAAAATTCATATTAAACATATATTTTATAAAATGTTACCAAAAATATCATTTTTTTAAGTATTAATCAAATATAAAAGGCAACAATAAACATTATTACATTCATTATTAGGAATAATGCAACAAACTTATCGTATATCGTTCATTGTCATCAGACATATATGATCCGCATTATCATAGAGTGCGCCAACAATAATATATTATTGCCAATATTACTAGCCTACGAAGCAAAATGACAATCCAATTATGAATTAAATTACATAGCATTTATTAATCATAGAAATAAAACGATGCATATGATATTAAGAAGATAAGTGGGATGATAAGGATAAAAATTTAGCGGACGCTTTCAGAAAGGTTGTTGGAAGTATATCGGCTAGACATAGAGAAATGAATTTTCATCTACAGCAATAAAATGAGGACAGTGTTTTAAAAACCAAGTCCTTCCAATATTATTTCATGGAAGTGAAACTTGACTGCGCAAGTGTAAGCTTATAAGTTGACTGAATGTAGTGGATATAGTGCATTTGTGGTAAACGCAATGTATATGACATGAGGACTGAGTGAGTAGTGAAATATTACGGAGTAAATGAACCGGTATTGAATTAAGTATGAATTCAGTGCGCTGCGCTGGTTTGGTCGTGTCGAGAGGGAATGGAAGAGAACAGAAATGAGTTAGTTTGACTGAAAGAAGGATGGACTGATCGAGAAAGCCATGGGTGGCTCTGTTCGAAGAATTTCTCAAGACCAAGAATATCCCTATCAGTAGTCGGTACCATCAGGAACAGAAGAGCAAGTATGAAAAAATGGCTTGGCTGTGACGGTGGCGAAATACGTATGGAGGGATAGTCCCTAGTTTGGAAAGTAATTAGTACCATGCAGTCAAATACTTTTTGTCCAAAAATGAGTCTCTTCTGTACGGAAAAACTCACACGAGCGGCACAATAATGGACTGACATAATATAACACAAATATCATAGAATAGCAACATTTAAAAGGACAATCACACGGTAAATTGTTCGAGCTTTCGGCCCTCTCAGAGGCATTCTTCAAGAGAGACAAGAGAGTCTCTCTTGAAGAAGGCCTCTGAGAGGGCCGAAAACTCGAACAATTTACCGTGTGAGTGTCCTTTTAAATGTTGCTATTCTATTGTATTTGTGTTATATTGTGTCAGCCCATTATATATATATATATATATGTATATATATATATATACACATATATATATACATATATATATACATATATATGAGTGTGTGTGTATATATATATATATATATATATATATATATATATATATGTGTGTGCATGTTTTTATGTGTGTTTGTATATATATATATATATATATATATATATATATATATATATATATATATATATATATATATATATATATATATATATATATATATATACGCACATATTCATAAATGAGAATTATGAAACGAAAGCGCGTGAAGGGTGCAATGTTGTGCGCTGCACATATTTGGTAGGTCTGGGCTATATTAAAAAAATATATCCATATATTGTTATTTAAAATACAAAAAATAAAAATACCATAAATCCGATATGACGGCATATAGATATTGGTTCATTAACCATTGATTTAAATAATAATAATAATAACTTATCTTACTTTAATTCTAAAAACTACTTAGTTTTAAATTTCGTTGACGCTTGTTTCACGCGAATTTTAGATGAAAATTAAGCAAAAGTAAGCACACATATTTTACTTCTCTCCAACGCTAGTGCAAGGAGAAAGTAAAGCCTACCTCTATTTCAATCAACGCCTTCACTTAAAGAATGAGAGGTTATTGCATCCGCAAAAAAGTATCATTAATAAAAAAACGAATAACGATATAGGGATTCAATGTCGAGGAAAGGCTCTCTTGAAAAACACCGATATATATTCACCGGGCAAATAACCGGATATTCCGATAGCTCGATACAATCGAGCTTGTTTATACCATTCCCATATCCTTTCGAACGTAATTTAAATGTGGAAAGTGACGTATTAATATTACATTGAGTGATTTCAATATTGCAGGAAATGATAAATAAAATTAAACTGATTTTCATTCTGAGAATGTGGCCAAGTTTTGATAAATTATATTTGGTGTTCTTGAGTATATTTTAGTTTAATAGAGTTATATATATACATATATATATCTATATATATATATATATATATATATAATATAATATACATTTCCCTCCCCGGACTACAACCTTGACGTGGTGGAAGGGCTTGTGCGTTCCGATGACCCCTAGAGCTGTGCTGGCGGGAGTAAAAATTATTGCTCCTGGTAGGGTCACCCATGCCAGATAGGTCGAAGGTTAGGAGCCAGACGAAAGGTAGTCCACGCAGCGTCTGTTCCTCAGTGAGGCAGCTGCAATGGCGTCTGACCCCAGTGGGGCGGCCAGTAAGTGATGGTGTCACGTTAAAAACACTATTGAGGAAGGCAACGGGAAACCACCTCAATTATCATTCCCTAGAAAAATATGATGGACAATAGATATAATTTGAGTCCTGGCAACCACGGGGCTCGGCCCAATCGGCCGCGTGTCGTGCCCGGCAGCGGGGGAGGCAAGGCTTCCGCGGTCGTCATCCCACGAAACCCTTGCAAGGGAAAACCAGCAGCAGCAGGACAGAAGACGCAGGAGAAGAAAACCAAATTAGTTAGAATAGGAACGTGGAATGTTAGGACAATGATGAGGACAGGGAAATTGGAGAATGTTAAGCGAGAGATGGAAAGGGGAAATATAGATATTTTAGGTCTATGCGAGGTGAGATGGAAAGATAGCGGGGATTACTGGAGTGATAAGTATAGAATAATATACAGCGGTGGGGACGAGAGCCAACGAGGGGTTGCCATAGTATTAAATGAAGAGGTAGGAAGAAGCGTAGTCAACATAGAGCAGGTAACGGATAGAATACTACTAGTGGAGATAAAAGCAGAACCGACGAACTTAGTTATTATTCAGGTATACATGCCACCGAGCAACCATAAGGAAGAAGAGGTCGATAAGATATACGATCAGTTAGAGGACATGATCGCGTGTGTTCCAGCAGGGAAACATTTGATAGTGATGGGGGATTGGAATGCGACGGTAGGCGAAGGAAGAGATGGTGATGAGGTGGGCGACTACGGTTTAGGCACGAGGAATGACCGCGGGGAGAAAGCAGTTGAGTTCTGCAGGAGACAGGGGTTAGTCATCACCAACACTTGGTTTAGACACCACAAAAGACGCAGGTATACATGGAAAATGCCAGGTGACTCAGGAAGATATCAGCTAGATTATATCCTGGTTAGACACAGGTTTAGGAATAGTGTGATAAATTCCCACAGCTTTCCGGGAGCGGATGCGGACTCAGACCACAATTTAGTTGTTATGAAATGTAGCGTACGTTTCAAAAAGATAAGGCAGGGGCGGCGAGTTATAAAATGGAATGTAGAAGCATTAAATGGGTTGAAAAGGAAGGAATACAAACAGGCGGTAGAGAAAATCATGGAGGATGGCATGGGGCTTAGTACTATCGAAGAAAAATGGGAAATGATCAAGAAAGGGTTGTCTAAAGCCGCAAAAGACACTATTGGAACCGTTAACGCTAAAAGGACTAGGAAACCATGGATCACGGATGAGATGATTACAAAGATGGATGAGCGGCGAAAATGGAAGAATATAAATAGAGAATTAGGCAAAATGAAGTACAAAGAATTGAACAATAAATTGAGGCGGGCAACAAATAAAGCAAAAGAAGCATGGTGGAAGACGCAGTGCGAGGACATGGAAAGTCTGCAGAGCAAGGGTGAAATCGGTGCGCTGTACAGCAAAGTTAAATCGTTATCGGGAAGTAAGAAAGGGAGATCAACGATAGCAGTTAGGGATAAGGCGGGTAAGGTAATAGTTGACGCAGGAAAGATCCAAGAGAGATGGAAGGAGTATCTAGAAGAACTGTATAGTAAAGAACTCAGACCTACAAAGTTAGACATTGAAAAAGAAAATGACGTAGAGGAAGACAGCTTAGGTCCAGGCATACTAGACAATGAGATAGAAAGGGCATTAAGGGAGATGAAACTAAATAAGGCCGTGGGGGTAGATAACATTCCCGTGGAACTTTTAAAATACTTAGGAAAATGTGGGAGGAAGAGGCTATATGGGCTGATCCGTAGCATTTATGAGGAGGGAATCTGGCCGGAAGACTTTGTGAGAGCAGTTTTAGTTCCGATTCCGAAAAAGGTAAAGGCCACGTCATGTGAGGACTATAGGACAATTAGTTTGATATCCCACGCAGCTAAAGTTGTTCTCAGGATCATAAACAAACGGATAGAGAGTAGGGCAAATGATTACTTAGGGGATGATCAGTTTGGGTTTAGGAAGGGGAGAGGTACGCGTGATGCCATTGCAGTAATGAGATTATTAATCGAGAGGAATATAGAACAAACCAGGAGGTATTTGCCTGTTTCGTAGATTTCGAAAAAGCATCTGACAGAGTGAATTGGGAAAAACTAATGAGTATATTGCAGAAAATAGGGATAGATTGGAGGGAAAGGAGGCTAATCCGCAACCTGTACATGTCTCAGACTGCTCAGGTGCGGTTGGGAAACGGGGAGTCCGGATGGGCAGTGTTAGGAAAAGATGTAAGACAGGGTTGCCCATTATCACCGTTTCTGTTCAAACTGTATGCAGAGGAAATGATCAAAGACTCATTGGAAGAACTCAAGGTAGGAATGAAAGTGGGCGGGGAATTCGTAAAATCAGTTAGGTTTGCTGATGACCAAGCTTTAGTTTGTCGGTCAGCCAAGGGGTTGCAAGCATTGCTGAGTGAATTGGAAATTCATTGCGAAAGGTATGGGATGAGAATCAATATTAAGAAAACAAAGGTTATGCGATTTTCAAGAAAGAAAAAGGCCAAGCTTAACATTAAAATAGGAGGGCAAAAACTAGAGCAGGTAGAACAGTTTACGTATCTCGGTAGTGTTTTGGACCAACACGGTCAAAGTAGTAGGGACGTAAGGAGAAGAATTGCGCTAGGCAAAGAGGCTTTCACGAGGAGGAGGGAGTTGATGACGGGGACTTTGAGTAAGGATGTTAAGAAAAGACTCGTAAAAACTTTGATATGGAGCGTAGCTATGTACGGCGCGGAAACGTGGTCATTGAAGCAGGAGGATAGACGTAGACTGGAGGCTTTTGAAATGTGGGTGTGGAGAAGAATGGAGAAGGTGAAATGGACAGAGAAGAAAACAAATGAGGAAGTACTTGGTATGGTGGGCGAAGAGAGGGGTTTGTTGGGAGCAATCCTATGGAGGCAGGAAAAGTGGATGAAGGGGGTGTTGACCGGCAGTGGGGTGTTGAAGACTGTGATAGAGGGTAGAATGTTGGGCAAAAGAGGAAAGGGAAGGAACAGGATAGGGATGTTGGACGGGATGAAGGGCGGAAGAAAGTACTCAGAGATGAAGAGGGACCTGGTGTAGAGTAGAATTTAGGGTTGTGTTCTGTTAGTAGTCACAAAATATTTGTTTGGTAGTTGTGTCCATCGAAAAACCTACCTTAACCGGTAGATTACCTTACTGACTGATAATATACATTTATATTTACATATATATATAATATAATATACATTTATATATATGCATATATATATATATATATTTCTATATATATATATATATATATATATATATATATATATATATATATATATAAATAGCTTGCTGAGTTCACAATTGATGATTGTTAAAGAGCGATTTTATTTCCTGTTCAATCATTTAAGAAAATCACATAATTGTAATAGTTTTTAGTAAGAACTCTTGTTCACATATATTTAAAAACAATTATCTAGTAAGCATCCCAAATTATTTACGACTTTATCAATAAATAAAACTTGTTTTGTTTAGTCGTTACCATGGGAGATTTTTGCTTCACGCACGAATCGGAGTGGAGGTGTTTGGTGCAAAGTAGCCCCAATTGGGGAGAACAGACAATTCCCGAAGCAGCGTTCACAAGAAGTTTGGTCAAATGGTTAAAATTCCATCTAAGGAGCGAAACGAGAATGTAAATTAACCCACCCTTCTGTGCGAAAACAAATGAGTCCGACTTCTATGCACTGTTCAATGAGCTTGTTCGTTGAGTATTTAAGGTTATGTAGAGCGGAGGTCTGTTGTAGCCGAGGCGAAAAAAGGCGTTGCAAGAGTGGCCAGCAGCGATGATGACGGCGAAGGTATTCGCGGGCAAATATCTGAGTTATTGGAGCGAACATTGGGTGGTTTGAGACGGGAGTGGTGGGGGTGGTGAAAGGCCCACGCCGCCAAACGATTCGTGTTTTCCGCGGACAAGAGCGCGCGCGCGCATAACGGAGGGGGAGGGAGGAGGAGACCCGGTTCTCGCGCGTAGTTCCGCCAACGACCGAGCGTGACGCGACTGCACACGGCAGGTTTCAACTTATACGCAAGTGGACGCTAATTGTTTTTATCGCAAACACAGTCAGGAAAAATTTTTTGTTCGAACCGTTTTTCAAATACGTTTTTTATGTAAGTTTATGTGTGTGTGCATAAAAATTAAAAAAAACATATATATATATATATATATATATATATATATATATATATATATATATATATATATATATATATATGTGTGTGTGTGTGTGTGTGTGTGTGTGTGTGTATATATATGTGTGTATATATATATATATACACACATATACACACACACAGACACGTGTGTGTGTATGCATTTATATGTATTTATTCCTGCATTTAGTAATTGTAAAAACGAAAAAAATGATCAAAACACAACTCACATAAATTATTCTGTGGTCTCAACCACCATCATCTGGACACATAATCGCAAGTAGTTACTGATGGGAATATCAGGAGGCGAGTGAATACTGGGGGGATGGGGGTCAAACAGAGGGGCATATAGTAATTGGTGATTGGTTGTTGAGAGGAAGTGTCAGCTAATGGGAACAATTTATTCTGGGGGTGGCAGGATTTAAAAAGTTAGATACAAGCTAATCCTTCTTCCTTCCGTTGAAAAAGGTAGTTATGCCACCGAAATATTAAAACAAAATTGCGAACTTTTTTGTATCGTTTTTTTTTACCATCTTTACACATGTGAATAACCATATATGTGTCTGCGCGTGCGTGTAGATACATGTGTGTGTGCGTATCTTGTAAGAAAGTCTCATGGATGTGAATAATAATTTAAACGAAGGATGGAGATATCGTTAGTCAACAAAAACATAAGGAAACACATACCAATGATACTCACACGTATTTCAAATTTTCGGTGGCCGAAACACCTTCCTCTGGGGAATAAACGAACTCATTATGTGTGTGTGTGTGCAATTACAACAAGAAAACACATTTTGGCAGGGGAGTTAAGTGAATATTCGAGGAAAATATTAGGAAACACTACTATGTAAGGGAACTATTACTGTGCTACATAGCACACAACGGATCCCAAGGGTGGTCTTTAAGAAAAGAGGTAAAAGCGTGGATTTGAGGCTTTTTGAGGATGAAGGGTGTGGCGGATACTGGAGGGAATAAGTTGGACAGATAGGAAGACAAATAATGAAGTTTTAAATAGGGCGGGCGAAGCAAGGAAGTCTCTGGGGGGAATCCCTAAATTAGCAGAGGAATAAGTGAAAGATATTTAGACGTTAAAAGACCTCAATGCGTGGAAAAACGTAGGGTTAGTGATGTAGAGGAAGGTAGAGAATAAGAACTTTGGACGATATGAAGGCATGTAGAAGGTACGAAGAACTGAAGGAAACATTGGAAGTCAAAAATGAGGTTTTCGCGATACGTAGACATGCAGAGCTACATTTATGTCTTTGGTAGAACAGAAAACATATAATCTTGAGTGAAGTTAAGTGAACTCCCCAAGCCAACCATAAGAAAACTTAAGAAAGCTCCAATAGCGTTATTTTGGTCAGCCGGTGACCAACAACGGGGAGGTAAGGACTACAGTACCCTAGCTCTGTTCGATGTCGAGTGAGCAATGAAGTTGGTAAGAGGAGAATTGTGGCAATGTGGGAGATGGGGATGGGAAAATTGGGAGGGGGGTGCATTGCTAGAAATGTCTGTTGGTGTATTTAGAATTTGAGCTAGTTTCAAATCTTTATGAAACTAATTTGATAAGTGTGCTGTTTATGATGCCAGGATCATTGTTCATAATGTTTTTTTTGTCGAATGTGTATGTGTACGCTTTCGATATGTCGTCGAGTTTGAAGTCAATAGTCTGTTTCATTAACGTTAAACCTTTGAGTGTGATGGCGTCACCTATTTCATAAATGTCATTTGCAACAGCTGATTGGTTAAAACGACCGCTTTTGTAATGAGCTAAGTGCTTTTGAACCTAACGTCTAATTTGTCCAACATACTATATGACGTACGTGCGTTGGCAAGTGGTGAATTTAACCTCGCAAATCCCTGATTTTTTCTAATGTGGGAGTTCGGTCTTTGGGGTTACCTAAGAGATTCTTAAGCGTGTTCGGGTTTACTTGTGTAGTGTTTGTGTCGACTTGTTTGAACACTTTTAGGAGTCCCTTGGAGAGGGTGGGGTAGTAGGGAATGGTGATGAATTTCTCTTTGGGAGTGTTTTTTAAAGTTGTGGTGTAAGCGTGGTGTGTTTATTGTTGAGTATATTCTTTTTGCTATGCAACATTTTGTCTATAGTTTGAGGTTGGCATCCGTTGCTTATGGCGATATATTTAAGAGCGAAACAATTAACCCCAGAGAAAATTAAAGAATACATAAGACTCACATAACACTGTATGGATACGACACATTTTCAACTCAATAACACATACTAGAAGCAAACAAGGCACGCCGATGGGAAGCACCTTATCTTGCTTCGTCGCCAACGTATTCTGACACTATTTTCAGAAAGAATAAAAAACACCTTCAGTTATTTCCTCAGCACATGTTTAACTTAACCTCACATTCTTAGTCAATGGCTCACACGTCTTCTTCATAAGATCTTGTGCTGACAGACAGTTTAATTTCCAGTCAATTTCAAATCAATTACTATTCTATAAATGCGACAGGGGGTACTATGTCCCAGGATATAATTGAAAATGTTTTTCTACAAGTATTCTCCCTTTAACTCTATCTATTTCTCTGTCTTTCTTTCCACCGCTTTTCTCTCAAATGCTCAGAGGAAGAAAATGAAGCCTCAAGAGAAATATTGAAAGTTATCATTACATTTCAAGTAAAATTTGTTCCCATATCATTTAAATTTTGTTCAAATAACTTTGAAATAATTTCCTGCTTTATCCTGAAAACATTCCCTGATATTTGCAGCAAAATTTCCCAGCCTCTTCCATAATCTTTTCCGAACTCGACGATATTCCGCCTTGCATGGTCTTGCTGACCGGCCGCCTTGCCATGATATTTTTCGATCGAGAGAGAATAAAATTCCACCCAAAAACCCAGACTATGAAAAAATTTCCATAAATCGTCTCGCAGCAAGTCAACCAAGAAAGTCTCTAAAACCATACGATAGAAGAAAATAATATGCATGCTAGAATATACTATATACCATTTCTGATTTATAGCGCTGAACAAGCTTACTTGCTTCATTTTATAGTGGAAAAAATAAACAACGGATTTGCCTCAAAGACGTTTCACCTGAACATGCGTAATTCTTTTTAACCCACGTGTGGATATGCTTATCAATGAAC
Organism: Hetaerina americana; assembly: GCF_022747635.1. Lineage (NCBI taxonomy): Eukaryota > Metazoa > Arthropoda > Insecta > Odonata > Calopterygidae > Hetaerina > Hetaerina americana. The sequence continues at coordinate 89,385,364 of NW_027286069.1, forward strand.
ACTACTCTCTTTCTCCCACTTGATTTCTATCTGCTTATTTCAATATCCTTTCTCTCTAGACACTATTTCTTGGGATTATTTGCATAAACAATGCTTTCTAACTAAAGATCTTTCCACCTGATAGTTATTCGTCCTCGCTGCAATAGATGTAACATTATTACACACAGTAACATTAGTACACAATTTACTTATGTTACTGTAACGTAATTTAATCTTTGTAACACTCACCCCTCGTTCCCCAGCAACGTGAGACAAATATCAACTCTAAATCGGTTTAAATCTGTAAACTTCGAGCATCTCGGTTCAAATTCAAACTGATAAATCATTTCCTGGTTTTTTTGTTTGTCACCCATTTAAAAAAAGCGGAATACAAGCTATAAATATATTATGCTACACTCTTAATGCCCGACTACCCGTATTTTTGCTTGTTTATCACTTTCTTATCAAACTATTGGTAAAATAAGATTTAATCGCCAAAACTGCCATAACCATATAAATTATTAATTTAAAATGGCTTATATAAATTTTGTAATGCATTTGTTTCTCAGCGGAAAAAGCATGGGTCATGTATCATATATTTTGTTTTTTTTCCAAACGTGACTCTGGCACAGAACAATTTTAGTGGCAGTTTATGCGTGGGAGACGACCTACATGTAAGATCGTTTGAGCTATTAGAAATAGGTGGGTAATTCGGAAGCGGTAGGATATTCAGGGAATGGAGGAAGGAAAGGTGGAGAGAGGGAAACCCGGCGATTTAGGCATTAGCCAACCTTAATTAATAAGCGCCAAGGGGTCACAAAATCAAAACGTCCCATCCGACGGACGGCGTACTCTATTTGAAGAGCTCTGCAAATAGCAGTACCTCAAAGTAGGGATCAGGATACAAGGAAAAATTCGAGCCACCCAAGGCGAAGCCATTGCATTAGCCACGGTACCACCCTAATTCACACAGAACAGTAGTAAATATAATAATTATTCTTATCCCTTTCCCTCTCTCTTCCTTCCCTATTTACTCACCTCGCTATTTTCTATCATTCTCTTTCCCTTTCTCTCTATCCCTTTCCACCCTTATCCCTCCCTTTCTCTCTCTACTCGTCCCTCTACATCCCTATATCCATTTCTCTAACCCTCTCTTTCTCTCTCTTCCCTTTATTTCCCCCTCGCCCTTCACTTGTTCGGATACGTCTACCGGGGCGGGAGGGTGTGTGTGTGTGTGTGTGTGTGTGTGTGTGTGTATGCGTGTCTGTCCCTCTCTCTCTATCTCTTTATCTCTCCGCCCGTTTCCCTGAGAACAGCCAAAAGAGGATCGGGGGCAAACAGCCCTTGTCGGATGAGATTGGAAGTGAAAACGGTTGTATTGTGTTCGGAAAAAAAATAGAGAAGCGACTCGAATGGGGAAGCGGCGCCGAAATATCCATCCTCCGGACTGGAGAAGGGGGATGAAAAGGAGGAATGGGAAGAGGGGAAGGTTTTAAAGCCTTTTATGGATCAATGTTCGCTTTTCAGACGACGCAGCATAGTTAACCGAATCCAAACGAAACCATTACGTTTCGAATATCCTTCCCGAATTGCTTTCATTTGAGAATGTTTGGATTTCTTTGCGTTCTCAAGCATGTGGGGCATGTTCAAAGAATTTGAATTGGTGACAGCAGAAAAAAAAATGAAGAGGTCAACACCGTTCCAGTTGAACTTTAGAAAATGTTAAAACTACCGCAACAAAGCTCTTCAGTGCCGACGAAGCAAAATTTCGTACGAGCATCAACGTATAAATTTTCATTTACGACCGTCGATTTTCATTGAGGATTCATTTAAATTTCGACTTGATCTTTTTTGCGGAAGTAAAGGTTTTTTTACCAAGTGGGCACACAGATTTCAAATCGGAATATGTAAGAAGCCATATTTTTAATCCTGAAACGTATTTTAAAGTCCAAATTCATGATTTTCAAATGAACCACGATCCGGATTCTAACACAGCATAATAATTAGCATAAGGGAAAATAGCCCGTGGACTGCAAAGTAAAATGAGATCCCATAACCGGGATCCTATTGAAAGAAATCAATCTGGAAACCTCACCGACAAAATACTATTATTATTATTAATGGCAGTCTACCGCTTAAGCTAAGGTTTTGTATGGACACGGAGCGCGCACCGCTACATGTCTTTCCTTCGTCTAACCTGACACCCCTCACCACAATAAACCCTTCTCCAATTTCGCGTTCACTCTCTCCCCCTTAATTCCGTCCAATATCCCTATCCTTTCCCTCTCTCTACCACGTCTGCCTAATTTTCTCCACTCTATCAAAGCGTTAAACGTCCCATCACCCACCAAAATTATCAGCAACCAACTTTCCTACCTCCTCTGGATTTATCCCAACAATTCCCCTTCTAACATAAGGATAATATTAAGCTAACAAGAAATTGGCAGGAATAGGATAGATATTTTGGACGGAATAAAGGGAGGAAGGAAGTATACAGAATTGAGGAGGGGTTTATTGTAACGTTGATTGTAAGTTTATGTTCTGTAAAGAGAAGCAAAAGAATTTTCGCCGTACCGTTTGGTAACTTGTACCCATTAACTCCTACCTTCATGGTAAATTACCTTCACGTTAGATATTGATGGTGATGTCATCATCAATATCAGTTTAATAATTACGAATATGTAAATATTTCCCCGTCCATCTTTAGAAAAAATTAAAGATGAAAGATTCACAAATTTACAAATCAGCGAATTATTCATTACAAAATAATTACAGTTATTACTAACATTAATTAGTTAAAAGTAAACGAAAAATAACTAATAAATCCCAATATAATTTTATATCTCTTTCATTCCCTATGGGATAGATAGCAGCTTACGTGCTGCTAAAATCAATCATTATTTTTCACCCATTTCTCACGTGTGCTAAAAATAACCCGTGACTATTTTTTCGCGGATATGGTAGCAGCAGGTACCGCAAAAATCGATCACCGGGTGTTCCGAAGTATCTGGTCACTGCTAGCAAGGCGGCAGTACCGTTTTATCGTTTCAAATTAAGGCAGAACTGGCAGTGAATTCAGAAACATAAATCTCTACGGTTAACTAATAAAAAAATATGAGGAAAGCGGTAAACACATAGCAATAGTACATGTACTATTCCACAGCAAGTTCAACACTCCTTCCTTCTATTCACATGCCAGTACATTCGAGTCTTTTTTATTGCATACATGCTTCGTATCATACCTCTTCATTTCATAGTTTACATGTACACTCAAACCTCATCACGGTATAAAATGGCTGAACTTGTCGCATCATGAAATTTTCTCTGAAGTCATAAGATTGTTCTTTTTCATTGAATTTTCAAATCTCCCAGGAAGTGAAGGCTAGGCAAGGCTGTACTGGTAGAATTGAATCATGAGAGTAAATTTGATAAAAAATGAATGAAAAGCTAAGTTTCTTAAAAATAATTCTAATTTAATTGCGCAAAAAATTCTATATCACCGTATGCTGTAGATACACCTCCCTTCTCAGTCAATATCTAGGCTTTTGCCAATTTCTACAAGCCACCATCATGAATATAACATTAGGTTTTAGCTGAGAGTTTAAAGGGGCATCGCTCTGGTATTTTTAACCCGTGATATTCCGGTCAAGGGTCTGAGCGCCACATCCACCAGCTAAAAACTCGGCAAAAGACATTGTAAAAACTCCACACAAAAACGACTTATCTCCCATCCGCCTGTCTCTATCACTCTCGGATGCAGTCGATATTGGATACCAACTTTAGCCGGATACTTGATCGACCATATTGAGTAGAATATTAATAAGTGTGATCACTTTCAAGTACTATCTGGATAACTACCCACTATATAGCATGGTGCCGTAAAGTAAGAGCAGAACTGCGTTGCTTTTACTCCAAAAAAATAATCATAGAATCGAAAAAATCCATCTTTAAAAACTATAAATCTTAAGATGAAATTTGTTTTGCATAAAACCAACGATTAAAAAGTTTTCTCAAACCCCGTGAATGGCCATTCAAAATATAATGTTAGTTTTGTAAAATAAATATCGTAAGTGGTGTGTAAAAAGCAAGATAAGTTTCCTGCTTAACTTGTGAACGGCGCTTTTGAACGATATCTCATTTACACGATAATATTGAGTTGGCCAAGCTTCAAAGCGGGAAAATAACGATTGGGGGTCTTAGGGAAACAATTTGATCGATGATGATGATGAGGTTTACATGATCAGCATGTCATGAAGGTACCTATACGTACTTCATAACTACAAGTACAACCTGCCCAACCCCTGAAGCCTGAAAATGACGATCAAGCATTATGATTATTGAATCGGTAGAATTTTTGATTGCGACAGTTATTGAAGAGATCTCAATTACTTCATAACATGACAGATTAATCATTTTATAGTGAAACAATACGCAACGCTAGCAATATCAGGTCAGCTAGGCCAACGATTAACCCACGCGCTAGTGTCTGCCTTGCTTTGAGAAAGTAGTGAACTTTACCGGTACCAAGAGGGTCACGCGCCCCGCTGTGATTGACTGAATGAACGACGTCGACCGCGCCCCGTTTTCTTGTTTTGGAGCAAAAAAAAAACTCCGGTACCCGAAAATCTTTCTCCGCATGGGTTGAGCAAGGCGCAATGCTCCGATCTTAAAGCCTTAAAGGGAGGGGCTAATTAGAGACGAAGGGCAAAAAGGAAACAAAAAGGGACCGTTAAAAAGTTTTAATGCGCTCACTTTTGAAGGCGGAATCACAGTGGAGAGCGGAGTAAAATCATTCTGGTGGGGAGACAGAGACATTTGTCGGCAGTCTGGGAGGAGGCGGTAAGAGAGAGAGATAGAGGGGAGAGGGGAGGAGTAAGTGTTTCGGACGTCGGGAAAGGGTAAGGACCGCATTCACGACGGAGAAAGAGGTCAAACGTCTCTGCAGTCAGCGACCAAATGGCGAGGTTATACGGCCATCGAACCACATCACCACGATTGGCCCGGGGAAGAATTTTTTTTAAAACTACAAGTATTCGCCTTTGATGGAAATGTGCACAGGATAAATCGCAATCTAAGCAGGTACACTTCATTTTTTTCTTCAAAAAAACGCACATAATTTTGATCTTCGAAATATCAAACTTAAACCTTAATTATAGTATTATTATGAACTTGTTAAAAAACACTCCTACTCCGAATCTACGGGAAATAACGGGTTTCATTGCCGTCGTACTGGTCGGAGATTTTGGAAAGTTTGACTGGATTCTGCTGCCGTTGTAATAATATTTATGGGAGGCGACCGACAGCTAAGGTCATTTACGCCATTAGGGATGGACAGGAAAGGATGAAGGGTGGAGAGCATCTGCATTAGCCTAATCTTAACGAAAGCCGCCAAGGGGTTCACAGCTTAACGTTCCATCCGACGGACGGCGTACTCACTCAAAGTGCTCTCAACAAAGCTGCATTCTACTTCCCTTCATCCCGTCCAATATCCCTATTTTATTCCTACCCCTTTCTAGATTGCATTAAAAACTCCCCACTATCACAGTCTTCAACATACCATCGCCAATATATATGCCCTGCAATAGTTTTTCCTTCCTCCTTTGTATTTATACCAACAAATGCCTGTCCCCCCCTCACCCCCAAACACCATCCCTAGAACCGTAAAAAACCACTCTCAAAATCAAAGTTTTCATTTGCCTTTTCTTCCCACCCTTACTCAGCGCCACTGTCATTAATTTCATCCTCCTTTTGAAAGCGTCTTTGTCCTACGCAATTCTTATCTTCTTCTTATATCGCTACTACTTCGACTATTGGTTCAAAACATTTCCAAGATATGTAAACTGTTCCTTCTGTTCAAGATTTTGCCCTTTTGAATTTGAGCGTTTAACTTGGCCTTCTCAAAAAATTCATAATCTTTGTTTTCTTTCCAATTGATCTGAAACCCATTTAAATCACTAAGAAAAGATTGATATAAGAACTGTAGTCAACCGGTGTATCTGATGCTCTCACTTCCAATTTCCGCCGACTAAACTCCCCTCACAAAAATTATATTGCAGTGCAATTACTAATATAACACTCAGCAGCCATTGCGACATATGCTGCCGAAAACTATGATAGAAAAAAATAACATAATATAAAGGCTAAAAACCAAACAAAAACAATTGTTTCCATTGCTTTTTTTTATATTCCCAGACTACATCCCCGGTAATCCATGAGTATTAAATCCCAGGGAATATTTTCGTACTGTATGATACTAGAATATATACTCTCCAGGGTTTACTTCCCCGAGAGATGGCCACACCGAATTCCATGCACCCTGGGTTTTCCTACAAAAGATTCTCTGTATTACTTAGTTGAAGGAATATGTCTAAATTCATAAACAGAGATTATCGGTAATATTTAATTGAAGCAATATGTATAAATGCATTAACATTATATTTGATTTTCCTCACAATAATCTTCCTCCAATTTTCTTACTTAATCTTTCATTTATCACTTATTCTCTAACATCTGCAATCATAATTAATTGCCTCAAAAGTGAGCAAGTGGAGATACTTGAAACGTCTAACCCCAATTAGGGTAAATAAGTGATTTGGCAGCTAACGTAACGGCGCACACATTTGAAGAACCCGGTCACACCTAGAGGGCCTGGAGACAAGTATTTATCAGTGGTATCAGTGATCCCTACTTGAGGTGCTTTGTGGAGAGTGATAACAACGTCCATCGGATGGGACGTTAACCTGCGGACTCCTTATCGCCTTTCGACAAAAGGAGGCCAATAACGACACCGAGTTTCCCTCCACCCTTCCTTTCCCATCCATCCATAATAATCTATATCTACTCAATACCCCACAAGGGCGTGTGGCGGGGGGTGTTAGGACACAGATTATAATATCTCGTAATTTAGAAAGAAAAGAAAAAACCGCATGCAAGAGCCACAAATTCATTCTATCCACAAACAAATATGGCATACATTCATGCAAGAACACCTACACCCCACACACATGCAATCACTCAAACTACCAACTAACATACACATGTACCTGAAAGTATACCTAACATCTTTAAAATGTTTAATTTTGCTCCGACTTATGTTTTTAATATTTCTAAAGTGACTGCGGTTTCTTACTATTATGATTTCTGATTGTTCGGGGAAAGAATGAGTATTTGTATCTATCTGTACTGGAATCTATCTCCCTTATTTTATATATGTGGTCTGATCTACCTAAGTAGTGTGGGGCCATTATAATTTCTTCAATGTCATAGTTAAACTCGTTTGTTCTGAACCTTTCTAAAAATCTAAGTCTCCTATAGGATGGGAAGAATGTATGTTTTTGGTGAAATTCAGAGGAGGCAAAATATATTGAGTGGGAACGGAATGTGGTAGGCTCTGATACAGAGAGAGAAAATGCTGTTGAAGCCATGTAGATAGAGTAAAATAATAGGCTTCCAGGACGGGAGGGGGGTTGTTGGAAGTAAGTTGAGGTAAAAAAATTGTTCCACCTTGTTATCGGGTTTAAGATTTTACATTAAGTGTCACTGAGGGGAATTTAGCAGGCGTAAAGTTGTATGTGAGTGCATTATCCTTGTTTTATTTATTTTGATTATCAGCCCATGTCTACCTCAGAGAATTTCCAATTCACTTTGAAAATATTTTCAACCCCTTGGCTGAAAACCGAACTGATTTTACGGATTCCCCACCGACTTCCATACCTATCTCAAGTTCTTCCCAAGCTTCTTTAATCATTTCCTCTCTATATACGTTGAACAGCACCGGTGATAATGGGCATCCCGGCCTCAAACCTATTCCTAACATTGGTCATCCGGACTCCGCTCTCCACTCTCACCTGAGCAGTTTGAGATGTGTACAGGGATTGGATTAGGCTCCTCTCCCACCAATCTAGTTCTATTTCCTGCAATATACTTATTAGTTTTTCCCAATTTTTTCTATCAAATGTCTTTTCCAAATCTACTAAACAGGCAAAAACATTCTGATTGTGTCTTATATTCCTAGCGATTAGTGATCTCATTAATGCAATGCCATCGCGTGTGCCTCTCCCCTTCCTAAACCCAAACTGATCATAGTAATCATTTGCCGTATTCTCTATAGTAGTAGTAGTATTTTAGGGGAGTCGACCGACTGCTTAGGCCACTTGCGCCATAGGGGATGGACAGGAAAGGATGGAGGGTGGAGAGAAACCCGGCGTCGGCATCAGCCTGCTCCTTACGAAAGGCACCAAAGGGTCCGCAGCTTAACGTTCCATCCGACGGACAGCGTATTCACTCAAAGTGCCCTCCATAAAGCACCTCAAGTTGAAATCGAGATACCTATGAAAAATATTCAACACCGCCGGGATTCGTATTCTCTATCCTTTTGTTGATTGACCTGAGAAAAACCCCCACGGCCTTAATTAATTTCTCTTTCTTTTCTTATCGTCGAGAATACCTGGTCCTAAGCTATATTTGTCTACATCATGTTCTCTTTCCCTGTCTAACCTTGTTGGGCTAAGTTTTCACCATACAGTTCTTCTATATATTCCTTCCATCTCTCTTGGATCTTACAATCTACTTTAATAAATTCTGGAATTTATGGGTTCGATGCACGATTGTCAGTGAACAATTAGAGATGGAAAACATAGTAATCAGTAAAATAGAGCCGATTTCCTTTTGCTGCAAGGTATAGAGAGGTGCGTGATGTATAATCTAATATTTAATTATTATTGCGTGTTGTTGAACCTAATATTTGATAATTGATAGAACGTAGCACTTTTTTTAGGGGAGGCGACCGACAGCTGAGGTCATTTGCGCCATTATGTTAGGGAAATACAGGGTAAACGTCCAACTGTACATTCGGGGGAACAGATGAGCGATCTTACACTGACCAAGCAGGGAATAGTACATCTGCTCCGTAGTATCAAAGCACACAAGGCACCTGGTCCGGAAGAAATACCCGCTAGAATATTAAAGGAATTAGCTGAAGACATTGCCTCGTTTTTACATATTGTTTTTCTAAAATCGATAGAAGAAGGCTCAGCACCTTGCGGCTGGAAGCTAGCCCATATAACTCCCATCTATAAAGGTGGAGGTAGGGATAAACGAATCAATTACCGACCAATTTCTTTAACATCGATTTCCTGTAAAATATTAAAACATATTATTATCAGTAACACTATGAGATTCTTTGATAGGATGAAAATACTAATCCACAACCAGCACGGATTTAGGAAACGCAGATCTTGCGAAACACAACTTCGTCTCTTCATTCACGATATATTTAGATCGGGAGAAAACAACACACAAGTCGATGCAGTATTCCTGGATTTCAAAAAAAGCCTTCGACAAAGTCCCACACAGTAAACTGTTACATAAACTTAAATACTATGGAATCAATGAGAAAATTATTAATTGGATTAGAGACTTCTTGTCAAATCGCAAACAAATAGTAGTCATAGATTGGTTGTGCTCAACAGATATACGAGATGTAACTTCAGACGTCCCCCAGGGAAGTGTAATAGGGCCACTTCTGATTTTAATATACACTAATGACTTAAGCACACACGTTAGTAGCAATATGAGGTTATTTGCTGACGACACGGTGGTATACAGGGAAATAAGGTGCTAACTAGATCGCGAGCTACTCTCTAGAGACTTAGAAAATATCTCAGAATTGTGCGATAAATGGGGATTAACACGTAATATAGATAAATGCGCAGTTTTGAAAATTTGGAACAAAGGCAGCGGCGAAGAGTATATAAACTACGAAATAGAGGGTTCAGTACTGACTACGGCCAATCAAGTTAAATATTTGGTGGTTGTTCTAACACCACGCCTTTCATGGGGCTAAACTTTCATACTAGACCAAATTCTTCCCTTTTATTTCCCTTCCTCCATATTTTATTTTGAATTTTTTTCACGCGCAATTCTCAGAAGCCTCTACTCCATACTTATCCTGAAAGTAAACGTCACGGGTATGACGGAGGATTTAGGCTGGGAGTTCCTTGCTTGGCACTGGGTTGGCACTTCATTTTCAGTTGCTCTTCGACTTCAAAACCAGAAAACGATATTCTTATTGATTCGATTTTAAATTTTAATGCAACCGATGAAAGGTAGTTACAATTGGAATTTTCGATTACTCCATGCATGCCATGACAATGTACACTTTAAAAACAAAGTTAGAGATCCCACATTTGATGTTGTAGCGCCACGGACGCGGAGTTCTTATCAACAATCCTGATGACTCCGGTGTCTTAATGAGTTTTCTGAACGCCGGTCTCTCGTAGCATTCGGGGAAATAAGAAGGAATTCGGTTTTTTTTCTAGTTCATTCAACTTCCCTCTCAGTTTTTCGTGGGTTCCAAGGTTTATACAGATAACCTGTATAGATGTATTCAGCCACACATGAAGGCGTTCGGCCGTGTACACCTTCTCTACTGGAAAAAACAACGACTTTTTTTTCCTTTTTTTAAATTGGCCACTGCTATATCTCTTTTATCCACGTTGGCTCCAACAGCCTTCTTAAATCGCGCGTTTAGGACTTTATTACACTCGCTTCTACCTCCCTATCTATTGCTTTTACTCCTAATTTCCACGATCATATCTTCTCCCTTGGCGCACCGAGATCGAACACGAGCGCATACTGAATTTCGCTAACAGGAGTGGATAGGCATATCCCATGGATCGGAAATTTTTCTCCATTTTGATTCTAAGGAAACTTCCGCATTCATGGGAATATAACGCATTCACGGGTAGTCTGCGCGTTACAGTTACCATGAATGACATATCAGTAGACATCGTCCGGATTTTAACTATGAGCCATCCGCCAAGAGATTAAAGCTGAACCAGAAGACAGACCCTCCCATCCACAGAGAATAGAATATTCTCTGAAATTCCAACGTTTCCAATTATATCTGAAATTCAATGTTCCTTGTCATGGTTTTCAGACTAAAACTAAACAATGTATTCCTTTTACCTTTCCTTGTAATTTAACTCGAAAGCCATACAAATGCACCCACTGATAAGTACTATTCCCTGAAACACTGCGTCACATTCCATTTGCTATTCCAGCATAACGTTCGGAAATCAAAATATTCATTTGACCAAATGTTTTGCAGTAATTTCATTATTAAAAGTAAAAACATTGAAAAATTACTTATGTTAAGAAGTAATGCATTTACTTTTTTTACGGTATCCAGCAAAATTATACTACAGAGCATTCATTAATAGAAAATTGAACAGTTGCTGCCGACAACTATAACAGAAAAAATAACATGATATAAAGGCTAAAAACCAAAAACGATTATTTCCATTGATTTTTTTCTATATACCTAGACAGCATTCACCGTAGTCCTTACGTATTAAATCCCAGAGAATAATGTCGTACTGCATGGTAATATTTTAAATTCTTAATATTTTATATTCTTAATAACTTACGCTGTAAGAAAGATAGCCAAGAGAATATATACGTTTCAGGATCTATTTATTTCCCTGACAGATGGCAGCACCAAATTCCATACACCTTGGGTTCTCCTACAAGAGATTCTCTGTATTTTTGAATGTAAGCAATATGTATAAATTTATCAACATTATCTTTGATTTTCCTCGCAATAATCTTCCTACGAATTTCTAACTTCATCTTTCATATATCACTTAATCTGTAACATATTCAATCACTGTTAACTGCCTCAAAAGTGAGCAAGATTGGAGACATTTTGTGGAGATACTTGAAATGCCTCATCCCAATAGAGTTGACCTGATGGTTCGGAGGCTAACGTAAAGCCATACAATTTTTGAAGAACCCAGGCCCACCCAGAGGGCCTGGACACAATTATTTATTAGTGGTATCAGTGATCACTACTTGAGGTGCTTTGTGGAGAGAACTCCGAGTAAGTATAACGTCCATCGGGTGGGACGTTAAGCTGCGGACCCCTTGGTGCCTTTCGTTAAGAGTAGGCTATTCCGACGCCGGGTTTCCCTACACACTTTCTTTCCCAATCATCCCTAGAGGAGTAAATGACCTCAGCTGTTGGTCGACTCCCCTAAAATACAATACTCACGTTCTATCAATTCTCAAAATTTATATTTAATATTATACAGTAATAATTACATATTAGATTATACAGTACGCAACTCTCTATACCTTGCAGCAAAAGGAAATCGCCTCTATTTTACTGATTATTATGTTTTCCATCTCTAATTGTTCACTGACAATCGTACATCGAACCCATAAATTCCAGAATTTATTAAAGTAGATGGTGAGATCCAAGAGGAATAGAAGGAATATATAGAATAACTGTATGGTTAAAAGCTTAAGCCAATAGGGTTAGACAGGGAAAGAGACCATGACGTAGAGAAACATAGCTTAATTAAATGAATGAAAAACTCCAATAGCCGTAAACAGTTTACCTTCCTAAATTAAGTACAAATGAGAACAGTTGGCAAACGCTTAAGGTCAGGAAGGGGTAAGAAAGGTGAGTATGAATACGCGTTTCGGCCGCATAGTAGCCTTCTTCAGCATACTGAAGAGAACTACTTTGTGCTGCCTCACTTCGACTTGTGTTGTCATGACGATTGCCCTTCAGTACGCTGAAGAGGGTTACTTTGTGGCCGAAATACGCGTATTCGTATTCACCTTTCTTATGCCTTTCCTTTTTACCTTTTACCCCTTCCAGACTTGTGGCGTTTGCCAACTATTCTCATTTGTACTTTGTTTAGAAAGGTAAACTGTTTACGGCTATTGGAGTTTTTCATTCTTTTAATACTACTAGCCGTTAGAGCTCAATTCTATCAATAAAATACAGCTTAGGTCCTGGCATACTCGACGATGAGATAGGAAGGGCATTAAGAAAGAAGAAACCAAATAAGGTCGTGAGGGTTTTTCTCAGGTTTATCAACAAAAGGAAAGAGAGTACGGCAAATAATTACTAATGGTATGATCACTTGGTGTTTAAGAAGGGGAGAGGCACACGCGATTGCATTGCAGTGATGAGATCACTAATCGATAGGAATATAGGATACAATCAGAACGTTTTTGCCTGTTTCGTAGATTTTGAAAGGGCGTTCGATAGAAAAACTAACAAATATATTTCATAAAATAGGACTAGATTGGTGGGAACGGAGCCTAATCCAACCCCTGTATACGTCTCAAACTGCTCAAGTGAGAGTGGGGAACGGAGAGTCCAATGTTAGGAATAGGTTTGAGGCCGGGATGTCCATTATCACCGGTGCTGTTCAACGTACATGATGATAATCAAAATAACTAAAACAAGGATAATGCACTCACATACAACTTTACGCCTGCTAAATCCCCATCAGTGACACTTAATGTAAAATCTTAAACCCGATATCAAGGTGGAACATTTTTTTTACCTCACCTTACTTCCAACAACCCCACCTCCTGTCCTGGAAGCCTATTCTTTTACTCTATCTACATGGCTTCAACAACATTTTCTCTCTCTATATCAGAGTCTACTAAATTCCGTTCCCACTCAATATATTTTGCCTCCTCTGAATTTCACCAAAAACATACACTCTTCCCAAACTAGACCAAATTCTTCCCTTTTATTTCCCTTCCTCCACATTTTATTTTGAAATGTTTTCACGCGCAATTCTCGGAAGCCTCTAAACCACAGTCATCCCGAAAGTAAACGTCACGGGTATACTGGAGGATTTAGGCTGGGAGTCCCTTGCTTCTCTGAGAGAACAGTTAAGACTTGCACTTTCAATAGAAAGGTAAAGGATACACACGGTTGTCTAGTGACTCCGAGGAAATCATTATGACACCAACTAATAACGAGAGATCCGATGAGTGAGATCAAAGAAGAGAGACGGTTACCATCATCGCCTAATTCAATATTCAATTTGTTCTTCCTTCACATCGTACGGAATCATAAACAAAACGAACCTTAGTACCCTTAGTACTTAAAGACTAACATTTAATGATTTAGTCTAGAATAGCATTATGTATATAGACCTTAAGTGAGTACAGGTGTATTTGTCTAATATGTAATATTTCTGTAAATTTATGAACGAATAAAAATTTTGTACGTATGGCTAGTACCCTATCAACCCCCCCCCCCAACCACACGCCCTGGCAGCGGCTTGCGGGGCATTGTGCGCAACTTTTCTTTGGGTCATCACTGATAGTTTTTGTCATCGCTTCTCTTCTTTAATTTGGCAATACCTTTAGTTTCAAACTCAGAAAACTTCAACGCAAATTCTAAACGAAAAGAGGTATTTCAAATGATAGCATTGTTAAAGGTTTTGCAATATGAATTTTCGATCACTCCCTGTATGACATGACATGTTAACAATAAAGCTTTGAAGCGTCATGGATGCGGAGTTCTTATCAACAATTCTGATGAGTTCGGCGTCTTAATGAGTTTTCTGACGTCGGTTCTCGTAGCATTAGGGGAAATAAGCATAAATTCCGTTTTTCTTTCCAGTTCATTCCACCTCCCTCTCAGTTTTTCGTGGTTTCCTAAGTTTTTACAGATATGCTGTATAGGTGTCTACAGCCACACATTAAGGCGTTCGGCCATTTATACCTTCTCCACTGGAAAAAACAACGACTTTTTTCCTTTTTCTAACTCGCCTTTGCTATATCTCTTTTATCCACGTTGGCTCCAACAGCCTTCTTAAATCGCGCGTTTAGAACTTCATCACACTCGCTTCCAACTCCCAATTTATTGCTTTTACTCCTAATTTCCACATTCAAATCTTTTCCTTGGCGGACCGAGATCCAACACGAGCGCATACCGAATTTCGCTAACGGGAGTGGATACGCATATCCCATGGATCAGAAATTTTTCTCCATTTTGATTCTAGGGAAACTTGCGCGTAACGCATTCACGGGTAGTCTGCGCGGTACCGTTGCCATGAATAACACATGACCTCAATGTTAGCCAGGATTATCGGAAGACATCGTCCAGATTCAAAGTTGGAGCCATCCATCAAGAGATGAAAGCTTAAACCAGAAGACAGACCCTCCCATCCACAGAGAAAAGAATATTCTCTGAAATTCCAACTTTTCCAATTATATCTGAAATTCAATGTTCCTTGTCATGGTTTTCAGACTAAAATAAACCAAGTATTCCTTATACCTTTCCTTGAAATTTAACTCGAAAGCCATGCAAATGCACCCACTGATAAGTACTATTCCCTAAAATACTGCGTCACATTCCATATGCTCTTCCAGCATAACGTTCGACAATCAAAATATTAATTTGATACTTGAAACGCCTATTTCCAATAGAGTAAACCTGATGGTCCGGTGGCTAACGTAAAGGCATATAGTTTTGAAGAATCCGGGCCCATCTAGAGGGCCTGGAGACTACTTGGTATTAGTGGTATCAGTGATCCCTACTTGAGGAGCTCTGTGAAGAGAACTTTGAGTAAGGAAGACGTCCAACGGATGGTACGTTAACCTGCGGACTCCTTAGCGCCTTTCGACAAGAGTAGGCAAATACCTACACCGGGTTTACCTCCACCCTTCCTTTCCCATCCATTCATAATGACCTCAGCTGTCGGTCGCCTCCCCTAAAAATACAACTATCACGTTCCATCAATTCTCAAATATTAGATTCAGCAAATTATTGATGCAGTCACAACTTAATCACATCATCAGTGATCATATAACACTCCTCTCAAAACCTTGCATCAAAAGAAAATCGGCTCTCTTTTACTAATTACTATTATTTACATCTCTGGTTGTTCGCTGGCATCATGAATCGAATCCTTAAACTCCAGAAGCATAGCTTAGGTCCAGGCGTACTCGAAGTTGAAATAGAAAAGGCATTAATGGTGATGACATTAAATAAAGCCGAGGGGGTAGATAACATTCCTGCGGAACTACTAAAAGGTTCAGGAAAATATGGGAAGAAGATTCTAGGAGGGCTGACTCGTAGCATCTATGAGAAAGGAATCTTGACGGAAGACTTTGTGAGATCAGTGTTAGTTCCTATTCCAAAAGAAAGAAAGGCAATATCATGTGAGAATTACATAACAATAGGTTCGATTTCCCGCGCAGCTTAAGTTTTTCTCAGGAAAATCAACACAAGGACAGAGAGAAGGCCAAATGATTAATAATGGGATGATCGATTTAGGTTTAGGAAGGGGAGAGGCATTGCGGTGATGAGATCACTAATCGAGAGGAATATAGAATACAATCAAGATGTATTTTTTTCGTAGATTTCGAAAGGGTGTCTGATAGACTGAATTTGGAAAAACTAATGAGTATGTTGCAGTAAATAGGAATACATTAGAGGGATAGGACCCTAATCCACAACCTGTACATTTATCAAACCGCTCCGGTGTGAAAGGGAACGGGGAGTACGAATGGCGAGTGTTTGGAATAGGCGTAAGGCAGGGGTGTCCATTGTCACCGGTGCTGTTCAACGTATATATAGAGGAAATGATTAAAGAAGCTTGGGAAGAACTGGAGATAGGTATGGAAGTCGGCGGAGAATTTGTAAAATTAATTCGGTTGTATGATGACCAAGCTCTAGTTTGTCACTCAGCCAAGACGTTTCAAGCACTGCCAAGTGAATTAGAAATTCTCCACGAGATATATATATATATTGAGAATCAGAATAAATTAAAAAAGGTAATGCGAATTTCTAGAAAGACAAAGTCCATGGTTCACATTAAAATAGGAGGGAAAACACTAGAATAGTTGGAACAGTTTACTTGTTAAGGAAGTGTTTTGGACCAAAATGGTCAAAGTAGTAGGTACCTAAGGAGAAGAATTGCACAAAGCAAAGAGGCAGTACAGTAAATACTTCTCCAACTCTGCATGCATTCTACCTTCCTTCAGCCCGTCCAATACCCCTACTTTATACCAGGCCCTTCCTAGATTGCATTAAAACCTCCCCTCTATCACAGTCTTCAACATTCCATCGCCAATATATATACCCTGCAACCATCTTTCCTTCCTCCCTTGGATTTCTACCACCAATCGCCTCTATACCCCCCCACACACAGACACTATGCCTATAACCGTAAAAAACACGCTCCTTATCAAAGTTTTCACTGTCTTTTCTTAATACCCTTACTAATCCGTACGTCCCGGTCATCAATTTCATCTTTCTTGGGGAAAGCTTATATGTCTAACGCAATTTTTTTTTTCTTATATCGCTACTATTTTGACCATTGGTTCAATAAATTTGCAATATATGTACACTGTTCCACCTGCTCTAGCTTTTGCCCTCTAATTTTAGCGTTTAACTTAGCTTTCTCAAACAATTCATAATCTTTGTTTCCTTTCCATTGATCTCAAACCCATTTAAATCAGTAAGGAATATTTATAAAAGAACTGTAGTGTACGGGTGTATCTGATGCACTCACTTCCAACTTTCCACCTGCTAAGCCCCCCTCTTAAACCCGATATCACGGTAGAACATTTATTTACCTCAACTGACTTCCTACAACCCCAACTCCCGTCCAGGGAGCGTATTCTTTCACTCTCCATACATTGCTCCAACAGCATTTTCTCTCTCTATGTCAGAGTCTTCCACATTCCGTTGCCACTCTATGTATTTTGCCTCCTCTGAATTTCACCAAACAACATCCACTCTTCCCTTACTGCTACTAGACCTAATTCCTCCCGTTTATTTTCCTTCCTACAAAATATACTTTTGGAATTTTTTCACTCGCACTTCTCAGAAGCCTCTCCACCACAGTCATCCCGAAAGTAAACGTCATGGGTATCCTGGAGGATTTAGACTGAGAGTCCCTTCCTTCTCGGAGAGAAGAGGCAAGACATACACTTTCAGTAGAAAGGTAAAGGATACACACGGTTGTCTAGAGACTCCGAGGAAATCATTATGACACCAACTAATAACGAGAGATCCGATGAGCGAGATCAAGCAAGAGAGACGGATACCATCATCGACTAATTAAATATTCAATCCGTTCTTCACTCGCACGATACGGAATCGTGAAAACATCGAACCCAAGTACCCGAATCAATTTACTTAAACACAAACATTTAATGATTTAGTCTAGAATAGCATTATGTATATATACCCGTATGTGTGTATGAGTGCAAGTGTTTTTGCACATTAATTACGATTATTTGGGACTTGTGTGCCACCTGACAATGTCTATCAGCACATGTGTATTTTTAATAATAATAATAATAGTAATCATATTAAAGTCATTAAATATACATTCAAACGCATGAACTAATAATAATTGTGAACGTATGGCTGGTGACCTATCAACCCCCACCACACGCTCTGGCGGCGGCTTGCGGAGTATCGAATCTAATTAGCTAGTACTCGCTAGTAAGTGGATGCATTCTCTATCCTAAAGGTAAACGTATCAATATTAATGTTTGCACTAAACCTTTCTATGAGTCTTCACTGATAGTTTTTCTCTTCGCTTGTTTTCTTTAATTTGACAATACATTCAGTTTCCAACTGAGGAAAATTCAGCGCAGATTGTAAACGAAAAGATGTATTGAAAGTAGTAGCATTGTTAAAGATTTTGCAAAACACAACGTAATAAACAAATGCCGAGGGAATATAAATATTTACGAAATGTAAACCTGCACCTTAAGGAGTAAGAGCGATCAAAATTTCTAGTCCAATATTCTCGTTGAAACAATTTTACATAAATAAAAACAGAGTACTGTACCGTTCGCTCGCCATCGGCGGTTTGAAGCCATTAAAGGCAAGGAAGCAAATACTGGGACTTTACTTTCGGTTGCACTTCGACTTCAAAGCAAGAAAAACGATATTCTTATTAATTCGATTTTAATGCAACCGATGAAAGGTTGTTGCCATACGAATTTTCGATCACTCCCTGTATGACATGACAATGTACGCGTTAACAATAAAGCTTTGTTCTTGAAGCGTCACTGATGCGGAGTTCTTACCAACAAAGCTGACGAATTCGGCATCTTGATGAGCTTTCTGAACGTCGGTTTCTCCTAGCATTCGGGAAAATAAGGATAAATTCTGTTTTTTTTCCAGTTCATTCCATTCCTCTCTAGGTTTTCCTGATTTTTCAAAGGTTTAACGGACAAACTGTGTGTGTGGATGTATAGCCACACAGTAAGGGGTTCGGCCATGTATACCTTCTCTACGAGAAAAAAACAAGGTTTATTTTTTTCTCTTTTCCAACTCGCCATTGCCATATCAGTTATTTATCCATCGGGGCTCCACCAGCCTTCTTGCATCGCGTGTTTAGAAGTATATTACACTCGCTTCCAACTCCCTATCTATTGCTTTTAGTCCGCAAGTCATAATTTCCACATTCAAATATTCTCCCTTGCCACATCGAGTTCCAAAGGAAACACACACTGAAATTCGCAAACGAGAGTGGATACGCTTATTCCATGGATCGGAAATTTTTCTCCATTTTGATTCACGGTAAACTTGCGCATACATGGGAATGTAACGCATTCACGGGTAGTCTGCGCGGTACCGTTACCATGAATAACACATTACTTCAATGTTAGCCAGAGATATTAGAAGGCATCGTCAAGATTTTAAGTAGGAGCCATCCGTCAAGAGACGAAAGCTTAAACCATAAGATAGACCCACCACTCCACGCATAAAAGGACATTCTCTGAAATTCCAACGTTTCCAATTACATCTGAAATTCAATTTTCCTTGTCATTGCTTTCAGACTAAAACTAAACGAACTGTTCTTTATACATTTCTTGGAAATTTAAATTGAAAGCCGTGCAAAAATACCCACTGCTAAGTACTATTCCATAAAACACTGCATCACATACCATTTGCTTTACCAGCATAACGTTTGAAAATCAAAATATTTTTTTGGCCTAATGTTTTGCAGTAATTCCATTATGAAAAGTAAACACAGTGAAAAAGGACATAAGAAAAAAATTAATGATTTGACGCTTTTACAATTTCCAGCAGAATTATATTGCAGAGCATTCATTTATAGAAAATTGAACAGATATTTTGGACGCATGGTGCCAAAAACTATAATAGAAAAAATAAAAAAAACAAAAACAATTATTTCCATTGATTTTTCTACATTCCTAGAATGCATTCCCGGACAAGTATTAAATCCCAGGGAATATTTTCATACTGTGTCGTTAAATTTTATATTTTTAACATTTAACACTGTAGGAAAAATAGCCCAGAGAAAAAATTCTCTTCAGGATATATTCATTTCCCCGAAAGATGGCAGCACCAAATTCCTTACACCATGGGTTTTCCTACAAGAGATTCTCTGTATTATTTAATTGAAGCAATATGTATAAATTTATTAACATTATATTTGATTATCCTCGCAATAATCTTCCTACGAATTTCTAACTTCATCTTTCACATATCACTTAATCTGTAACATATTCAATCACAGTTAACTGCTTCAAAAGTGAGCAAGATTGGAGACATTTTGTGAAGAGACTTGAATCGCTACATTGCAATAGAGTTAACCTGATGGTTGGAAGGCTAACGTAAAAGCATACAATTTTGAAGAACCCGGGCCCACCCAGAGGGCCTGGACACAATTATTGATTAGTGGTATCACTGAGGTGATTTGAGGAGAGATTTTGAGTAAGAAAGACGTCCAACGGATGGGACGTTAACCTGCAGACTCCTCCTTAGTACTTTCTTCATCCCGTCCAACATCCCTATCCTGTTCCTTCCCTTTCCTCTTTTGCCCAACATTCTCCCCTCTATCACAGTCTTCAACATCCCGCTGCCGGTCAATACCCCCTTCAGCCACTTTTCCTGCCTCCATAGGATTGCTCCCAAGAAACCCCTCTCTTCGCCCACCATACCAAGTATTTCCTCATTTATTTTCTTCTCAGTCCATTTCACCTTCTCCATTCTTCTCCACACACACATTTCAAAAGCCTCCGTCTATCCTCCTACTTCAATGACCACGTTTCCGCACCGTACATAGCTACGCTCCATATCAAAGTTTTTAGTAGTCTTTTCTTTATATATATATATATATATATATATATATATATATATATATATATATATATATATACATACATATATCTAGGACATATATATATATATATATATATACATACATATATCTAGGACATATATATATATATATATATATATATATATATATATATACATATATATTTGCCATGCAGTATAGATGCCATTGCAGTAATGAGATTATTAATCGAGAGGAATATAGAACAAACCAGGAGGTATTTGCCTGTTTCGTAGATTTCGAAAAAGCATCTGACAGAGTGAATTGGGAAAAACTAATGAGTATATTGCAGAAAATAGGGATAGATTGGAGGGAAAGGAGGCTAATCCGCAACCTGTACATGTCTCAGACTGCTCAGGTGCGGTTGGGAAACGGGGAGTCCGGATGGGCAGTGTTAGGAAAAGATGTAAGACAGGGTTGCCCATTATCACCGTTTCTGTTCAAACTGTATGCAGAGGAAATGATCAAAGACTCATTGGAAGAACTCGAGGTAGGAATGAAAGTGGGCGGGGGATTCGTAAAATCAGTTAGGTTTGCTGATGACCAAGCTTTAGTTTGTCGGTCAGCCAAGGGGTTGCAAGCATTGCTGAGTGAATTGGAAATTCATTGCGAAAGGTATGGGATGAGAATCAATATTAATAAAACAAAGGTTATGCGATTTTCTAGAAAGAAAAAGGCTAAGCTTAACATTAAAAGAGGAGAGCAAAAACTAGAGCAGGTAGAACAGTTTACGTATCTCGGTAGTGTTTAGGACCAACACGGTCAAAGTAGTAGGGACGTAAGGAGAAGAATTGCGCTAGGCAAAGAGGCTTTCACAAGGAGGAGGGAGGTGATGACAGGGACGTTGAGTAAGGATGTTAAGAAAAGACTCGTAAAAACTTTGATATGGAGCGTAGCTATGTACGGTGCGGAAACGTGGTCATTGAAGCAGGAGGGTAGACGTAGACTGGAGGCTTTTGAAATGTGGGTGTGGAGAAGAATGGAGAAGGTGAAATGGACTGAGAAGAAAACAAATGAGGAAGTACTTGGTATGGTGGGCGAAGAGAGGGGTTTCTTGGGAGCAATCCTATGGAAGCAGGAAAAGTGGATGAAGGGGGTATTGACCGGCAGCGGGATGTTGAAGACTGTGATAGAAGGGAGAATGTTGAGCAAAAGAGGAAAGGGAAGGAACAGGATAGGGATGTTGGACGGGATGAAGGGAGGAGGAAAGTACTTAGAGATGAAGAGGGACCTGATGTAGAGTGGGATGTTATGTTTTGCTGGGGGTTACAAATTGTTGAATTAGTGATTGTTTCCATCCAAAAACCAACCTTAACCGGTAGATTACCTAATAATAATATATATTATATATACAGGGTTCGTCCGGAAAATAAGTGTATTGAGCTCAGGAAAAAAAATTTATTACACTTTTACATATCTTAAGCTAATATTCCTCAAAATAGGACCCTTGTGAGTCGATACACTTGTTCCAGCGGCGTTCCCATTCCTGGAACGCTCCCGCGAAGGCATCATCGGGAACCTCTCGAAGACACGTCGTCACGGCCTCTTTGACGGCGTCCAAAGTCCCGTATCGCGTTCCTTTCAAACTCCTCTTTATCTTCGGGAACAGAAAGAAGTCCGGTGGTGCCAAGTCCGGGCTGTAGGGCGGGTGCGGCAGCGTTGCCACGCCGTGCTTGGCCAAGAAGTCCGACACGACAAGCGCGGTGTGAGACGGCGCATTGTCGTGATGCAGCCGCCAGATGTTTTTGATCGCTGGCCGGACGCGGGCGACTCGTTTTCGAAGCCTGTCGAGCACTTGGACAACTTGAAATGCAGCATTTACAGTTTGTCGTTCAGGTACAAATTCGTAGTGGACGACTCCCCTTTTGTCAAAAAAGACAATGAACATCGCCTTGATCCGAGATTTGCTCATGCGAGCTTTCTTTTGACGGGGTGATGATGGGGTGTGCCACTCCGCACTTTGTCTCTTCGACTCCGGGTCGTACTCAAGGATCCACGTCTCGTCACCCGAAACAACGTTCTCTAAAAAATGTGGATCATTTTTGCAGTGATCCGCAAGTTGTGTCGCGATTTCCAAACGATTGAGTCTTTGATCATCACTGAGCACTTTCGGCACCAACTTTGCACAAATTTTTCTTATCTGTAATTGCTCCCTAATAATCTCATGCACTATTGTTTTTGGCACATTACACTGCTCTGCTATCATCCAAACACTAAGATGACGATCAGAGTTCAGTACATCGCGAACTTTTCGCACATTTTCGTCGGTGAGTGTCGTTGATGGGCGTCCAGGCCGTGGTTCGTCGTCGACCTCTTCTCTGCCCTCCACGAACATCTTGTGCCACCGAAAGATCATGTTTCTGGACATGGCTGACTCCCCGTAAGCCTGGTTAATCATACCGACAGTTTCGGTAGACGATTTCCCAAGCTTTACCGCAAATTTGATGGAATAACGCTGCTCCAAAAACTTCGGCATCGCGTTCCGTGACGTGGGTCGAGCGTGGAGGTTCGCGTTAACAGAGCTCCTCACTACACCACAGCTCAGAGCCGACTGCCTTTTTCAGCGTCGTTTGCCAACATACCCCCCTCCAATCGCAGCCCGTCAGAGCGGTGCTGGGCGCGCCTGGAGCGGTGGGAAAAAATCAGTACACTTATAGTATTTTCCGGACGAACCCTGTATATATATATATATATATATATATATATATATATATATATATATATATATATATATATATAGCATACTCGAAGATGAGATAGGAAGGGCATTAAGAGAGATGAAATGAAATATGGCCGTGGGGGTAGACAGCATTCCTATGGAACTACCAAAAGATTTGGGAAAATATGGGAGGAAGACTCCATATAGGCTGATTCTTAGCATCTATGTGGAAGGAATCGAGCCGGAAGATTTATTGAGATCAGTGTTAGTTCCTATTCCGAAGAAGGTAAAAGGCCTGCCTAACTGCTTCTTTAACGTAAGTAAATACCTGGATAAATGATTGCTACTTCCACCTTTATTGGAGAGGATCCTGAAGCAAAAAATGCTCTTTTTATTATTATTTTATTAATCTCGTTGCAATTAGGCAATCATCCTGGTTGCATAGGTCAAGTCTGATTAACGGTCACTCTTACAATGCACTTCAAGAGGTTACCAACCGCACTTTAACCATCAGACATGGGCTTGGTTCATACCATGGCTTGACCAGATCCTGTATACTTAAACTAGTCCCAAGTCCTTCTGGTCTTCTTTCTAGGGAGCATTATTTTTTATGCAGATTACTTTCTGAACCTAAACAATCAATCTAAATAATGATGTTTCACCAATATATTACGCACGTAAGCCAGCAGCAAGAGCTGCTTGCAAAATGATGTTCTTTATCATCGACAGGTGCTCATGGAAGTACGTTGCTAGAGAGAAGCATCAATATGCACTCTTTGCATGCAGCCGCGGAATTATATATTAGCTTTTCTTTGTTCATGGATCCTCAGGATCAGTCAATCATGATCCCATATTGTGTATCAAAGCCAATTGAATAATCATGGATAACATTTGTATGCATTCAGATCACATTTGGTATTGAATGCGCAGTTATGACCTTTGCCCAATGCGAATTTAGTCCGATTTATTAGTCAAAGAGTTAATTGCTAACTTAAAATTTGACTTTTTTTAATGGAAATTAAATAATATCTCAACTACTATGTATACATAATTTAAAAGGCGTCTACGAAGGCAAAATATTTGTTACATATTCTTTCAGAATAAAACTATAAACTCCACATTATGTATCCATACTAAAAAGAGAGACTCGTACTTTGCCACATATTTTATTATACGGTACAACGCGTTTCACCGACTTGCGGCATCATCAGGTACAAATTTGCAAAACAGACAGAACAAGAATATATACCCTCAGGACAGAGTGGGGACGGGGAGGGTTGGGTACATACTGTGGTACGCAAAAAGGGATTCTTTTGCACATTATTTGTTCTGTCTGCACCTAGAACTTTGCTCTAAGTTACATTTTGCGGAATGGATTACATTTGTGGATGGTGTAAAAGAACTAGTGAGTAAAATCTCTTCTCGCAAATATGTAACCCAGGGGAAAAAACTGAGTAACCTTATTAATAGTCCACCTCAAAATTACCAGTGCACTACTAAAGAAAACAGTCCCCGCACAGTATCGAAATTTGTTCCGGCCGCAAGAGTTGTCAACCTTAGTCACCATACGTTCACTGAGGAGGAGAGTAATATCTTAAAGAAAGGGTTGAAGTTTGCTCCCTCTAAGAAAGTTTCCGAAGCCGACATTAAAAATCTAGCCGCAGATTGCGAGGTTGCCCTTCGGAACCAATCTCTGGCTATTAAACACCAAGTTGCTGAAATCATCATGTCCTCATTGAAAGAAGCAGTGCCAACAACGACCCGCTCTTCCAGCCTTCAGCAACATACGTCCACCCTCCGACGCCTAAGGAAGACAATTGGCAAGGAAGACCTCATCATCCAGAGAGCTGACAAGGGATCTAGTGTCGTAGTGTTGGATAAACGAGTGTATGTGGAAAAGTGCCTTGAGTGTATCAACAACAATCCTATTACTCCGTTATCCAAAGACCCAACCGCGAGTTTCCAAAGTGAAGTGAAACGTGCAGTGTCCAAGTGTCAGTTTTTAAATGCTAGGGAAAAATTTAGTTTAATCCAAATTAACCCCTCCGCCCCCAGGTTGTACGGACTCCCCAAATTACACAAACAAGCCATACCTATTCGGCCTGTCATCTCAGCTGTGTCCGCTCCTTCACACCTTCTGGCACGGAAATTAGACGTAATGCTCCGAGATCTCACAGGTTTTAATCCTAAATATGGAGTTAAAAACTCTATTCGAGCTAGCCCGAAAATTGAAAGATATTAATGTCCCGGAAAAAGCGAGACTAGTCTCCTTTGATATTAGCAATTTATTTACTTCTCACAGTTCTATTTACCCATCATAGATCCTGACAGACGCAATCGACTTATCGACTCGAACTCTTATGAGAATCTTATGAACTATGTTCCAAAAGAATCTTTGTAGCACTGTGCTAGCTAGCAACCTCACCCAAGCGCAATTTGCTAGAGGACTTGTGGGTGTGTCATAAGATTCCATAGAGCGGTGTTCGTTCTATTCTTTTCAAAGGTGTTTTCTGTAGCGATTTTCAAAAAGAGTCGCGACTCATTCAATAAGAATCATGACTCGCTCCGTTCAATTTAATGAGCCGATCGTTCGAACTGACTGGCTAACTAATCGCCTACCACTTAAGTTATTTCGCCAAGGGCATTTCAAATGTCATCAAACCATTCACACACGGATGTGATATCGAAACATACGCGCAGAAAATGTATTCACATAAATTTACCAAAATAATTATATCGATACCAGCTAACGTATCGAAAGCTAAATCACGACATTAGTCAGCGACAAAGCAACAAATACTATATTCCCTGTCGATTTAAACCTCAATATCACCAAACAAATGGTTTTTGTTGAGTGATTTCCTAATAGAATAAAAAAATTCATTATTTTTTACACTGAAAATGACAAGTAAATCAATTAAAATGCTCGTATTCGATTTTCTTTCTGTTTCACCTAGCAACCTAACTCTCTTTCAACCAACTGTCATTAATTTCTTTGGCATTGTACAGAATTGTATGAGATTTTGACAGTATGGAATATACATAATAGAAACAATTGATATGATAAATTTTCAAATGGTAAGCCTTATTGTTGATACAAGCATAATATTAAGTAAAAGTGAAAAATATATTGAAACCAAAATCGTGCTGTCTCATTGCCATAAAAAAAGCATACTTACAGATGAACACGACCAAAAACCCACGTTTAGAAGACCAAAAACTAGGGCAAAATAAATATATTGAGGTTATTTCTATTTCAAGATGTTAGTATTGATTTGAGTAAACTATCGAAATAAAAGTATCCGTATCTAAAAACTATCTTAAAAAAGTATCAGTATACCAAAATAAAAATATCGACAATAGTAAAGTATTGATATTTTTTTCGCAGTTATGGTTTTCACAAATCCCTCCAATTCTACCGCCTCCGAAATGGTAACTATTCTACATCTGTTTCGTCATTTTGAAGTCATCTGTCATATGAAAACCTCTTCGTTATCGGCAAAAGTTTGACATAACATCGCAGCCAAATAGACCGGGAAAATCCATGCGTCTAGATGAGATTCCGATGTTTAGCCTCCCCTCCGATAGGGGTCAGTGACACTTTCCCAACGTTCGCGGGATCGAATTAAACTGCTGGCAGTGAGAAGCTTCCCTGCCTCGTTTTCCGTGAATAAATCTGGAGACCCAGATAAGGACGATTATACGAACACGAATGCGCTTCGTGACGTTCGCTTCCGTCGAACATTTCTTGTCCTCGCGTGCCTTAAGCATTCGGTGGATGAAAGGAGGAGCTAATTTCGGATTCCAAAACGATAGGACCGCGTTCTTTGAAGCACCGCGGACCATCACAATTTTTATGGCTGCCCGCTCTTAGGCAGACATAAAAATTGTCCGCTTATGGTACAGTACCAAATCTAGAAAACTTCTACGCATATAGAAAGAAGGAGTTGGAAGATGGTTTTTGATAAATGAACATAAATAATCGCTTAAACTTTTATTTCTTTCAAATTAAATTCAAACTGAGGTCAAAGTTGAAAATATCCCCAATAGTTCTGAGACAACAAGGCGTCTTCAAGTTCGGAGACCCCTTGGTTATTTTTCCTGACAAATCGCTTAAACCACTACGTTGAAACTTCTGTCATTTATCAAAGTAAATTCCCTGTGGAGGTATATATATTTTTCACAGCGTGGACCTATCATTCAATGGACGTCGAGAATACTTCTGTATGGAATGGCCCAATTTTTCACAACTTCGCGATATAAATTCCATGCAAACCTCCCGCTCTCCTTCTCTCTCTCTCTCTCTTATATTTGAATCTATCACAAATATAGTGAACTCACATGAGCTTAGACCCTTGTGCCCTTGCTATGTGCACAGAAAAGCCAATCAGCTGCATCAGTTCGTCAAGAGTTCACAAAGGTCCCTTATAGTTATGATGTCCACGAAATATTTCCAGACGCATGCGCACTTTGCCGCTGTTGGATTTTTTTCATTAAGTATTCATGAAACATTAACGAACAAATATACCCATGGGACCGCGGCTTAATACTTCACTCTCCACCAGAAGTGACGAGAGTAATAAACCTTCTAAGGTCCACGTTTCGGTCATTTTGAACCCGACAGTAACTTAGCACGTCGATCGCCCAACAACAGGATGGGTAATATCGGAGGAACGAGAAGGAAGCGAGCGGGAAGAGAGGCGGGGAAAATAAGAAAATATCAGGCGGATAAGAAGAAGAAAGAAGGAATGACGGAGAAAGAGGAACACGAAGGAAACGCTCCCGCCTTGATCTCCAGAGAGACAAGGGATCGGCAACGGTCTCTCAGCACGGACAACTGTCTGTGAGACTTGCGAAGGGGACCCCCTCCTGAAGTTTGTTCGTAGCAGTTACGTTTGAAATGTTCGTCAGACTTTGGCGGGTGGCTCGAAAATTCTCCCCCCCACCCCCTCCGCGGGGAACACAAGGGGACCCTGGGGAAATATGCAGCCCCCTTACCCATACTCGCATTGAATCGAGCGTTGTGACGTAAGTTTTTTGGGCTGCCGTATGGGTAAAACACAGCGTCTTCTCCTTAGCCTTCTGCTCTCATTCGAGCCCGACGAAGTCTTCGTCTGAGGAGAATAAACGATGTTTTACCAGTCAACAGGACAGATTCAAAATAGCTTAAGTCTCTAAATCGAGTCAAATTATTTAATTGGGTCATTTTTTTCACAAAAATGTCATTAGTTCAAAATGCAGATCTAGGGTAGTGTGCGCATATCAGAGTATGGTACCGCTAAAGTTAATTCTTGGAAACATACCGAAATTTCCTCGAATGTACCAATAGATAGGTGTACCTATATATACTTATTACGCGCACGCATGGAAAAGAAATGGCCACTGAAATATCAGTTGAGTTACGGAGAAAAGTTAATTTTCGGCGAAACTTCACAACTCCTTAATCGAACTCACTTACTTATATTTTTTATGCTTTATAAAAAAATCAGAGGCCAGAAAATGAATTCAATAGTCCAAAGTTCCACTTCTTTTTATTCTAAAAAGTCTAAAGAGTGAGAAAAATTTCTCGCATGATATGCAAGTATTATAAAAATTTTGAACGGAATCAGGACGGAATGAAGCGACGTAATGGAATAACGTAATAAAGAGGATTTGGAGGAATTTTGGAAAGGTTTATTGCAGCGCGGGGTGTCCGGTTATCAAGTTAGTAGAATAAAAAGAAATATGGTGATATCCACGCTGCGCAAATCCAAGACCTTAAATGCCAGAATTCCAAACAATTATTAATTTTAATTCCACGTATGCGCAACAATACGCATGCCGCATGGCCGCAATCAATTTAAGGAGCATTTTCTAACGCTCGCCATTTTGTTTCTACATCTTAAACATGGTATTCTGGAAGTCAACGCTAGGGTGTGTGGCAGGAGTTGATTCAACATCAAGCATGGAACATCGGAAATGAATTTTCTTCAACTGTTCGTCGCGAACAAATGTGCAAGGCATTAAAAATTATGGGAATAATTTCAACTACAGGTAGATGCACTACGGTGTCCAAGTGTGCTAAATATCCCTCTGCGCATGCGAGACGAGGCACCAACGACAAGAAGAATAATAAAAAAAAGGATAAATGAAATAATGACAACATACTAGGCTACTAAGAATGAAAAAATAGCAAAAAAATATGTTTTGCCCCAAGAAAAAAAATGATCTTTTACAGTTATTCTGATCCCTTATCATTCGTGGGAAAATTTTAAACTTCTGTTTTTAAAAATCTGTAAAATCTGTTTTTTCTACACTTAATCCCTATATTCTTCTTCTTTGTTTGCCCAAATATCGCAATGAGTGAATTTTAGGTCATGTCTTAAAATCAAAATCAGTGGACCCACCTTCAAGAACTTGGAACACCGATACGTATTTTCAAACGTAAAAAAGCATATTAGGTGGACCCTCGAGTTGATCAATCCTACTGGACATAGGAGAATAAATGTAGTCTACATTGATGATAAAATATACCCCTGATAATCTCCTTCAAAAGCGATTGATCGACTGTCCTTTTGGCGATGGCGTTCGTTTCGATTTCTTGGCGATCTTTCCGTCAGTTACCTTCAAAATTCCCGCCGCACTACAGGGGCGAGGAATAATCTCAGATGCCAAAGTAAATGAAAATCCGCCTAGTAAGAGGGAGAAAGTGAAGGAATGTAGACTGTTATTCGCCAATTATTCGATTTCAGATACTTTAATTCGATAACCTCGCAGGGAAGAGGGTAGGGTGGTAATGGCCAATATTTCCAGTATCTCTCCTTTATGAAATTGAACACTTAGAGTTTGAATAAAAGAATCATTCTAACGTAATCCCTGTTGCAATACAGGAAAGGTACCTGTATCCCCACGATTAGCCTTGCTTTTTCATCATCACTTCAAATAAGCATTTCCAAAGTAGGAATATATGCCAATTACAGGCAGGTAGCAACTTGGTTAACAACCTTCTTATGCATACTTCCTTCCAGGCATATTATGAAACGACGCCTATTATTATCGTTTTTTTCCCGTCATATAAGGCGAGGTTTGTATTCCTCAAAGAAGTTCATGAGAAATCACTCTGAGTCTTATTTATTCAGAGCCAGTTTTAGTCCATGGACCACTATAGCATTTGATGTTTATGCAGTGTACTCCAAAGTACAAGTAGTGCATCCTGACCACATACTAGGTGTAACTTTCATTACACATAGGATAGCAAGAAATAAAAAAAAATGCTGGCTCACATGAACATGTACAGCCGAACTCAGGATGTCGTATGCAGCCACGAGTAAATTATTGTTTTCTCTCAAATGATTTCAATATGGCGCTGTTTGTGTAATCATGCGTCTGCATTGTTGCAACTATTACGTAAGCAAACAAAATAAATAAACATACTGATTGGCTCGCTTGCGAAGGCATTTCACGAAATTATTCAATAGATGATAATAGACCTCATAGAAGATGAACACGTTGTACTTGTATTTTGTACAAGAAGAGGTCAAAAGGTAATGAACGCGTTGTTATAATGAAAAAAGTATAATGCGAGGCTGTCATAAGACATAGTACGAGGGTCATCCGGAAAGTAGTACCCGTTCGTGCCGCATGAAGTGCTGACGACGCGAGTAGCCGCTGGACGAGGTCAGATAGCTTCAGTGGCTTGTCTGCCTTCTCTGAGCCAAGTTGCGTGACGCTAGCATTGCCTGTGTTGTTTCTGTGATTGTTTACAATGTTTAAAAAAATTGAGAACGCCGCCAGTTGTGAAGTGAGGGCAGTGATTAAATTCCTCAATGCAAGAAACGTTCGCCCATGTGATATTCATCGCCAATTAAAGGAGGTGTATGGAGACAATGTAATGGACGAGTCGTCTGTTCGGCGGTGGTGTCGCAACTTCAACATGGGGAGGGGGAACACACACGACGATGAGCGTTCGGGGAGACCGTCTGTCATTACAGACCAACTGGTGAGCTCAGTTGACGAATTCGTGAGGAACGATCGGCGCGTCACAATTGATGACATCTGTGAGCATTTTCCCAATGTTTCTCGAACAATTGTTCATGAAATTGTTAAACACCATCTGCATTATGCAAAAATTTGTGCAAGATGGGTCCCTCGCGTATCTCAATGAGCTGGCGGCGAAGGACTATGCAGCAGGAATACAGAAACTTGTCACACGTTATGACAAATGCCTTAATTTGCTTGGAGATTATGTTGAGAAGTAGTTTAAAGTATCCTCTTTCAAATAAAATTTTTTATGTTTGTTAATATTTACTTTTGTGTCTTTATTTCACGAACGGGTACTACTTTCCGGATGACCCTCGTACATTAATAAACAGTATTAATTCATTTATATTATCATTCTTCTTTCGAAATTATTTTATTTACTATATTTGACAACCAACAACCTGTATATGGCATGCATATCGATTAAGTTTTACTGCGAATGATAATTTGCTATCAGTTTCCGAAACAATATGAAGATTATCATTGAGGAGAGGAC
The DNA here is from genome assembly GCF_022747635.1 of Hetaerina americana. NCBI lineage: Eukaryota > Metazoa > Arthropoda > Insecta > Odonata > Calopterygidae > Hetaerina > Hetaerina americana. The sequence continues at coordinate 89,417,453 of NW_027286069.1, forward strand.
GGAAGGCAAGCGTGAAAGGGGGAGGAATAGGACAGGCATTATAAACGGAATGTTGGAAGGAAGTAAGGGTGAGGAATTGAGGAAGAGTTTAATTTTGAGTCTAGTCAGGCGAAGCTAATAAATGTATCTCTGCTCAGTCTGTGTCCATCCAAAACCTACCTTATTAGACACCATACCATAGCAGACTACTGAATAATAAATTAATAAAGTTTGTGCACGATAATAACGCATTCTGCTAGCATGTAAACAGCTCACCCTTGCTCGTTTGAAGTATTTAAAAATAACTCCTAAATTTGGATAAATTCATCGCCGTGATCGTGACGGTCGTCATCATCCTAACATTTATGTACATGTTTGTGTGTATTTACGTATATTAAAAGGAGAAGCGAGATAGCACTAGCGAACAAAATCACAGAGAAACACGTACACATAATGATATATATATATATATATATATATATATATATATATATATATATATATATATATATACACACACACACACGCACACAATCAAGGAAACCGTGGATCACGGATGAGATGAACAATAAATTGAGGCGGGCAATAAATAAAGCAAAATATGCATATCTGCAAAAGACGCAGGCCGAGGATATGGAATGTTTGCAGAGGAAGGGTGAAATTGGTGCGCTCTACGGCAAAGTTAAATCTTTATCGGGAAGTAAGAAGGGAAGATCTGTGCTAACAGTTAGAGATAAGTCGGGTAAGATAATAGTTGACACAGAAAGGATCCAAGAGAGATGGAAGGAGTATATAGAAGAACTGTATAGTAAAGAACTTCGACCAACAAAGTAAGACATTGAAAAAGAATATGACGTAGAGTAAGATAGCTTAGGCCCAGGCATACTTGACGATGAGATAGAAAGGGCATTAAGGGAGATGAAACTAAGTAAGACCGTGGAGGTGGATAACATTCCCGCGGAACTGTTGAAATGTTTAGGAAAATGTGGGAGGAAGAGGCTATATGGGCTGATTCGTGGTATTTATAAGGAGGGAATCTGGCCGAAAGACTTTGTGAGATCAGTGAGTTCCTATGCGAAAAAGGTAAAGGCTACATCATGTGAGGACTACAGAACAATAAGTTTGATTTCCCTTGCAGCTAATGTGGTTCTCAGGATCATCAGCAAAAGGATGAAGAGCAAGGAAAATGATTACTTAAAGGATGATCAGTTGGGGTTTAGGAAGGGGAGAGGCACGCGCGATGCCATTGCAGTAATGAGATCGAGAGGAATATACGCCATAGCTCTGAAACAAAGACGTTTTGGAAATTTTGCCGAGAGAGAAAGATTTCTAAAAGTTGCAGATCGTAATGCCCCTTAAAATACATTCAACAGATTCAGGCGAGATGTAGTGGAAGTTCGTCATTATGAGAAAAGCAAATTTGTATTCTTCCACAAATTTAAATCTGTGGAGAAGTGCAAACCCCTTAAAATATTTACCATAACTTTTTTAACACCCAGTATATAATACTTTTTTTCATAATCGTAGCAAATGATTATTTTCATTTCCTTATATGAGGTGTGCCAAGAGTTGTCTCCCGTCTATTAGATACCTCCGAGGTGCTTCCAAGGCCTCTTAAATAGTATCTACCCGCCTTTTTAGCCTCGCCCGTTAGAATTAAATTTGCGATTTGGTGAGGCTTGATATCTTTTCGTCTTTATATAGGCCAGAAATCAAGCATCTGTCAAAAATTTTAGAGGAAGGTATGCTCCAGTTTGTTTACAAACACACGCACACACACAGGAACATTAGGGAATAATTCTGTCCTGTCGGACTCCCGGGTATAGTACATATATTGAAAAAATATTAATGAAATATTTTTTCAAAAATAAATACGGTATTTTCGGGGTGTTATTTCTAGTAATAATTCTAATTCTATCAATATTAAATAATATCTCTTCTATTTATGCTCGAGAATCGAATTCTATACCAAAATCGTTAGGGTTTTGATCGATCTGTTAGACCGTTTACCTAGAAATAGGTAGGAGTTGCGAGTGTCGCAAAAGGTTTCGGCTCAAAAACGTATTAACGCATTTATCCTCATCCAACATGTGACCTAATCGCTTCTTTAAACACCTCTGTGATTACGAATGCACTTTCCCCTTCCCAGCAGAAAACATTACGTCGACAGAAGTCTGGCGGCCATTTCCCAGTAAAACATTACCGCATCCATTGTTATCGAGTAAAATGGATCCCACTGTTGAACGAAGTACCTCATTGTTCCGCTCATTTGGGAAACAGATGGCGAGATTAAAAAGCAGAATTTTGCCACTCGAACGAAATCCACCATTATTCTGCTCATTGGGAAAACATTGCTATTTTAAAAAAGTAAAATACGGCATATAAACCCTTGCTTTTTACCCAAAACGAACTCGCCTCGAAATGTTACGCACGAGCAGTGTATTAAGGAGATTTTTTATTGAAAAATAAAAACCTTCCTTCTTCCTTGCGGGAGCACGGAAATCAAGTATACAGTCTTAGTTTGTCCGTAGCGACGAAGGGAAAATAAAAAGTACGTAACTAATGGCTAAAATAGTGGTTAAAGAGTGGGAGGGAGAAGCGATGGGGAGTGTGGGAGTGTAATCAGCCGAGGAAGACCATTCATGTGTACACTTGGATTCGAGAAATGGACGAATACCTACAATAAAAAAGAAAAGCAACTCGCGAAGGAGCAGAACGAACAAACACACGGAAACCTTCCCTTAACCTTTTACCCGACATCCGTTCACCCCTGGACCGATGGAGTGCGGAATCCCTCGGCTGTTATAAAGGAGCGAGCACCTAACCCACATTATCTCCGAACTTCATCAACATCAGGGGGAGAAGGGGAGGGTGTGGTGGTGACTACCAAATGGAGTAGGAGCGGGAAGACGGGTTGCGGACGACGGGGGAGGGATGGAGACGTTGGCTCAGGAGATTATACGGGAGGGGGAAGATTAAGTTTGACGGACGGATCTGGAGGGATGGATATACCAAGGAGAGTGGGGAATAACCTCCTGATGGGAAAGGTAAAGATCTCTCGAAAGGTGCATTGCGAAATCCATCAACTCAAAACTGCGGAGGAAACGCGATCCGGCATCGAGTCGGCGAAAATCTCCGAAAAAGTGTATCGGCATGAATTTAAACGAACAATGTCGTACGAATGCAGAAATGAAGGCCAGAGTTGGTGCGGTTACTTGAGTACCGAGAAATGGATTGAATCCTTCCCCTACGCACCGGTAGCCGAGGTATCAGTACCTAGTTTTCGTGTTCCAGATACCAGTGATGATCTTACACTCCCAACTAATTTCGCCAGTATAACAAAAGCACTATTTATTAATATTTTGTCCGGTGATGCCCCTTCAGCTCAGACGTCTTCCCAACCTCCCCAAGCAAAGGAAGAGGTCCTACCCAAACACACACTATCACGGACATTAAAAATTAGATAATATATATGATTGCTAAAAGAAATACTTGTACCTGGACGTAAGTACCGAGAAATGCCTATGATTCCTAAACCAACGAACTGTACTTAAGAACCGGTAAATAGCGTTATACCCCAAGGTACTTCCGTCTAGGAATCAATACATAATATGTGAAGCATAGGTAATAGTATCTAATTCGAGGTACCTAGTTTTCTGGTCCTATGCACTAAATCCCATGGCCATTGGTAGCATGTGGAGAATATGTACATAAAATTGAATGTTGGCATTAGGCAACACACACAAGGCAGTGTAAGCAAGTTTACTACTTTCACGCATTAACTTAGGTGTGTCAAAATGAGCAATACTGTCGATTCAGTGCGGCGTGCATGGTGTACACGGAAAGTTTTTGGTAAACATGGGAAGGATATGGTGAGGGATGCTTGGGCCATGACGAAATTTTAAATGGATGCATCTCATGATAGAAAAATACAAAAGAATTATGCTTGGGTGGTTGGGCCGCGTGTTGAGAGAAAATGGACGAGAGACGAACCACCAAACACGCATCCATAAGAGAGAATATTTAAATTATTGGATAGAGATAGATAAAAGGTTAGATCAAGGAAGTCACTGGCAAATGTAGCCAAAGATACTCTTAAAGCGAGGAACATAAGTAGTATCATCAGGAAGAGAAGGCCGCGTATGACTGTGTGAAGGTGATGAAAGAACAATGCAAGTATGGGGCAATTAGGTAGCAATTAGTATACGGGAGTAGTTTTCTTTCAGTGACCTTTTACAATATCTTTCCGGTGAGTATATCTACCCAGAATCGGAATGGCTTGAAAAAGACGTATGTATGGAAAGATATGCATGTTTATGAATGTACAAATGAATGAGTTCATATAAAAAATTCATTACACACTAATGGAATTAATCTTGTTGGAAGAGCCATGATAGTCACGAGTCAATTTCCAGGTACGTCTACTAATGGCGCCACGCGATAGATAAATAATACGAGTTGCCTCCTCTTAGTTCCAACTGTTAATTTCAGCTATCCAATCATTTTCCTCGGGGCTAGGAGAAGATAGAAGGATGTGGTTGAGCTAAAATAACTTGGGTACTCTTTACATGTTCAAGACATAGATGGCTGAACCACACAGCGCACCAGGTTAGTATAACTACAGCTAGAGAAAGGAGCGAATTCAATACTTAAAATGGCGTCGCTTAGTTTAGAAGAACAGCGTGTAAGCATCTGTTTTCTCAACTAGCGTGATTTAACGTCGATCTCAAGTCATCATCAATTGAATGAGGTGATGGTGTAGTGTATTAAATGTACTTTCGTGTATTTGGAAGAGTTCAAAGGGTCTGAATTTAACGAACCTTTAAAGCCTCGGTCACAAACCATCAGTGATTTTCCAGAGTGTAAAAGGGACCCATCACAGTCCATGGAATTATGGCGTCGACGTAGTGAAAAATACTGGGAAATTAAGGAAATGGAACGAATGCTTGAACCAGGGTATCGGGGAACATCGGTACATCGCCACCAACGGGGTAAAGTTGAAAATACTGTACGTACTCGGGGTGAAGAAAATACAGGAGAAAAAATAAATATTTAAACACCACAATTATAATTATGTGTGTATACACGCACCATTAGTAAACCCTGACCAACATGACATATAATGTATCCTTACACGGCGTGATACGATTACTCATTATCCATAATGCCTATTCTTTTCCTCCCTCTACTTTCAATTCCCATTATTCTCCCTTCCAATACTGCTGTCAGTATCCCATTGCCTTTCAGTGTCCCTTGCATCCACTTGTCCTGCCTATTTCGAATTTCCGTACCCCAACTACAGACATTCAATTTTATACTCATAAATTGGTATAAATTAAACCTGCAAAATACATTCCAGGCCCTGTTCACAAACTAGAATCGAGAAAAGTATTATTAAAAGATAAACGCTGTGTTTTTATGTATGCTTCGTCGTATTAAAAACGTTTTTGGTGGTAATATTTTATAAATCGAAGAGATCACGGGGCAAAGTGCCCGAAAAACGTTCCTGACTCAAACATTTGGGACGGCGGCGGTAGTCAGATTGGTGGCGAACCGGCCGGCCTAACACTCGACGAACCTAAGGGCCAAAAATTCAAATTTCGCCCCGGACTTGGATTAAGTGTTAGTTACGAGTGTTTGTAATTATGCTGTACGCACACCTCTTTGTAATTTGTCTGGAAAATCATACATTAAACTGATAAAATGGGGAAATGTATCAAACTTTTATAAGTATTAAAAGGTACTTTTAAGAAACCCAGTGACCTGACTTCTTGGTGTAATGTGCATGAATCAATGGTGAAATCATCATTTAATGCAAATACATAAAATAGGGCATTATATTGCTTCACAAATTTAAAAATTTCAGATCTGTGGATAAATGTTTCTGTTTTTGTAGAGCTCTGGTGATTTGTGTCTACTTTGAATGTGGTTGTAATTGTAAGGAAAATTTTCACTTCAATTCACCACTCATAATGTAATATCGGAGAATTAGTACTACGTATAGGTGGAGGAAAGGAGTTCTAAGCTTGACTGAGTATTATAGGGGGGGGACAGGAGTTCTAAGCTTTTAAAGTCATTCCTTACAACAATATTGTAAGCATTGTGGCAATCTTATCTTATCCTATCCTATCATTTTTGAAACAACTACCGCCATCCCTAGGTGAGGCCAGGTACTTATGGGGCCACCCTCGTAATTCTAGTACAGGCAGGTATTCGGGTTAAATACTTCGATATCCTTAGCCGTCAGGACATCTAAAATCAAATCTACTAAGTAATAGGAGTACATATGATAGGATGTCTCAGATCCCTAGCTCAATTCCTGCCGGCAATACGATCCAGGTTCGGACACTTTTTTTTTAAACAGATGTACTTCTTGGTTATTACTAGCGATCAATTCGAATCTCTGCTCGCCTTAGCATTTGCTATCAAATGGCACGAACTCTTGAAATCAGCGCAGTCAGATAAGTATCGGTTAATGAAAGTCCTCAGAACTGGAAAACGATGGGTTTTCACTGCGGAATCATGGATTTCTCTCCAAATGGATGATAACATTACCTCACAAAAAAAACACGAAGTCTAACTAATCATTCCGGGAGATTTTTTAAGCAGTGATTAAAAAATACTAATGATATCTTGTAATTCTACTTCGCCCGTGAATGCTGACATTATTCACCAATGTTCTTCACCGGAAATGTTACGCTCCCAAGGTTAAGAATGGCGATACGCATATCTCTTGACAAGAGCACTCTTTCGTTCCGAAAATAAAATACAAAGTAGTGACTTGCATTGCATGTCTTCAATTTCATGTTCCATCGCTAACAAGCTATACTCACATAGTCAAGATGACGACAGAGAAATTTTAAAAATTCACTATAAATTAACATAATACATCCTTAATTTCAATGTATAACCTTTTGGGTAATTTTCTAAATTATTTATGTAATTTTATGAATGAAAACTGCTGTTTAAAAATAAAAGAGTATTGAATCATAAGTACGATTAATTAGTTATCTTGAGGATTAGATGCTCGTGGAGATTGGGAAAGATGTTTGGGAATAATATTTCATAACGCCCTACACCTTTTAACCCGTGAATAATAAAGTAACCTCCCTTCTCGAACGTTAATTAATTCATTAAAAATCCATTTCGCACAAATTCTATCCTGAATTCCCATCTTGTCATCATGTCATTTAGGATCAAAGCGTCTCCCGCTCTCCAAACCAACCCAACGTAGATAAACGATTTTTGAAAAACTCAATTGCAATATATAAACAAACTGAAATAAATTAACGACTAGAAAACAAAAACAAAAGTACGAAGAAATTAAACATTGTATTAGTCTTAGAAAAACATCAAGTGCAACGATCACACGTAATGGGATTTTACCAATTAAAATACATTACATTGAATTTCACAAGCTCGTTATTATCGCGTTAATTGCGTCCGAAGGCGTGCTAGTTGTTTTCTCGCTCTGTAGTGCAGTTACTGAGAGCAAGTTTTAAAATACAGATGAAAAGAGTATAGTACGACCCCATCAAATTAGTCCCATCCTTAAAGTGGTGTCCCCTTTTTTTTACCCAAATGGTAGTATATACTACCTTGATCAAAAAGTTCCCGGAATAATCACCGTGTGGCGCTCCCATCGTTCCGATTTGAGTTCTGTTTTTTTTGTTAAATTGGTACATCTGTTGTTGATATTCCCTTTAAATCTTAGTGTCATAACTTGACATTTGCAAAAGTTACGTAGCCAAGAGTACATCTATCTCTGTGTGTGTTGGCGATTTTTTACAATTTCATATATATCCCTCCCCGGACTACAACCTTGACGTGGTGGAAGGGCTTGTGCGTTCCGATGACCCCTAGAGCTGTGCTGGCGGGAGTAATAAAAATTGCTCCTGGTAGGGCCACCCATGCCAGATAGGTCGAAGGTTAGGAGGCAGACGAAAGGTAGTCCACGCAGCGTCTGTTCCTCAGTGAGGCGGCTGCAATGGCGTCTGACCCCAGTGGGGCGGCCAGTAAGTGATGGTGTCACGTTAAAAACACTATTGAGGAAGGCAACGGGAAACCACCTCAATTATCATTCCCTAGAAAAATATGATGGACAATAGAGATAATTTGAGTCCTGGCAACCACGGGGCTCGGCCCAATTGGCCGTGTGTCGTGCCCGGCAGCGGGGGAGGCAAGGCTTCCGCGGTCGTCATCCCACGAAACCCTTGCAAGGGAAAACCAGCAGCAGCAGGACAGAAGACGCAGGAGAAGAAGACAAAATTAGTTAGAATAGGAACGTGGAATGTTAGGACAATGATGAGGACAGGGAAATTAGAGAATGTTAAGCGAGAGATGGAAAGGGGAAATATAGATATTTTAGGTCTATGCGAGGTGAGATGGAAAGATAGCGGGGATTACTGGAGTGATGAGTATAGAATAATATACAGCGGCGGGGACGAGAGCCAACGAGGGGTTGCCATAGTATTAAATGAAGAGGTAGGAAGAAGCGTAGTCAACATAGAGCAGGTAACGGATAGAATACTACTAGTGGAGATAAAAGCAGAACCGACGAACTTAGTTATTATTCAGGTATACATGCCACCGAGCAACCATAAGGAAGAAGAGGTCGATAGGATATACGATCAGTTAGAGGACATGATCGCGTGTGTTCCTGCAGGGAAACATTTGATAGTGATGGGGGATTGGAATGCGACGGTAGGCGAAGGAAGAGATGGTGATGAGGTGGGCGACTACGGTTTAGGCACGAGGAATGACCGCGGGGAGAAAGCAGTTGAGTTCTGCAGGAGACAGGGGTTAGTCATCACCAACACTTGGTTTAGACACCACAAAAGACGCAGGTATACATGGAAAATGCCAGGTGACTCAGGAAGATATCAGCTAGATTATATCCTGGTTAGACACAGGTTTAGGAACAGTGTGATAAATTCCCACAGCTTCCCGGGGGCGGATGCGGACTCAGACCACAATTTAGTTGTTATGAAATGTAGCGTACGTTTCAAAAAGATAAGGCAGGGGCGGCGAGTTAGAAAATGGAATGTAGAAGCATTAAATGGGTTGAAAAGGAAGGAATACAAACAGGCGGTAGAGAAAATCATGGAGGATGGCATGGGGCTTAGTACTATCGAAGAAAAATGGGAAATGATCAAGAAAGGGTTGTCTAAAGCCGCAAAAGACACTATTGGAACCGTTAACGCTAAAAGGACTAGGAAACCATGGAACACGGATGAGATGATTACAAAGATGGATGAGCGGCGAAAATGGAAGAATATAAATACAGAATTAGGCAAAATGAAGTACAAAGAATTGAACAATAAATTGAGGCGGGCAACAAATAAGGCAAAAGACGCATGGTGGAAGACGCAGTGCGAGGATATGGAAAGTCTGCAGAGGAAGGGTGAAATCGGTGCGCTGTACAGCAAAGTTAAATCGTTATCGGGAAGTAAGAAAGGAAGAGCTATGCTAACAGTTAGAGATAAGGCGGGTAAGGTAATAGTTGACGCAGGAAAGATCCAAGAGAGATGGAAGGAGTATATAGAAGAACTGTATAGTAAAGAACTCAGACCTACAAAGTTAGACATTGAAAAAGAAAATGACGTAGAGGAAGACAGCTTAGGTCCAGGCATACTAGACAATGAGATAGAAAGGGCATTAAGGGAGATGAAACTAAATAAGGCCGTGGGGGTAGATAACATTCCCGTGGAACTTTTAAAATACTTAGGAAAATGTGGGAGGAAGAGGCTATATGGGCTGATCCGTAGCATTTATGAGGAGGGAATCTGGCCGGAAGACTTTGTGAGAGCAGTTTTAGTTCCGATTCCGAAAAAGGTAAAGGCCACGTCATGTGAGGACTATAGCACAATTAGTTTGATATCCCACGCAGCTAAAGTTGTTCTCAGGATCATAAACAAAAGGATAGAGAGTAGGGCAAATGATTACTTAGGGGATGATCAGTTTGGGTTTAGGAAGGGGAGAGGTACGCGTGATGCCATTGCAGTAATGAGATTATTAATCGAGAGGAATATAGAACACAACCAGGAGGTATTTGCCTGTTTCGTAGATTTCGAAAAAGCGTTTGATAGAGTGAATTGGGAAAAACTAATGAGTATTCTGCAGAAAATAGGAATAGATTGGAGGGAAAGGAGGCTAATCCGCAACCTGTACATGTCTCAGACTGCTCAGGTGCGGGTGGGAAACGGGGAGTCAGGATGGGCAGTGCTAGGAAGGGGTGTAAGGCAGGGTTGCCCATTATCACCGTTGCTGTTCAACCTGTATGCAGAGGAAATGATCAAAGAGGCATGGGAAGAACTGGAGGTAGGAATGAAAGTGGGCGGGGGATTCGTAAAATCAGTTAGGTTTGCTGATGACCAAGCTTTAGTTTGTCAGTCAGCCAAGGGGCTGCAAGCATTGCTGAGTGAATTGGAAATTCAGTGCAACAGGTATGGGATGAGAATCAATATTAAGAAAACAAAGGTTATGCGATTTTCTAGAAAGAAAAAGGGCAAGCTTAACATTAAAATAGGAGGGCAAAAACTAGAGCAGGTAGAACAGTTTACGTATCTCGGTAGTGTTTAGGACCAACACGGTCAAAGTAGTAGGGACGTAAGGAGAAGAATTGCGCTAGGCAAAGAGGCTTTCACAAGGAGGAGGGAGTTGATGACGGGGACTTTGAGTAAGGATGTTAAGAAAAGACTCGTAAAAACTTTGATATGGAGCGTAGCTATGTACGGCGCGGAAACGTGGTCATTGGAGCAGGAGGATAGACGTAGACTGGAGGCTTTTGAAATGTGGGTGTGGAGAAGAATGGAGAAGGTGAAATGGACAGAGAAGAAAACAAATGAGGAAGTACTTGGTATGGTGGGCGAAGAGAGGGGTTTGTTGGGAGCAATCCTATGGAAGCAGGAAAAGTGGATGAAGGGGGTATTGACCGGCAGTGGGATGTTGAAGACTGTGATAGAGGGTAGAATGTTGGGCAAAAGAGGAAAGGGAAGGAACAGGATAGGGATGTTGGACGGGATGAAGGGAGGAAGAAAGTACTCGGAGATGAAGAGGGACCTGATATAGAGTAGGATGATGGATTTTGTGTTTTGTTAGGAGTAATAAAATATTTGTTTGGTAGTTGTGTCCATCCAAAAACCTACCTTAACCGGTAGATTACCTTAAAAAAAATATATATATATAATATATATACATATATATATTTATTTATATATATACATATATATATATATATATATTTATTTATTTATTTATTTATATTTTTATTTATATATATACCTGTATAAAACATACTTTGACAGCAACAAACAATATAAGAACACATAAAAAGATCACTCAAACGTTATTTCTTGATCATTTCGACGGAATTCAGCTCCGTCTTCATCGGAAGAAATAGAAGAGTAGTGATTACCCATTACTTCTATTTCTTCCGATGAAGACGGAGCAGAATTTCGTTGAAATGATCAAGAAATAACGTGTGAGTGATCTTTTAATGTGTTCTTATATTGTTTGTTGCTGTCAAAGTTTGTTATTCAACACTTCCGTGTTACTTCGACGAAATCATATATATTTATTTATTTATTTATTTATTTATATATATATATATTTATTTATTTATTTATTTTTATTTATATTTTTATGCATATATATATATACCTGTATATATATATATATATATATATATATATATATATATATATATATATATATATATATAAATCGCGTTTATGTAACAAACTATACTCACGTAGTCAAGATGGAACAGAAAACTCATGAACCAGGGAAGTCATCTCAAAGTTATATACATATATTATACTTTGAGTTGACTTTCTTCTATTAATTCAATCTCCTATTGTTAAAATTACGACATATAATTACTACTTGTGATTATTTAGATTAGCTGTAATTAGAATACCCATCCTAGCTGAAAGAAGAGTGGCTGAGCGTGAAATTTATGATCCATGAAAATAATATAGTTCGTTATATTATTTCAAAATAGCGTGAGACAAAATCAATAACTTAAGGCGAAAAAGATAACTATTAATATTTAACATCGAAACGAAAATGTGGCAGTGTAGAGTTCATGTTACGTTTGCAACCTTTGGAGCAATATTTCATTCGTTTCTCTACAAAAACACACTCGATTACTAACCAGTAACCGAACAATTGTATTCCTTAGTTTGCAAATCTAAACAAAACTTATCGTTTCCTTAAGTCGATGTAAAAACTTCCTTTTCCATGAATTTTCCCAAAGCCGAGATCAAGTTAAATCGCTTCTCGAGCCCGAAAACGATAGATTCCGCCCTTTGCGTCAAAATCTGTATCAAATAAAAATTATGAGCGCAATCGCACATAGTTTACGCATGATTCGTGTTTCTGACTTACGCAAAATGAACTATACTTCTCAACAGTCTCCGAACAAACAAACCACAGTACCTTGGAGGATCTTTCAAATATACTTGAATATTTCATAGATTTTTCATTGCTCACCCAGTAACCTACTGATCCAGGATTACGGATTCCGTCCACATTTTAAGCTAACAGCCTCTTTTTCTAATGGGACACTCCAAAAGTGTGAATTCCAGGAATACCAATGTTCCAGGGCGCCCCATCTACCAAATACCAGTCTCTTTAAGTTTTTTTCGTCATTATGAGAGTCGACCACCGGTGAAAATACTATAATATTCCAATTAAAAGGATACAATTTATAAAACCTAACTTCATTCCAATATAAGAAAAACATGTTTAACTGAAAATACTCCATCGATTTTGTTCATTGTATCAGAATAAATAGATCAATCGATTTTAAAATTATTTGATTGATTTCATTTCTTTTTTTTTTAACGTTATAACAATATTTATTCCGACAGTTTTTTAATTTTTATTCTTAATTCCGTAAGCATGTTTTTTCTCCTTCAGAAGTTGAGCAATATTCATAACAAACATTTTTCCATTCTAAATTACAGATTCAGGTGTGATGTGGTGGAATTATTCCATAGTAAGAGAGACGAAGACTATTACAATTTTCCACTTATGATAATTTTTAATTATCTTAATAAATAATCTTAATTTTCCACCATTTTTCTGTTTTAATATTTTAAAGATTTGTTACAATTCCTTCTTTTTTATCGTCAAAGTACCAATATTTTATTAATTATTGTTCATTTCTATGTCTTTTAGATTTGATTTTTTTTTAATTTAACTACTTGCGAAATATTTGTATGGGGATATTTTTTAAAGGTTGAACGCGCGGTGAATGGCCTCATCAACGGTAGGGAGGTCGCGCCGTCCGACGGCGTGGAATCGGCGAGCCATCGGTCGGGCGTCGCGGTCGGGTGACCCGGTGGTCACGCGAGGCGCTCCCCAAGTTCACGAAATTTGTACTCTACCACTCGCTGGAGAAAATTCGCAATCACGTGCGTCGGATAAGACCTGTACTCTTCGATTGGGGAATGCAGTCCATTTCGAGTCCGGCAATCGTCAGTGACCCAAAGTCATAGCCACCATTCTCTACATGCATGCATTGTCCGTTATGCATCGTAAAAAATATGACCAGCATTGAATCAAGGATGAACTGACTGTACAAAAGCGAGAAATTTTCCCCGGTGGAACATATATCCCCCCCGTCTCCTTCCCCTCTTTCAACTGCCCGACCAAATCATTAGAATATTTTTTCACCATATGGCGCGATTTTGTGTTTATATTATATATATATATATATATAATATTATATATACATGTATATATGTATAAATAATTTACCGTGTGAGTGTCCTTTTAAGTGTTACTATTTTATTTGTGTTATATTGTGCCGACCCAATATTATATATATATATATATATATATATATATATATATATATATATATATATATATATATATATATATATATATATACACTGCAGTTACTGTTTTTATTTAGTAGTCCTTTGCCTGTCGGTGAATGGAGATAACAACATCCGCGGAAATCGTTGCTCTCGCCAGTGGCGAAGTGCGTGATATGATTCGACTTTTGTGTGCAAAAGGATCTTCAGCTGCCCAAATACATCAGGAGTGTTGCCCTACTTTAAGGACCTAAGGTAATGAGCAAAGAAAAGTTGGTCGAGACTTCAAAAATGGCCGAACGAATGTGAATGATGAAGAGTGGAGCGGCAGTCCCAGTATCCAGAGCGATGAAATCGTTCAGCAAGTGATCCACGAACGGCGACGTGATCGACGATTGACGAATAGCACTCGCGATAAATTTTCTCTCGCTAGACCCACCACCATGTACACGATTGTAATGGAAAAGCTCGGATATAACATTTTCCGTGCAAGTTTTGGGTACCGAAAATCCTTCACATGCTCTGCGACCAACGCAAAGAGCAAAGAATGTTGTCGAGTGGACGAGTGTGTTTGGACTACTATCCCCGGTCCCATCCTTACATTTAGCCAATATTTCCTCTTCTTTGCACTCAAAACGATGGATTGGTGGACAATAGTTAAGAGATGACGAGAAACTCAAGACCACTGTTGTCAACTAGTTAAATTTTCAGGCGGCGAACTTCTATGCTTAGGGATTAAAGAAGCTGGTTACGGAAAGTGTTAGGGAGTGAACGGGGATTATGTAGAAAAGTCATGTAGGTTTGTAGTAAATTTAAACCGTCGATAAAACCTTCTAAAAATGTATTTTTTTATGCCAATAGGTTCTAAATTTTCGAATATGACTCGTAGATACATAATTTTGGCGTTCTGATTCTTTCCCGTTGACCCATTCTTCTTTTATATCATTACCAATCAACCGCTGCACTTCTTCTTTCATACTTATCAATAACCGGTGGATCCAATTCACATTCTTTCAATGCCTTGGCCTACCCCCCATTACCAAACGTCCACAACGTAATCAATATTTCAAAAACAAACATAGAGTTAGGAGTATCAATTAATTATCGGTTAACATGAACATATTAGGTCACCTTAGTGAGGGTCATTGTGATGAAACAACAACGCTTCATCTAAAATTCCCCACAGGTTATTTTTGCCAAGGAGATATAATATCATCTCTTCCCGGAGGCTAAATTGCTTTCGTGAGGCTTCTGTTTCCATTATGGTGTTTGAGTAAATAACGGAATTCAACGATAATGTATACTATAGATTTAAAGAATCAAAGCCAATATTCAGTCATTGTTTTAATTGTAATAGTGCATTATACCAACGGTAAACGACATCATATACACACCCTCGGTTGGTCGTTAATACGTCGTATTTGTTGACAAAGCTGACTCTCGCCAATTGTTGTCGCATGAGAATTTGTGTTGAGATAGAGTATACATAACTGAAGTTCTGATGATTTTGAAATACATTTTTGATTAAATGTTTTCCTTAAATCCATCCTTGACGCACTAGTAAATTATTTTACCAACTAGAAAATAATAGCCACGTACGTCACTCAACATGTAGCCTTAGGAGAGAGACGTTTGATTAACAGGCGAACCCACTGCAATATTTCCTGAGCTGTTTATTTTGACACAAATTGTGCTTTGCAAGAGTTATAAAAACGCATAAATCGATGTTTTTACAGTTCAAATGGAATTTTAATGGGAATTCAAAACTAAGTTTTACCGAAAACAAATAGTAAAATATTTCAATGAGCCACTCTAAAATTGCACTTCCACTGGATCAATATAGTCGCCACGAATCGTAAGCGCCGGTAAAGGAGGGCAAAGGATAATCTATATGCCCCTCCCTCCCAACGCTTTAGGATCCCTCATAAATTACAGATAAACTATGACTCATTTCCTTAACCAAACTATTTAAACGGACAAGATAAGGGGCTGGAATAAAATTAAATTTTCGTAAAATGAGTTATAAGGGGAACAGAACGTTGAGGATTAAAGAGAAATCTTCGTTTTCCTTTTCGCCCCGATCTTCCACCATTATCCTCCCTAGGATTCAAATTCCCGACGACAATCTAATCTAATCTCAGTATCTTATCAATTCGACTGGATAACTCTAATAAATATGCTAAATGCCAAATCTTGTGTTGACGAGAACAATGGCGCCCGGAAAACCAATAGCACACGGCTTGGGCTTGACATCTTAGGAAAAGGATCAAATCATTCATTTCCGCTGGAATTTTGGCATTGATTTCTTCAATTAACTATTTGATTTTCTCTAAGGTAACGTTTGGAGAAAGTGAAATATACGATTTTCCCTGCCGGCACAGAGAAATCCTGGTCACAAGGGGCAGGAGAGGCTAAACATCTCGCGTGCTGCTTCAACTATGGTCATCATATCTCAACGAAAGTCTTCTACTCTAGAAAATATACACTATTCGAATCGATATAATGACTATAACAATGGATTTACAAGCGAAAGGACCGGGATCAAAACTCTTGAGGTGGGTTTTTTATTTATACTCGATCCCCCATATGGGAGTCCACGCGAAAAGAACTTAAAAGTTTAGTACGTTTAGTGACATTTTAGTTCGTTTGGGACACTCCAGAAACCGAGCACCCTTTCTATAATCCCGTTAATATCGGCGCCGAGTTTCTCTTCACCATTCCTCCCTTTTATAAAATCCAACTTATTCCTCCAGGTCACTCAGGCCAAGTTTCTTTTCCATATAACTGAATGGGAATCGTACGCTAACCGTGCGAGAAGGAATTTAAGATAAATTTTTAATTCTCCCCTGCGAATGGTATGAAAACTAACAATCAGATGCGAGCATGGCGTGATCGTTGATAGCAAAATGGCGCCGCTGCGCGAGCTGGAAATAAGGGGATGAGGGGCGGCTATACTACAAAACATATAATAATAGAAAATAGAATTAAGACTTCAACGAAATGCTGATCTCTAAAAAGGAGACCTAGTAGTATATATTAAGAGGAAGGGAATGATAAGTAATTTTCGCCATTAGAGAGAGATGGGTGACTTGGTGGAGATAGCGTACTCAGAAAATGGGAGAAGAATGGCTGGAGAGAGATGCCCGGCGTCGGCATTAAGCCTATTCTTAGCGATAGGCGCTAAAGGGTTCCACAGTTTAACGTCCCTCCTGATATACGGTGATCCAAAGATGCCTGTAGCTCCCTCTTCCATTTTCTCGCATTTACAAAAATTCCTCCCATTCCCGACAGCCCCAAATCCTCCGACGTACCCCTCAACATCTCCTCCATCCACTTCTTCCACCTTTTCTTTGAATTGTTTCCCGCAGACGACTTCTTGTGCTTCTTTCCATCTAGCTTATATGTATCCTAAAATCTCAAATCCACATCTAAATGGCTCGTTATGATTCACAAAAGAAATATTCTTTTTGAATATGACTCATAAAAATGCGTTTCAATACGTCTCAACAAAAAAAGAGTGCAATTTTTCCACATTTCCTTCCGATTAAGAGAAGGCATACATGCATATTAATTGCTTTGAGAACCAAGCTGGGCCATTAAAACGCGGCGCATTTGGAGTTTGCTTCACTCGTACTCCCCAACAAAACAGGTCGCATCACATATAACTCGAACCAACAATTAATAACATTTTAACAATCAGGTCATCCGATGAATCTAAGGCAGTGACACTTTCCCATGCGATTATCTCCAAAAACGTAAATGATAGAAATTCACCAGCGCTGAATCAAATGGTAAACATTTTGAACACTGAATAAATGGCATTCCAAGTTTTCATGAAGCCCAAGGATATTGGGAAGCACCACCATTTCTGCCTAAATAATACGTAGCGGGGCTTTTCAATCCAATCGACTGCTCCGGAACCGCGTCACCACAGGTGCTATTGGAATTCCATCGCCCCCGGCCTTGTCTAGCATTATCTCCGGCCGCCATCTGTCTCCACCGCACGTTGGCGCAGTAACAGATTCCAATAAAGCGGTTTCTGATCGATTCCATTTCTCCTCTCTCATTTCGCTCAAGGAATTTTTTCCATTGCGGGTTACGTGAAAAGTTTCGCATTTCAGCGAAGTCGATCATATTTCATTATATATAATGCTTTCGCAGCGTGCGATTTATTAATTTAGTCTCTTCAATTCACATATGTCGATGGAAATATTTTTCAAGTGTAAGATAAACACAAGCGCCTGAGGGAGAAAACATGGTCGATTGCGTATAAATGTACACCCACTCCTACGAGTGCGAAAGAAACATACGTATGTCAGAGTAGATGTCAAATAAATGTGGTGGGTATGGGGTACACGAGGGGTGCTTAAGTGGCACTAAGTAAGACATAGCGTGAGGAATGAATAGGTGAAAATGATCTGGCTTATATGGACGGTACTGAATGAGTGTTAAACGAGAGTGCTTCGCTCATTTGGTCATGTTGGGGAGGTGTGAGAAGGAATTGATAACAATCGAACCGTCGACGCCAACATACATACGAGAGGATTGGTAGAGAAGAAGGTAGAAGCATACCGATCAAGTAATGGGTGAATTTGAAAGAAGAGACTTTCAAGACGAGGAGAACAAAGAGTCTCCCAACAACAGAAATGAATTCGTTGGATAAATTTTAGACTGTATTGATCGAAATACGTACGAAACGAAAGGATTTGCAGGATGTAAATGATGTACCTGTATTTCATGGAAGAAATCAGAGAAAGGGAATTTTTTCTGAAATAACTGAGGATATTTAGTTATTATGCCCACCTCAAAAATGAAATGCGCGAAGGGTTTGCAATTACATAATTAAACGCATGTGTTAGACGACCCAATATGTGTGTACTTTTAAAAACATTTTGATGAGGGGTGGTGAATATTTCAAACTGATAATAAGAAAAGAAAAGGTCCTGAGGAAATTGGGTAACTGGACATTTTGAATAAATACTCATTATATATGCTATATAAATAATTCATTTTTATGCTTATAATTTGCTAAAAATTCTTTGCTGTTAAAGAGTAAATTAACAAAAAAGAATTTTTATGTTGGTTAATTGATATACACTTACACCATTATGCTTTTCCCGTAGATTTCACTCGTTTTAAATAATTTTAATTTCATGCCATATATTCGGTAGGGATTCTTCTTTTAAATAATCATCTATGTTTGATTTTTTGCTATTTAACTGATTCCTCTGAACACGGTGCAGTTTCATGTGAACGTATCTGTACAGCAAATAATGCACAGGCTAATTTCTTCGATTCCACCAATCAAAATCAAACAGCATGTTCTCAACCGTCAAGTGTGCCGACGGTGTTCGTAAACCGATTGGCACACGCACACAGAGATGTGGGTTTCTTTTGGTCATAGAAATCCCCACCTAAGAAACGTTAGTGCAATTCAAATATTTATAAAAACTTTTCGTTCCACAGAATGATGAACCTACTCAACTTACGACTAAATGCACTGAACATCTTCAGGAATGTTCCTGAATACATTCCTGAAAGGAGCATTCCTGAAAGGAGCATTCCTGAAGATGCCACAGCGGAATGAGACTAGTTGAATGAATGATTTTTTCTGTGGAAAGCAGAGTCATTCATATTTTTTAAACATTTTAACTTTCATAATGGGATGCCACAGTTTCGCATTCTCAACCATCTCTCGGATCTCAGCTTTGGATTTAGCCGATTCAATTAACTTCACCAACAATTTGTAGATTATTTTCTTCCTAATATCCTTCTCTCTCTAGATAATCAGCAAAGAGTGGATAACATTTTAAGGACTAAGCAAGAAATCTGAAGTTGATTTAGTTGAGTGGGAAGTGGAGATAACCTACTTTTTTGACAGCTGACCTTTACCGGGCTAAAGAGCTTTTCCCTTGACACAGAATGGCACAAGGGATGCGAGTGGTTATCGGAAAACGATCAGATGTATAATAAGGCACGCACGACGGCAAAGCGGAGGCTCATTGGAATAAGGTACGAAATTATTTCATGTAGAGTGTGAAAATATATATATATATTTATATATATATATATATATATATATATATATTTATATATATATATATATATATATATATATATATATATATATAAGTAACACTTAAAAGGACACTCACATGGTAAATTGTTTAAGCTTTCGGCCTTCTCCGAGGCCTTCTTCAAATAAGACTGAAAATTTGCTGGAGACGGGTAAGGGGTCTGGGCGGGGGAGGTGAGGTGCAGGGAATGCTGGGAGGGAAATTAAAGATGATGGTTAAGGGTGGGAATTTTGAAAGATCGGAAAGGTAATATATACGTGGATTTTCGAGTTCTCACCTCTATATTGGTTGTTGAATCGGGTAGCTCTTAGCATCCTAGAATCCCTACCCGATTCAGCCACCAATATATCAAGAAACTAAAATAAAGTAACAGATTCCATGAACGTATGAATAACTATTTCCTAGCTATAACAGATATTTTAATTACCAA
This sequence comes from Hetaerina americana, assembly GCF_022747635.1. Classification (NCBI taxonomy): domain Eukaryota; kingdom Metazoa; phylum Arthropoda; class Insecta; order Odonata; family Calopterygidae; genus Hetaerina; species Hetaerina americana. The sequence goes on from NW_027286069.1 coordinate 89,437,768, forward strand.
AACATGTCGTGAATCACATACTCACGGATAACCAATTTCAAAAAAAATTTTGGAGAAAGAAATCACTGAAGAGCAACCCAAAAGTTAAACGAAAATAGAAAAGGATAAGAATTTTAATTTAAAGGAAAGGAATATTGCATGAAAAGTTTCTTTATGATTGCAAAGTGGTTGTGAAAGAAAGAACAATTCCCTAAAAGTATAGGAACTTCTATGAAGTTGGGACGGCATCTCTCCATTCAGAACACATCAGTAATACGACTCAACGATCCTATGTTTGAGTAACATTGCTGCCATTTAGATTCAGGGTAAAACTCCAAAAAATGTTTCTTCTTTCATGAGAACAGATTTAATCATCCAAAAATGAGGTCAAAAATATTTTGTTTACTGTAATGAGTTTTCCGCAGGAAAACATTCGTCGTAAATGCGTCTTCCGCAATTCCGTTCTTATTCATTTCACCAAAAAAGAGTTTTTTCCCTAATTTGAAAATGTATCCAGAAGAACGTGTCTTCATTCCCGAAAATTCTTCAGGAAAAAATGAAATCGCTAAAATTTAATTGAAATGAACCCTAATTTCAAACTGTTTGCAACACTCTACTCATTCCCAGCATTTTTTTAAATACTGCCCAAGTTTCCTATGTAATCCATAAAAAAATAAAGTTACCATTGCATGTGAATTGTATAAGGTCGGCAAAATTCGTTTGCGGAAACAATTGCACATTTCCGACTGCGCGTTGTGTGTTATGCATAAGCCAAAGGATGATATCATTCTCTTGGATTATATATACATTAAAAGAAAATTTTGCTATGTCGTAGGTTATGGCCCCATGATTTTTCAAATAAATACCTAATCATGTCTTAAATATTTGTGGGAGACTCAATACGAGATATGCACAAATAGCATCGCAGAATTCAGTAATTAATAGCAATTCTTCATCTATGGCCATCAATGGTGGTAGGGTTGATGGCTGATGTCCTTAGTAAACCCACGAAACACGTAAATAAAGAGCATTTACACTAAATTTAACTATCGTATTTGACGGTTTATTGGATGCGCTCTCGTTTCAGTGCGGAACACATACAAAAAAGTTCAAAAGTTCGATCTTGAAGGCGCGACACCCCACCAAGTTAAGTTATAATTAGTTATAAAGTATATAAAACTATAAAAATATATTATAAGTTATATCTTTTAGTTCTTAAATGTCGGCAAATTCAAATAGATGGCATGGTAATTGATATAATTACCAAATAAATTCTGTCTAGAAGCGAGCGAGCAATACGATATGCATGTCACATAATTGCGATGACAATTATAATTATATCCTTAACAATTATAATCCAAAGTGCAACCTTCTTCAATTGAATAATTTACATATTATATATATATATATATATATATATATATATATATATATATATATATATATATATATATGTATATATTTCGGCAACGCACAAATATATAAAAACACAGATGTAGATTTTTAGAATATAGAGACACAAAGAAAGGACACTCACAATTTGTTATTTGACGTTTCCTCAGCTCGGCTGTCGTCTTCAGAATCGGTCGTCGTCGGATTAACGCGATAATAATGAGCTTGTGAAATTCAATGTAATGTATTTTAATTGGTACAATCCCATTACGTGTGATCGTTGCACTTGATGTTTTTCTAAGACTAATACAATGTTTAATTTCTTCGTACTTTTGTTTTTGTTTTCTAGTCGTTAATTTATTTCAGTTTGTTTATATATTGCAATTGAGTTTTTCAAAAATCGTTTATCTACGTTGGGTTGGTTTGGAGAGCGGGAGACGCTTTGATCCTAAATGACATGATGACAAGATGGGAATTCAGGATAGAATTTGTGCGAAATGGATTTTTAATGAATTAATTAACGTTCGAGAAGGGAGGTTACTTTATTATTCACGGGTTAAAAGGTGTAGGGCGTTATGAAATATTATTCCCAAACATCTTTCCCAATCTCCACGAGCATCTAATCCTCAAGATAACTAATTAATCGTACTTATGATTCAATACTCTTTTATTTTTAAACAGCAGTTTTCATTCATAAAATTACATAAATAATTTAGAAAATTACCCAAAAGGTTATACATTGAAATTAAGGATGTATTATGTTAATTTATAGTGAATTTTTAAAATTTCTCTGTCGTCATCTTGACTATGTGAGTATAGCTTGTTAGCGATGGAACATGAAATTGAAGACATGCAATGCAAGTCACTACTTTGTATTTTATTTTCGGAACGAAAGAGTGCTCTTGTCAAGAGATATGCGTATCGCCATTCTTAACCTTGGGAGCGTAACATTTCCGGTGAAGGACATTGGTGAATAGTGTCAGCATTCACTTGCTAAGTAGAATTACAAGATATCATTAGTATTTGTTAATCACTGCTTTAAAAATCTCCCGGAATGATTAGTTAGACTTCGTGTTTTTTTTGTGAGGTAATGTTATCATCCATTTGGAGAGAAATCCATGATTCCGCAGTGAAAACCCATCGTTTTCGAGTTCTAAGGACATTCATTAACCGATACTTATCTGACTGCGCTGATTTCAAGAGTTCGTGCCATTAGATAGCAAATGCTAAGGCGAGCAGAGATTCGGATTGATCGCTAGTAATAACCAAAAAGTACATCTGTTTTGAAAGTGTCCGAACCGGGATAGTATTGCTGGCAGGAATTGAGCTAGGGACCTGAGAAATCCTGGAGACAATGTAGTCATCCTAGACGCCCCGGCTGGGTCATGTCACGCAATAAATTACTTGAAATTAATGCTTTAAGTCAGCAACGGTGCATGTCGATATACGTGCGGTTGGATTTCGGAGGTTTGGAGAAAACTGCCCCCTCTTACTGCGGTTCCATACTTACACCAATCCTGATTATCGAATTAATGGTCTCCTGTCAACGTTACCATAATCCACTTTGTAAAAAATAAATATGACCGGAACAAAGTCATCCACGTCCACTGACTTTTTTATGAACAAATCTTTCCAAGCAAGTATGGCAGTCTCGAGTGGAGTATTAACGTTTCATAAGTCATAACACGTTACCGAGAATCCATAGACACGAGCGGTCATATTGCTCCTTTCATTTTTTTTACTGCAACGTGAGTTTTATTTTCTTTAGCCAATGCAGTTAGAAGGTATCCAAAATCAATATACTATCCAACAAAGAATGCAATGCGGCACTCACATCAACTTGGCTCTAGCGAGGAAGATGGTGCGCGGGCTCTAACCTTAAAGTTAGCCGGAAGCGAAATTCACTGGGGAGAGACTGCGATACTCTTAAAGCTGACTCGTACTTAAACGATGTGAAATTACTTGAGGAGAGCGCCCACCGATATCAAGTTTAATAAAACCTGTCTATTGGGGCTTCGGGTGGGAGATTATGCTCTGTTTTTGGTATAAACAGGTTTTCCTTCTTTGGCAGGTTGAAACAAAGGATATGGAATAATCTTGGATAATAAAAAATTCGAGCATAATATGATTATTTTCGTTTAATTCAGGAGGAAGAGCATCAAAATCATAATATTTTATACTTACTTGAAAATAAGCTTCAGATCGAGGTAGGCCATTCCTTTTTACAAATTCAGTCATCGATTTACAGTGGACTAAGGTCTTTTAAAAGAAAGAAAATTCCTACCAAAGGCAAATCGAAGCAGAAAACCCGAAAACATGTGTTTTTTCACGGTCTCAAATCGTAATATTTTCCACATAAAACACATAGCATAGATGCATTAAAAGTAAATGCAAAGGTATTTTGCATTTTGAATACCAGAAACTAAGTTTTATTCCGAAAAATTATCAATTTTTGCCGTCTGCTTCTGGAAGATTTTGCCTCACTGACGGCCGTTTTGAGAAAAATGTGATCGATATCCAATTCAATTTTGACATTTCCGGCATATGTTTTGCCTCTCGCAGTTTTCACAGCACCAACAAGGTGCGATTCAAGGGTTGTCTGACTAAGTATCACAACAGGGAATGCTTGAGCTGCAAGTAGATGGAAGAATGGAGCACCACAGTCTTAGCCATCGCGTATTATTCGTGGGAATAAATGAGTTCCCCAATCTATATCCGCGCTATCTTATATCTGAGTTTATATTTGCAAAACTATCGGGAAAGAACGAAATGTGCACTAACGGTTGCGAATGAATGATTACATTTCAGAATTGAGCCCGTTTGGGTGAAGGTTGAATAATTATAGTTTCATCAGGAGTGACTTTGTCCAAATTATGGATATCCATATTACAAATAACTTTTTCATTTACTTTTAAAAAGTAAAAGCAAAGGTATTTTGTATTATGGATACCGTAAACTTGAAGTATGACTGTTTTCATCGAAAAATTATTCTTTTTTTCTTCTCCTTTTTGAACAACTGCCCTCAGTACAGCTATCAACTTGGTACTCCAATCTTCTTTCTCCCTTGCATTCCTTTTCATCTGTTTATAACTCTCTGCCAATATGTTATACAACAAGCAAATTCTTCATTCGACTTCTTCCCTATTTCTCATTTTATTTCATTCATTCCATTCATCACCTTCCTCTACTTTTCTTTCGGTCTCCATAAACAGCAATCCCTCCTCGATACATTTCCAAACAATATCCTCCATATCTTTATCCTTTGTGTTACGCTTGCCAACGGACATACTTCTTTCCCATTAATTATTTCATAATTCCAGTATTATCTCTCTAATTATTCTCCAATTAGATCATAAATCATTGCCGTGAAGCTTCTCATGTAAAAAAAATTAAGTTTTTCAAAGAAACTGGATTCCCGAGCTTGAACTTTCTCTAAGTCATGAATGAAACTTCACCGAAATTTGACGCACTGGGCACGTCATCTGAATGAGATGACATATCCCACCAGAGCACGACTAGCGAAGCTATCTGACGTTTAAAAAGCACTAATGCAAATAGTACGCTTCATTTGGAAAGCCCTCTAATTTTGCATTAGTCTTATCAAACATATTCCGGACACAAGAGACTACGCTATAGGCTGTTAGTTGATTTGGGTTGAGGTGATATTATTATTCATTTATTCCAAATATACTTATATTATCAAATGCTGTACCGATTCGATGAATAATTCAGAAAAATCTACGGTTTCTTTGTCCAACAAAGATAAGAATTTCCACGAGAAAAACATACGGGCAAAATATGCCATCAGGTATTCATACCGCAAAATCGATTAGCATTATTTTTTTTCTAATTGGGTCGCACCCGAGTCAAGAAGTGGGTATAAATGGGACATCTGACCATGTATATCTGACCTTTATTCCAAATTGCCATTCACCTTACTCCCCCATCATGTACCCTACAGCAGCAATTATTTATTAAGCACCTCTATGCTAAGCGAACGAGTGAAAATTTTCTAAATCGAAGTTCCTGAAATAAATGCTGGGTTAAAGTACTCCAAGTTCCCGATCCTGACTCGTTTACACTTCCGGTAAACGACTCGTTCTTACGTGGAAAATTGGCCAAAATTTCAAACAAACATTCTCTGCTCTGACGGATGAGGCAATTTCAAATCAACGCTTAAAATTCAAGGAAACCCATCGAATTGAAAATTATCGCCCCCTGTTCGAAAAGGAATTCGAGCGCAATTTTTCGATTGGTCGATGAGAGCGGACTAACAAAAGATTTTAATCGCCAATTAAATTTAATCACCAATTTACTTCAGGTTTCGCGTTTGAAAAAAAATTGATTGGACTACGAAAATTTAATCTCGATTTCTCCTCGCTTCAAGGATTAAATACGAACATATAAATAATATTAGCAAAAGCTAAACGTGTCCTTGTTGATCAGAGCGGAAACAAAGATTGAAATCCCCCGCAAAATATCCAACCCGTCCACCTCCCCGCCCCCTCTCCTTTCCCAAAATGCACTAAGGGGATTTCTTCGCCCGGTCTGATTTCAGAATAAATACATTCGAGTTCTTCTCTTTGTTTGGTGTCCCCACGTGCGATTATTAGTGCGACGGAATAATTTGTGGGTCACTGGGTAAGGAGTTTGCCCTCGTAAACTCTGTTTGTGCGTGTGGCTGAGATTGACGAGGACAGAAAGATCCGATTTGGAGAGCTTGTGTAAATATAAGACAGTCATTTGAGGTAACATAGGAGTAAAAAGAGACGTTTCACGCGTGATATGGTGGTTGAGAAATAACTTTGCCTTGATTGCCATGCTAGCCTTGCGAATAAAAAAGACGTTTCAGGCGTGATATGGTGGACTCGGAGTGATGACTGTTACCTGACGATGATGTAGTTACATTGAAACCACTCGCATTAAATTTTATTTTGTGGAAAATTACCAATTTTCAATTACTCATCGTCACCCGTGTTTTTCAACATACACGTTGAGGAAATGTTAATAGAGGTATAAGAAAACCTAGAGTTGGGAATGAAGTCGGAGAGGAAATTATAAAACACTTAGGTTTACGAATGATCAATCTTTAGTTAGCCAGGCAGCCAAGGGGTTACAAGGATAACAATATTTGCAAAATCTAAACGTCGATCAGAGAAGAAACAGAGATTGAAACGTTACAATCATTGCTAAGCACTTTGGAAAGTCAGTGCGACTCGTATGGAATGAGAACATTTGTACAAAAATAAAGGCCTCGGGTGGTTTGGGAGAAAAATAAAGCCTAAGTTAAATTTAAAATTTGAGCTCATAAATTTGAGCAGGTGAGACAGTTTACCTATCTCGGGAACGTTTTGGACCAACATGGCAAAAGTAATAAGGACATAAGAAGAAGAATTGCGTCAAGCAAAGAAGCTTTCACAAGGATGAGAGAATTGATGACAGGGATATTGAGAAAGGATATTAAGATGAGGCTTGCCAAAACTTTGATGCGGAGCGTGGTTTTGCACGGCGCGGTAACATGGTCATTGAGGCAAAATAATAGGCATTGATTGGCGGCAATGTGGTGCATAGAATAAGTGGCTTCCATAATCCTCACGAAACAATCCTCTCAGGGTAGAACTTGAAGGATTAACATTTTTCAAAAACGACATCTCCTGCATCCACACCACGTGGCACAAGAGATTCCCTTCCCAGATGATCCAATTATACCTCGTGGTGCCCTCATTTCGTTCATAACACTATAAATACACTATTCTGGGTCTATTCCATAATATATCTACTGCAACAATAGACATTCTTTCCATACTTCTATCGGGGCCAACAGCCATAAATGAGATCTATCGCACTACGATGTAAATGTGGCATATGCCAGTAGGGACCAGCTAGGGACCAGCTAGGGACCACAACGGTTGGAAACAGAATGACGACAACTTGGATTTCCCGAATTTCATTAAAGAGGGTGAAGCAGAATGGACTCCCTAGTTTTGAAAAATCACTGAAAAGCGCGCAAATAAATTAGCGGAGTGGAAGTAGTGGCGTTAGCTGGAGAAAACAACGCTATTTTTAGTAATTACCATACAGTGGTCTGGTAAGCTTCGAGACTTTGTCGTAGAAACGTTCTTTAAGAACAATAACAGTGTGGTAGCGACGCAGAGGGCGCTGTGGTCTAGCGATGAAGCGTATTTTCACCTCTTTGGCTCAGTAAATAAGCAAAATTTTCGTTACTGAGCCAGTAAGAACCCTCAAAAACTTGACTCAAGACCTCTTAGCCACCCTAGCCCCAAAGTGAGAGTTAGGTGCGCTGTGTAGGCATTACTTGGCCTTAATTTTTTGAATCGCGAGATTCAACTGTTTCTGCGAACTCTGTGGGCTATTGTGAGATGCTGGAGAACTTTTTACCCCATAAAATGAAATATTATGGTGAGGAATATGATACAAAAGTCTTTTAGTTTCAACAGGGAGGTTCCACGGTTCATACTGCCCGTCGTTCACGCCAAATCCTGCAAAAACAATTTCTCGGCCGCCTGATCTACTTACGAGGGAATGTTCCATAGCCCTCTTGCTCCCCGGATTTGAGCTCATTTGAGGTTAACAAAGTTCTACCAAGGACCTTGAAAGCTCTTAAAGAGGTAATTACAGATGTTATCGATAGAATAACGCAAGATATGCAGAGAAGAGTTTTCGAAAACTTTTTTGAACGATTCAACATGTGCGTCCCTCACCAAGGTGGTCACCTGGGGGAAGTAATTTTCGAAAACTAATGCAAAAAAATTAATTTAGATGTAGTTTTCAAAAATAAAAATCTATTTAATTATCTTGGTTGTTTTTTTACAACTTACCAGTCAAATCAGAGAGTCCATTCTTCTCCACCCTGTACAACCACGTATCACTCTAATTGCAGAAGACCCCCCTGCCACACACCTCATTGCGGCTAGGTATGCAGATGAACATGTAGACCTGTCAAACCAACGTTCAGGTCCAAATCGTCAGTCATCAATCTATTCATACCCAACGTCACAGTTTAAGACGAATGCTCCCTTGTAGCCTTGATTACTTAAGGTTCACACCAACACTAAAGGCTTCTTGAATGTTAAGATGTGAACAGAAAAAACCTTCAGGACGTAAAGTTTAACGACTCGGCCCTGATGCGTTCATTTTTTATCTGCAAGAAGGGTTCACTTACACTTAAGTGACGACTAATGATAAGACCCTGAGGTTTATTATTTTTTGTGTAGATTTTCTTTAAGGCGATTGTCTCAGCTTGATTCAAATAAACTCCAGACTCTAGCGGTACGACAGTATGACTTAGGGCAAACTCAACTTCCAGAATGCCATTGATAGCCGATTACCAGTCATTCAAATGGAACGGTGACTAAACGGTGACACCACCAGCCACAGCGCCGTTTAGGTACATCCCATTCTTCCATAAGAGCAGGAATACACCCCCACCGAAGAGGGCTATGTACAGGTACGATGGCTATTGTACTGATTTTTAACCCCAGTTGCCCAGGTTCGATTCCAAGACGTAGCTGATTTTTTATACCCATATCTCAATTTGAATGCTATATAGAGAGTACTTTTACACCGTCCGTCGGATGGGACGTTGTATTGCGCGACCCCTTGACGTATTTCCTTAAGTAAGTAGGGTAATGCCAGCGCCGAGTTTCTCCCCCCTCATTCTTCTCCCAGTCTCTTAAAATACTACCCTTACCTATTTATCCACCCATCCCTAATGGCAAAAATGAATTTACCCATCGATCGCATACCCTAATAACTATCACCACTGCATCCCCGCCAGCCTAAAACCACTTCCTTCTCCCCACTCAGGGCATCTTCCGCGCACGTACTGAAGTAAGAAGTAAGGCAGAGCTCCCGTCACGCCCGTGGTCAAGTGTTATGTAAGACGACCCCGGACCCTTCCTCTTAATGACGGCCCTCTTTATTTTTTTAAGTTTCCTCCCTAACCTCGCCATGTGCGGGGGTGGGGGGAATGAAGAAATCATCACGCGGGATCTCCCCTTCAACTCCTCCGCCAACCAACACACCGACACCCGCCCGGAGAGACTTCCAATTAAATCCCATGGCCCACTTGGTCGATAACGTTATTACAAGACGTGCACATTGTTGGGGGAGGAAGTGTGGGATGCAAAGTGCATGGCGGTGCGGGGGAGAGAGGAAGGGGGAGGCCCCGTACAACCCCCTGCAGTTATTAACGTCCAAAACTTCCATAAGTCACGTCCAATTCCCTTTTTCGTTGCAATTTTTTTGTTCACGGCTGGGATGACCGACCCGGGCGGGGAGGTAGGGGGCGGGAAGCGACCATCAACTCTCAACAGTCGGCATCACACGTCGGCATCGTAGGGTCTTAATAGGGTCACGGGCACGGATTTATGCATTTCCGAACGGGAGGCGCGAGGAAGTGTCCTGGCGGAAGCGAGCGAGTTTCCGAGGGTAAACTAATTGCAAGAGGGAGTGGCGGGGGTTCACATGATTCTCTCTCTATTGACCCCTCCCCAGGCAGGGGAAACCAAGTTCAGGATCGCGAGATGTCCTCCCTAGGCATGGCGTATACCTTTAAGCACATAAGCTCGGACAACAATCGCTGTTGTGCGGAGACAATTCGAGATAGGGCCACGAGCAAGGTGGTGTTTTACTTTTCACAGATGCCACTAGAAGGCGACACCTCACTGATAGTGATCCGTTCAGCAGTTCATGTGTAGAAAGACCAGTCTCATCTTTTTTTTGTACAGAACTTGTACATCTTCACATGAGTATAGGTATTAGGAAAAGAAATAGAAAACACAAGAACACACAGAATACATAAACTAAGTTAATGGGGAAGGTGGAAAGATTCAGATTCAAAGCAGATAAAAAGTTTTTTTGGACTGGAACTTGAACTATAGACCTTCAGCTCGCTGAGTAGATGAGCACAATACCACGCCCTCTCATTGTATTCATCAGTTCTGATGTTGGGTGAAAACGCTACCGAGCGGTATCTCTGGACCAAAGAATCAGGGCATTTGGCAATATAAATCCCAACAGATATCAGTAGTTATTACCAATGTATTTCCTGATAGCACGGTGGTAGGTTGACTTATAGGAAGTTCTGGTACTTGAAAAATCACACAGCTTGGGTGGAGCTGAGGGTGCCTAGGTATTGAACCCGTGCCCTCAGTCAATAGTCCAACACTAGCACTAGACTACCACGAACCATCCATATATATAGTAATAAATAGTATATATATATATGTAATAAATAGTGTAGCTGGTGCCAACGAAAAAATGAGAATGACCTGTGAAGAAACTGTTTTTCAGGGTTTCAAATTAAATATCCCCCCCCCCAAATGCAAGTACCTGATTCTGCTGAAATATGTACTGCACAGGTAAGGGTATCTAACCGAGGATCAGGATAAGTAGTTATAGGCACAAGAGAAAGATAGAATTGTCAGTATCACCTGAACTTCTTAAGTTATAGGAAGAGGCCTGGGGAGAGACCTGGGAAGAGAGTTTCGTTTAGGAATGAAAATACAAGAGTGAGCTGATGAAATCATATTTTTGTGAATGACAAAGCTTTAGTTAGCCAACCAAGGCTGATCTAGTCAACCAAGGCTGATATATAAGCCAGGAGACTAAATTATAAGAAAACAATGATAATGAGATCCTTAATGAAGAGGAGGGCTATGTTAAATATTAAAGAGGACATTAATTAGAGCAGTTATTCATAACTTATTTAGGAATCGTTTTAGATGAAAATGAAAAAAGTAAGACAGACTTCATAAAATTTAAAAAAAAAATTTTCAAAGAGCTCAGGTCAAAGACAATTAATAAAAACATAAAAATATTAGAAAAAGCCTGGAGTCAGAGTGAATTACTGCATGATTCAGAAACTTGGTTGTTGAGAAAAAAAGGATGAGAATGAATTTGGAGGCTTACAAGACATGGACGTGAAGGAGGATGGAAAATATTAAACCAGTCGTAACAAAAATAACAGAAATACTAGGCATGTAAGTGGAAGAGAATATATTGCCAAGAGAAATTCAAAGGAGGCAGGGAAAATGGATGTAAGATGCAATGAGAGACAATGACATGTAAAAGAATGGATTAAATATGAGATTGTTGAGTAAGGGAGGAAAAGAATGAGCACTTAAGAGGGAATCAATGGAGTCAAAAATTTGTATATGAAAATCATAGAGGCCAGATTTAAAATTCAGTCTCGGAGGATAGAAACAAAAATAGTGGCTTGTCTCTATCACACTGATGGTAGATGACATTATGTACATAGAACTATGGATTTGATGCACCATTTGGTGTATCAAAACAATTAGTGTTTCTGTGAGGTGGATAACATTTCTCAGGCAAAGATAATTAATGATCTACTGCAATACAGGATGTCAAGATATTTAGCGCATCATTGGACTGGAGCTTAAGAGCATAGCAGTGTTTAGATTCAGAGTCCATCAAAAACATATCTTTTACCACTGGGCTATTGCTAAGAATAATAAAAATTTACCTTCAGCCAAAATGGAACCCACTGCTGCCACTTTTTCAAGTCCATGCCACAAAACTGATAAAGAATTACTGCAATGGTATTGAGGTTTTTCTCTATTTTTGCACCATATTTTTCAATACTCTCTCCTATAAAAATAAAAATAAGACACTTCTCAGAAACTGTTGATATTTGAGTGGATAAACTCCCATTTTGCAGAGGGAGGCATCTACCAGCCAATCATAGTTACAAAGATGAAAAGGAAGCCAAATGGCAGTAAGCTATAGTACAATGACATAAATAGTAGTGGCGAGCTCTTAATTTGTGGAATTAAACATATAATGAAATAATAAAGTGTAATCTTCCTCATAAATTTATCAGTTACAATACCCATAAATAGGCAATGGTATTGAACCAGGTCCTTCAAAAGAATTGTATGGAATATATTCACTATGGAGAATTACAATTAAATTATTTCAAGGAACACTGTTAGTGAGTGCACATAAAAATACGTCAGTCCCCATCCATGAATTTCACCAATGAGGAAACATACACTAGGAAAACTAACATCACACTAAACAATTTATACATGATGATCAAACATGTAGTCATGTTTCAGATTAGATTCAGTCAATGGCACTTAAACTTAAGTTGTTGTAACAAGCACCAATTGTCAGTGAGAAAGACCTCAGTAAAAAAAATCACCCAAGTTTGCATATTCCAAAGCCTCCTTTTGAGCTCCATTAATCTACACAGCAGAGGTTAGAATATACACTAATAGTAACTGTCTATATGAGGCCAACTCGAACTCTACTGGCAACCTTGTGGAAGTGTACATTGAAGTGTCATGGGTTTAAATCCAGATTGTAACTCTGAACAGCTTTACTCCTTTATAATGCTACCCCCTGCCAAACACCCTAGCGGTGGCACACAGGACACCATGCAGATAAATAGATCAATACATTCCACCCCGACAGAATTCAGAGTGCCAAATTTCCCATTAAGAAATATTCACCAAAGCATAAACATGATTTAATACCCATGCACAATAAAATCACAAATCTGATAGAACACTGGATATAAACTACACAATTTTAGAAAAAATACAATATATATATACATGCCAATGTACTACTATATTTAAATATTATTTGGTTAAGTCAGAACTGATGATTAGTAACAATTCCAGATATTAATTTACTGAATAGAAGATATTATTTTTTAATAGGTTGAATAGCTTTTTCTTGAAAAAGGGTACTCTTGTTTCATATTTGATTTCATGGGGAGTTAATCGAATAACCTTCGAAAAGCCCATTGCATTGGGCCCATGAGCAGGATTGTGTGTTCTGACAAATGGCTAGTGTAGGTCATTGCATGTCCTTGTATAGTGACTATGGAAATCACAGTTGAACCTGTACTGAGAAATAATACCCTTCGAATGCAAGATGGCATTAAATATATATATGCAGGGTACTGACAATAGTCAAGTCTTTTGAAGAGAGGTTTACATGGGACACCACAAGGAGCATTGCTCATAACTAGTATAATCCTATTTTGGATTTTGAAGATCATATCCACATGGGGAGAGGAACCCCAGAAGAGGATACTAAAAGTAACACAGGAATAAAATTTACCGTAGTAAATGGATATAAGGGCCTCTAAATTTACAGAAGGTATAATATTTCTTAAGAGGAAGCATAGAGAACTTAACTTTCTACGTAATTTGAAAATATGTTCCTCCCAAGACATGTTTTTATGCAGGATTCACGCCCAAGAATTTGGTGCTGGAATTTTCGAGAATGCTTACAACTGCTGCATCAACTGACATTGCAGTGCAAACTTTGTTTTTATTAGTGAAGTAAATCAGGCTGGACTTATTTATATTGGGTTTCAGAAAGTTAAGAAGACACCATTCATTGAAAATCTGTGCTACTTCAGCTGATCTTGCTATCCAACTGTCCACTGAGGAGACTGACACAAATTTCTTTCATAATGAGTGATGCACAATCAGGATTTTTTGCTCTGTTAACAATAAAAATTTATTTCTTATAATAATTGATTTGTTTGATTGCAAAGAGTCTAATCATGCTCATTTTGGGAATTCTCTCTAATTATTACAACTCTCTGAAGTGTCATTAATTATTAATCATTTTGATACTACAGAACAGTTGTATTTCTTCAAATAATGTGCCAGTGCTTTGTTGCAGTTAAAAGTCTTCTCTATCTCTCTTCTATTGCCTCAAAATGGTACCAACCAAAATTATTCTAACCAGGATCCCCTTTTATCCAATGAATTAGCTTTTAACATATCAAGTTTTGCACAAGTTTTTACGATAAAATATATATATTGATGGAAAAACAAATTAATGATTTGAGAATTACTTAGGAAGTAACGGGGATCAAGATGGTGCGGTGGCTATTGTACAGGCTTCCCACCCAGAGGGCCCAGGTTCAAATCCTGGTGGTGTTGAATATTTTTCAGTGGTATCTCCATCCCTATTTGAGGTACTTTGTGGAGGGCACTTTGGGTGAGTACGCCGTCCATCGGATGAGACGTCAAGCTGTGTACCCCTTGGAGCCTTTAATAAAGAGTAAGCTAATGCCGATGCTGGGTTTCTCTCCACACTTCATCCTTTCCAAAAATGACCTCAGCTGTCGGTTGCTTCCCCTAAATACCACTAATACTTAGGAACATTTTTAACTCGACTTTCAACAAGGGACAACCTAAGTCTGAACGCTATCTTATCAGGCAAAAGAACAATGTTATAGAATGACCACATCAATAGGATACAGTGAGTTCTCCCTTAAAGAATATTTTTGGATTTCATTGTTTCGAATGAATAGTAGTTGTCCTTCAAACATTAAATTATCTAGGGCTGGGTGTGTTGTGGTCTCTTAATTAATTAATGCTATTAATTAACAGACCCCAAAGCCCTCATATTTTACCAGGTCTGTCCAATAAAGATGTGAACAGAGACCATAAAAACTTTGTTTTGCAAAATTTAGTCTACATCGATTTTGTCCCCTTCAAAGTACTCTCCATTTGTTGTTATGGACTTATTCCATCTTCTTTTCCACTTTTTAAAGCACCCTTGGAAGTCCTCGGCAGTTAGGCTTTTTAGTTTTCTCGTTGTTTCTTGATTCATTGTGTCCAAATCTTCCAGGGATGTCCCCTCATCACTTTTTTTCACTTTGGGAGTAGGCAAAAGTTACAGGGGGCGAGATTTGGTGAATAAGGAGGATGGTGATTGAATTTTCTGCCAGAAACTGGCAAATAATCAATGCTGAACGTGCAGATGCATTGTTATGGAGAAGGATCCATCCATCATGTTCGGTTAAAATAGTGTGCACTGTTGAATTCCCTAAATTCAGTTCATCAGCTATCATTCGAACAGTTTTCCGACAATCAGTAAGGACAAGGGACCACACACAATCAATGTTGTTGTCAGCACAGATGGTTGATGATCGCTCCGGCCTTGCAACATCCATGGCATCTTGTCAGACATCTTTAAAATTCTTAATCCACTTGAAAACCGATGTTTTCTTCAGAGCATTATCACCGTAAATAGCTGCCAACATGTCAGTAATTTCTTGATAACTTTTACCGCACTTCACCAAAAAACTTTGTTTATTCGCTGCTCCGTGATTTTATTAATATCCATTTTCGTCAAACAGTAAAAACAAGGACAACAGAAACTAACATAACCGGCACGATACTCACAGCTCGACAATCCGCCAAGCACAGACGGCTTATCTGGTCTCAGACAACTAGTGCCACTAGTGGGCGGGGCTATCGTCCGCATCATGACAACCAGACTGCACCAGTTTGCGTATTTATTGGAAAGACCTCAACGGATCATGATTTCATTCCCTGAAATCTTTGTTGACTTCCATGAGCATTATATTATGCAATAGTGTTATGAACTTTTTGTAATGCATAATGTGATGAAAAATTATGTACCAAGCATAATATAAAGAAGAACTAGTTTACAACCACAACATTTGAAGAGATGGTATCATTTTGATGGCATTCAGAGCCCATACAGATTCAAGCAAAAGAGTTCACCATGTGCAGAGAAACCCTTAAGTGGATTCAGTTTTCAAACCAAAGGGAAATCACGCATACTCATAAGCAAGAGTGTGAACTACAAAAGACTTATCTACCTGGACCAGTGGGTTAATGGACACTTGTTTATCTCTGTCATTTCATTCTCAAGACAGGTAAAATTAGATATGTGTGGTACTCCTGCATTTCTGTCATTGTAACCAAGGTAAATTTCAGTATATTGCATTGAAGTAATCACATTATGACATGAAGAGAGCCAAAAAAAAGTACAATAAAAAATTTAATTTATTACAGCATTGCGAAGGGATAATCCCATCAGGAACCAGCACAGACCTAGTCAGAAGACGAAGTTACAAGTGAAACCCTCCATAGAGTGCTTTCATTGATAAATATAAAAGAGGGAAGATAAAAAAAACAATAAACAAGATTTACCCACTTATAACAGTTTTCCACTTAGATTTGGATGAGACTCAGAACTACTTTTCTCTTCCCCATAACTCAGTCATTTTGGTGCCATTAGTAGGTCACTGGCATAGGATTTCCTCCTCATAAGCCTTGAGCTCATATAATCATTGTTAATACACATGTTTACCTCTTTTTTCAATTCCTGTGCCTCCCCAAAGTACACAGTCTAAGGCCATTGCCTAAATTTTGAATAGATCTGAACTCATCCATTATTCACCATCTCTCCAGTCAAGAGCTAAACTCGGAAAAACAAAATAGCAGAGACTGTAAACTTGACTGACACTAGGCTTGTTAAAAGGGGTTTGGTTAAAAAATAAAGTGACAAGTAAGGGGAAAGATAGGGCACACACGCTAGGTCACTTGGGTGTATTTCAGAAACAGTGACCCATGTGTACCTCAATCACACACAAAAAAATGCAAAATTAAAAAATAAGGAAACAAACTTACAACCACTCAATCACTAGGATGTCTAAAGGAATAACAGTCACTCTTGTAAATCGCTTTCACACACACACACACTCAGGGTTTGCAAGGATATCTCCTATGACAGGGACCCGTTGTACTCACACAGGAGCAAAAATCAAAAAGAAAAAGGCCCAAGTTCACGTTTGCAATCACTCAATCACTCGGGTGTGTTAGACCTTTGTGAATTGCACTCACTCACTCGTTCAGAGTTCTAAAAGAATTCCTCCTACGCCAGGGACCCATCTATCACATGGGTGAATATAAAATTATAAAACGGATGTATGCACATTTTTGCTAATTCCCTCAATCACTCGGGTGTGTTCGTAAACAGGAACCTTTACGAATCACAAGTACTCACTCGTTCAGGGTTCACAAGGATTACTCCTATGCCAGAGACCCACCTATCACACAAATAATAATATAAGGATTAGGGGATCCAAGGGGGGGTTTTATTCATTAGTTCACTGATGGGAGGGGGTAAAAAGGGACGGGAGCTAGGAGTTAATGAGAATGTGATGCCTTTCTATTTCAAAAGGCAATATGAAGGGTTCCAAGGTTGTTTTCATTCCTGGGTGAGTACAACGGGTCCCTGGCATAGGAGATATCATTGCAAACCCTTATTGTGTGTGTGAATTCGATTCATGAGAGTGACTGTTATCCCTTAACACACCCTAGTGATCGAGTGGTTGTAAGTTTGTCTTTTTAATTAACTTTGCCTTTTTGTGTGAGATTGAGGTATACATGGGTCACTGTTTCCCAAACACACCTAAGTGACCTAGTGTGTGTTCTCTATCTTTCCCCTCACTTGTAACTTTGTTTTTACCTCCCCCTACTACACAAACCTAGTGCCAATTAAGTTAACGGTCTCAGCTATTTCGTTTTTCATTGCTTCACGACCGTTGCTATATTCATTTTAAATTTACACGGCTAAACTTCGAGTTGACTGATGAAACCTATGGAAGATGGAAAGGCAACAAATTTATACGCACAGTAATGTGTGCCCATTCAAACAGTCTATATGCAAGTAACCTACACAGATATTTGGTCCATGTATTTGCATATTTGTATTATTCACCGACTATATAATGGCTGACAGTGTTGTGCAACAGTGGTGCTGTTATTTTAAGAGTGAATGGAAAAATTTCCATGATGTCCAAGAACTGGTCATCCATCAGTTTCTTCTGTCAAAAGGCTAAGCTGACCACTGCAGCCCTCATCATGAACATTGGTGTGGCCATTTTTGAAATGAATGCATTACTGCCTCACTCCACCTTCACCCATTATTCCATCTCAAAGTTGCCTGTGAATTTCAACTGGCTTGTGATATTTTTACCAGTAAAAACTTGATCACAGATCGCACTTCACAACTCATGAGATTTTCTATTCCAGCACACATTTTAAGTTTGCAGCAAATGATGTAGAAGGACCACAGGCTACAAACTACCAAAGCAAGATGCCTGACTAGCCCAAACCTGAAGTGACTTTCATGACAGCCCTCATATTAATAAAGTTATCATTTTCAGTCTTCCAGCAGGTTTCGTCCTTTATGTAAAATTCTTTCATCACTTCAAAGTTGCATTTAAATAAATTTCATGTGAGCATTACTCTTTTCATCACTGTGAAAATGGTCAGGATGTTAGGGACAACCTTATTTATGGCATTGACGTGCAGACAGTGAAATCATCACGTGGTTCTAGTAGTTTTGTTTAAATTATTTCAAATATTACCATCAGTATTTGCAACTATGATATATTTTGGTCACCATGCCAACTTAGCAAAATTAGACGCAAGTAATGAGGATATTGGGAAAAATGTACACCCAAATTTCTCAACTTAAAAGATGCCAAATTCAAGTATTAGTATTTGTCTAAAACCCTTGATACCAGTGTCATCAATGGCATTCTATGATATGGATTTCATAGTTTTTTAGATGAATAGTTCAAATGCCCAAATTGAACCACAGCATAAACAAAATTAGAGAAAGACTTTCTGGCAAATACTGAAAAATTATTCATTTTTAAAAATCTCATTGACCACCTCTCCACACTGGCAAAATGCCACCTTCACTAATCACAGATGGAAGTCCAATATAATATAGTACACTAATCCTAAATAGAATTGGAGTTAAAAAGCAAGATTAGCAACCTAAAATTACCTTGATATTGTGTGCGAAATTCCAACAGTTTTACAACTACAACTCGAATTGGCATTTATTAATTCAATAAGCTCATAACAACTTATTGTTCTCAAGTATAAAGGTCAACTTTAACCAGCAATCTTCAGAAAAAAATTAAGGGAGTAGTCCAACAAATTTCAGAGACCTAAATCTGAAATTCAGCTCAATTTTAGCCAAGTGTTATGAGACGATAAAAATTGATTAGCATCTTTGTTATCCTTCAATCAAGATACAGTCCTGTATTCCCCGAGTTTTCCAGGAAATATCTGTTTTCTTGGGTCCACATCCCCAATCGATTTCTTTTGCCAAATACTGGTCACATGGTAATAATTATTCATTGAAACGTCAGAAATGGCTAGGAATTGTATCTAACCTCTATGCGATATTGGACACACAACATATTGTAAGCTGGATACATGATAGGTATTAAGTACATCACCCCCATCAGATATTCTCTTGCAAGTTATCAACACTGGACCAAGCTATAGAGGAAAATGGATTTCCGGGAAAATGAAACCAATATTCTGAAAAAATAGTGATGCTGTTCCACTAAAATGGTACAGCTCAAGAAGAATGCAATCAGAGGTGAGGGCAGCATCATTGCAGTCACATTAAAAATATACTAATCTCATTGATCAAAAGGAAGCAAGAAAAACATTCATTAGCTCAAGAAAATCAACTCCAGACAACAAGAGGGCAGAGAAACAAAGGAAATATTTTGTAGCAAAAACCAAAAACATACATACCACAATAAAAATGAGAAACAAATAAAACTGTTAGAACATTTTAAAAAAATTATTAGAAAAAATTTCTTAAGGTCTTAATTCTTCATAAAGCAATAAAACAATGTGGTGTTTCTCACAATCAATGGTGAGGTCAAGTAGGGCCAAGGCTGTGAAAATTAATTTTTTTAAAGTAATCTAACAGTTATGGTAGGTTTTGGATGAACACAAATACCAAATAAATATTTTGTCACTCCTAACAAAACACAATCCAGCAACCTACTCTACATCTAGTCCTTCTTCATCTCTGTATACTTCCTGCCTCCCTTCCAACATCCCAACCCTCTTCCTGCCCTTTCCTCATTTGCCTAACATTCTCTCTTCCCTCTATTACAGTCTTTTAACATTCCACTGCCGATCAATACTCCCTTCATCCATTTTTCCTGCCTCCATAGGATTGCTCCCAACAAACCCCTCTCCTCGCTCACCATACCTAGTACTTCCACATTTGTTTTCCTTTCGGTCCATTTCACCTTCTCCATTCTTCTCCAAACCCACATTTCCAAAGCCTCCAGTCTACGTCTATCCTCCTGCTGCAGTGACCACGTTTCCGCACCATATATAACTTCGCTCCACATCAAAGTTTTGACAAGTCTTTTCTTCATATCCATACTTTAAGTCCCCGTCATCAACTCCCTCCTCCTCATGAAAGCCTCTTTGACTAGCACAATTCTTCTACTCATGTCCGCCCTACTTTGACCGTGTTGGTCCAAAACACTACCGAGATACGTAAACTGTTCTACCTGCTCTAGTTTTTGCCCTCCTATTTTAATGTTAAGCTTGGCCTTTTTCTTTCTAGAAAATCGCATAACCTTTGTTTTATTAATATTGATTCTCATCCCATACCTGTCGCACTGAATTTCCAATTCACTCAGCAATGCTTGCAGCCCCTTGGCTGACTAACAAACTAAGGCTTGGTCATCAGCAAACCTAACTGATTTTACAAATTCCCCGCCCACTTTCATTCCTACCACCAGTTCTTCCCATGCTTCTGTAATAAATTCCTCTACATACAGGTTGAACAGCAACGGTGATAATGGACAACCCTGCCTTACACCTCTTCCTAACACTGCCCATCTGGACTCTCCGTTCCACACTCCCACCTGAGCAGTCTGGGATATGTACCGGTTTCGGATCAGCCTCCTGCCTTCCAATCTATCCCTATTTTCTACTCATTAGTTTTTCCCAATTCACTCTATCAAATACCTTTTCAAAATCTATAAAAAAGGCAAATACGTCCCGATTGTATTCAATATTCCTCTCGATTAGTGATCTCATTACTGAAATGGCATCGTGTGTGCCTCTCCCCATTCTAAACCCAAACTGATCATCCCCCAAGTAATCAATCATTTGCCCTATTCTCTATCCTTTTGTTGATGATCCTGAGAACAACCTTCGCTGCATGGGAAATTAAAGGGCTACCAAATTGCAAATTAGTATATGTCTGGAAGACATATCAAATTGATGAAAGGGGAGCTTTCTCATGTAAAATATCACAAATGCAGACTTCCAAACCATCCGCCGAATACCCTGTTTTTTTTTTTTAGATGAGTGAGTCAAGTTTTCCATGTTTGTGGACACAATAGAAGTAAAGCGTGGTTGAAGTCTCAATGAAGTTCAACTTTTGTCACCTCTTCTCCATTTAAACTTGGCTTGGACCTTTCTCCATCAAAGTAAATCACAGTAATGATGAATGCACCCAATTCATATGTTATGCCTGATTCCTGGATCATCAGTAATTCAGGAAAACAAGATGTGGAGCAATGCATTGATGTTCACAAAAACATTCCTCCTGCCTAAATAACAGATGAATTTTAAAATAATCCTAAGCTTGATAAAGAGTACTACCTCTTATTTCAAATACATTGTGATTATTATGCAGGAGAAGAACATTGGTTTCAGAATTGAAATATTTGAATGATAGAGTACCTGAACTGGTATTATAATTAAAAGTATGCCTCTACAATGTTGCAAACTTTTACAACAAAATATATTGCAAAACTGGTGTTTTAATCCAATTTATTACATCACTGACATCATTATATGAGTCTGACGTTGGATTAAGTTGGTATTACTGAACTGGCCATGGATTCAGTCCCACAGTTCACATGAAATGGAATTAATTTATTCATCATATACAATGTCGCTAATGGCCTTCTACACTGAATACATTACAAATAAAGGTGTGCAGCAAAATATAATAATTGTAAACAAAAATGGATAAGAAATTAAAAACTTATATTGGGCAATAACAGGCATAAGATTGGAGGCAAGGTATCCAGATACCCTGACCCCTACTTGGAATGTTATATGGTGAGCACTTTGAGTAAGCTATACAATATGTTGAATGGGACATTAAATTCTAATCCCTTGGCATATTTCATTAGGAGTAGGCTTCTCCTAATGCTGGATTTCTCTCCACCTATTTTTATGCCCTTCAAATGAAATTTTAGTAAAGAAAAACAAGTTAAAACTGAAACTTAACACTTCAACGGCCTTCCGTACAGCCGAGTTTTTAATGAAGTTACATTAGAGACAGCCACTCAAATAACATAGTGAATCATTCAGGGCAGTTGGACTAATAGGAGTGGGTAGGCTTCAGACAAAAACCCCTTATCAACATTAGATCAACTCATGCCAAAGAAGGCAGTGAGCTCACATTTGAATATCCCACAGTAGCCCCTTAAGTAATGCAATTCAAGTGCTCTTCACAAAAAACCCGTGTAGATGCCAGTATACTCCTGAAAAACCAGCCATCAGCAGGATTTAACAAACCATGGCATGTGCAGTAAGTCACCACAGGTTTATTGCTCAAGGAGTGATAAAATTTTGATGACCACAAAGCTCCAAATGCCTGGTTTCATTACTGACTGAATGAGCTATGTGCAGTATCCAAAGCGGATTAATCAGGGTCATAGCAGGGCTGAGCTTAAAAAGAGGATTTTGTGCAATGGAAATAAGCTTAAATCCATTCCTGTTCTGATCACTAATCTAGGTCATTGAAAACAAAATATTGTCACAATCCAGCCATAGTTTCAAATTATGTGTTAGGTCATCTCTCATCAATATAATTCACTCTATGATTTCCATAGGGTACTACATTATTATATTTTACAGAAAGGCCTACTCAGATATTTATAAAAAATAAAATAAAACTTAATATTGCACAATAAACTTAGCAGAGGCAGATTCATTCAAATGATATTATACAAGAGCCATTAAGTTTGAGCACTCAAATTATACACATTATAATTCAAAATAGGAACTCAAAAGGCATGACTAAAGGGAAATACATACTAAAGAAAACCAACTATGAATGAAAAGTAGTAAATAAGCTTAGATTTTTGTGATTTTAAAATTACAAGTAGTTCACGGAATAAAACTATAAAAAGTCACAAATTCCTGGATTTTGGTGCACATTGATAAGGTTTTAGAATAGGATTCAATTGAAGTAACCGTCAAAATTTTTTTTATGAAAATCCATCGTCACTTTATACAAATTTTGAAAATGGATAATGATTCCTTTTCCACCATAGATGTTACAAGGGAATACCTGAGGGAAACTAAGCCAAATTGATGAGAATGTCAGCACTAACTACTATTTTCAATAATTGTTTTTATAGATTCCATAGAGAATAATTTAAGGACTCGGGATAATGATATTACAATGCAACAATTTCTGAGCATAAAAACAGTCTGCCTTGAGCATGATTTGCACTCAGATCCCTCAATGCCCAGTCAAGTGCTTTAGCCAGTTAAGCTACCAAGATGTCATCATACACTCAGAAATTTGTAAATACGAATACCTGTGAAATTGTATGCATTGTATTTTGTGAGAACATCTTTTTTCTTTAGTGCCTAAAATTTTAGAATGGTGATATTAGTTTTGAATAAAAGTAAAAATTAACAATTTTGAGTCTCGTGAAACTACGGGAATTGATGTAATCATTTCTTGATACTATTCCCAAAAACAAGTATTTAATTATTTTGACCCTTAAACCTGGACAGTTCTTCAAAAAATTGACATTAGATAAATATAGGAAAGCTCAAAGTGCATTTTATGCAATACGAAACCTTAATTATTTAGCATATACTTTTTTTTTAAACCCACAAATGAATTTTTTAGCAACACCATAGCAGATTAGAACAAGGACACTAATCATCAGTGTCACTTTTAAAAACACTGGTTTCTAATTTTCCAGTATAATGACGGTTTGAAAATGTTTTATTAAGCTTAAGGTAAAACATTTATCTTACAGACAACAGGTTTATTTAGAAAATACAAAATTATAACACCATTAAAGAATTTTGACTCATTCATGGCACATTCAAACAAATCTTTGACCACATAATTTGAAAGTTGGTCATTATAAAAACACTGAACTTAAAAAGTACCTTTATCTCAGCACAAAATAAACAAATGACTGTTTTCTTATAATTATGTCCTTGATATAACCCAATCAAAAATTTTTGAGATCATATATAGCATTAAGAGAGGGAGACCATTTCAGACAGATTGATGATAAAAACTTCAAAATTAAATCTCCCATCATTGTACACATACAGTTGACTGCTAAGTCATGTTCAAACGACAGAAGAACATTCAAATGTTCCACTCGTCAAAAGGAAATAAAAATTATCATCATTATAATTACTCCCGCAAAATTCAGACTGGAGTTATAATACTTTTAGAGGATACCAATTTATGATAATATTTTAGAAAATACCAAATGATGATGGATGAAATTAAATTGCTGTACCCACATACAAAAAACAGAGCAACAATCATTTCCATTCATTCACTATCCTCTCCTCTTGAAGGAATTACACACCTTATATCAACTTTCAGCATCACATTCCTCCAAATTGTCTGCATTCAAAACCATTCAAATGTTTAAAATGGCCAAATTATGATTGAACAAAATTAGAACTCTCTAGGAAAAATTAAAAGACTCATTCTTCTTGGCAGAACAAATAAACCAAATCAATTCTATCACAACCATACTGATATAGCATTATACAAATATTTAGACGCCTCCGCAATATGTACAGCCTATTTCTTCAACCAGCACAATGGCCATTAAGTTAAATCATGAGAAAGTTGAGGTCTGCATATCAGCAGTCAAGGAAGACAAACAAATTGCATTGGCCATCAAGGACAGATGAAAAGAAAAATACAGTAAGTAGAAAATGGTTATAATCAGCACTCCTAAAAATAAGTTCCTACAATATAACCGGTATACAATGCCAGGATATATTCATACTTGCAACAAAATGGACAATCAAGGACGGACTCTGATGCAAAAATTCACTCTTCACCAAGAGGAAATTTAAGCTTAGCTGTGACAATTAGTCACATTAATAAATGAAATTTACTCCAAATCACATAATTTTTCTAATTATAAAAATAGAAGTATAAGGCAGATGTTTTCAAGTAAAATAAGCTTATCATGGAAGAAAATTGTATTCTAAAATTTGTTAAGTATTTTCTAGGAATGTTTCACATTCTTTGGAACTGCCACTGAATTGAAGAAATGATCTGGGAAAAACCTCAAGGTAAGGAAACATTTTATCAACATCAACAATGGAATGCCTTAATTGTAGTATTCATTTTTTTGAATGTCCCTTCAGAGTTCCTGTCAGAAGAGATGGTATTCAGTAACAGGACATGCATTATAAGAAGCTAATTAATCAAAGCAAAGGTATCGTCCACTTATTTGAAATAAAGAATTCATTATATGCTGAATAAAGCTAACTAGCTGGGAGCATGAATATTGCCAAGAAATGGTAAATCTTTAAAACCACTGCGGGTTGCATTCAAACCCACAAAATGATTGCTAAACTGACCAGATATTAAGCCCATATGCCTCCGTACTCTATTGCTTGTAACCATTAAATATTCAAATGATAACATAGATATGCACTTAACTTTAAGTAACTCAACTATTCTAATGTATGGCCATTCAGTTTATCACCGGATGTTCAGTAAGTTAACACAAATTTCTATTCTCTTATAACACTACCCAACTCAGAAGACCAGATAAAAGAATGTAGAGCATATGGAATTACACCATATAAAATGGAAGATTACGTGATAATGTAACACCAAATATGTCAGTAAGGATTTATCAAAGATACTGTCATACGATCACATCTCAGAATTGAAAACTGATCATGAGGTATAATGATGGCAACTTCACACAATCACTACACCAAATGAACTAAGTTACCAACAAATCATTAAATAAATATACTATAACTGGTGAAAAACATGTAATTGAAAAGCTATATACACAGAAGAAAGGCACATAGAGATTTAGCATTTCACCCTAGTCCCCAATAAGTAATTTAAAACTTCTGAATACTCAACAAATAACATAAACTTAACACAATTGAAATCCAGAATCACTTCCGCGAAAACATCTCCGATTTGGGAACTACAAATGCCTTCTTTTATGCAAGTATCACAGACTGTTTATTATATAAAATTAGAAATAAGAAACCTTATTACTTAGTTCATTAGTTTCACTTGAATACAGTCCACAAACGTACCTCGTACTTATAAGTTTTATTAAAAATATACTTCATGACTCTTGTCGAGATAGTTAATGCCTTAGATAAAAGCAAAGTACGTTTTCTCGGTATTTTCACTTCCGTTAATGTCCTGGGTGGCTACTCAAATCAAAAATCGTGTTGTCTTCTTCCTCATCATCCACACCAAGGGGCGTCATTTCTAAATCTTCTCTACTAGCTAAAATGCCATACTTCTTCACCTTCGTTTTCTTACGGCCCAACCTATTAAAAAAACAATTACAATTACGAAATAGAAAAAAATACTAAAGTTATACGGGCGTGTAAACAAAATCCATGTTACCTGATAGCTCTTACGGTAAAATACATTATCACTATCACGCTGAGGCCTAAAAATACATAGAATCCCCTAAGCAGCGCTCCAAAATTCAAAGTCTCAACACTACTTCTATGCCACGTCCCATCGAGAGTAGCATTGTTCTTGATTTCTTCATCATTTCTAAAGACAGACGTGTCAACTGGCTTAGGCTTGGCTGGAACATCACTTTTGTTTTTACTTTCACCACCGTTGCTAACACCATTACTCATATCATCAGGGAGGGCGACTTTGATAGTACTGCTTGCCCCTTTCCCCTCAGTAAGAACATCTCGGGAGTTCGATTGATCCTCACTACCCACCTTATCCTCCCCACAAATAGGGGTACAGAGAAGATAAATAGTCACTGCAAGTCTAATATACATTTTATGATTCTACAACTGCAGGCCCAAATCAGTACATCTCCAACAATCTTCGCGATCACTGCCAAGAATCCAGTTTCTCCAAAAAACGTATTAATGAAGTGGATGAGGAAAGCCAAATATTAACCGCCCAATACAATATTATCAGCATTTCAGATTAGTAATGCGCATTCGAAGTCGGCCGCTTCTTCACTTACTTTACATGAACTGGAGAGCTACCAATAATTTTGTACTACGGAGAAATTACGTGCAATTTTCTTCATTAAATAACACAATGCTTTCAACGAAATTTCAACTTTCAAGGGCTTTGAAAGCGCTAAATTCATACGCCTGTCCTGAAACGACAAAACAACAGCAACTCGAAAGTGTTCTACGCATGTTGTGTACACCAACTTCGAGTTGAGGAGATGTAGGCGTAGCCGGCGGGAACGCAACTTTAAGACTTGCACCGATATTGTTTTAAATAACCTCTATTGAGAGTGATCAAATGAGCTTCATTAGCGTAAGAAATATTGAAGTTAAATTTATTTTGTATTCATAGACTTTGATGAGTGGCATCCATACGTTTAGCTGAGAATTAGCATACAATTTTCCTACACCCTTTAAAAATGTTCTGACTTATGGCCCTAAGGTATTATCAAGTACAATACTGCGGTGCTCATTACTATGTTCCTTAACAAGGGCCTTCCATACAGAAGGGTCATACCTCCAATATGAATAATAACTGCCCTAGTTTGTGCTTGAAACGTACATTATCCGTAATAATCAATTCGAAGGTTGGCTTCATGATTAACAATAGTGAGTTCACGTGAAATTATGAGACCCAGGGTTTGGAGGCGTCGCTTTCCACCATTTAATGAGAAATTGACCGTAAGTATAGGTACTAAAAAATCTGCCTGATAGGCTTCCATGCTAGTGAACATAGGATTGCTCAGAGAGAGTAACATTGATAGCAGGCAATAAACCAACCAACAGTCAGGCCTACCCTAGTTTCCTCAATAAGTTAGGCCAAGACTAGTTCCTTTTTTGCTATTGAATTAAGGATTTCATGCATTGATCCTTAAACAATTTCAAAAGCAGTAAACATCGTCAATGTCAAAATTTCATCAACTCTCATTTGAGTGCAGGGTACAGTTCAAGTGAATAACAATGATGAACATTTAACATAAATCTGCTCATATATTACAAACTATATTACAATATCAACTGACACACAATAATACATAAACTATCTTATACACAGTGAAGAAAATATATATATATTTTATTTACAAAGGAAATCTGGTTTTTACCCATAGATTAGAATAAATCTGCAACTTTCATGGGATTCTTTACTATTTACATTAATACTTAATCAAACAACCACCTCTCAAAGAAACAGGTTTTCGTGCGATATACATTGTCCTGAAGGCAGTCTATAAGTCAAAAACTCAAACTTTCACATCGACGAAATATCACCCATTTTCAAAACGTCACCGTAACACACATCAAACATGAAAAGGGCATGTTAGAACTCCAGCTCCAAATAAAATCACGTTCTGGAAACCTTTTAGTTGTATAATAATACTTATATAGCTTTAAGCCACACATTCACATCACGTTAGTACACAGCACGTACGATGTAATTGACAACTCATGGAAATCAAAGAAGTGCACCAGATGTACTAGGTGGATTTCCCTCCGCAACTGGAAAATTACCCTCAGTCCAATGTATGAGATTATGTTCAGGCATTTGAGATGATTGAAAATGGTCTTTCAGAAGCATCTGAGAGAAATTGCAATGCATTTGATAAGCATCATTTTCTTTCACAGCATCACCACAAAGCCTGTAGAGATCTGAAAAATATTAAATTCGCAATGAAAACAATTTAAGGAAACTGATCTCATAACATAAGTTAAAACATAAGAAAGTTCAATGACTCTTCAACTCAAAATGCATTTAGAACCCTACTCAACAGAAAATATCTGTAACAAGTGAAAATAGTTTTCCTTTATATCTTGAATCCATATGGTTCAATAACGACTTTGCTTTCTCAAATAAACAGCTAGGTTACAATCTTGCCTCAATGACTCGATTGTCTTCTTTTAAAAGGATTTTAATCACAATTCAGCCAATTTGTGATTATCAAATCATTTGAAAATAAAATGGGGATTAAAGAAACTTATCATCCAATGATCATTAAAACTTTACACTCTTAACAAAAGACAATTCCATTTCTATTATTAGTTTGAAGCAATGCCGCATAATGAACCAATTGAATACATATAACAGCTAAAATAATCACAACTAATAATAAAATTAAACAGAATAGGCATATAATTGTGAATTCTCTCTTGTCCTCCATGCACATTCAATGTGAATTGAGGTGATGCATAATTTACCTTTTTGTAGAATACATAACACACATTCAGAACCAATACTTTAAAAAAGTCCGTAGATTATCCATTCACAGTAAATTCAAACGAAGAAAATATACAAGGCATTTTTTCATCTACTGTCCACAATTACCCACAAAATAACAACAACAAACAACAACAAAGATTTTCCCATTCCCAGTGTCAAAAGAAAATAGGTTGGCTGGTCACCCATTGGCAGAAAGTGGCAGATACTGTCATATCAATTTCTCCCACAAGTCAAATAATTCTTCCATTAACCATTCCCTACCAGACGATGTATGGTAGTTATAAGGGAGAAAGTAAAGAATTCTTTTGCCAACTTAGATCTTATAAATTGGATGTGACTGACCATAAGATTCAATCATCATTCATCTTAATAAGTAAAATTATCATGATGCCCCAACAGCACAGATTCTTTGATTACATTTGCCCAAAGAATAAGCCAAATCATGCATTGAGTTGCATCCTTCAGGTAACCATGAGCGCAGAGCTTTTCAGGTGGCATCATAATCCAATTGTCGATGCAGGTAAATGATAAAAAATATGATAAAAACTGGAACCGGAGGATCCTTTTTGGCTTTCCCGAGAAAAAGTGTTGACACTGTGGTGCTCAGACCACCACTAGTGACTCAGGTGATCAGCCACCTTATCTTAAAAACAAAATTTAGATCACTTATGTCTAATGAGTTGCCTTGAGTAGTTGCGAGTCCATTTCCCATCAACAAATTACAGAGAATAAAAATAAAATATGATGAATTGAAAACCTTAATGGCTATGAATAAATGCATGAAAAGCATGGATGCAAAGGAAAATTTTAATGCAATACCAATTGTTACATAAGAAAAGGAAGGGGATTTAGGAAGTGACCACCAATGTTTCATGTGGAAACTTTTGTCAACCAACCTCAACAATTGATGGAAAATGATATCATGAAAAATAAAATTTTCATTAAATAAATATTACTTATAGTCCACCATTTTCACTGCTAATATCCCACTTCAATTTTCCATTTGAGTGAAGAAAAGGGAAGGTTTAGATCAAGCAATTTTCAAGTACGAATATAGCCCTGTATTTTAATGAACCTTAGTTTTTTTATGGCACCATAACTCGGCTAAAGAGACAATGCAAAAATTTCAGAGTATAAAAATCATTTGCCTCAACCAGGATTCGAACCTGGATCCCTTGATTTCTGGCCGAGTGCCTTAGCTAGCTAATCAGAGTGCAAGAGGATGCCTCGGTAGCTTAACTGTCTAACGCACTCGGCCGGACATTAAGGAATCCAGGTTCGATTCCCGGTCAAGGCAAATGATTTTTACACTGAAATTGTAGCATGTAGTTCACACTTTGCAGAAGACTCCATTAAAAGTTACTGTCGGGGCATCTCCCACAGTTTCTTGGAATTAGGCAAGATGAGACATTAGAGAAAAGGTTAGTAGTAGTGGTTTTTAGGGGAGGCGACCGACAACTGAGGTCATTTGTGCCATAGGGGATGGACAGGAAAGGACGAAGGGTGGAGAGAAACCCGGCATCGTCATTAACCTACCCTTGACGAAAGGTGCCAAGGGGTCCGTAGTTTAACGTCCCATTCGACGGACGGCGTACTCACTCAAATTCTTCCAAACTTGTATTCAGACATATTATTTGTAATTATCTGTGCAAAATGAAATGAAATAATCCTTGCAAAAATGTCCTAGATTAAAAACCCACAAGTGAACAGCAATATGAGAATAAAAATTACCATAGAACTGAAAAGTAAAATCGTTGAAAAGCAAGAATGAGGGGCTAGCATGGGTGATCTAAAATGGACATTTAATCAGCCAACATCAATGACTTGCACTATCCTCAAGAATAAGTACAATATTAAGGAGACAAATGTTCCAAAGGGAGTGACAAGAATATCTGTGCAATGATTATATATTCTCAAAAATGTTGAAAGATTGCTTCACACACTGATAAACAAAAAGCAATTGCAATACTACCCAATTAGAAAGAATACCATCCTGTCCTCTGTACCATCTTTCTTCCCTTTTGGTGAATGAAAAGAGCAGAAAAAGAATCAACCTGTTTGAGTCCAATTTTGATGTTACCTCTGATAGGGCGATTTAAATAGTGAAGTAATTCGGTCATAGTTTAACTAAGAGTATGGCTAAGTTCTTCTGTTGAGAATCAGCTTCAATTTCATCTTCTACACAAACCTCGGGGTAAACATTTTCTCGTCCCATTTTCCTTGGATATTTATCTTGTCAAGCGTATATCTTTTGTCAAATAATTAATTCCATATTCTTCAATCTTTACCTGCTATTGGAACTCACAAGAAAACATTACATAAATGGTTAATTAAATGGCTTACCTTTTAAGATAGCTGAGGCCCATAACTGTACATGTACATCAGGAATTTTACTAGCAAGCTGCATTGCAGGTGTTACCATGTTCATACTTTCCCGACTATTACATAAGGATAAAAATATATGACCCAAAAGAACCAATGAGCATGATGTCAGTCTATTTAAATCCTCTGCATTTGCCATTTTAAGAGTTTCACGTAAGTAGCGCCTGAAAGTTTAAGCAAATAGGTAAATAATTCAGTTGTGAATGAATTCATTAAATTTTTTAAAAATGAAAACAAGCATCAAACTCACTTGGCTTCATTGTAGCGTGCTTGGAAAAATGACTGGAGACCTTGAACATAATACGCAGCTGCACGCAAGCTATGGGAGTGAGTGGGTAATGTTTCTGGATTTATGCGTTCAAAAAGAGCAGTGAACTCCTGTTCTCTTTTAGCACGGAGGTATACTATTGCTAGATTGAGATTGGCAAACGTCCACAGTTCACGTTCTTGAGATGTCTAGAAAAAAATATATATATAATTACAAATACACCTCAATTTTCACAAATCTAAACATACGCATTGGAGTAGAGCCCTAAAATTAATTTATTTGAAATCAATGTGATTAGTAGATATCTTTGTTTTAAAATGAGATCTGTGCATACCAAAAAATAAGCCAACCAAAAAAATCAGACGCAATAAAAAGGCCATCACAAAGGATCATCCTTGATATTGATATGAATTATACTACTTATATTTTCCCATTTATAGCATGTGATTATCTGTCAGTAGGAAATAATCATCACTCTAATTTCCACAGCACGTAACCAGAAGTGATCACATACATTACCACTGGCATCCGATATAAGCCGGTGTTTTCACTTAAAACACTTTCAGAAGAAGTAAATATCAATATACTCTATTGATTAAAAAAACATAAACTGCAATTAACGAAAGGTACCAAGGGGTCCTCAGCTGAACGTCCCATCCAACAGACGATTCACCACAGATAAGACGGAAGTTATTAATAGAGCCAGAAGAAATTTAGGGATGGTGAAAAGAATGTGTAAATGAGAATGATTATAAAGTCACTAACCAGGCCAGTTCAGAATTATAAAATGAAATTTGGCAACGACAAGGATAACCTGAGCCAAGTAATATTAGATAGAAATATAGAAAAAGCACTGAGGAAGACAAAGTCAAACACAGCAGAAGAAACGGATAAAATCCCCACAGACTTACTGCAGAGTTCAGGGGAAAATGGAAGGAAGGGATTCTTTTGAACTTTTCCACAGTATTTATGAGGACAGAATATAGCCACAAGATTTCCTCAGGTCAATTTTGATCCTGATCCCCAATTAGTACAAAGCACCTAACAGACTAAAGGACAATGAGTTTTATTTCACAAGCCAGACCAGAGGAACCACATCAAAATAACTATAAGTGTCCATAAATTGAAAAAGAAATGTACTAAATAAAAATAGAAATTTATGATACATAATTGTAATCTAATTACTTCAATATATTCTTAGCTGACAATGTTTCTGCCACAACCAAAGATCTATCGTGGTATCCTTTTTAAAGTTAGTATGGTTTCACGGCTTAAAAAACTTGGGGAAAAACACAGAAGCCACTCGACCCTTCTACTGACAGTATTCGCTAATTTTGTCCGGTCATTTAGTTTGAGTGAACCAGAAAATGTATTCATAAGGTTTGTTCATACGCATTGCACCAGTCGTGCCAATATGCATTGATATAAATTTTTAGGGATAGATTCATCAACTGACCCACTCGAGTGAGTGGTGGCACTTAAGCTCATTCAGTCAGCTTTGTGCTACCTACATACCTAACTTATAAAATATTAACTTTATCTTTTGTCATTTAAAGGCATGCATTTCTATTTCTCCTCCCTTCACTTATTCTTGATTCTCTTTTAGGTGAATGTGCTATTGTTAAACAGAATTACAACCCTGCAGATAAATAAATTTTTACGGTAGTGTTCGCCTGAGGAAACCAGTGGAGTGTTTGTGTGTGTGCCCATTAAATTTTGAGCAACTAAATATATAATCCACACAAATTGCATTAATCACCAGTAGACTTAAATTCCCAAGACACTAAATTATTCCTGAACACTTACCCTTAATGCTGCACTAAATTGAGCTTCCGCAGATTCCATACAATTCATGCTCATAGCATATAGACCTAATAATGTATGGAGTTGTGGCCGATGCGTAACTAGTAGCCGAGGCTGCTGCTGACAAAGACTACATGCCTGAGATATTTCCTGCAACGCCATCGTCTTATTTCCCATCACCAATCGACACATTATTATGTGTTCCAGAAGCATCAGTTGAAAGACCGATAATATGGGTTTATTATCTAAAACTGGGAAATAGAACTAAGCATTAATTAAGCATAAACCAACTCATCAATTTTGTAGTTATGAAAATTGCTAAAAATTTAGTACAACAAATTTACCTTTCTTTTCTTTTACAAACAATTTGTACACATCATTGTCTTTTTTACGTACTTAAGAGTTTACCTTGTTTTGATTACACACACTGTCATATCTATAACTGTGACCACATAAAATTCAGTCATAATTTATTACTATTTTTCATTCAGAACTTTTTATGAGTTTCATTACCATACGAGAACAGCCATAGAAGTCATTTTCTCTTTCATGGCTAAAAAAGTATGAATGTGCATGAGGAGTACTGCCCAAAGTGAAAATGCCATGAACAATATAAATCAAATTTTAATCAGACAAAAATAGCAAAAGAAATCTAGTTTGTTCACAGACTTTTGTAAATACAAGCACAAACATATATTTATAAATAAAATGTTTTCTTCCCTAATGCATATGATTGAATACTTTTCATCGTATATAAAATAGGGATATGACATTTGTGTTTCCCATTCGACATGCTATTTTCTACCGCCAATTTTAGATATATTTACACACTATTTTATATATTTACAGTATAATTCTTGCTAATCGCAGAACTATTGCATTTTCAATGTATTTGTAACCATATTTCCCAAATAAAATATTTTACCAACTGTGACAATTCATCAAACGGTTGTGAAAAACATCAAATACCACTGCACCCATTTAACCATTAGCCCAAATAACGAGTAAATCTCAATTACAAGCATTTTTTCCCATTCCAAAAAGGGATAATAATCCTAAATAGGATTATAAGCCATTTTTTAATCATCAATAATACTGCAAAATGCACTTAGCAATCCACTGTACATATTTATATTTAAGAAAACAAAATGTATTGCATCCAAGTATACTTTACATAAAAAACAGAGATTTAAATAAATGGGGCATGGAGGATGGGCTGGCACTTGATGGCTAAAGCAACTTTACAGACCATGTCATCAAGCATTCTATCAAGATGAATCTGCACATACGTTAAAAAATCAAAAAGTGAATTTTTCCAAAAAATTTAAAATGAGTTTTTTATTTTTATGAATAATCAAAGTATGGCTGTCATCAACATGACATGTCTGAACCCTAAACTCAAAACATCTGCCATTAAATTTAGATGCTCAGCAAAAGATTGAGATAAATATTGGCTATGTCATGTGATGACTAAATGGATAATTTATTTCTTTTCAAATTTAATCATTTTACCAAACTGAACATTGGTTAAGCCACAACTATGCATTATATACTTACTTTTAAGCTTTTCTATTTGCAAAAGAGCTTTGTCAGTATACTGCTGTGCTTTATCCATATATCCGGCCTGCATACTGTGCATCACAGTTACAAGGTATACAAGAACATATAAATGTTCTCTGGGTAGCCAAATAAACATATCTCCCACACTTATTGATGTCAGAGCTGAAATGAATGATGAACCAATTTCAAATATTAAGCTTTGTAGACTAATTAAACTAAACAGTTCACAAAAAAAGACCAACTAATACTAAGCAGAATAATGTGATAAACTAAACTTTGGATGTACTTTGACATTCTGGGCCATCCATTTTCTCACCGAGAAAATCACGATGTTTTTCTTATCTTTTGACATGAATTGACACTATGAATATTAAAACTTTTCATAATGTTCTCATCGTGAACAATTCCCGCTCCAACTATCAACTCTCACTCGAAACAATAATCACTTAGAGTGAATAAAATGTACATAATAATTTCTTGGATCCATTTAACAATGATATATAAGAATTCTCGGCATGCAAATCGGCCAAATATACTGAAGCTAGCAGTATCATTCGAGGAAACATTGATCACCCAGACAATTGAGGCCCACAAAAATTTTTTTTTTACTTATACCTTAAGAGATCAAATACAAACAACTCATTTTTTGAACGTTCATCGCTATAATCATCCCTTACCAATAGCGTACACAAAGGTAGAACTTACTTTCATCTATTTGCCAAGCTGGGTGTACAATTACATGTATACTTTGTTGAAGCTGCTTCAAACAAGGTTTTACACTTTTAACTTGGCCAGCCATTAAATAGTGACATACCTGAATTAAAGAAAGTAATTCAACATTAACAACTGAATAACTCTACATCTCTTCATATATTTCTGTAATATAATTCAAAATAGTACCTGTAAAATCAAAAAGAACACCTTTAAGTATTCCTTATGATGCTGATGTCCTTGCCAACTATCAAGAAGATGGCCAGCTTGATTTAAAAGCGAATGTACCTCTTGAAATTTTTTATCAATTAATAATAGCTTTAAAAAAATAAAACAGTTAGTTAATATCGTTAGAAATAAAAATAAATCGCACAATGCAAACACATGAAATGGCACAAAAATAGTTGTTGCAATGACGTTCAAATAGAATTCAATCTTAAATGCGAAATACAAAGCATTAAGAGAATGCATACACCGAAGCCGTTACTGATCATGAGTATCTCGTAAGCTTTTACTTATTTACAATGTTTAGTTGATTGCTTATGGCCAAAATTTATGGAAAAGATTTCTGACTTTCATATTACATGACATTAATGACAAAAATAGTATTTACATTCATAGCACTAAATTTTTTATCATTCGAGCGGCAACTCTATTCCCATGTTGGTCGATTTAATTTTTAAATGAAAAATTCACAGAATAGACAATGTGTGTACCTACCATTCCTTTACTCAAAAGAAACAAAACCCTAGTATAGCTTGCAGCCGATATGTTTGCATAATCCACCCCAACTCCAAGAAGGCTGCTAGCAAGTTCATAGTCCTTTTCACTAGCATGTATTTGCTAGAAAAGGAATAACCACAAATCAGCAACGTTCACAAACCTAATTTAACAGTAAATACAAATTTTTTCAACATGCTGCTTATTTAATGAATCAACTTACTGCTAATTGAAAAATTAGTCGGCAATGCCAGTAGACGCTATGCTGAGAAATTTCAATCGCTTTCCTCAAAATAGGCTTAGCCAAATTAGATTGGGATTGCTGTTCGTATAATTCCGCGAGGACACTCGCTGCTTCAAATTTAACATCGTCAAAACCATTAATCATCTGGGATAACAGCCACTGAAATATACATAAACAAACCCTGGAGTCAAGAGCGGCAACGGCAAACCTCCGTTACAGGCCAAGTATGGATGATGAAAATAAGGCAACAAACACACATGAGGCACACCACTTCACCATACACGTTAAAATATCACTTTCAGCACTAAAACTTTAAATAAGAGCGTTATATAGACACCAACCGCTTGTTCCAAATGGCTTCTTGTTAAATCTACATTCTTTGTGTGGGTCAATAAAATATTACCCAGCTGTAAATGAGTTCTGGCCTCCACTCTTGGTGGCGGATTAAAATTAAAAACGGCCTGCAGACACTGTATACACAATTTTATGTTAGGAGGACTAGAAGTACGGAAATTTTCCGCCAAACCAAGCAGCGAGAGATACCAATCGTCTTGCGAAGACGCCATTTTGACATTTCTGCAGTCTGCGTCTTTCTTATGTTTGTAAATTCAAACTAGGCGTCACTCAATTGTTTCCCACGGTGGATAAATTCAAAACTTCAATAAGTCGTAGCCTTTAGGAAATCAGTAATTTGACAAAATCACATAAATTTTCTTTTAAAATGGGATTAAATACAAACTTAATATGCAATTTATAAACTATATTTTCCATCCACCAGTACGTTTATTAAATAACGCATATCTTTTTTTCAAGAGAAAGGGATATTCAAACGAGGATTATGTAGGTTCCATGAGCTTTTGTGACTGGCACAGATCAAAAAAATGTCACAGAAAATTAAAATACCAAATAAAAGTAAATATTTATTTAAGCATGTTTCAATTCATGCCATACTAAATTAAACAATAAAACAATCATACATTATTAGTGTTATATTATGTATCTAATGATTATTACTCTTATTACTAAAAAAACTTTCAGAATTCGCGATTGGTTAAATAATAAAAATTATCATAAAGTTCCATTAAGTTTTAAACGCTTATGCACTCTGCTTAAGAGTAAACCACACAACTTTGCCTTCCAACATACTTGGTATGTTAATGTTGGTTTTATAGAAATGATTTGTTCAAATAATGGTTCAGAAAAATTTTTTAAATTAAAATGTATTCATATATTTATATTCATTGACCTATTCTCAATATGCCACCACATGTGCATAATCGCAGCACAGTACAATTTATAATGCTGCTGTGAAGTGAAACTCCGACTTTGTTTTTTCGTCCAGTTTTGGGATGTGGCATCACAATAAATAAATAATTCTATTCTAAAATATACGCTTAAACTAATATGATGATGATGTAATTTTTTAATGTCACATTGGAATTTTGTCTTATATGAAAGTATTTCGTAACCGTAACAATTTATTTCAACACGGCTTGTAATATTGAAAACGGTTTTTAATGTATTAAAACGAGATGCAACAAAATAAGATCAGAGACATAGTTATTGGAATTAAGACTTATTTTAGAGATATGCTCTGGTTCGTGTGGGAGCACGTGAAATGGAACAATAATTTGTTGGCAATGGGTCTGCCTCAAAATCAAATATTTTTTTAAGTCCAACGACTAATTCTTCATTTGCTATTACTCGTATGAACATGTTTTTGATTTCAGCATTAAGGAACCAACTGGAAAAATCGCGACGGCATTGAAATCAATTCCATTTGCTACTTAATTATACTAATTAAACCATATGTTCAATTTAATGAGTGTCCGTATCAATTACGATTTTATGACCAATCGTTGGATCGAAAAATAGAATAGGAATTGCGAGCTCTATGAATACCTCGAGTTGAACTTTATTTCCACAAATCTGTTTCGAAAAAGTTATTTTAAAATAAGCCATCACCTTGAACCTAGAAGACCGGTGCCTCATTATTTGTAAGGTAATTACCGAACACATAGTAGGCTCTCACCGCCAAAGAATAAACGAATCTTTCGTAAGCAGTCGACCGTATACCGCCATGTATCCTGTACTGCATGCAACTCAATTTCAACCCCATTTTCTGATTCAGCTCGATAGCATGCCGGTATTTTACAGTGGGCCTTGTGGGCCTACATGAGGCGAAAAGGTCAACTCCGTTCCCGCACCTCATCCTCCTGTTTATAAATGTTCCAATTATTCTTTTTACTCTTATCTCGAAGATCCTTAAATCGGGCAGAGGTACTTTTGTTGGAGTAATATCGCATATACATATTAAATCCGTTTCGATCGCCTGTCCTTATCAATTATGTATAATTATCTGTTTAGAACACCTGAACGACGTTGCTCGATGCCTAGATTCCATTCATTCCGCTCTCTTCAATGATATATCATGTTACAGAGACTCTTAACTTTTCTAATGCCCTCCTTCCAATTCTTCTTTGGTCTTCCTCTTGTCAGTCTTTCTTGTGACTACTATTCCGTTATTTTCAAAGCATATTTCTTAACTCATACTCGCCCACACCAAATAAGTTGCTTCTTTCTTGTGTTTTGCTTTACTGTTACTAATATTCCTATTTTCTGCTTACCACTTCTTGATATTCTTGAAGATATTATCAGTAAAAATAACTTCACAGTTACTATTTGTCTTGGTTCTCTTAGATTAACCTAGATTTCTTGCCAGAAATTCTGATTTCTGGCAAGATTTCAGCCTCCTTTCGGTAGAATTCTTTTCATCAGTGTTTCACATACGTACGTCGTGTTTCCGTATTTTGTGGTGTCATTACTCGATGAAACTCCATTGAGGCACACCATAGATATTCTGGCTCGGATGGTTCGTTTCACTATTCTTATAAATTATGCTCACCGTTAAATGACTGCAAGTTTCCCATTTTTGATTCCATTCCGTGCATTTGACATCGCTACGTGCAGTAAGCAGAAAGGTCAACTCCCTCCGCTCACCGCATTCCCAAGTTTTTGAATCGAAAATATCTGTTTACGTCCTACTTTTTTGACGGTGATTCATAAATTTAAATGTATCCGCCTCGTGGTAAGGGGAAGAGGATATCAATTGATTATTGAACTTTCGCCCATCTCTTGGGGCCAAAAAAACGGGTATAAATGCGGGTATAAATACGGGTATAAATACGGGTATAAATACGGGTATAAATACGGATATAAATACGGGGTTAAAATTAAACGTAGTAGAGCAGATGTAGAAACAGTGTACGTATTATTCCATCTTTCATAGTTACAAGTCGTTAGGCGATTCCGTAAAAAATTGTCCGTCGACGGCAATGAATTCTCCCTGTGGTCATCCACGAAGTGTGGGCATCTACATAGTTGCAATGATTTCCCGCCGCAGTAGCCAACCTCTCCTGCACCCGCTAACTTAAACATGGTCAGTCCTGATTTCACCTCCCACATATATATCTATTCCATTCCCGAGTCTATGTGACGTGGCGGGATATTTCTGAACGCCTTACCTCTCTCAATCCGACTACGATCGCTTTTTGGTTACATTAAGATTTTTTCAAACTATGCCTATTCGTTCAAGCTCGCCAACATTTTCCTTTTTGTAAACTTTTAAAGAATTCTAAAGGAAGTAAGCTTATATAATTAAGCTATGATGGTATTAAATTGCATTTTTTTACATTTTCCAATGGCAACAATAAATAGTCCCGCGAACTCCATATCGTTGGCGTACGCATCACGACTCTTAAGCGAATCTAGAATTCCATTCGTCAATGTTATCGAATCGATGGCAATCCGCTCAGACATGCATGCATATTTCTTCGATAGGACTTGAAATACCCGGAACCCGATGTCCTCGCTTCCGCTAGATAATGTTGCCAATAATTTTGAGGTGAAAGTCACGATCTTGAAATACGCACTCTAGGAGACAGTAACGGTGGTACTTGGACGAGTTCCGGCGAGTAGGAGCAAAAAAATATGCATACATATATATATATATATAT
Source organism: Hetaerina americana (assembly GCF_022747635.1). Taxonomy (NCBI): domain Eukaryota; kingdom Metazoa; phylum Arthropoda; class Insecta; order Odonata; family Calopterygidae; genus Hetaerina; species Hetaerina americana. Next base: position 89,478,956 of record NW_027286069.1, read on the forward strand.
ATATATATATATATATATATATACATACACACACACACACTAATATGTATCGAATATATATAGATATATCTTCGAAATAGAACGCTCTTCGGCGACGCGCAAATATACAAAAACATAGATGGGTATTATTTAATATATATATATATATATATATATATATATATATATATAACGTGTTCGTGTTATATATACTATATATATATCACGAAATCCCGCCATATGGCGAAGAAATATTCATTCACATTAAAATAGATATGAGGAAAAGGGATAGGAACACATGAAAATGACGAACACAGGAGAGGTAGGGAAGGCGGAATCTATTTCCATGTGAATGAATTATATATATATATATATATATATATATATATATATATATATATATATATATATATATATATATATATATATATATACATTCAAACACGAAATCCCGCCAAACTGTATATATGAGTATATATATATATATATATATATATATATATATATATATATATATATATATATATATATATACACACATACATAAAAGAATGACAATAACGTCAGGATTAATCACTCGTTCAAGGTCGCAATCACACGATGATCGAGGGGGATCGCGATGGGGGAAGATGGCGAGGGGAGGGGCGAGAGAGGGGCAGGAGAAGAGGGAGAAGGTTAGTGGGTTGGCTGCGATGCATATATACGCGGGGCCAAGCTCTAACCGGCCAAGTTCTTTGGAAAGCACAGTGAAAACGACGTTATGTGGAACTCGCAGAGTGAAAATCCTAGCCAAGTACGACAGTAACAGTGAAAAGTGCAGTGTGACAGTTCTCTGGTGACAGTTCTCGGTGAGTCCAGACGGATTTCCGGTGGTCATAGCATACCTGCCTACAAACGCGCTTAGTCGTCAATCGATAGAGGGGATGATCGGGCCACGGAAGGGAAAGTTTTACCACTGCCGGGAGGTGTGCCCTCGGCGACCCGATAGTTTGATTTCTGCCATTCGCAATCCCATCGAATGCACTTCGAGTGTTTGAAATCAAGTCGTGGAGGGAGAGCTCTATTTTTAACGTTATCATTCAAAAACATTTCTCGCCACATTACGGGACCCGGAGTGTGTTAATAACAAGGGAAGGGAAAACGTATGTGTATATATATATATATATATATATATATATATATATATATATATATATATATATATATATATATAATAGTAAATGGGTTTCTTAAAACATAAACAAAAAGAATAAACGAAAAACTCGTAGTTGTTTTTTTTTTAATTTTCGGTGAATGCACAACCACTTTCTTCAGAAGGAAGAATGGAAACGTGGAATAGTGATTTTGTGTGCTTTCAAAGCAATCTATTTAATAGTCAATGAAAACTGAGGGTTCTGTCAATTAAAACACAAACACACATATATATGGGTGTGTGTGTATATATATATATATATACGCACACACACGTCCGGATAATATTATACATTATATATATATATATATATATATATATATATATATATATATATATATATATACACACACATACCTGTACACATGCATCAAACCTTTCGTGTCTCGCGTGAAAACGTTCTAAGGGGAAATGCGGGATGCGAATGCAAAAGATTTCTTTAATGGTAAGCATCTTCCCTCCGCCTTTATTTCACAGCTATTCCTGTCGCACGCCTCGTGTTGTCACTTGGGTCTCGCCCCGCCGTTCCGGACTCGTTTTCTCTTTCGTTTTCAACGCAAATGCTCCTCTTTCGTGGGTATCTGTCGTCATAATTATGCCACAATTAAAAACCATCAAGTCATAACGCTGTCGTTGAAGGATCACGCGTTTTTTTCCTGATACTATTAGAAGGAACAACTTCGGTGCGAACCAGTTGATTATCTGCTTTTATGTCATTGATATAGCGCCAGTGTGTATGTGTCAAAATTTGCTGATTTCGAGGTGAAAGTAAAACCCAATATCTTCCTTCGTTGGCATTCAGGTTAGCGTTGTCTACATCGACGGGTTTTCAATGCGTCCCTCACTTTCTAAAAGTTGTGTAATTAAAGTCTAAAAGACATGAGTATGACTACCTATGAGTGAGCTCTTTGATTGAACTCTTTCGAAAGTCGAATTTCGGTAATTATGAATAAAAAATGGCCCAAGCACCTCAAGTTTGTCTGAAATTAAAGAATAATTAAAATTGTACCAAAAAAAACTATCCGGCAACAAACCACATGAGCAATCAGCTAGTAGTCATGCACCAATTCTCGAAATATGCAGCAGGAATATCACTTGGCCATGAACTAGAAATTCAGATGAGAGACAGTCATTTCCCCGAATAATTTGTTGTTGTGTCGCTATGGAGAAACCTGATTATGGAAACGGTGAAAATAAAACAGACGAAGGAAGGAGATTGCAGTGCCGAGGGAGAATGGAATAAAAAAATTTATGAATGCTGTATGCTATAAGGGGATTCGCACACTGCCAAAAGGTTGTCTGTTTTCAAAATCACCTACTTCGCGTTCGTAAGTGCGTTGACTCCCTCCCCTCTCATCAGCTCTAATCCCGAAATGGAATCCCGTCTGCCAGTCAGGCAAATTCGGGATTGACACAAATGGTGAGCGTGCATTATTGCCGTCAATTCTGATTTCAACAGAATGAAAATAAGGCATACTGCCATTCCCTGAAATTCAGGATCACACCTGGATTTGGTCATTAATTTGCGGTCACATATAAAATCATCGCATATAAAATCAGGGTTTCTGTGACGGCCACCGGCCACGAATCAAATCTTTACGCGAACGCTATTTTCAATTCTCGGACAACTCTTGTCAACTTAGATAGCGTCTGGGCATCTTTACTGTAGAGTCATGGCAAAGCCCTTTTTCTCCGTCACCAAGTTGACAGACTTTTCTATAGATCTAATTATCAACTATGATCGAGGATTGGTAGTAAATTAAGATTTCGAGAACCCTTTTCATTTGGTATGTTTCTCGCGTTGAAAAGGATGTAGAGTCAGTTATTTTCCCAGAGGTTTTTTTTTAGTTAGCATGTGCAACGTTATTTTGAATCGCTATCGGCTCGCTCATACTCTCAATTGGAATCTCAGTAAGAATTCTTCCATGCTGCAGATGGCCTCTTACACACGACACGATTTATTAGAGAGTGGTTTTCTCCTGCCTCTTGGTGTATCAAGTCCAGAGCAAGGTTCCTTCTACGATCACCAGCCAAATACAGAGCGGGACCGGCTTTTTATTTTAAATGCGGCGAGAAATCACCCATTCGTTTTGCATTGAGCGGGAAATCATTTCGGTTCATATAGACGACCATACAATCAAATTATGTAACTAATTACTATGCAGGAGTTCTTCAGGAAGAGGGAATAATTCTTCCTCTTCATGCGAGTGAATTTTCGTTGCACATCCAATGAGGAATTCATGACTGTTCTCATCGAACTATTCAAAAGCGTTAGCGATGATTCCAGCAGACCAAGAGGCGTTTTTAGAATCCATCCGATACTCTGGAGACAACTTCTCTCTCTCTCTCTCAATGAAGGATTCCATCTACGGACATTTTAGACGCTGTCTTCTGCCTTAAGTCAAAAAGGTACTTTGTTCTTCAATGATCGTGCCCATCTTTGATAATCGACCTTCAAATATGTCCTCCATCCTGCATGCCAAATATAGCCCACACATGAACACAGTTTTCTGGGATATTTGAGGTCGCGCATAAGTTATATCACATTTTTTCAACGAGTTAACTCTCTCCTCCCTCCTTGCCACACCACTTGGTTGAAAAGTGTCTCGCATTCAACCATAACCCTATTTTTTTCTCTTTGAAACTTCAAAACGAATGCTACAGTAAGTTATTTTAAATCGCCCCTCCACTCAGTCACAAATTGGCGCTAATTTTGAAAATAAGATGGTCCAATTAATGATACTTAGGAGTGCTAATTTCCGATTTAAATGCCCCATTTCTATTCTTTCGACACTTTACATAACGCTTGGAGAGATCGACTCTACCAGCACAAGTCACGTGACTCAACAATGTCGACCAGCAGTTTCATTATTGCAGACCTCGCTCCCTATGTGGATCGCGCAATTTTAGAGTGTCGTGTATAATTCGGAGGTAGAGTTTCTATCTGTTGCTTTAACTTACAAGGGAAGAGTTCAAGGAAGCCTTTGGGAAGTTAATTTTAATCTCAATTATAATGAAATATAATATATTGTAAACTAATTTGAGCGCTATTACAAGCCCGATAAAATTAATTGCAATTAATTTAAATCATAATTAACGTTAATGCTAATCCTTAAGTTAATTTTAACAAAAATATTTTTACTTCCACGAATACTCGAGTCAAATATTTGTTCATTTTTAAAAGAAAAATTAATGACTCATCGAAAAAATTGACGAAACTTTACATTTCTATAAACAACGTGAAGTATCTTCCCAAGTTTCAAGGTTTTAGCGAACTTGAAAGGCACACCACTTCTTCTTCTGACTCTTTCTCCTTTTCTATCGCATTGGTGCCAATCAACCTCCAATCATTTAATGTAGATCCCATTACAAAGAGTTAACGTTTAACAAGTCAAGTTCTACTTTGAACATTTTTCAATGAGATAAACGCGTTACATAGAAAGACTCAAAGGTTCAGTTTACAGTTACTCGAAGACATATTAACTTTTTAGCTTAACGAATCGATGTTTAACGAGCCACTACACAAGTCTGGATTAAGGCGTGATAAATTGTAGTAACGTGCTGTCTCAGCCAAACCAAAGTCCAATTACTCGCGATAAGAGTACCACCATTTGAATACCTGTCTAAATCTCCCAGAATTTGCGAGAAAATTATACCCATGGAAATCAGGAATACGATGTTATTCGGGTTCTTGTTTCAAATATATTTTTTATGAGTCCTAATGATGCGAAATTTACCAAATGAGGAAATGAATTAAGTGCATGTGTACGTGCGTAAGAAGTTAAAAAAACTAAGCCGGAACGCACACTGCGGATTTTTTGAGGAACAACTTGCAAATTAGGTATCTACTTAAGATTCGAAAGGAGGTTTTTCTCACTTCGAGATACGACAGAATCAAAAGGACGAAGCAGGAATAGCAGAGCAGGTCGCATATTCGTCCCGTATTCTCATTATTTCATTAAGATATCACATGAAGGAATGCACACGCCAAAAAGAACACTGCTGCAAGTGAACTGCAGATTGCATGAACTGTTTTGATGGCGGTGTCCACTAAGTCCTTATAGGATAATTGTGCTGTGTATTGTCAATGATCACTAATTGTACTGCCATCCATTGATGGTCACTTGGAGAGTTTAGTATCACCCCAAATTGATTGACCGAGCCTCCTTTGCCAACAAACACTCATATGGTCTACGCCAAATGAAAAAACGAAAATTACCTTTAGCTCAGTAATACATATTTCCTTGTTTAAAAATGTACCGACCAAGATATATTACCTTAACAACTTCAATCATCAATCCCATCGATAAAGCACGATTGTATTCCATTTGGTCAAAATCCAAAAGTCCTGTTTAGAGCCTAAATTCTATGATATATGGCTTTTCGGATTTCCATAGTCAGAATTAAAAAATACTTGGTTTTCCACATGATGTCATTACATTACACAACAAATTGGACAATATATAATAAATTATTACGGAAAACCATCATGTATCTCTTATTGTTTACAACTTGTGTGATTTCTTTCAAAAGTAGCATTAGAAAAAGGCGCTGGACCTCATATTCTGGCGATGAAGACACGCATTGGCAAATACCACGCTCGATCGGCGCCCATAAACATTTTAGTTCTCCTGATTTCCTCTCCCCCCCCCCCTCCCACCAATCCCAAAAGCGTTTCTGCCATGTGAGGCGTAATATGTGGTCAGTGTTGACACCAGTGGACCCAAACTGGTAGTAGGTTGACTTCAATCGGCCTCGGCAAAATTTAGGGCGGGGCGATAAACGGGAAGTCGAACGTATTCATCCAGAAGGGACGAGTCTCGAAATTTGGTCGAAAAATCTCGGGGAAAGTAACTCCGACGGACGAAAAAAAATACACCCCGGAGCCCAACGTGGTTTGCATTCCCGTCAACTCCACGTGCGCCCATAATCCATCCCTGATTGAGATGCCAGCGTGCAATTTGACAGAAAGGAAACGAAGGGCAAACAGCTTCGAACATGAGACCGGCACACCCATTTGGTTTCGTGGTGTTTATTGACTGCTTCGCGTGTCCATAAACGTCACGTAACCATGGCTATAAATCAGTGTTTATTTTTTTTTCCTTGACGAATGTGGTTCTTAGTTCTAGTGCGAAATGATAATTTGGCATAATAGATTTTAAACTGTTTTATATCGATTTATAATAATCCTTCGACCTTCAGACGAACATGACACTCTAGGCGAGGCGCTCTTGACCCAAATAATTCCCACAACGTCCTCTCTGAAAACCTTCTCGACATTGCTACATTTTCATCCGGAAGCTGCTCCTCTCGACGCGTCATTAACTAAAGGGCGTTTTTGTTACCTCCCGCGGCCTTTGGATTCTCAAGAGAGAAAACTACTTGTCTCCCATTAATTTTTGCATAGAAAAGAACATATTTACGTTCTCGAAAGCCGAATTTATCATCTTCATGGATTTTCAATCGATTATAAGTAGGTTTTCAGTCCAATATGTCTGTCCTCTTCCTTCTGCCATTACCTTCAACATTCCACTGTCTCTCAAGGTATCTCCCATCGGCTCTTTCCGCCTCCTTCGTATTTCGCTTTACGACTTCCTCTCCTTCCCTACCATGGACAATTATTCATCATTCGGCTTCGTCTGTATTCTCTCTTCCATATCATACCCTTCCCAATTACTTCTTTATCTCCATTCTACTTCTTTTCAAAGATTAAGCTCGGAACCATAATACTATGGACAGGATAGCAAATAAATATTTCCAACTATAGGTTACATTGGGAATATCAATCTAAAAATGACCAAACATTACCTTACGATCGCCTTACAATGCAGTTGTACTGAAAAATGAGTACTTCCATGTAATATATGTAAATGAATTGTTCGTTTCTAAAACTCAGACTTGAATATCTGAAATTAATACAGAGAAGTTATTTTTTGGCAACACTGCCGTTATTTATCTCATTATGGGTCACAGTGACTTGATGAAGACGAGAAGTGCGTTCTTTAAACTTACTTATCTGAGTAATAATTTCGAATCCCTAAGGTGATAATAATCAATACTTAATTGTCTCATGCCATTACTATTAGTTTTTGAACGACATTTATCGGCCCAAACATGAGGAAAAAATAAATACTATGTACTATTTATATAATAGTATGTGAAGAGAGGTAACCGTTCTCCGAATTACGGTAGCGTAAATAGAAGTGAAATTTGGCCTTTTTTTCAAAGTTCAGTGACCACCCGAAAATATTCTTAAATTATTATTTGGCTGAAATTATGCGTAATATATTATATGTTAAATTTAGGATACGACATGTTTAAAATGAAGGTTCTTCCTTAAGGTGCCCCACGCTATATAGAAATTTTAAAAAATCTTTATATTTCATCTATTGTTAAACTGATTTCATTCAATTCCTTCCTCTTCGCATGGGAATATTTTTCCACTCGCATTCATCTCCACGCATCTTCAGTGTCATGTCCATTTCCGTCAAAAATACTGCACTAATATTTCAAACATCCCACTCGCTATAATTTATGCCCTCCTAATTAAATTTTCCACTTAGTCTAACTACTTGTTTAGCATTATCAATAATTTCTATTTCCAATATTATCCTCTCATACTTTAAAAATAGATCATGTCATAAGATCAAACAATCACTGCAATCCCTTGAGAGCCTAACCAACTTAAGCGTCATTAACAGTACTTTTATCTGACTTAAACAGCGTCTGCCTATTTTAATTTCCACATAAGAAAACGCTTCATAAAGACTACACGTTGAGTTGAATAACAGGTTATTTGAAATCCACTATTTTATTAATAATTCAATATCTTATGGAAATGACCTGATTTGGGTTTTCAACACTTGCAAAACACACGTCCAATTAAGCGATGGAGACCTTTTGCCGGAGGCAGGCGCTGAAGATCAAAGGGTGAGATAAAAATGAGGGATGGAGAAGTATACAGAGGATCAAGGGAGGAAAGGACAATATGGAGCGCGATAAGAAAGAAAATAAGTGGATGGATTGGGGACACACCTTGAGACACAATGAACTTTGTGTTGAAGGCTTCCGCGGGGCTTTAGATGATGAATTTTCCTGTTCTCGTTGCTTCCGAGACGTCCTTGAGGACAGAGTTTCGTCGACTCTCCCTCAGACTCCCTTGTGTCGAGAGTCTCATTGTTGAAAAAAATAATTTTGAAGAATCATTGTCCACAGTATGTAACAACACGGCGGAGACCCCTTAAAACTTGTAGATTCACATAATGAACGAAATAGGGACGTATCTCGAGGGGAGATAAAACTGGAAAAATACGAAGGGACAGATAAGTAGGACGAGGAAAGAGCGAGGATGCTGGACTTATTCGCAACTTCTTGGGAGTTAGGATGGAGGAGAAATGATGGATTGAGATCCCGCACTTAACAGATATCCAGATTAAATATTAGTATTGACGATGCAAATGAAGGAGGGGTAGTAATTCTTTTTTGTTCGACTAAAAGTAGGGAAACCGTCGATTTCTTGAGAAAACAGGTAGTGAGTTACAACAGACTTAATACGAAAGAACGAAATCCGGAGTGAGCATAGATCGATAACTGGTTTCATGGAATAAGTCAGGGTCTACTTTTTTCGATGAAAAGCGAAAAATTCGACTCAACCAATCTACTCTCACGCTCTTTCCGCCTGCAATGGATGACAAGAAAATGTAACTCTGAAGTCATCCAGGTAACTTCAATGCCACAAATTGAGAATATGCATCACATCAAAACCACCGAGGTCGTATCAAAAAATTTTATCATGCGAAATATTGTACTTATATTTCAATTTAAAATCATGCCACAGTAAACTAAAATAATGGAATCGCAATTTTAATACAATTTCGAGAAAACGGGATGAGTGGTTATCCGCAAAGAATTTATTGGGAGACGACAAAGGTTTCTTTCTTCCCGTCTCAACGTCTTCATAAAAAAACAAATATTTTACATTATAACAAAGTTACTCATTTTGTTCTCAGCGCCACGTAGTGTCATCTCCGACTGCTAAGCTTTATTTAAAATTGTCCAGGAAGAATTTTTCAGATAAAAATGTCTGTCAAATTTAAGTGATTGACACGAGAGAAAGGAAGTGGCAGGAGGTGGCTTTGTTAGTACTCTTGATTTACCACTAGTAAGCACTTCCATTATTTCAAATCCTAAAGGAAAAAAACGCACAGCCTACGTGCTGCTAAGGGCTTCAAATGATGATAAACCAACTACATCCAGTGCACAAATCGTATGACTCATGCAATCGAAAGAACCCCTGTCGATAATCATGAAAGTTCAATTCTGTCAGCTGGCTTGCAAGTTCGACACAATTTTCATCCATTGCAACATCTGTCGTAACACCTGTCGACAAGAATATCAAATGTTTCCGGTGTGACTTCATGGAGGTAAAATACGGGAAGTAAACCATTTTACTTTTCCGTAGAGCACCTTCCGACCACGTTTCTGGCGCATGGACGCGACAATCAGCGAGGGAGTTACGGTAAAAGAGAGCGTTTGTGAGATGGGCCGAAGATAAGGAGAACACGCAGGGTGGGGATTCTCGAAATAAGTAATGATTAAGTGGAGCGGGATTTGGGGATTCAGCATATCGAGGGCCAAAATAAAAGCCGCGCTCTGGAGTGGTCAGGAGGCACCGCATACAAAGTTAGATCAATGGTGAAATATTGAAAGGAGAAGAGAGCAATGAGAGTAAAAAGGGGATTCAAAAAAGAGGAGACATTCCAAGTTAGCAGTATAATTTAAAAGGGGCAATTTCCAGGAATTTATCCTTTTATACTATTTTAAAATGTTTTAAAAAAATTCTGTTCATAACTTTCGTAATTTGAATGCAAAAAATTGGCATGAAAATACTTCGATGGCCAGTTTCATACGATTTTCTATGATCAGGAGTTTTGCTCGGCGTCTCTGACTCAAATTTGACTAATGAAGTTGTCAAGAATTTCTAAATCCTATCAAGCTTTTGAATCGACGTTATGTATACACTTCATTTTCAATGCTGACTTTTTAAACACTCCCATGCGTATGGCACTCGCTCTCACCCGTGTATTATCTGATATTTTTATGAATTCGATGCAACGTTTTACTTCGAATCGAACCCTCTTAAAACATGCATTTCATTATACATATACGATCCAAATCTTTGTGGAATGGGAGCTCCATGCAACTTCATAATTTCATAATAACCTTAAAGCCATACATTTCTCCATAGAATTGGATACCGAACACTCAAATTTCTTAGATAGATCGGTTGCCATAAATAATTCTGGATATCAGTTTTGCAATAATGTATATCTAGCTCAAACAAACACTATTGATAATAATGGATATCGATTGCAAATTTCTGCACGCATGTAAAGAGTGAGGAATAATTATATCCAAATGTAACTATTCCACACTTCCGTGCCCATACACAGCCGGACTTCGTTACAGTTATTGCACAACGTGGTGAATAAAATTCCAATCTAAAGGAGAAATGTTTACAACTGAGAATGTCCCATAAGTCTTGAACTAGTTAGGTTCAAGTTGGATAAAACCAACGATCGGTGCTCGCTAACCATTAATAGGTAACCTGTCGTATCTATGGACAGAGATTCTTTCAAGACTTCTTTTTCACAACCCAGCTACTTTTGGAAAACTGCCTTTCAATTCTATGGATAAAATAAACTTAATGGATCAAAATGGTGGGGGCATGTGCTAAAAGGTAAAGATTTTAATGGTGCATACGAAGGCCAAACAGGTTGAAAGTTTTTTTTCGCATAAAGTTTTTGCATAACTTTCGATGGAATCTGCCCACCCTGAGTATCAGATATCACATATCGGTAGGTATAGAGGCATTAATTCTCCGAAGTTGTGGTCCATCAAAGATTTTTTTCACGTCAAGAATATTTTGCTGTTCAATTTCCGCTTATATCCCATCAGATACAGCGAATGGGTAGGGCTGTCGGTTTACGAGTAGGCGTCGAGCTAAATATCAACCCACAACCCTGATTTCAAATATTTTTTGAAACATTCTTTTGATCAATAACAACACTTTTCAGTTCATCATATTTATCGTCCGATTACCAAAAAAGTAAGATATTATTACAAAATGATTGCTGGGTATTATTTTAGCTAGGTTTATAATACTGACTGCACTAACTCATATTGACTACTATAGAATTAATTTTTTTACTTTTCGCCAATTCGGCATTTATACGAAAACAACTGCGGCTATCCGTATTGGTCCTAAAATGTAACCTCAGGGTCTATCAATTTCTCTATCGTCAAAAAAGGAAGCCGGCGGGGTTTTTTGATGGTGGTTTTTGGATAGGCTATGCCATTCAGGATGGTTTTCTTGGAAAGGTAATGGAGATTGTAAGGTGGGCCAATTAGACAAAGATCCTTGAGAAATAAGACTTCTCGCCATGAGTCATTCCACTATATGCGAAGTAATTCAATGATGGTTGGTTAAGTAGGTTGAATCCGGTGCTTAAGGTAACTCCGTTTCTTTTCTTTATGACCACAAGCATATTTTCAGCTCTTGGCTCATGAGGGCAAACGTTTCGCCAAGGTTCCACAGAAAGGGAGTTGAACTAAATATTTTCCACTGCATATTACCCTACAATCCGCTGGTGTGACTAATGGCAGAGGTCTAATTCTTTACAGGACTCTATTTAGACATGCTGAGTCCTAAAGCCAAGGGTCGCTATCCTTTCTTTCTAGCCTTAGAGGCTTGAAAGCGTCTGTGAAGACTGTGCAACGTACGAACGAACCAATTGGTAGACAATAATGACACATATATATATATATATATATATATATATATATATATATATATATATATGTTATATATATGTTTTAAGACTGACTACTGCATAGTTTATAGCTCTTGTTATATCATGTCATTGCCACCCGGCTTATCGCCTAACAGCAATGTATCCTAAATAAATAAATAAATATATATATATATATATATACACACACACACAAAAATATATATATATACGTGAAATATACACATCATTTTATAAGGTAGTCAAATACATATCTTCCATCATGCTTTTGGTCACATTTAAGCCCTTCGTAGACTGGACACGATCTGCGTTCTGTAGGTTATTGCCAGCTCAAGAGTTAGGTTTTGAAAGTATATGATGGTTAATAATTTGGTTTAATATCTTTGTTACTGTCTATTGATGATCATTTGAAACATCCGTAACTTCAACAAATAGCATTATCACGGAACTATTTAATGGAAGTGAAAAGGTTTTTACTTAAATATGTCATTATATCATGTATCTACGGACGTTCAAAACACTATATGTATGTATTGCATAAAAAGCTTATATGATACTGAAGTCACTTCCAAGGCCCTATAAAAGGTTCTTTTGCCCAAATATAATAATTCTAATTAGCATGATTAAATGAAAAATTATTTGAAAAGCCATGATATTCATAGTCATAGCACTATGGAATTAAATTACATCGACTACAGTTAAAGCTTTTCTTTTAGTATTTAGACTGCAAAATTTCAGACTCGCCATTTTGTTACTCGACTAACGACAGCAATATTTTATATTTTTTCCAGGCCTAAAAAAATGGCGCTTTTGATTCTGCTGCTTTTAGTTCTCGACCATCAAGGATACTGTTTAGGTGACCAGAAAAATGAAACCAGGCTCTCGGGTCACTTATCAACCCAACTGAAATCAATAGATCCTTCTCCTTCTAGTATTCTTCAGACCAGCTCCAATGGGGAGCTAATACCTCCACAGGACAAAAGGGCCGACCTAGTAATTTCTACAACGCCCGAATATGGAAAATCCACTTCAAATTCAAGCAACGGAAACAAACACGCTGCCACTCCATCTCAAAGAACAACGAGCCCAATTCCTAAGATAATTGTGACGACAATAAAATCCAGGAATGAACCTAGAACCACGGAAAACACGCCTTCGTCGAAGTTGCCCATGCAGCCTGAAGCTAAATCAAAAACCCTCCACTCTGATCCGATAGCTCCTTCCACTATCCCAAGCTCATCTCAAAAACCAGCCTCCCTAGCCACTACTGATAATGATAAGAATCATGGAACTGAAAGCATCCCACGACAAACAATCTTCCCGAGGACTAATGTCACCAGAGTTACTGAAGCTCACACCAACAGATCTGCGGAGCATTCCAGTGAGGAAGAATCTTCAGTAGAGATAGAGCCACCGACAAGCACCTCGGCAAAAAGCCCAGAGGAGCTGGCGACTTCAACGCCTGCGAAGACATCCACGGAAGAGGAGATTTCTACGACAGAAGAGACTTCAACGCTAACGTTCATAGAAACGGCCGAGTGGTACTATTCCGAAACAAACGAGACAACAACGGAGAACACCAACGAAGATATTTTTTTCCAGACGACAGATGTCTCATCCACTGATCACACAGCAACGGATTGGACAACCGACCAAAAGATTGAAGGCTCAACAGCAAAGGGACCTTCGATTTCCAATGGCTTAGTTTCAAGTGAAACTCAACCCATTCCTGGTGTATCTTTACCGTTGACTAAACTAATTCTGAGGCTATCAAAACCAGGCGTATTTGAGAAGGTAACTAAAATAATCCACATCATATATTTTTCTATATTAATAATGGTGTTAGTTAGCAGTTATTTATAACTCGTTATAAGCCTATCTAGGGGTGGATACAAGATTTTTGAGTGAGGGAGAGGGTGTCCATGAAGAGTGACTCCCATTAGGTAAAGTGGTACTAACATTTTGTATCGCGCATTTTAACTGAAAGTTTACCGTAGATTCCATAAGAATCATCCCTCGTATGAAATAAGGATTGAAAAAATTCTTTGTAAGGATGTCAGAAAGCGAGGAGAAGAGAAATAATGGTTAGGGCACATACATTTATAGCAGTTTTTCAAAATTATTATCAAGCTTATTTGTCCTGAGACATTTTGAAAAAACAATCAGTTTTGCAGCAAATTATTTTCCTTCCTTCAGTGGACGCGCACATCACCTGCACTGTCATCAGTATCCGCCCCTTAGACCATCAACCAAGGTGTATTTCAGGAGTCAGTTTTGATATATTCCACATATTTCCTTTGTACCATTTCAAAAATATGCAGCAAATTTACCACCACTTGAGGAAATGATTATTTCGATACCATACCATTTTTTAGGGCAGATTTTAAACCCCGACGGATTTAATAAGGGGACTAGTGTGGCTTTGTGGGAAGATATGGGATAAAAGCAAGAATGCAGGGGAGGGAAAACATGGCGGGTCCTCCCGGTGAAAAGGTACGAGAAGCCAAGATACCTTAAAAAAATAGATAGAACACAATAACACTAAGAGTGAACGGGATATTTTGAAAAGATAGAATTCAACATAAAACCTCAGCATAATACCTTAATTCCATTAAAATATAAAAAAGTATTTTTACTGCCATTTCCTTGATTATAAAAATTGTTTGAAATATTTATGAATAGACTTAAGAAGCACAAAAATGCAAAGTGAAAGGCACCACTCCTAAGAGTTGGGCGCGGCAAAAAGCGCAGAGCTCATTGCCACTCAATGTCCCTCAGAGAAACGAGATCGAGGAAATTTATTGCAATCTATAAGGCATTCAAATTTCAAGAGTAAGTCGTGCGTATAATCTGCTGATATTTAACAAGGGCTGATTTGTTAAAATGCCTCCATTATAATTCGCATTTACAGATGCCTCCATTTAAGTAATTGTCGCGACATATTCCGTAGTTCTTTGAATCAGATTCGTTGAATCCAGAAGTAATTTGCGAGAATTAAATGTTTCATGTGAAAAATATTTACAATTCTAGACGGTGGGCAGTAGTAGTAACATTACCCACCATCACAAACTGTCCGAGTAGTCAACCTTGTCCTCCCGCTCGGGCAGAGAGATTGGCTTGGGAATTCTCCAGCTTGTGTAAGTTCGAGGTCAGAATATCAAGGGTAAACCCTTCCAGCAGTTATTAAGGAAGGTGACCGACAGCTGACGTTATTTCCGCTATTATGGAGGTGGGGAATTTTGAGGTGAGCTGGATCCTTTTAGGAAGTTTAGGAGCGTCGGCGTTAAGTCGGGTGCCGGCATTAGCAAGCCCTCAGCAAAAGGCTGCAAGGATTTCACAGTCCGTGTTCACATCTTACGGATAGAGAATCGATCGCAAAATACCCTTAGCGCGACATCTAATCGTTCTAGGTATTGGAATAACTTCTAACCTAGGACCGCAATCACCTGGATTTGACCTCTTTCCCCACTATACTTTATGAGGGACATGATAGCGCAGTCGGTAGAGCACTTTACCAATGACTGGAGGATCCGGGGTTCGATTACCGGGCATGCCACTGGACACCCTCGCCTTCAACCGAGCTGTGTGATTTTTTTGGATACCAGATCTTCCTGGGAAACCATACACTGCACAGGAAAAGGAGCAAGCTCCCTAGCCTGATGTGTGCATCTCACACGACATTTGGCTTAGTAATACAGTACTAGGTAAGCTCTATCAGTCATCACCATTCAAACCAATCATTGGGTTGCCAAGTAACTGTAACTTCATAACTTATATACTTATATATATATATATATATATATATATATATATATATATATATATATATATGCATGCATACATTCATACATACACATATACATATATATGATGTGATGATAGAGCTCACCTAATGCTCAGAAATAAGTATCCTTATATCAAAATTTATGTGATATGATTATGTAAATTTTCAGCGATTTTTCGCGAAGGAACAGGAAAAATACATGTTGATGAACGTTCGACGCAAAATGATGGGTTGAGTTAGGCCAACTGAAATAGGATTCGTGTATCCTGGGTTGAAAAGAAATATTTATTTTTTTAATCAAAATAGGATTAGATGGTAAAATATAACCATGAATTCTCTGCTTGCGATCGAATCAGAGTCAAAATCATAGTCCTTCCCGAAAATAGAACCCTCCTTGTTCTCACATTTAATAGGTGTCATCCATGTTAACAACCATTGATCTCTGGAAAAATATTTTGAAGTGTTGAATAAAATGATATCTCTCGTGAAATGTTCGACTGATGAGTGAGTGCTCCCTTGTTCCTCCTAGGGAAAGTCCGTGTTCGAAGACGACCCGTCCACGGTGACCACCGCGTGTCCCCCAGGAGACGTTGGCCTACCTTGCAGGAGAGCGGAGGCGAGAAGAACAGCAGATGAATGCTCCGGAGGTAAGCCACGCGTGATCAGCCTCCGCATACTTTCATTGAGCGAAGTCCCTCTTTCGCGCGTGAGACCTTCGAGAAAGGCGAGCCTTGTGGGACATTGAGAAGTCACAAGTGGAGCGCCACTTTTACCCACGGCCGACATTTTTTTCTACAGTCGAGAACAGGAAAGGACACGTGACGGCTCCCCAAGTGAGACGTCTACGCGATAGGTATCCGTCATTAATTAATAATATCATCTACGAAGCAAAGATGAGCGTCCCAATCGGGAGAAGACATTTCATCAGGGAAGGATGCTCGCTAGGTGGTCCTGTGGGGTTGAGAGAAGGGCAAAATCGTCGTTAACGTTTAGGGAAGATATGCTATACAAATACCATTCATTTTGCCGGGAAACCCATTTAATTTTTTGATGGGAGCGAATTTACACTCAGGTATCATTCGTCTCTCATAAATAATGAGCTTGGAACGAATGGCCCACACCTCGGCAAAGTTAAAAATCAGTATTGCAGCATTTTCTCTTAAGAGAATTCGTTTTTATCCTTACATTTGTATTTAACTGGGAATGATCTAATACCCTAGTAGCGAGTGATAACCGTTCACATGCCATACAATACCTGAGGTAAAATCCATACAATTTGCGACGCGTTCGCTAATCAACAGCCATATATTCAATTTTATAAAATTCGGATTTTATCGTAAATAGGCCCCCTTCCAACCCTATTTTTTTAACCGTCATTAATTCATTCAAATAATTATGAATATTATAAATTTTCCTGGTTGAGATAATCGAAATTGATTTTGTTATTTTAGTGATACATTTCCATTAAATGTATTTTGAAAAAAAATGTTACAGCCATTATAGCTTACAGCATGCAGAATGTCTATTAATGGGAGGCAAAAAGTGTTTTGAGAGGCACCAATTCATCCGGGGTGATATTTCCCAACTGATAAGGACTTAATTGGAATAATTTTACTCATAGAAACCATTACGCCAGTAAATTTATGTTTGTTAATTCATCATATATAACTCCACTAGTTTTATTTAATATTATCAGGTTTGAGCTATGAGCCAGCTTCCATGTGATGTTTTAGTTTCACATAATGGAATGGATTTTGAATGCTGGCACAAATTTTTGTACATCCGATGGACATTACTTCCTGTTGGAGTAATCGTTATACATCGTAATTGGCGATTAACGCAATTTCTGGAGGTGTGGAACGGCTTATAATATTTGCACCATTCAAAATATTTGGGAATAAAGTCAGGGCTCACCGAGATCAAGATGAGTGAAAAGAAACCCAGTTTTCGCCTGATCTTAACGAAAGGCGACAACTGAATCGCAGCTGACGAACAGTGTATCGAGCAGGCACTCCACGTACAAACGGCGTTGGAATCTGCACGCTAATGAACAATTAGATTGATTCTGGGACGTTGTCATGGTAAACCTTTGCCAATTCAAATCTCCTCGCATGTTTTAATGGGAAACTATCGCAATTAGGTTCCTCCATTTACTTGTCCTATATGGCCCTTCTGTGCACATGTAAGTTTTCCGCCCGCGCTCTTTAAGGCAGATGACAAAATCAGGCGAACGCGACTTAAATTACAACTCCGTTGGTATTAATCTACACGAACATTTTATTTTCATATCAACATGATAAACATTTTTAAGTCAACTATAAGTCGGTAGACTAATAATAAAATGCTTATTTATTTTAATCGATACGAGGGTCGGAGATTGAGAGGATAAGATCCTTGGAGGTCCTTCACGTCAATTACTCCAAGTGAAATTACTTCAGGTCAATTTTGAGTTTTTTGTTAACCCTTCTTCTCCCCTCTTTGTAAGGATGCGTGGGATGCGAAACCTCATCTTCCCCGCCTCTCAAATAATAAATAATAATAAATCAAACTGGCACGTTTTTCTAAATAAACGAAAAAAGGTATTAATGTTTGACGGAAACGTTTCATTTCCATGGTTACTGATCAGTTCAATTATGAGTTTGCACTGAAAATTTCAACAACCTTAAAAGAAATAAGTATTGATTTAAATGCATACAGCGAAATAATGCAAACTCTCATAACTTTTTTAATAGGTTGATTAATGTTTTAATAATTCTGAAATGAGTTTATTTGGTGAACGTATGCATCTGTTCTTCGGCGATCAAAGAAAATTAAAAGTCTTCCTTCATAAACAATGACCGATTACGTAATATTCTTCATTAACGCCCTCCGAAAACCCCCCTCTCCCATCCTAAAGAAACGAAATGAACTCGCCTCCCTCTCGAAACACTTAAGTAATTAAAAGACATCCCCTGTAGAATTGATTAGATAGTGTAGCCATTGCCTTGTTTTTGTGGAAAAACAACCGTCACCAAAGTAATTTGAACATCACTGCTTTGAATCATAATTTACGCATAATAAATGAAGAATTTTTGTGGATATTAGAGTTGAGCACTTGAAAATGTCTCGGATGTTGAAACGGTCTTTGCATAACATGAAACACAAATTAAATTCCATCCACACGTAAGATATACCATAAAATTAACATAAATACGTCGCCAGAGGCGCACACAAAGAACAACAGAATCAATTAATTTTGAAACATGATTTTCAAATGAGATATTATTTCAGATCTCGTCGAATGCTAATATTTCCACAAAGAAAAATAATTTTTCTTTAATTTAAAAATTAGGAAATAAGAATTAGTCATCTTTCTAACATTCGTTTCATGAGGACGTTTCACACAGCGCAAAGTTATGGAATGCAAAAAATTGAAGTTCATCCAATGTCCCAAATTTCATGGAGTGTCCCTTGTAGAGCAGTTCAAGAAGGTGCGAGGGAGCCAAGAATCATCAAAGCAAAGAGGGTAGAACGTTGAAGAACTATCTGCCATAGGAGATGGTCGAGGGAATCAAAGCAAGGTTGTGTCCAGTTAAGGTGTCATTTAATGTTCCTGGATTCCTTTGAGACTTCAACTCTATTCAATGAACTAATTTTCTGCATTGTGATCACTTCTTTAAATCCTCGTGACAGTTGATGTTGGGACAAAATAAAATTCTTACGGAGACTCTGAAGTCAGCCCTCAGCCTAAGTTCTCATAAGTCTAGTTTCCTACAAGAGAAACACCATCCCCATATATCCACATTAAAAAACTAAGATGCATGAAATAAAAATAAAATGTATAAGATATAAATGATGTAACTACTAAAACGTTTTCCACAATTTTGGGGATTTTTTAGACAGATCTTATACAAAGATTCACCTGTGGCAAAATAAATTCTATGAAAAGGTTTTCCTTGACATTAAATCAAAGCAGAATCACCCAATTCACAGCAACAATTTTAAGCTTGAACGCACATATGAAAATGCCTTATAAAGTCCTCAGGAATCGGTGTAGTAAATGCTTGGATAAATGCCACGTAGAGTGCAATGGATTTGTTAGGGAGTTATTCCAATGCGACTAATCCACAACCCAAATTGATTTCATTTTAGCAAAAGTTCCAAATAAATAACCAACTCCACTTCTTTTATTTGCTTTGGCATTTGAATGCTTGCTAATTCTATGCTATATTTTTATAATACACATTGTCAGTAGTGAACAACAAAATTTTGCTTGCATATTGTCACTTAGTAATAAAGACCTGTTATTTTAGCTGTACGTGACTAAGTATTTAGCCAAAATAAACATCCAAGTGAATTCCCAATAAATATTAATGAAATGTTCCTAGAATATGTAACTAACAGCGAAACCATTCATAAAATACTTAATACTAGTTGCTATGCTCATAGTTTTAACACTTTCACTAATATTACAGCATATATTAATCCTCAACAGTGATTTCAAACAAACAATTTGCATGAAAACCACTGCAACATCTTGAACTTGAGGTAATAATTGGAAAATAAATTTTGACTGGGAATAGTGGCAGTCCACTGATTAGGGAAGCAGGGCTCTAAAAAGACTACATAGTCCTCTAAGGATGACAATAAATTAGGACCCCACTTCTGTACAACAGTGAGGCATATTTAGAACTGTTATATCAATTTCTTCCTTAAAAATTTCTCACAAAACAGTGAAACATTTACCATAGGATTTGTGAGACCAGTTCCCCATCGGTTTACATTTCAATATCCTGAGGATTATATTGATTTACAAATTCACAAAAGCTAAGGGTCTAGTTGCACTATTTCCAAGACACAAGGGAGTTTGAATTGGAGGAGACTCTGAAGTCAGCCCTCAGCCTAAGTTCTCATAAGTCTAGTTTCCTACAAGAAAAAACTATTCCCTTATATCCACATTAAAAAACTAAGATGCATGAAATAAAAATTCCTTTGGAATTTTCGAACGAAGAAAATCAATGGCACATGTCCATTTGTGAAGAGTAAAAATATAGCTGTTATCACTATTAAATTTCTGACATATTAATGAATCAAAAAATGTAATAAAGTCATTAAAAACATTTTTGTGTATCTCACCAACCTAACTACTAGCACCTCATGAACTACTTAAATCTTCAATTGGTAATTACAAGTATTTGGAAGTATGCATGTAAATTTTTTAATGATGATGATGAACACAAACAAACCCATGGGTTCATGAATTAACAATTTGTGAATATATTTTCTTCAATTATAAAGTTGATTCTGAATAACTACAAATTATCACGCTGAATGAAATAGCTAACTTCTAGATTTGGGGAAGGGGTGATTCAATAACTTTATGACTGCAAACTATTATTTTATTTTTTGTACATCTCATGTGTCCAATGGATAGAATGGATCAAGTTCTTGACATAGGTGACTTTTAAATCATAAGAATTGATAACCAATAGTGCCGCATTAGTAATTGTGGCCAAAAAAGAAATTGATTTTTCATCTTTTAAAAAAAATTACCATGGATTTAATCATTTTTAATCGAGGTAGCATAAAAAAATTGAAAAACCAAATGTACTTCCAAATTTTCCAGTTTTGTATCTATCACTTTTATTCAAGAACAAAACAGTTACCACTAAAATCAACAATTTTTTTATAAATTAATCACTGATGGAAGCTATACAGATATCATCAAAAATGGAACAACACAATTGATATACATTTACTTCAACTAGGTAATTGTGAAGTGTGCAGATCCTGCAACAACATGGCTGCAATTGATTGGCCACATTGCTGCAGAGAAAATTTCCGATGCTGCTCAGAACTGGCACTGGCCTGCCAACAATGTGACCAGCCAACCCTCCAAGTGTTCTGCACCAAGCACTTCAAGAGATGTTTTTGACATATATACAGAGCCAAATATAAAAAATTACATAGACAATAGCCAGTGCTATTTCAGTAATGTATATTACATTGCTGTTGCTAACTTTTCCAGAGAAACGTGAGGATATTCAGTAAAAAAGGTACAAAATTTTCATTCAAAATGATTTAATATCAATCATAAAAGTTGTTTTGGCTTGCCATGGTAGTAATTTACAAAAGCCACCAAAAATCAACTTAATTGATCTGAAACAGATCTTAAAACTTAAAAATCATATAATTTATTTTTCTCCATATATATAGAATGTAGAACTATATTATGTATGCATTCCCTATACATACATACTATTTAAAAGAAACTCAAAATAATTTTATTCACATTGTATTTACGAAATTTCCTACATTTTCCTACAAATACTCAGATAAATAATACCACTGCCTTTCAAAATGGTTCTTATCCCACAATCAGTCACACAAAACTTTTCCCTCATAATCTAAAAACTAATTAATGGGATTATTGCAGATCTGCTTAAACATTCGTTCAGTTAGCCATTCATACGAGTGCACATAAAAAAAAATCTTGAAATACAATGCTCACTGATAACTGAGAAAAGTTCTGAAAGGAGTAAACTTGAACACACGGGTGGGGAAACAACGAAATATCAACACCATGACAAACTTTCTCAAATATGGAGGTATAGCAAGCAAAGTTGGAAAAATTTCAAACTGGCAATGTAAATATGAGCAAATACTTAAATGCATTACAAAATTGCAATCATAGGATAGATCTCCAACTTTCCATTACCAAATATTCTTCAATTCTTCAATCACACAATTTTTATTTTAAACCGCAACGAATGTGGTTCACCTTTCAAATTTTTACTACAATTACTAATTAAATTACTTAATACTTCACAAAAACATCAAGCCATACACAATATCAAGGATGAGAGGTACCAGTTTACTGTATGATGAAAACGTTAACGAGTTTGTACGACACACAGCCGAGGTGAGGCGTGCACTCTATGTAAAAATTTACAGCCCATATTTATTACAGATACAACACACTGAAAATCTTGCATTCCAAACTGTCAAGGCATGGAACAGTGTTCACATTAATCTAGAAGAAAGTCATCCACAGAGTAATAAACAAACCATTGTTATCACGACGTACATGCCCTTAAAAGTGAAATCACCTTTCCTCCACAAATATCTTTCAATTGAAACGTACAGTGCACCATATAAGTTTCACCAAATATGCCACTAATTTACCACTGGCACAAAACAGTGAGTGCCATCTTGTCATAACAGCAGTGCTAACAAAGCGATGTAACAAACCTTCACTGTGCCATCATAATACTGCCTTACACCCATTGAGTGAAAAATGTAACCAGTGTACATAACAATAACGCAACTGACTGGCATTACAAAGAGATGAGAATGAATGAGAATCAAAAAATATGAAAGTAATGCTTCCATGATTACCAACACAAAATGTTTACAGGATACCACACAACGTGATTATGTGCCAGTACTGACTCCATAAGGTCCCAACAATGTTGATGGAGGCGAGATTGCAAAAAAAAAAGTGAGGACTTTAAAAAAAAAAAAGAAATCTGAGAGAAAGAGAGACAGCCAATTCCAATGGCAAGAGATCACTATCACCTTCCTTGCCAACGAAGGTTATAATTGTCAGGAAGCTCAATCACGGTTTCATTAGTTGAGTACCCAAAATAAAAGACGAAGATCAGAACACAATGTGGATTCAGTTCAGGTCCCACCCAGGGGGAAAGGGAGGAATAGAGGTGAACGACATATCAACATTTTGGTCCGTGCTGTCGGCTTCCCTACCACCCCCGATTCCTTGCCTCCTCCCCTGCTGCTGCGCCTCTTGCTGTGTTTGCTGGTGCTGCGGAATCTGCCTGAACTGGGGGAAACATCATGTCTTCCAGTTCATCCCACCTCCACTACCGCCACCCCCCCCTCCGCTCCCACCCTGATTCAGTGACCTCTGAGGGATCATGTCCAGGAGATACTGTCTCTGCAAGTCAGCGGCCTGGCGCTGGAGCTCAACAAGGTTGGCGGCAGCCGCGGCCACCGGGCCCTTGCCCCCTGCTGCCTGCGCCATCGCCAGCTGGTAAGGGTACAGCAGGGGCGAGAAGGGCAGCATGTGGGCGGGGAGGGGCTGGTGGTGCTGGGGCAAGCGCAAGAGCTGCTGGTGCGCCGCCTGGAGGGCCGCTGCAGGGTGCTGTGCGGCTGCGGCAGCAGCAGCTGCAGCAGCCGCGGCGGCGAATTTTGAATCAGACAGCTTGGGTAGCTGTGCCGCTGCAGCCACAGCTGCTGCAAGGGTATGGTGGTCCGAGGGGCGACTGGGGGGCGTGGGGGGTGGAGGAGGAGCCGGGGTGGGTGTGATGGGAGGGGGTGGTGGGGGCGGGGGAGGTGGAGGCGGGGGCGGTGGGGGTGGAGGAGGGGGAGGGGGTGGTGCGGGAGTGGGTGTGGGAGGGGTGGCAGCATGATGGACGGTAGATACCATAGTGGGGGTGGCTGGCTTGGAGCCAGACTCGGGCTGGGGTGAAACTGAGCTGGAAACCTGTGCCATCCGCTGCTCAATTTCCTGTTCCTGCTGTAAAGCTTTGACGAAGGCTGTCTTCAAGCGGTTGGTATGCTCGGCTTTCAAGGCCTTCTTGACGTTTGTCGTCACGCACTGCTCACAAATGACCTTGGGTTCTTTACCTGGAAAGGGGAATTGTCACATTTAACGCCTAGCGTGATCCTCCAGAACATTTCACAGCAATGAGTGTGTTTCCCAAATAAGTCTGAAGAGATTGCACTGAATTAGCCGAGACAATTCATTCCATCACATTCCATGAGCTATCTCTCAGTGACATTGATTCACATATGTATACCACTGAAAGAAAGAACAAATGAACCTACATACCAGCACAAAATCAAAAAAAAAATAGGATTTATGGATGAACGAGAATTTCTTTTTCGAAGAAATGAAAAGGCAAATGCCCTTTGAGTAGTCAAACTAGAGTACCAAATGAAATAACAAAGGCCAAACAGTGCATTCGATGATTTCGTGTCAAGTATGGGCACCAGAAATAAGCAGGGGTCACTAATTGTCAAAGCCCAAAAACTAAAGATGGACATTTACATAAAAGTAGAGCATACTAAAAAATATTGTGATTACTATGCCCAAAATTAAGCCAACTCACATCAATTTAAGGACAGCTGCCATAAAAATGACCAGTTTTGAAAAAACTGCAGTGAGTGCAGAAGCACACAAGTAAATGGTCCTGGTTGCTGTAATTAAGGGAAAGTTCATTATGCATTGTTGATTTGAAGAAGGCATATGACTGGGTAAATAAGTGGAGAGTTGTGGTAGTTTTGTAGAGATGGAAACGAAGCACATGAATTACGTGCCCATGACTGTTAGATGTCTTCAGGGAGAAATTCATGACAGATGGATTCATGAATATGACAGAAATGATGTTTGAAGATATTAATGTAACTATTTTTTTTAAAACATACGTGACCCAGCATTTCTGGATTAAAATCCAAATCTGTAAGAGTTCCTGGATAACTTCATTGAAGTAACAGAAAATATTATAGTGAGGCTAAATCATGAAATTAAAAGTGTTAAATAAAGAAATTGACAAGTTCAATTGCTTTTAGAAAGTGCTTAGTGCATTAACTAAAGAAACAGATATTTTTTTAGATCACTAACCAATGCCTGTAAAAAATGCTAGGGTAGCAGAAGAAATTACAAGCAGGTAAAAAATTCTATAATGAAGGTTGTAGGTAAAACACTAAGTACACAAACCAATGTGGTATGAGGCACTTGATCATTACCAAAATAGAAGAAAAGGGATATTTTTTTGCAATTCATTAAGAAATAAATTAATACCAGAATAATTACAAACAATAAACTAATCTTCTCTACTGAGTGGTCACCCATACAAGAGATGAGTTGCTTGAGAAGGGAAGAGGCAGATCAAGAGTGTCATGGTTTTGCGGTCAAAGATATTCTTAAGATAAGAAGAATATTAGGTGTCTTGGGAATGAAAGATACTGCATAAAACAATATTTGAACAAAATAAGGGCAAAAGAAGTGCTGCAATCATTAACTAGTATGAAATAAATTATTAAAGTTGATTCAGTTTCCTGATAAAACCTAAGACAAGGCTTTTCTAGAATTTGCCTATCACAGGTGGGGGTTGGGGTAGGGGATGCCATGAATAGTAAGTATGGTACATAGGTTCCACTAAAAATTGCATGCCATCAATTCCTATCTAAATCACTCCACATCATGATGGAGCATGGTAATGATAATCCCTCTCGATATAGAAACATGGAGAGGAACAAGATGCATCATTGAAATGGAGTTGACCATAGAAGTTGTGACTGTGTAGAATTCTAATTTAAAGGAGGGTAGACATTACAATTAAATAAAATATTAAACAACAAAATTTACATTACATTACTGTACTGACAGTAAAAAATATGAAAACATCAGAACAATTAGCCAGACAATACGGCAAAATAGCCATAATAATAATAATTAACTTTTTTTTCTAAAGTCAATTTTATTTTAAATTGAAAAAATAGAGGTCACCTACTATGTTATTACGCATAGTCATTCATTTGGTATCAACAATTAATGGATAAAACCAGACATTAAATTTCTAACATTCTGATCCTTTATAATCTCTTACTGAAATATTCACCAAAAGTTTTTATTAAAGAATTTAATATTTTGTGGATATTTAATCAAAAATTTCCAACTCATTATAGTTCAGTTTTAAGATCAAAAATGATATTTTTCATTTAGCATGATTATTAGTAATACTAATAATCAACCCATCAGTCACTCAAATCTCAATAATTCATCATTATTTTAATAAAGACTTCAAACTAGCAAAGAAAATATAAGGATATTGCTGCAAAATTTCACAAATTTTCTGAAAATAAAAATTTACGGCCATTTGAACAAAAGCCCCCCCCCCCCCATGGGAACCATTCACTAATGCATATTAGTCATTAGAGGAGGCAACAGATAGCCGAGATCATTTGCACCATTTAGAATAATGGGGAATTTCGTAAGGAGAGGATATTTGAGGAACAGAGGAGGAGTGGAGAGAGAGAAAGAAACCTGGCGTTGACATTAGCCTACTCATAATGAAAGGTGCCAAGGTGTCACACAAATTAACATCCCACCTGATGGTTGGTGTACTCCACTTAAAGTTCTCTTCACATAACATCCCAAGCAGAGATTGGGATACAGGTGAAAAACCCTGCCACTGCTGGGATTCAAACAAAGGCCCCAGGTGTGGTAAGCCAGTGCATTAGCACTGCCCTGTTATGATGCCCTTCCCTAATGAATTCATAGGGAACTAGATGCCCTTTAGTTCATGTATGAACAACAAATGTAATGCTGATGTAAATGCCGATATTAGGAGATGAGGTGACCTAAGATGGAATTTATTGATGCGAGAGTTTTGAGAATAACAGTTGTTTAATAACTTTAACCTGAGATAACGAATTACATGTATGTGCATACGAAACTATGTACCTTCGTTCTCGTGGGTGTCCATTTCACTTTTCAAATGCCCATTGCAGTGTAAATGTATAATCGAAAAACAATTCACATGAAGTGAAAATGTTTCCTAACATCAACTTAATAAACTAAGAATGTGCAAAACTTAAATGCAAACACAAAAAACAAGAACCACTGAATTGCAGAAACTGATAGGTTGCTAAACATGGTTTAAAGTAAGGGAATAAATTTTAAAATATTTTTGTTCATATATTGTTTAGTTTTTAGTGTCTCACCCATCTGAATGTAAGAGGAAGATTCCAGCGTCAAGACGTGACCAAAATCTACATACCAGAAGTCAATGCAGAGATATTTTGATTAGATTAACTGTAAATAGTTTTTAAGCAGATATGCATTATCCCTTATCTTTTTTTGGGCATAACTCTGCATTTCAGTCCCTGAAAACTTAAAAACAGGAGTTCTCACACTGCAGTGATGTTTTGTTCCTGAGGATGGTGTCACATTTTCACAGAACCAGAGAAATTTTTTCAGTTGCAACACTTTATACAAAAAAAAAACAAAATAGAAATATTTTGAATTACAGAAAATAACTTCACTCAAGTTGATGCATGGGGCATCCATCACATGGACATCAAGAGGACCATGGTATAGGATTTCACACCACTGGATCTTTGGCCCAAGAAGCCATTTAAGTAATGCTTCCAATTAGTAAGCAGAGGAAAGGGAATTAAAAAAACTCAAAAAAATGCAGTCCTCAATGATTATCATTATTGTCACACATATACCAACATGCACACCCATGACCACAGGAAATGGATAATTAAGAATGAATACGTAAATTCTACTCATAATTTACTACCTGGGTCCTTCAAAATGTCCATATAAAATCCAAGAGATGGTGCTTGTAGTATCGGAAAAGGTTTGCTTTCATTAAGCTTGATCTCTCACTACGCTTCTGTTTAAGTTTCAATTATATCCATCACACAGTTTCATTTTCATAGTCCATTGAAGCAAAAAATTCCGTTAATTTAAAAAAATGGAAAAAAAATGAGCTCCGTGGAGTTATCAAACACTTCTATTTAAAATGCTTAACATCAAAAGAGATCCAAAGCTAAGTTGGATGAAGTTCATGGCACATCTGCTCCAATGTTTGTGACTGTTTAATATTGGCTAAATGAGTAAAAAGGTGGCTCTACGACCACAGGTGATTAATGTCACTCATGACGTCCAGTGAAAGTGACTTCCTCCAAAATGATTGACGAAATCTACAATATGGTTTTGAGTGATCAATGAATCAAAGTTTGCAAAACAGTTAAGGCCACAGCCATATCACAAGGAACTTGCGTAGTGTTTTCAATTATGCATGAAAAATTGGGTGAGAAACACATATCAGCAAGGTGGAAACCATGTTAGTTCTCAGTGGAGAATAAACACAATCGCCGCAATCCTGATGAGTTTCTGTGCCAAT
Organism: Hetaerina americana; assembly: GCF_022747635.1. NCBI lineage: Eukaryota > Metazoa > Arthropoda > Insecta > Odonata > Calopterygidae > Hetaerina > Hetaerina americana. The sequence continues at coordinate 89,507,642 of NW_027286069.1, forward strand.
TCATAACTGTGGATGAAACATATATACTCTACAACACTCCAGAGACAAAGAAACAGTTGAAACAGTGGATTTCTATAGATGATTTGGCTCCGAAGAAGGTCAAGATGGTGAAATTGGTAGGAACGGGTATGCACATAGAAACATCTACATCAATTACTTGCAAAAAGGACAAACAATAGATGGAATGTAATACGTATTTTTCTAGCACTGCTTAAGCAAACTCAAAGAAAAAATATGCTAATTTGGCAAATAACTATCATTATCTCTTCCCTATTCTCAAAAGAGGATCCACTCCGCACATGTTCAAATGCTCACACAAAATGCATGTGTGGAATCTTTAGTTTGCCCAACCTACTCAGTAATCTTTAATATGGTCAAAAAATGATCTCCCATCACCAGATTTTCTCTCATCAACAGGTGCAACCCGAGCGGTTTGTAGCCTCCCAGAATGCTCGTCACACTCAATTGATTAGCGGCCGTTTTTGAATTGGTTGAATCAATCCTAAGATCATGTTACCCCCATTGCATTGTCTCCAAACACCTGCTGAATCTTACGACCTGTTTTGCTTTAAGAACCATTAAGTTTTTCGCAAAAATCCATGCAGCATCTGTGCTCAACTTATTCGGGCAATTTGAGAGAAATCAAAAAGCGATGAACACGGATGACAGCAATCATTTGGCAATCAGTAGATTGTGACTGGCTCATTTGAAGGAGGACAAAAATTCAAGCATTTGCATTAAGCTTTCTCCTTCGACTGAGCAATTTTACCAACTTTTTCTCATCATCACTCCTTTGCATAGGAAAATTCAAGGTCTGATACATTTTCCATAGGCCTTCAATAATAAGTGTGTATTCAAGGAATTACCTTCAGAGCATTTTCCCCCAGAGTGATTTTTATATCTACTTTTCGAATAATCACAGCGTGTAACACTGTTAAAATTGGATATATTTTGTCTAACATATGATAATAAGCTTTAATAAATATCAGCAGCATTAACACAGGCCTTCTCTTGGAATAGAAGGGTATTATTCTGTATTTTGGTCTGCTATAATCATTAGGTTACAAATATTAAAGCATACAAACAGCAAAATTTCTTTGAAATTTCTACAAATTCATTGTATATTGTCTTTCGCTTACATTATAATAAATACAACTTTGAAATCAATTATGTAATATGACTCCTAATTACAAAAGATCTACGTTTGGTAAATATAAAGCAGTGTTTTCAGAAAAAGTTTTAGTAACTGATACAGAAACAAAATGTCTACAGATTTTGAATAATTATTTTTTCATTACGAAATTATACAGAGTTTAATAAGTAATGAGGTATTTCTTCATTCCCAGAACATCCCTCGACCATTTTTCTAATTATTAAGTTATTCTGGTGAAATATTTATTTGAAAATATGGAGTTTCATTCATTGGTCATCAATTATTTCGGTCAACCGTTCTAAAATTTCATTCCTTCCAAACGGTTGTCATTGATAATGGAAGCAAACTCCTGTCCGTAAGACATGGAAATATCAATTAAAAAATTCAAGTACACTTCAAGTCATTAAACTCTTGATTATCTGTGCATGGATTATCCAAACTATTCTCTTTTAAGTACCTCAAAATTTTGGAAAAATTAAAATCAAAGAAATTTTCTTTGAAACTTTGAGATACTTTTTCAAAAATACAAGTTGATAGATATTGGCTTTCTTAAAAGTTTTTTTTAAATTTTACAATATAAAAGGTTGTCAATTGCATTTAATGTTTCCATTTAATTATTTTAGAACTATCAATACTTTCCCGTTATCATTTCCCTCACCTTTATTAGCCCTGAGAATTCCTTATTTCATTTACGATGAGCAAAAACATTGCTTCAATATAGAACAAAAAAGTCATTAATTATCTACACTGCATTATTTTAATCGGTATATTACACCACAAATATGAATCCGCAAACATTTATTTTTTTCCTGACTGGTTTAGCTTTCTGAGGAAACTAAGTTCTGCTATTCACTTGATAGTTCTGTTATAGTCAACTATGATTGCAACCTTAAAAAAAATGGAAAAAATCGTGCCTTCCTTTGCTTGAAAATGCAAATCAATCACAAGGAATAAAAAAGGAGGGTCTTTGTATATAACCGTTTATCACACTGCATATTTTTAACGTAGTTCAGTTATGCATACTTCATCCTGCATTGATCGATGGATAATCAAGAGAGTTTACTGTAATTTACATATGAAAATAAGTAACAAAAGTAAGAGATGATCCCCTGAGGTAGGAATTATTATTAATAAATGATGCTCTGTGAATGCTTTCTCATAACCACCAGTTTAATGCGCCCGGCATAGGTAGATAACCAAAATTATGGATATAAACATTATTTCTTACCATAGAAACACGCAACTAAAATATTTTTTATTTACGAAGTAAAATGACTAGGCGAATTGAATACAAAGCATTGTCCGGTAGGCATGTTAAATATGGTCTTTCGAGGCAAGAAGATGAGCATATATTGGGAGGATCTTGTGATGAGAATGTGGAGAATAATGGCAGAAGTAAATGGAGGGGGAGATAAATGATGAAATTTTAAATATGGTAGGGTCAGAGAGGACATAGAAAGGGAGACAAAGTCTACAGAGGAGATATTGAGCGGTATTATGGGCCATTGAAGGATGTGATAGGAGGGAGAATGTTGGCTAAGCAAGTGTAGAGGGAGAAAGATAATAAGTTTTTTAAATAGCATGAATACAGGGAGAAATTAAGAAGAATTGAAGAAGGAAATAACAAGGGGAAAACAAGAGGAAGTTCTCGCAACTAGTAGAAGATTATAATAGTCATTAAGCTTCTTCCTAAAACCTATCTCGGATTAAGTAAAATTACTCTGTCTGAAATAAATGAAGTGGAGATGAAAGTCATTTTTAAAGTGTGGCCTACCTTTAGATGGATTCTTCTCCCACTTCCAAACAGGCGTGAAATCTGTTTCACATTGAGAACACTGAAAGGCATCCGGAGGAGGGGGAGTCTTATGCTCCTTTGTTATGAAGTCCACAACATGCTCCAATCCCAAAAGATATATAAATTCCGTATTCGAAGGATTTGGAATAAAGTGCATCTCTGGAGGAGGGGGTTTCGGAGGTGGAATCTGGAAAGAAAATGATACATTAGTGACGATTATGAAATATGGAATAAAAACACTGCATAAGAAAAGTGGATACAAATTTTTTTGCCATTACTTAGTCCACTATAACATAACAATTATAAGCCAGGGCTACATTTATGAAAGCAGCAAATCAAATAAAAAGTCCTCAATGGAATGCTATCCTATCCAATTAACCCAGTTAACTAGCCTACCCAATTTTTACATTTCAAATTAAATAATTATCAATAAGGATAAATAAATTAAACAGCCAATTTGGCTAAGAAGAAAGAGAAATGTTTGTGTTTTCTTTGTTGGGTCAGGCATTTCTAGGATTACCCTCGTACCCTTGTTTGTCGGCATTAGCATATTTAATTGCAAACTTGTGTTGCAAAATGTCAAGGAAGTAGTCATATATTTGATAATAATACTGTTAGAGAATTGATTTCACCATTACTAGGAAGGAAAGCAAAGTGACTATAAATTTAGCTGAGCATTTTTTTCAAATCTGAGAAATTTCAAAAGTAATTGCAAAAATTAACTTTTCACAAGAGAATGATAACCTGGTGATTTCAGGGTGCCAACTTGAAAATATGGAAGAGCCAACCAAATAAAGTATTAATAAAATAGAGTATTTTTTCAACACTCATACACAACATTTCTTGACAAGCAAAAAAGTGTATACTCCATCTCAAATACTGAGTTTTGAGGCATTAAGGATATTAATGGAATATTCATTATGTGCTTGATGAAATGTTTTCATTGCCATAGGTTTCCAAGCATAGTTTATTCAAAGAACTTTAAAAACCCATCCCTTTCACCTCTCAAATTAATGCACCGCCTTCCTGAAGCACCCTTTAATTATAAGCACACCATGTCTGAATTTCAAGATATGTTTTGTAGTAAAAAACTGAGAAACTAACAAAAACCCTCCTCTTTACCATACATAAAAATTCAATGGAGAAAATATATAACAGGCACTGGTAGTTTAGCTCCTTTTATAAATCCATTCACATAACTAGAAACATGAAAAGGTAATGAGGGATGGCTCGACTATTGCTAACCCTATGAGGGCAATCACTCAATATGACTCAATAACCTCATGTGTTACAGTGATTAAAGAAGCGGCAGTTTTCCAAGGTTTACAATGATCATGGCTCAGGTATTTGGGGTATATCAAAGCACATTCACCTAAGAATTTTTAAGCGGTAATAAATCAGTCTACTATTTTATTTGACTGTGAATGGCAGGACAGAAAATCATCCAACCAATAAAAAACAAATCTTAAATGGACCATGAAAATTTTCGTTTTACCTCGAATAATACAACAATCTTTGCCAGTAATTAATATAGCAATCATTCTCACCTGCAATAATGTTTTCTCAAGTTGTTTCCTCAGAGCCAACTTAGCAGCAGCCTGTCGCTGAGCAGGTGTTTGATTGTCCTCCACACGAACTCGCTCCTACAAGAAGTCAAATTTTTAATTAATTTTTGCCATTAGATACTAATGAAAAAGCTGAGAAAAATAAATAAAGCATAACAAAGAGTTTGATCATATGGAGATAATGAGAAGTGAAGGGAAATTACTAATACCTCAGTACCAACAAAATTCTTTTAAGTTTTCAAGTCTGTTAGCTGATGGTAATGACATCACTGAAATATTTAATGAAATACAAAAATTGTCCAAGTGTTAGCCATTCTAACCTTAATAATTTCCAACAAGTCTAAAATAACCACAATGTTTTTGATGATAAATCAACATCTTCAGTTAGATATCATTAGTGGCAATAAACATTAGAGCCACCTAATACATTCTTTCATACATTTATCTGATGCATAAAAATTACATTTTGAAAAATTCATGTGTTCAAATTTTTTAATTACATACATTATTTCTTTTGTATTTCAAATATTGACATTTAGTGCTTGGTTTATACGACAAAGCTAATTTATTACATATATGCACATCCAAAAATAGAGTTATTTAACCATAAATAAAACAATAAATTATTCCAACATTTGACTTATTTGAATGATTTTACACTTAAAAATATATTCAAATAATCCTTTAAAGATAAAAAGAGCAATACATTTTCATTTTGTATCAGTATGGATCGAAAAAAAAATGTTTTTTTAAGTCATAATATGTCATGAAGGAAATCACTATTCAAACAAAAATTCAAAATGAATTTTGATAAACAAACTTGAGCATTTCATGTCACGATTACACAAATTTTACGGGCAACAATTTGCATATACAATTAGCTCGCATAAGCCCCTACACTGTTACTATGTCTAAAAAAGATTTAAAAACTACGAAAGCTTAAAATAACACAAAATATAAGCACAAACATTCATCGCAAATTAATGCATTTTCAAATCCAAGTTTCCAAAATTTCACGACTGACAAATGAAATAGAAAACTAATTCACCTTTAAAATTAATTAGTCAATTAGAATTAAAAAGAAAATTAAAATTAATAACCACTCAAACACATAAGTAATCTGGATTCAGAGTCTACCGCTTTCTGTGCCAGTACTTCTGACTTTTAAGTTAATTATCATCAGAATTACTAAGTGCATCCCATCTCACCATAAAGCCTATTAATTAGAGCCATTATTTCATATGGAATATCTCAAAGAGTTTTTATACCTTCAGAATTAACAATTTACCACGAATGCAGGAATATAAATGTACCATACTGGCCTGAATATGACATAGGTGTTTTTCCTCACTCGAGGGGTACAACATGACAAATCATCATATTTTCATAGGCATTAGAAAACAAATCTGTGAACACAATCTAAAAAGCATTGGCATTACACAAACACTGTATAATCATACATTCAAATTTAATCCCAACATAATAGTAACCAAAACATCCTTTTCATGTAATCCAGACATAAGTCGGTAGGAGACATGTCTACTCTTATCACTGGAAATAATGACTTGCTGCCAAAGATAACCAATACTTTTTATCATAATACATGAAAGTCGATTTTGCTTGTTTTGTGAATCACTCATTATTTAAGCATTCACACAAATGTTTGCATTACAATGCAGGAAGATACATACAATTATTAATAGACAACTTATAACGACCACATACTTCCCTTCTCAATTTTTTCAATCAAAGGTGTTTTCTCCCTAAAATAATAACCTGCAAACCCACACTGTCTTATACTTGATGCCATATTTAATTCAAGCCAATATGGTAACACTGCAGAGTAAATCAACTTCTCTATCCAATCATTATGACAATGATCACTAAAAATGTTCACTTATAAAGAAGTAAAAAGATATATAAATAGCTGGAGTACTATTTTCACATAAACTGTAATGCACAGTACAAGGAAAAATACTTTTTCATAAATTCAAGCAAAGAAAATACAGGTATAAGCATATATACAGCTAATAAATTCATTATGAAATATAATATTAAACTACAGCGACAACATGCAGAGCCAAAATATTATCATTTAAAAAATTATCACTCAATTAACTACAATGATGTTCTAAACCAAAGCAACACAGTTACACCAGCAACTAGTGGAACCATTGAACAATATTATGTAAATATCTATTTGGAGTTATATAAGGGAATAAATAATTGACTTTTTGCTTCGAATGCCTTGATATACACTTAAAGGATTACCTCAGGATCAGAATCACATAAGATTTACAGGATGGTAACAATTTATTGACAAAATTTGAATTAGTTTAGGTCAGTAAATCACATATCTACTGCCAGACCCAATTATGATAGCAAATAGTTAATTAGAGCAATGTCAAATAATATTTCAGTCCCGTCTAACATAACTACCATAAGATTCTCATTACATTTTGGTAAAAGAGAAACAAAATTGAAATATCCAATCAGATTACCTAAAATAGTCAATGGCGAGACAATTTTGAAAACTGAGCGACGAAAAATTCAATTTGAAATTTTTTAAAGTTGAATGTTTTAATTATATTGAAAAAACTGTGTTAAAAAAGATTTCTCGAAAACATATCAGGCCAAACACAAAAAGAAGTACTATACTAAGCGGATTCCAAATTTGTTCCATCACACCTTCTGAAGGTAAAAAGAGTAACATGAGCATTGGACTGCCAGCATGCCATTAATCTTCATTGAACTCCTTTACAAATAAGAACAAAGAGCCTTGAGTCATACAACTACATGTTCACACACCAGACAATATCATGCAGTTAGACTAACACAAAATGAGGCCAGCTGGTCTACAACCTAATCCAGCAATTCTGTAAGCATAAACAGATGCTAAGTGAACACAAAAAAGACCTAGTGGATACAAAACAGCAATTTCAATAAGGTAACCTACTTTTGAAAGCGAGTTTCACAGTGTTGTTTGATTGAGTTTCAGGCAGAAGTATCTATTGATTAAATATCATTATTATGTACGAAACAACTAGACCAACTTAACAAATGATTGCATAAACACAGGCAGAATGAATGAAATTTACAACTTCTGCTCGGTTCCACTCTATGAAACATAAATATTGGAATAAAACTTGACTAAATATGAAAACTATAAAATAAATACATCCAAAGCAATTAAATGAAACCTAAGAACAAGGCAACAATGAAGTATCATCAATGTCATACCTGTTCCGGTATTGGAGTGATAGGGGGATTGACAGTGGTTTTGTTTTCTGGAGTTGGCAGTATCTGCTACACAGAGAATAGTACAAAATAAATAAAATAAATATCTAAGGAATATCTGGTAAAATAAGAGGATTTGATACAAAACACCGCATGCTGAGATTCACTAATGTGAATGACATTTGGACTTCTTTTCGATTAAGAAGTACAAAATATCACAAGACATGAGAGCTGCTTATCTTAAGATCAATGAACTTTAACATAGTTGCTTACTACCATAACTCATGTGCATTAAATATGGGTGTTATGGTCATATCAGATCATTACCATCACACCAAATCCACAATCAAGATATCATTACTTGTGAACGTATATCCACAATGAAAGTGGAAAAGAAATAACCTGGCCATTTAAGAAACACAGAAGATACTAAAAATGTAGAAAAAAATAGCATCTGTCTTTATTCTACATTAAACATATGAACTGAATTTATTGTGAAAATTGTGATGTCATTTGAAAATAGGCAACAGAAAAGCAGGAGTGTGCCTTTGAGATATATATTCTAGTTGGTCCTAACTTATCTTAAAATCAAATGCCAGTGCAATGGATGATGATGTGGTGATATCACAGATGAAGCTCAAAAACCCCAAACGATCTAGCCACAATACACATACTCCAAAAATTTCAATGGCTTCAGCTGACATATGAAATCAGTCGATTTCCACTTTCCAGCTTCAATTCACATGGTGTATGCTAATATTCATTACACTATGCCTGTGCAGTTTTTTAAAATTTTTTCATGAATTAATGAATAATTTATCTTTTGTGATTAATTCAGCAATATATTCCCAAATACATAAAAAAATTATTACTTTTGTTAAATGAACTGCCCGAAAGATCTTCACTTGGTAATATGATAACCAGATTTAATATTAAACAATTACAAATGTTTATAGATCTATTTTTCTAGTTTTTATTTAGCTTCTGTAATGCAATCACATTTTGATATCGTTGTTTTTTTTAACGAGTTCACGTAGGTATAGTGATGGAATTCCAAAATTTTTACTCAATACTTGATAATTCTTTGAAGAAAACCACAATACTCGATGCCTTCATTTCAATTAGAAATTGTAAAACTGGTTGCAGTTGGGGCCTACTGGTAACTTGTGCTCAGAGGGGATTCTTCCTATTCTTAATTTTTATAATTACATTTATATGATTGCTATAATTACAACAATCCTATTTATGTGCTTTCATTTTAATGCCATCCATAATAAACATACAAATTAAATCATTTTAATGTCAATGCACAGTTGGTTAAATTAAAAAAAACACTACTCTGCCTCCTCCACCATCAATATTACACTGGTTACATTAGCACTCTTTTTTACACAAATTGTGAATAGGTCAACCTTCTCTAATTATTGTCTTCTTGCTTTGATGCTTTAGTTAATACCAAGAGAAAAAAATAAGGGAACATATTATAGAATTAACTTTGTTTTAAAAAATATTTTGGTAGGAATGAATTGCACCATCCCATATGATAAAGAGGACTGTACATAATCAAACGGTCCCAAAATATTAAATTCAATACATGCCATAATGATATGAGCACATATATGGCATAAATCGAACATTGCCTGCATTAATTCCACCCAAAAAATGAATTAAGCAGCACATTGTAGTCCAAATTATCATCAACAGAGGATGGACTTCGTGACATAGCAGTAATCACAATATTTAAGGTAGGAATAGATAATGTAACCAGTATGTTATTTTTTATTGCATCTTGGATGTTGAGAATGCAACTGACAAGAGAAGAGCGAGTTAAATTAATGACACTGTAAAAAGTATGCGTGGGCTGTATGAACGAGAGATTAGAAAATTGAAGTATCTAACTCAACAGCTTAGGTAAGGTGTTGGAAGGAGAATGAAGCTTGGCAGTTATTAGTAAGGGGTTGGGTTTGAGTCAGGGTTTCTCAATATCAATTGTGTTTTTAATGAAAAATTAGTGGAAACCGTAAAACAGGCATGGTGAGAGCTGGAAGTGAAAATAAAAGTAGGTCATAGAGTTAAGACTTCAAGATGATCAAGTTTTAACGACCCAGTCAGCATAGGGATTACTATCATTGCTGAGTGAAGTACAAAATCAGAGAGAGAGAGAGGAGTAAAGTAAGCAAATGAAGCTATGGAACTTCTCAATAAACAGGAAGACAATTTCAAAAACAAAAGAGCAGTCCATAGATTAAAGGAGGTAATATATACTTGGGAAGTATTTCAGAATTAAAAGGTAAACTCCCATTTTATTAATTTTTTTAAATCATCCCTCATCCCTGCACATTCCACTGCTATAACTGAAGTCTTAACAGTTTTAGTTTTAGCATGATGGCCTACACCAAACAAGAACTTATTTCACTCCTGTGAGAAACTTTTCAAGTCCCAATTAATACATAATACTCTTAATTTTTCCACATAAAATTCAGCCCATTTCCTACTTTTTCCCAAATTGTTTAAGGAATTGGGACAATCCCAACATTTATTAAGTACCCAGCTCCCTATATGGCCACCGCAGTCAGGAGATTTTGAGATGTTGGTTTGGAAACGAATGGAGTAATTACAAAACAAATGAAGGGGTAGCATGCATGGATGGGATCAGAAGAGAGAAGGTTAAGAAAAATTTGAAGATGGCAGGTAAAGTTGATAGAGATGTTGAGTGGCAAATTGGTGGGGAAGGATTAAAAGTGGAAAGAATATTGAATGAGTAAAGAAGTAGAAGAAGATTAGACATTTTGAATGATTGGAGATAGACAGTACTTGTAACAAAAAATGATGCTGCAATGCAGGAATTTTAACTTGGAAGTCATGTTTTGCTTATTAAAAGAGCCTATCTTTGAACAGCACTAGAGCTAATAATAAAAATAATGACCACTGTGTAAAGACTTCAGTTTTGCACTTTATGGATAATGACCCAGTGCTAGAGGTTTGCAACTGCACCCCCATGTTGACACATAAAAGAGTGCTCTTGTATCTGAGATTGCCAAAAAAAAATCAAAAGTGACAAGGGGATGGGTGGTGCTTAAAATTAATTCAAGTTTGCAGGGGAAAACATGCTACCAAAGAATGTTCGAACTTGAGTCCACTAAAGGTGATATTAACACTTAAAAGAAAGATTTTCTCACAGAGTGAATGTATGTATGGCCTCAAAACATGACAATATGAGTGTATTTTGCCAGTGAGCCAACAATATTAAATATGAAACACTTGGCACTGAAGATGAAATGATAATTCAACATGAATTCAAAGTAAATTTAGCATTATAATATTTTTTCGGAATTCATGATCTTTTGGTAACAGCCTACAATAAATATTCTTATCATTGAGGGATTGGTTACGCATAAGTACCTTAATGAAAACTTATTTACATTATTGTCGATAGAATACAAAGTGTTTATATATTAAACTGCTTTACTGAATTTTATTCGATGTGGACACGGAAAACAAACTTCAAGCATGAGAGTTTAAAGTGGTACTGAAAATGGTCACATGATTTACATGCGAAATAAATAGCTAATTTAAATACAATTAGTCACACTCATTATGTTAGAGCAAATGTTTCAAAAGAAATTATCCATTAAAAATTGACACTCACAAGCTGAATGTAAAACATTGTGATTTTGTAAAATTCGGTAAAAATTACACCTAGATAATCATAAATGAATTCTTTCCTGTCCTATGAGTGTATACCTCGTGGATTCTCCATTTTTCACACACAATATAAAGGATTTTTACATTTCAAAGTTTGAAAAAAGGTTGATGCATTTACACCCACTCATGAGAAGCCTACTGAAAGTGGATTCATTGGGACATTTAAATAATTTAAGGTGAAGAAGAACTACAAATACTGCATGAAAAAGATATTCAATGTGCATGGAGAAAGTTGATGAATGTGATGAATTTGTCAGTCTTAGAAAACAGTTTATATTGGCAAATCCAAAAAACCCAAGTATGTATTCATTTTTTGTGATGAATTGGCTTAATCTACACTGGATATGCATGTTCTGCATAGACAAATCAAATGTTTGCAAATCACTGTAGCACCAAAAACACTCTTGGACAAGAAAACTATTTTTTCCTTGGATGATCAAATTAAACAAACCAGAGTTGGCCACACTGGGTGTGGGCCTGATATGGTTTCTATTTGCGTAGTTTTCAACCTAGATGTCTTCTCTCTATGAATATTTGAGTAGCTGAATTTGAAAATGTGATTAAATCAACAGATGTGATCAAATATGAAGAGGAAAATAAATTCATCACTAAAACAAAGGCATATTATAAAAAAATTTAGCATAGTTCTCATATTAAATCTAAATAGCCATTACCATGAATTCCAATACTAAATATCACCTATTACAATTGGAAACTTTTCCATAAATAGCTATGTAATAACAACAGAAGTGCAATTCATTAAACCTCACTAAAATATTGTCAGTATTACCAAGTTACATTTAAACTATTGGTTAGAGTGAGTGTGTCTATATTGGTCTTAAAAACTAAGATGTCACCTCAACTTATCAAGTGACGCATTGTGAATTTCTAGTACAGTGAATGTTGGCTCAATGTTACAAAGTTTTAAATTTTACCATATGATCATTAGCCAAATGTGATTCAAAGTGGAAATATCCTGGCAAAAACACAATTATTATCATGCAATCAGGCAAATGTGGGACTAATAGACAATAGGAAACTACAAGTTGGAAAAAAGTTATCTTTAGCTGCCAGAGAAGGGAAAGTATGTAAATAAGCTACTAATTTAAAAAAATACATATTTTAATCCATTAAGTTTAACCATTTCCATAGGTTATACTTATTACTTCATGACCTCAAAACGTTCATGTGTTCTGATAAACCATCTTTCTAAAATGTACAACAAAATCAGAAATCAACTTACAGCCTGAGGAATGGTTGGAGTTGATGGAGAATGATGGGTGTCCTTTGGAGTAGATCTTTCCACTCTGTCTGCTTGTGATGGCAACTGATAGCCCATCATCATGTTTGGAGGAGTTGACACTGGCGTCCTAGCGCCACTGCCCATCATATTAGGTGCACCTAAAGTGACCACAACAATTTTGCCATTACGACCTAAGTTGACTCTATTCAAGAGATAAATACTACAGTAATAACATTATTTTTAACATGCATTCCTTGGGGAAAAACGAGTCCGTATTCAATACATAATCCACTGGTTTACCTAATTGCTTACCTATTTACAACCATGCAGGAATTTTTCACTGCTTCTTTACAGTGCTTTCTGTTAGTACTTTAACCCAGTATTTGATGCATGGACTAAGTAATAGGCTTTGAAATATTTCCAGCAATTCAAATATAATATTTTATTGTTAGTAACACTGCTAAATTTCATTTGTAACCCAAATATTGCACAATGCATTTTTTTAGAACGTGATAAAGCTGAGCTATTTTGTACCAGAGTGTACTCCACACACACATGGAATTGATATGCTGTATTGTATATACCAGGTGTATAAGCCTAAATCCGCTGTTTTTTAGACAGAAAGACATTTCTTTTTCATAGGGCGCGAAAAAATTATTCATTAAAAATATCGTCCCTTGCAAGCTACACATTTTTTCCATATTTCAGGCGATTTGTGGATACCATGCCAAAAAAATTCCTTTTCTTTCTAAGTAAACCATTCGTCAAGCCATTTTTTGGACTTCTGCGTAAGTTTCGAAGTGCCGCTCAGCAAGCGTTTGGCCCATCGACGAAAACAGGTGGTAGTTCAAAGGAGCCAGGTCTGGTGAATTAGCAGCATGGGGTAGTACCTCCCAGTTGAGCGTTTCCAAATAATTCTGGACCATGACTGATCTATGGCATGGTGCGTTGTCATGGAGGAAAATCAGCTTCTCATGTTCTTGCTCATAATCCCATCTTTTTTTCACGCAGAGCACAGTGCAATTTGATCAATTATTGGTGATATCGATGGGAATTGACAGTTTCACCAAGTTTTAACAGCTCATAGTTGATGACACCCTGCTGATCCCACCAAACGCACCGCATTGTCTTCCGTTCTAAGCGATTTGGTCTTGTGGGCAATGTCGATGGTTGACCAAGATCAACTCACAATTTTTTTCGTTTAGGATTTTCAAAGTATAACCACTTTTCATCACCAGTCATAATTTGATGCAAGAACGACTTCCTTTTTTGCATGGAAGGTAAGATTTCGAATGTGTTTTGATGTCGCTCCATCTGCCAATCATTCAATTCATGTGGCACCGATTTTCCAATCTTTTGAATCTTTCCCATGGCATGTAGGCGCATGAAAATGCCTGGCTGCGTAACATCCAAGTGCTCGGCAAGCATTTTTTGCGATTGCATATCATCCTCGCCCAATAGAGCCTGCAATTGATGATCCTCAACCTACCTAGGCCAATTTTGATGCTCCTTATCGCTCAGGTCAAAATGGCTGTCTTTAACCTGACGAAACCAATCTCTGCAGATTGTTTCCAATAAAGCACTGTCGCTATAGACCTCAACAAACCTTCGATGCTATTTGAAAGCCAATCTCTTAAAATTAAAGCAAAAATGCAGAGCTTCCCGCACATGCTCTTCTTTAGGCAAGAAACTTGACATCATTATCATACGAAAAATTTAGGTTCTTGTATGAAATTGCTGATGATGCGCACTGACTATTTCGTTTAGAGATGTCAACTTCCAAAAAACAAAAGAATGGCGCATCCATAGTGACTTAATAGCTTACTATCGCCACCCGTGAGTAAACAGCGGATTTAAGCTTATACGCCTGGTAGGCATTTCCACGCAGGTCACTGGGATAGTTCGTTGGCTGTTCAATCTGTAATGCCGAATTTCAATTAAAAATTAAAATATTTAATCATTGCTATGAAGTCACAGATGAACAGAGAAATTTCAGTGGTTTTTAAGATAGAAAAGTACTCAAATAAGTAAGATTATTATTAGGTAATCTACCGGTTTTGGTAGGTTTTTAGATGGACACAACTACCAAATAATTATTTTGTGACTCCTAAAAAAAAACACAATCCAGCAACCTAGTAAGATATTAGATTCAAATTTTGAAGCAAATGATTTTGTTAAATTGTTACTCTGTGATGCAATTTTCAATAAGAAGTCGAAGACTAAAAAATCCTGAAAGCATTCGAGATGGTGGAATACTTTCACTTTTCACAGAATACATTAACAGATTTTAGAGGAGCAGGAGCCAAAAATTGCAACATTTGACCAGTTCGGGTTCTATGGAGGTATCTAGGGCTGAGTATAGGAAGGTGTCCTGGCTATTTCGTGCTTAAATTATTATTTACATTGCATTAAATGACTTTCGTTGAGGAAGAAAAAGCTATTGTGCAAAAATAATGGTACAAATATTTATGCAAAACAGAAATTAAGAAATGCAAAATATTTTCCGCAAATGCTATACACTTGTTGATGATTATTTAACACAATTATGCAACACTTTACGCAACAAAAAAACACAATATTAAATACTTTTTATTTCCTACATGGTTTGCCAGCACATGGTCTCATTTTGCCAACCTTAGTTTTCCAAGGAATTGAACACTAAGTTTAAGTGAATGAGGGAAGACGATGCTTCGATATTTTCTCTGCCAAGCTTTAATAAATGGCCAACTGACTTTATAATTTGTTTTGCTACTGTGTCGTAACTTCAAACTGACACCACTCATGAGTGGGCTCTTGGGAAAAGCTGAAAACAACCCTACCATCTACATTATTGCAAATCTATGTATTTTCCATAAATTGAGTGTTTGTTATTTAGTACTAAGGCCAGGAAAATTAAGACCTAATATATGCTCTGCGGTTAAATTAGGTACTTATTGCTATCCTGGGAAATCTGAGATTCACCAATGTGTATTAAATTTTTAAAACGTATTAAATTGGTTAGACTAATTAACTAAGGTTAAAGGTGATAGTTTTAAAATATCTTAGTTTCATTCTTGCCTATTTTAAATTGAAATTCATCTTTGCAAAATATTTTTAACACTATGCTTAATAGAGTCATTACTTTGAAAGGAAATGTTTTCGCAAATTGAAAGGTGTGCATCCATTAACATTTCCTTTTGATGAACAATGGAAACTATGAATTTTGTCCAGAATCCTTAAGAGGCAAATGATTTGGATCAGTTACAAACCATACAAACTTGAGATCGGAAAATTTTAGAAAATTTTTATTCAGTTATCACAGTCACAATACCGGAATATCCAAAAATATATATGTGAAAATATCAAACCTGTATATGATAGCTAAGGACCAACATCAAATTGTTCAACAATCTGCCTAAACATTTTAAAAAAATAGACAAGTATTTCACTATTCAAGAAGAATCTATTGGCATATCTGGTTGATGAGTATTATTGTAGCATAAATGAACATTTATGTAAACCTTAAAGTGTATATTAGATTCCTGTTATAACCGTACTTTTATCTCTATTTGGGAATAACATGATCTATATCCCACTGACATGCCCTATACACCTGTCATGTATTCTTGATACTCTACAATCTGAAGAAATAAATAAATCATTACAATTAGAGCCAGATATAAAAGTTGAAAACCTGTTTCTTAAGTTCAATGACCTCATTTGCTCAAATCAATGAGATATTTAACTTTCTTGCATGATTTTTTTCTACCAGAAGCATGAAGAGGACGTAAATGAGCCACAACCACCATATTTGCATATTGTGATACTAAACCTGTAAATTTGATATACACCATTTATGATGTCTTTAAAAATTGTTTTTGCAATAAATATTATCAGTTGATTTGCAGTTGGGTACATTTAATTTGACACCAAAGTTCCATTAGTAATATCAAATTATGGATTTTGCTAGGCGACTAGCATTACCCAGTAACTTTAACCAATGTATCTTATAAATAAAATTCAACTAACTTATACTTCCACTATTAAGTAGATATTAGCAATTTCCTTCTATCAGCTAATTATGTATTGAAGTATTGCAAACTACACAACCTAAGGTATTAAAAGGTCTCATCAAGAAATGAGGATTCAAAATCATGAATTTTATTTTGGTTATCTAGAAAATTACTATATTTTGATAAATTAAACGTCTCTCGTGTCATACAATATGCACATTACAGTTGATTTGTGAACAGCTGATTTATCACGTTTAGCACTTTCATCCCTTTTTAAATACAACTGCTTTATTTGCCTAATTCAGTTACATGGCTTCCTTGGACTTGCAGCATTTAAATGTTCTGGTTAGCTATCAATAACAAAATTGATCCAATTTAAATTTGCAAAGAGACTAACTTTGTCATCTTCATCCTCATTCTAAACTTTTATTTCATGACATTTTTAACTATCTACTGACCTGTACTGTGATGTTAACTGGAGTATTGTAGTCAATACTCACCTCTTCTTAATTGCTATACTTTGTAATTTCTCTCAACTAAGGATTATTGATATATTTACATGCTCGACTCATCATTATATTGTCAGAAATTATGAAGAATACAGAGAACTTCCACCAAACTTTCAACAGAGGACAGGTGCATTTAACTCTGTGCGAAACGGGTTTACGAACAGCCAATGCTGACAATAGATATCACTTGAGCCTCTCTAGATAGCACTTTAATGGTTAATTGATATAACTAGCTAC
Source organism: Hetaerina americana (assembly GCF_022747635.1). NCBI lineage: Eukaryota > Metazoa > Arthropoda > Insecta > Odonata > Calopterygidae > Hetaerina > Hetaerina americana. Next base: position 89,525,078 of record NW_027286069.1, read on the forward strand.
AATATAGCTATTTTGCAGCATTAACTAGAGGTTAAAATTAAACTTCAGTGTAATGAGGCATTCTAAAACCAATTCTAGTGTCACAAATGATTGTCATGAAAGTTCTCCACTGGGGCTGCAGCATCCAATTTTTTACTTAATTTTTTTCTAAAATTCATTGCATTTATCTAGCTTCTTTCATTCTCGGCCATTGCTACCACAGATTAGAATGAACATGAACAGGGATAGCATTTTCTTCTATCAAAATTTACTAACTTTAACAGTACACAGTAACATCAAATAAAAAAATGACATCCCAAGGATGTAAAAGCAGGCAATCAATCAACTGAAGCAGCCTTTCACCACAATTTCAATTCGATGTCTCCCGGCTAAAATTTGAACCTCATTGGATAACTGGTTCAGGTTAGACAACATGCAACAGATCATTTAGTATTATAAATAATTATGCTTATGAAATATTTTACATTTCGCTCATACCCAACCCAGGAAATATGCACATACGAGTCAAGTTGAAGTACATTTAAATTCAATGTCACACGCAAGATATTTTTTTCTCCGAATATTTAATGTCACAACACTGCTGACCTGTTGTGCTTCAGCAGTGTAGCTTTCTAGACTTACTATGCTAGATAGTAATTGTTAAAGTATTTTTACAATACACTGTCACGATGGCAAGGAAGAATTTATTATGAACATCCAAAGCTGCACAAATCACAAAAAAATAAACATAATACAAACCACGGAGAAGAGATTGTTGTGCCATTAAAATATTGGCGGGGATGCCTGGAGCACTGGATCCTCTTGGGGTCTGTGGAGCCATCATTAATGGAGGTGGTGCATGGAGATTCTGGTTTCGAGATGGTGGTGGTTGCTAATTGAATAAATGTGTCTACATTAGTCAAATTACCAAAATAAAATACCATACATTTTTCGACGAACATAGACAAATTGTCAACAAGATAATACTTTTTTAAGCAACCAATGACAATTGAAACGCCAATTAAGACTTGAATGAATGAATGAAACTTTGAGGTACCCAAAGAAAATTGAATCAAGTTTTACTGGGTGAAATTCCTTCATGATAAAGGTGATGATGATTATTTGCAATGGAACTGTAGTTGTGTTAAAATAAATTATACCGTAGACTTGATGATTTTCCTTACCCATAACTTGAGGTACACAAAGCTGTTAAAGTAGGTATTTCAAGTCCAAAGTCTCTGAAATTGATACCTTGAAAGTCATCTGTGCTGGTTTCACACACACATGGCTTACTTAATTATACAGTAGTACTTGTAAAATCTGTACCATATTCAATTAATAACGATACTATAATCCATGGCAACCCCATGGCAGTGCTATGGTTAACTTATTTACACTTAAAAATATTTAGTTTCACATTGCCCTGAAGGTAACGAGTTATTACAGAGCGAAAGCTTGTTGATTATCGTTATTGCTGAGAACAATTTTTACTATCTATGAACATATATCTTGAGCATATGAATATATATCTATATATCTTGAGAAGTCCCACTCGTATCCCAAAACTAGGATTCAATTTTCGTCCACTACATAATCTCCATGACAACTTGAACATCATAATGGACCGTCATGGTCAGGGTCAAAAAGTTCAGGACTAATGCACTATTCATTATTTTCTGGAAAGAACTCCCTGCATTTACACAAACATTATCATACAAAAATATCAATAGAGTAATTTGAAATATTTTAATTTTTAATGCCAATTCATAGGAAAATAAATATATGTTAATCAGCACGGACTAGATTAAAAACAAAAATAGCTATTCAGTGAACAGTGCTTATTTCACAATGATGTGAATGAAGTAGAATATGAGGCATACGTAAACAAAATAGCCACACCATGCATAAAAATAACGCAAGTAAATGTGGCCTGATGGAGAGTGTTTGGTTTGAGTTGTTAAGGTAAATGACCCACAAAAAATGTTAAGAAATTTTTACAAGAATAAATTTACAGGCTTATCAGGAATTTGAAAAAGAAAATAGTCTCTTTAAAAAACTCTTTAAGCCATCAAGTGGAGGGCGATTTTTAGAATGATGCATGGTATTTGAGTTCACTTAATAAATAAAAATTACTAAAGCTAAAACACTTAGGCCATTTAAAATATTGGCAAATGAAAAAGAGGAGGTAACCACCAAACTAATAAATTTAAATCATCATCATACTCTGACATATTCAATGACAACATAAAAAAATTTTTCAATGGAGTACAAATTTCTGATTGTGAGAGTGGGAAGTTTAAATGAGAGCAGTTGGAGGCAAACAAGTTGTTACTTTAATAAATTCCTAAACAACAAGAGCATTTCACAAAAGAATTTATTCCAGAGTTAAAACCTAACTTACACCTAGCACATATGCCCAATGCTAGCAGATATAAAAGAATGTTATGACAAGGAGTTGCAAATCTATGTAAAATGGATGACAAAATAAACCATATCCATTTGTGTGAACTAGGTGACAAGTGATGAGTTAGCCCCTACTTTCCCAACACTTTCTCATTAACTAATTCCTTCATGAGTATTATTTTCTTTATCTGAGAAATCTCATATTAATGCTTTCATGAAACTATAACAAGATGCCTCATTTTTTTTTAATTTGATGCAATTAGACACTGATCTTTCTATTAGAAATTCCAACTTTCAATTTTGATTTAAAGATGCGAGGGTTAAAAGGATCAAACAAATAAATTAATTTACTAAGCAAAGGTCTCTGTGAACAATGATGTACCATAATGCATTTCCATGGCACAAAATAACATTGGGCTAATTTATTCACCACAAAATACTGAAAACAACTTAGAATAGACACGTAGCACTCAAGGTTAAAATATGTACACACAAAAATTGTGCAGTTTGTCAATATTGGCAGCCACATATCAATTGTAAATAGCAATATTTGATCATTTTCATTCAGAAACTGAAAATTGATTTCGTGAATCATGGCCCCTGTAAATAGGGCATGTAAAATATGAAATTTAACAGGTGGGCGATTGGAAACAGAAGTCTCAAAATAAGGAAATACAAGAAATTTCAGATCAATTTCAACTCGCATGCATGTAGTGATTGGTTGACTGAAGCATATTTGGTTTCTGTCAGCTGGGACTTTTCTTTCCCATACATTTACGTTTGTTAATAACTTTTAACAGATAACTTAGTCTTTAATTTCCTCTGTTATGTATGAAATTGAGTTAGCAATGAATTTAATATCAAATTTATGTTTATACATAATTCTTAACTAGGTCGTTTTACACCAACTTTACTCCACCTATAGAATATACAGCTCAAGCTTTTAGAAGCAATTAATAATGCCTAGGTTGAAGATAGGAAACCAATGTATTTACTAGACAGAGTGTCACTACTGCCAACTTAAGGAAAACTTAAAAGAATTAAATGGCGAAAACTATAAATTATTAAGTCAAAAACTAATCTGTAATCTTACCCCTCTCAACATTGGTGGAATGAGATTAGGACTCGATTGTTTATTATGGTTAGCTCTGACTAGAGAATGCGGAGAACACTGCTGCTGAACAGGTGACTGTCCTGGCGTCTGCGACTGACTTGAGTGTTGATGTGACTGATGATGGTCCCTGGGTTGCTGTGGAGACGGTGGAACTTTGCTGATGGAAGTGGTAGGAGGCACTTTGGATGATGGAGGAAGAGGGGGAGGGGTCGATTGGTGGTGATGGTGATGATGGTGGTGATGATGGTGATGAGGCTGCTGTGCTTGAACTGTATGCTGCTGTTGCTGCTGCTGCGAAGTCGGAGGTACAACCGCAATGTTCTCTTTCATTTGTTGAGACTGACGAAGTTTCTTCAGCAAAACCAACTTCATTTCTTCATTTCGTAATTCCTCCCTAAGTTTCTTGATAGATCTTTCACGCTCTTCCAATTCACTAGGAGATAACTCCTGAAATAACAAAAAATTGATCCACTAAAGAATGGCATGTATGCATCTATTTCCCTATCCACACAATAACACTTAAAGAAACTGGATTTCTCAAATATTGAAAACTTATACTTGAGCCACATTTGAGGAAGTGGGCCACTACAGGACATTTACATTATGCATACAACTGAAGAGTTAAAAAACTCACCACGTATTTTTAAATAATCAGTATTCATCAAACAACAAATTTCACTTCATGCAAAAAAAATACTCGTCAAACGAAAATTTGATGTTCAATGAACTCACCTTAATCGGTGGAAGAGGCGGCATTTCACCACCATCGCTGTCACTTTCATATCCATTAGTAAAACCATTGACACGAGGTTCTTCGTCTGAAAGGACAATAATATCAGGGCTTTCTGCATAATTCCTTTCTGTCCGAGGCCTTAGGTTTCTTCTTGGGTATTTGTCATCGAATTCTTTGATACTTCGGGGAATTAAATCTCTATTTATATAAGAAGAGTCCGCAACAGCCAAATCTTCGGACATTGGAACATTGCCCCTGTTACTCCTAGATAAATCCTGGGGTAAATCACTCGCGTCCTTTCTCGACGGTGGGCCACGATCTTTTCTGTGGGAAAACCACGAGCATTAGTTAATTCCAATGTAAAATGATCCGCTAAACTATGGAAATTGTAAACACTTTGTAACATAGATATCATAAATTGAATGGGTCAATGACCTCTTCACATAGACTTACTTCACACTAAGATCTACAACAGCATCCTCATCGATATCCATTTTTTCCACAACAGTACCTGCCATCAGACGATTAAGTGGGCCAAAAAGCCCAAGTTTTAATCGAAAGGCAGCTTTAGATGAACGTCTGAAAGTAAACAATTTTGATTTTCAAAACTGATGGCTATCAAGGAAATGAATGCAGAAAGCAATGTCAGCATAACAAAGATAAAAGATTAATCGGATCGGCTAAAATTCAAACGAAGGTACGTAAACTCAACTTGGTTTCGCTTAAAAATGTGCTCTGACCGATAGTAATAAACAAATGTTATCGCTTTTCCATCTCTACTAAAGGTAGAACATGCACTGAAAGTACAATAACCTTAGCATGGCTCGCGAGTGCAACAATACACAAACAAACAATTTACCAACAGTTATGAGTTATTCAGAATGCAGGTAACGATAGCACATTACTATTGATAGTCATTATGGGAACTAAACATATTTCATCATAAGAAACTCACGTGGAAACTTAATAAAACGTATGTTGTCGAAAGCGTAGAACGCTTCTGTACTGTATTTTTTCGTTTCGCGTAAATACGGTTTCCCTCGTTATTTTCGTTAGATATCCATGATGATTACATTATTATGAAATTGTAGAGCTGCTTCCATTTCACTACACTTCATCCTACCCTAACATGCTCATAGAACGCAAGAAAAACAACTTTTTAACGTCCAAATATTTCCGTAGGGCAATCTGGCACAGTGATCGTTCACTCATCTGTCTCTCCCACAATCCTCAGCGTTCCCATTGTAAGAATGTCCGCCGGCGACAGTTCTCGCAAAGCCGGTCAAAATAAATTCTTTACTTGCATCTTAGTATGACTTTAACAGCATAAAATGTGATTTTTGCATTCTTTGAAAGAAGTAGATTCCTTAGACACCCTACTCGCTATGTTTTCCTATAAGTAATTAACCTACCTGGGGGTCAATCAAGAATGTTCCAAATTTGTTAACTCCGGTCTAATCGATTTTTAAAGTACGCCTCGGGGAAGTGGCTTCCCCTAGTATTTGATAATTATTCGTGCACAATATTCGCCTTTTGATTATTAATTTTATTTCATCTAAGTTTTTTTCACTAATTACCTCTTAGCCCATTGTTTTCCTAAGTAGGTGAAAAATTAACACCTCCAGGCAGAAATTAAGGGATGTTCCAAAATGGCGCATCCTTTATTCGGCCTACGGGGATTCCTTCAAAGGTGCACGGATCCCATTAATTGTAGGCAGTAATTTGTGTAGTCCTCGGCTTATACTTATCTATAAATATGATATGGTGTTTTGCATTTAGAGGGAATGATGCAGTCCTCGTTGATAATTATCATGTGTAGAATAGTGTTAAAGACGTAATTTATAATGTTATGAAATACTTAAAATTTTTAAGTAGTTACGTTACGAAACAAACACAAGAACAATATTGCCACCGAGGCACACCAACGGTGCCGTGTTACTCTTCATTACACTTTTACGTTCTTTGCACTCAGTGTATGCGATAAATAATTTTAATGTAGTCGAGCAATCGTGTTTAAAGTAATTTTATTTCATTTAATGAGCTCATACCCACTCATTTGAATGCGTGCTCCATTAATCCATTTGAATATTTTGACGATCCTACTACCTCCTCTACGTCATTTGGGCGCAATCTTTAATCGGAGCGATGTCCGTAAAGAATTACGTGTACTTTCACCGAACTGGATAAAGTAGTTTTAACTTAATAATTTGAGAAGAAATGTCACTATGGAAGTAATCGTAGCGTTATCTCCCTAATATACGCTCAGCTGATACTCCGTCGAGAATCATATGCTTCACAAGAAATTTACATCACGACCTACCCCTATACGTCCGCATTTCAAGGGACGATCAGCCTCACGAGCACCTAACAATTACGGCCAACTTGCCCCTCGGTATATGCTTACGTTCATATAATTTCTGAAAAGGCATATTATAATCTTCTTCTGAGGTTGCCCTTTTAAATATTTGGCGCCTTTCGCAAGCCGACCACTTCAGTGGGGCTCTGTTTAGAATCACCTTGATTTGTTGTAGGTCAACGAAAAAGAGCGGAAGATTTTACCTGGGTAGGAATATCGAACACTTATGTGGAATTAATAACAAGCAAGTGATTATATTGGCCAAGCAAGCAAAAAATCTTCTCATTGTAAAAGAAGTAAGCCCGAAAGAAAGGAAACATTTATAAAATCTTTGATGGGTCGATTGGAATGTTAAGTGGAGTTGAGGAAAATAGAAATATGCTGGAGACACCCTAAGAATAGAGTGCAATCTGCATATCTTCAGCCATACCAGTCTGATGAAGGTATTCATTGTGAAAGGAAAAACTAGAAGATCCATGCAGGAGATCAGAGAATGACGAACATGAAGCAGTTAACTGGCGATATATACGGAGGGGTGAAGAAATCAGCCGAGTTACAGGGCAGAGGTGTAGCAAAACATTTTATATGTTCTCAAATTCGATGATTTCTCTCTCTGTCATGGAAGGAGGTTTTCAGGGATTTCTACCTACCTTAACTTACCCCTGGATAGATAATTATCCTTAACAATTGTGGAAGGTTTCCATAGTTACCTCTTCATTAAAATGGCTCATTGCACTCATTCATCAAAGTATGTGGCACTGATGGCATCAAATGAGGTATTTTAAGTTTGTGTCATGGCCAGGTCCCACAACTATTTTTTCTTTTCCATCAAACCAGAAATGTTATATCAATGAACATGTTTCATTAGTAAAATGGTTTTGACTGCACACTTCTTAAGACCTGCCCAAGTACATGTGAACATTTTTGTGAGAATAACTATTCCTATTGAATTTACACGAAACTATTACGGCATCAATTACCTTATGTACATCTAGGTTACCTTATTTGGCTAATTTATGCCATGTGTAATTATGTGCCTTTGATTAATCCCATTCATCCACAGTAGGTTATCAACCTAAAGATTTGTTTTGAAAGGGGAGGATACAGCTCACCTCCCAACTAAACCCTATATGGGCTTCCTACATTTGCAGCATACCCAACTACTTTTTCTGAATTATTACCATGCTTTCCCCGAAAAAATGTAGCCATCATTAGCATTTACTCAATACATACAATGAAAAATGGAATTCTACTTCTAATGGCATAACAATAATCTTCCTTCTCATTCATTTGGCAGTGAATTCTTGGTTTGAGTAGTTTTGTTCAAAAATTAACATTGCCTACATGAGATATGAAGCCAAATTATTTTTGTCAGGTTAGCTCACCAAGATGCTTCCCTAATAAATGCCTATAATATGTTCAATGAAACTAACAAGAGCCTCAAGACATTTAACACTTGACCATAACTAAAACGTTTTCATAGTACTTAATTTTTGTCAACTATAGCTTATAATAGGCACTGGAAACATGCTCATAATATTCTATATGATATTGACAAATAAGAGCAGTGAGATAGCATCAATGCCATATATAGGACCTAAGCCTTAATAAACTCACAGCCACTTAAATTTTCTTTATTTGAAGTGCACAGTTCATCTTGGGGCACGGGAAATTCATTTTCCTGTACCACCATTGTTTCCCAAAAAGTTCCATCAACCATAAAATTCATACTTATTGGATTTTTGATAGGTGTTCAATAGTATCACATAGGACACACTGGTCAGTGACCAATTGCTCTACCCACTTAAGTCACTGTACCCATCTCCATGATGCATACCAAGAACTCTCAAAAAGGTAATATGCACTACAACTCAGATTACTCTCTCCCTTCACTATCATATTTAATGAGACTATAGTAGAAATAATTGTGAAATGTAGCTGCAATTTCATGCCGAGTAGCAGCCCTGGTCATTCCCAAATTTTGGTGGGCAGTGATGACATAATTTTCCCACTTCTCCCATGATTTATTTCTAAGCCGTCAAAAACAAATCCCTAAAAACCTAAATGTCGGCTTGCATGGTATAACAGGAAGACTAGGGCGAGCACTGGCCCACTCAAAAATTCCATGAGCCAACCCACAGATTAAAGTAGAATTCATGCAAGAGAAATAATAATGCTTAATACCCCACAAGTATGAATACACAATTTGCTATATCAAGTTGACGACATTGACAGACTGTATCCAAAGTAAAAGGATACAAATAACTTGAGAAAATAATGAATAATGTCTGTTAAAGTTTACTGTTGCAGCATCTCTCGCAGTTTCTAGGAATTCAGAAAATATACATAAATGCAACCTATGTTTCACTGTAGTGCAGCAGATTTTCAGACCTGATGCTGTTCCACTACAGTGAAATCTAGGTCACATTTAAGTTTATTTTCTGCGACTAATTAGTTTTATTTTGAAGTTATTCATCATGGAACTATAGCAAAAAGTTATGCCAGAAACAAGTAATTAGATTAAGAAAATGGCATGTCACAGAGATTCTTAATTAACCTAAAGACCTAATTATGGTCAAGAAAAAACCATTTTACCAACAAACACCATCTTACCATTACGGCACAACAATTGTGGCAATGGAACAAAAAAATCTTCACTATTGTACCCATCTAGTATTTACCATACTTAAAATGTTGATACACCTGTGGATTTTGATTTGGTCTATTCCGGAATTTTTTATCCCTTGGATAAATAATGCTAAACTCTTGATGGATACAGGATTTACACAAAGCACTTCAGCTCAGAACCTTCACACCTTGACCCTATTGGTACTGAACCCCTTTCTTAAGCACTGGATGATGACTATACCTATTGATGCTTCATTTTGAAAAGTTATTCGTCAATTAACTTATGTTACATCATGCTTCCTACTCATGGCAATTTCAACATTTTAATGCCATTAAGATGTCATACTTAAACCATGTCAATACCTCAAGACCAACATACTTCTCATAAAACAATTACTTCATCAAAATTTAGTTATTTCAAAAGATCTTTGTCAATGAAAAATGCAATTCTGGTCTACAATTTATTAACTTATTTGTTCACACTGTAGATAGTAACAGTAAAGCACAATTGTGCATATGTATACATACTCCAGTCAAATATGTCAACTACAAATTTTAAACATGTTACAAAAGGATTTACACAGATTCTTCTGAAAGAGAGCAACACCATTAATTCATGAAAGCATAAATGACTTTGATACAATTGAAAATAATTTGCACTTTTAATATCAAACCAAAAATATACTACATGGATATGCATCACAGTAGATACGAAACGCTACATCAAAATATTTAATTTTATTTTGTCGGTTTTCACAAAACTACAGCAAAATTTTCAATATATATGTGTTGCAAATGAACAGGAATGCATGGTTGAGTATATGTAACTACAGCATATAGTTTAGTGAACTGAGAAATGCCACATTGGCTATAAGTTCACATTAACTACTCAAATTTTCAACATAGCTTATGCATACCAAATGAAAAACTCTAAACCCAGCACTTTATAATTTTCTACTGATATATATATATATTATTATTAAATGGAAAAAAAAGTTTCAAATGCGACTTGCCCACCACCTATAATATCTTTGCAATACCGATCAACTTTCTAAAATTGAAAAATGAGGTCAAACCTCAATGACATTTCTTTTAAGTATGTCATCAAAATTGTTCTTGCAAAGCAGGATTCGGGTGAAATGAATCTTTTTGCCTGTGTAAATGTGTTAATAGTAAAGTTTTTCATGAGCCATTGTGTTATGACTTCAAAAACAAATACAATCCCAGGTTACAAAACCTCTAAAGCACAATAGTGCCAAAGCCCTATGTTCTGTCTGAGATCTCATTTGGCACTCCAGAAATGAAATTAGGGTGCCCATTTGATTTCCCAACCTACTCACAACCTGGATGGAACCTCTCCAGCGAAAATTGTCCCGAGTGTTAAAGCTGCTCAACATCCCCCCACGTGGTGGAGATTAAAAGGAGTCGATGGAATAAAGGGTTTTGTTTGAATAAGGGAAACTTGGGTAAGTCACTTGCATAGCAAGCACTCCAGATCATCAACCAGGTGTCCTTGTTTGACTCCCTGATGTTTCATTTGTTTGAGGTGGCATTTTATAACTTTGACCAACTATTTGCGTTGGAAGCCCAAAGTAGCCATTTATAAGCAAACTTGCCTTAGAAAAAATAAACACCCAGTATTAACTGCATGTAAAATGAGTATCATGGAATCAATTCCTCAATATTTTGTTAACCATTATTCCATGCGTGAAAAAGGCCTAATTTTGAGGAGGCATTTTATTTTCTAAATAAACACACTAAGAATAAATAAATTTGAATAGTCAAGTTTTCCAATCTTTAAATATGCCCCAAAATATTAAAATCTCCTTTAGAGATGCTAATGGCGTCTCAGCCACAAGTTGATTAAGCGTACATCTATGAGGTGCATAACTGTTAACTATCTGATATTACCAGAAATTCAACAGCAAACCCTGATGAGGTAAATAAAAATAAAATAAATATTCCCCAACGGTTTTCGTAGATTTATACATATGCATTTTCAGTAACAATCTCATTGAATTTCAATCAATGTTTGTAAGGCATGTTCAAAGTTGGGCTACCTCTGTAGTTCAAAAAACACTATCACCCTATGTTCTTTTACACACATTGAAATACATAGTTTCACTGACCAGGAATATATTATATGACTGGAGAGCAGACTGACCGAGTCCGATTGCAGTCCTTGGAAATTTCAGCCATAAATTGCTTACCACACGCTTTTGGAAACCAGTTAAAAGTGGTCATTTCTTAGTTTCCTTGATGTAAAAAAACTATATAAAACTTGTATTACATTCAGCCATCTTAAAACCATGCTTTTAGTTAAGTTTGACTTACAATCATTCCCTTGAATAACTGTTCAGCACTTCGAACGCACCACATTCATTCTTTTAACAGGGGATTTCTCTTTGAGAGCACCGATGGCACCTTAATAAAACCAAGTGCTCATTTTTATGCTTTAAATATATTCTATCATTCTGTTGTTACTAATCTTTTGTGATTATCTTCCCAAGACCACCTACTTCTTAGTATACCCGTATCTTTGGACTGGAATGATGGGGATTGATGTAAAGAGGTTGTTCACTTATGCATTTTCAACAGCGTCTCATTTACTTTTGCTCTTTGGATTAATGAGAACTTTGAGCAAAACTCCTCATTTAGAAAATCCATTTCTCATTAAAAATCTTGGGTTATTTATTATTAGAGTTTCAACTCTTAATCTAAGCTCTACTCAGAAACACCATCACCAGCAGGGCCACATTCAACCTCGACTGATTTCATAAATGCATTGCCAAAACTCATTCTTTCATTGTAGGCCATTTCTTGTATAGATATTAGCTTCCAATTGAATACAAAATAAAGGTTCTGTAATACAAATATCACACAGACACACCTGCTTTAAAAATAACACTAATAGCTCAATGATTAGTGACAGTGCTTCTTTGCAAAGCCATAATGCTTAGTTGACTTTTATATTTAGGGATAAATATTTTAGCCTTTCATTCCTCTGAGAAACAGGGAAAAACCTATTTCATCACACGACTAGTGTCTTTGTTGGATTAACTATCCATTGTGTGAAGATATAAACAATTAGAATAAAATATTTTATAAAAAGGATATCCCCTTGGAATGATGACTACATAAAAGTTGGTAAAAAAAATAAAACCCTCTGTAATGACGTTATCTACACAAATGCAGGTCTTTTATCTGGGTGGACCATACTGTAGGAACATAATACTATTTCAGTTGTTCAACATTTTGATGGAGTGTGCGCACTCTTTCATGGGCTAAAACAAACTATTACAACAGGGACCAGCCTGTACAATGTATACATCCTATAAGTACCTTGATCAGTTTACTCCCGATCTGCTTTTCTAAACTGGACATAAATTATTATCTGGGTTCAAGTTCTCTGTCATCCCAGGGACCCGTACTTAAAAAGATGTCCACAATTTTAACTTCACCTTTCGTTTATCACAGCCTACAAACCCCAATACCATTTGTCATTTAGCACTATACTTATAAAAATCAGATTTTTTTTATGGTACACAGCACCAGTCATATATCTCTCTGTATGACTATCTCCAAGACAATAGAAATCTCTGATGGAAAATAACAGGTTAACTGGTGTAAAATCTTATACTTTTAACCATATCTTGGATGTCTCTTAAATATGGGATTAATGCCAAAACTTTCATCAAACGGGCCATTTGTCCATGGTATTATGAGATGATTTTAAATATATATATATATATGTGTATGTATATATTCGGTACCAAAGGATTATACCAATGGTTTTAAGGTTTAGTTTACGATGGGAAAATAAAAACATTTCTGCTTCCAACTATTAGAGCTAAACAAGTCTGTTGACAAGTTACATAAACTTCTCATAGGATAACAGACTCTCAAGGGACTTAATTCATGCCCAGGAGTATCACAGACTAAATTAGGAAGCCTACACTAAACATGTAAAATTTACAAAAAAGATCACATCAATAAATTCGAAGCATTCAAAACTTCAGTCAGCCCCTAAACGATTATATCTAATACTTTGAACGTCTGTCACGATCACATTCTCTGAAGAGTACGCAAAAAAAAATCAGGTATGCCAAACCCCTTCATCCTACAGATATTTACAGAGGTTTTTCCAATAATATATTCTGTTAATATCTGTACTGAAAATGTGTTTATGTGTATGAGGTGACCTCGCATGTGAATGCACAATTAAGCACCAGTGATTTGATTAACAAATTAAAAGAAATGCACAAAAGATAAAATGACCTAATTGTGCTCGCTATAATCTTATGAGGCAAGAACTTTCCCAAAGCTTGCATTGCAAATAACCTAAATTTAGACTGAAGTTAACAAAGAAGGATAACTTGGTAAAATTAATTCTTATGCTTGCTTAAATATAACCAGCTCTAAACTTACAAGAAAATTTTGAAAAAAAAAACACAAAGACTATAATATTTCTTACAAATAATTTAGTTAAATTAGAGAATTCACCAATCTTGATCTTGCAAAACAACTGGAAGAATGAATTCATCTGAATCTCCAACTGAGGGCTTGTGAATCACGTCATGCAAATTTTCTGAAGAGATTGGCTGCCAATTACGCTTCAGTGCTTGGCTTACTTCCTGCAAAAGAAGAAAAGATGCCCAGAATGAAATTAGTAAGTTCTCTTCCATTAGATGGATACAGTATCTAGTATGAACCGCATGAATCTAACTTCTGGTGTTCCCCATCTAGGATCACTGTGGTTTAATATATTTATAAAATTATGCCAGTTAACTGAGCAATCCATCTAACCATTAGCTTTAAGCAGACAACAAAAATTGTTCCCAGCAATTAGGAAAGTAGATGAATGCTCTGTATTTGTGAGTGGCTAAGACAGATTGATTGTTTGGTATAATAATTACTCCACAGCCTTAAATTCATACAAATACTTTTACAGTCTCATTATAAGAAAAACAAATTTTAATTTTTATACATACTTAATCATCATGATTTATCAGAATTCTCACATTAAGGATTTGGGACTAAGTAACAGTAGTTATTACGGGAAGGCTACCAACAGTCATTAGGGATAGATAAGTAATTTGGTAGAGGTTTTTTCCTAGCTGTTTTCGAAAGACTATTTTTTTGAGATTTTCATTTAACGGATTGACAGAAATCGTTTTGATAACATTTATTACTCTGATCCCACAAAATTGAATCATGGACCAGCTATTTCTTCAATGGTAACCACAATATTTCAAAGTGCCTTAATTCAACAAGTATGATCAGTATGTAAGGCTTGCACTGTAATCATGTAACAAGAGAGCATTCAGCAATGTACAAATGTGGAAGTGTTGGTGGAGATTTTGTATTCTACGAGCTATAATGTTATAACCTTTGAAATATCATTAAAAAACAGAATATTGTTGAAAGCTGACATTTTTCTGCTCAGATTGCCAACTATTATCCTTAATATATGTTAAGAGGACATGACAATTAATCCTAAAAAGTATAAACTTCTTTCATTGCACCGGCAATTCACATTCTAATTTAGGTGACAAAATGTGTAAGCTGTTGTTCTATCTTATGAGAAAAGAGCTTTCTATTAAGAACACAAGATTTTGAAGAATACATACAAGGCTGAAAAGTTTATATACCATTTGTTTGTCATAGAAAATTTATATACCATTTCCTTTGAGTATTTTGTATGCTACACAATGACATCAATGGATATATTTTGCAAATACCTGACAAGCCTTATCTGTATATATTACCAGGAATGAAACCCTAAGCCATGAGAAAAATATACATTATTACTATCATCACTTACCCAAGCATCACCATTGGTTTCACCAGGGAATATCTTAACTATGAACTAAAATTGAAGAACATATTGAAATGTAATGAAATAATTGACTTTGTAATTCCACACACTTTATTTAAAAACACGACCAGGTTTCGACGTTGAACGTCATCATCAGGTCCTGATGATGACGTTCAACGTCGAAACCTGGTCGTGTTTTTAAATAAAGTGTGTGGAATTACAAAGTCAATTATTTCATTACATTTCAATACGTTATGCAAATTCCACCAAGTTACGCCTGAGACAACAAAATTGAAGAAGCTATTTTTAAAACCTGAGCATCAATACAATGACCAAATGTTTCACATGCAGGGAAAGGGAATAATTGGTAAAAACTAAGCAATAAATATTTTAAAGCACATTAAATTGGATAAAAAAATCTGTTGTAGCAAGCACATTTCTTTGTCCTTTGGGGTTCTTCTTTTAAGTCAAAGATGGGGAGAGCATTTAAAAATCGATGGTAACATATTACATTATTCAAGTCAATTAAAATTTTTCTATGCACCTTGGCAAGAAGAAAAGAAGGAACCATCTTGAATTTATCTCCTCTTAAAATGTTTAACATAAAATATGCTATTTTCCTTATAAATTCTTTTTTTCCCCAGAGAAGAATTGATTTGAAATTTGCTTCATTAATAAGGATAAGCTGTCAGGAACAACATCAACAGAGTCAAAAAAGTACTAAAAATCCATGGATAAATTATTTTCCTGAGATACTGTAAATGGTGAACAGAATAAGGAAATTCCAGCCTTTATTCATATAATAAGTTTAGGTCCTACGGATGTTAAGTAAGGTTATTAAGAAAAAGGCCAATGAAACTGTGATATGGAGCAGTTTTGTACGTCAAAAAACATTGTCATCGAAGCCTGACAACACTTTCCGGCACTCCCAGCAAGTCATGATTCGAAATTCCCAGACCTGACCATTACCAATGGGGAAAATACACTGTATGCTTAGGTTGATGTACTTTATGGGAAAAAGTGAGCCTTTTTCACTCTCATGAATTTATCCGGTATTTCTATACGCTTGGCTAGGCAGAAATGTTATGGAAGTTTTACTCTGCAAGTTGAATTTTATTATTATCCAAAGTTATCTAGTTTTTCAGTTCATGTCCGGTTGTGAACAACATTGTTTTGATATTAAAAAAACATTTAATTACCTAACAAATTTTCAAAGATAATTTCAAAAGAAATTCCCATTTAAATGGTTATTCAGCTACTACTCTTTCTTGTTTCTCAATATGCTGGAGTTTTGTGCACTGACAAAAGGTTGATTGTTGGTTAGGGTCCTCTTTTGACAAAAGCTCCAGGCATTGCGCCATCTAATGTTTAACCTGCATGACACAGACAGACGGGAAACAGAAGCCCCATAGTAAAGGTATGGACGTCACCCATTCTACCTCAGTCAAGGATCAACACAGCTAATCTTCAGCAATCTAATGGGAATCAAGGTTTCAATGGATCCAAGCCCTTGCCTACTTATATAGGATACAACTAATACTATTTTTTTTACTTCGACCATCTAATAACATTTGGTACTATTGGTATTGATGGAAAATATACTTATGCACTTAGTTTTCTTATTTTATCCTAGTTGAAATACTTTGAAGTAAAGTATATTTCATTTAGCAAGTGTTGTTTATTCCTTTAGTACTTTGTACTCTATGACCAGGAGCACTGCCTGGAATTACTCATGAATTTTAGTTGCAATTTAATTAAGTGGTTTTTAAATACAATGGTATCAAAGAAGGCATGTGAGCTATTGGCTGTGAATGTTAAGTTAAGTGAATTCCTTTATCCAACAATAAGAAAACTTGAGAAAGCTTCAATAATGTTATTTTGGTCAGCTGGTGGCCATCAATGGGGATCGTTAAGTGCTTGACGGCAAGAAAACATGAGTACAGAAGCACTGTTTGATTTTAAGTGAATCTCAAACCACCCTATCACATTACAGGTGATGGCTCAATGGGCATGTACGTCTTGTAAAGATGCACACCCTTCTTGGAATCTCCTATGCCACTTATGCACACTCATCGGGGAAATGATATGATATAGAACAGTGCTTCTGCACTGACCTCTTCTCTCTGTCAAGCCCTTACCTCTCCACGTTGCACTGGCTGACTGAACCGACGTTATGGGAGCTTTTTTTTTAAGTTTTCTTATCATTGGCTAGAAGAATTTACTTAGCTTCACACAAAGGCATCAGGCAAAAATAGTAGTATTTGTTCATGAAAAAATGAATTACAAATCTTGCAAATTTCCTCCTAAAAGGTTCATTGACAATGGGTCTTGTGGCAGCAGGGTTTAAGTTAGTGCCAGCTAATCTAGGTATTGCAGGTTCAATTCCCACCAAGGTGGGTTTTCCTACACCTAGGGCATGGGTGTTAGTGATTCCCCTCCTCGTTATTTCATGTTAATATTCCAATTCACGAGGGGCAATCAAAGGGAAACTGAACGCCCACAACAACGTGACCGTGGAATGGTTTCATTTGAAAGTAATGACCAAACGCTCTGATACATTTATCTCACAGGGAGACAAGATGATCAATTCCAGTTTTGCAGAAAGAGGTAGGTCACTGATTGATCCACAACCGCACCCACTCCTGCACTACCTTGTGTGAATGAAACCAATGTCAACGAATGCTTTTCTTTAGGTAGCCAAAAATGTGAAATATCTGGGCTGTACAGAGGATGTTGAAGGGTTCCCGGATAAGGCCATCAATCTACCCTATCACAACAACAGGCTTGATGGGCCTGTCCTGAGCGTGCATCTTGCAGTGTACACCCTTATCAGAATCTCCTATGCCACTCATCCTCAGCCAACAAAATCTAAACCACACCTATCTGCTCCTCTTTGCTTGCTTCCATTTCCCCAGTTGGACGAACACATTAGAGCAGCCTGCAGACCAACAAGGACATAACCCAAAAACTACATGTGCATGTGAGTTGTCACTATGCTGTTCTCCTACCACAGCGAGAGCAGTATCAATACATAACAATGGTCTTGCCACCTTTCACATGGACTGTGTATTATGATGGGTGTTCAGTTTTCACTTGACTTCCCCCTGTAACAACGGAAAACCTTTCTGATTTTGGAACATAGATGAAAAATTAATTAATTTCGACAACTAAGATTCCTCCCCTCAGAAACAGACTAGTAAACTTTTTCTAGGTTCCAGTATTTAAAAGCCTATGGATGAAGGAAAGGTAAGGGTAAGAAAGAGTGGGATGTCACAGCTTTAGGGGCACAGTAAGAGGGGTTATCCATGCCACAAGCCGTTGTGATTAAGAGGTTTATGAAAGTGGAAGAGACAAGCCAGGAGTATTATTTTATCACAATGGTCCTCTAGGGGGTTATTTCCTAACTATGGCACCCATTACTATTCGCTAAATGGAAGCGAAAGATGCTATTATAGCATCAGTTGCGTGAAATGGCATCACTAGTCATTCCATAAAAGTGTTTGTCTTCTGTTTTCACAGAAGGAAGACTTTTTCCTCATGGAGTAACTCTAGTCGAAACTCAAAAGAGTGTGACCTCTATAATAAATGCTTCGCCAACTAAGAGTTTTGTCAAACAACCTTTGTGTTCAATTGTTCTCACTCTGAAGTGTATCCCTCTATGGCCAATTCAATTTTCTTCTATTTGCAACTTATGATTACGCTGAACGTAACTAAAAGACTCAATCGCTCTTCTTTCTCACATGTACTTATATGCCTGCCATTCCTTAAATGGTCAAGTCTCCCACTCTAAGGATGATGAAGGAATAATCACAATCAGGCAGAATGCCATAACAAACATACCAGAGTATCTTCCCAATTGAATTCTTTTTTAAAAGGTGAAAAATGGCAATCATGTACATCACCACTATTCCAGGGAGTGAGAATAGAAGGTGCAAGTGGTGCACAACACTATTTTCCCATTAAGTATAGTGTAAATCAGGTAATGGAAAACCAAAAGACTTTTCATTCCTTTAAATTATAACTAACCAATTTTAACTATTTGAAGCTCATCATTGTCGAGCATTGTTCAGCTGAAGTGCTTAATTGAGTGCCTGCTCTAATAAAGTTTACCCATACTCTGTGCTACCCATGATTTGTGCTAATCTAATGCTTGAAATCACTGACCTAAAATTCTTCAAAGTTTGAAGACTGCTGTGTCAATACTACTTCTATATTGAAATACTTTCATGGCCCTGGGCTGTTTTTAAATGCCAAAAAATATCAACCACAAGCTGTGCCTGGTATGAGAGAAATTCATGCTTTAAGTACGACTACTTCTAGTGCGTGATCCACTGCCATTGACTGACTTCCGGGAAACTAACTAATTAAGAGTATAAAATCTATTCACTTGGAAGTTTAGTTTCTCCATCTTGTTTAGTTGTGTGTACAAGCAGATACATAACAACATGATTGTATAATTGTTTGAAATTGCTTACGACATTTCATGAAAATTGATTTTCAAATTAGGGTTATAATGGCTGATGTATTGTTGAATTTTTACCGTGCTAAAACCTTGATGGCTTTGAACATGTCATTGTCTCATGCTGACAATTTTTTTGATGCGTTCAAATATAAGCAGGTTTAAAATCATAAAAATAATATTCATATCAGTGTCATGTGCTCCACACAATAATAATGGCCTGCAAGATACTACTACCACAGGTTAGTGCTCAATCTCTGCTCATTCAAAATATTTCACAACTCAAAACAACTTAAGATTATGAAGTTATTCAAAATTTCTCTCAAATAAAGAAGTTGGCAGATTCTGTCTGTGCACCTCTTTGCCTTATTAAAAAAATAATAGATGTTGGGAAGCATATCCTTTCAAGGCATCCATTCACAATTGAAAAATGATATGAACTCACGTATTGCAAGTCTATAAAGCTTTCACATTCCAAGAAATCCACTATGTCCTCCTCTGTGACATCCAACCTCTTCAACTTGGGGCCCCTAAGTCTTGCTATAGCTACTAGGTCAGCGTCATAGCATCTGTAACCTTTAAAAACAAAAAAATCGATTTTTATTCAGACCAAAAGCATGTGACAATAATTCAAGAAAAGCATGTAATGTGTAGCAACATTAGCAAAATTGCAGGGGCTGTAAATAATTCCTATATTTACCCAGTAACACCAATTCCTCGAGGTGTGTGCATCTCCACGCAGCCATAACCAGTGGATCTGGTTGGCCCTCATTTACTGCATCAATTAACAGTGCTGAAGGAAAAGAATCCACCCACCAAACAGAGCGTAGTGTCTTGTAATACCACACCGAGAGCAAATTTAACGTAGCCAAATTTACCTGCAATAGATGTCATATGGGCAAACGCTGTAAGTACGGCTTCGTATTATCCAAAACCTATCAACCATAACAATATTATTTAATAAGAGTTATTGATTTGACATCACATACCTGTTCACAAAAGAATGCTTTAAGATGGGTGAGGGGCATTCTAGGCCTTAAAATATCTGAGTGAAGAATCTCCACAGCATCATATGAATGAATCAAAGTCAACCGAAGCTCACAAAGGGGACTGATACGGGATAAAAAACATAGTTAATTTATAAAATATTATGGGTACATTCAAATATAATTATCATACTTACTTGTACTGACAAAATAATGACCACGCTTGATTTGAAGTGTTCGGATGGTGCTTCGTTATTCCATGCACGTGAATAATGAGACATTTGAGCCCACCATTTGAAGGCTTGGTAAATATTTCCAAGAGGCTGTCACTGACGTAGTCATAGTCGAGGCTCAGCACCTTCGAGGAAATGAATTACGAGATAATCCCAAACCAATTCAATTGCAGTCAGAAAATATTTTCAAATCTGAAAACTACCTGGAGCATGTGAAATGGTTGGAACAGCGTATAATCCAGGTCAAGAATGATATAGTTATTGGGATCATCTTTAACTGAAGCTAAATGAAGTTGTCGCAGCGAACGAGATTGGAAACGGCCCAGGAGATTCAATAATATACAAGAATAAGTGGCCAACTCTTCCGAGCAACCCAAACTAAGAGCTTCTAATTCTCGACTGTGTTTAATTATAGTTTTTAGTGGAGAAATGATGTTCCTGTAAGGTATAATGTAAGTAATTACTTGCATGGCAACAATAACTAACGAAACACAAAAGGTTTATACAGTAACAAGCTACGTAAAATGCTCAAACGTGTATAAATATACACGTACTTATACCTAGGTGACAAAAGATATAACACTATAACAAGGTTACCTTTCAATAAAATGGAGTTTCTCTCGCTCAATGCCAGGGCATTCAAATCGACAATGGCTTGGTTTTAATATTAACCTACGCACAAAAGAATTTTCACTTAACTTCTGCAGTACTCGAGCAACTTCTCGTACACAAAGAGGATTTAGCGAATCCAAGCTAACAATGGCATTGCGCAATTTCTTTGCAAAACAGCTAGACAGATAACGCGTTCGAGCTAAGCTGTTAAGATCCTCAGTTCTTGCTTTGAAATGAATACTTCGCAAAAATGTGGAGTGAAATAAGGTACATCTCCATTGCCGACATACTGATGAAGCTCTAATTTTATCTTCATGGGACAAATATGAAAATATTTCCAACAATATTACGCTCGGAAGGTTTTCCCAACATCCATGCAGTATGTCCATTATCTTACTGGCTAAATTGTCTTTGACCGAGAGCCAGCCTTTACGTCATTGCAGCAGAAACAAAAGCACGTCGCTAAAGCGCTCCTACAACGTACCGAAATGTCACGTCACAACTGACGGCACATTTATTTCAGTTTCCCCTTTTTTTCTTGTTTCAATTTTTTTTAATCGCAGCAATAATTGCTATCGTAATCTAAATATTTCAGCGTACATCAAAGAGCGCCACCTAGAATGCGTAGGCTTATACTTTTTAGTTTTCTTAAATACAGATTATTTCAAAGAGGGTTCTGGGATAGGAACGCAGACAAGAAATTACAAAATATTCTTTTACAATTTATTCAGGCATGACATTGATACATGCTGCATAACGCTGTTTCAAGCAGCTCAATTTATACAGTAACCTTCATCACCTATAATAATAAAAAAAATAAAATCCACATGATGTTAATGTGGCCGTTGCCAAAAAAAAACGAATTTTTAAACCCCTTCCCTCATCTGGGTGTATACCTTATTAAATAGTTTATACAATCAACCGTTTACAATTTATCAAGATATTGAGCTAAATCAGGTAAGCCCTCCTTCAACCCCTTCCTCTTTCTTGTTTCCTGCAAAGGAAATTGAAACCATTAGTACCACTTCTTGGAAAAATGGAATGCTGAAAAAGCACTAAATAAAAAAAACTTACCTGTACAACATTGTATGGTCTTGTGCTAACTTCCAATGGATCACCAGGAAGAACTTGCCAGTGGTCAAACACACACTGTGGGAATGCCTGCCCTCCTGTATTACTGCGGAGATCAGCAGTGAACCCTAAAAACAACACAGCAGAATTAGTACACAAAACTCGAGACATTAGATGGTCACAGTATTTCAGTTACCTACCAAATGATTCATTGACAGGAAGGTATGCCTTAACTACAAACATTGGAGTTCCAGCAACTTGCATTTCTTCAAATACATGCCCACGTCGTCTATTCAACACACCATAGATACCACCTACAGCCACCTCCGGACACTGGAAATAAAATTTAAACATCAATAATGCTGTATCAAAACAATTTCAAATAAACAAGTACACATGGAAATTGGGGAGATAATGATTACCTGAACTTCACACAAGTATACAGGTTCCATCAAACGTGGCTGTGCTGTCAGGATGCAAGCATACAGACACCTACGTGTGGTTGGAATGATTTGGCCACCTCCCCTGTGAATAGCATCTGCGTGCAATGTCACATCATAAATGTTGAATCTTACACCTCTCAAATTTTCCTCAGACAGCACACCCTTAAAAAATAAGCATGAAAGGTAAGGTTAGAAATGTACAAGAGTAGAAAAATGTAATGCAACTTATTAACATTTTATCTCACAACCAACCTCCTTAGTAGCCCATTGGAATCCAGCCACAACCGAATCCTTAATTTCATTGAGGTACTGAACACCTTTTGTGCAATCAATCAAAATATTCGGCCCAGTTCCATCAGGTCCAAAGCCCCATATCTTACGTGCTTCAGTCACATCATAGTCATACTTCTCACCAAGGTAACGTGCACGGCTTTTAAAGTCATCACGTGGATTGACTTCACCCTGTAGGAAATTGGCATAAATTAGCACCAAAATTCCAAAGAATGGAATGCGAAGATTAAATAATAATAATAATTGCCTTGTCAATATCTTCAGGTAATCCATCAGGCATGGGGACAGCCTTCATGAAGAGTCTGTTATGTTTATTAGGTGATTTAGAGAGACACATTTGGTCAGATTCCTCGGAAACAGTTTCACGGTAAGACACAACTGGATCAGATTTCTTGATTGGGATACAAGCATGGTCTTCCTCAAGATCCTGAAAATGTTATTGAGTGTTAACAATGGAGAAACCTTTATATCCAAGTCATTTGGAAAAATGGTTGCAGAGCAGATCAGAACATACCTTCAAACAGATCTCCAAGTGGAGTTCACCAGCTCCAGCAATGATGTGCTCACCAGATTCTTCAATGATACACTGTACCATAGGATCAGACTTGGCCAATCTTTTCAAACCTGTAAATATAAATGTTTCCATGAACAATATTTTCACCAAGGCAGCTTATACTTGCATAGCCTTATCTTAAACAATAGATTACCTTCAACAAGCTTAGGCAAATCAGCAGGATTCTTGGGTTCCACAGCAACACGCACAACAGGAGACACACTGAACTTCATCACTCTCATGTTGTGGGCATCCTTGAATGTTGTAATGGTACCAGTTTTGACCAAGAATTGATCGACACCAACCAGCCCACAAATGTTACCTATTTCAAGAGAAAATATTAGCATTAGAACAATACACCATGCAGTCTGCCAAAATTAGTGATAAATAATTTTTTCCTGCAGAAATTATTTCAATGAAATGTTCAATCTGGATGGTTTGGTCACAAGATTATGTCATTACAAATACCCAAGGGCGTTTGAATTACCAATGGAATTTAAAAAATACATAAAATTTAAATTTAAAAAATTTTCTAGTGTCACTTGGTGGAAATTCTTCATATTGAGATTAAATTTAACTTTATTTAGATTCACAGGAAGATAGACAACCACTATCATTCACATATGGTGACCAGAAATCAACGAGTGTTGCAGGTTTGATGGATTCTAAAATATGATGTAGAAACTTTAAAACACTAAACTAACTATAACTTTCAACACATTACCATAAACAATAAAGTACTTAGTATGAAGAGTTAATTAAGCATTAATTTATAAAATGTTTTTAGAGTCTAGGCCATGGAATAGCTCATAATAATGGGGAGTGGGCAGCTTTGTATGTCATGTTCCTCGCCTACCAATTTGGTGTACACTTCATGTCCCACCTCTCCCAGAGATTAAAGCAGTAATAGAACTGTTTGACTAGGACAGTTACACTGTACAGATGTAATGTGGTTCAACTTTTACAAGACAGAAAATAAATAATGAATACCTCATTGGGAACATTACAGAGAATTAAGTCAATATGTCAAAATGCACAAATGTGAAAAGTACAGTTACAACATAGATGGTTATCATTAAACTTTCCATTTCAGGTAAATAAATGATTAACATAGTTAAAAATTGAAAGGCAAACTACATGCTTCATGAAAAATGTACTAATTAACTTAAATGATAAATGAAACTAGTTGCTCTTAATATGAATAGAATAAAAACGTTTGTTTCCTCTTTCCACCTACATAAAAAACATGAACTGTTCAATTATAATTATTTATAATCATTAAATAATTAACATACAGTCATTTCAACAGTAATAATTTCTCTTTCCACGAATTTTTCCCATCATACACAATGATCTAATGTAATCCATAAATTATTCAGCTGATATGGGGCCGAAGAGATCCAAAATGTCAATGATTTAAAGAATGATGGGTTGGGTCACCTTTCAGTAACGAAGTCCTAATTGCCGAGCTTGGTCATTGGGCGATTTCTAAATGTAAAATTTAGTACAACAGTTTATCTTTAACAAATGGGGATGCTTTGACGCCCTTTGCAATAATGCATCCAACAACAGTAAATCAAGAGAAACAGACATAAGGGAAATGTCACTCAAATCTAAATCTTATCTAAAAATGCACATCTTTTACGCATGCTCTCATGAGGATATTAATGGGCAATGGAGAGATTATAGGAAGTGTGCTATCACCTTTTCCTGTGAAAAGCAGTTGCAACCAATAGATCATTCCTATTGAACTTAGTACCTCAGCCTATGCCACTATACCCAGAGACATGGTCATGCCCTCATGCCATTAGGTTGAAGAGGTCAAACTGATTAGAATTTAAGAAACTATCAGCCATCACTGCAGAATGTGACCGTTTTCCCACTTTTGGGAAAGAGTCCAAGAAGATTTTTTTACAAAGATACAGTACAAGTAAGAAAAACAGCGCTCCTGTCAGTGAAGACTTGTCTCCAATTGACATTACACCTTTTTCATCCCTGGCAACTGAAGATGAATAATATTTTATCGTAATTCCTTCACGGAAATGATTATTCTAATTAAATGATACAATAGAAATCTACAAAATCAGGGTGAATCAAGTGAAATGCTGCCACTCGAAAAAAAAATCATTACCACTAGGCACATCTTCAATGGCTTCAACGTAACGGCCCATCATGAGGATAGTTCTCTGAATGGCTTTTTCATACAAATCCTCCTTTTTGCCAGGAGTGAAATTTGGTCCCATGATCCTTGCCTTCATTCCGGTGGCGACCTATTCAAACGGGATATTAAAATATTAGTAACAAAACAGGCATTGAACAAGAAAAAACAGACAGGCAGTAACGATTATTACCTTTCCAGAAAAGACACGTCCAAATGCATAGAATCTACCCTTGTCTGAAGTGGGGACCATTTTGGAGATGTACATCATCAATGGGGCATTGGGATCACAGTTCTGTAATAAATTTTTTCAAAAACGTTAAAAATTGCACCCTTTAAAAAACGAAATTACGCCAAATGTAATACCATTTATACCTTGACACCAATAGCAGCTTCATCATCATGAGGACCCTCATAAAGCATTTCCATTCTGTATTTCTGAGCCACGACAGGAGATGGCAAATGAATGGCTATCATCTGAAGAAGAGCTTCTCCAGCTGGAAGCCAAGTGCGCATGACAACCTAAAATGACAAAAGCAATTAAAATAACATGCCACCACAGTGTAGTCAATCTTGTGACATTTGTTGTTCAGGTTAACTAGTGTCGTCAGATCTTCAGAACAGGTCTGTGGTTGGATCATCATTGATCATATATATATTTTCACAATTTTTGCACAAACCTTAAGAAGCGCCTTTCCATCCTTATCCTTGTCATCACCTTTCAACTCAATGTTTAGCTTAGTCAGAAGACTGGTTACTTGATCTTTCTTGTAGTTCATAATTGCATCAAATACCTATACAGAACAAGCTAGTATCAGACTAATTTAATAATTCAAAACGAACAACAACTCTAAGGTGAATCAGTTAAATTAATATACTACACGAAATAATCAGAACAGGTCTGTAGAAGATATTCATCACAGGACCAAATATAAGTAGGTCAAGCTTCAAACTGACCTTATATATGGGGTCCAAAACGTATAAACTGAAAGATCTTTTGTTTTCATCGTCCTTTTGCTTGGCCCATTTCTTCGTATTGGTGTTGAAGAAGCTCTCACCCCAAAGTCTGAGAAAGGGGATAGTTTCACATTCACGTTTAAGAGTCAAAATACATACACGAAATAAAATCAATTAAACACCGAACATACCGGTTCATTAGTTTGACGACGTCAATCTTAAATTTTTCAGCATACATCTCAGCAAACTGCTTCAAAGTGAAGGCCCATCCATGAAGGCCAGATCCAAAGCCAACACTTCCACGACTAGGATCAACCTGATAAATTTCGAGAAAAGCGTATTACGAAATAGTCAAACTATAAAATCCATTACTGGAATGAACCACTAGAAATGTATACACACCCGAACTTCTCCCATTGGACCACTGTCATCGCTGTAGGTGGCGATGATAACGTTCACGTTTTCTACAATTCTTTGGAAAGTTTGATATAAATCCTCTTGTTCTAGTTGTAATTCTAACAATGCTCGGTCCATTTTGTTCATAAATAAAACAGGCTTGATCCTTTCAGCAATGGCTTGTCTAAGAACAGTTTCAGTTTGCACACACACACCTAAAATTAAAATTATAATAATCTAAAGTTCCATTTATTATAAGATTATTTCAGATCAGAAAGGCTAGTATTTTGGCGTTAAACGTACCAGAAACGCAATCTACAACAACAAGGGCTCCATCTGTCACACGAAGAGCAGCAGTAACTTCACTGGAAAAGTCAACGTGACCCGGAGAATCTATGAGATTGATTAAGAAACCCTTTTCTCCCTTGTCTCGCTGATCAGGGTTGGTAATAAAGACACAATCCTTATCCTCAAGTTCGAAATACATCGAAATGGCCCTGAAAGATTTTAGAGAAATTAGCCACGACGTTCGGCCGTATGTGACCATACGCATTGGTCCGTATGGTCGCTATTTTCAAGTTCATTGCCGTACTCACGTGGATTTGATGGTAATGCACCGTTCTTGTTCATCTTTACGGGTGTCAGTGAATCGGGTCTCTCCAGCTTTGGCACTAGCAATAATGCCAGCTTTCGATACCAGGGAGTCTGTCAGTGTAGATTTCCCATGATCAACGTGAGCTATGACGGACATATTTCGTATATTACGCTTTTTGTCCATCATGACACGTATTTCATCTACAGTGAAGTTCACCTGCGAAAGCAATTGACAATTATTCTTATGTATACCGACGAACTTACAACGAACAATAATTGCACGACAGAACTTCAGGACCTATTTAGAGCAAGTTTAAGGAGATTTTAGACAAACTAAAAGAGATTAACGTCAGACTAGATACAAATAGTAGACCTGAGAGAATCAATAACGAAAATCAAATTTAGAGCATATTGCATTTAAAATAATTATTCAAATAAATATTTATTTATAAAGTCCGTGTCACGAGTGCCAAAATTACCATTTCGAACAATAAAAATGCTACTTCGAGAACCAGAAGTCACAATTTTAATCTGAACATAACCCACGTAAGCAAGTCAATACTCAACTCGCATGGCACTTACAGAAAACGAGGTCCTGACGTCAAGTTTAAAATTTTAGTTTAAAACCTTACAGTATTAATTAACGGCAATGAAACGAAGCAAATGGCATATTAGATAAGCAATACATCAAAAACGGATGAGTAAAATTAAATATATGCCTTACCATTTTGGATGTTTGCCGATTTCTTCCTCCGCTGCAAAAGATACCACGGCAACAATGGCGGACTCCCTAGGAAAGGACAGAAAGGAGGTACGTATTTTCCGATGCGCTAGCGCTTCAATACGACATTCATGACATGTATTCAGCGCTTTCGCGGAAAAGCGGACAGTCTTCAAACTATTGACAAAAGGTTGAACGTTAGCATTCGAAGTATTGAGTTACGTGTACTTACGTTGAGGTTTGTTTAATACGAAGAATTAATTGTTCATCTAGAGAAAAGCAGTTTTTCATGGTTATATTACAATTTAGAAAGCTAGAATATCAAATGTAGGTTTCAAACTGTCATATTTGTGGGTAGCGAGAATGTGATGTAGTTACAAGAAGCAACAATTTTGTGGCCGGGTCTACATTTTATGTATAATAACGATAATTACTTAATGTCTAAGTCAAATATTAATTGAATAAGAAAAACCAGAATAACGTATTTTTAATCCTCTAGTTAATTGATCATCAACATTGTTACTCCCTTGAGCATTTGCCCATACCTCAAAGAAAGATGAATCATTTTAAAAGCTGACGAACAGTTGTGTTATGATACATAAAGAAGGCAGAAGTTGCGGTCTCCTTGATCTCCCTCGTTTGTGAAATATTGGACTAACTCAATTTTCTTTTCAGATTCGCATTTTTACTGGTGAAATAAACATGCTTTTTCGCGTATGAAACTTTCAATGTATTGGGTTTTTCTAACACATTGACATTAACTGTGAAGTTCCCATCTGGAAAATACCGCACCATATTAAATTGCAATTCGATAATTTATTTAGTATAGTAAGGTGTGATTCAGAACATTACATGGGTTTTTAAACTGAATGCTTGTCATTTTAGCCGTAGACATATATTGAAATTATCAAAAAGACAAAACAATAAATATTTATCAATCGAAAAGATAAATTCAAAGCTTCTGTGCGTATTGAGGTGTATGTTGCAAGTGGGAGAAAACTAACTTCTACAGAATAGAGATGAGAGGAATGGGGATAGACCATAAACTGACTTGAGGTGTCAACCATTAAAGCCCTAATCAAGTTTCTTTTTTCAAGCTTTGGCCCCTGAAATGAAATACTGATTGTTAGTTCTTGGTTTGGTATTCAGGAGACCAAAAGCAACTTTTTCAAATCGAACTAGTGTCCTTTTCCAGGAAATAAAATGCGAACACGAGTCACCCACTACCCAATTTACGCAGTTGAGATCTTTTCAAAACAGACCTGTTGCACCCACGCCAAGAACCCTGAAGTGGCGTAAAATTAAACTCATGTAATTTTTGTGTTGGGATACATTTGTTAGGAGAAGAAGTGAGGAAGATGAACACTGCAAAAACAAACATCCAAATTACAAATAATTCAAGGGATAATAAGTCCCAGAAGCACCAATTTAAAGCTAATTTTTGAGAAAATAGGTACTGAATGGTGCGTTAAATGGTTGTGCTGGTGGTATGGGAATGACTGTAATGGCGAAAATTATGACAGGTATGACTTAGCTGATGAATTTCATTTGTATTTAGCTCATGAACATATATTCTTGGGGTAGATGAGGAAAAGCTCATGTTTTCCTTCAAACTCTCAATGAGAATACAACTTTTATTCCATTAAAACTACTGATGTGTATAGATACTGAATCAGTATCATCCATGGGTAAACTTTAATAGAATGGTTAAGAGTAGCTGAGTGAATATCTTTAAAGATAGAAAATAGATTCATTAGTATTGGATCACCATTTGTGTGTTTCATTATTAGAACCTATGATAAGTGATCGTGTTGAAATGTCTCAAAATTTACTAATGCCACTAATAGCAAATCAGGGTTTGCCCTCTTCATTGGGAAACAGGCTTATCACCAGTAAAAATGTTGGGTGGTAAGGCCTTACATTTATTAGTGTCTTAACTTAAAGTAATTAGTATCCTCCTATTTCAGTTTTATATATTTATTATATCAGTACATACTCTTCACTCCTCTCTCTTTCGGGGTAGGCTAACCCAAAAATACTTTGGTTTTTCAGAAAACTTTCTACCTTCCATTATTGGCAGATTCAAAAGGGATCATGGTCACAAAATAATTTATTCTTATTTTCCAAGAAGAAAATAAAAAATACATCAAAATTAGTATTATTTGATCCATTAATAGAAGATTTGAAACCATTAATAATTTATGACAGGCACTTCATACTACCTTTTTTCTGGCATTAGTTTTTTAGAAAAGCTGTATGGTAAACAAAAACAATTTATTGAAGGACAAATTTGCAGTGTCGAAACATTTACTGCTAATTTTCGGTGAGCAACACGAGATATCTACACCTTGTTTTATAACTGATTTTTAACTAGAAATAAAAAAATACAAGAGTTGTAAAAAATATGTGCATTATACAATATTTTTCTGAAAATAGGTTTAGACTTGTAGGATAGACATCTTATCCATAACCTCTTCATGTCTCAAGACTGCATAAGTTTGGATGAAGAGTCTGAATTGACAGAACTAGGCAAGGGAGTAAGATAGGGATGCCCATTGCTACCCATTATTTTCCATATGGTTAAATTCAGAGGAAATTATGAAGGAGACAGGCGAAAGACTGGAGAGAAAATAGGTGGGGAACTCTTTAAATCAGATGTGAATGAGCAAGTATTAGTTAGCCAGTCTAGACAATCATTACCTAGGTCATTACAGAATAAGTTTGATAGGTTCTTATAGGATCAGATTTAATCATAAGAAATAAATATATGTAATGAAGTTCCTAAGAAATTCAAAGACCAAGTTTAACATTGAGGGACACAAACTAGAAAGGTAGAACCATTCACGTAATTGGCAAATGTTATGATTTGGGTGATCAGAGTGGTGGTATATTAGAAGATGACTACATTGATGAAAGGCTCCTTAAGTAACGATGTAAATAAAAGGTTAGTAAAAGCTTTATTATTTATTTATCTAAGTCCCTTGAGGTGTAGGAGAGGAGAAGAATGGAAAAAATAAAAAGCACGGAAAGAAAAAAAGATGATTAAGTCTCAGTATGGTGGGGGAGAGAGACAAGGAAGAAATTTGAAGAAGGCAGGATAAGTGTATGCAGGAGATACTTTGAGGCATAGGGATGTTAAAGACTGCAATACGTAGAGAGAAGAATTTTGGTAAAGTGAGGTAGAGGAAGGAAAAGAATAGGTATTTTAAAAGAAATTAACAGATATGGAATGTTTTCAGAGCTAAGTAATGATTAATTTATTATGTAGGTACTAGTAATGATATTATATTATTTAAACATAACAAAACTGTGACTCCTCTCTCCAAATCAGAAGCACAGGTACACCTATCTTTCATACTGCTCTATCCTTATATACCTCCATAAATACTGTATGCCATGCATGCTCTTCTATTCCTGACACTTTAATATTGCTTGCTGTGAGTGGCTCTTCAACCATATTTACCCATTACTTATCTCTGTCTACCCCTTCCTTTCAATGCACTTATATATCTGCCTGTTGAGCTGACTGCTATCGATTCTCACAACATGACAAAACTAGTGGAGCATACTTAATTTATTTTTTCGTATAACTGGCAAATCCAATTCACATTTCAAATGACGGACTCATACGTCACCCCATCTCAGATATTTACCAAAAACATTCCTCAAGTACCTTATTCCTACCACATTTAGATGATATTGGTATATTCAGATATTTGCATCACCCTAAGTCTCACTTCCATAAATACTGCCGCTTTTTCTGCCTATGACAAGCATTTATTTGTCAGATGTTTTCAATTATTAGGTTTTTATAAGTCAGAATGCTTGAGGTCTGTTACTGTTCGGAACATTTTACTGTGACTGATGCGTGTAGAGTAACATGAATAAAAAAGAATTGCATTATTCGTTGTTATCATTAAAACATCCATTAAAAATATTGTGTAAAATATTTTGTCGGCTAATAAATGATATTGTATTGAGTGGTGCATTCCAAGTGTGAAGTAAATCATTTCATTTGGGAAGTTGTTGAGGGAGGTGATGAGATAATGGGTAGTGGGAAGAAATAAATTCATTGGGCAGTTGAGAAACTTCAGTGTTATAAGGGAGACAGTAGACCAAAAAGGTGAGGTATGATAAAACGAATATTGTCTGCAGTTCAAGCCGGTGAACATGAGGTTCAAATTATCTCAATAGTTTCAGCCTCAACTTTGTGGAAGTTCATTTTAATAAATGAAAAAGAAACACTTTGTTCCAATCCACCACTTTATTTCAGGTACGACTAGTTGTGATGCTACGGCGTCATCCTCAGGTACCTGATGATGACGCCGTAGCATCGCAACTAGTCGTACCTGAAATAAAGTGGTGGATTGGAACAAAGTGTTTCTTTTTCATTTATGAGGTTCAAAATCTGTAAGCCTGTATAAAATGCCAACAATGGGCATGACCAGTTGCCAATGTCATTAAATAACTATAAAAGTTCATTCTATTCAGTTTCCTGTGGCCTTGTCATCTCAGTCTTCTGTGACAATACACATTTGTACTTTGAAATGTGTGCCTTTGAATGCCATGTGGATGACTAGTTGAAGTGTATTTAAGGTAATTCAAGAAAAAGTGGAACTACCCTAAAATTTAGATTATATACCTAAGGCAGGATTTAAACCCTCTAGCTTAGCATTAGCATGTTATGTGAACCCGAAGTTATGTTACGCCCATCAGATTAAAATTACTAGGATTAGGTTGAGTATTTTCATGGTATCATATGTAGATCATCATATACCTTAAGACTAGTAACACAAAATGTTATAAAAAGAGATGTTTCAGGCGTGATATGGTGGAATATCATGATTAATTAAAAATAGCAATTTTCCACAAAAATAAAGTTTAATGCGACCGGTTTCAATGTTGCTACATCATCATCAGGCGGTTCACCTGATGATGATGTAGTAACATTGAAACCGGTCGCATTAAACTTTATTTTTGTGGAAAATTGCTATTTTTAATTAAACAAAATGTTATATTGATTTTATAGGGGGGATTATTCTAAAAATTATTGATATCCACAAAATATTGGTTGCATTTTTGGGTTAAATAATACATTCTTTATTCTAAATTCACAAGAAACAACACAATGGCTGTTAGTTTGGCATTTTGTGTGTATCTTCACATGATAAAACACAAATATTTATACTGTTCATGAGAGGAGATTCACCAGCTATGTCTTTTTAATAGTGGTGAGATTACTTACCCCCAGGGCTGCATCTGGCATGAAAACAATGACAGTAAAAAATGTCTATTTTCACCTTTTGCAACAGATCACTCATACTTAACAACTTTACTGCTTACATAGGTCAACTTGCACTTGAACTTATAAATACAAGCAGTTGAGCATAAAATCACTCTATGCAAATAAGTTTTTAGAGCAAGATACAACTGTGATACCAAAATGTTTGCAGATACAGTAATGTGTTGGTCTCCAGGACACTTTATAAAACATCATTACGGGTAGGTATCACATTGCTTCACTGATGTCAACTTTTTTATCCAGACTATGGAAAAAAGAGTGCAACACACCTAGAAGGGGGCCTTTATCAACTGGAGGCTGCAACCAAAACAATATCCCATCCCACACCACCTTCCTCATGACCGAGTACCTGGCCAAGCACAGGTGGTAATGCTGCCCCAGTCACCCTACAGCCCCGATGTGGCACCATTGAACTTCTTTATTCCCAGGAATAAAATGGAGCTTGAAAAGCAACCATTTTGGAACTCTTGAGTAATGTCAAAGAGGCCATGACAAAGTGCCTATACAAAGTCCTCGTTGACACCTTCCAGGAAGTGTACTGCGACTGACAGAGGCACTGGTATCGGTGTCAATGTACATGGGTACTATTTTGAAGAAAGTTAGTATTTTTTACTTTGATCTGCAATAATTTTTTTTCTTGGATCTATTCTACTCATTTTTAGGACAGGCCCTGTAGGTGTTCCAGCTGTAAAAATTAATGGCATTGCGTACACACGTAGACTTGATGTCTTAATTATAATTTTAAATGTATAGTTATTGTTAGTTTTAAAAGTAGTGTACTAGTATTGATTTCATTGACTGAATTTTGGTCTCATTTTATGCATTGCATATATTCAAAATGGATTTCTAATGGAATTTGAGAATTGGTTACAATATATTTGTTTGCAAAAAATCAGCTGTGGGATTGGTCTTCCTCCGTAGGGTTTAAGTTCTCAATATCTTCATTTAGCAGGTTATCAGTCCAAAAATGTATAAAGTCTACCAATGAAATTCATTGAGATTGAGGAATATTCTTAGGCTTATTTCAATCACTTAAGAAAGTATGAATAGTAGAATACATTTTGATTTGAATGTGTTGTCTGATGCTCAGTAACATTTTCGACCCCAGTCCTAACAAAAGTTTTTTTATTTACTTAACAACTGTTAGTGAGGTGAGATTGAGACTTACTCCCTTATTTAAATCCCCTTCCCTTCTTCCACCTAACTGTAACCCTAAATGTTGGGGAATAAGAGGAGACAGCATCTCTTCTAAGATGCAATGGATTATTTTCCACCTCTATCCTCCTGAATGATCCTGAATGTATTATTGCATTTTCATCTATAAAATTTCTCCAAAATTTGAGCTATTACATTTTGTAATAAACTTCCTCAGTTATGGGAGGGTTTAAAGATGCTTTTGGACTCATTTCATCAGCAATGGCCTTATTCTTTTTCTGGTCTAGATCTAACTCTGAAAGAGAATCAACAACCTTAATTGTCAGAATTTTGATATTTGTGTGAGGTTTTTTGCCTCCCATCATATTCAACTTGAAATCTACTTCATGTTCAAAGAACTAAATTTTGAACTTGTTCCCACAATGCACTCCTAGAAAGTCAACAAATTCAGCTGTTTTATCCAAGGATCTTGTATTGCCTTTAGTTTCCAATGACAATTGTCGTGCTCCGTAAATATTACAATAAGGTTGGAAATAACTAGAGATTTCACAAGGATGCAATTGAATGTTGCATTTGACCAAAGGCACTCCTTCAACTATTCATATCCATGAAAAAATGGAACTTAGACCATTGCTACATGTTACCAGCCGACCCTCATAGTAATGGCAGTGAACATAGCTATGACATTACAAACATAGCTGTAGCATAACTATGACATTCAATAAACAGGTTATGCAAATGTGGAAAACTAGGGTATTGCCAAAAGCGCATTAAGCCAATTATTATTATTTAGAAGAATGATCCTTGTGCATGTATACTACTGTTGCATTGATTGAAGAAATTAATTCCGAGAAAATAAATCGGAAGAACCATTACAGCAAAATGAATTCTTAGATTATGCCATTTACACCTCACAAAAGCTTCCACCAGTACATGAAGGAGAACTGTATGTTTATATTTTATGTGAATATCAGTAGTAGTTAAGAGATCATTCAGTTCAGCAGTTTGTTTGTATCTCTGCATAGTTGCCAAAAGAGAAAAGTAAAACCATTAGACAAAATTGTTATGTTCCAGACTATCCATGTGGCATCAGGTGCAAGAATTTGGAATGAATTTGAGAAATTCTCTAGAGGCTGGAAGATACATTGCAAATAGCTGCTATCCCACTCACTCCTTAATTTGTCATAATGCTGAAATCTGCATCATCATTTTCCAACAGCAGGCATGTATTGTCTTGTGCATCTGGATAGACAGCCTCATGCAGAGGAGTTATTTTTACGGTACATTTTCCAAAGTTTTCCTCTCTTGGGTAACATTGGAGTGGCATAAAATAACATTTAGTATGCCAGCTCTTCCCCTCTTAGCAGCTCTGTGCAGAGCAATCCTATCACTAATTTTACTTCTCTGACAAGGGTTTGCTTCTGTATGCATGAGAAAATTCAATAGTATTCTAGAATGCCAAGAAAATGGCTTTGAACTAGGTAGAGGAATCCTTCATATCATTGTTTTTATTAACTTTGGCTCCAGTTTGTCATTTATAATTTGACCACTTTAGTTTGCTACGCCTTCTCCATTATCAGCATCAATACCATTCCCTGCCGACAGTAATGGAGTCACACCCTTCTCATCTGAGTCTTCTGCATCTTTAACTACATTCAACCAAATCTTCACACATTGTGAGTTGTTCTCTTTGAAAATTTCATGAAGTGCAATGCAACCATACCCCAGTGGCATTCATATCTACGGAAGGAAGCTAATGACGAAATGAAAAGAGTCATGATTTATATCAGGGCAAATATCTTGATTAGAAGTTACATCTAATTGCAAGTTGAAACTAAAAAATAGTATGTCAAAATAATAAGTTTTTTTTAAATGATTTGAATTAAAATTATGAAAAATTGATAATTACAACCATATAAATTCTGATAATTGTAGAATTTCATGATGATTAATGAGATGCAAATAAGGGTCTTCTTAAAACATTTGTGAAGCCTAAAATATTGAGTTTATTCTTTACATAGTCTTTTTAGGATACTGGAACAATTATTAATCAGTGATTCAACTATAATATTTATATATATAATACTTCCACAAAGTGAAGCCTGAAACGATAGAATATATATATAATATCTATCATGTGATTCAGCGACAGTTATCCATGCTTTTACTTTGAACATTTATGCTATATAAGGGCTTGATACAATAGCCTTGCAAATAAGTGGATATTTCTTCTTTCTCGTGGCATTTTATAAAGTACGTACATACCTTCCAAATATTTCTGATTACCCACAAGAATGTGAATCAATTAAAATATTTTATTAGGATCTTTAATTTATATCAAATGAAATTTTTAATTATTCATTATTTTTTAGCATTTAATTGGTAATAAATTCAGATTCTGTTTATGGAAAATCCATTCTCATATGGATATCTTCTCATGAGGCTATTTTCACATCTTAGCAAGTTCTGATCTTCAAATAAGGTGGAAACAATAAGGTTTGAGAGTATGTATTATTGACGGAGGGAACGATGCTGTAGGTGAGGGAAGAAATGAGTGATGTGAGAAAGTGATTGATTGATTTGATGAGGAGTCCCAGTGTGACAGCATTTGTAGGCATGACGCCTTATGAATCCTGAAAAGTTCACAAAAAAATTACCATAAATTTATAGAAAAATTATATCCATGTTCAACAAATACATCCTTTTGGACTAGGAACTTTGGATGACAGGTGGGGAAGTGATAAAAAATGTCTACCAATGTATGTATGAGAAGAGGTGTCATAGATTCATTAAGAGCATATGGTGGGGCAGGATAAGGTGAAGAAAGACCAGAAAAATAAAGACAATCAGGTACTATTATTAATTATCTGTGTATATGAGTCCTCACCCATGGACTACAGCCTTTACATGATGGAGGGATGTGTTTTCTGATGATGCATAATGATGTTAATGAGCCTGCAGATGGCATTCCTCTTGGAAGCTGGAACTGCAGTAAATATTCTGATGGTTCCCCTCGATATCTGAGACTGTCGATAGTGACATCTTCTGATGAGGTTGGAAAGGCAGTAGTTTGTAACTGTCCCCAGTCCTCATATTTTTTCATTCGAAGCCATGAATTTGCTCTTTTCTGGAAAATTTTTCTGAGGAAATTCAAGTTATTTTTCCCTCACTGAAAATAATTGATAGATGAAACAATTCAATCATTTGAGTCTCCAAAATAGGCCAGAGAAATTAGGAACCATATCCTAACTATTTTATACATGGACTTGCAGTGATGTAGCCATGATGATAGGAGCATATCAAACTGATGTTATGCGACCCACAAAAAAAAGTTAATCAATACATCAACCTTATGCTAAAACTATACCCTGCTAATGATTCCTTTTTGCTGACACATTCTAAAAGTGTTCTACATGGTACCCTGCGAGCCAATGCTAAGGCACGAGGCAGGGGATGATTACATACCAGGCAAATATCATCAAAAAATAATTTTTTCCTAATTTCCAGTTACAATATATAAATATAAAATTATTTAAATAATGAAGATTGTGATAGCTACAGGTAGATGCACCACGGTATCTTATTATGAAATATGTAGATGTGGCTAGATGAGATAATGATAACAAACTTGGCTATATAGAATGAAAAAAGGGATGCGTTTCTCCCAGCAAGGTCAGATAGAGTTATTCTGATCTTTTATCATTCATAGGAAATATGACATCTTAAATCAATCCATTTGACACTTAATCTCTCTAATTTTATGTGCATGATCTCTTCTACCTAAGTATGAAGGAGCTAATAATACATTTTCAACATCATCACTAAAGAGACCTGCTTCAAATTTATGCAAGAGATTTAATCTGCAAATTAACCTTTCCTTCGTGAGTGATTCCCAACCTAGATCCTCTAATTTTGATACACCACTCAGGTTATCATAACAACTTTTTACAAATCTAGCTCCTCTATGTTGCATGTGATCTAATCTGTAAATCAATCCAACTTCATAATCAGGATCCCATTTCATCACTACCCACAGTTAAAGAGTTTGAGTCCAGAATATCTAAATAATATTCTTTCTTCATTTTGGGTCCAGAAGAGCCAAATGATAAATAAGAAATATATAAGTTCATTTATTTATTATTTATGTATAAAATATATTGATTATGTGGAATGGACTTAAATCTAGATTGACTCGGTGGTTACTCTAATATCTTAGTCCACTAAAAATTATACTTACTTTAAAGCTGTCCATCCTACAGACAGCCATAATGGATATGTAATAATACATAAAATTGGGGGATTTGGTCTGTGTGGCACTTCTTTGGTGCCCTTGAATTAGATAGCATTTTGGCAACCCACCCTCCCACTTGTTTTGGTGTTGTAAAAGGTGGAAGGAGATGATGATGCGAGTAATAATAATAGATTATGGCCTGTTTTTCTTCAAATATATTTGTGGAAATTACAGAAAGCGGTTAGTGATACAATCCATCACATTTATTGTTGACACGCGAGGCTCATTATGGTGAATGAGAAGTTTATAGCATGGCGTTTAGAACTTGTTTTAGTAGAGAAATAAGCCCAGGCGCGTTAGCCGCGGTAGAGTTTGTCATCACTTCTTGGAATTTCCTTTGCAGCTGCGTTCGTGAACTTGTATCCGGTCCGGGAAGAAGGTCCTCCCACACATCTTGCAGGGGACAAGCTGTTGCAGGTGGGACTCCCAAATGGCGTCGAAGGTCGCCTGTCCGTCCACTTCGCCAGTCTCTGAGGGAACAAAAACATTACGTAAACACGATAGCTCTTTTTTCCGGCATGTCCGATTATTTATACTGAACTATGATTAGGCTATTGACCATGCTT
Organism: Hetaerina americana; assembly: GCF_022747635.1. NCBI lineage: Eukaryota > Metazoa > Arthropoda > Insecta > Odonata > Calopterygidae > Hetaerina > Hetaerina americana. Next base: position 89,564,897 of record NW_027286069.1, read on the forward strand.
TCCCCTATTAGCATACAGTGAAAAAAATAAAGCAGGGTTATCGTTAAATTTAACGGTGATAGTCAAATCAGCAAATTTTGGATTTTCGCCACCATTCGCATTAATGCAATGGCTTTCCAGATAAATACCATTCCAACGTTACACGTAACATGAAATGTAACAATAAAATTTTTTAGGCGTTGAAGACTTTATGATAATTAAGTTTTTCTCAAAAATATTTCACTTTTAACGTATCCGCACAATTATAGTGCGATCTTTTTTCTCCAAATTTTACCTTTGATAGTCGCATTCGGGTTATATTCAAGTACTTTAAAAGCGTATCTTGCGCGTCTTCACAATGCGTTTCTGTGAGTCTATCTTAAAACACTATATTGAGGTTGAAAGTAGACATCGATTTTACGACGCTACACTGTATAACTACATTGAATACTGAAAAAGGGATTGAGGGAAAAAAATAAAGGGCAAATTGCAGAAAAGTCACAATGTGTCGTCTTGCCGATACAGAAAAGTGCTTTGAGCGTATTAGCACGCCATTCAGCGTGTCTCTCTACGGATAAATGCTACAAATTGTAAATGATATAGGCGTTCATGTTACAATGCTACATTGTACAAATACACCGGAAAACGTCTTGAGAAGTTTCAAAACAAATCAAGGTAAATTGTGCCGGAGTTTCCTTTCATATACGTTCATTCTAACCTTCTCGGTAAATAGCAGCCTCTACGCCAGTGTTTTTGTTAATATTTTCCAAATGTTTACCCTTAATGAATTTAATGATGGATAACGAAAAGAAAACTGATCACGTTAAGAAAAAGGCTTCTTCTAAACACAAAGTAAAAAAAGAAATTCGACGAAGTTATGCTATGAACTGGAAAACACTCGTAACTCAAGAAATAGGAAAAACATACTATATTCATGCTTCGAAAAAGTATGATGTTCCAGAAGCAATCTTACGCTCATGGTGGAAGCATTTTTTTCTGCATGATGCCAAGCAAGGCATCGCAAGACCTTCGCAACCCATGCGGCAGTGGAGATACATACATTTTACCCTGAAAGCCACCGCTAGGGTGTGCCAGAGGGTGATTACACGTCAGACGACTTTCGGCACAAAATACTTTTCCCCCCTTGCGCGGTCGGATGACGTCATTCTGATCCCTTATCGTTCATTGTAGAAATGTCATCTGTTTTACAATTACTCTCTCATTTAATTTACCTGATCCCTCCTATCAGAGTGCGATGGTGCTAATGATACATATTCAGCATCATCGCTGGAGAGACATCCTTCCGATTAATGCAGATTTAAACTACAGTGTAACCTTCGCTCCGTGAGTGATTCCCAAACTAGTTCGTGTAATAATTTTGATTCACTACTCAATGTGCAAAAAAATAATTCAAATAGACGAAGGAATTTCCAAATATACATAAATTTTAAAAATGCGGTCCGCAACCTCGGGAAATATCTATTGGGTGGCACATTCAGACTTGATCTCTGCTTGAACCATCAAAACTGACCTTGTATTTATCTACCGTGGTTTAAGTGCTTTTCGATGCCTGGGTTTACCTAGAAATCTTGCGATTTGAATGTAATACTTTTTCCATACAGTGTCCTGGGGTTATGGGAGATATGTTGGTAACAATGCATTCATTGCTAAAACTTTGGTTGGCCCTAGTCAGGATCTGATTTCATCTGGATTCCCATCTCATCGCACACTGCTGAATCGACACGGTCTTAGGCAAAGACTCACGCGGCGAGCAAATTATTTTCCTGGAAATCCTTGCGCCAGCACAAGCGACAATCAAAGTTTAGCCATGGCGGACGTGTCCTTTGGTCACATATATCTCTGGAGGCCATTAAGGCCATCAAGATCAAGAATCTTCGAGTTTTTTAATAATGAAGTTGTGCTGCCGGATGCCTGATAATATTCAACCGCGCTCTTTAATGGTTGCTATCGCACTCCTCCTCCATTACGTTCTGCCATGCGTGATCACATTTCTGCGTGGCCAGCATATCAGACTCGAAATTTCATCTTCTGCAGGAGCCTGTTAGTTGTTATCAGCCAAGAGGCGACGGGGACAAGTAAGCCGCTTTGCCAGAGGAGTTCTCTTAGTGCATCATTTGCATATCGCAACTAAAATCTCAAGTAGGAATGTGGAGCATTGCCGTGAATGCGTTCGTGTGTGAAATATAGTCATGCATGCAAGGTATCCTGCATGCTACTGCTAGGGTGTGTGGCAGGGGGTTGATGACACAAAACACTTCAGAATACTTTCCCTCTTAGCGCGGTCGAACGAAGTTATTCTGGTCCCTTATCGTCCGTGGGAATACTGGTATCTTAAATCTGTTCTACACTCAATGTTTCTAATTTTATTTACATGATCTATCCTACCGTAATACGATGGGGTCAACAATACATTTTCAACATCATTGGTAAAGAGACATCCTTCAAAATTTATGCGAGAGATTTAGTCAGTAATTTAACCTTCGCTCCGTGAGTGATTCCAAGCCTAGCTCCTCAAATAATTTTGATACGCTACTCAAACAATTTCATTGTATCTCATGCACTATCAGCATATTTTAAATGAGGCCTACCTAGCGAAAGATAGCATTTCTCTTTAACCATCAGTCACATTTCCCCATTACTCTTCTAATAAATCCTAATTTTTTGTTAGTTTTCCCACATACTACCTTGATCAAAAAGTTCCCGGAATAACCACCGTGTGGCGCTCCCATCGTTCCGATTTGAGTTCTGTTTTTTTTGTTAAATTGGTATATCTGTTGTTGATATTCCCTTTAAATCTTAGTGTCATAACTTGACATTTGCAAAAGTTACGTAGCCAAGAGTACATCTATCTCTGTGTGTGTTGGCGATTTTTTACAATTGCAGAAATGGATTTAAATTTGCAACAACGAACTTGTATTAAATTTTGCGTAAAAAACGGATTTAGTGGCGCACGGACGTTGGAAATGTTGGAAAAGTGTTTCGGCAACGATTCTCTAAAAAAACGGTCGTTTACCAGTGGCACGAGCGGTTCAGAAGTGGTCGTGAGTCAATCGAAGATGATGAACGCAGTGGCAGACCATCGACATCGAAAGTCGGTGAAAAAATTGATAAAGTAAAAGAAATGTTGGTCAATAACCGCAAATTAACCATCAGAGAAATAGCGGAGGACTTGAACATTGCCTATGGATCCGCCCAAGACATTGTGGTTAATGATTTGGGTTTCCGTCGTGTAGCAGCAAAGTTGGTGCTTTGTAGTATTACCCATGCTGCCGTATACAGCCGTATCTTCTGTATACGTTTCAACCCGGAGAGTTCAAAAGTAAGGCTAACGCCTACGTGTTTAATTGAGTCTACACTTTGTATTTCAGTATGTGTGATGCAGTAGGCATTCCTGAGGGAAATATACCGATTCCAAAATATTCACCACAACACACCTTTTCAAGTTTAAATCTAATTTCCAAGTGTCGAAGCAATGATGTAGAGCAACAATAAGGACATCTTCTCAAGATACTGTATCCTAAGGAATACGTATATCTCTGTAAAACTCTCTACCATCGGCAAAAATATCTATCTTACTACTAATCGGGGGTTTATGTCGTTAACATAATGAAAGAATAAAATATGTCCAATAACACTATATATTTTATCTATACCATGGGAGTTTAGTTTACTACGAGGTACTCTGTCAGAAGGATTTTTAATAAAATCTAGAAAAATCTCGTGCACTGGAACATGGTTCTCTCCTGAACCAAAGATATCATGAACAAAAAGCACAAGTTGCCTTTCGGAAACCGTGTTGATTTTTCATCAATAACTCCCAACTATCGAGGCGTCTCACTATCGAACTAGCTAAATTGCTCCATGTCCTTGCATGATATGGATATGAGGGAACTAGGTCTGTGATTGCTTGATTCCTCCCAATCTCCGTTTTTAAATATAGGTGCTACATTAACCATTTTCCAGTCACTGGGAACCTTGTGCTCTACTGGCGTCCCTTGAATTTGATTTCTAGATACGACGCAATTTTCCACCCTAGTCACTTAAATATAGGAGCTTGTATTCGATATGTCCCGGAGAATTCGTTAGGGTTGATATTTTTCAGAAAACTTTCTATTCAATTATATGACAATTTAACTTTGGGCATCGGTTGGAGGGAACGAATTGGTAAGCAATCGGAGATAGTCTTCCCTCAACGAGCAAGTTTCCGCGCCGCACAAAACTAACTTCTAAACATAAGTTTTCACTTATCATTTCTTCATATCTTTCATTAAAGTCCTTGCCATTGACATTTATTTGGGCGTTGGAGTGTTAAAAATAATGTACATTGGAAACTTTCAGTCTCATTTAAATTATGGTATAATCTGCAGGAGATCGTCATCGACGCAAAAATAGGTTGTCGTATTGCACGAAAAGGTAATAAGACTGGCGGAAAGAGTGCCAAGGAGGGAATCTTGTAAACCCATTTTTAGATTTTTGTAATATTAACCTTACTTTGGTTGTACATGTGTGTTTATTGAAAAACGTCATTATTCACCAGTGACGAATGAAAGCACTCATGAATATGCAACCGGACAGATATTGGACGTCCATTTATCTTGTCACGCAACGACATCGTGTAATACGGGAGCCTTCCGCTTAGGGGTTTTGCTTTCTAAACCTCTCCCCTACTTCATAAAAAATGCTATGAATTTAAGTTCGCTTATCATTAAAATTTTCTTAATGGCATTTACTTAGAAAAAAATTCCATGCTTCTTTCTCTTCCTTTGCGTACTCCCTCTCCGCCTCTTTATACGAAAATGACATTTACTTTGCAATTACTACGGTATGGAAGAATTTTGAAATGATAATATATAAATGTTCAAAATGATCCTACTGTGTATGTTTTTCTATATTTTATTTTAGTAGCATGCTTATGTTATTATGCGCTTACTAACTTTTCTTGTATTTTAAATTGTGAGAAATAAAAGCACTAATAAAATATTACTATCAATTCCCTCCTATTTATCCCTTCACTTCTTTTATGACATATTATGAATGACTATGGAACAGATGTTCCCGGAAAAAATTCCATGCTTCTTTCTCTTTATTTGCGTACTCCCTCTCCGCCTCTTTACACGAAAATGACTTTTTATGAATTCCCAAGGGAATGCAAGTCACCGGAACGATGTTCTGCATCGTCGATGGCACCCGTGTCTTCGTTCCATCTCTTCAGACAATGACACCGTTCCAGTACGGTCGAGTAATCCTTTGTGTCCCAGATATCAATAAAGGTTCAGCGATCTAATTCGAATGATTTTTATCCGAATGGAAGGAACGCTGCGTCTTGTCTCGAAGCTCCGGAATCCTCAAAACTCGATAAACGTTGCAATCGAAATAAGATCAGCGTACCAATGGGTAGTATCAATTCAATTCCCATCGATTGGGAATTACGATAAGATTCAGAAGGATCGATTACGGTGATTTACATTAGATCACCCAATTTCATTCTCAGGACTGAAATTAGATGGAAAGGTGATGAGCTTACAATACGCGAGCACCCTTTACGAATGCAATACATAGATGGATGCACTGTACAGTACAAAGGGTACGTTTAGCTTCCACTAGAGCGAGAAGCGTTTTCAATACTTTTAATGGCGTCATTTAGTGTACAATAACAGTGTGTATTTATCCGTTTCTTACATTTACGTGGTTTAATAACCTATCGCAATTGATATTTAATGGATTGAGACCTGCTTTGACGGTGCTGTGGATGTGACAAATGCACGTTCGTGGGTGCGACCGTTCAACTCATTCCTCACATATTTTTACCACCAACAATCCTCTGTCATGGCCGAATTGTCATGTCCTTGCATGTCTTTTGGCGCTTGGCATGTTGATTAATGTATACAAATTGGAAATCGAAACATATTAATAGCGTCATCCTCATATGTGGGATAAAAATGCAGTGAAATGATTTTAAAAAAAACCTCCTAGCGTACCGAATTGAGAAAATGAAAGAAGAATTGAGGTCAATTCTTAGAGCGACACTGAAAAACTATTTTAAAACATGGGATTTTCCCTTTCAAGTTTGTCTTCATTAACAATCCATGTTTGTAAATAAAATTTTAAAGCATTAAGGTTATAGCTATGATTTTTAGGTAGGAGATATGCATTACAGTGGTAACTTTCCCGCAAATTTATTTCAAAAAGAGGGCACACTATGAAAGTGATTTTTGCCACTTAAAAAAAAAATATTTTGGTTATTAGGTGATAAATTAACAAAATAAAATTTACCCCATATAAAGCACTCTTCGAGCCATATTATTATAAAAAGTTTCAAAAAATTCAACTGCTGCCTCACCCAACATTTTTAGACCTTTAAAATGGCTGATTTATTTATTCGGCCATATTTGACTAAATTGTTTCATGGACAAAAACTGAGAAGATTAGAATTTTTGGAAAAAATTACTATTACTATTTTATCCTATTTTTTCTGTCCAATAAGAAAGTGTTAATTTAGTATAAAATGTAATTTGGTTTGTTTTAGTAAAGGCGACCAAAATTAGAAATTCCTGAAGTGAGAATTTTGTCTTTCATATCTTTAGCACTTTTATATAGCTTTTTATTTATATCAATTTTAAAAGAGAGCATTAGTATACTTGCAATCACATTAAAGCTTGTCCCAGTCAAATTTCTGGGCCATAGAAATCGTCGAAATACGCATGTGTGCATTTCTAAAAAGGGTCCCCCTCACAGAGTTCGAAGTAGGAGGAAAATAAAAAAAATCACTTTGCTCGACTAAAACATGGAGCTATTTCTACGATAACGTTAAGTAAAACCAAAAATAGTGCACAATTTGTCATTCAGCCATTTGATGATTCATGTGGAATGGCCCAACGTCAATATGAGTCGCAGGCAGAAAAATAAATATTCTCCTCCGAACAAAATGAACGGAGCGTTGAGGGTTTCCCTTCAATGATTCGTGTTTCAGAAATACCGCATCCGCGCTGGATCGGTGGATATCACAAGGAACAAATGCGGTCGGATGCAACCCAAAGCAGAAAAATTTCGCAGTAGGGTACAAAGACCCTGAAAACTGGTACAACACGGGGAAAACATCACGAGGTGAGACGAAAATGAAGTGGTCTAAGGACAGAAATACAAACTATGCTTTCATGGGGTGCTACTCTGTTCCATTCAATGAGGAATCGAAATTGTTGAACCGCGACAATGACGAGTTCTGATGTCACCACCTTTTCGATTCCCCATTGTTTGTATACATTAGAGCCGGGAATAGCCGTGGCGTCATAACATCGGCATTGTTTTCGAGGAACGGCAATTTCCGAAAAAAAACGAAACCTTATTGAATATCAAACCCTCACAAATATCAATGAAATTTCGATATAACATTTCGGTCGACCGAACAAAACATTTGACGGTAGCGACTTCAAGTATGTATCTCGAAAATCTATCTTAGAAAAATTACAAAATACCTACATTGACTCAGGGGTGGGAAAAGTCACCGAATGTTGGAGATTTAACTAAAAAGTTCTTATTTTCACTTATTCTCAGTTTATTCCGGAATCAATTTCCCCAAACCCAAACGATATCGAAATCATTTCCAGTTTTCTCTCCCCAGTGAAATCACTCGATTACTTGGAATCTCAACCGAGACCGTGATAAGTTGAATATTAATTGAAACTTGATGTAAACTTTGATGTTTTCACAATACGTAGTTTAATTGTATCCAAGTCTACTCGCACCTTCACATCCTTACCAGACGTTGCATGGCAGCTAATTTTTCTGAGTTTTTCAATCAGCTGATTTATTCATTTGCACCTCAAGTGTGTTTATGGCACATTGACCTTGTGTCCAAAATGTTTTCGGTGGAGACGCTTCTTGCCGTGATTTTTGAAATGCGCAAAATGTATCCGTATTTAATTGCGGTATACATTTTTCACTGCCTGAAACATCACGCCGGTGCACATAGCTCTATTCCAAGCTTTTGATTCCCGTCGTGTCCCAATGACATCCACGCGTCGTGCTCTTAACTATGTTTAAAAATGAACTGTGTCCGAAATTCTTGTGCTCATGGTGAAAGTTAAAATAGAAGGGTAAAAACTGGAGCAGGCGGAACAGTTTATCTACCTCGGATTGTGTTCTGGACCATGATGGTGAAAGTGGTTGGGACAGCAGAGGGAGAATGTGTAGGGCAAGGCAGGTTTGACAAGGAGGTGAGAATTAATAGTAGGGACGTCGAGTAAGGAGATTAAGAAAAGGCAAGTGACAAATTTGATACGTAGCGGGGTTTTCTACGGCGCGGAAACTTGGTCGTTGAAACAAGACGATAGGCTTAGATTGGAGACTTTTGAGAGGTGTGGGCGGGGAGAAGGATGGAAAAAGTAAAATGGACGGAAATGAAAACAATCAGGGAAGTGCATGGGCAAGTTAGGGGAGGGGAGAGGATTGTTTGGACAAGTACGAAGGGGTAGGTAAGGGGCCCAATGATTGCGCTCAAGTTATTAGGTATAATTTCTATTCTTGATTCTCATGTTATAGAGAATCGTGAACTTTATCCTTATCCAGGGGCGACCAGACGCTCTGCGAAATGAAACAGGATAAGATGACAGAGTCTTCGCAAATGGGGACGCAAATTTGTTTTGAAAGATTCTCGCAAACCGTGGTCGGTTCTGGCTAATGTGGTTTTATGGTCGACGCTCGACTTTTATGCATGTTTCCCTTTGTCATTTTCGACGTTGTAAAACTCGAGAACAGCCAGCACTTTTTACAAAGAAGTCGTAAAAGTCCAGCATTTCGAATCCTGCCTCGAGAGTTAGCGGAAAAAGTACAACGGATTATGAAAGTTCGGAAATCATTCCGCATCGTTTGATATGAGTTTTATGAATCCTCCGAGACAGTACGGAACACAGTCATATGGTGTACTATATGTCAGTCATATGGTATGTGTCAGTGTCAGTCATATGGTATGGTATGTATTTCAATTTCAAAAATATTTAATGAAATTTCGATCAAATTTAATTACCACGGGGTTTCTGAAATAAGTTGAAATAATTTCAAAAATCGGGTTTAATTTATTTTGAAATTTACTTCACTCTATTTTTTTACCCAAAAGAACCGAGATCTCAATCATGACGAAGTCGTATCAAATATGAAGAGCAACTTTTTAATCTCGTCTTGAGAATGCGGATATAGATGCAAACTGATCTTTCACCTATTTTTTCGTCGTGAGAGTTCGCCTATAAAATGAATCACTTAAATAAAATCTCAATCCACCGCAAGACTGCATTCAAAGCAATTACGGCATGGGCAAAAGGTGAAAACCGCTGGATTTTTTTCATTGCGGGGACCGAAGGTCTAATTAAGGACCCTTGGAGGCTCATTAGACGAAGATTCGAACAACCAGGAATTGGCGAGCCTCGACAATGGCGAATTTTGGACTTCATCTCTTTTCGACCAATACCAAATTTCAAGCGTAAGAATTGAGAATCATCCGAGGCCGTGGCGTCACAATCACGCCATTGTTGCGGGACGGAAATGTCCAGATTCGACTGAATAATCTACCCGAGATAAAAAGAACTCCCTCGAGTCTCCTCGTCCTCTGATATCAACAAAAGGTTGGAAATCGATGCATTTAACCTTCACGGAATCACGATGACTCTGGACGCGAATGGCTGGAACATAGATGGCTGGCGCTTGATTTCGCGGAAGTGGAACAGGTGCCGTTCTCTCTCAACGTTAGGGGGGTGGTAGGTGTGTGTGAGATTACGGGGAGGGCAAGGCCAGGCGACCGAACCCGTCTTTTTTGACCGAGGGGGTGAATGAACCGTGGACATCGATCGTCGGCTCCCTCCACTCTACCCCACAACAACCCTTCTCCTCCCTTCTCCCACACACCACCCCAAACCCCGAGAACCTCTCTCTCTCTCTTTCCACATCCATAACTCCCACTTCGCTTAAGATCCAGTACTGGTTCCCCCCCCCACCCAACCAATGCCATCGCACTCTGGCTAGATGCTGAGCGATATGATAGACCACTACCTTGAGTCCACCCCCCCCCAATCCACCAGAGACGCCAGGAAGTAATCTTCCGCAGTCATTACTAACTCAAAACTTTTGAGCGCACAATCGACCTCCAGAAGACGTGTGACATTCACACTTTAAAAGAGTAGTAAGGAGGGTAGGGTAGTTCCTTTCCACGTGTCACCATTCCGTTTCCCTGTTTGAGACATGTTGCACGAAACTTCATACTGCTTGGGTGCACCTGTGGGGGTGTCAAGGTGAGTGCTCCGGAATCGAACCCGGGCCCTCCGCTCGATAGCCGGACGCTCTACCCACTGAAATTCCTCGCCCCGAAATAATAGTCGGGGATATGGATCTTAAATATGCAAATCGCTCCCGAATTTAGAGGCATGTGATCCAGAGGTCGTCAACCCATGCCGGAGATCTGCACCGCCGGGGGACTTTGTTTTTCCTGCTCCTGCTCATATATATTTGTTTATGACAAGAATTCGATAAAAAATTAATAGTACCTTTATTTTATATCAAGACACATTATATTATTTTTGTACTAAATGTCACCGACATTATAACACAGGTATGAGAGTTGAAACAACACACTACCGGTCTTCGCTGAGTCACTGACAAAATACCAATACCAAGATACCACTTCCCAAATTATTAACATTCCAGTTTTTACCTTTATATGTATAACGTAAAATGTTACAACGACTTTCTGGTAAATATTTCATATTCACCGCTGCACTCAAGGTTCTTGTCTTACATAAGCACTGAAAACACGTACTTAAAACATTATTCTGCATGATATTACCAAAAGGAGCAATCAAAAAGGAAAGCAAAGCAAAAAGGGAAGCAAAAAATCAGCAATGAGTAACATTAATAATATAAATAGGACCTTACTTCCGTGAAAAATTTAGAATCATGGAAAAACATAGCGATTTTGCCAAGGAGCTTCGCAAAAATTCAAACTCAGTCGCTAATTGCTACAGAAATAAACTGGCCCGCTCTTACATGGCTCATTTGAAGAATAAACTAAATCCAAATGAATTAACCAAACTCTATCGACATGATTAAAGGAAGGGAGAGAGAGAAGGGAGGATGTTTTGAAGACTGGAGAAGAGTACTAATGTGCGGAAGGAAGGGAAGGGGATAAGGAGAGGAAGTGGAGGAACTTAGCGACTCCTAGAAGTTGGGCAAGTAGATTAAACATTCTGATGGTGATCGCGAGCAAATTGTGTACGTTATTGGGTAGGGGAACAGCGGGTGAGAAAGCGATGAAGTTTGCACGTGACTGAATTCGAAAAACAAGTGTGGTTGTTCGGGGGCAAACTCAACGCGATATCCTGGAAAATATTATAATGAATAAAAGTCTCAAATCGGACGGAGGAGATTCTTCGTTCGATAATTCATTTCCAACTCCACCAAAGTTATCGACCTTAAAATAAACGGTGACCATATGAAATAATTGATTACTCGGGGGCGATGAACTTGGGACGCCCGTAGATATCACTTCAAAACACTCCGACCGAAAGTGATGAATAATAATTTAACCAATGCCGTCGTAGATTGTGAAAAAGTGACATTGGAAAATAACATATCCGTTAGTTAGTTGTCATAAATTAAAATTTACGAAAGTTAAATTTAAACAAAAGTTGAGGTTTTTCTTGCCAGAGTCATTGCACCAGTTTTTGTAGTCGATAAAGTGATCTGCCAAGTACTTTCACGGAGGACGTTGCCTTGGCAGCCAATGTAAATAATATCATGATCCCAACGTTAAGTAAAATGATTATTGCCGCTTTGAAGTGCTAAATATTATGCGTCATTAAAGTCTCCAAGTGCCTTTAGTAGCCATGCCCGCCATGGAAATTGAATGAGTTATCAGCTTTGGTTATCATACGTAAATATCTCGTCAAGCACGTCAGAAAAAAAGAATAATTAATGCGCTGAACTTTTTTATAAATTAAGTGAAATGCGCGACACAGTTTTTTAAAATCTGAATTAGTTTTTTTAGTTAATGGGTGTATCTGATGTGGTCGTTGAAGTTTCCTTCGTTTGTTCGTTTACTTGTTAAACCTTGCCAATAAAAACTTGTCGTACATAATGAAACTATGCCGGAAAGGACCGCTTTCGAAAACCTAAACTACCGCTATCGTATATATTGCACTTGAAAATTGTTCTCCTTTTGCTGAGATAAAGAGGACCTTGAGCTGTGAAAATATTATTTCTAAATTGAGTCATTATCTTTCATGTGTAATATGTTTGGCCACACAACAAAATCCCGCCAGCATTCACAGGACGCCCAAAAATACATATGTATATGCACATTGCCGCATGCATGGCAATCTCAATAGCACAATAATCTACGCTCATCCTTTTGCTTCAAAGATCAGGTCTCACATTCATGTAACGCTACGCTCCATATTAAAGAGTTCGCTGAATATTTTCACATATTTACTTTGTGTACCTGTCATCGATTCCCTTCTTCCTATAAACGCTTCTTTCGCTATCGCAATTCCTCCCTCATTTTCACCATTTCTATGTCTCTTTACTTCTAAAATGCGTGTACTATCCAGATACCAGAACCGCTGCACCTGGTTGAGTTTATTCCCCCAACTTTAATGCTTGGCTTTGCTTTCCTACTTCTAGAGGATTACTTTTGAACCCTCAATCCGCACATATGCCTCATACATAAAACAACGTATTATATAATGAATGTTTATCATGTATATGCCACATACATATCTATAGCTGTATATATGATTCATGTATCATAGTCTTATACATTTTTGTGAATTTTCTAGGGAGGTACAGGTTGTGGTAATGAAATTGATTGATACGTATCACCAGAAATTCCAGATGGAAACGGCACAGCATATTTTTTTAGGACATTATTTCATTTAAGAAGAATTAATAATAGAAATTCATGAGTAGGCTCCAAAATTGCGCTATTATAAGAACGTCAACTGCATTAATTTCCGAGGATATAAATAAGCGGAACCCAAATCACCTCATTTGATATTAACCGTTCTCACTAGCCTCACGCGTCTTGTCTTGCGAATTGCACGCGAGAGAATGGCCAGGAAAGTTGGGATATTAATTTAAAATAAGAACCCATTAATAATGTATTTGTTAACATATTAATTATTTCCATGCATCTCCTTCCGCTCAAAAGAGAACGGATTTGGTGCGGAATGAGGTAAGTGGTTGTTGGTTTTGGGCAAGGCCGTTTCCCGATTCATTTTTTGCCAGTCAGATAAGAGAGAGAGAGAGAACGCACGCCGTCGCTGGAGGATAATGCCACGATTTTTTTTACAGCGCCGAAAAGAACACGGATTGAACTGAGCGTCTTTCCACGAGGCATATCGTAAAAAAATAATGGAACATTTCTTTTGAGCATCGTAAAAATAATTGGAAAGTCTTGTCATAAAAAAACTGCATGACTTAACATTTACGTGTTCTTAATTATTTTCATTTTTTGCAAACGCTGTACCAAACCGTCAGTCGGGTTGATTAGTATGTTTATGGTATTTTAATAGAATAAAGTAATGATTTATTTGTTTAGTCATCTGCTCTATAAAAACATTAAATAATTGTCACTATCACTCGAAAAAATTAACACATGATAATAAAGTTTCTCATTATATTTAATGCTTTTTTCATTATTGCTCTGAAAAAAATCATTTGATTTCAATGACGGAATGAAAAAAACATAATTCACGGGTGAGACGCGGTAGTAGAGTTCTTCCGCATCCAGACGCAAATAGATTTCGTGTCGATCGCCGTGGGACCGTTGGCTAAGCCTAATTTACGATTCTTATCTATTTCCAAAGAAGTCATTTTATTTCTATCAGATGGCGTTTCCAAGCGCTCACGTAAATTTCATGTATCGGCTTAAATACAATTTCAAGATTAACACGGATCGAATCAACCCCTTTAAAATTACTTCATATAATGAGCATTACTTCAACACATTTCCCAATGATATCTTTGGGTATTTCACAAAAGATATACGGACTTATCCGGACGTCTAAATAGTTGCAAAGACAATCAGTACTGAGTTTATTTGATTGAAATGTCATGAAACACAAGGCAATATATATATATATATATATATATATATATATATATATATATATATATATATATATATATATATATAAATTATAATCGCATTAGGGATCAACGTGTCTTTTGTGCTATAAATTAAAGCAAATTGATTTACTTTCCGTTCACGAGTAAGGAAGAAGACTTTTTTTAAATTTATATAACTATTCCATCAATCAAACTTGTTATTTTTTATTAAAAAATAACACAAAAGTAATGTTTAATGAATAGCAACGTACATAGCAACGTACTGCAAGACATGGTGTCCCGTTTAATCTAATGAGAATAATTGATCATTTAAAAAATACAAGTTGATGAATTCACCAAATTAAGGTTAACATTGTATTTAGATCTCCGTTCAAGTTCAACAAGTATTTTTCTCTGACCTCAGCTAACGTTGAACAACCTATTTAGGAAAAAATTGACTCTTTTTTAAAACTAATCGAGAGATGGGGTGTACTTGTACTTCCCACGCATTTCCGAGTTTCAAATAAAATGCTAAAATGCACAGTACAAAAGTATTTCTTAATATCGATTCAAGATTTCAAATTTCATGCATCGAAATTTCCCAGCGATCGAGGCGTTTTTCGTTCAGTAGCAGTACGTAGGTATTAGTAGAGGCGAGCGAAAGGTCAATGACACTAATAAGGATAGTGAGGGTGATTTGATAGTGATGGGGCATTCATCGGATGGGGGAAGAATGGGTGAAGAGAGAAATCCGGCGTCGGCATTAGCCTACTCTCAACGATATGCACCAAGAGATCACACAGCATGTCTCCGTGCTCGAGTACTCTACTTACTTGACGCTTGAAGTGCTCTCCACGTGACACTCAATTAGGGATATGGATATCACTGAAATTTTTTACCACCGTCAGGATTCGAACACGGCCCCTCATCGTGGGATACCAGTGCAACATTTACCGCACTTAAGCGGTTTTCTTGCCCGTTCAGGGTCCATTCGAACTATTACCCCATTCAAACTCTTATTCGTTTTATTAAACGTTTCCAAGGAATCGAATCAATTTCGAAGTGGATATAAATCGTTGAGGTCTTTTCAATCGAGCTCGAGTTTTGAATCGAGCCAAATTTAGTTCATAAAATTACCGTATTCGTGCATGAAAACTCGTGCACACACAACTGCATCAGCAGGTGACCTTCGTCCATTCTGCTGATCTGATCACACTACTAACGCAACGAGGGCAGGGACTCTCGCAATTCTAACACAAGTGGGGCGCACGCGCGTACACACACACACACACACACACACACACATAAGAGCTTCGACTTAGGTTTTCTCATAAATAATAACTCCTTTTACAAATATTTTTACGAATTTAAAATATTAAAACTCGTGGAATAACTTCTCGTAATATTTTATTAAAATCTGAATTCGTGAAATCGTTCAAAAGAACGCCCAAGATGTGGAAAATGTTCAGGGTTTAGTACCCAGGGCAAGAAAACTGGGTGTTGGTATCTCAGCACCTAGGATACGAATCTCAAGCACCGATAAAACCAAATCACTTTTTTATAAGTATATTACATTATCGGTAATGTTAACGCATTGGCGATAATGCGTAATCGACAGACATCCTTTGGTGCGGAGGGTGGATAAAATCTTGAACTAAAAGTCTGAAAGCCACATCTCTTGGGTGAAAGCATCTCTTGGACAAGCATTATTTTTTCTGGAATGGCGAAAACCAAGCTGAAAACCCATCTGAAAAAGAAGCTCGGCATTGGTACCTAGGGTGGGAAAACTAGGTAATGGTACCTCTATTCCAGTACGCATAGCAGGAATCCTAGGAACTCGTAGCTTACGCAAGAACCCTGGATATTTCTCGGTACTTGGATATTACATGTAACGACCCTTGAAATTATATATCGTGTATTTTTTCGAATTAATCGGAGGAAACAATTGTGGAAAACACAACCTTAACGGAGGCGAATCTTCAAATTTGCATTTTTTTCTTTAAATTGATCTCTGGACATTGTTTCTACAACGCGGCATGTCCTAATTAATGTTATACTATAGAGCACATTTGCTTGTTTTAATTTTTAAAGTTTTCGCAGCTATTTTAAACGCCCCACTTTGCAGAAGTTTCCCTGCGTTGCCCTTCATGCCTCAATTCCCTAGTTTTTCCTCACTAGATGGCATCTGTTGCATTTATTTCGTTCATTAACTGTAGCATGTATACTTGACTAATTTATAACCTTCTTTCAGCGCTATGTTTCGAGGATACTATCCCCCTAACTCTGAATTTTAATGTACATTACAACTTGAAATTTTACGAGGAATGTTTCCCACAAATAGTTCGATTTGGTTCGATATCAATGAATGCGTTTATAATTTGAGTAGGTTTCCCACTGGGGACCGTAATACCACCGATCCTAAACTGTATTTTCATTAAATATATTCCCAAAACAGAGCTCACTATATTATTTATTTTTGGTGACGATACAACTATACACTCCTCTCATAACGTAGCTCAGATTTGATAAAAAGTGCAGAAACGCCTCTATTTCTTCGCCAAATTGATACTCAAATGGAAAATTACAGCTAATCCCAAGATATGTCAAGAAGTCATATTTTTGCACCACAAATAAAATATAACACCTATATACGCCCCACCCCCTCTCTCTTAAAAAAACGATCCTATTCCAGAATGCACCACATAAAATTTGAACGTGTCAACTTTAACGAGTACAAGCTAAAATTAGCCGTCACTTCAGTAATTTTACGAAGGGAATTCGAAAAGTAAGGGCCATTTGGTCATAACAAATATATTCATTAGGAAAAGTTTTTGATTGCGGTTTAAGTTTCCTGAAAGCGTACCTCACATTTCTATATAATCGCCTTTTACTTCTAAGCACTTTTCATTACGATGTACCAGATTCATTTATACCTCAGCATAGCAGAACTTTCTTCGTCTTACTCGCCAATATATCAAGACCTCAACCTCCGTTCCATTACAGGTACCACATGGTTTCACAGAAATAAACGAATTCAATAACTTCGCCAATTTTTATCCGTATCGTCGTGGAAGCCCTCAGTTTTCACTCTAAAATTAGATGAAACCAAGATCCTCTCGTCCATACCGTATGGACATTTACATGTATCATTCATGACAAATTAAACCCACCAAGCAAAATAATTTAGTCCTGTAATAAGTTTCCCGTTGCTAAAACTAAAGTTACAATCCATCCGCCCTTGACACATTTAGTCGATATATTTGACCCATTCATTACTTTTCCTTCGACCAATTCCTTCGATAACGATCAATAATTAATCCTCCTCGTATATTATCCCTCTCAGAGCCGGATTAATGTGGACAATTCACCAACGATAAGTCATTAGGACCAACCTATCCAAGCATAAACTAGTACTTCACATACACCAATTTTAAGTCCACCATATAACACGCAAACGTCCCACCTATCATAATCAACACAAAATTCCTCTTCAATGATCCCGTTTAAAATGTCATCCGTATGAAGCCACCTCTTAAGGAATGCTAATGAGGAGAAGACAGGGCAATCTGAACGTCGGCCTGACAATTTGAAGGAGAAAATGAATGAAGACTTACTCCAGAATATGCAAAGCGTTAGGTTTTGATTCGTCCGAAACCATTCGCAGGTGAATCTGGCGGTGAAGTAGTACTATTGGCTACCGAATGATCCGGCATCGAAGTTCAGTTTGGATTCTGGTGGCGGAGACAGTGTACTCGCATTGTTGGCTCACCCCCTTTTTTGCAGCGAAGACTAAGAGTGACTGCGAAAATTGATAGGCTGTTCCCATGGTCAGGGGCGAAAAAACAGGTGGGCGTGAATTATTGAAGTCCCACAGGGCTCCATGTGATGGCGTCTCTAATTTCTCATAGCATTTCCGCAAAATAACAGGAAATAAAAAAGGATTGGACAAAAAATAATTGTAACAGTTACCTCTATAATTATTTCCCGTGCATAAATCACTAGAAATCGAATTGAACTACTAAACATCAGTCATTCGGTTATACACAAATTACGAAAAAGCAGTGATTCCAGACTCATGCCGAACAGCAAGGCGGTTTTCAAATGAAGTATGAAATGCAGTAGAAGTAGGGGTGGAAACCAACAGCCGCAGTCATGTTCGCCATTATGGAAAGGAGGGTAATTAGGTGGAAGCACATTTTTTAGGGAATGGGGGAAGAATGAGAGAAGAGAGGAACCCGGGATTGTCATTAGCCTACTCTCGACGAAAGGCGCCAAAGCGCCGAAAGGCGAAAGGCGCCACACACAATCAAACGTCTCACCCGGTGGCTGGCATATTCCATATGAAGCGCTCTCCACATCGAACCCAGGTGGGGATCGGTTTACTACCGAACAATTCGTCCACCGACGGGATTCGAACGCGGCCCATCGATGTGGAAAGCAAGTAAAATAGTCACCGAACCAAATCGATCCCTTGAAAGAACTAGCTTATCTTGGCAAACCAAGACATCGGCACTCTGCCACAAAATTTCGCACGGAAATATATAATATCAAATAAAAAAAATAGATAGAAAAACTAAGAGCAAGAGGAAATAAGAAAAGAAATTAGGCCATGAAATTTCGGTCAGACTGAATAGAGTCACAATTACTCTACCTGTGAATCGTATCTCGGGCTTCTGGGGCTCCGGGCGCCTCCTCTCCGGAGGAAGCCTCTCGTTCTCCGCCCTCCACTTCTTGAGGCACTGGGGCTCGTGGATGGCTATGGACTTGGTCCCGAACTGCTTCCCGCAGAGGTAGCACAGCACCACCGGGGGCCTACCAGGGGTCCCCGGCCCGGGCCGCGGGGAGACCGATGGCGGCGGCGGCGGTGGGGCCTTGGCTGACTGGGAGGCCTCCGGGGTCGCCTCCCCGCCCCTCCGCGGCTCCGGCTTCCTCTGCCCCGGTGGAAGTTTGTCGTTCTCAGTCCTCCACTTTGCGAGGCACTGCGGTTCGTGGATGCCGATCGACTTGGAGCCGAACTCCCTGCCGCAGATGTAGCAGGGCATTATGGGACGCCTCGGGCTCTGCTGCGGGGGCGAACTGACCGAGCTGCTGCTACCGGGGTCATCCTCGGGCTGGGCACCCTTCTGGAAGGATTAATGAGCCAGGGGTGGGTGAGTGTCAGGGGTGACATTGTCATCGTCGCTCTTATCATTATAATTTTCTCCTCAATCGCTTTTACATCTACCCCCAGTCCCAGGCAGCGATTGCCATTTTTCTCCCGCGGTACCGACCGAAAGGAGGAAGGCTGTCCTGCGTATAAGAATCCCGTAAATCAACGTCAACTCTTTCAACCGCAACGTCCTGTGAACGTTCATTTTTAATCAAGAAAAGCTGCATTTTCTTTTTTTTATTCTCTCAGCAACACCCTGTGCTAGGCACGGAAATTGGATGGAAAATAGAGCATTATTCGGCGGAAGAGGGACATGGTGGTAATCGATGAGGTTTTTTCCCTCTGGGAAATTCCTTTTAGCGCCTACTGCGACTGTTAACAATTATTCACAGGGAGCATACTTCGGTCCCGAGCCGTGCTTCACACGTCTCCGCGTCCGAATCATTAAAATAAAATATAGATTTTCGTTGTATACGAATACTTACAGATCCTACCATGCAGGCTGCTAAGAGGGCGGGTGGCAGGGAGTGTTAGTTCGACATTCATTGGAGTAATTGGGTATGGATGGCATTCTTGAAGTCCAGTTTGACGTAAATTATGTTTCCCGCTGTCGTTCTGTTGAATGGTTGGAAGGAAAAATATTCCTGCATGGCCTCCACGTTCACCCTCCTCGTTCAACCTCCAGGATCATGTGTACGATATGTGCTTCCGCTGCCAGCTGACATAACCGACTCAAGAAACAGGATTGAAGCAGTTGTTGCAGCAGTTACTCTTGACAGACTGATCAAGGTTTGGGAAGTACTCGCCTATCGCCTCGATGTGAGCTCACACTGAACACTTGTAGGAAAAACTATTTGCATTGCTCTTTCATTTGATTAATAGTTAATAATTGTAAGTTAAATTAATACACATTGCAAAGCCGTCAAAATCCAGATATTCATATTGAAACACCATGTGCATATATTTATTTTAATCGATTCCACCTAATCGTTTAAAATTACCAATCTTCCAAAAACCAAATATATCTGATTTAAAAAAAATTCAAATTTTAATTATAACTACTGCAATATATATTTATAATATTTTTGGGGTTAAAAGATAACCCTGATGAATTTTCTAATGGAACTCATGTGAACGTTTACAACACAAGGAATAAAATTAAAATGAATATCACAGGCTATCCAAAAGGTAACAGCACACATATTCGCGGGCACAAAGCTTTTCAACGAGTCGCCAGTGACGGCAAGGACACTGAGCAATGAACATGCAAAGCATAAGTAGAAGTCGTTTTCCAAACCCTTTTTACTCAGTTCAGGAGTTGGCATCATAAATCATATTTGAATGACCCAATGGTGGTCTGATTGTGAGTTTGTCTCTATTACATAAATGTCACACACACATATAAAGGTATTCACCTTTGACAATATCCAGTTTGGTTGTACCATTAACAGACAAATGAAGTATTATCAATATTGCAGTCTTCTCTTCAACACCAGCTCAAGTGAAAGTCGACCCTCTATCCCTTTATCCCTATACCCCTTTCTCCCATCCTACGAGTATTTAAGGCTCCGCCATTGGCCATTCCCGCTGTTCAACTTCTTTCCTCCATTCTTCGCCATGCTCATATCTCAGAAGTCTTTAATCTTCGCTAACCTTCTTCTCTATAAGACCCAGTTTTAAATCCATATGGCATCCATGTGGACATTTTTAAATAGAAAGCTAAATTTTAAAACGGGGGCTTTGACTCCCTTATTCCTCTAATGCTCTGCAAGAAGTACTCGCAAAAAGTAACCTCATCACCAACCAAGATTTTTTTGAAAACCCACCATTGCCAAACACGGACTCGAAATATCGCAATATCATTTTTCCCAGCGTGATAATCTCCCATTATAGCATTTCGATCCTGTCTCTTATCATCCTCAGGGACCAATTGATAAGGACCATCCGAAACCTACTTCATCAACCTGATAAAGAACAGCTATTAACAATTTTCCACAAGAGAAGTTTAACTGTATGACCGGGTTTCGATGTATCACATCATCTTCAAGTAACAGAATGGATTCAAGCTCTTGACTTTCATTAAACTTGAATTCATTTTGTTACTTGAAGATGATTTAATACATCGAAAATTGGTTGTAAAATTAAACTATTCTTGTAGAAAATTGTTACTATCTGTCTTTTATCATGTTGAAATTCCACCACATCAAGCCTGAAACTATTCAATCTGTTCACCGACCTATAATAAGTGGACTACCTATGATAATAAAATGTCTACGCCAATAATATTTATGCGGCATTTAACTTGAAGTCGTACATTAGAACGTATGAAACCGTTAGGACCATAAACATTGACATTTGAGGCAAGAGGATGAGCATAGGTGAGAGGCTTTTTAGATGTGTATGGAGAAGGATTGAGAAAGTTAGTTGAACCGAATGAAAGACGAAAGTTAAATTTTAAAACATGTTGGGCAAAGT
Organism: Hetaerina americana; assembly: GCF_022747635.1. Lineage (NCBI taxonomy): Eukaryota > Metazoa > Arthropoda > Insecta > Odonata > Calopterygidae > Hetaerina > Hetaerina americana. The sequence continues at coordinate 89,586,609 of NW_027286069.1, forward strand.
GATGAATTTGCGGAGAAAATCCGAAAACGGCAGAACAAGTGTGTGTAGGAAATATTGAGAGGTAGGTTAGGTTGTTGACGGCCATGTTAGGAGGGAAAATACAGTTCAAACGGAGAAGATAAAGGAAGAGAACAGTCTTTTTGGACGGCATGAATGTAGATTGAAGGTACGAAGACCTTAAGAAGAAAATAATATAGGTTAAACAAGAGGAATTTCACGCCACACGTATTATACATGGTAGGTACGTATTCATTGTATGACGCCCGAAACCTATTATTAGTAGCCTTTGATTGGTTCGTGGTGAAGGGGATAAATAATATGAATTTTTTTAGAGGCGTTCCTTTCACAAAGTAGAAAACCGCAGGAAAACGGCAACGCAGAATAAGAGCCGGTGGTCGTTTGCGTGCGCACTATGGAGTCGGAGGTGTTTTTATCCACCCACGCGCGATGAATGCCCGAGAAGGAACTTGATGGGGCTTCGATATGCGGATAAAAAGCCGCGCCGATACGACCGGGGAAGGGTGGATGCCGCCGAAAGAGATGATCCCCTCGGAGGACATTGAAAGCTTATTTATTTTTTTTTTAATTTTTTTGAAACTTAAATGGAGAGGTGTTTAGTTATATATATATTTATATGCGTAGCCTCGCGGCCAGGCGAAGGAAAACAAAACCTTTCCGATTGGGCTGGGACTCGCTCTCGAAATAATTTACGATTATTTCTCCCCTAATCATCGGATCGTGCAAAAGATTCCTAAAGCTATGGGTCGAAATATGCATTCGGAGAGTAAGTTTAATTTCAAGAAATGAGAAATTATAATATTTTTAACGTTTGAATGGCATCCCTAAGTTTATGTTGCAAGTATTCACTTAATAAGCCCAGAAATAACTCAGAAACCAGGATAATACCTCAAATCAGCGTATAAAACAGTCGCGATTTTAGGTCTCCATTTTTACTTCAACTGATAACTTACGGTGTAAGAAAGCCGACAAAAAAATAAGCATATCTAACGTTTGTATCTTCCAAAAGTATTTAAACCAATAATTATTATGATTATACAGGAGAATATTGTCGACTGGAGGGCTCGGGTTCGATTCCGGTGGACTCCTCTGGGAACTCTCGGCTTCACACAAGCAGTGTGATCCAATCTCCTTGGGGGAACAAAAACCACAGGCGGCATAGGAAAAGGAACAGATCCCCCTTATAAGGTACCCTATTCAAGTGCTAAACTCACACACCGTTGAGATAAGTGCGAGATATATCTCTATATCATTCTCTACAATACCCTTCAATATCAATGGGAGATGTCTTGGTCTGAAATAAGATAAAGGGGAGCGAAACCTTTTGGGAATATAATGAACTTGGGTGAAAAGATGGGGAGGACGCTGACAACTTTCGCACGAAGAAAAATTATGAAGATATTAAGAAAGCACCGATGATTCCGAAAGGGAAGGCGCTTTGGGTAATGAAGGCAAGCGGGCAGGAAATAGGTATTCTCATGTAGCTCAATTATATTAGGTGCACTCGACGTGAAAAAAATAAACCTGAAGAGAAAATTTCATACACGGATTATAGTTTTATCATGTATACTCATATACATATAACATATATTTGAATGCTTGATTCTTGAGCAAAATAAATCCAAGCGCTTGAGAAAGTATCGAAGAGACAAGAAACCTGTGGAAGACCACCAAAATACGCTTCGCATAATCACAGATTTTTTCATTCCTAATATCGACTATAAGCCACTGCACATGTGTTTATGCCGGAATTGCTCAGATTTACTGAGATTTTAAGAGGGAAAATGCAACTGAGGCTAATTTTAGTTTGTGGAAATATGCGACAGTGATAAAAGTTAGTTTTCCACAGAATTAATTGCTTATCGCGCATTAATGTGCGCATGCATATTCTTGAGGTGAAATATTTTGTACCTGAAGACAATTCACGTGGATTGAATCGCGTAGTACGTAATAAATTCTATTGAAATTGCAACAAATTTTCATCATTGTCATAATAGTGATTTTTAAAAATGACGACTTGCGTTAGCAACGGGGTCTATTTTGGATTCATCATTAAACAATAAAATAACTTTACCTACATATTATCATTTACATTAGTGAGCAGATTACGAATATAATCACAGTTGATACTGGACTTCCATTATTTTTTATTAGTCTTTTGAATTTGAGAACATTTCCACATTCTCTCGATGGGATTTGATAGTAGAGTTGGCTCTATTTCAAAATATTACTTCAAATAATGAAGGGACAAGTTTGATACTCCTTGGAGTCAGAAATCATGGCACATAAGGAAAATACGTCCTGAAAACACAATGCGTTCTGCATAAACATTGAAGTTAGACATTCTATGGACTTTATCCTCGGTTACAATTTGAATGAGTGAAAGTGAGATTAGTTACGCAATATTACGGTGTGAAAACAACGGGTTTCCACAAACTCATTTATGTCACTTTCGATGGAGAACGACGAACATACCAGATAAACTACGTCCACATCATCATCTGAGCATCGGAGTTTGTAAGATTTGACAAGTGTTTATCTGATACGATGCTTGTTATTCAAATATTATTCCTTTCGCGAATTCCAAGTAGTTCCGATGAAGTAGGGGGCTATATTTCCCAGTTTGCTTTAGCAGCCAGGGAGTTGTGAAGAAGGTGAGGTAGGGACAAGGAATTTACGACGCTTCCTCGGGGCCACGCGACGAGGGGTCCTCAGATTTTGAGGGGTACTCATTTCAATTTGCGGGATCTATTCTACCCTGACCCCCATTAAGGTGTCCGTGACCAGATTCAGCAAAGGCATCGAAAAGACTGTTTTGGCATTTTTGATCAATGCACCAGAGCTGAGAATTTATGGTATATATATATATATATATATATATATATATATATACCAATAATAAAGTAAATATATATATACAAATAATAATATATATATATATATTACCGGCACATAGCATATATATGCATATGCATATATATATATATATTACCGGCACATATATATATATATATATATATATATATGCGTGTGTATATACCATACACACGCATAGACACAGTAATTAACCCGAAGGTCGGTTTGGTTGTGACGGTAGAGTTCACCCAGTACTAAGCCCGACGGGATGTGAAATTTGCACATTAGGGGGGCCAGTTCCTTTCCATGTGCCGGTAATTGTTTCCCGGGCAGATCTGGTACCCGAAAAATCACACAGCAGGTGGAGCTGCGGGTACCCAGATACTTGCCCGGGAATCGAACCCAGGACCCTCCAGTCAGAAGTCCAACGCTCTACCCCCTGGACTACCGCGACCCACATATATAAATACAGTTATTTATATTTATACACATTATATATATATATATATATATATATATATATATATATATATATATATATATATATATATATATATATATATATATATATATAAATGATATATATGCCACTAAATGCAATCCTCTAATTATTTCGTGACTACTCACCTGGTAAGACATTTCGGAGCACGTATTCTGAACAGAGAAAGGCATTTTTAAACTTTTCCAGTTCTTCCAAACGTACGAACCTAATGACCTACACTCAATTTCCCCGGACATCAGAATGATCTGGGTGACACAGTTCACTGGCTCCACGCACCTCAATTCCCGCAGATGACTGTCATTCAGCGGGCCGTAATGTATATGTCGCGTGCACTTCCGCGACGAACAACCGCCACCCGTCAGGTGGAACTTGGAGCAAGTCGGGACTTCTCGACGCTTATTCCCGTTTCCTCTCCATTACTTCAGGCGTTCTAATCCCTTTTTGGGGGTCTAATGGATAAGTTTTGGGTCGTGCGTAATGAGGTCCGAAATGAAAACACGAGGACTAAACAAATAATCGACTGTGTGTAGGCCTTCATATTAAATTAACAATGTATTTGAAGGGAAAATATTTAAGATTTGTCATATGCATATGAACTTACTGTTACCGGTCGAAGAGCTCGCAAAACGAAATTTGTCTCCCACCTTTCTCATTGCCCGCAAGGAGAAAGGTGGGAGACACTCATGATAAAAGAGGCACATGGACCACACAGGAGAGTGAAACCCATACGAGAATAGAGTCTTCGTGGGCACACCCCCCTTCTTCAGCGGAGAGAACTGAAGAAGGTGGTTCTTATTCCTCTTCAACCAGTTTCCTTCGCTGAAGAACGTGGTTGTGCCACCGAAAATTCAATTCTCGTGTTGAGTTCCTCGAAAGTTTGCATGCTCATTTTTGTGTTCTTGTGTATATCACATTTATGACCATAATTATACATGCATTCACCATCGAGAACATATTTTCATGCTTTCATTCGAAGTATGCCTAACTATGTTATTATTTAATGTTTTGATCGTGCCTTCCCCATCAAAATTTAACACAAAGTTAGACCGCATTTTGAGTTTTTTTCTCAGGTAGAAATGATTATTGTTGACAAGGCCACACGAGCGTTTGCATAATTTACCACTTCAATCGATCACACGGTGGTAAAGAGTCTTGAATGGCGGGAGTGTACAAACAGAAGTCGAAGGACTTTTCCAAGGTCCCCAACTCAGTCCTCGATAGCTCACGCATACGAGATAGATAGATACAAAATGACGCGATAGAGAAACTCAACAGATCGGACACATTTTTAAAGGACTTCCACAATATTTGCAAAAATCGAAAATAATTTCTTATTCCTTCTATTCATTTCAGTTCAAGTTTTTTTTTACATTTGAACATTCCGGGATTTTTCTACCTAAAAAGATTCTCCAATACCGAATCATGTCATATTTAACAAGACGATTTCCGCCATTAATTTTAAAATTCCATAAAAGTTTAAGTTTAATATTTCCCGACGCCCATCTCTCTTCTCTGAATATTCCTGGAACTTAATAGTTTGATTCCATTTTATTTTTCCCTTTCTTCTGCACACCACAATTCAAAATCCTCCAACCCACGCTTGTCCTCAAGTCTCAATGACCAAGTTTCCGATCCACACAAAGCTATACCCATATCAAAGTTTTAATTTGCCTTTTCTTTACCTCTTTCCTAAGGATACCTACAATCAACTCCCATCCCTTTGTAAACGCAATGGAACTCTTCTTTTAACATCCTCATCACTCTGCCTACCTTCTAAAACCCTTCCTTAAAAGGTTAATAAATAGTAAACTCCTTGTACAGCCATTTTTACTTAATAGCCTTGTTATTAATAAAAAATTACCAACATTTTAGGAGCAAAAATAAACTACTAAAATGAGGAAAATGGTAGTTTTTACTCTGATTTATTGATGATATGAAGGAATCTAAGGTCTATTTTAAATAATATGTCCAAAACTTTGTAATCATTGGACGCATTACGATTCCACGTTCTTACTAATCCAAGCTGTCACGAGCAAAATTGTTTGTATTGTCGGATATGCGAATAACGAGATTCTTTTTTTTCGCGTGATCCTTTTGGAAGCTTCTTTTCATTTTGAAACAACAAAGTTTTGAACGACGCAGGAAATTCTTGCTCCTCAAGATTAGAAAGCCTCTAAAAGAGACGAGGACGTCAAGGAAAGAAGAAGGTTCCTATATGAGAATCTATGAATACTTTAATCGAATACCTCTTTCCCAAATGACGGATGGGGTGACAGCCAACAACAACGAAAAAAAAACATTCACCTAGTCAGACGCGTGCCTTGCACCGAAGGGCTGTGGGAATCTTTAAGAAATAAGTTCGTCGCTGACCTTGGACCTAACTAAATCAGGTTAAATACGGCCGAAGGTATAAAACAGGTTGAAGAAATCAGTCTCGTTTTCCATAAGACTAGCTAATTCGTGAAAATTGAGATTAAACATCATATTTCATACTTTCAAATCCTCCAAGGATAAAAGTTTGTACAAGAAATGAACATCTCGATTTGATAATGGAAAATCGATGAGGCGGGAGGAAAAAGGTAATTTTTCACGGCTGAAATGACGCTTGAATGGGACTTAAATCGCATGACGGCCATCTTAGATCACAGTACCCAGTCGGTTATTTAGCGAAATAGACCCATGCCGAAACTGAATACGTTTCGCGTCCACAATGAATAATTCAGTCGGCAATTGTTCCCGTAGTCACGGACCGCATAAAAATTTGCGGCCCAGGCGAACTTTTCGCCGTTTTTATTTCCTTTCGACCCATATTTCGTGCTGAGGCGATTAATTGAATCATCCGCGAGCTATTTCCAAGTTAGAATTTGGAAACAGAAATTTTGTTCGCTCATTATATTTTACTGCGTCATTAAATTTGAAAATAGAAATTTAATGCGGTCGTAAGAAATTTAATCGTGTTTTTACTTCGCCGTTAAATTCAAATTATAGGGCCTTTCGAATTACAGCGGAGAGAATTATTATGTGCTACACACACTGTAAAAGAGAAAATGAGAACCATCCGCCTGAATTATAGCAACACGTACCAAACGTGGCACCTCATTTGTTTGCAGTTTGCGCGTTGCAATGTGATCTTTTATCGCTTCAATATTCCACGCGAACAAACGAGAAATCGAAAATAAATGCATGCAAAGTTTGGCTATCTTTTTCGGCCTGTCTAAGGGAATAATGCCCCGATAACCCTGACGAAGATAATCAGTTCCCTGAGAAGCAATAACTCTCTGCCTTATCTGTAGAGAGCAGCATCATCATAGAAGGTCATGAAAAGAGAAAAGGATATGAGGAGAATCAAAAGGAAACGATGGCTGTAAATAACTTCCATTACATCACCTCTGCTCTCGGCGGTTCCCCATGGTAACCTTAACAATACTCCCACGGACAAAATCTAAGTAATGGATGACGTAATCATGCGATCGGATAGCAATCACATTCTTCATGCATAACACCAAACTGGTATCCTTGTTCCTTGCTTGGTTTTCAATGGAAATTTTCCGAATTTGATCATTGCCATGATCTCATGAGCTATCCTTGCTGCTACTAGCCATTTTTTAATGTAAAAGGCATAAGGAAGATTCGCCTTTCAGACGTCTTGGGTATCGCGGGTGTCTGCATATTCCAATATTGCTAAGGACATAGAGACCATAATCAGAGCGGCCAGCGATCCTTGAATTCTTTAAAATCGAGAATGGGAAACATCTTCAAAAAAATACCCTTGAAAAACCTGGAATGGACCAGCAAAGCCTGGAATTTTAGAGAATTAATGTTATTTAACCAGAATATATATATATATATATATATATATATATATATATATATATATATATATATATATCTGAAGACGACAGCCGTGCTGTCGAAACGTAAAATAACAAATTGTGAGTGTCCTTTCTTTGTGTCTCTATATTCTAAAAATCTACATCTGTGTTTATATATATATATATATATATATATATATATATATATATATATATATATATATATATATATATAGATTTGCGGACAGTAAAAGGAAAACTAACTTCCGTTTGAATTTAACACGAATGAGTAATGTACCTTAATTTTTTTTTAGAAAATATCGACAATCAATGTGTCGTGCATTTCAAACGAAGGTAAAGAATTTGCTCGTCAAATTTGTGCAACTACATCAAAGGTGCATTCGTGCAGTTAATCGGTCTACCGGTGTGTCGCGGCACGAAAACAACTGCCTAACTACCGCTGCACTACACGTGAGTAGTAATCGATAGAAACTTATTTGAGTGCGAACGCCACGGTAGATAAAAATGCTTCATAAGAATGATTCTTTTACAATAACAACACGTACGTGCCTAGTGCCCACTGATATTATTCTGTATAATGGCACAGGTATAGAATATTACCCGATTAAATGAAATAATTTACAACTCTTGCATCATTGCGCTAATAATCAGTCGATTTTCAAGGAAGTATCGATTCCTAGCGGCGTCATGGTGAATTAATTCAAAGGTGACTTTATTCAAAGTCGTAATGAGATTGCAACGAAATTCGTTAACGTATTTGTGATCCACAAATGCCAATAATTAAAAACGCAATAGCATTCATCTAGATACTTAAAAAAGGTAAAAAAAACCAATGCAGGGCTCAAGCACTACTGAAAGAAGTATTTTTATTGAGTAAACACATCATATTTTAAAACTTTTTTTATTGATTCATTATCTGTCCATGAAGCAAGGTTGAATCCTGAAATATTAGCGCTCATAGGTTTAAAATTTTTGAGTTGGATTACAATGGGGAAACGAGGTGTGGTAGCACAAAAACTTGTAAAATGAATATTTATCCTTGAAAACCTGGACACAGAAATGATGTAATTGCTGGCCACCCTGTCATATCCCGACGTATTTGTTTTTATTAAATTTGGTCAACCCAGGATGACATACACTAACTTTCACTTAATCATTTCAATTAACAACGAAAAAGGTGACTCTATGACTCTTACTTGAGATCTTACAGTGAGAATTGAATTCTGAAAATACAAAAGTTGGTTTAACTGTAACACCTACTTAATTAATGAAAGCCCGCAGCGGGAACAAGCAACACCAAGGGTTTTGGAACGTAACCCTGAACCGAATGTGTGCCAGTACTTTAAATTTAGAACGACGGCTCCCGCTTTATTATATATTTCATCCATAACTTTACAACTATAAATATATATCCCAAGTATAGCATTAATATCTAATAAGCGGATACTCCGTACAAGGTGTATGACTGACGAATGAAATATTCGAGGGATGTTTGTGGAATAAATATGGAGAGATTGCAATGAGAAAGGAGTGTTTTCATGATTAAGGTAAAACAACAATTAAATCCGACGATGATCTCATAAACTTTTAAAATATTTGGATCATATTTAACTTTCGAATTTTTATTTAGAAAAATGTGCTAAGGTATATTTTGCCAATTATTTCTTGAAGAATGCACTCGATTTAAAATAGAGAAGGCACTATTTACATTTTCTACAAACAACAAAATGAAATCTCATTAATTTTAATTCACTTTTTTCTTGTTGCAACAAGCCGTCATAAAGATTCACAATTATCTCGAGTTAAAAAGTAAATTTGTCAGAAAATGGATGTTTTTAATATTAAATTGTCAGCTCTTGGATAATTATTGATCGAGTCTTTTTTAAAAAAAGTAGGCAGTACCTTCATAATTACAACTATCCGTGTTACTTAGAGCTACTTCTAAACCTATTGACTGACCGTTATTACGACCCGCATATTATCTCCAAGGAAGTGCTCTTTTGAAAATTCCAAAATAATGTCTGAAATCTTAATTGCTTCATCTTTGGCTAAATAATTTCTTTTTATCCTAAAGCACACCTGGTTCTCTGCGCAGACTTACAGACGAAGTACGGTAGGACGTAACGTCCAACCCTTATTCTATAGTTTTATTTCAACGCTGAGTCATGAAAGAGAATGGGAATGACAGCTTGATCTTGTCGTCCAAGTTGGAAGAGCGCCAGACACCATCCCACGCTCCAAGGCCATGCGATCGTTAAAAGCGCTATCGTATAATGATAAGTCTTCACCGCCGCGTCAATTCGATAATTAAGGTCTTGGAAGTAATTGGTCAAGGAAGTTAGGATGTCGTGAGTGCTAAATATATCTACTTACCACGAGTTAAAACTTATGATTTGTTGACAAATGAAATTTTTTATACCAGATTTTCATCCCTTGGATCCTTATTGAAAAATCAATTATTTCTTTAAGACCCTTTTTTGAAGGCTCCTCCTTTACCTTTGAACAACGGAATACTTTCACACAGATAGGGTATCTTTAGAAAGCGCCTTGTACGTACAAGCTTTGAGGTAGATCTGTCTTCCTTTCCTACAAAACAATACTTATGATATGTCCTCAAATTAAATTCAAATAACCCCGAGAAATGCCGCGATTCAGCAGACTCATCCGCATATGTACACCGAAATGAGAGACTTTCGCAGCGTAAGAATTATTCTCATTGATCGGGACTCGAACCCGGTTCTTTTGATTTCTGTACAATTTCTTTAGCAAGTCAAACTACGCATCGATGCGTCAAACAGCATAAATATCTACAGTTTTCAAATGAATGTAATGTTGTGATGAAATATCTTGCACATAATGTCACAAATCAATCTTATTGGTATGCGTTTCGCCATAGTGTTAGAGGTTCAAAGCCAACGTTCAAACACATGGGCGTTCATCTTTGACAAATCCGAAGAACTCGGAGAAATACCGCGACAGTTACCTTAATGGAGTCGACCGCTGGTGCGCGCTTCCGTCCGAGTCCTTATAAAAACGTTACCCAACGGTACGAAATGCTCATTGACACTTTGGATGCAATGGGGTCGAGAATGATTTGTATATTACGTAAACAGAGCCGAGAAGGGTGGAAGCATGAATTTTTTTGATTGATTCGACGCCCGCCGTGGACGTTTCCTGCTCTTTCAAAGTGGAATAACGGTGAGAACGATGAATCTCATGATGTAAGTATCTTTCATTTCCATCGCAGAAGGTTTTACATATGAAAAAGGGACGTCTCGTTCGGCCAACCGGCGAAAAGCGGAGTTTTGTAGCCGCACGCGATATTTTAAGTTTCTTTGGGAGACCACATAAGACTTTGGGGCTATATTATACATATATGCATACGTTCATATAGAATTTATTGGATTGGAGTGTATAAATAACAAATTAAGCGTGTTGTAAAGAGTGTAACAGGTACAAACCTCATTGTGTTTCGTTTCTTATCACTCAAAAGACTCGTCAGATAAATCCACCCAATTCAATAATTGTTGGCCCCTTTAACGAGTGTCAAACTTGAAATGCCTTTCATACCTTTGATAAAACCTAGGCGAATTTTTAAAATGGCGACTACATACTGAGAGCGTAACAAAGATTATGTGATGAACCTTTGCACGTTTTTGCTTCATTCGAATTTTTACTTTCTTGAGATTTCTCAATAATCAAAAGTACATAATGCCTTAGTTCACTCCAGACCTAAGTATGAAATATTCCGCTGAGGTGGATCTTGTCTCAACTCATTAAACTGCCGATTTTCTACAAAAGAGAATAATAATTTAAAAAAAGAACCGTTTTGAAAGCTCCATTCCTCTTTTCTTTCATCTACGGTTGCATCCGTTTAGGCATTTGTTTATTTATAGAGTTCTACGTCGCTTCTATATAACAAGAGCATGGCTATTTCTGTCCATTCTTATATTTTTTCCCAAGGCAGGAACCGCGTATCCTTTTGCAAGCTAAACCTGGCTTTATTTCATAGTTTTTTTGGTCTATAGGATCTATGGCGTACAATTTATTACCGGCTTATTCCTTCAACACAGATATAATGAAAATAAAAATGTGTAGTCTTGGATTTTTACAAAGAAAAGTCTGGAGGATATATTATAACCGTTTTAAATTATTATTTTTTACTTACTAAACATATCAAACACTTAACTTACTAAATTTTTATTCAATTATAAATGTACTGACAATTCATGAAATTAGTGAATCCTTTAATATGTGGTGCAAAACCGAAAATTATTGGAGAGTGGCCTCAATACAGATACAGAATTATTTATTTATGCTATGTTGGAGTCGTAATAAAAATTATTTATTTATTATATTATTTCTGTAAGATCACTTTTTGTATGTTCTTCCTTTACATTTCAACAACTCAATACTCCCACCTAAATAATGTATCGCTTGAAAGCGTCTTGCTCCGGCTTTGAGGGAAATTTTTATTTCCCTCAAAGCCCACGCCTCCGTTTCCCGCTGAGGGAAATCTTCGTTCCCTACAAACCGATATTTATTTTCCTTCCATTGGCATTGAAAAAAAACATTCAGCGGGTAAAGTTTTGTAAAAAATTTAATCTCAAATTGTTTCGTTTGTAGAAACAACATGTCGATTATGGACTATATTTCGGAGAACATTCGTGAAACTTTCATAATTGTCATTCCAACAATAGTACTGGTTATGCCTGATGACAACTCATGAACGAAAAATTATTTACCTTAATTTATTAAAGGATAATCCAATCAAAATAAATTTTGAATGTGGATTAAAATGTACATTCCTGTTCATATTCGTGGGATGTAGCAATTTACTGGCAACATCCCGAAGAACGTTCGAGAAAATTTGCGAATGTGGTAGCTACAACAACATTGTTTATTTGTGATGGCAACGAACGAACAGAATCTTATTTCTCTTCATTGATGAATGGATTATGTAAGTAACTTTAAATGTGGATTACTATGTGCAGTTCTGTTCATATTTGCGAGATCTAACAATTTACTGACTACATTCTGGGGAGAAAGTTACGTGATTGTATTCGCACGAAACGATTAGTGAAAACAATGAATACCATAAAAATCAAATCTTCCGGAGCCCGACCATAGTTCGTCCCCGGCTCACATCACCCCGGATTTCCGTTAAAAAAATCAAGAGATTTTAGGACCGCATGTTCCTAAGGATAATTCTCACGGACTGTGACGTCAAAAAACGACAATCCAACCAATCGATCGCAAATCATCGGCAGCCGGTGCATCGAGAGGTCAGTGCCACCCTCTTTACTGAAAAAATAATTTTATTAACTGGTGCATTTTTCGATTACACTCGTGAGACGAGATTCATGCTGATGTACTGGCTCTCCAGCCCGAGAGCCCGAGTGTGAACCCCCGGCGTTGGCAACATTTTACATACAGGTAAGCACCCCGATCCCTACTTGGAGTGCCATGTAGAGATCACTTCAAACGGAGTACTACAGATGGGGGGCGTTATATTGTGTGGTGCTGTGAGAATCTTCTCCCACTCAATGAAAATCCTACATCGACCAAAATAACCCTAATGGCACAAATGACAGCTGTAGATCACTCCCTTAATTATCGAATGTCACCAACGTCCCTTGCCGTTTTTCACTCGTCCTCCTGTCTGTTCATCATATTTTCGCCTTCCTCACTTGGTGAAAAAACCTCCAGTCTGCGTCCTTCATCTTTCTTCTTAATGCCAGCTTCAGTAGGAGCCATGCTGCAATATTATCACTCCTCAGTATGTCCCTGTCATCAATTCACTCCTGATCGTAAGAGTGTCCTTCGCTCAAGCAGTTCTCTACTTGCACCTCTTAATTTGCCATATTCATCCAAATGTAAGAACTGTTACACCCGCACTTATTGGCACACTCGAACCGTCGTTTTGGACTTAAATGCATTCCCCGAACCTGCAACTACCTACCGGGTTCCTCGGCATTAGTCTCGGTACTTCGAATAATTTTACGTGTTGTGGTGCTCAACAAGAAATACTCGCAAATTTATTTATGCCATTTCTTGCTCCAGTCTCCAGTTAAAGATGTAATTCTTGGTGCATTTGATAGAGATATACGAGCTCTGTCAAACTCTGGGTGTGCTTAGGCGCCAGTTCTTTACGGCAGCACACGAGAAAGCAAACAGATTAGCATCGGAGAGTCTTCGTAAATCACCACGCAAATTTGTTTTGCGTGCTTCTCGCGTTTTGCGGTCGCGTCATGATAATGCAGTTTTATGGCCATTGAGTCAATATAGTGACGATTGATTGTTTTACATATTTCCCATTGCATATTTCGATGCTGTAAAACTCGAAAACAGGCTGAACATTTTTCCTTGTGAGGAAATAGAGATATATTTTCCGAGAAGAAAGAAGACTTGACAAGGATGCTAGCCAACATGGAGACGGGGGGATGGAAAATTAAAATATCAAGATAGTCGAAGTTAGGAAGATAATCTCCACATGGGACATAGGAAATACGTGTTGGAACAAGTGAAAGTATTTTGCTATTTAGGAAGCGGGGTCACCTTTGATGTTAGAAGCAAGAGAGTATATAGCAGGATATTATCAGCAAGAGGGTGCATAGGAAGCAGGATAAAAATGGCGAAGGAGGCATTGTATCAGAAGATACAACTTACGGCAAACAGTACTAGCATGGACATAGGGAATCGATTCTTCAAAACTTCGACATGGTATCTCATTTTCTGCATATAGTATATGAGAGAAAGCGATGGAAATGTGGTGATGAAATGTGGAAGAATGATGGAAATAAAATGGATTGAGAGAGTAGTTAAGGGAGAGAAGCACTTCGAAGGGTGGGTGAGGAGAAAGTTTATGGAGGGCACTTAATAGAAGAAGAGGGAAATAAATTTAACTTATCTTAAGGCGCAATAGCTAACTGAAGACCATAACTGAAGGAATCATGAAGGGAAAGAATTACAGAAGTCCAAGGATGAACTATGGGAAGCAAGTAATGGAAAGTATCGGTGAAGGAGCTGCCAGAGCATGAAGAAAATTAATAGGGGACAGGACGTAGATTGGAGAGCAATCCTCGGATTGGTCATGATGAAGAAGAAGCAGCGCAAATATATGTGATTTTTGTGTAATGTTAAGATTTTGTCCACTTGCGTCGTTTGTGTCCATGAACAATGAAAAAAAACTAAAGCTAGTCGACACTTAACGTATCACATGAAGCTCATAGTTTCTCGAAGTATAAATTAATATTTTTAATATCATATGTCATACGTTCCTAGCTTCTCTGCAGTATTTCGTCCGACAAAATGTCCGAGCCGACTCGTATGAGTTTTCTAAAAAATGATTCATTTTGAATACAGTGTATTTGAAATGCGTATAAGAAAAACCTTTTGGAAATGTTTGCAGTAGTTTCTCTTACGTAGGCTTCTCCGTGCCAACATGATAAACATGGTCGCATAATTTTTTTAGTATACACGAAGTTATTTTGCTAATATAATCTTGTTATCAGCAGAACCCTAATCCTCGGCCTAAGCCTGGAAAGCAAGATGGAAAAAAATCTCCTGGTTTGAGAAAGAAGAGCGTCCACGTTTGCCGCGCGCATCCCTTTTGTCTGAGATGGTCATCAAAACACGCGGTACGTGTACAAGAAATCAGCGTCTTTAAACCCAGTACGGGCAATGAACGAATTTCAAGGATAATATAACGTGCTCTATTAGGTCAGACGATAAGAAAGCATCTTAAATTACCAAAAAGATTAAATTGGAATATGCTTTTGGCTCATATAGCCACTGTATAGGCTTTATGGAGCATTTATGCCAAATCCTAGTTAAATCGGTACATTTCCACTTATTATACCAGCCACCATACATATTTTCGAATCAACAGCCGCTTGGCAACCAAAAATTACACCAAATTCTCACCAAACTTTCGATTGCTTCAATCCGTAGTACTTACCTAATGCAGTTGGAAAATATTTTCATATTTATAATCTAAATATATACGTGTATTCTATACATATTGCTGAATCTGAATTAATGATGTATCGGCAAATACAGTATGGACATATCCTCGATTAGTGTCCGGAAAAGTATGTACTGTAGAATACACTTAAGAGGAAAGATTGGGTACGTCGCTCGCCGGTATTACGCAATATGTATCCTTCATTACTTTCCAATATTTGACGAGTATGGATTCAATGCAGTGTTTGCTGTTAGGGCTGTGGATCGAACCTTGCAAAGCGAATGATGGTTGAAAAATACAAACCTGGTGAGAAGGAGATACGGAGTCACCTCGAGGTCGTCCTGCGCGGCATTTTCTCATGTGAAGCTGCAATTTGTCGGGCGGAAACTTCTGGCCACAGTATGCACATGATGTCATCTGAGACTGGGGAATAAAGAGAGGCATTATGAGCTTTTTCCTCCTCCACCGTCCGAAAGGAACACACTGCAATCCGTCACGACTGAATCTAGAACGTTAATGAAATGGTCATTTATTTTAACACGGAAGAGTGACGGACGGCGCAATGTCGTTAAGGTATCAAAAAAGAGAAACAAAAGCCACCCCCTTATTACGTAATTATCGCGTGAGCTCGTCGTGCGACTATCTCTTCCGTTCCACCCATCCCGAACGAGAAAAAAACGACATGAAGCGAGATCGGCGATCGGTGTTGCCTAGGAGATAGGTAAACTGTGCCGATCAATAAATTCGTCGGAATGAATTTAAAAACCTCCCTTTATGTATGGAAATATCGATAGTATCGTACTGAAATACAGGAAATCCTTCGCTGACGAGGAATAAAAACTGCGAATAAAATATGTGGGAATATTTCTCACGATTTTATTCATAAAATATTTTTAAGTAGTCTTATAAACAAACACGGGTGTGGGCCGATCCCAAGACAGCCCGTCATTTTTTTATTGAAGAGCAAAAACAAAACAAATAAACAACGCTTACAAAATATTGAAATGCGTTTACTGATTGTTTGGCACACTTCTTCCCCCATTGTGCCGAAGAAATGACGAATGAACATATACAAATTAGAGTAGTAGAATATACAAAGTTCCAGGGGGAAAAACTTTAACCTTACCGCTTCAAGGTTGATCGAGCTCTTCGATTTCGGGTCAGTTGCAGAAGAAATCGATGGATTGAAAAAAGAGTTCTCGGAATTCGCGGGAGAATCAGAGCACCTCGGCGTGGCGTAGATAGGTGATCGTTAGAGAAATGAACGGCCGTCAGAGAAGTGCCTGGTTCATTACGCGAGACGGGCGGTGTCCTCTCCTGCTCCTGTCGGGGTTTCGCTGGGGACTTTCTAGTTTCGCCTCCAGACGAACGGCGAGCGCCCTCTGTACTCCAGCGTGACCGGCGAGGGGGGAAATGGGAATTTGCCGTCCTGCGAGCGTCGAAGAAATGCTTCCGTGTCGTGCGGGGGATACTTCGTGTATCTGCGAGAGACTTCTCCGCTCGATTGTCTTGTACATCGAGGGACGCCCGTAGAGCTCGCGACCGGAGGGAAAGGGACGGACACTCTCGGGAGAACGAAAATGGTCGAAATGTTACGAGCGGCCGATTATTCACGAGAAGACCGCTCGGAAGCACAAAGCCGGTCACGAAACATTTTTATGGTATGACATGCATAGTCGCCGAATGTACTTATCGTTCAAGTCGCGCAAAATACATATTTTAAAAACAGTGATGAACATTTTGTTTCTATCCGAACCGGCATCAGGAGGATTTTAATGAATATAGAAATGAAGGGGCTGAGACTGGAGTGGGAAGCTCTTCAAATCAGTTAGATTAGTAGATTGTATGCTTCAGTTATCTATCAAGGGTTACGATATTTACTTAGCGCATTATAGAATAAGTATGATGGATATGGAAGGAGAGTTTAACCATAATAAAACGAAGGTCATAAGATTCTCAAAAAATAGGAAGGCTAAAATAATCAATAGTTTTTGGGGACATGAACTACAAACTCTTCACCTATTACGAATCGCTTTGAAGGTAGGGTGGGCAGAGCGGGTCTTGCTCAGTGTATTGGTACACACATTTTGTTTACTTTCGCATCTCAACAGTTGTATATTTCCGTATCGTTTCACTGGCAGTGTTGTGCTGAACATGAGCAGTTAACTTATTTTCATTTTTTATTTTCGTATCTCAGACGGAATATCAATCGCTTGCCGTAGGTTCGATGCACCCTTGCCGATGTATTCTTTCCCATCAGAGTAAGGTGTTCTACAGACTTCAAGACTATGTAATCAAGGGCACGAAATGAGTTAGACACTTAATGATGACGAGGAGAATTGGTGATTTCATAAAAGATCTTATTGCATTTCTATGCCTCTCAGAAATGATACATGGAGTTCAGAAATATTAATTTGGAGAATATTAAGTATTCCCTGTACATTGGGAGTCGGCAGCATATTACTTCTAATTTTTGAAACGATGCATTCGGAATGGCCGGTGTGGCGGTAGCTGACTGGAAAAAATGTGTTCAAGAATTCAATATTTATTCCTTCTCGCAGACTCCAAAAACTATAGGCAGAGATGGTTTAACAGCAGAAATTGACGATTGTCTTCTCACGACAGAAGTCTGATATGAGCAGAATATATCTAGGATAATGGGTTTTCGGAGTTTTTTTCCAAGATACCCGTGCCTTTTTAATATATACAGTGCTCGATAGAACAGCAGGAACGTTATTTAATGTTATTAACAAATGTATCCATCTTGGGGCGTTAATAATATCTGTTGGGCAAGTACTAACGGTATTACTCATCTTCAAGACTACAAGGTCATGAATTTGATTGTAAATCACTTTCTTTTAAGATCACTGAAATTCTCGTGAGCTAGCGACCGGGCCGCATCCTAATACTATCCAAAGACCGTGGGCCCCTGCAAAACGAGGAAATAAAGTAGGATGTGGGACGTCGAGACCCCTTCTAGATTAATATCGGTGTAAAATTCATGTGGCACCAACAATATGCTAGCAGTCAGTAGTGTGTAGTAGTCAGGGGTTAGAAGGTAGAAGAGATTCCACAGTCTTAATCTCGCCCCAAAGAAAAGGCGACTATTCATCTATCTATCCTGGAAAGGACTTATTCGAGCAAAGCTGCTGGACATTAATTTCTTCATCATGCGTAGTGTAGTTTAAAGTTTGAATTCTAATATTAAAATATATAGACGTGGTATCCCGGAGAGTAGCGCGTTGGACTACTGACCGAAGGGCCCGGGTTCGATTTCCGCGGATCTCTCTGGGCACCATCAGATTTACCCAAGCAGTGCAATTTTTCGGGTACCAGATCTTCCTCGGTAACCATAATTGGCACAGGGAAAGGAAGCCATATTCCCCTGATATGTGAATTTAACACGCCGTCGGGCTAAGCAGTACTAAGCTAAGGCTCTACCCTCATCTACCATACCAACCTTCGGGTTGATTACTGCAGTTGCTAAAATATGTAGAATTTCAACAAAAAATTGCGTCCGATTTCTGAACAAGACCCTGCAAAGCACATTTAAAGAAGAATTACAGTTTAAAGTACATCAAAAGAGGAATTGAATTAGTTCAAGTAGCGTTTACAAAGAGGCGGGAGTTCGTGACTGGCCTGTAAGCATGTACAGAAAAGACTAGTACAAAATAAAACGGAACGTAGTGTTGTGTAGCTCAGAACTTGGTCGTTGAGTCAAGAGAATAAGATTGGCGATGAGGTGTGACGGATAATGGAGAGAATAAAAGGAACCATGGCATGAAAAAAGAGACGGCTTTTGGGGTAAATTGAAAGAAGGCGTGATGCAGGAGACACTGAGAGGCAATGCAAGGCTGGAGACTGTGAGAGGGTAAAAAGAGGGGAAAGCGAAGTAGAGGGAGGAAGAGAGTAGGCATATTGGATTGAATCAAGGGGGGCAGAAAGTATACAGAGCAAATGAAAATTATTGCAATATGTAGTATGGGGTCTAAGCATATGCTGTGCCATGTAAGCCAGGCCTTAGGAGTGCAGTAATGTCTAGAGCCAGGATCGATCGAAAACCTACCCTAATCCGGTAAAATATGAACTGCTATTGCATATTAAAATGAATCTTGCTACTTGATTCATTTCATTGCACTAATAGCGCATAAAATACCTCGTCAACAGATATTTTTAATTATATTTTGGCATCCAAATAATGTTTTTCATTAAAATGAAGCAAAAAAATGAAATTATGTGAAATTCCTCATGCCATAAGATTTTACAAAAAAACGACACTGGTGGTGGCGGTACGCGCAAAAAACAATGGCGGGCTTCAAGCGGGACCCTGTCTGTGCACCACTGTTTGGAGAATTGCACGCATCAATGATTTTTGTCTATGAGTTATCAATTAAGTTTAGCATACCGTTCAAGTTAAGTTTTTGATGGATCCAAGGACTAAGCACAGCTAAAATTCTTCTCGTTCCCGCCAATCCTTATACAATATGCATAAATTATCAAACACCCAGCGTATTAAATAGAATACGAATACTCCTTATGCTAGCACTTTCAACCACCAAAACGTATATCCTTCTATTCAGTTCTTGGAAGAGTAATCTTATTTCATCTAGTTCTCACGCAACAACCACAGCCGTTGCCAAGTAAAAAATCAATAGCAACCACAAACATGTAAGCATACAAATATAAACAGAAAGAGAAGACCTATTTTAACTTTTCCATCCTCCTCTACACCCACACCTCAAATGTCTACAAGCTACGAGAAATTCTAGAAATTCCTTCTCCTTTTACAAAACATGAAATTAGTTTTTTTCCATGGTAGCCGGTCAATTAATTTTCAACATAAATTCAATGTTTGAAGTGAATTTTGGATGTGGTAGTCCACTGGGTAGAGAGCTGGACCTACTTACTAGAGATCTCCGATTCGATTCCAGATGACGCCTCTAGACTCCCTCGGGATTACCCAAACTGTGTGATTTTTTTTTGATACCAGATCTTTCTGGAAAACCACATGTGGCTTAGGAAAAGGAATTGCCCCCCCCCCATCTAATTATCCTGTTGTGAGAATTTTACCCGCCGTATAGCGTTTAGAACTAGGAGAGCTCTCCCCTCAGCAATCAACCCAACCTTCGGGTTAATTATTATAGTTTAAGGGAGTTCTGAGGGCTCCGATGTATCACTTTCGAAAATCGAAGATTTTCTTCTTCCGAAGAAATCAGACTAAGTGTCCGTTGCATGATTTAGGATGACTTCCAAAGGTTCTTACATTCAAAGGCTTTTAGAGCAAAAAAGCGTGTTTAACCGAGTATTTAGTGAACATGAATGAATGATTTCACAGTTTTAAAATCGCCTTTTAAACAGAGAAATCGGTTTTTACGAATTAACAGTTGAGATCGATAGTATTATGCTTCGATAGCTCTGGCAACTCGAAGTGTTCTGACAACTGAGAAGACAGAGCGGCACGAAAAAATAAACAGGACAGTTAACACGGTTCAGCATCAGCTCGAAATTCGAATCCAATATATTTGGTTACCTACCGTTTGAATGCAGGTTTTTGGATGGCCACAAACTTAACACCCATATATATTTTTAAGTCTCGCTTAACAAGACAAAAAATGACACCTCACACCACAATAAACGCTTTTTCATTCTCCACACATTCTATCTCCCTTCATTCCGTCCAAAACACCTGTGTTTATCCTATCCCCACCTCGCTTGCATAAAATCTTCTCCCACGAAATACTCTGCATCCATCTTTCCTACCTCCTTTGGATATCTCCCAAGAATCCTCTCCCCCCACTTACCTTGCCTGGTACTTCTTAGTTGGATTTATTATCGGTCCAATTTACCTTTTTCATCCTTTCCTCATATGCATCTTAAAAGTCTCAAATCACCGTCTATCATCTTGCTTCAACGATCAAATTTCCGAGCAGTACCAGACCACGCTAAACACCAAAGGTTTCACTAGTCTTTTCTTAACCTCCTTGCTTAACGTCCCTGTTATCAATTCCCTCCGTATTGTGAAAGCTTCTTTGCCTAACGCAGTTCTTATTATGTCCTGAAAAATGTGACTATCTTGGTTTAAGACAATTCAAATATAATTAAAATATTCTACCTACTCCAGTTTTTGCCCTCCTATTTTGACGTTTAACTTAGCCTTCCTCCTTCACGAAAACCTCCTCAAATTTCTTACATTCAAACTTTGGTCAATTCAGTAGACATGTACGTTACTCGTTAGGAGAAACGCTTGCATACGGAAATGACTACAGTAACATATTTTCATGAAAACATTAACCCTTCACTTATTAATTGTAACTGTAGTTAAAAATTTGTTGGGATAAATTTATGAATAACTCTTTCTGGAAGAACATGAAGGCTGGGATACAAATTTCTCGAACACTTGCCCTGGAGGTCCCTTTTCACATACTTTTAGGGTCGGTTAACATCAAATGCGAGAGGGTAAGAACTTAGTTCAAAATATAAAATTTCATTTGATGTGGATATTATGCGTAAGAACGGATACGTCATACTGCGCCTCCAAGAACTTGCACACTTTCGTTCTGGCAAACTTCTAGTATCTCCACAGAAAACGTAAGCAGTTACTTAAAATAACCCTTTTACATTTCTGCTTTCAGTGCATAATCACATACGACATATCATGAGTGTATTCCGAAGATTCATCGGGTTCAAGAAATACACATTGAGCAAATATGTCCGAAAGAAATACAATGACTGCTCAAATAAAGAGTTGTCATAAATTATTTATTGGCATATTTTTCTGAGCAAATATATTACACTCATATTTTTAGTTTAATGCGTAATGTATATCTAGTACAAATTTTATTGTTCTGACTCCAGTACTGGGTTAGCGGAAGCCTTTGCAAATTGAAACATTTTCAGTTCGCCTACGTGCGGCAACGATGGCGGTAAAACGCGACGAACAATATGCGGCATTGAAATGTTGCCTTCTCTTGAAAAAATCGTCAGCCGAATATATTATGCTATAAGAGGCTTATGGAGAGTCTGTTCTTCTCTATGGCACGATTAGGAGATGGTTTACAATACTTATAGAGAGGAGAGAGTCAATTTCAAACGAAGATGGACCCGGAGGTTCAAGTCATTACTCTCGCGGAAAAAAAACCGCTGCTGCCATTGTGAGAAAAGCTCGTCGAAAAACTAGAGGAGCAATAATAGAAATATTGAAAATTTCATTGGCCATCCCATTCACACGGTAGTAACAGAAAAACTGCACATGGGACGCGTTTGTGCAGAGTGAGTACCGAGACAGCTAATACGTACTCGTATCCGAACAACAGGACGTTCCCGTGCATGTTTCCTCGCGGTTGAAGTTGACGTCACAGGAATATGAGTTTTTTTTTTCAAAGTTTATCACTGCATATGAAACATGGCTACATCATTTTCATCCTGAGAGTAAACATAAAATCCCTGTTTGGAAATCTCCGACATCACCAAAACCAAAAAAAAAAAACAACCGGTGGCTTCTTCTGGGAACGTTAAAGATTGCATCATTTTCCGATGATCAGGGAATGGTGTACCAGCATGGCATGTACCAGCACAAAGAGTAACTTAAAACCTGCTTGTGAGGTGAAGGATAAATTTTGCCACTTTCGAAGGTTAAAAATATTAGCAAGGAAGACAAATGGTTCATGCGGTATGGAAACAAAACTTCTCGGTGAGTGAGGGTGACTAAAATAAAGACCGGACAAAGCATTCATTCCACTCTTCTGACATACGAAGTGGACTTGAAAAAGGCGAGAGCATGTGACGAAGAGAAGAAAAGAAAGGAAAATACTTTCACCACCCGATGCTTACCGTTGAGTAAGAGGCAATCAAATTCCACTCGAACGAGGAAATGTCCCTCTACGAAAACACACGCGGAGGAATACATAAAACGGTCGTTTAAATTTGACATTGGAGGTAAAATTTTAAATCGATACGAGTTAAGGAACCCGTGCGTGTAAAGTGCTCCGTTATGCAAAAAATCAGCACCTTTAATAAACGACCACCGTCATTCGATATGAATACATTGAATTTAATTCACGGGGATGATAATTCCGCAGAATGCGATAAGATGGTGCCATTCAAATAATTACAGCCCCTGTTGCACCATCACGACGGGTTGAAGAAATACTTAATTTTGGTTTTGAATTTCATGATGAACTTGACTGAAGAAATTTCATTGTAGGGGTCAATTAGGATTTGTGAATGTACCTATAAATAAATAGTTACAACTAAAAGAAAAAAAGAGAGTTTTTCCGATGAAAGCCTTAATGTGGACGTAGTGTTGTATGGGTCAGAAACTTGGTTATTGGGGACCTTGGCCTTCAGGACGACTGATGATTTAGCTGTTAACCTCATGTTACTCTTCAGTCGTCAATCAATAATGAATATTATGTATGTATATATGTATCTCTATATATATATGTATACATATATGCATATATATATATATATATATATTTTTTTTATCGTCTTAAATTTCTTATACAACTCAGTACATTCCTCAGTATTTCTTCGTCCTAATCGACGAGGATTTCTGGGTGTGGACATCACTGACGTGTTATTGCTGGTATTAATTTGTTTGCTAATGTTCTTATCACCCGTTGCCTTACCTCCTTACGTGTATCTCCCCTTTATATTTTTTGCCTCACGCTTAATCAAGGGGTCTCGTTTTTTCGCAGGTTCTTCAAGAGTCGACAAGCTTTCACCTCGCGACTACTCTATTTTTTTCTTTCTACGCATAAGATTTTTAATGCATTACTTCCATGAAAAAGTGCAACTTAGAAATTTTAAGAGAAATATCTGAGGCTTCCTGAACACGCTTTGACCATTTTCTTAGAGATGTCTGTAAGTGATAGGTTTTCTTTGCCGGCAATAAAACCAAAAAAATGATTAACCTGTGCAGCGCGAAATTCTATATTTAGCATATTTATTAAGAGCAGATGATGTTTTTAGATAATGACCAAAATTCAACCGCTAGAAGTGGCCCCTTTGGCCTCTTTTCAAATTATGACGGTGGCTCTGCCCTGTAAGGAAGCATATTTAAAAGAGCGGGAGAGTCATGTCTTTCTTTTCAGCTAAGGACAGAGACGCCAACCCATTAATACCATTGAAAAACAGCGAGGATGTGAGAACTATATTTAGCGAGATACAAATTACCTAGGGGTACCATTTCATTTTTCCAATGAAATTACGAAACAATTAAGTCGTTAGCGTGGGACTTGAACCGCTCCACGAATAAAGGCTTGAATTTCCTAATTATCTTCATGATTCATAGTATCTCACTTGAAATTTTAAAAAAATGTCATTCATAAGCGGAATTTTAGTGTTTTTTTGGCATTTGCAATGTTTTCGTCATATTAGCCTCATTTCCTGCACCTGCTCGTTATTTTCGTTAGGGAGAGGGTGATAATTTAGAAAAGATTTCTTCATTTTGTCCTGCAGAGGCACGAAGAAATATTTTAAATAGAAAATGGTAATACATTAAGTTACCTTCAATCAGCAGTACTGTACTTATCTTTGGTCATAAAAAGTACAATTTCACGGAGAAAGTAATGTATTGAACACAACGAATTTTTTATGGAAAATTCAAGGGTTCACATAATGTTTCCCTCATAGAATACTACAGCGGAACGCAATCGTGGGAATTGACCTATTAGTTCCAAACCACCATTCATGAATTATAGCTAGGCGACCGTGTATAATTAAAGGTACGTAGTTTCAGACCGTGTCAGGCCTGTCACGCCTTCGAACGTACGCTTCGGGAGCACATTTTGCTGCTCCGAAAAACGCGAATAACGCGCCATTTCGGTAAAGGCGCATTCTTATTTTATTAACGTACGGTTGCTACGTATTGTCGACAACTTCATCTACCGTCTCATAATAGGCGAAACACACATAGGAATGTAATTTGTATTTAAGTTTCTTTAACTGATGTGAATTAAACGAAGTGCGACATGACCCTGGCTGCCGAAGCATCATAAATCAATTATACCAATGCAACAAAATTAATCTTCATTGCCAAAATGTACAGGAATTTTAAGTTTTTCGATAGATTTAGCAAAATTTAATATTGCGAATGTAAAACGCACGTTTATTCGCTCTAACGTTTTAGGTACTTGAGCATCTTTCTTAGCGCCTTCTTTAAATGGTTATGACTGATTTTTACTGAAGTCTTAATGAAATCAAACTCCTCGAATTATGATATTTTTCATTACATTCCCTAGTTCGCACGCAAACATTTCAGTTTTCCTCTTGTCAATGCTGATCTTATATTCCCGAAGTACTTAGTCCACTACATTCAGAGTTGCTTGCAGATTCTCTTGCGTTTCTACAATTACTTTGATGTCAACTTCGAACCGGAGCATGTTAATATCTTCGCCATTTACCTAAAATCCTATGATATCCAATGTTTGTACTTCTTTATTCACCTCTTCTGGCTATACGTTGAATATTTCTGGCGTGAGGTTGCATCGTTGTCTAACTCCTTTGTGTTATTTGGCATATATATTTTCCTTCCGTTTTTCATTTGCATTGATGTCACCTGATTCTACCAAAGCTGCGCATCTCGTATATTACCTACCAAATTATTTTCACAGTTTATATTCTCATTAGTCCAAATCTATCTTTCATGTCGTCAAATAGACAATATCGAATATAGCAATTATTGTACCACTATATATCACTTCCCTCTTCTTCTGCCGCGACGAAAATTGACTTACTTCGTGTTTTTTTCACGTTATCGATCGAAAAACTGTGCTCGCCGAATACATAGTTACGCCATCGTCCGGCAGTGAGAGTGAATGAGGGAATGAGTTCGAAGCCTTCGAAAGAGGCTTCTTGGTCTCCATTTGACAGAGAAGAAAATTTTCTAAACAGCTTCGCATAGTTTTAATTATTCGGTCGATGGATGGTCAAAACCCGGGAACCTCGAAAACACCAGATCTCTGTGTTCCTTCCCATTCAATATCATTAATATTTTCCTCCCTCCTCGTTTACTCAATATGCATACAAATTCCAAAGAAACTGCGGGAGATTCCGCAACAGTAACTTTTAACGGAGTCATCCGCTAATGTGCATTTCAATGCAACAATTTCAGAGTGTAAAAATCATTCGCCTTGACTGGGATTCGAACCCAGATCCCTCAATATCCTGTCGAGTGCCTTAGCCACTTAAGCTATCGAGGCGTCCTCTTAAACTCTGAAATTTTGGGGATTTTAAAGGAACTAGTTCAACAAGAAACTAATTTCAGAGTTCAACGGGACGCCTCGGTAGCTTAAGTGGCTAAAGCACTCGACCGGATATTGAGGGATCTGGGTTCGAATCCCATTCAAGGTGAATGATTTTTACACTCTGAAATTGTTGCATCAATATGCATATGTACATCCCTCTATAGCTCAACGCACATTGCCCCAATATGTCTTGCATTCAATATCCATGCCTTCGTTAAATATTTCCCAACAACATTCTCTTTTCCCTTTAACATGCGTCCTGATTGTTTTCCTATCTGTTCATTATTTTTCATTTTTCTCCCCACCCATATCTCAATATTACCAAATTTACGATTCTCCCCTTGCCTCAATGACCAAGTTTCCGAGTCATGCAAAACTACACCACTTATTAAATTTTTCACTATTCTTTGAAGTTTTTACCTTGCACTAAACTTCCTCATCTTTCTAAAATCGTCTTTACCTTACACGTCTTCTTTTAATGTCGCTACTACTATGCCTGTGTTCATATACAAGACGTGAAATCATTTCCTAAGTAATCGAGCTGTTCTCCCTGCCCTAACTTATGCCCTTTAATATTGCTGCTTGACTTCCTATGCTTTCCAAGTTCTGGATAGCCTTGTCTTGAACGATCTTAATGAGTTCTTTTTATGCATTATGTCTTGCTTGCACTTCCTCATCTTTGCCCTACATTATTACCTTCTTCAGTTCTTCATATTTCCTACCATTCTCTTTTACTTCCTCTTACCCGCTAACCCAAGGTTCTCCCTTCCACCGCAGCCTTCAAAATACCACTTCCTTCCCTGTACTTTCTAGGCCTTACCCCAGCAATATCAATCCGCAATATTTTGATCTTCGTCGTATTCTACCTCTTTTTCAAACTTATTTTCTCAATTCTTCCCCACACCCACGTCTCATAAACCTCCAATATATGCTTATCCAAAGAGTATGTTTTGGATCCATACAGAGTAATGTGTCATTTTAAAATCCTAATAAATATTTTTTACGCCATTAACGAACATAACTATCACAAGATCCCGGAATACCTTCCGTTTCCTCCTCATTGACGCTCACAGTGGAAAGGGGAGCCACGCATTGACAGAGTAGGAAGGCCAGTTCCACCTTCGATTTGCCAGAAAGAGCTGGCAGCTGAACAAAAACCTACAGCTTGGGTGAGGCTGAGCCTGCTCAGAGGCGTCACCCAGAATCGAACTCGGGCCCTCCGAACGCTTTACTATGTGGACTACCACGCATACACTAAACATATGTACGTAAAGAATAAAGATCAAGCATGATATGATGTTATGACCAGAGAAAGAATTGACCTTTTAAATCGAATTCATTAGAAACACATGCTCACGATAAATAGCTCAAACCAAGAGGATCACGCGTTAAAAGAAGATAATAATAGTTAAAAACATTGACTTAGTACGAGGACACGTCAAAGTGGTTCATCACAGAGATATGGATCATCCAAAAAACAGACTGTGTGGTGATAAGGCCCTCCAAAACCTAGTACTGGGAGAGATTCCTAAAGTTCCTAAACGGACGGATAGATTAAGAAACGAGGGAGCGTAGAGAAGGATACGGAATGTAAGACCTTACGGAGCACAATACGAAAAAGAATATCCAGAGGGTTTGGGAACAGAAGAAAAAATTTGAAGAAATATCGCACGTGGAAGACCAAGGGACAAATACGCAGGCCAAAGAAAGAGGCCCGAAAGAAGGAAGCGAGACCCGAGCGAAAGTGAATTAACAACACAAAGAGATGAAATGTTTTTGGACTTCAGTCAACCAACTTTCGAACTGGCTAATGATTTGATCGATGAAATAGTAATAAAAGTACATACAAAACAAATTTTTCTGAACCAATTTTTTATTTAGAAAACCACGGAGCTGAGGATGTCCACAGGAGTTAATGGAAATCTGACCCGGGCTCTCCGGTCAGTAGCCACGTGCTCTATTCACTGGACTATCCGTGGGAAAATAAAATCATTCTGCAATGGTAGGGTGAAGAAGAAACAACACTCGTCCCCACTATTGTTGGAGCTCCAACAATGACATTGACGTAACGCTTGCAAACTATTTCCGCGATCAAGTCGCGTGACATTAATTAATAATGAACACGACGGAAGTTCAATTAGTTCGATTCCACAAGCTACACTTTCACCAATGCGGATGTCCGGGCACATAGCAATCGTAGAGCTCATGCCGGAACATTAGGAAATCTCGCGAAAACTTAATTTGCATTCCCCGTGCGAAATGGAGCACGCTTCTTTAGAAACCGGAGGATAAATTTGGCAAAAACTGACGGTAATCTTCCACAGAACGGTGAAAGTGGACGATTGGCGCCTTCGGTGGATCGTGGACGGACTTAAACAAGAGTTATGGCTTGGAATTCAATTTTTCCCATCATCCCGGTGTTTCCGTGGCCACTTGATCCAGCAATTGTCTTCGCATTGGGTAAGAATTATTGGGGAAAGCGAACGACAGCTGAGGTCATCCGTGCAATTAGGCATTGCTGGGAAATTTGGTAGCGGAAGCATTGTTTTCAGGGAATTACCAATAAGGATTGGGTGGAGAGAGAAACCCGAAACGTCGTCATCAGTCTATTCTTATAACGAAAGAAGCCAAGAGGAAAAAAAATTAAACGTCCCATCTGACGAACGGCGTACTAAATTTGAAGTGCTCTCCGCATGGAACTTCTTCGAGCAGGGATCCGGAGATTCCCCCGGAAACTCCAGCCACCTCCAGAAATAGAATGCGAACACTCAAGGTGGCAGGTCAGTACACTACCCACCGCACCTACCCGATACCCGATGTGCATTGATAATTCACACTTAAGGTAAACGCCAAATTGTAAGGTCAGAGAAGTGAACTTAATTTTACGTTAGAATACATTGAAAAGTGGTGCGAAATCACATCTCTCCCTTCGGAGTAAGGGATTCATCACGCTTTCTAGGCGCTTTCGTGGGAAATCCTACGCAGTAGACAGTATTTTCATCGGACGATTGATTGACCGCAAGTATTCCACTCTTCCCTTTCTAATGCTAACGCTCTACTTGATAGCTACTCTTCCGTCTAACAATCTCATAGCCCTCTCCCTAACCTACCTACGAGGTGTAAATACGCGAACTGGTGCAATCTGGCGGCCATGACGCGGACTATAGCCCCGTCCATTAGCGGCGCTAGTTGTCAGAGACCCAATGAGCTGTCTGCGCTTGGCGTATTGTCGAGCTGTGCGCATGGTCCCAGTTATGCTAGTTTCTGCTGTCATTGTCGAAAATAGAAATTGACGAAATCACGGATCAACGAATTAACACCAAGTGTTTTGGTGTAGTGCGGTAAAAGTTATCAAGAAATTACTGAAATGTTGAGAACTGTTTACGGTGATAATACTCTGAAGAAAACATCCGTATCAAGTGGATTAAATCAAACCAAAAAATCAAGAAAAAGCCGTTCGAAAATCAAAGTCAAGCTCCTGGTTTTCTTTGATGTCGAAGGTGTTGTTCATCATAAATTTCTTCATGAAGGATAAACAGTGAATGCTTGGTGAGTTCTACCATACAGTTCTCAAGCGTTTGAGATATCGCGTGCGTCGCGTGCGACCAAATTTGACTCATGGCGATTGAATGATCCTTCACCATGGCGATGCACCTGCACATTCAGCATTGATTGTCCGCCAGTTTATGGCGAAAAATTCAATCACCATTCTTAATCATCCTCCTTATTCGCCAGATCTCGCCCCCTGCGACTTTTTCCTATTCCCAAAATTCAAAAATGTCATGAGGGGACATCACTGGGAAGATGTGGACACAATAAAGCAAGGTACGACGAGAAAACGAAAAAGTATAACTGTCGAGGGTGCTTTAAAAAGTGGAAAAGAAGATGGAATAAGTTTATAGCAACGAATGGAGAGTACTTTGAAGGGTAAAAAATCGATGTAGACTCAATTTTGCAAAATAAAGTTTTTATGGCCTCAGTTCGCGTATTTATTGGACAGACCTCGTATGTATCCCTACTATACATGGTACCCTCTACGCGACCACTAGAGAGTGTGGCTGGGGGCGAATAGAAACCAGGCTACTTTCGACACAAAATACGTTCCCGATCTAGCGAGGTCGAATAATGTTATTATGATCACTTATCGTTCGTGGGAAAAATGATATCTTTAATCCATCTGTTCTACCATTAATCTCTCGAATTTTATTTACATTTTTTACCAGATCTCTCCTGCCAGGCCTAGTCCCTAGGCCTCCATTCCTCGCAACTCTATTTTGATGATATCTAGGATTTTGGAGGATAATAGACGTCATAGTTTTGACATTATGACGGGTAACCTAAGCAAATGCACAAAGAAACGGTTAGTAAAGGTTGTAAAATGGATCGTTAGGCCGTACGGATGTGAGACATGGTCTTTGAGGCAAGAGGAAAGAGCGTGTATTGACGGATTTTGAAATCTGGATACGGCGAAGAATGGAGAATATAAGTTTGACAGAGAAAGAAACGAACTTTGGGGTTTTAAATATGGTGGCGAATACAGAAAGTTGCTGGGGTAAACCCGAATAAGGCAGAAAAAGTGGGTGAAGGAGACTTTTGAGTGTCAGTGAGATGTTAAAGACCTTAATAGCAAGGGGGTGCTTGGAAAGCGGTGTAGAGGAAGTAAGATAATAGGCTTTTCGGACAGCATGAAATCAGGCAGAGAAGGAGAGAAAAGGTTAGGAAGCTCAAATGAAACGTACGCATTGCGAATGAAAATAACTCTCCGAACAATTAATGCAAGGTAAATTATAGCATACATAATATACCTAATAAAGGCAGGCGTTGGACGATCTTCAACCTTTCTCTTCTTTGTCCTTCATTATTTATTTCATCAGTCCTACGTGTTCTTTATTTTCATTGTACTTTTTACAATGGCTATTCTCTTCCTTTATCAACCTAGCTTAACCAATATTTTCCTTTCTAACACGCCCTTCGACAGCAGTACCGCAATCTCTAAATATTCTCTTCACCCCATTTTTATCTTTTCGAAGTTCATCCAGCAACTTTCTCTCTCCGCCCGTCATATTTTGTTTAAGACTTCATCGTTTATCTTCCTATAAGCCCAACACATTTCTCGAACTAAATCCTTACATAGTAGAATGCTAGCGGCATTCCACCGCTATTGTGCGGGGCAGGGGTTGAATCCACATCATACGCGCAACGTCAGAGTTAATTGTTGCTTACATTTTTGGTACTTATAAATGTGCTGAATAATTCCTTAATTCGATTAATTTAATCTTGGCTCCATTAGTCATTTCCCAACCCTCTTCCTCTAATAATCTAGATACACTAAAAGATTCATCATAAAACTCTCACAAACCCACCTCCCTTTTCTCTGCACACGATCTAAATCGAAAGTCAAATTGTATTCGTGATCATCCCATTTTACTGGCTGCGCATTCTAACTGAAGCTTAACCAGTGAAAACCAGAAACGCATTGTCACCCTCTTGTCACATTTTTCCGGGCACATTTAATATCGGATTCATTAATCATTGATTAATTAATAAATAATGTTTATCTCTTAGCAATGAATAGAATAAGCGGTGTCTAAAGAATTTTAACAGCCACTACCCTTCCAGTCTATTCACTAATGACGGTAAGGAAGTTAACGGAATCGATTGCTGTATAAAATAGATAAAATATTTTGCTATCCCTTGCTTAAACGTGCAAATTCAAGCCATTGATCCCTGAAATCTTTTGTCAAATAAGTCGACGGGGATAATATGACGAGTGTTGTGGTACGAGACTAGCATTACGTAAGGATTCGAATTCGAAATCGGCGCACGACCAACGCATACGGGTATATCACGCCGCAGATTATTCCATTGTTTCGTTTCAGGTTTGCCCACGTGATGAGATCACAGTCTCATACGAGGAACTTGCACCTTTTGCACTCTCGGCGAAGGCGGAATGAGTGACTCTTCGAAGCGAAAATCTTTACCATGGCCGTCGATTGCCCCCATGTTAGTCACCCGACGCGGAGGCGTTCTGGGAGAGATTTTATTTTCCCTCCCTCGACTGTACTTCCTTTGTGCGCAAGAGGGACATATTTGGGTTTCTCGTCCTCTGTGCAAGGCCAAAAGTTGAAGCTCTCCAGGAAAAGAGAAACGATATTCTAGTATTCGAGACGTGTTTAGGGTAAAATTGTGTGCACTAGATGAAATGATGCTGTAAATATAACAGTATCATTTCATCTAATGCCTCAAAATGCATTCTGATGATGACGGGCTGCCCGCCGAAATGTCAAATATATTCGTGAGCGTTCTTTCTTTGTGCATCTATTTTCATTAAAGTATTAAAACAGTGTTTATTTTTTCGATTTGATTGGTGCTTTTAGAGTTAGGCTAAGCGCAATGTAGGGTGAAATTCACACATCAGGGTAGGGGAAGCTAGTTCCTTTCCCTATGAAGGCTATGGTTTCCCATGAAGTTCTAGGATCCGAAAAATCACACAACTTGGGTGAGGCCGAGGGTGCCCGGGCCCTCCGGTCAATTGTCTAGCACTCAAACACTATTCCTAGACTACTACGAACCCAGTGTATACGTAGTTTACATACATATTTCCACACATTTCCACACATTTTACATATTTCCACATTTTCTTATCTACGAAAGAGAAAAGATACTCTGCGATGTACGGTATTTCGAGTAAAACGGTGTGCATATTACAATTTTTATGTGTATGTGTGTGTGTATGTATATATATATATATATATATATATATATATATATATATATATATATATATATACATATATACATATATATATACATACATACATGAGTTTATTATTTGAAAACAGAGAAGAGGAGGGAAAATCGTAAAACTCACTGGAATTACCACGAGTGTAGGTGGCCTCTTATTCGTCTAATCTGCTAACGAAGAGGCCACCTCCAGGCTCTGAACGGCAACTACAGTTGATGTGTTCACAGAAGAAAAAAATGTTTATAACCAAAGCTTCTATCGCTTCCAAAAGTATTGAAACTTCCATCTGAATGTACAAAGTCAATTTAATTTCCAATGATAATTACTGTTCTAAGGATTGTTTCGTTTCTAGTCTTTGTTTTTTTACTTAGTTCACGGTGGTATGGTGAAGGATATGAATGAAGGGAGAATGTTGGGTAAGCGGAGTAGAGGAAGGAAGAGAGATAATTACGCTCTTAAGACGGCATGAATTCAGGCAGAAACTAGGGAGAAAGAAATGATGCAAGGCATACAACAGGGAATTCACTCGATGCTTAGTAAGTAAATAAAAAGAAACCTAGAAAATCCTAAGGAGGCAAAGTATATTAATTGGAAATAAGATGTAGAAGACTATAATAGAGGCGAGAATGTTAGGCAAATGAGGAAAGGGCAGGAAAAAGTACACAGAGATGGGCTTGCTGTAGAGTAGGATGTTGGGTTGTGTTTTGTTAGGAGAGACATTGTAGCTGTAACGTTTGGTAGCTTGTGCCCATCCGAAAACCTAACCTCACTGGTAAATTATCGATAATAACAAATAGAAACCTACTTTTAAATACGTTGAATGAACTAGGGCAAACGCTTTACTGGGAGGATCTCTGTGGGGCGTCACCCGGCAAGATCGGGAAGACATGATGCATCGCACCAAAGAGTTTGCGTCATCGCTGCCGTTTAATCCCCATCAATCATCTGCGCCAAATCCCCAGTATACGGCACGGGTGGAATTTCTTCCACCCGAGCCATTTTTTTTAATGTTTCCCTCACATCCCATCCCACCTCCCGAATTAGGAAAGCGTGACCGGGTCGACAGCTGTTTGGGTGTTGGGGCAGCCCAGGGGGTAAAGGGTACGAAAGGGAGTATTTTCTTCGACCTCCTCGACGCCATAAGCTCATGGGCTCGCAAAATAGATCAATTTTCTCCATTATAAACGTTTCGGGAATAATAACCCCTACTGCGACGTAAAACGGTGATTTACAGGCTTTAAAAAGTTTTTGCTCTATATGTTTTGGTGCTTAAGATGTGTTCTACCGACAAAAAGATTATACATGTCCTGATTCTCATGAACATTCAACCTCACGCTAGGAATCACCATTACATTCAACAAAACTGTTTACATATATTATACGATGTTAACTACGATCCTTCAATTGTAAACTCAACAAAAATACTGTTTATTATATTTAGTGTTGGCAATGACGTTAGACTTCCTACAGTCACTTTCTTATTTTCCGCATTTGCAGTAAACTAGAAACGCTATGCGATTTAATTAAAATCTATTCTATTTGATGCGTTAGCATAAGATCTCG
Source organism: Hetaerina americana (assembly GCF_022747635.1). NCBI lineage: Eukaryota > Metazoa > Arthropoda > Insecta > Odonata > Calopterygidae > Hetaerina > Hetaerina americana. The sequence continues at coordinate 89,621,341 of NW_027286069.1, forward strand.
ATTTGCTGATCGTAAAATTTAATGCCATCTTTATCTGTTTTCAAATAATAGTTATTTAATTTACTGCGTGACCATGACAATCTGATTTGTTTATTGTTAGCTTTAATGCCTTTCTATTTATTTTATTTGAATTAAACAGATTAGCAAAGAAAATTTAATGGATTAGAAGAGGTTTAATGGACCATTTTTAATGGAACAAAGGTTTCGTAACAAGTCACGTTTAAAACTTCGTCAGTTTCTTAGACTATCGCTTGGCGTATGATTACTTAACTGGAGCCGTCTTTTCGGATACAACTTCAAGTGAGATCAACGAGTTTTACCAATATGTAAGTCTACAATTCCAACTTATTGCCTAAGTGGCCACTGCTTGGAACTTCTAGAGATACCATAAATATAAATCTGACATAAGTGAAGTGCCTATGTCTTCACCTGTATCTGACCTCGCAAGCACCCACAATAACGAGCAGAAGAGGGTTTTAGGTCACCAGATATTAGGGTAAGCACTTTACTATCGGGTCTTTCAAATTGTCGCATGTAATGTAACTTGCTGATGAGGTCACGAATCAAGCGAGAAAGAAAATATTCCTGGGGTCGCTTTCCCTCTGCTCTACCTCACGCCTTTCGCCTGGGAATTCGTTGGAGTACATCACATATGATTTTCATTTATCCAATAGTTTTAATCCATGCATAAACAACTTCCCGCTTCCGGCGGCTCCCGAATATCACCTCACTTCTTAGCTTTTCCATATGGATATTCATCCGCTATTTGTTTGATGAACCCTAGTTTCATTAATGTAACGCCTCATATGTTCATAACGTGCGTTCACCATATACAAACACAAAAATCAGTTGATGAATCCAAATATTAGTTTGGTAGATATTAGGTGTAGTATAATATATGTACGTATTAGGGCAAAATTCACCTAATACCAAGTCCGATATGACGTTTTGAGATTCGCCCATTAACAGAGGGGCAAGGGGAGCCAGGAGTTTTTTTTCCTGCACCTTCTGTGCTTTCCCATGGAACAACTGATCCCAGAAAAATCATTTGCAGCTTGATTGAACCAGGGGGAAGGGGGTACCCAAAGGCATCACCCGGTTTCAAACTCGGACCCTCTGGTCAGTTATCCAGCGCTCCATCCACCGAACTACCACGAACTTAAAAGTACGCAAGTTCAAAAGAATTTAATGCTGAGATGATTCGCCCTGTTGCTTCATAAGTCAACAATGTTATGGTTTTCACCCATTCAGTTAGGTTCTTCGAACGAAATAAGTTAAATCAAAAATTTGAAAACTAAAAAATTAGTTTTCATTCTTCTGCATGCTACCCACAATAATTATTTAACCTGATCATCTTAGTATATCCGAAGAGTTTGGACAAGCTTTGAGATCATTAGCTTTGGAGGTCCGCAACACAAAGACACCGCCTTGCTTAAAATGGATCTATGTTACATGGAGTAACTGAGGCCCTATAATAACGTACTATGGATGTGAGCTACGGGCATTCGGTGCGGTAGCATGATCATCCATTTTGGCTTCTATATTGGAGTAGACAGCGCACATGGAGGAGGAATCCTACAGTGACAGCACACTGTGAACTCGAATTTATCGCGATCTTTAATGTTTACTTATCTAAAAAATACAGAATGGCCGAAGGCTTTCGCAGAGTAGTCAATTGCGGTGGCACAATCTTTTAAGGTTTTGGAAATAGGACTCGTTCCTATGCGCTGAAAATCATCAAAACATTCCACGTTTTCTTCCGTCTTTCGTGGAAACATAGTCCGCAAGAGAGCGTGTCTAATGGGATGGAGAACCACCTATTTACGATGAGGAAAGAGAAATCATGAATAAGAAACAGGGGCGGATCCGAGGAGTATTTCCAAACGAGGGTGGATAATTTTTCTACTTCGGTTTTATTCACATGCCTTTGCGCCCACAGTCGAATAGCCCATCACACATCCAATCTTTCGTTCGATAGCTAACAACTGCGCCCGTAAACTAGTATATTTTTTTCCTGCACCCTTATCGACTTATTTCGTAGTTGTTAGGGTAGGCGATTACACCTAAGGCTATTCGCTCCAGGACTTATTTTTGCATCAATTAATTTGAAGACGGCATTTGAAAACCATGTGGGAAAGAAGAAAGATCGTACTGGCTTCCCACTCAGAGGGCCCGGGTTCAAATCCCGGCGGTGTTGAATATTTTTCAGTGGTATCTCGATCCCTACTTGAGGTACTTTGTGGAGGGCACTTTGAGTGAGTACGCCGTCCGTCGGATGGGACGTTAAGCTGCGGACCCCTTGGCGCCTTTCGTAAAGAGTAGGCTAATGCCGACGCCGGGTTTCTCTCCACCCCTTCATCCCTTCCCGTCCATCCCCAATGGCGCAAATGACCTCAGCTGTCGGTCGCCTCCCCTAAATACTACTACTATTAAGAAGAAAGCGTTCTTCTGAGACGCATGACCTATTTAGTATTTGTAGTTTCTAACCCGACAACGGCGATTTGTTTTCAAAATGAATCGATGCTTTCGAATTTCAGGAAAAAAAGTCGGGATGATCTCCGCAAAGTCGGGCCGAACAAATGCGTTTCCGACTGCATTCAACTCCTATGTTTGGGTTTTATCGATCGAGTAGCTGTCGGGACGGAGTATATTATTACGCTAATCACTTCGGATTGCTTCGCGCGCACGAATGGTTGTAGGTTACCCATATCGACCGTTCGGGTGAAATTGCCTATCGGGGAAGGGGACAGGAATTGATGTTGTGTCTGTTTTCTTCTTCTTCAGCTGTTCTTTGGGGGAGGAGGAATTGGAAATTAGAAACAGAGCAGGAATTAGCATAAGGTAGGTATTACAAATCGGGAATGGAACGTCAGCGTGAACGAAAAATTACCTTCTCCAACTAGAGCGCATTTCAATCGATACCATGACGCGTTATCCTCGTCTTATTCCTCTCTCTCTCTCTCTCTTTCTCCATGGAAACAATCTAAGCAGGTTTGATTTCTGAGTAAATTTTGCCCACGAAGTGTCGCGTAGTCGAAAGTGCGCGCTAAAATAGTACACGTGCGTGGCGCTACTACGAAGTGCCCATTTTCACATGCATGCGTGCCCTATGACCCGTGGCCAGGCAAACGAACGAGCGGAAAACCTGGGAAATAATATTTGTAAGGATTGCATGTCGAAGGAATTGTATGTTTTTACACGCGCAGCCCATTCGATTTGGACATAAATATGCATCAGGTAAGAGCCAAACACAAAATGACTAAATGTAAAGGTAAGAGCCAATCACAAAATGATAAAAGCGTAAAATCCTATTTTCGGGAACATTTAGTAATAATGTTCATATCGTTTACAGGTACTATATTCCATATTCTTCCATACCGTTCCTTCCTTCCGATGATCGCCAATCAATGTCCAGTAGACCCTTTGGAGGACTGACCATTATACGAGACCCTCATATAATGGTAGGTGGTAGGCGGGAGAATTTTAAAAGAGAAGTAGAATACATGAATAGCCCACTAACATTTCGGAAATTTTGTTGGGAATTCATCCTGGAGTGAATATTATTTTGTAATCGAGACATTAGCAATGTACAGATAAAATGATTTTATTAGGACTAGTTTTCCATAACTGCACACACATTGGTCGATCTCCGATTTCACCAAACTCAGCCAGCTGATCAACTATCACAACAATCGATTATTTAATAAATGTTTGCAATTACAAGTAATGGTCGTCGTGTCGAGAAAATCCGTTATATTGCTGAAAATTATGTTCTATGAATTTCCAGGATATGAATGCTGAAGAAATCGATCCGTAATCACTGAGGTCCTAGCTCTTTGTTCTAACGAGAATATTGCGAATATTTTATTAAGTTTCGACAAGAATCCCAATTTTCTGTAACTTTTCCTACGCAACGGTTATCCCAATTAATTGCTGGCAGATTAAATGCGGCGATTTGTCGATATGCTGTCGAGCTTTGAGAAAGCGTCTGCGCTGGAGGCAGGTGGTGTTTAGAATGAACAAAATATTAAGTTTTTATAATTATTATCCTTGAAGTAAGGGGATCGAAATGGCTATCGTACTGGATTCCCACCGTGAGGGTCCGGGTTCAAATCCCGGCGGAGTTGAATATTGTTCAGTGGTATCTCGATCCCTACTTGAGGTGCTTTGTGGAGGGCACTTTGAGTGAGTACGCCGTCCATCGGATGGGAGGTTAAACTGTGGACCCCTTGGCGCCTTTCGTAAAAGGTAGTCTGATACCGACGTCGGGTTTCTCTCCACCTTTCATCCTCTCTTGTCCATCCCTAATGGCGCAAATTACCTCAGCTGTCGGTCGCCTCCCCTTAATACTACTACTGCTCCTTGAAGTAACACAAAAACCTTTGTCGTCGCATTCATAACGATCTAATGGTCTTTTAGGTCCCGTCTATTCCGTAAATGATGCAATCCGGATTATGCTTTCCGAATAACCTTGCTGTCTGCTACGAGTAGACAGCGGAGATTATCCTCTGGTACATTCCTAGCGAGCCAAATGGCCGTACCTACGACGATTTACGCTTTCGTACTTCCTAACATGTATTCTATACCTGATATTTGTTGTTTTCACACTTCGGCGATTTAATGTGATAATATTTACTCTCGGTAAACACTTAATATTTTTTGGCAATGGGAATGGAATTTTTCGTATTACAATGGCTTTATTATTCATTAACTTTCCAAAAGCCGGGACGTTAAATGGTATTGAGGCGGTCTAGTTTTATACGCGTAGATTCAATAGAAAAAACTTTTCGTTTAGTAAATTCAAAGAACTGCGTGAGACGTCACGAAATTTACTTTAACGGGGTTATCTGCTAATACAGGCATTTCACATTGTAAATATCATGCGTCTTGGTCGGGATTCGAACGTTTTGATGCAAATCAACGACTTAGTGCGTATTAACTACTTTTGATGGGCATTAGCGGATAACTCCGTTATATATAATATATTTTTAAATAATTATCGCGGAATATCCAGTGGTCCTTTGAATTTGTCGAAAGGAAAACACCTTCGCGTTTAAATGCTGGCTTTGGTCCTGTGAACTGTGACGCAGCGTGCACAACTCCTAGTGACTTTGTAACGGTGATTCGCCATTGCATCTTGTGCCTTTAAATCACTAATAATTCACATTCAATAAGCTTAATTGCTTAAAGAACTGGGCTGATATTCTAGGGATACGGAAACGAGCTACAGTCCAAGAGAATCTTGCATTTGTTTTCGTTCAGCCATGAGTTCATTATACCTTGTGGCGGACACAGCGTACCTAACCTGAATGCTTCTAAAATACTTCTTTTCTTATAATGCTCGATTTCACATAGATTTGACCGACCGCCCGGCCTATAATCTTGGTTAATAATTCTGGAAGTGTTCGTGTATCCTACGCGCTAAGAATTCCAATGCCTCTGCGATAAAATAAACTCACGGAGCGCTGGTATCTAGTCATTTATTACACTTTCTTCAAAATATGTTCCCTTTGAGTGGAGATACCGCCATCTCTCATACAATCATACTTTAATCTATTTTGAATAGAAAATTACGGAAAGATTGGACCAAAAAGAACGGTCATGATAACATTCCTCTGGATAAATTCATATTCAGTGATCCTTTGCGAAATGTTCATAAAATTTTAAGGGTTTTTCAATTTAAGTGCAGAGACACCTTAATAAAATCAGTCTCAGTTTTTGTTGATTTTTCTATCGAAATGTCGTCTGTGTTTAGAACACATACATTAATTTCTGGACTTCCACCCCGAGGGCCTTGGTTCGAGCCCCGGAGTTGGCAGTATTATCCCGATCCCTCCTTGTGGTACCACGCTGAGAGATGGCACCTGTGACCCGTTAGTTCATTTCGTTTATACTAAGCTAATACCGACGCCGGGTTTCGATCTACACCCATTCTTCCCTCATTCCCTAAAAAAAACAAATCACCCACCCCCCTTCCTCATGACGCAAATTACCTCAGCTGTCACTCGCCTCCCTCTTAATAACTACTGCTACATCGTCACATTGCGCACGGCCCCAGTCATCCTCGCAAGTTGTCGTCCGTGCGTCAGGCGTCGCAGGTGACTCACGGATGGGAATAACAGGTCCGGCGGTGCGTGGTGGTGGGACACCCACGCGCGGGAAACCCACCCTACAACCGCCGGGCCAGCGCGCGTGGATCGCCAACCCCCCCCCCCCTTCGCCCCCCACTCTCAGACACACACACCACCCCCGAACACCCCCTCCAATGGAACGGTGGCCCATCTGCCAAGGTCGGCTGGCTGGCGATGACGACGTTTTGGTGCCCACGCACCAACGTCACGGACTCCCGAGTGCGTGCACTCGCCGTGGAGAGTGCCTAAAATGGGCTTAAGGGGAGGTTTTGGCTGTGCGGGCGTGGGAAGAGGAGGGGGTGGGGGCGAAAAACCCTCTTCCGTGGAGTTCCGCATGAAAGGGTCAAGACACTCACCGAGGGTCGTCCTGGAATATGTATGTGTGTGTGTGGATATATATAAAAACACAGGGTTGTGCTGCTCTCGCCCCCTCCCCCACCCAATGGGTCTTCTGATCGATCCCTTCCTCCCGCGGCGGTTAGGTGCCGGCGCCGCTGCCGGGGCGGCAATCGCTCGCTAGTGGGTCATTCGTGGGCTGGGAAGAGGCATACCCCGACCGCCGCACATTAACATATGAACGCGGGGCCGCGTTTGGAAACTTGGTTTGAGGAAAGAGGAGGGGGCATTGATCCTCCACACACCACCTCCTTCATCCCATCCCCCTGACTAATCCACCTTTCTCTTCCGCCCCACTCCACGGCCCTTCTTCCCGCACCTGTCCTCAGAAGCGTGGGTTCACCTCCTCTCTCCAACAGCGGTGGGAAAGTCTGTTTATGCGCACGATAACGTTTTATGTCGACGTCACAATTAACTTAACTGTAAACTGAAACATCAGTAGCAAGGATATCAAAACTAATCTATATCCCATCAAAATATCATTGATTTCGCATTAGCTGATGTTTCGCGCTAACGATTTCGAAGCTACTCGCTTTTTGCATCGTGATTCGAATTGAAATCGCCTCCTCACTTCGGCGCCCTGAAATAATCAAAAGATTAAGACACCTAATTTGCCACATTCATATAAGATTCCTTTTATATTGCAACGTCAAGGTAAAAGAGAGATAAACCCAGAAAAACAACTCGGTATTGATTTTCAAAACAATATTTTAAAGCATACAAAATACCAAATGACTGTGCGTAACTAATTAAACTTGAAACTTACAAGTATTTATCGGAAAATTTCCGTACCCTCCACAGTCTTTGTAAACTGAAATGTACAGCGACCTATATGGCTAATGAGAAACCATATTGGTTGATAAATGCTGGAGGTATTTCGGAAAAGGAAACTCTCAGACGAGCGAAATAAAAGGGATTTGGAATGTGCATTCCAAAATATTTCGTGCTACCATATCGGAGAATTTGGCAAGGCATTCTTTCTTTCGGGTCTGACACGCGGACTAGCGATGATAGATGGATGGCGTCAGGAAAAAACGTCCAAGCAATGGGATTAATTATACGAACGTTAAAAAATACAGTCCCTGCCTTTGTTGAACATCGACTTCGTACTATTCGACGTTATGTGCAAAGGGCTTCGATATTACCTGCTTTTTGTACCACGGCTGGAATCAAAATCGCCTTCTCGTTTCAACACTTTGGAAGCAATAAGTAAGCGAAAAAGATGTCAAATTTCCCAAAGTCGCAAACAAAATACGTTTAATGCAGTGTAATTACTGTGTCAATCAATATCATTAACCCCATCGCTCACAGTGATATGAACGGAATCCTGAAAGTCAATCAATTCAAGAAAAAACATTCATTCATTAAAATTTCGCGAATGGAATTGAAAAAAATAAACGGGTCGAACAAAGAATTACGTCTTACTGAGAGGTTGGATAGTTCGAATCTTTAAAGTCTCTCGCTAACTGAAAATGTTGTGAAAGTTTTGATTTATAAGGTCAGGAATTCCGATCCGGTTTCAGATACAGACAGCTTTCGATCATTGCTCAAATCACTCCCGTGAAAATTCAATCCCTCCATTCAACTAAACCAAAGTACCTAAGGACACGTCTTCATATCAAATTCGTCTCAAGAGATAATAAAGGGCTTTGAGGTAACTTTATCATTCTAGCAAAGTCCATGAGTGCTTTCCCAGTTTACATCAAACAGTTTAGATCTGTCAAGTGCACATGGGTAATTGCATCGGTTACGTCATCGGCGCTAAGTACATCGAAACATCCTCACCGTGGCTCACCTGCGTTAGCAGACGACATCTCTGATGGCGGGGAACTTTGGTAGTCTACCGTGTAAGTTCAGGTTTATGATGGACAGAGGCTGATCAACGATACATATCTTAGCTTCGCTTGAGACACAATTTGACATAATTTTAGACTGTTCTTAAAGTCACCCTTGAAACCGTCCAACATGTCTCTCATTATCCTATCCCAAACTCGCTTGCTTTTCGTCCTCCCCTCGCCATCACAGTCAAAATTCTCCTTATACATCTTTCCTGCTTCCTTTGGAATTCTCACAACAATCCCCTTTTCTCCCCAACCATGCCCAGTACTTTTCCGTCCATTTTATTACTCCATTCTTCTCCACACCCATATCTCAAAAGCATCAAGTCTATTTCTATAGTAATCTTGCTTCAACGGCCATGTTTCCGAACCGTATACAACCATAGTTCTTACATACTTCAAATCATAGTTTTCGCTAATCTTTTCTTAACATCCTCTTTCAACGTCCTTATCATCAACTTCCTCATCCTCGTGAAAGCTTCTTCGCCAAATGCAATTCTTCTTCTGATTTCCATGCTAATTTCACCACTTTGGTCCAAAATACTCCCAAGAAAGGTGAACAGTTAAAACTGCGGGGAAACATGGAGCAGGTAAAAAAAGAATTACAAGATTTTCGTGCATAATTATTAGAGCATCTTCAAAATCGTTAATGCTATCAGATGTTTTTTCGTTCAAGGTATAATTACTTTCTTTGCATGGTGGCTTTAAGTATCTACTTTCTTTTAATAATTTCAATTAAGACAAAAGATATCAGTAATTTATGGCAGCTATCTTATGGACTAAATGGAAAGACTATTTTGCGGGAATTACTATAAGAATGCGCCTCAGGAATGAGTATGTACTCTAAATCCCGATCAATTTCAATATTGTCGCCATTAGAGCATTGGGGTATCTAAATCCGGAACTAATACCTTAGAGCAAGCCACACCCGAAGAATAATGTAGACATTTTTTCGTTTGATTAATGAGCACAATCATTTGGAATTTGGATTCCAGCATATTTTTAAGGTAAAATCGAATATTTGAGAGGGATATTAGACGATATTGCAGTTAATATTTCCCATTTAATTCATTTGCCACACAATTCCAACTGAAATTAACTTTTCGAAATGAGGGAACATGCATAGAGTTCTTTTACACTGATAATAATCAGAAGGCATATCTTTAGATTTTCTGTCGGAATAAAAAATAAGTCAGTAGAATTATCTTTTATTTCCGGTTTGAACACCACATCCATTCTCTCCCGAACACTCCGCGTCGAATGACGCCATATTGTAAACACATGCATCCGTTCAAATCGCAACAATGACTGCGCTCACGTATGTTTCCACTTTCTAAAATCAATGGTAATCTGCTCGGGTTGATTTGAAAGCAACCGCCTCCACTATCCCTGGATCACATTTTTCGCAAAATGAGATCTATTCAGAGCTGCTCACTGATTTAATTCCCATCACTTAATGTATGGTGAAATTACCTAAATGTACAATTTGACAGAACTAACGAACGTAAACGAACTATTCATTCGGCAGCAACAAAAATCACAGTAACCTCGAAATAAATGGAAGCGCAAATAATACATAACCAAATACGGGTCTTGAGAAATGAGAACAGTTTTACATACCGTAAATCAAATCAAGTGACAGAAGGTTAAAAAGAAGCCTACCAATGAAGATTAAATATTATGCTAATCTAGAAAAAAGAGTAACATTGTGTTTCTCCCCAAGATCTTATCTTTCGTATTATAGCTCTACGCCAAGAATATATTTTCATATAGCACACAGGATATTGACTTATGGATCTGTTTTGGTAGTCGCGGAATAAGCAATGTCTACTATTTTTCTCCAGAGATAAACCTTTGAAGCACTTTTGTTTTGGGTACGTTCGATGGATTGAATCCACGTTCACGTAAAACTACCATCGCAAAATCGGAGCATCGAAGAAATCGATAAATGTAACGCGGGAATATTTAACTCTTGCGTTGATTATTGCAGTATCCATTACGTGATACTAAATGTTTCGATCACCTTAAAGTCAATAACCTCGTTGCCATGGGTTCCCGAACATAAATAAGCTCGCAAACAGTAGTCGTGATGATAAGTGCTGGCGTAACATTTGACGATAAAAATGAAACATGAAACGCATAAAAAATCAACAGAGATTATAAATTATTTAATCCTTTTCACGCGCTGGAAATTTATTCTTTCTTAGTTGATGTTACTGTGCGAAAAATATTCTCCTTATGGAATGTCAACTCAAGTCAATAATACAATAGAATAAGAATACAATATACTTTAGCGCCTATTGCACAGTGTATATATATATATATATATATATATATATATATATATATATATATATATATATACACAATGTGCAATACATTGTTCATTTTTGAATAAGTTCCACTTGAATGCGATAAAGTTGGAAATAAAATTCCAGATGAATATATTCAACTATCTTCTTCCCAGCCTGGAATTAATTTCACCACCAACTACTATTGTAAACCCGGTTAAATTACTTATTCTTATGTACCGGCGTTCTCTTAAAGAGTTTTAGCAATAGTCTACCGGATTAGGGTAAGTTTTCGCAAAATATTTTGAAAACCCATGCTACTTATTGCAATAACCCGTTCTATAACTTTGCATGCTTTCTGATTCCTTTAATTCCATTCAAAATGCCTATTCCCTTACTCACCATTCCTCACTTTCCCAGAATTATCCCCTATCTTACCACTTTCAGCATCCCATTGTCCCTCAAGATTTTCTCCATCCAATTATCCTGCCTTCTTCGAATGTCTTCCAAACAACCATCTCTCTTTCCCTACCATTCCCAGAACCGCGCCATTTGTTTTCCTTCCAATCCATTTAATTTTCTCCATTCTTTTCCACACACAAGTCTCTCAAAAGCCTTCAAATCTACGCTCCTCCTCCAGGCTTCATTTTAAAAGATTGAAAATGTAATTAAATGAATTTCATGTTTTCAACTTTAGCTTAGGACGTCCATTCTATAACTTCAACCTGCCCAGGATGGAAAACCTTGGGTATCATAATGCAGTGGCTTATCACCCCGAGGGCCCGCGTTCGAATCACTGAAGAGGCATGTTTTTCTCTTTTTCAGTGTTAACCCAATTCATTCATGGGGTGCAATGTGGAGGGCACTTACAAGTTAGTACACGGTCCGTAGGATGGAACGTTCAATTGTTATTAGAGTTCATGGCGCCTTCAGTCATTTGAGTAGTCAAATTCAGACCTCGGGTTTCTCTCCATCCTTCCTCGATTCCCGTAATATCCTATCGATCCCCATAGCGAAAACGCATTTGGCAGGTTTTGCTCTGCGGTGTTACCTCAATTTAAAATCTTTCAGGAGAAGAACGTTTTCCCTATTATCTTTTGGTCCCTGCCAAAGAATATGAATGCTTTTCTAATGCAGCCGAGTATAACCGACTACACGGCAACGATGTATTAAAATGCATTCAAAGGCGCGCACTTCCAGTGTTGCCGTGCGCATACACCGCTGAACACTTCAAGCGTAGCTGTACAACACTACTACTGCAGTCATTATTCACGCATAGTGCACAAACTCCTCCCGTGTAACGGAGTGTTACTTTGTACGTATCAAATGCGCGAGGAAGTTGGTAGTTTTGTTTTCGAGACATCTGCTAAAACAACGATAAAATTCCGTCGACTAATTCAGGTTTTCAGACAAATCACCGACAGATAGGATGCCTTCTATAATCCCCGATTGGATACCTTTTTTATTTTAGATGTTCAAGCTGCTGTATTAGTTAGAAAACATATTTAGTTTTTTGTTGCCGTCAAATTGTTTTCATTGCAAATTAAACGTATTGGTTAAAAAAATATCGCTGCCTTAATTTTTCTCATATTTCCTTAGATCTTGGAACAGTTTAATTGATTTCCCACTGCGTGAAGTGGAAAATTCTGATTCGAGATACGAACAGCGGACAAGTACAAATGATCTTCTCGGCACTATTGTATTCACGTAGCGCGCGCATGAAGTTCTCCGCGCCCACATCACTCGGCTTTCCCTCCCGGTGCAAACCGTCCGCCCCAAAGAGGAATTCCCGCATAAGTGCGACGGGGTGTAGATGCATTCATTAATCAGAGAGGCGCCTTACCTGAGAGACCCGCCATGCGTATTCGTTCCACTCGATGGGCGTGACCGGAGCAGGGGGAGTCCTGGGAAGGGGTTTCCGCTGCTCACCGGGCTGCTGGGAATTATCCCGGTGCCATTTCTGCAACGGAACGCGAGGGGGGGAACATTAATCCAGGGAAAAAAGATCAGAGGGGCTCTTTGTGCGATGAATAATTCAACGCGGGGAGAAATATTTTTAGTTGCCCGCGGAATCGTTATCCAAATATAGAAATGATTTGAAAAGGTTGCCGGCGAAGATGGCAGTAAGTTAGGGCGCGAGTTAATTTGAGCTAAAATTATAAGCCAAAACGATTAATCTGGCAAATCAGCCGAAAGATTGCAGTTATTATTGCTGAGTTACATATGGCAGAATGCTCAAGTACTCAATCTTCTCCCGCACGATAAGCAAATATGAAATCGGGCGCAATAGCCCAAAAAAATAAAATAAACTTGAACACTAGAATTTGATGAATTGGCTAAGCGCAATGATTATTGCATGATTTTCGTAGAAATAAATATGCAAGAAAGTTGAATATTAGCAAGTATGAAATCAAGTGAATGTATATGCTAATTTCCTAAAAGTATGGCTGTTGTTCTGACAAGCCCTTGACATACGTCCTTGTGAAGGGATATTGTGTACATGTAGAGAATACAGAATCGGTGTAATAAGTTTGAGACGAGAATTAGAATAAGCAATATAAAGGTTATGATGTTCTAGAGAAATAGTAGTAAGGCTAAGATAAACATTAAAATTTGGGAACAGTTCACTAATTTGGGAAGTGTTTCTATACTAGGGCAATGTAGTAAAGACATTTTAAGAAGAACGGCGTTGGAAGCTTTTCAAAAGAGGAAGGAGTAGATCACAGGGACAGTTAATAAATATTTTATGAAAAGACTAGTGAAAACCTTAAGAGGGAGGGTAGTTTTACATGGCTCCGAAACTTGGTCGATGAGGCAAGAGGATAAAGACTGGTGGCTTTTGAGATGTGGGTGTTCAGGAAAATATAGTATATAAGATAAAATGAACTGAAAGGAATTACAATGCAGCAATTTCAGAGTGTAAAAATCATTCGCCTCGTTCGGGATTTGAACCCGGATCCCTCGAATCACATAAGTGTAAGAGGACGCCTCGATAGCTTACCTGGCTAAAGCACTCGGCCAGATATCGAGGGATCCGGGTTCAAATCCCGGACAAGGCGAATGATTTTTACCCTCTGAAATTGTTGCATTGTAAAGCACATTTAGCGGATGACTCCGTTAAAAGTTACTGTCGCGGCATCCTTTCGCAGTTTTTTTGGAACGGAAAGGAAACCAAACGATGAAACTGTATGATAAGAAAAGAAGAAGGCTGGGAGAAATTCGAATAAGGCAGGACAAGTGGATGCAAGAGATACTGAGTGGGAGAAGACTGAAGACTGTGATAGAAAAGGCAGAATGCTGGAAAAAGCGAGGAAGAGGGTGGAAAAGAAAAGGCACTTTGGATGAAATTGAGGAAGGCAGAAAGTACACAGACCTAATGAATGAGTTATTGTAATATGGGACCTAAATATGTTTTCTGTGACACTAGTTAGGGCTTTGGAGTGCACTAGTGTGTGTTTATACTGCCAGTTAATCGATCGAAAACCTAATTTCAGCCGGTACAACTGCTACTACTAATACTAATAATAATACTGTTATAGAAATTTAACCCTTTGAAATTCTCCACTTCTAACAAAATTTGGGGACATGTACTCAGGTTTGCATGACCCTCATTTATGTGTCTCAAAATACGTATTAGCCTAAGGAGTTAGTTCCTTGATCGACATGGGAAGTCATTTCGCTCGGAAATCGAGGCACGGAATAGTGAAACGAAATTACGGCATTATATTTTTAGGCAACTGCACGCAGTGGACGAAATTACAGAATTATCATTTTTTCAGTAAGAATTGCGAAGAAATATCATTTTGCACAGGCACCCTTGGCTGATGGTGGTGATCGAAGGGACGACTCAAATCACATGGGAGACAGTTTTCCATGGCGAGGGCACAGGTGCCGGGTTTATTAGAATGACCAACGTTTTTCCAAGTTGGGTACCGTAATACGATGGCTACGTCGATGACAAGGCCAAGATTTCACTCCCACACGCTCCAAGCTGCGGCCTCGGATTCAGCCGGGGAGGAGCGTGCGTGCATGGTCCACCGTTTCCATCTCTGGATGCGGAAGACTTTTTTTTCCATTCCGGTATAATGAGAGTGGAAATCATGAATCGCCTGAATGCCAGCCTCGGTGGTGGAAAGGTGACATCTTGGCCTGCTAAACCAACCCCAAACAAGGCCCAGTGGGTTTGCTATTTGTCCCTGTTGATATTTCACTCGTATGTAATCATGAATTTCATGAGTATGAAATACTAAAGAAAAAAAAGAATTTTGTACTCTTGTTCTATTAATTTCTGTATAATGTTCATATCTTGAAATTATTCACCTAATTGTGAAGTGATTTACATGAGAGTGGGGATATTTACAGAAGAATTGGATTTGGTAAAGAATCATTTAAAAAATTGCGGATCTTAATGACAGGCACTTAATGAAATGTTGTGATGGAAAGACGAATGAAAACTTTAATATAGAGCGCAGTTTTATACAGTTCGGGCAATTTATCGCTGAGGAAAGAGATAGTGAGCATATGTTGGAGACCTTTCGAATGTGGGATTGGTAAAGAATGGAAAAAATGAATTGGACAGAAAGGAAAACAAAAGATGAATTTTTGGGCATGGTGTGGAGAGAGAGACGTCTGTTGGGAGAAAATCGAATTATTGGTAATCGGAGTATTTACGTATCAAAAAAGACCACCTGTCTGAAGTAGCAAAAAATGTAGCTACGTGCATGTACAAAAAGGTGTAATCCTCCCCATATTAACGTTTGGAAGCAATACTTTGGTAACTACATCAGAATAGTTATGAATGTCAAATGGTGTGTTTTGAGGAGCGCTTGTGGTGTAAACGGATGAGATCAGAAGAGGTATGCGTTGTTAAAGAGAAAATGCGGATTTTATGTACTGATCATGGACAATTACCAGAGGATTTTGCTACGCTGGTTCGGTCGTGTTGAGAGAGAATTAATGAAAGTTGAATCACTGAGCATCCTAATAATGACGAGGGGAAATTTGATTTGTTTTATGGAGAGGAAGTGGTAGACCGAGGGAGCCACGGGTGAGTGCGGTCGCAGAGACTCTCAAGGTGAGAAATATTAGTAGCACCAGAAAGAGAAAAGCATATAGGAAACAATTTAAGACTGTGTGAAGGAGGCGGAAAAGGTATGCATTCCCTGAGGAGTGAAGAGGAGTGAGCTTCCTGGTTTAACTGAAAATCAGAATTTTCCGACTTTCCCCACCCCGGAACAAAATGTCATGAATGAAGTGTATGTGTAAAATCAACCACAGTCATCAACCCGATGGTTGGTTTTATAGGTGAGGGCACGAGCTCACATGATACTGAGCCCAACGGCGTGTGAAAATCACACATCATATCAGTATATGGGGGTCAGTTCCTTTCCCTGATACGCCCATGGTTTCCCAGGAATATCTGGTACTTGAAAAATTACAGAGCTTGGGTGAAGGTGTCCAGAGGTGTGCCCGGGAACCAAACCCGAACCCTCCGGTCATCAGTCCAACGCTCTACCCATTGGACTACCAAGTCCCCCCCACCACTATAAGCACATGTTCCAATGAAAATATTGGAGAAAACAATAATTAGCTGACTCAAAGTAACACTATCTTCTACTACGCTGTCTCGACTGTCACTTTGCAGTTTTCGCGGTTCATTTTCAAGATAAGGAAACGGTGGCAGCCGACCCGTAGTTTCGCTTGATAGGTGCTGGAAGAGTTCCCTTCGTTTATTTCAATTCTATCCAGAGATTAATGAGTAAACGGTGGTGCATAAGTGTACATTTGAGCATGAAATTTAGGGTAAGCTAAACTCTGGATAAAACCTGCTTACTCAAAGATGGATAAACCGGACCTGAGACCAAGGGCACGTACCCCCCTTCCCCGTACAGGGTAGGGTAGTTTTGATAGTACACCCGCAAGTTCCTCTCCTTTAATGTACCTCCGGCTGTTTCACAGGAAAATTTTGTACTAAAAAAATCACCATAAAACTGATGAAGGGTAGAATGAGATTTGAACCCGATACTGCCCGGGCAGTAACCAAGCTTTATTGGCACACTTGGCCGATTTTGTTGATAATTTAAAAAAAAGTGCTTTGAGTTTACTTTACATAAATATATCTCGTTAAATTATTAGATTACTCTTTCAATCCACAATGCTACCTCCGCCTCAGGTCGGCTGATAGCGAAAGGTGGATTGGCTCTGGGACGAAAGGCTTAAGCGGAAAACTATGCCACATACTTCGAAGTCGGCGAATACACAGAAGAGTCACGCAGGAGAGCGACGCATTTGACGGAGAGCAGTGACCTATAAGTATTAAGTATTTCCCGCGAATTATCTCGTTGATCATACAATAGAGAAAATTGTTCCATATCCGGAGGGAAAGGATATCGTTGCACTGTCCGTCCGTTGCCGAAAAAATAAGATGTCAGACGTGATAGTTATATTGCGGCCATCAGAAAAAAAACACCACAGATTAACACAGTTATCAAGTGCAACGGTTTTTTGGAAAGAGAAGGGCCGAAGTTTCACTGACCTAAAGATTAAAGAAGTGTGAAATTTACACGTTCACTGTTTCAAGGACGTCCATTTTGATTGTTTTCTGCCTTGATGGATCTCAATGTAGGCATAAAATTGTCAATGCGATCATTGTTCGTTATGGATGGTGAAACTTAAACAATAGTCAAACTGGGAAATGATTGGTGGAAAAGCATTGATTGTTGCTCCTGAAACCGTACCTGCGCCTGATAATAAGGTCAGACTGGTTCTTGACATATACCTTGGCGGTTAAGTGGCAGTCGTTCTATCTTTCATATAGATCAACCCGAAGGATCCTTTTGATAGGTGAGGGTGGAGCTCATCGCAAACTAACTATCGCCTCGTCTAAGGTGTGTGAAATTCACCAGGTTAACAGGATGAGAGGGAGGGGAAAGGAGGTAAATTCCCTTTAGTCGCACCGCTCTTAAGTTTCTCATAAAATTATTGGAAACCAGAAAGTAACACAACTTCGACATGTATGCCTACGGGATTGTCCTGGTAAATCACCCGGGATTTGAACTTGGGACTCCACATTTAAATCGCTGAAGGCTACTTATTAAGATCATAATCTTCTCCGGAGGGGCGTGGTAGTCCAGTGAGTAGAACTGGGCTGCTGACCGAAGGGCCCCTTTTTAAAAGTCTCGGTTCAACGCCTCTGGACACCATTAGCATCACCCATGCAGTGTAATTTTTCGGACACAAGATCTTTATCGGGACCCGCAGGCGGCACAGGGAAATAAAATAAATAAATCTATAATCTGCACATTCATTCATTTCATTTCTTCGTCACTATCGGGGCAGAACTGTGCCAAACAAACAAGTGGTAAACGCATTTCAATTGTTTTTTTTAGCATTCTTCATTTATTTTTTCTGCTCTTCTACCATTTAAAATAATTATCACACCACAAACTTTACCAAATTAGGATCTTCGAGTACGTCCTGGCATTTAATCCACCACAACACGGGCCTAGGATGGGGGAGCTGAGCCCGTGACCTTAAAAGATGGTAGGTGGTCACGTAGCCCGCCGACCCAGAAATTCTGCCCCGAAAACTAAGACCGAGAGCTGATGAATATCATCAATCTGATTTTTAAGGATTTAAAATAAAAATCGTTTGCTATCCAAGCACACAGACATTGTTTAAATTACTGAGTGACACGTAAGTTAAATTTTCATATTCGGTGATTTTTTTCGTACGGGCGCCTTTAAAAAAAAAGACCTACAAAAAAAACCGTAGATGAATTTCCCTTCCTTCCCTCCCCCTCCTCTCACAATCCAGATAAGGTGGTTATCTTCGCAAGGAAGACGGAGAAAAAGGTAAACCTTAAACCTTCCGTGTTCGTCCCGTCTAATCTGGGGAGACACTCCACACTCGGGTAACCTGGGGAGCTCAACAGCTGACCGGATCCCCTATCCACTTCCGGAGGAGGTCAGAAGAGATTAGGATCTCCTTTGCGTACGTTGCTATTTCGGTTTCCATGACATTTGCCGAAAAGCGAGATCTTTATTTTTTTCGGCGTAAAATTGGTACCCGACGGACACGGCACGCTTATGAGGAACCCTGGCGGATAAATCTTCCTCCTTCGTCAGCAGCGGAGATAAAATTTAACGGAGACGGAAGCTTCTTGTGTTTGCTTCCCACGGATCCACGGTCGTGTCTCTTGGGAAAGGTCAAAGGAAGCACGGCGAGGGTGGGCGGAGCGGGGGGGAGAGAGCGGTCTTCACTATTACGTCTCTGGGTATAAATCTCCCCCACCTCCCACTAACATTCTAGGAGGCGTGGGCGGGTGACGTGAATCGATCAGGGGTGGGGGCGGTTCTTACACAAAAAGTCATCCGTAAATTTTTATATTTTAACGACTTCCCGTAGTAAATAATAGTGCTGACCTTTAATCACCGCAGGACACTGGAAAAACATCAGTATTTTTATGTGTCGGAATATGGAAATCTTCTCAGCGAAGAAAAAGAGGAAAAATACTTCTTGAGAGGCGGTAGTCCTTAAATTATGACACACGTACGACTTTCGGTGGGGCGAGGGAGGGAGAAGGGAGTAAGGGGAGAGTGTGGCATTTCATCAAGTTTCCTTATGGGGATGTATGGAGGTATTGGGGATTCAGAGGGGAATCTTACGTCAGATTTATCATTGCAATATTCCATCCATTGTTTATGAAGATAGAAGTTTAATTATCCTTAATCACCAAAGAATGAATGCTCAATAAAGAACCTGTCAACTGTGTACTTTAGTATTTATCAAACCGTTACACTTGATTCAAAATGTTTGTTTAATATCATTGTATAAACTATAAATCCAAAAAAATATAAGTTGTCTTTCAATGTACGGTACATTTTCAGCACGAACACGTTATTTATATGAACAATTATCGTAGTGGAATACGCTTAAGTCAAAACTAAATGCAATTTATTTAGGAAAAAGGTACCCCTTTGATATATCAATGATAATTACACGTAAGAGGAGGGTACAAGTGGTGCGATTCACATCTTACTGACCCTAAAAAGGGGCGGACGAGGCAAAAAGTAACAAAAAAGTGACCATACGTAATTTATTTAATCCCTGACCATCAGAAACCCAACATTGAATTTTGTATTTTCGTAAACGCCTCCATTACCGGAGGGATACTGACGAGATTTCTGGGTTAAATGGGTATTAACAAATGCTGACATTATTCTACAAGAAAAGAAACAAGCAATGCAGCACCAATACTATTGATATCTATTGGCGGTACCAAATGGAAACGTCTTCCAAAACACTAACAGTTCCACGCAACCCATTTTGCTGGAGATATTGATTTTATAGTGAAGTTATCAGGTGAAATATGGCATAAGGCTCTGACGGTGATTATTGCGATAATAATGCAATGTTTTCGGAAACCGTTATGACATACGTTAACATTATTATACTTCAATTTACCATTGTTTTAATTAAATTCGTATCATAATGCACTCGGCCATATTTTTAAACCATACTTCAAAGGAAGTCTTCAAAATAAATTGAATTCCGGATTATTATTCCCGGAGTTGACAGGATTTTCCAGTGGTATACCGATCCCTACTTGGTGCTATACGGAGAGGACTTCAAGTGGAGTAAACCGTATATCGGATGGGACGTTAAATTGTGTGTGACCCCTTGGCACAGTTAATTATTAGAGTAATGGAAAGCCGACGAGGGGTTTCTCCCCCCACCCTTTCTTCCCCTAATGACCACAGCTTTCGGTCGCCTCGACTAACAACTACTGCTACTACAACTCGAAAGCCCCCCCTCCCTTGGGTCCGCCGCTGCCGGCAGTTTCTACGGGAGTGCGATTTAAAATGCTGGCCACCCGGCAGTATCGAATGTCGCCACATTTGACCCTACCCCCGCCGAACGCGACGACCTCCGTACCCTTTCTAAAGGCCACCCTTTGCAGCAGGACAAATACAAGAGGTCTCGCTCTTGTTTCAAGGGTCGAGCGGTATCTTGAGCCAAATCGTAATTCCACCGACAACATCACCACCCCCTCCCTCCCCCACCGGCGCCGCATCGCGTAGACGCGTGACTCGTCCCGGTGAGAAAAGAGCGTGCAGGACGGCGGGAGTGTTGACGTGAGCGATCGATGCCGTAGGAAAACGCCGGCGACAGTGGTGACCTTTACAATAGGGCGAGTCCTCCTCCTCTAGGGGCTCTCGGCGGAAACAGGAAAAGACGGAGCGACGGGGGAGGCGAGTGCTTTCCCCGTGGGTATGTGTGTGCATGCGATCCTAACCTATGGGAGCCGCCCGAGGAAGGGTATTAATTAACTCACTCCCGCCATGAATATGCGGCAGTCGGCTTTTCCCTTCCTTTCTGTACATTTTGAGACTGCAGGGTCACGAGCGCGCCGATACTACGTCTACAGACTGGGAAAAAGGCTAATTTTCGGGCGACTATTATATATATATATATATATATATATATATATATATATATATATATATATATATATATATATATATATATATATATATATATATATATATAGAAACAGATATAAGGAAAAGAGGAAAGGAACACACATAGAGGACGAACATAGGGGAGGTGGGGAAGGCGGAATCAAGCAGATCACGAATGTAAAAATATTTCCTAGACCGGGATCAGCGTTATATGCATATTATATATGCATACGAGAATTCCATTCGCTTTAATAGGAAAGTAACAATATATAAACAGGATCAAATTGAGTAGCTTCAGGGGTGAAGTGGTTGAAGTCAAAAATAATAAATAACTGATCGAAGCACTTTTCCACTTGATAAAATTTCTACTTTACGACCGGGTTTCGATAGGTTACATTACATTGCATCGAAACCCGGTCGTAAAATAAAAATTTTATCAAGTGGAAAAATGCTACGATCAGTTATTTATTATAAATAGGATATTTACGTCTGGCATAAAATATATTTATTCTTCAACTTGTTCTACTACAATGTGCGGTTTAGAAATGAAACTAGTCGATGAATCAATATATTTTTTGAAAAACATAAATTCATTATATTCTGTGACTTTCCAATCATCGTGTTCCTACATTTATGATAGCGGAATTATTTTGGCTCGCAAACATAACATGAATTTAACCTAGCCTAGCTAGATTGTAGCTCCCGAATGTAGTTTATTCCCCCAACTAAATCGGCAGAAATTAACCCGAAGGTTGGTTTGTTAGGTGTGGTTAGAGCTAACGTGATACTAAAACCTGTATGACATGTGAAATTCACAAATTAACCGGGTAATAGGGAGACCAAGTTCCTTTCCCAGTTTTGCATCTGATCATTGTACAAGAGAAAAGATTTTTAAAAAAGACGGTACAAAAAAAGAGGAACAATGGAGATATGCTGAAACTATCGCTAGCCAAGGTTGTTCGACATCTCGCTCTTACCTCAATTGATGCCACTAAAACAAGCAGGGAATTAACTGACCTTCGGGTTGATTACCGTGTTAATGATTTACATAAATAATTGCTTCCTATTAAGTAAATATGCACTGATATATTTACTAATTTATTTAATATTTTAAAAAACCATAAACCCGAAGGTCGGTTGGGAAGGTGACAGTAGATTCCACGCAATACAGGTACTAAGCCCGACGGCGGTTGAAATTCACACATCGGGGGGGAGGGGTAGATCCTTTCCCTGTGCAGATTATGGATTTCCAGGAAGTTCTCACACCCGAAAAATCACACAGGCTGAAGCTGAGGGTGTTCAGAGAAGCTTACTTGGGAATCGAACCCCTGTCCACCCTCCGATCAGTAGCCCAACGCTCTACTCCTGGATTACCACGGTCCATATACCATAACATATTTACTTAAAACACTTTTTACTTAAAAATTCAATGACTTAGTAAACTCATTATTGTATATAGGAGACAGGCATGTACATATGTACGCGTGTACCATGTATATGAAAACATTACACTATGTACTAGGGCGCGGAATTAATAGAACCCTTAGAATATATTTAAATTTTCTCATTCATCATATCCTTTGCGATTGGTTTAGATCAATTTTTAAAAAGTCTACTTTCTTCACTCAAGCTCAATCTCTGATGTGAACTCATTCATTCGCCTGAGCCTGTCCCAGCTCGCCGCACGAATGGAAATCTTAGCAGTTGACTTGACCCTGAGGTTAGTGACCCCAGGGTCTCGATGGGGTGGTCATGCCTTGAGATCCCCGATATTTCGTTTATTGCTGTCATAGGTCGTGCGGGACTGTCGCTTTGTTTCTCCGTAACGATTGGAACTAACGCTTCCCCCCCCCCCCTGCTCTTATCTCCTCTTCATGATAACCTATTAATCTGTCCGATGGATTTTCATTCATTTCATTTCAAAAGGAGAACCCTTAAGGTCACAATCGAGATCTCTTAAATCAATAACTTTCGCCATTATATCTTCGCGACCGTCGACGTACTGATGATGGGTGGTTCATAATTTGAACTCGGAATGCTGTTGACTTTGACCGCCAATTTCACCCTATATTTAGCACTATCATCAACGGGAAAACAAAATGGCCTTCGGAGACATAAATAGGCAGACGGTAACCCGGAACAGAAACCGATTATTTACTTTTATTATTGTCCGGAGTTATGGCACGAATTTAATGTGGCCGTCGAATTTCCCCAGCATCGCGACGAGGAAGATATTCCCATTGTAAATTATGTCTGTACGTAGATGATAGCGACGGCTTAAGGTAGACAGAGACTAAGGATTGTCCTAGATTCGTCTTCAGGCGTAGTGGGACACGTCAGTGGGGAGAAAAAGTTTCCCAAAATGAATTAAGGAGTAGTATGTTCGTGCATTTATTTTGAATATACTCGTCAGAAATTTGCTAACAAATACTAGGTCATGTAGGATGAGCAAATGTAAATAATTATCGTATTAACTTCAAGCACTAAGCAAGCATTTCATCGCTAGTAAAACTTCTACTGGGCGATGAAGTAATTTTATTTCAAATTAACGCGAATGGTCACATCCAGTTAACGAAAGTAAATACATATTTAATCGGAAAGAAACCCATTCCTTGGCCATTATTTGCTAAGAAACCTTGGGTGAGCGACTGTTGATACAATAGGTAATCGATCATTCCAAGGAAGAAATTACTGAAGCTTTCGTAAATAATTAAAAATGTACACCCGCACTCTTCTTTAAAAATGTATGCCGACAAATAAAATCCGAATTTCGCATGAGGAGGAAAAGACGATCCGAGTTTTTCGAGTTCAAGCGCAACGTAAATTTTTAATTTGGCGTAAATCCTATGACGCAGCTGCATTAAAATAATGGGAAGAGTTAGCTCCATTCCATCGGAGTGATCAAATTCTAAATCAGATATTCTTAGGGATACTCTTATGCAATCAAATTCGCACATAATTATCGAAGTACGTTACTAACCACACGACATTTCCTTTAACTTAGTGTAAACGGTGTAATATTAAATCAACATAAATTAAGATTTGAGATAACATTCAGTCCGCAAATTGAAATAATGTTCTCCTTATAAGAGAAATTATTTTGAATATTTTAAACAGTAAATTCGAAATGAAAAATTTTCAAAGGAATTATAATACACTGATTCGCTTTCCTCAAAGACACCACATACAAATTTTCATCAGGGATATTGTTGCCATGAATCGTATTTTCCATGCCATTTGAGAAATTCAACCTTGTAAACTTAAAAGAATAGAAATATCAGAAAATATTGACGGCGTTATTGTCCCAGGGTTGAATGACTCCATAACTGTGTAATTCAAGACAAAAGAGAATGCAAGACGAAAATAAAGCAATCCATATTTTCGTGTGCATCTCATTTATGGAGTTTATTAAGTGACCTTTCGGGTTCCGGTTCACATCCAGGCTACGCCAAAGGAATTAGCATGCACAGCTCATTACCATACTTAACAATGCAGTCTGAACATTGAATTTACCAGGAGAGAGTTTCTTCTCTTCGACGGATAAGTATATTCTTGCTGTATTTGTCCACGCTCTCGATCCAGGGACATCGCGTGATGAGTTGAACGCAGACTATTTATCTAGCGACATTTAAAGCACACTACGAAACCGGGTTTTAAATTCCGAAATTAAATTCCGCGTACCTCGCAGATATGAGGAAAACTCTTATTAAAGATATGTTATGAAATAATCACTTTAGCCAACAATAATTCCAACAGATAATGGTTGTAGTTGCAAACAGAATTAAGTTCACCTTCCAATATTTCTATTTTTTATTTGTTGCTAGTAAAAGCGTAAATTTAATCCTGTTCAGTGAAACAGTACGGACAATTGAGAATGATTGGAGTGTGGTAAGATCAGCGCTTACTAACATTAAGGGTAGTATTACAAGACTACACTCTTCACTCATCCCTCCAATCGAGAGTTTGTTTTGGGTGAAAGGAAAGAGACCCCTCCTCTGACTAATTTCGGTCTTAAAACACCCTTCTTCTTACTTACCCTTCAATGAGGAATCCTTTAAGTAATCTGAAATATTCTCCTACTTATCCGTGATGTTTAAGCTGACGTTTCATTGAGCTTCGAACGAAGTATTACGTAAAAACGTAATCTAATTGCTTTTCAAAGGTATCTAATTCTCAATGTTTACCTACTTTTCGAACTCGCGAGAAAAAAGTTTTTCGAAGGGATATTTATCACAATAGCTCGCCATATTATTGCATCACCTGAAGAATTCTCGGAAAACGGTTATATATTTATATTTAGGGAATCCGTTGAATTTCTTTGGCAAAAAAATATTATTAAACATCATGTGAGAGAAGCTATCTGATCCTAAATAATCAAAGATTGAAAATATGCATATATTCGCTGATATCCTGGGAGTCGAGCGACGCATTCCGACATCTTGCGCTTCACATGTTCGGTACACCCGATTGTTCTCCTTTTTTGGAGGGTCGTTGCAGGGATAGATGGATGGCGTTGCAGGGATGGATGGCGTTGCCGGAGGAAGAGTATCGTCTGGGAATACCGCAGTCGACAACGATAATAACGTGGTCAAGCCGACAAGTGACGTAGAGCTGAGATGAAGAGGGGTTGTCATCCCTCTAGTAACGTCTTGGAATATGACATTAAGTAACACAGGTGAATGCATTAAGTTTATTCCCCAATTCTTCTATCCTGTTGTTATTGTTAGTAAAAACGTTAACTTAATCATGTTTATTTTCAACACAGAGTGACTGGAGAGAGCGCATCAACTAACAACAGCAAGTACAGGTATAACACAATATGTGGTGGTGGTGGAGTTTCGTATTCTTGCTTGTTGTGTCCTCGCTTGCGTGTTGTTGGATGGCTTTCGTGTTGCATCCTGGGGTGCAGTTGTTTGTTGATTTATGGTATATGTGTTTGCATGAGTGTTGGATGAAGGGATTTTTGTATGAAAGTATACGCTGTTGTGGGTGTAGTTTTCCATGTTGTTGTTTTGCATGTGGCATTGTTCCTTTTACGGTTGGTGACCAGACACCCCACGCCACACGCCCTTGCGGCGGCTTGCGGGGTATTATGTAGATGTAGATGATATGATTGGAGTGTGAACTGGATTAAGTAAGCTTGTCGTCAGCGGTAGTTTTAAAACAATTCATTCCATATGAAATCCGTGTCTTTTTTCTACTTTTGATCCGATTACCACTTTACACACATTCAGAACTGTCACATCTTACGTCAAAGCCTGCAGGCCGATGAAAGACATGTGTGCTAGTGGACGTTAAGGACACGAGTCAATAATTGTGCAATCGCGGTAAGTTGAAGACGTTAATTTGAGAAGCTCTCATTTCTAAAATAAACAAATATTGCATCAATGGCTGTGAATCACCACTGTCAGTTGGTACTATTAATTTCTGGCAAATGTGACGATTCGTCTTTTAACTATAATTATTTTCCGGATGCCTTCTCCTATGAAATCCGAATATTTTCGGTGCAATCTAAACGTGGCCGAAATTATTTGAAGATATCGCTCTCCTTTGCCTTTTCAATCTGTCCTACCCATGTGTTGGCAATTGACTATGACCTCACATCGGGAATCCAGTCTCTCTTCCTTTTACGGAGACCCAGAAATAAATTCGTTCGCAAGTCGCGTGGGTTCTCGCAAAAATGAACTACGCTTTAAAAACACGCTCTCTTCTATAATGAATATTCATTTTATTCTGCAAAAATACGTTACAAAACTCGGTCCCTTAAGGAACTGGACACCATACCCTACGTCATTCGACTTATTTTTCTTCTCCCTGTTTGGCTAAACGCCAAAGTATGGCACTATAAATTTAAAACAAAAGAGTATGAGCAGTGGTCTCACATCCCTTGGGGAATGCTTGACTACGAAGGGATTCTTCTCAGTGTTGTTTTTTTCGAAAAGCAATTTCTTTCCCTCTACATCCGGTCATCATAAGTTCTTTTATAACTCTATGATTCTGTTTGCCTATTTCCTTGAAGCCTACTGTCAAGTCCTGCGTTCCACAAACATTTTGGGAAAATACTGCCATGGGACATTTTCGCTTTTTCCCGCTATAAAATCCCAGTGATAAAATTCATAGAGACTGGTAAAATACTTATCGTAATATACCGCATATCATAAGTCATTGCTCCAATAATCTGATAAAATATTTCCGTTCGCTAATCGCAAACAATGTTCACGAAATTTACGTATCATATTTCCCATTCCCTTGTGGTAATCGACATTTTTACTCAAATAAGTAAAAATACTTAATCACTAATAATTTAAACGTGAACATAAAATATATATATATATATATATATTTATATTTATATGTATATATGTGCGTGTATATATATATATATATATATACACACATATATTTATATATATAGTTTATTTCAATCGGTGAATATTAAGTCACAACTTCGACAACACTAGGCTCTGTGCCACAAAAAAATGTAAGGCTGAGAGCAAAATTTTGAACTTACATTTTTCCTGTCGTTTTTCAGTTCCAATAGTCGCTCTTTCTCTCGAGAAAAGAGTTACTTGCGTGCATAATCGAGGCAAATAAGCCACATTGTAAAAATATCACGATGATATGCGGAAACCTGACGTGAACTTACAGTCTAAAATCTCACGATCCCCTCTCGCCTGTTCACCCAAAGAAGTTGATAGACAGGTGGGTGATAGGGATAGTGAGTGGATAGACATTTATTGGCTTTCAGTTTTTTAACATTTCGGCGAGGAAACTCGGGCGTCAATGGCATCTTTGAAAAAAATAGCTTCCTTTAGTTCTTGCAATCTGGTTACTTTATTAAATGTATACTTGCCTACCACATCTTCCGTTCACCTCAACCATAAACAGAGAAATGTTTCAATTAAAAAGCCCTTATTCTTTCGTCCAGAGTTGCTACAGATTTTGCGTCGTGCAACTGGCAGATTAACAAAGAAACACGATAGCAACAATGGGATCTGAACGACTAGGAGGAATCTGAAACTGGCAGATCAAGGAAAGGGGATGGGAAACTGGGAAGCTTGATCACATCAGACCTTTTGTGTGTATTGCTTATTTCCGCACCATCAGGGAAAGAACTTGATTACGGGAGTACGTGATTGAGGGTCAGGAGTAAGGGGGGGGGGAGGGCTAAAACGACCCCGCTCGTGCTTGTTGCATTCCCGAGAGGGAACGGCGCCAACCACGTGGAGCGAGGCGGAAAGTCAATTAAAAATCATCATTTAGCAGATTTAACGCAATTTATTTGGACGCGAGCTATTTTCATGTCATCTACGCAACGATTCCGAAATTTTATGGTTCATTTTCACTTCAGTTTTGGCGGCACATTTGAAACTTTCTTGACTACAGAGAGTGGGTGCAGATATTCGAAATTTAATGCAACAATATGGCGTAAATGTGATCCGAAACGCACAATCCACGTCCAACTTGAATGTGATGCAAATGCGCCAACAACGGCGTTGGTCTAATTAGACCGATTAGAAAACAACAAATGGTAAGTTAAGCTAAAGGAGGTTACTTCATACTCATTTAGGTGGTCATCTACCGTCGCTCTACTCAATAGTAGAATAGATTTAGGAAAATATTAGGCAAGTGATATTTTTAGAGATATTTTTAGGGCCTGCGGTAGTGGCAAAGGCTCGAAATAAGAAGAGAACCGAGTCGATTGATAGCCGTAACACAAAAGGTGGTACAACAAGTACATTTTACTCAAATGACTAAATGAAACATTTTTAATTTGATACAATACGCGAAGGGTGCAAAAGTTTAGCTTAATAAAATATGGATGACCAAACTTTTATCAGAAAGATCACCTGCGAATTTTTCTTTTTGTTACATTACAATTTTTTCCGCTAAATTAAAAATTGGTATGAAACTTTTATCAAATTGTAACATCATTAATTTTCGTTCGCCTCCTTATCGCGATCATAAATTTAAGGTTCGCACCAAAAAGTGAAATATGGCTCCTGATCGATTGATTGACTCGATTCTCGTAAGCATGTATAGAGTTATGATTGCATTTTGGCGGACAAAGGTAAAGAGTCAATTTTCTGCTCACTCAATCAAACCCTTGGAAGTGCTCATTGTCGATGACACGTTCGGGGTTAGGCCGTCTCAATTCTTCCCTTCCGATGTCAGCACAAATAGCATCAGACACATGAATGATTACATCCATACCGCCATCGATGGAAGCTCTTCTTCCATTGATTCTCTACTGACCGATTCCCTCTCATATCTCATGCCTATTTTCAGGCATTGAATATCAATTCATGGAGTTCTGGAGAAAATGCCATTTTGTACTGCTAAGGGAAAAACAAAACCGGATTTCTTTTGAGAAAATATCCAATGGCTGGAATTTTACTAAAGCCTTGAGCAGAATGTTCTTCATTAGCCGCAAAAATAGTTTACTTATTATATTGTTCCGTCGGTCAGGCATGAGACAAAGGACATAGTTATAAATATATACTGAGAATATAAGTATATAGGAAAGGAAAATATACAACACAGTGAAATATAGCAGTCAAGCCCACATGAAATTAAGATAAATACACAGAAACGATTCATTTTGTACTCACCCTCACAAGTAACAAGCTTATCTTAGTAAAAAGCAAATGAAAAGATCAAGAGGGTGAAATCAAAGCTTACCGCATTCATGCTCTGGACTAGTCGGTTATCCCGAATTGTACAGTAAATTGCACGGAATTTTGAAACGACGCCAGAACCAATAAAAAAAATACACCGAAAACAGCTGTTCCCGCTAGATATTACGAGGATTTTAATCAAGCGGGTTGCGGTAATTTAAGGATACTCGTTCTGCACCACTTTCCAATACAATGACCTAGGAGAAGGAGAAGGCGAATAGCATTTTCTGCAGTTAAATTCCCTGATGTAGTCACAAATGCGAAGCGAAAAACTTATCAATGCAGTTGATTACATTTCACTGGGTCAATAATAATGTTCAGCAGAACACCCATGGAACATTGATTAAATTGAACTCTACGGGGGGGATCGAGATGGTGCGGGGGCTAACGTACTGGCTTCCCACCCAGAGGGCCCGGGTTCAAATGTAGCGGTGTTGAATATTTTTCAGAGGTATCTCGATCCCTACTTGAGGTGCTTTTTTGGAGGGCACTTTGAGTGAGTACGCCGTCCGTCGGATGGGACGTTAAGCTGCGGACCCCTTGGCGCCTTTCGTAAAGAGTAGGCTAATACCGACACCGGGTTTCTCTCCACCCTTCATCCTTTCCTGTCCATCCCCTATGGCGCAAATGACCTCAGCTGTCGGTCGCCTCCCCTAAAATACTACTACTACTAACTCTTACGGCTACTAGTATTGAATAAATGAAAAACTCCAATAGCCGTGAACAGTTTAACTTTCAAAACAAAGAACAAATGAGATTAGTAGGCTAACGCCACAAGTCAAAGGATGGGGTACTCACTTCAACTTGTGTTGTCGTGACGATTCACCTTCAGTACGCTTAAGAGGGCTACTTCGTGGCCAAAATACGCGTATTCACCTTTCTCATCCCTTTCCTTTTTTACCCTTTACCCCATCCTTTGACTACTCTCAACTAATCTCATTTGTTCTTTGTTTTGAAAGTTAAACTGTTTGCGGCTATTGTAGTTTTTCATTTATTCCAAACCCATGGAACAGGTTCACAGATTTTGACTCCCTACCCATCTTACATCTTCATCCTCTTGTATGACGAGCAGCGTTACATTTACACTGGTTCCTTCAAATTCTATAAGGCATTCCGAATAATTAGGCTTTGACTTTTTCTATTTCTAAAGTTGCATAAAAACCAACTTCTTTCCACTAAAAAACACTAGAGGGATTCCTACAGCGGAAAATCTAGGATAACCGTCATGGATGAATAATGGTTTTATCCTTATGATTAACTGAAATGAGCATTATTTTCGCATTACCTAAATGACATCTGTCTCCCAAGGATCTTTGTGCGGTGTGATATGAGAAACATTTCACATGACTAAGAAAGTTTTGACCTCCGAACTTCCGGGATCGAGTGAATTAAGCTGAAAGGGAAGTAGGATACGATACTTCTTCAGTCGTTTTGTTTTTTTTTAACAGCGTTTCAGGAATAGGAACAATTATATCAATAAACAAGCCAATATGGATAACTTTCAGGGTCTTCAAACCCGATGTGGAAATAAAAACTACCACCAGCAATGTAAAAGTGAGAATAGCACCTCCCTTTTAGTCTAGCAAGAATTTTTTTTAAATTTGAAAATGATAACGAACTATAATATTCAGGACTACCCGGTATGATATTAGACAAATAAAAGAGAAAATGCAGCAATAATACGAAAACTAAAAAGGGAAACGAGTTTAATGAGCAGAAATGGAAATGGTCACGTACCATTCAATCTTTGTAACTTTGGGTTTTAAAAACAACGCACATAAAACAGGAAAAGTTGACATTTATCTATGACATGTGAATAATCTAATGGCAAATCATACTGTGAGAATTAAAAATTAAGATGACTCACCTCTACACATCGAGGGTGGTGTTGCGGGAAAGAAGAGGTACTGAATTCTTTTTCACATAAGTAGCACAATATGGACTTGCTAAAGGTTTTCTCGTGTATCTTCGGAGGCTGACCTTCCACAATTACGAAGGCTCTCTTCTGATTGTCTGGTGTTGCTAGTCTTGATCGGGAAAGTCCCTGTTTACTGGACGGCGAAATGTGCTCGGGTGACTTGCTTTTCATATTCTCATGAGGAACAGTCAGTGCTTCTTTGACAACGGTGCTCTTCCTGACCCTAGGGAGAACTCCAACAGCATTGGCAGACGCCAATTTTTTTTTCTGGAAGACAGGAGCAGTCTGATGGCCAGCACTTTGATATCGGAGAGGGATCGGTTTCTGGATGATGTTTTTCGGGGCTAAGCGGATGGCGTTTTTGCGCCCATTGACAGCCTCCGTCGAAGGTCGATTGACAGGTTTGGCGGGAGGATGACTGTGAAATCTCTCCGGTCGCTCTGATCTACTACACGCACTACAAGGCATAGAAATTAAAGGGGGCTTGTTCTTCGGAATGTCAGGAGGACTATCTTTTACACCTTTAGCGACGTTCACTGAGCACTTGGCATTGGTCTTACATTTCTGAGCTAACGGCTGTCTCTGGCTCCTCTTCTCGTTCACTTGACTTAATTTTGAAGAACTCGGACTTTGGAGTTCCTTCAGTGGGCTTAATTCGATCGCAATGCTCTTTTCCTTCTGTCTCATTCTCAGAGGAGACTGCGAGACTGAAGAGGGAGTTTTGAGTTTTTTGAAGGACTTCGTCCGACTGACCAACTTCCGCGGTTCGCCGACATCACTTTCGATGATCATGCACCCATTTGCACGGTCTGCGCCATTGTTCTTACGATTCCTACTGGCAACGAAAGTACTCCTCTCCGCACCTCTCGTCCTGCGAGGAACTGTCCTATCAAAATATTTTGGTCGACCGTTCTGACTGACTTCCGCTTTTCTAACTGCGCGGGGATTGGATTTCGTCGACAATTTGCAAAAGTCTGCGATATTTAGCAATTCTTTACGAGTCAGTGACATGTCCAATTTATCTGCAAAGGATTCATCGAGTATCCTAGGGTGTTCCAACGTTGCGGTGCTGGGACGAGATGTCTCAAAAGCAGAGGCGTCCTCGTCAGCGGGGGAGACTGCAGGCGTGATGGTCAAGGGACGCTTCTTCAAATTCTGCCTAGCCTGACTGTTGCTGATTTTACAGACTTCTTTAGAATGAACTACAGGAGTAAGTAGTGCCACCTCGTCGTCATATTCTTCGTCCACCAGCTGTATATCGCAGTAATTGTTAGGTGGAGTGGACGGAGTACATTTATCGCGATAATTTACAGGTGCAGTTTTTCTTAAGGACAAGGGAAGTCTGTTGTTGTTTTTATGCCACTTCATTAAGCACTTCGGTTCGTGAATATCTAAGGAACGTGAGCTGAACTCCCTCCCGCAAACATAACACTCCGAAAAACAAGGAGGCCTCGGAAACTTTCCCATTGTGGGCATTGTCTTTGCACCTTGAACCGTGTTGACACCTACACTTCACATACCACGAGAAAACACGTACTGAAATATGAAAAAATGAATACCTTCGGAAACTTTCTTTCCCTATACTCTTCTTGGAATGTCTTAGATAATGATTACCTAGAGCCAGAAAATACTTCCTTCGATGTCCGATTTGGTTGAGGGAACGATTCTCAATCGTAATGTCCGCCAGTCGCGTCCGAGAGATGAGCTCGAACTGCCGCACTAGGCAGTCGAAGGCGAAATGTTCACTTTCACAGTGAACGAACACCAGAATTTCGTACGAGGGCGGGCAATCGGTCACGTGACACGACTGGACATTGCGGGCATTTCATTTGCTCGCGAGCGTGACCTTCTTCAATCTATTGCAGCATAAATATTATTCTCCATTCTGGCTTCCTCTCTCACTGACGGCATCGAACGTTAATAAAAAAATTCATAAGTAACGTTTAATGATTAATACGGATCTAAATTTGATCTTGAGTCGGCTAGAAACATATCCTTCATTGTACATCTTGTACGATGCCAAAAAGTCTATATTTCATCCACTAATTGATGTCGAGTACATACTGTTTCTCTCTGAAAGGCCTTTCATTTATTTCATTAAATATATAAATTAAAATACCTCACCTACCATGACGCTGTTTTATTTTACAGATTTATCATAAAAACTATAAGGCTATGTCTATACTCTTCAATGTATTGTATTTAATTAGGATGATGCATCCTAATTAAAACACCTAATTTTTAGAATTGCGCATATAAATTTTGCTACGATACATACATGATGAAGACCTACGTTCACTTGTATTTCACGAGGGCCAAATACCATCCTGAAATTCACCAGGATTAAACTGACGAAGATCCATTATTGATACAACTTGGGGATAAACTCTTTCTAACTGCCAAGCAATACCAACACAGTAAGCAACTTAAGGCGTAACAATATCCGTGCATAAAGCGTAATTCCTCGGTAAATTAATATTGTGAATCTTACTTGGCGGATATGGTTAAACCTTAATTCAAGGGACAACAAAATTTATCTTTTGATTTCTGAGATCGAAATACATCAAATTATAAAAAATATTTTCAGTTTTCCAAATGCAGCGTACAATTTCGATGGTGCTTTATTTTTTCATTTAAATACAAAGCCAGGCAATACATACACCTTTTTCTGTGCATTTAGTAAGGAAACACTTGTCACAAAAATATTTTATCAGCGAACTTCATTGCTAGGAGCAGTGGAAATTGTCTTCTAAATCTTTCCCAAACCACGCTTCCAGGATTAGGCCCGTTGGCCTGTTTCGGCTTTGCCTCACACCAGGTCTCACCACACTTCTCCTTCCTAATGCATTATCTGTGCTTTAGCTGCGATGGTCTGAACGCCTTGACTTTTCTTTGACACATTCATCTCCTATTCTCTCTTCCCATCACTGATCTGACATTTCATTTCTGATAATTCAATTTGTCTTGGAGATTTCTTTCCCCAGGTATTCAACATTCTGATCCATGGCCATAATTTCATTTGTTTCTTTCATTGAGTTTCCTAAACCAGATTTTCTCATTGAGATGTATATCATTCTATAACATTAGTGAACAATCCATCCCAAGAAAAGGAAAAAAATTACAGGTGAATTGCCAATTCTTAAATTCTGGAATTAGTGAAACTCTTTGGACTAACTATATTGGACCAGCTGAAATCATATCTCTAACGACAAAAAAATAATGAAAAGCCAATTGGGAATAAAATAATTCAAACTATTATATTGTAATTTGATTAAAACATAAAAATTGAATAAGTTCATAATAGTAACTATGACATAACAAACAAATGAAAAGGGAATTTTTAATATGGTGCAATACAAAACAGTCAACTTCACCATTATGAGTTTATTTAACTGTAAAATCCATGCTGCAGCTTGCACCTAGTTAGTATACCTTCTGGCCTGAAAGAATATAGTAAACACACCACTCTTGTCCTTTCACAAATCCCCCTAAATCTTATTTTCCCTGTGAACCTTTGACTCAGAAGGTATGTATGCATAAAATATGCATCATGTACATACATTTCGCATGATTTAAATATAGGAGGAACTGACACTGAACAAAACACTGGCTGTTAGAGATTGAAAAAGGGAAAATCCAAGGATACAACTCAGCCTTTCTTTGGTTTTCTGGAAAAGAAATTAAGCTATACCTGCAATAACCAGAAACTCCAAACAGATTCCAATTAATCATGTTACTTAATTTTTGGTGAAACATTGAGTAAGCATATCACATTATTAACCAAATGCTCTTTATGAGACCATAATTACATTTAAAACAACTTATTAAAGTGAATCAGGATTCTCGCTCCCTTTCAATCAAGTTCAAAGCAAGAAAGCAACTGAAGCTGGAACATGGGAGATATATGATGTTCAAAAACTGTACCAAGAATTGAACTGTTGGTAGACAAGAAATAGAATAATAGTCTCAATTTATTTACAGTATGTGGGTAGTTGGAAAAGTCCATGCAAAGTCAGCAAGATCACACTTCCAATGAATCTCAATGTTATTTTCATTCAGTAGCACCTATTGAAGGACCACAACCCTAGTTTCAGCCAGAGTTAGAACAATGGCATAATTTGAAAAGAATCAACAAAATTGAGTAGCATCAGACGAAACTTATAATAACGCTAAATGGGAGACTATGCTGAAAAATAAAAATGTTTTATCCTGAAAAATTAAAAAGTATTGATTTTTGCAGACTTTTCAAACGACAACCGTATTCTAATAAACATTTCACAATTTTTGAAGATGTATGTAACCTTTTCATTATCCAATTAATTTTTTGATGAAAAATTAATTACTTTGTTTATTCCTAGCAAGAAGGTACACAGTAAAGCCTATGATTTGTTTCCCACCAAAAAGAATGGGTAGGAAGGAAGATTTATCAACACCAAGGAGACAGAAAAAAAAAAGGTTGGGGATCCCTCCTCTTCACATTTCTGATGAATACAAAAAAAATTAAGTTCATACTTTATCGTGAACAGAAATAAGTTCATCTATCAAGATTTTTGAAGATGTTCACTTTGACCCAACACATCAAAAGTTCAGAGAAACTTCATTACTCGTTCCAAAGAAACCGCGGGAGATGCCGCAAAAATGACTTATAAGAGTCATCCACTAAAATATGCATTTCAATGAAACGATTTCAGAGTGTAAAAATCATTCGTATTGACCAGGATCCCGGTCAAGGCGAATGATTTTTACACTCTGAAATTGCTGCATTTTCATTACTTGTACTGAAATTAAATAATTCAAAATATTCTTATTCAAATGAAGTGCTACCCACTGGTTAACAGAATGGTAAGCACAGCAGCATTGAGCGATTTACTGGGCTTTACTATTTGAACTCAATTTATGTCCATTATGAATGATCCACAAATTCAAAGAATATTCAATATAATGTCCATAATAAGGGTGCTATCAGTGAAAATAGTCATTAGGTTTCAATGCAGCATTTTTTAAGTATGAAGATCATTTGCCTTGACTGGGATTCAACGTCTCGATCAGTGCTTTATTCAGTTTAGCTACCACTTAACACTTTGAAATTTTAGGGGCTTCAAAGGAACAAGATGTTCCGATGAAATACTGTACATACAAGGTCACAAGTATTTGTAGTTGTGTACATTACACCACCACCTAAGAGATTAAAGTCAACCACGAAGGTGTTCCTTTACCTAGAGCAAATTCAAAGAAACTGCGGGAGATGTCACGACAGTGACTTTTTAAAAGAGTCATCTGCTAAATGTGTATTACAATGCAACAATTTCAAAGTGCAAAAATCATTCTATCAATCAAAATCTTAAGTGCTTGGCTGTACATTGAGGGATCAAGGTTCGAATCCTGGCCAAGGCAAATGATTTTTACCCTTTGATGCACTGAACCGAGTAGATGACTAGTTTCCTCGACTTTTTTGAAGCTGTAAGACGTTAACATTTGTAAACTTATTTATTCAATAAGTTTTTCTCATGGTGATAATCTATATACGATATTGTATTGATTTTCACTCATGTTGAATATTCCACATTTCAAGATTCTATAATATGTTGATCAAACTTTCTCCTGATAGATTCTATTTTAGCCCACTTATCTAATTGGGTTACCAATTATTTCAAGGATTATCCATTGAAATTTATCATGCAATAAGCCCTAGGAAAGTTGATGACTGATTTGGTATGATAGGCCAGCTCTGAATGATACATCAAATCACTTGAAGAAATGGAATTATTTTAAGATGGACGATTGAATAGAAACGCATCCCATTTCTGCCTAAATCTCCAAAATTAAATCTTGTTTATATTTTAAAATTGTTATAAAAGAATTTCCTCTCCGTGCACAGCATTAATAACAAAAAAACCAAATCCACACATAATATTATTAAATAGGGTTAAATAAAAAGAGAAACAAGTTTCCATTTGGACAAGTATATTTGGAATGAAAAATTTACAGCTGATATATGAAGTGATGAAGCAGCTTTATATTGTATACACCACCACTCAAACATCCACTTCACAAAAAACTTGCGCATGATCTAGGGAACTGTCCATCACAACACTTTTTACATGAAATGCAAAACTCATCATCGCACGCATTCACACATCACATCCTGAAAATCACTGATCTTTCTGCACTCAAGCCATGATTGGCAAAAAAATAACTGGATACCAGTTATTTCATATTGATTTTAGAGACTCACACACATAAATCACCGAGGATATGCTATTATTGAAATTTTAAAAATATTTATAACAGTACTGAAAAGGATAATTATGCAATAGTATACCAGTTACAAAGACAGATATACTGCACATACAATATATATGTAGCAATAAAAAGATGCTTGCACGTTTATTTTAATAATTTAATTGTAACAATATCCAAAAATTCGTTATTTCATTTAAGTTACAAAAAAGGAAAGTCATACACATATCAAATTTCATTCGGACCAATTTTTCAATTATGGGCCAAAATGCATTTAAAAATGAAAATTTTTAACATTTTAACTTACCTGACTGATGGCACACTGTTTAAGGTTCAACGAAAACTTT
This sequence comes from Hetaerina americana, assembly GCF_022747635.1. NCBI lineage: Eukaryota > Metazoa > Arthropoda > Insecta > Odonata > Calopterygidae > Hetaerina > Hetaerina americana. Next base: position 89,659,643 of record NW_027286069.1, read on the forward strand.
CAAGTTTAATCAAAGGATTTCCAAAGGAGAATTTTGAGTGAGACAAAAATTTTGTCTACTTTAATTTAAATGTTGAAACTAAGCTCATTTAAATCACTTCCAAGTGCCATCAGTTGTTTCCTGGTTGATGAAAGCATTACACTGCTATCTGCTAAAAGGTATGTGCTACTAGTTTCATCTCACAGCCATGAAGATCTTTAGGAGAGTTGATTTAACAAAATTGAAGGTCCAATGACTGAAGGGTTCCTCAGAGAGATGGCAGAGAATTTATTAAAGCGCAAATTAGCCTACAGCTATCAGAATGAACTTTCTGAAGCTAAAAATTGAATACTTACCTGAAATTATTTAAAGCATGAATGTGAAAAAATTAATTTACCCCCCCTGAAGATAGATCTCATTTGAAATTAACTGAATATCAATTGAACTAGACCACAAACAGACAAACTATACAGTATACACACAAATATTGTTTCCACAACCGTCTATCATAGTAAACATTGCTCCCATCAATCAGAAGCTTATTCTCTACCAGCCCTAGGCATCACCTTCAGTCACTGCATGCACTTAGGATTATTTTCAACCAAAAGTAGTAACTGCAACAAGTGAACACCGAAGTAATCTTAAGTTTTGCATATTAAGGATATCAGATCATTCTTAGCCATTAGGTTCACCATTTTAAGTTGCTATTTAAGCAATAATTTGTGTCAGTACAATACTGTCCATATTTATGAAAAACAAAACTCCTTAAAGCATGGGATTATCAGACGTATAATTAATTTATTACTGGTATACCACCTTTAAAGGATGATCTAGTCTCTATGGCTGTGCCCTTGTTTCTTACTAAGCTCTACATATGAAGAAGATCTGGAGCTAGACCTTCGACTACCACCATTGTGCCGTCTCTTGTCACTCCTACTCCTGCTCCTACTCCTACGTCCCTTGCGAGGAGTGACTGAGCGCCTACTACTCCTCCGCCTGCTACCCCCACCACCACCACTCCCGTCCTTCTCACTCCCTCCACCCCTCCTCTTGTCCTTCCTCTCGGGAGTCCTACTCCGGCGACCGCCACTCCTCCGCTTATCACCCTCCCTACGGCTAGACCCACTGTCCCTCCGTTTCCTGTCATCGCCCCCTCTCCCCCGACCCCTGCTCCTACTCCTGTCCCTGCTGTGGCTCCTCCTCCTCGGGCCTTTCCCATCCCGACCGCCCCCTCCCCTCCTGCCCCTCATCATATCCTTACTCTGTGTCTCCTTACTCATTTGCCTACGCTTTTGGCTACTGTGGTGCCTGCTGTCTGAGCTGTCGGAGGACGAGCTTGGGGAGGAGGAGCGGGATGAAGAGGATGACTCTGAGGAGGAGGAGGATGACGTAGACTCCACAGAGGATGAAGACGACGAGGAGTGGGAAGTGTGACTATCAGACTGACTCGAGGTCTCTTTGCGTTTCTTTTTCCTCTTACTACTCTCCTTTTTCTTCCTCTCGTGTTTTTTGGAAGCATGTGACGTGGCATTTAGATTTTCCATTGCTGGCTGTGAGGGCTTGGGCTTTGCAACGCTGCTGGCCCTAACTTCATAATCCTTGCCCTTTGGTTGCTTTTCATCCTTCCTCTCGACGACCAACTCCTCCGCTTCTTTACTGTCGGATGATGACTGAAGGAATTTGGGCTTCTGGGCATCGTGTCCTAAAAACATAACAGAGACAGATCCCCATAACAGGACAAACAAACCAATTCTTCCCATCAATATTGAAAAAAAAGCACAAACAACAAAAAAATAATGATACCTGAGCTACGAATGAAAATGTGAACAAACACACCTCATTTGTTTGACATGTATATATTTTTTTTTATTTTTATATTTTAAGGATTTTTTTTTCTTTGGACATCTCCGCAAGAGAGATTCTATCAAGCACTTGGCAAGAGAAGAAAATGCCTCATCCCATTCAAGGGGATTGTGACATGGAATGCGTACGGGGGCAAAGGAGAGGATGGAATAAGAACTTTGAGACTTACCCTCTTGTTGCAAGGAAGGATGTTTTGTATCTGTTTCTTTCTCTACCTGTCTCTCTTCCTCCTCCCCAGCGCTTTCCTTTGCATCATTATCTCCCCCCCCTGCTTCTTCCATTACAGGAGGTTCCTCACCAGTCAACCTCCTCTCCCTCTCCCGCTCGCGCTCTCTCTCTTTCTCCTCTTCCTCTTGGAGGTGAGCCTCTATTTCTTTCTCAGTCTGAACAAATTCCTGCTTACGCCTCCTTATCTGGTCCTGGAGGGGGGAAGATACAAGAATGGTATATATTTCATTCTGTGACAACCACGATGAGGACGGCATGGAAGCTATTTCACCCACCATATACATATACATATGATGAGATGGTGCAAAGCAGAAATATAAAAATATCTGGCCAGGGAAATTTTTTGGAGGGAGAAAGAAGAAAAACAAACAGTACTCCTCTTTAACTTTTTATAACGTGTATTTAAACACGTATTGAGCTTTGTAAACATGAGTCAAAGGGAGGAAGGAAATGAAGACATAGGTTACTAACATTCACCAAATCAAATAGACAAGTGAAAATGAAAAAAATTTACTTATTAAACAGAGCTGGAAAAGAATTAAATGCCTTATAGAAGTCTTAAAACTTTTACTGAAAAGCATTACTGAATTTAAAAAGAGACATTTTTCATTGGTTCTCAATGATATGATTTTATACTTATATAACAGTGAATATTTCACATCTACTGGAGTCATTAAAACTAGTCAGAAACCAAATTTACTGTTTTTATTTCCACGAATAAATGACATTCTCACCCTCAGTTAGGACCCTATTTTTATGAGGGGTGTCTTGGTGCACAGATGGAAAAACTCTAATCATCACAATGAATATTAATTGATTCAACCTAAACGACATCTTTAAGAAAACGACAATTCAAAATGGTTTAAAGTGAACAAATATGTTTTACCCAACCCTTTTTGCAAGTTGAAGACACAAATGCAAGCATATGGACTAATGGAAAAGGTTTTCATTAATTTTAAAATTAGAGAGCTGATTGCAACTGTATTGCAATATTATGCTGGGAAAGTTGCATTTATCATAATGACCGAAAATTCAGGCTAAAATAGCATTGGGAGGTTACTAGATCATTCACCACTCTAGTTCGACTTCAAAAACTAGTGACATGACTATCAATACCTAAACCTTTTCATTCTCACAACATTGTTGGATTTCAATTCTAGATAGCTCACACCTTATTTCTGCAAATTTCAAGCTTTATTTAAATAATTAATAAATTTTTAATTGTTGGCTTGTTTTTAGGTCAAGCATATTGAAATTTTAACTGAAAATGGAAAACATTTTATTTTCCATTAAAATTTTTTTTTGAATGTGTCAAAATAAAAATTATTTTTATAAAAAGTGAATTGGGAAAACTAATCAGTATATTGCAGAAAATAGGAATAGATTGGAGGAAAAGGAGGCTAATCCACAACCTGTACATGTCTCAGACTGCTCAGGTGCGGGTGGGGAACGGGGAGTCCGGATGGGCAGTGTTAGGAAGAGGTGTAAGGCAGGGTTGTACATTGTCACCGTTGCTGTTCAACCTGTATGCCGAGGAAATGATTAAAGAGGCATGGGAAGAACTCGAGGTAGGAATGAAAGTGGGCGGGGAATTCATAAAATCAGTTAGGTTTGCTGATGACCAAGCTTTAGTTTGTCAGTCAGCCAAGGGGTTGCAAGCATTGCTTAGTGAATTGGAAATTCAGTGCGACAGGTATGGGATGAGCATCAATATTAATAAAACTAAGGTTATGCGATTTTCTAGAAAGAAAAAGGCTAAGCTAAACATTAAAATAGGAGGGCAAAAACGAGAGCAGGTAGAACAGTTTACGTATCTCAGTAGTGTTTTGGACCAATACGGTCAAAGTAGTAGGGACGTAAGGAGAAGAATTACACTAGGCAAAGAGGCTTTCACAAGGAGGAGGGAGTTGATGACGGGGACGTTGAGTAAGGATGTTAAGAAAAGACTCGTAAAAACTTTGATATTGAGCTTAGCTATGTACGGCACAGAAACGTGGTCACTGAAGCAGGAGGGTAGAGGTAGACTGGAGGCATTTGAAATGTGGGTGTGGAGAAGAATGAAGAAGGTGAAATGGACAGAGAAGAAAACAAATGAGGAAGTACTTGGTATGGTGGGCGAAGAGAGGGGTTTCTTGGGAGAAATCCTATGGAGGCAGGAAAAGTGGATGAAGACTGTGATAGAGGGGAGAATGTTGGGCAAGCAAGGAAAGGGAAGGAACAGGATAGGGATGTTGGCCGGGATGAAGGGAGGAAGAAAGTACTCAGAGCTGAAGAGGGACCTGATGTAGAGCAGGATGAAAAGTGAAGAGTCAGGCGTGATATTGTGGAATCGAGACATAATGAAAACTTCGTTGCAATTTTCCACAGTTAAAACTTTATTGCCGACCATGGTTTCGATACACTGTATCATCTTCAGGTGAGGAAAAATACAAGGAGAAGGGATATATATACACAAGTTACAAGAAGGGGTGGCAGGGGAGGAGGGAGCGGGGGAAGGGGGGGGGGGGTTTGTCATAAAAGGAGAAAGGCAGGAAAAACCAATGGAACCCCCGAAGTGCGGGCAGCTCACTCTTCGGGGGGAGGAGGGGGGGGGAAGGTGTCGTCATGAAGGGCTCTGAGGGAAGTTAATGGACAAAAGTGGGGAGGGGCAAGAGAGGAACTGAATGTCGTTAAGTAGCTCTATCTTCTGGTTTCTCCGTTGGATAATCTCTAAACTCTCGAGAGCGTCCAATTTCTTGCTCTTTTTGAATTTGTGCAACGGCTTAAATTCAAAATCCGGGGAATGGTTCTTCTCCAAAAGGTGGGTGGCAAAGATGGATGTGGTGTGGCCTAACGTATAACATTTCCGATGCTCCTTGATGCGTGTGGCGAAATTTCGTCCAGTCTGTCCCACATAAGTCGCATTACATTGGCACTTTAATTCATAAACACCACACTGTTTTTCGATGTCAAATTTATCTTTGTTTAAGCAGAGTGCTTTTGATATGGAAAAAGGGGTGTAAAATGAAACACGGAATTTATCCTTGGGTAGAATGTTGGCAATTCTATAGGACAAAGAGTTTGAGAAGGGGATTTTGCACCATTTACGCGAGGGGTTGGAGTATGGCAGGAGGGTTGTGTGGAGCTCGACGGCACTTTTTCTCAGTTTTTTCCTTAATAGGGAATCAATGAGGTCGTCGTTGTAGCCATTCCTCTCTGCAATGAACTTGATGGTGGTGAGTTCTCGGTCAAAGGAAGTTATCTGTGAAGCATGCAGTGGAAGCTTGCCAGCTTATGGGAAATGGGATGGCAAGAATCAGAAGGAATCACTAGGTCCGTATACGTGGGTTTCCTATAGATGGAAAAGACATGTTGGCTCTCTTTGATTTCAATCCCGAGGTCCAAGAAGTTTATTGACTGGTTCACTCCCATTTCCATAGTGAAATTAATTGAATTATGCCTGTTGTTTAAGAACTGCACAAATTGGCCCAACTGCCTTTCACTACCACACCAACAACATAGTATGTCGTCCACATACCTATACCAATAGACGATGTTCTTAATGAGTTTTTCGTTGGAATCAAACAGCTTTTCTTCAAAAAAGTCCATAAAGACTTCGGCTAACAGGGGAGAGAGAGGGGAGCCCATGGCAAGACCGTTTTTTTGCTTATAGTATGTACCATTGAAAAGGAAGTAATTTTGTTCCACACATATGTTGAGAAGCATAGAAATTTCTTGGATGAGGAGTTCGTTGGCTCCGGCCTTGCACAGTATGTTCTTGGCGTGTTCTAAGGCTTCCTGGGTCGGGATAGAAGTAAATAAGCTGCATACGTCGAAGGACACTAATTTGGAGTTCGGAGGTAACGTTATAGTTTTTAGGCGTTCCGTCAAGTCCACAGAATTTTTGATAGCATACTTGGGGCTGAAATTTGACAATTGGCGGAAAATTGTATTGAAGTTAAAAAAGTTAGCCTTCAAACTCAAAACAGTGTGGTGTTTATGAATTAAAGTGCCAATGTAATGCGACTTATGTGGGACAGACTGGACGAAATTTCGCCACACGCATCAAGGAGCATCGGAAATGTTATACGTTAGGCCACACCACATCCATCTTTGCCACCCACCTTTTGGAGAAGAACCATTCCCCGGATTTTGAATTTAAGCCGTTGCACAAATTCAAAAAGAGCAAGAAATTGGACGCTCTCGAGAGTTTAGAGATTATCCAACGGAGAAACCAGAAGATAGAGCTACTTAACGACATTCAGTTCCTCTCTTGCCCCTCCCCACTTTTGTCCATTAACTTCCCTCAGAGCCCTTCATGACGACACCTTCCCCCCCCCCTCCTCCCCCCGAAGAGTGAGCTGCCCGCACTTCGGGGGTTCCATTGGTTTTTCCTGCCTTTCTCCTTTTATGACAAACCCCCCCCCCTTCCCCCGCTCCCTCCTCCCCTGCCACCCCTTCTTGTAACTTGTGTATATATATCCCTTCTCCTTGTATTTTTCCTCACCTGAAGATGATACAGTGTATCGAAACCATGGTCGGCAATAAAGTTTTAACTGTGGAAAATTGCAACGAAGTTTTCATTAGAGCAGGATGTTGTGTTTTGCTAGGGGTCACAAATTATTTAATTAGTAATTACTACCTTGATCAAAAAGTTCCCGGAATAACCACCGTGTGGCGCTCCCATCGTTCCGATTTGAGTTCTGTTTTTTTTGTTAAATTGGTACATCTGTTGTTGATATTCCCTTTAAATCTTAGTGTCATAACTTGACATTTGCAAAAGTTACGTAGCCAAGAGTACATCTATCTCTGTGTGTGTTGGCGATTTTTTACAATTGCAGAAATGGATTTAAATTTGCAACAACGAACTTGTATTAAATTTTGCGTAAAAAACGGATTTAGTGGCGCACGGACGTTGGAAATGTTGGAAAAGTGTTTCGGCAACGATTCTCTAAAAAAAACGGTCGTTTACCAGTGGCACGAGCGGTTCAGAAGTGGTCGTGAGTCAATCGAAGATGATGAACGCAGTGGCAGACCATCGACATCGAAAGTCGGTGAAAAAATTGATAAAGTAAAAGAAATGTTGGTCAATAACCGCAAATTAACCATCAGAGAAATAGCGGAGGACTTGAACATTGCCTATGGATCCGCCCAAGACATTGTGGTTAATGATTTGGGTTTCCGTCGTGTAGCAGCAAAGTTGGTGCCAAAAGACCTCAATTTCATGCAAAAAAGAGACCGTGTTGACGTCGCAAAAGACATGATTTGCGAGGCTGAATCCGATCCCACATTCATCAAAAGGATCATTACTGGAGACGAGACGTGGGTTTATGAGTACGACACGCAATCCAGACATCAGGCAAGTGAATGGCGTTCACCAAATGAGCCGAGACCAAAAAAACCACGTCGTTTTCAGTCAAAAAAGAAGGCAATGCTGACGGTTTTCATGGATTACAACGGTGTAGTGCATCATGAATTTTTGCCAGACAGTAAACAAAGAGTATTATTTGGGCGTTATGAGACGTTTGCGTGAAGCAATTCGCCGAAAGAGACCAGAAATGTGGGCAGAAAACTCGTGGATTTTGCACCATGATAACGCACCGTCGCACAGTGCTATCATTATTCGTAATTTTTTGACGAAAAATGCAACAAATACCATCCAACAGCCACCGAATTCACCTGATTTGGCTCCCTGTGACTTCTTTCTGTTCAATCGAGTTAAAAAACCATTACGGGGAACGCGTTTTAGCAGCCGAGAGGAAGTAATGGAAAAATCGCAGGAAGCACTGATGGACATACCGAAAACCGAATATAAAAAATGTTTCGAGGATTGGATCAAGCGCTGGCATAAGTGTGTTGCAGTCGATGGGGATTACTTTGAAGGGGACAATATAGATTTAGATGAATAAACTTGTATTTTTAATTTTCTGAATAAATTCCGGGAAATTTTTGATCAAGGTAGTATGTCCATCCAAAACCCTACCTTAACCGGTAGTTTACCTAATAATAATAATAATTTTACTCATATCCAAATTTGATGCGAATATTCCCATTTGTTCATGAGATATAACACATAATATGAATAAGTACTTTTCACAACATCAGCATTTGTATTTGACATCTGCAAACACAACAATAAGCCTTTGGTTTGCATCCAGTTTTTGTACTTCTACTTTCGATGAACTGCCTCTAATTGAAACCCACTCTTTACCCAAATGCTCAATGATACCGATTACAAATGACTATGACTAAGGTTTCCTAGGTCCTTCGTAATTTTCCTTATATAGAACTTTTCAAAACCATCCTAGATATTATATTGAAAGCAACTTTCTACCAATATTTTACGCCCTTTCTTTCATCCATGCAAGTATATAGCATCATATCAGAGGTGTCAATCTCCCCAGTAAATTTTTATAATGACAAATTACTTCTAGTTTCTGCATAATTTTATCGTTTCCACATATGTTAAGACTTTACTCCCTATTCTATTGCAGTTGCTTGATTTGATAGTAGAAGAGGCCTTTTTTGAGATCGTTTTTCCTGGAAACCATAGGCAAGAACAGGTCCTGACCGACAGTATAAATTCCAAAAAACAAGTGTACTATAAATTCGAAAAAAAAGTGTAGAATTGTGTAAAATAAGTAATACGGCAAAATGTGTATTTACACAAACAAACAATATGTATCCTTTTGCAAGCATTGTCGTGAACAGGGAATACTGTGATTGGCTGCCTTTGGGGTGCCTACTAGGAGCTTTTCGAGGATTAATGCAAGTATTTGGTAGTACTGCCCTCTTAAATCCTCTCCCCTCCCCTTTCTAAACATCAGGCTTTGTGCGGATGAATGCCACTTAATTTTGTAAAAACTACGAAAGAGCCAAAGAATGCATACATTTTTAAAATATATTTTGCTCTGAAATGACAATTCGATTCAAATTATAGAATAATTAAATATGGAAAAACTTTGTGCAGGTCATAAAAAATCTCGCTACCTACTCCAATGCTTAAATTAGGGCCAGGCCAAGCCCTTAATGCCATCCCCTTAACATAGAACCAGCCTCAGTCCTGGTGAAACCATTAATTTTTTTAAACCAACTCCTAAATTAGCATGGTCAATCTCTACACATGCACAGAGAGAATTTTTGTCATTTAACTACCTTCAGTTCTTCATCAGAATCACTCTCGGGATCCACATTTCTTCTCCTTCCATACTTATCCCCTTTCAGATTTTCTCCATAATCACTATCCTCTTCACTGGATTCACTGTCACCATACATCCCCAACCCTGGAGCCATGCAAAAGAAAGGTGAACGGTCTTAGAACGGTTGAATGATTAACACCCCTAGGTTGAATGCATATTTAAAATTCAAATAGTCACATGCTAACAATAAATATGTACACAAAATGACACAAAATCCATTGATGTATGGCCATCAAATTTAAATTTTCATAGAAAATGGACATTGCCATGCTACTGATAATTTCAGGGTTGATTTGATCAAGACATGAGAATGACTTTCAATCATCCAGGTTATTTTTTAAAAAAAAGAAAGACATTCAGGGTAATGAGGAAGGATTACGCGAGAGATGCTATGGCTTATGAGAAATTTCAATGTATAATGCCTGAGAGCACAGCAGATTTACGATACACAGTGAGTACGTAACCACTATCAGTAAGGAACCGTAAGACGAGAGCATGTGTATGATGGATGATCACTTATTTTCTGTTTTTTTTTACACCAGGAAATTTTCATACATCCTACACAGCATCATTCTCCTCCCATTCCACTACCAACGGTAGACATATCATCTCATACTTCGCATTATTTGCCCACTTGATTTCATTTTGGTACACCATTTGGTCAATTCTCCACCATCTCTCTCGTAATGATTCCTCCTTGAGCCCCTAGATGATATGCGTGCATGGTCACTGAATGCAATGAAGTTAGTTGCATCGAGCAATGGTTTGTTTTTTTATCTTCAATTAAAACAAGGTTTGATTTTACCATTTTTTGAGATCAACAAGTAATAACATTAAAACTTTTACTAGTCTTGCTAGAAAATAGTTAAAGAGTAAAATTCTGAAAAACAAGATAAGTTACAAGTACAAAAAAACCCTTAGCTTTATTTAGGTCCTTCAAGGAGCACAAATAGTTCTAATTTTCAGCATTTTTCAATAAATGGATGAGAGAATTATTCTTGAAAAACTCCTAAAATTAATTAACTCTTATCCAAATAACACGCATGCATTGCAATTGCAAACTGCATACTGAATGTAACAGAATTTTCCATAATTCTGGAGAATCAAACATTAAACAACATATTTGATTACTATTTACAGTCATGTTCATTAAAATGGCTAGAGAAAATGACCTAAAATACATAATTATACTTGGGTGTTTCCAGTGAATAGCTTTAGAGTCAAAAACTAAATCAATCGCTTGACAAGAGTGTTCAGATGAGCAAGATCACCTCTCTCCTGAGAATGCAAAAAGACCTCTTTTCTATCGAAGAAGTATCACAATACTACATCAAAACATCTTATTTGTCTCAAGAGCTGATTGCAGCCATTAAATAATAGTCCCTAATTGTTTTAAGTACAGATCCCACTGTATTACAAATTAAAATTCAATTGGTTTAATTTACTAGATATCACTTCTTCTATTGATTATTGAAACAGGATATTTTCTGGGGTATGAGAATTAAGAACTTCGAGATGAGTTGCTTCATATTTAAGTATTATTATAATTAGAGTAACGTAGCAGAGAAGTTTCATGAAACATGGTGGTTTCATTCAGTATCATTTTTTAAAAGCCAGATCGGTTGGCATTCTTCCATGGCCAACAGGAATTGAAGCTGAAAATGCTTTTGGGAATGAAATGTGGTGCCCTATTGCTGCCCTGTTGTGTTATAAGCAATATTCAAGATCTTGATTTTCAATATCTTTACAATTTCATCCTTAATCATCTCCTATCTCTAAATGTAAATAGTAACCCATTCAACATATGATATTGAATAATTACATTTAAGGTGGTTGACCACTTGAGAGACTACACTTATTTATCATCATTAATCATTAAAATGCATAAATAATTTTACTGATTAATAACATTATGTACGTACGGCAGAATATTAATAATTCATAGAATAGGATCAAGTAAATGGTGTACCGTGAAACATGACTTACTGTTGCCATAGATCTATGCTAAATTATTTTTCATTAATATGCATAAGTAAGTTAAAAATTATTCATAAAACAGGGAACTTTTGCTTTATTTAATTATAATAAATCAATGTGGCTCTTTGGTGGTTGATCACCAATTAATCACTTTAAAACTTCAAACTGAGATATGGATCAACAAATGTCCAACATATTTGAGACAAAGTACTATGGGAGAAAGACAGTAACTTATGATGGAGTCATCCACTAAATATGCATAACAAGGCAATAATATCAGAGCGTAAAAATAATTTTCGTTAATCATTCATAAAAGCAAAACAAAACATAATATCTAAAATAAAATTTTTTTCAAATAATTGTGCTATCCCGTCACATTAAAACAAAAACTTCAATTGATCCTATCACTATCGTTCATTAGCTCATGTTAGTCATATATTTTTTTTTTTTAAGTACAGGAAAACAGGAGTGGAGAGCTCACTTATTAAGATTTCAGATGGATGAACCTACATTAAGAGATTCTTTGGTGAAATTTTCAGAATATTAAGGAGTTATCTGACCTTAGGCCAGAACCAACTTCAATAATCCTTCACCTAAACTACACAAAAGGTTAGCCTCCTAAATTACGTATTACTAATGTAACCATTTCCGTGAACATGACTGTAATTAAAAAGAGATTAGCTTGATCTCAATCTTAAGCATGAATTATCTATCTTTTGAAAATAAAATTATCCTTCAAAAAGACTTGACTTTTTCACAAACTTTCCAAGTTTGCATTTTTAAGCAATGGCTTACAGAAGGTTTTAAAGTTAAGATATAACAAATGAATAAATAAATTGCAAAAACTTTCATGAACTTACCCAGCTGTCCCGTCAAAGTGGCTAAAGCTGGGGTCTTCCGCAGTTGCAATGCTGGAGCTTTGTCATGAATACAAAATTTAGTACAGAATGTGACACACATTGACACAACTACTGCCATCAGAAATACAAACTTATCCCAGAAAATTCCATTGGTTGCTATACACCAGCCATTCTTTCAATGTTGGGCACTTATATGAAGGAAGGGATAATGATACAGATTTGGTTAGACTGGTTAAATGTTCCAAAGTGACAGCAATGAACGGTAATACCCAGGACTTCCAAATATGCATTAACTGCATCTTGAAATGAAGAGGGAAAAAAGTAAAACAACATGAACCATTTTTCCTTTGGCAATCTCGATTAAACAGCTCAATTCATAAGGAAAAACACCAGCAGTTAATCCCTCAGAAATCTAATAAAACATGGCTGTTTTAGGTATAAGGCCAAGAGAAAAAGCTAATAAAGACATTATAATTTTAAATTGCATCAACATGTCGCAAAATAAAATTTTAATTCTGGTCAATAATGTACAATTTACATTAATAGAAACTACTTAATTCATGGAAGCGTATTTCAGCAAAAACATTTGAGTGTTTGTAAACAGATAAAATATATTAACCAGATTTACCTGGGACAATTTCTAAAATAATATATATTATATATTATTTTATATGTTTATATATATATATATATATATATATATATATATATATATATATATATATATACATACATACATACATACATAAGTTAACCACATGAAACATTACCCCTTAACACCAATTAAGTCAAATTTTTAAAAACTTAGGTTGTTTAAAATTCAGTGAGATATTGCATGCATAAGAAAACCACACACAATAAATTTAATAAATAACCTTCTTTTAAATCATTTGTACTTCTTTCATTGTCTTTTCAAGAAATATTGTAACTTCTAAAAACTCACAGAGTTTTCTTGAATTTTATGTGCTTCTAGAAATATTTTTATGTCAATGAATCTTCATAGTAAATAGAATAGTAAAGGGCTAAAAATATATTTCAAATTAAAACTTTTACAACAGTCTGTAAACAAATAGTTGTTGAGCTATAACTATAGAGGAAAGAAATTAAGGAAGGGAAAGTGAGTGCTCACTTAGGTAGCATTAGGTTAGTTGGAAGGGAGGAGAGAAGCTACACTCCCATGTTTATTCACCCAAAATATTACAGCAAGCTGAAGTACTGATTCCCTTTACTCATGCTTCACCAGCCAAAATGCATATTTACCAATTATCAATATGACAGAATGGAAGACATTAACATTCACACAAGATGTAGGGGGTTATTCTTCAATTATTATGCCTGAAAATTATTTTTTGAGTTGTGCACATTATGTTTCTCAATAGGAGTGTAAAGTTATGATTCTGAATTCAAGTTTTTTGGAAGAAGGAAATAATTTTTAGACTCAAACTATTCTCACCAGTGGAAAATTCCTACTACAATAAATCAAACCATTCAGTAGCACACGCATGGGAAATCATAAAGGAAAGAAAAACAAAATGGACACAGTGGCTACTATGACAATTACATTTCATCTTCAAGAATGAAACGCGTTGTATGTTACAAATAAATCTGTGGAAAAGGGCAAATTTTTTTCTCATAATAAACTCATCAGTGTTATCTCACTGTATATTGCCAAACCATCAAGTCTCATTGGTGACAAACTGAAGAAAGCATGTTGCCCAAAAATGTTTAGCCAGTATTTTCATCTCAGGGATCAACTTACAGAAGTTATTTATTTTTATGCTTTTATATGCAAGATATAGGACATTCTCTGACCTATGGAGTAAATAGATGAGAACTGACAAGAAAAACATTGCAAATGTTATGGCAGCAACTTCAAAAAGAGCATGCAATGATGCATACTTGCATATAATTTATTGGTTTGATCATATATCTCTACTTAAATTGTCACCTATGTCTTGGTGATAATATCACAAATTTCATTGCAAGAACCTGTTCGAGTACCAATCTAATTTTCACAGAGAACCTGGCACTATACAAACTTTAGTGGCGAAAGATAAAAAAAATCTCACTAAAACTGAGAAAAGCATATTTAAAATTGATATTTTTCTCAGTAAGATAGTACTAGATACATAAATAAAATTAAGACAGTCGGCATGAAACCTATAAATTTTACTTTGAATGCATTTCTAACATCATAATCGACTAGCTTACTTATGCACTGCATAATGAAACATTTGAACAGGCTCGAGTTCATAAAGAGACCAAGTGGAACTGATGTGTTGCAATATGTATGCAAAGAGAAGAAGAGCATATAAAGATGATAAAGAAGGAATATTCTGAATGCAAGAAATAAATGCTCTCATTGATGAAATGTGATTACATGCTGCTTTTGGTCATGTCAATTAATGCAACCAATTGCTACACTAGCAACCATTTTCAAGTGCAAATAGCTAATTTAAGTTAAAATTATCACCAAATAAAAAATGGAAATTTAAAAAATTGATGCTTATAATAACACAAAAGGACAATTAAAATAACTCCTTTGAATTGGTTAGGAGGATCAGAAATTCCTAAAATCAATAATCATGAGCATAATTTCCTCACTTCACACTCAAGAAGAACTATAGCTTAGCAATGAGGGTAAAGTATAAATATTCAAAGATGGCAATAATGGAAAGGAGAAAGAAACAGTAAGAAAAAACTTCAGAAGAGGGAATGTGTTACCAGGGTGTCTAGGGATTAATAGTGCTCAAAAATCTGTATATTCCTTGCACATACAAAATAAATTGTCCGTAGATTTAGGAACATTTTTATTAAGTGTAGAAATCCATATTTTCGGTGCCTTTATATTCCAGATATGGTAGGTTTCCGTTTGACCCCAGGTTTACAATTTAATGCCTGAAAACTTACAATTTCATAAACCATCCTGGATCATTATTTCATAATTTGTCCTAGTACCAGGGGCCATGAAAAATGTACTTTTTAATGCACCATTTAATTTTTTTTGTAAATTCTTCAATACCCTGGGGAGTTTTTCCTTGGCTTTGACATCCTACTTTTGTAATGAAATTTGCTCAGGATTCTCATCAACTTACTTAAATTTCACCAAAGAGGAAAAAATGAGGAGACTGAACAAGGGATCAAAATTTTTAATACTCCCTTATCATTCCTTCAACATTTAAGGTCTGTCATGTAAGCAGCGTTAAGTTTGAATGGAACCAAACTCAAGCAAGGACTTCGGAGTTCTCATTAATTTTATTCACTCTTTATAACAACAATATGAGCAAAAAACGAATCCAATCATCTAAATCACCCAGAATTATCCTCCTCCAACAAAAATTTAAAATATACGGACCCCTCGTTTAGATTCTAAGACAGTCCACAAATAGTTAAAGCTAGGCAATGAATCTTGTCATCAGTCACTTATCCTACCAACTAACATGCTGCTATTTTACATAAACGCCACGGAAATTTACTGTTTTCACTTAATTTGAATAACACCCAATTTCATAATTAATCTAATATGTTATTTTTGCTTTTCTGAACTACATTAGAAACTAAGTCGACCGAACTTCATGGCCTTCACAAAACTTAGCAAGAACACAATTTACTGGAATGAATAATCCTTTGGTTCCTATTTGAATCTGTTCTATTTCTATTCAGACACAATACCAAAATGAAAGTCATTAATGAGTTTTGTAAAATAAAATTGCAAATCGGAATGCCAATTTCCATGTCTCACACAAAGTTGGGTGAACCAAATGAGGCAATTTTTTTTTTTCAAAGCTTGGCTTTTCTGAATTTTTCCTATTTCATTACATTTCCATCTTCCTCTTTCCTCCAGAGCCATAGGCCAATGGTCAAAGCAATATACAGGCATGAGAAAATCAAAAAAATGTTTTGAGAAAAAAAAAGTTTCTTATTCGTAAATGCTTCAATGTCAAAATCTATTAAAAGGAATGAAAGGGGTGCAGAACAAGCTCAGCTCATACCCATTACCCATGGCAAATAGTGATAACAAACAGAGAAAAAATGTGCAATATAATAAAGGAAGCAAATCATGAAGTTTAAATTTTTCTCAAGTAACAAAAATCTTACTTAAAACAGAAAAACAAGTTAATAATAAACATTTTTCTTGGTAAGATAGTACTAGACACATGAAAAATGATCAAGAGAATCTATGTGAAACCTATACATTTTAATTGGAATGCATTTCTAATAGCATAATCCACTATCTTATTAATGCATTGCATAATGATACATGTCCTATTTAAACTGGCTCGAGTTCATGGAGAGACCAAGTGGAATTGATCTGTTACATCTAAATAACAATGCACCACATTTATAATCTCAGAACAATGTTTTACATCACCTTAAGTATTTACATGAAACTTTTATTCCACAAAACTTGATTAGACTTCAGGTAATTAGTACTGAACACGTCAGTTCTTTCAAAGAACAAATATCCTAGTTAGACTGCGTCTACTATTTCCATCACTACCAATCCAGGGAATATTTGCTTTTATCTAATAAAAACTTGGAAGTTGAAAATTAAGTTAAAGTAATTAATACTAAGGAATATGTACATACAAAGTAGAGTATTATACGAGACAGGAATATAACAATGAATGCTTTCAGAAGAAAACATTAACTGTCAAACAGATAATCTACAATCTACAACTAGTAAAAAGGATGAATAGCATAGTAATTTATATATTAGGGAGTTGTCCTCAAATAAATAACTTATGTATGCATGTCTCATGTTAAATTGAATTGACTACCATCGCACACAATCTTGCAAAATTTTATAAATTGATTTCACTATTAATCTTGCATGTAATATAGGTTAATACGAAGTATTTCCGCAAGACAATGGAACCAGTAAAAGCAAAATGAAATGAGTGAGGGAACTTAAAAAAGCTAGCAAAATGAAATAACTGAGGTACATGACAAACTCACCATAAATAAAAAGAATATTGCTCTACCTCAAATGATATAAAAAAGCAAGAACAATTCTAATTTTAAACAATCTCAAGTGGGCTTCCAAAAATAAATACAAAGTGGAATGTTCTTAATTCACAGGATTATTAAATCAGAATTCAATATTTTTAATGAATGCTATGGTTAGGGATACATAGATAGATAAGAGGCATTTAATTGGGGGAAATTGAAACCTAATGGTCCCAAAGGATTGCCATGAAAAGTGGCAACTTCCTTACAGTTACTAACATATTTGTTTGAACTTATTTAAATATTTTTGTACATTCGTGCCATTTTAAGATGAAATTTAATTATGATCATACATTATGTTAATAACTAATAGTTGAAATAATGTGTGCGTTACAACTTATGTAAAATGATTGTCTGGGGGCATTTATGCAAAAAACCACACATATGAGTGCATGAAAAAGAAAAAAAAAGTAAAATTTAAAATTAACATCTGTAGACTAAATGGTAAATGTTTGCCAGAGACAATTAAATTTCACTATTACGGCATACAACCGTGCATAAAGAGCATAAGCTATATTTTATAAATTAAAAGTTAAAATAACTGAATTCAAAATTATATGAATCACTATCGTTGTTCCCACATTGTCATACTGAAAGATATTTGAGGGAATCAATTAATAATAATAAGTAATTATCCGACTTACAAACCTACGTAACAGTGAAAATTTTCAGCAGGTGAGCAACTGACATTGACTCACAAATGCTATAAGCAACATTTTGAATAACTGAATATGCTTTAATTGTGCAGCACTTACTTAGATAAGTTGCTGAGTTGGGAGTTAAATAGTGCCAATTCAAAACAACAGCATTCTTATAGTAGAAAATTTACATAATATGTATAGAAATAAAGACTTAATTGACCACAAAAATTAAGTATTTTTAAATTAATTTAGAGCCATTTGTAGGATAACAGGGTAATCAGCAATTACATGATTTCCGATTCCAAAGTTTTTAGGGATTAACATTTATCTTTTCAGGTTTTGTGTGATTATTTTTGCCAAATAGTCTCCACTGGACACTGCTAAATTTACATGAATTAATACCTCAGCATTTTCCCCATAGTAAAGACAATATTGAGTAAATTAATTAAACTTGTTTTAAAAGTCTGATGACTCACCAATAAAAATTCCCCTTACTGAATTAAGATTACCTCACTTGTAGTTTTGAAGTTCTACATGAAGAGTTTTTGACTTTTTAGCAAACCATACAATGATATCTTTCTGTGTTTGTGATTGCTAACTTTCGGGAAATATAAATAAGTAAATGACTT
The DNA here is from genome assembly GCF_022747635.1 of Hetaerina americana. NCBI lineage: Eukaryota > Metazoa > Arthropoda > Insecta > Odonata > Calopterygidae > Hetaerina > Hetaerina americana. The sequence continues at coordinate 89,678,008 of NW_027286069.1, forward strand.
ATGACAGCTTAATGGATTTGAATAGGAAGTCACTATGACCCTACGAGGAATTGATTTTTCCTAGAGGATTAGCAATTAAAAAATTGATACAAAATTTTGAATTTCTTTTTATTATACAACTACTAATTGGAATTTACTCAAATAAGTGTAAGTGAAAAATAATTCCTGTAATATAGAACAACTCTTCCATGCTATTCTCACTCAATGAAGTAACTATGTATCTAATAATTGCTACTCAGTAGTAATGTAGAGGTACATAAGCAGAGTTTTCGCAGCACAAGACACTATGAGCTCCTCCTATTTTGCCGAGGCTTTCCATACTATTCATAATTGATTCAACCAGAGCAGTTGCTAATTGTATAAAAATGTTAAAATAGAATTTCTCAACTAATGTGAACCCTTTCCTCAGTTATCACAGGATAAGGATCCAACAAAAAACTTAAGTTAGGGATATCCACAAAAGGAAAATATGTACATGGGAACTGACCTCAAAATGTCACCATAAGGCCTAGATATTGATAATTTCTTATTTGAATGTTGCTAAGGATCGTGATATGGTCTATTTTGATTGATTCCAGTTCACTGAAGTAAGGCCATAAAAGAAAACAAAACCATAAGCACAAAAAATATAAATTGAAGGGTAGAGAGGGTGAAGAGATTATTTTAAGAATATAAATGTTCTGGGTTGGGCAGAAAGAAGAATTCTTGAATAGGCTCATGAATACGAAAAAAATGTCACTGAATGAACCACAGGATTTAGATTGTGGATTATACAGGCAATGAGAATTAATTCCTCAAATTTAATGAGAAGTATTAATTCCTTATATTTATGCAGAAATATATGTATAAACCATAAACACAGTAATCAACCCGAAGGTCGGTTTGGTAGGTGATGATAGAGTTCACCCAGTACCAAGCCCAACGGCATGTGAAATTCACACATCAGGATATGGAGGCCAGTTCCTTTCCCTGTGCCGGTTATGGTTTCCCAGGAAGACCTGGTACCCAAAATATTACATAGCTTGGGTGGAGCTGTAGGTGCCCAGAGTGCCTTGCCCGGGAATCGAACCCAGGCCCTCCGCTTAGTAGTCATACGCTCTATCCCTGAACTACTGCCACCCACCAATATATGTACATACGATGGTATATGCACATACATAATATATCAAGCAGTGATTTTCCTAGTCCTGATAATTTATTCCACAACATTTATGAAATAATGAGCCATGCTGAAAGACCTATCCACTATCAAGTCATACTTTAATGGTAAATGTTCATATTTTCTAACCAATGCATTAAATTTGATTTTCTTGAATCCAGTTGTGGAAAAAGCAAATCTTAACCATAATTATTCCACTGGATAATCCTGGCGGGCAAACATACATGTTTGTTCCATTAATTTGAGGAACTAGATGTAAAAGTAATGGCAGAAGGGGCGACTACATGCATATGCAAACAATAATTAAAAAGCATATTGGGTGGGATCATAATAGAGAACTATGTCAGGGAAAAACAGCTGAAGGCTTCTGATGTAAGGCTGTAGTTAACCCTTCAATACTCTCTAAGAGCTCTGTGAATAAATGAGAAGCATTTTACATTTTTTTACATATCTTGTTGATTACTGGGCTCTGTGTCATTTAACATATTTTTTTTTGTACTTCCTCCACAGGAAACCGAGGACAAAAACGTTATACATAATGTTTAATTAGCTTTTATATAACATCCAATTATATTATATATATATATATATATATATATATATATATATATATATATAATATATATATATATATATAATATATATATATATATATATATATATATATATATATATATAATATATATATATATAATATATATATATATATATATATATATATATATATATATATATATATATATATATATATATATATAACAATACACAAGAGGAAAGGACAGTGGTTAGAATTCATACAACATCATACAGGAAAAGAACAGTGCGTTTCGTGGCACGCATAGCCAGAAGAAAGAGATGAGCCACATTGGCCAAATACACATTCAAACCTTTTCCTGTATGATGTTGTATGAATTCTAACCACTGTCCTTTCCTCTTGTGTATTGTTATATATATATATATATATATATATATATATATATATATATATATATATATATATATATATATATATATACGCCAAACGGCGAATAAATACTCATATATATATATATATATACATATGTTTCTGTATATATGAGTATTTATTCGCCGTTTGGCGGGATTTCGTGTTTGAATGTGTATTTGGCCAATGTGGCTCATCTCTTTCTTCTGGCTATGCGTGCCACGAAACGCACTGTTCTTTTCCTGTATGATGTTGTATGAATTCTAACCACTGTCCTTTCCTCTTGTGTATTGTCTATTTCTCCTTTGGTAGGTGAAACAGCCCCCTGACGCCATCTCTTGGCTAAAGAATCGGGGCGCTTGGCGACATATAAGACCCACGGATCTCAGGGTAAATTACATATCCTCGATAGCTCAAGTGGTTAAGAGCATCCGCCCGGCAAGTGGAAAGATCCGGTGTTCGAGTCCCGGTTGAGGAGATATTTTTACTCTTGTGATCCGTTCGATTCCGCCTTCCCCACCTCTATTGTGTTCGTCCTTTATACGTGTTCCTATCCCTTTTCCTTATATATGTTTCTGTATATATGAGTATTTATTCGCCATTTGGCGGGATTTCGTGTTTGAATGTGTATATATATATATATATATATATATATATATATATATATATATATATATATATATATATATATATATATATATATACACACATTCAAACACGAAATCCCGCCAAACGGCGGGATTTCGTGTGTATATATATATATATATATATATATATATATATATATATATATATATATATATATATATATATATAGCTATATAGCTATATATATATATATATATACATATAGCTATATATATATATATATATATATATATATATATATATAAATAGCTAAGAGAGCATAAGTTACTATCTACATCTGAGGATTAAGCACAGATTGAAGAGAACTGTCCTTAAGCTATTATTTGTACCCATGCAAAGAAAATTTCAAATCCACTCCCTATGTTTTAAGGATTAGATTTAGAGGAAATATAAGGTGTACTCAAATAGTTCCAGGACTGGACATGCACAGATCAAACAACAAAATTAAAGGACCTATTTATTATTAGGCTTTATAGTCTCCCCAAATTTGATACCATGCCTACACAAATCTTCAGGTTCATCATTGGTTCTGGAACACCTGTACTGAAATACTGTTCAATTCATTTGTCACCACCATTCCAATTGCTTCTACTGAAACGTGTTACTGCCCCTTCAACTTTAATTTCAGTTTTGGAAAAAAAAGTCAGTGAAATGGGGGGCGGAACAGGTGAGTACGCAGGGTGGTTGATGGTCTGACTTCTCGTTTAATCAAAAACTCCCTTACAACAATGAACTTATGTGCCGATGTATTATCATGCAACAACCGTCACTTGATACTGTCCAACAATTCTGGCCTCTAACGCCACATCCGTTTCTATAGTAAATCCAAGATATCTCTGTAGAATGTCCCAGTCAGAGTGGCACCTAGATGGAGAATCTCTCAGTGAATGATGCCTCGACTATTGAAAATTGTAATCAGCAACATTTTTGTATTTGATTTCAAACTTTCACTGGCCTCACGAACCACTCAAACACTCCAAAATGACTCGGTACATCATCACCATATCCAGCCTTAATCATTTCATATCCTTCTATGGGCAATTTGCCCAATTTAAAATAAAATTTGATGTTTCTTTGTAGCTCCAAATTGTTACAATGACAAGAGCACACTGAAAAACTTTACGTGAATGATCGCCTTAAGGATATAACCTGTCCAAATTGAATCAGTATTGCCTAAGGTTGTTCCAACATAATAAGATTTCTTCAGCATTGATGGCCCCACCTGTAATGTTGTCAGGGTGGCAGTCCTGGAACTATTTGTATACACTGTGTAGCTGCTGAATTAAACAAGGCTAGTGTGTCTGGACAATAAAAAAAGATTAGCTAACAAAAATTCATGCCAATAACTGCAATCACACATTAAAAGCTAACAACTACAGTTTCTGAAATTGTCCCATTTTTCCAACTTGACAATGCATTTCAGGTCAACTCCAAAAATTGAGGCAGTTATCAAGAAAGCCACTACAAATTAAGTAGTTTCCAAAAATTAAAATTAAGTCTTGATAGGTATTAAATTACTGTCATTATGTCACTTTGTCCAAAGGGAAAGGATATCAATAACTTTATTACAGTTCATAAAAGAATAAAACCGCATTTTTAAAAGCAAGTATGAGGAAAAGAACAAAATAAGGCAGCAACTTAAATTTTGGAAATGTTGATCAAATGGCTACACACAATACAGCAGAAAAAAATCAGATCATAAAAATACAAGATAGATTTAGTTGAACAATCAAGAGGGAAAAAATTATATTCTTGTCAAATACCCATGTAACATTTCACAGAGTATTTTATTCAAGAAATAAGCAGACCAAAATAATTTGTATCAATACAAATTTAAGAAAGCTGTAATAATATTGTACAACCTCATAACAAGAGAAATTTTCTCTACCCATACAAATCTTTTGTCTACGCAGGCTAATATCAAATAATCAAATATTTTGAGCTTTTTAGATTAAAAATGAATTACTGCACAATGATTTGCTTCTTCACAAGTAATACATTGATGTAAATCCTTATTGAGAAAAATAAAAACACCTAAGGTAAAAGAGGTCAAATCCTATAAAAACAATTCCTCATAGAACATGAAATATTATTCTAATTAGAAAACTTGCACAATATTAATTTAGAAGTCAATACTTTTGGAATGAATGCCTCCTACTGTACTAAATATGGATGCATACTTTCACCATGAACATATTCTCAAAGGCTGATTGGAGGATAAAACTGCAGCAGTATATGGTACATTTTAAATTTTTAAGGTCTAAAGGTTTTAAGGTTCAGGTTTAAAGGTCTTTATATTTCATGCTGGTGAATGAGTATGTGTGAACACGTATAAGGAATCTTTATATGTATAAAGAATCAATAGCACATACATCAAAGTCATGCCTTAGGAAGATCTGCAAGAAGAATTTGGCACACAAAGAAAATACAAAGCTATGGAAAAGCTATACATATACAAATACTTTTTGTATTTGGAAGAATTTTTAAAAATGCATTAATTCGTTGATTATGAAATGTGTCCACTGTGCATAGAGAGCCTCATTTGCTACCTGATGGTGTTTTTACTACAAACAAGTTTCATATCCAACTTTCAACTTGAAAGTATCCCATTAAAAATGTTGTGTCACCATACGGATGGTACATATGAAATAATGTCAAAAAATCATTAAAAAGAAGGGTTCTCAGGGACAAAAATTTTACTCAAACAGATGACTCATAAGCTTAATAGATGACAACACTGGCAATAAAAGTGATACACAATCAATGAGAGATGGCATTCAAAACAAGAATTGTGAGGGCAGCATCATATGTTTTCAATGCAATAAAATAATTTGTGGATGAACATATACGTGTACGAAATTCAGTTTTGTCATTCATTCAGGTTGGCATGGCAAACATAAAATTTAACATGAAATAATAGTTATGGGAGCTTCGATATAAAATGTTCAGTTGGCCAAAAATAGAATTATTTGTTTTATTTAAGATTTGAACAATGCATTAAGGTAAACTTTGGGATTGCAACCTAAGGCAGTTGATCACTGTCAATTTATACTGGGGTTTCCTGTGCATCTTTGATACCACTTCTGAAAGTGGTCTTTTTCTAGTTCTTCCTATCCCTTCTAGTATTTATGCAATGAAAATCATTACATGCCTCTTGGGAGTTAAACCTCACACTAGACTTACAAAACCTAACATTTGTAACAGTACCTACATTAATACGTCATGCCTAAATAGAACTAGCCTTGTACAAATCCTTTTTGCAAATAGCTATGGATGATTTTTATAACAATTGAAAATTTTGAATTTTCTTAGCAAAATGCTGAATTCCTCAACAATATTATACATACCATATTTGACCGCACCTAAAGAGCAATGCATTTTTTTTAACAATGGTAGGTCAGCTGAGCCAACCACCTAAACTACTAGTTTTCGTTTCTGCACTTTTTTGTACTTATTGCATATTTCCATTTTTAGGAATGAATAAATAATATTGCAATATTTCATCCTATTGTTCTTTCTAGGGTTGATTCTGCCACCTCTTTAAAAGCATCTATTATGCGTTTTAAATTTTTTTCTCCAAGAGCTTACCGATATATTTTAATAATTGCTGGGGCAGTGGCTTTAATTTTTCACAACAACTGCCTACAAATTAAGAACATCAAAAACTAGCTGATTTCATCAACTTCAAATGAACTCAAAAGATCCCTTTGTAAATGCTATGTTGTGCATGATAAATAAGACTACTGACCTGGAATGAATTAGTTTACTCCCAAGCCCAAATGCATGATTTATATTCTGATTAGGTGCATGCTGAGGCTAATGAATATCATATGCTAGACATTATCTACCAGGCTTCGCTGAAATCTTTTGAAGAGAATTTTGCCAATGGAGGTTTCATCTGTAGCTAAAGAACAATGGCTACATTGTTCCTTGGATGGTTCCTTGCATGAGCCATGTTCCGTACAATGGAACATGGCTCATGCAATAAGTGTATGCCACATTGATCCACCATGGTGACACATCATGACTATAAATTTCTATTTTCAATGTATTAGGAAATATCCTGTCCCATTTTTCACAGACTGACTTTTTATAGTTATGTCAGTCTAATTACTGGTGCAAACTTTGAAAAATTCTCAATGGCATGACTTGGATGTCTTGGCATCTCCATTCTCCTTCCCCAAACTTTAATATCTCAATGGTTAGTCAAAGGATGATGCAGAATTTTTTTTAATTTGAATCAATCCATTACTGAGAACCAGTAAGATGAAACATTCATATGCAGTTAAATCCAGTGGTCCTCATGTTAATGTGCCTTAACCTTCCTCAGATGAACTCGTTTTTAAAATAGAAGTGGCTATCTATTACATTCATACTATTTGATACTCAACAGTGTTTTAGAGACTGCATGACATACTATGAAAGAGTTCATGATGAATTTTTGCATGCTACAATATTTTGATAGTGGCTCACCAATTAATGAATTCATCAAATATATGATTTCAAGGTTTCCTATACATGCTGCACGAGTGAAACCAATTTACAAGACAAGGATGAATGTGCTTTCATATGGCCTAATGAAGACCCAGCGCACAAGTTATAATTAATGTAGAACTAATAAAATAAAAAAAGCCAATGAATTGATTTTAAAAATTGACATGAATAAACAAGCATTACCTGATTTATGATAAACTTGAAATGAGAGTTATTTGAATCATAAGGTAACCTGCCAGATAAGTAAAAATAATACAAGCTTATGTCTAATGCTGAATATATAATTCTAACTTTCATTCTTAACTGGTAGGTCATAATGCAAAGAAATTGAAAGATAAATAAAATCACACACACCACCATAATGATTCCTTTGTCCCCATGTGCAATTTATGTTCTAAATGTCTACTCACATATTAAACAATGCCTATCAGTGTCTCCTGAATTATATGGTTGAAAATTTCCTTTGACAGCAAATGACCTAACACACCCTCTCCTTTATGGGTGGTATATAGATTGGTTCTCTTGGAGATCATCAACATTATAGTAACAGGGAAAAATTATGCACAGCATAGAGAAAGAATGCGGAGGACATTGAGGTGGTTTGAGGTTAGGTGGAAATTTGGGAAGAGGGGAAAGAGGATAAGGAAATAGATCCCGGTTCAGGTTTCATAATTAAGATTTTGTGCATAAGGCCTTCCTCACACTCCCTCCTACATTGCTTGCCCCTCCTTCCCATGGACCACTCGAGGCCCAGTCAATTACTCCAATAATCCCTTGTTACCAATTCCATCCAGTTCCCACCTCATTATCTCCTTCCCTCTTACCTTTACAGCCTGGACCATTGTCTATAATAAACTCATTTGAATCGGTCAAAGCTTAAAAATTAATGTTTCAACTATGCAGTTTTCCATATTCAATCAAAATGAATTTTCACTATATCCACCCCATGACTTCTGTACTCATGGTTTTTAACCTCTTAAAAGATGATTTTAAATAAAAATGAAAGGTAAGAAATATAAGGTAATTCTACTAATATATTGGTGCGCAGTGTGGAGGAATAAGGGCTCTGAAAACTGCTCTGAAATCATGAGACTGAATATAATGTTTGCAAGTGTCTCCATTTAGCTCTATGTCTTTTATTCTTCAGATGATTCCATCAAGCTCCCCTATGACTGCTTCTGATTTTATAAAATAAACTAAGGCATATGAATCTATTAATGGTATGAAAGTTTCAACTTCCAGGTGGTAAATTATGGGACCATTTAAATCATAACGGAGCTGAACTTAGGATAAGCAGCTTTAAATTTTTAGTATTGTTTCCTTTTTAGCAGACCAACGCAGACAGAGTTACCAACTTCTTGATATCAAGTGAACAATGCAGTAGTAATGTGTAATGGTCAAAATTGATGGGAGAACTCAAAATCTTTAGGAAATTCAATTTTTGTGGAATCTCATTTTAACAAATCTCAAAGCTACTGGGTAATCCATATGTTGTTCGATAAAGAGTGATCATACAGTTCTTATTTGAATCATTCATTGTGCACAAATTTATTTTTATGTTGTATAGTTAATTTTGTGTGTGTGACATATGTGGCACAAGTTTCATTGGTTTGACTCCAGTATTGCAGCTACCATTGCAAATTGAAACATGCTCACTTTGCCCATGGCAAAGATGGGAGGTGATACACAATGCTTTATTGAAATTTTGCTTTAGCCAGAACAATTCACCAGCTGAGGTTTATGGAGAATAGTATGATATAGAATGCTGAGAGATGGTTTAAGATGGGTAACAATCAATTCCAAATGAAGGTGAATTCGGAACTCCAGTCAGTGAGACATACTTGAGTGCATCATGTTCTGAAATTACTCGTATCCGAACAACACACACATTAGTGTGAAGGTTTCTTCACCGTTCAAGTTGCTGTTGCTAGAAGCTCTTTCACCTCATTCAACAATAAAGCCAAAGTGGTGGCTTCCGCTAAGAAAGTCATGGTCATATCATTTTTTTTAAATAAGGGAGTGGTGTATCAGCATGATGTATCAGCACAAACTAATGTCAATGGAGCATACCAACGGGATGTATTGAAAATTCTAAATCTCAAAGCAACAAGCAGAATGCTGTATGATGATAATGCAAGGCTGCAAATTGTAAATGTTATCGCTGAATATTTTGCATTAATTAATGTGAATAATGTTCCTCTTCGTCCCCTTAGTTCAGAACCAGCCCCATGTGACTTTTTCTTGTTTCCCAATGTGAAGAAACACTTTCATTAACAGAATTTTTTACTATCAGAAGCAGCGGTGAAAGCTTCTAGCATTTTGAAGGGCCTATGCAAAAATTCCTTCCAGTATGTCTCAAGGACTGAAACAAACAGGAACAAGTGATTCCATCCAATAAGGAGTACTTTGAGAAGGAGCATCAAAATTTGAAGGAAGAGTTAAGTTATGCTGTTAAAAAAATATGATCTTTCTTAATTTAATGGCTTTCTACAAACAATGGAAAAAATTTCTTGACAATAAGAGAATTGTATTGGTCAAATACAAAATTTTTAATTTTTAAATAAATCAGCCAGCACCTATGCTCACACGCTTTTGTTTGATGTACTTAAGATACGCAACCATCATTGTCTTCAGGATACTGTTGCTATAACTATGCAACTTCATAGACAAGTTCCTAGGATGAAATGCACTTCTATATTCATCAATATTGCTAATGGAATGTAAATTATGTTCTAACTAAGAAAGCACCCTTCTATTAGCTTGATGTTCATCTACTGCATGATCTAAAAACCCTGCTTTCACTCTTCATTCAAAAAATAAACACAATTGAAGTATCAGCAAATATTTATTACTTTGAATTATTAAAAATGTACTGAATTTATAATATGGAATAGAATTGATGATATGTATTGTTGAACAATACACTATATTGTTAAAGGCATAAAAAGTAAAGTGAAGCAACATTCAAAGATTTCCTTAATGTCTATATCAAGGCTCATGCCTCAACTTGATCGCATGCATAACTTGTTTCTAAATGGGTTAGGCATTGAAAGACTGTATAATGTAATCAAATGAGACAGTATTTACCAAAAGTAAAAGGTATTCTTAAATGTGCAAAGCCTGAATTTCTCCTTGAGACTCATTTCTATTTGATATAGGGACATAAAAACAATTTTGTAAAGTAGCAACTAAATATTAAGACAAATTATCTTCAAAACTCTTTGAGTGTTTTAAAGGTGTTTTTTAAAGAATAAATAGGCATATCTGTTTGCAGAAATTAAACATGCTACTTTTCACTAAAGCAAAATTTTGCAAGTGTTGATGCTTGAACTATGAGTATTATTCAAAAATGCAAGGAAAATGTGACAACTTTGGAATGTAAATTATGGCAATATAATTTGTTAATTGAGCTCTCTATAGCAAGAGCCGTGAAAATGAAATCATTTGATTACTCATCTTACCTTTAGACTTAGCTTTACTAAGGACTTCTTTGGCTACAAGAAGCATTTCTTCATTTGTTACTTCAAGTAGAACTTCTGTGAGTATACGGCGAACTTTTAACATCTAGAAAAAAATAAAATACATTTGAAATGTTCCAAGACCTAATGTTTGGAGATTCTATTTACTATTATTCTGCTATTACGGAAAAAAATTAAATTAACAATTTTCATGCATCCACTCCCATGATTAAAAATTGTAGTTGATGCCAGGAAAATCAAATGCTAAAATAAATAAAAATATTGTAATCATGACATCCCATCAAAGTGATGTTATGTGAGATAATTCACAGCAAGATTGTTTTAAATCATATAAGTCATTCCATACCAAAACAAGGGAAAAGCTATGAAATTTTCTCTTGACCTCTGCCATTTCAACCCATCTTTTATAAGTTGCTTCGATTAGGCAATTACCATGTAAAATTAAAAGATTACATTTTCTACAAAATTATGAGCAACCTTCTTGGTATCAATAATTTTAGAACCTCAAACCTTTAGAAACCCAGTGGTTTGGTATTTGCCTGATGAAACTAAGGTTTTTTCGTTATTCCTATATCATTCCATCTGCTCAAAAGATGGTTTTGCTGACGTTTCAGTTGGCATCTTCAAGTTCAAAGATAGGATGGGGCTTTGGACTGGAAGATGCTTACTGAAATGCTAGCAAATCCATCTTCCGAATGGATGGAACGAGGGCCCCTCATGGCAGGGAGCAAGTGAATTAGCCAGCACACCATCCCATTCCCATCCCATTTCCTTTCAACAGTTTAAGAGTCTCTTGTGAAATAACATGAAGTAAAGGTTTCAAAACATTCGTTCTGACAACTATTATTTACATGAACATTTACTCTGAAAGTAACATAAGCATGAGGGTTAAACTAAATTTTATCACAGCCAAATATTTATGCAGAGCATGGGACATCATGACGTACAATATTTCAAGAATTCTTTGAGCATAACAAAATAAATAAACATCCAATAACCACTAAAATTATCAAATTTTAAATCTATTAGCACATATCCAATTTTGACACTTCAGTATTTCATTTTCTTTCAAATGAATGTCTGAATAACTGTGTAATACCAGTGACAGCTTTGCCACTTACATCGGTTTTAAAAATTCATAACTTTTCCAGGCCTAAAATCTTTTTTCTAAATCTTACCCAAAAGCACAATATATGAACCTATTCCAATTAAGATATAGCCTTAAATAATATGGAATTTACACAAAATGTAATTTTCTGACCTATCGAATGAAAATCAAAGGTTAAATTTAACCAAATTTAAAAAAATTAATTTTGATCAAAAATACGAAAAGTGAAGAGTCAGGCGTGATGTTGTGGAATCGAGACATTATAAAAACTTTGTAGCAATTTTCCACAGTTAAAACTTTATTTCGACCATGATTTCGATACACTGTATCATCATCAGGCGAGGAAAAGCACAAGAGGAAGGAATATATATACCAAGCTACAAGGAGGGGTAGTCTTTCTTTTAATTGGTCTTCTATTTGACAAGTATTGCCTGGATTAGACTGACACTTATTGTAAGATAGCTGCATTCTTTGCTCACCAAAGTAACGGATACTCCTCATAAAAGATGTTAAGAAACAGTTTTCAAATTGTCCTTCCAAAGTCATTTTGTCCTCATTGTGAAATTCCTGCTTCTGAACTGGGTACTTGATATTCAGCATTCTTCAAATATCAAATACCTGACACTAAATCAATGTTGAACCTCCTGCATCACTAATGATTAATCAAATAAGGGCAATGACCCGGTGTTTTTGTCAAGGAATGGTCTACATGAGGATATCAGAGAATTTTTAACAGTCCATGAAAGTTTATAGAAGAACTCGGTGTAATTGATTTTTACATAGCTTTGAAACAATTGAGCTGGTGCATTTGAATAGAAGTATACACTTACACAAGCATCCTTTTAAAGAAAATAATGAGAAGAATTATTGAAATTATAAAATAGAATGAAAGAATGAAGACAAGCCTAGAAAGGAGTGACATAATTTCATTTTAGTAAGACATAATAATAAGGCACGGAATGAGGACTTTGTCAAATTTGGTAAAGTCATATCAAATTAAATGATTTTAAGTTCCTAATTGAATTCTTTCCCAACATGCTTTTTCCTTTGAGTACGCTGTCAATGAGCTACACCTGGGCAACAATTATGGGCTGCAACAGAGAATGTTATTTCTTCGACAATTTTAATTATATATTTGAAAATGAATCAGGCAAAATTCAGGAGAGTAGATATACAATGAGGCTTAGTTTTAATTTTAACTCAATTTCACAAGCCAGAAAACTTTCATTAACTGTATCAATGTTTGGGCATAATGGATGTGTGCAGTACGCTGCTTCAAATTAATGACTGAAATTGGATTAGTGACGATTAATACCTAGGATAATTACATCATTCCATGATATTACACACTTCAAAAAACAGGAAAATCAGGAACTGTAAAGACAGCCTATTTCTAGTAAACCATCATTTAACTCGGGAGGTATTTTTGTACTAGTGATTTCAAGGATTGTAAACTGTGGAAGAGCAGTACTGCACCTACTTTCAAACATTCTTGTATTTAGACAGTGAGAATTATGTCAGAAAATGATGAAATAAGATTTCACAAAATCAAGACTCCAACACAAGTGATGGCATTTGGACCCTTTTCAATTATCAGTACTTATCACACCCTCAAGTTACAATTAGGAAGTTTTCCAATGGATGGCTCTTCAGATGTGAGAGCATTTGATAATTTAAAATCACCTTTAAGGTTAGGGGCATCTTTAATCTGCCCTTTTATTATGATTCATAACTCTCCCATTAAGTATATCTGACTGAGAAGCTTCTAATACACACAATAGATAAGTCATCAGCTTGACATGAGTAAGTTGTGTGTCATATTTAGGGCATTTAGAATTGTAAATCATAGATGAATAATTAGGAAAATCAGTCAATCAAAGTTAAAACCTGCTAACAACAGTCTAAAGGACTTCAATACCAATAGAATTGTGATATAAAATTGAAATCACATAACCTTCTTCTTAAAACATGAAATTTCAATATGCTCAGGTGGTAATAAGGTGAAAAGATTAAATATGAAGAGCTGAATTTGGATTCAATAATTTCAGAGTGTAAAAATCATTCGCCTTGACTGGGATCCAATGCACATTAGCAGATGACTCTGTTAAAAGTTACTGTTGCGGCATCTCCCGCAGTTTCTTTGGGAAGCTGAATTTGGATTCAACATTCAATTTCTAAAATAGGAATGGAGATTGAATTCTGAAACGTAAAAGAAGAAGTATTTGGATTTTCAGAGGTACTCTGATTTTTATTTATTTGACACACTTTTGTGTTGAGCCTCACATAAAGATCAACTATGCTTTCTGCTACAACATGAATTACTTAACCTCTACAGCTATTGACATAGCGGGAACAGATTCTGACTCCCGTCATCGATCTGGGCAACTTTTGTCAGCACCTATTTCCATCATCTATTACCAGAATATGCCATCATTTGACATAGTGTGGCAAAAGTCAACATTGAATTCGCACTTGCAAAATTCATTAGAAAATTACCTATCCAGCAGTCTCAAATCGGCTTTACGTTTATCTGCCGCCACTTTAAACACTACCATCAATCCATTTGCAATGCATATAATTTAAACTACAGCTCATTCACAAACATATCAGCTAAATAGCCACATATTGTTTTAAATGACTGTATGAACAAAAATAGTGATCAAATTTGGATGAACATTACATGGAAAAGAGAGTAAAGCTGTGTAAACCATTAACCATTTATTTCTTTTGCTATTTCAGTTGATTATACCTCATTAGAGACGGTAGATAAGGATTTATGGATACTTTTTTCCGTGACTCAAGGAATGTACTGACCAGGAAACATAGTTTAAAATGGATAACCAAAATACTTCATAATTATTTTCATGGGATGTCATTGGGGCCTTAAAAATTGGCATACAAAAGAGGAAAATGTGCTCAGGAGGAACATAACAAGCAGGTTTCACCATAATACCAACAATGCTTGCAAGGTTGAGGCATGTTTTCTGAAAAAAGTTATCTCATTTCTGGTAACTCATTATCAATTCTGAGTGTCTCTGAGGGATGAAGATTCTAACTCTTAAAGGTTCAGAGAGCCAACTAAGACTCCTACTTATTAGATTTTTCTCAAATGAATCTTCTCCAGATAATTCAAAAATACTGTGAATACATTTATTGACCTTGTGCATTATATTTTTTGCCTAGAAAGAGCATATATTTAATTTCATAGTACATTTCAAAATTTTTAGGCATTTTGAGCTCTCATATCATGGGCAAGGGATATAAAATATCCCCACTGTATTTATGATTTTCCTGATAATTTTGGTCATTGGCAACAAAATCATAAGCTTTTATACTTTTAAAATGAAACAAAGTATTCAAAACCAGCTCCGAAGAAAATACGACATTTCTTATTTCCTAAAAAAATCCATTCATGCATATTTATCCCAGGAACTAAGTAATATGCCTCTCATGTGATATAAAAGTTACTGCCATCAGGATATAGAACAATAATTAACCAATGATGATATTCACTGAGTGGAAAACCTTAGATGAAATACTTGAGATCACATTACTTAAGTATTAACCATTAATAATCAATGTGGTTAACCATTTTTAATCAATGATATTTGTTTTTTTAGAACTAATTGTGAAATCCCATGCAAACTGCTCCAAGTTCTTGAAAAATGCAGCATAAGATAGACGGATAGACATTTCTATGTGTATTCAACACCATTTTCCAGAATTTTACTCTCATCACATGAGAGTTGTGACAATAAAGCAACTTACAGTCTCCTGCATTAGTTCTTCCCGCGATAAAGTGGGAGGGGGAGTTCTTCCTCTGGTGCCATCATCCTCATCTAGGGCCTCAGGCACCTTCCTCCTTCCATTAGGATACACAGCCGATGATTTGGTGTTGATGTTGGTATCATGGGGAGAGGGGGATGGTGAACCGGGACTCGAGGCATCTTGGAAGCGAGACCTCTTCCTCCGCTTCAGTGGTCCCAAACCTGCCCGCCACTCCATCGACCTGTCATTCACTTCCTCTGCAGTGCCTTCGTCATCCTCCTCAGAATCACTCTCCTGAAAGAAATCAATTGTCAGGTTGAGAGTCAGAGAAACACCTTAACTATTTGAACTGGATAAACTATGGCATCATATTTCTGAAAAATAGAAGAAAAAATATATGGTTAGTTCCTTGCTTCACAATGAAACTCATCTTGCACATAAAAGTGGAGGGCTATGGAAAAAAGTTTTAATTATTGAAAAATATTAATTGAAAGAACTCATAATGTGCTTTCACTACAGGAACACCTCACTTTACAACAGTGATAGGTTCTTCGGAAAACATGCCAGTAAGTTGACAACCATTAAACGTGATTTTACATTTATCCCTATGGTGAAACGGTGGAAGGGTTCCTTGAACATAGCTACATTCTGATGGGGATTCTGATATTTACTTTTCATCATCTCTCCGAGCTCTGGTGATGGTTTAACAACACCAGCATACTTGGCTGGAAATTTTTGTGCAAAAATTAATAAAATAAGGCCTAAGACATAGATTTTCTGGATGTATCAAAATCTCTACAGGAATCAATATTTATTCTTAACTCGAGCACAGGCAGTGATTTTACGGCTTACAGTGTCCACAGTGAAATTTTCATCAGCCAGAATACAGCAATTTTACATTTCTAGCAGCCAAAAGCTGACCAAATGTGATTGGCACTTTGTTTTTCATTCCATATGCATGGACCTTTCTTCCACTAAAAGCCATTATCATAACGGGTGACATTAATTTCAGCACAGTTATTAAGAACACAGAGTCAAATCATGACATCTCCAACTGCAATTAGTCAGAGAGTGTCTAGCCTTTAGTTAGGGTTTGAAAGATCCTTTTGAGTAATACAAAATTACTGATTCAGAGAAAAATCACCTACAGGAGATCATTAGAGTTCACTAGAGTTTCATTGCTGTAAAGATCTCCATTAAATTCAGCAGAAATAGTTCTTGCTGGCAATAAATTCAAGACTAAAATATTCAACTCTGAAAATAATTGAAAATAATATTGGTGGGTATCACAAATGGACCACAAAAATTCAAAATCACCAGATCATTTCCTGCAGTGATGGACTGGATGGATGGATGCATCTAAAAATGTAATACATTAAGGGTGTATAAAAAAAGCATTCAAGAAACAAGTGAATGAGAAAGGCTTTATATCTATACCAATTTTATATGAGCCAAATTTTTAGGGCCAAGTTTACAAATTTGCTGCAAGTGTTGGCACTGTGTAGTTCAACCACCAAATTTAGCCCAAACATTGCATCTTAAAAACTTAAACTCAAACTATACCAGACAATATATAATTGAGTGCATCACTGCCCATTTTCACCAAATGCACAAAGTTTCCTATGCATTTCACAAGTCAACTCCTATGACATCATTAGGTAACAACTTTATAAAAGCATTACTTCAACCAATTATTTTTAGGATGCAATTCCAAAAGAATTAGTTACCTCAGTATTATTATTGTTAAGTAATCAACCGGATAAGGTAGGTTTTGGATGGACACAACTACCAATAAATATTTTGTGACTCCTAACAAAACAACCAGCAACCTACTCTACATCAGGTCCCTCACCATCTCAGTGTACTTCATTCCTCCCTTCATCCCATCTCATATCCCTATCTTGTTCCTGTCCTTTCCTCTTTTGCCTTACATTCTCCCCTATACTCCACTGTCAATCAATATTCCCTTGATCTATTTCTCCTGCCTCCTTAGGATTTCTTCCAACAAACCTTTCTCCTTGCCAACCATACCTAGTACTTCCTCATTTGCTTTCCTTTCCATCCATTTTACCCCCTGCTGACTGAAAAACTAAAGCTTGGTTATCAGCAAACCTAACTGATTTTAAGAATTCCCCATCGACTTTCATTCCTAACTCCAGTTCTTCCTATGCCTCTTTAACCATTTCCTCCATGTATACGTAGGACAGTATCGATTACAATGGACAACCCTGCCTTACATCTCCTTTTAACACTGCCCATCCAGACTCTCCGTTCCCCACTCATACCTGAGCAGTTTGAGACATGTACATGTTGCGGATTAGCCTCCTGTCTCTCCAATCTATCCCTATTTTCTGTAATAGACTCATTAGTTTTTCCCAATTCACTCTACCAAATGCCTGCCTAACCAGAATATAATCTAACTGATTCCTTTCTGAGTCACCTGACATTTTCCATGTATACCTACACCTTTTGTGGGGTCTAAACCAAATATTGGTGATGACTAACCCCTGTCTTCTACAGAACTCAATTGCTTTCTTCCCACATTCATTCCTTGAGCATAAATTGTAGTAGTCGTAGTTTTCAGGGGAGGCGACCGACAACTGAGGTCATTTGCACCATAGGGGATGGACAGGAAAGGATGAAGGGTGGAGAGAAACCTGGTGTCAGCATTAGCGTACTCTTTACGAAAGGCGCCTAGGGGTCCACAGCTTAACGTCCCATCCGACAGACGGCGTACTCACTCAAAGTGCCCTGCACACAGCACCTCAAGTAGGGATCGAGATACCTCTGAAAAATATTCAACACCGCCGGGATTTGAACCCACGCCCTCTGGGTGGGAAGCCAGTACGTTAGCCCCTGCACCATCTCGACCCCCGCCTAAATTGTAGTCCCCCACCTAATCACTTACTTCCTTCACCTACCGTCGCCTTCTAATCCCCCATCACTATCAAATGTTTCCCTGCAGGAACACACGCGATTATGCCCTCTAACTGATCGTATATCCTATCGACTTCTTCCTCCTTATGATTGCTCAGTGGCATGTATTCCTCAGTATATAAGTAACCTACAGGGTTCGTCCGGAAAATAAGTGTACTGATTTTTTCCCGCCGCTCCAGGCGTGCCCAGCACCGCTCTGACGGGCTGCGATTGGAGGGGGGGTATTGGAGGGGCAAGCGACGCTGAAAAAGGCAGTCGGCTCTGAGCTGTGGTGTAGTCAGGAGCTCTGCTAACGCGAACCTCCACGCTCGACCCACGACACGGAACGCGATGCCGAAGTTTTTGGAGCAGCGTTATTCCATCAAATTTGCGGTATAGCTTGGGAAATCGTCTACCGAAACTGTCGGTATGATTAACCAGGCTTACGGGGAGTCAGCCATGTCCAGAAACATGATCTTTCGGTGGCACAAGATGTTCGTGGAGGGCAGAGAAGAGGTTGACGACGAACCACGGCCTGGACGCCCATCAACGACACTCACCGACGAAAATGTGCAAAAAGTTCGCGATGTACTGAACTCTGATCGTCGTCTTAGTGTTCGGATGATAGCAGAGCAGTGTAATGTGCCAAAACAATAGTGCACGAGATTATTAGGGAGCAATTACAGATGCGAAACGCGGCGGCTGCATCACGACAATGCGCCGTCTCACACCGCGCTTGTCGTGTCGGACTTCTTGGCCAAACACGGCATGGCAACGCTGCCGCACCCGCCCTACAGCCCACCACTTGGCACCACCGGACTTCTTTCTGTTCCCGAAGATAAAGAGGAGTTTGAAAGGAACGCGATACGGGACTTTGGACGCCGTCAAAGAGGCCGTGACGACGTGTCTTCGAGAGGTTCCCGATGATGCCTTCGTGGGAGCGTTCCAGGAATGGGAACGCCGCTGGAACAAGTGTATCGACTCACAAGGGTCCTATATTGAGGAATATTAGCTTAAGATATGTAAAAGTGTAATAAATTTTTTTTCCTGAGCTCAGTACACTTATTTTCCGGACGAACCCTGTAATAATAACAATACATATCAATGTAAAACGAACACTTGACATTACAATAACTAATAACAAGGATAATGAGTATTTCCTCTTCAATGGAGTATTGCAAATTCTAATTGAAAATGTACAGTATCACGACATTGTGAGTTTGCACACAGACCTAAATTGTAACATGTGATAAAATAATTAAAGTAATACTTTCTCCAAAGCAAACATCAATGAAGTCTCTAAAAAGAGGAAACTGCAATTATTCCCTCTCAATAACTTAGGAAACTGCAAAAGTTTATCACAGTAACAATTACAATTGAACCTATTGTATCATTGTACTTAAGAACTTCATAGAAATAAATTTAAATGTGAACATTAGAAAATTTTGGGAACTATTGTAAGTAAAATGAATATTGATGTTGTACACTACAACTTCACTTCGTGAGCAGTAATTCAACATGAAGATACTGACTGTACTTGTCGTTGAAGTTGTGAAAATCAGTTTACTTCTACATTCATGCAAATCTCATCACTTTCTTCTTTTATGAATAAATGACATTACTATAATTTTAACTATTAACTAATGAAAAATAATGGGTAGCCTACTACAAGTATGGCTACTTGTTTTCTTAATTCCAATTCCTGGCTTTATCCAAACAAGAAGACTATTCTTTTTATAGAACTTACTTCTAAGCATCTGCACACTGATTACATATTTTTTACGTGGATCAATCCTCATTGATTTGCCTACCACTAGTATATTTTCAGAAAAGCCTAATTTAGTTGCAGTTTATGTCAGGTCTGCATTCGTAATGAACTACCGGTAACTAGGAACTGATCTCCGTGCTAAATGGAACATCACTCTAATCAGGAATTCCAAATGTCCACACCTTATTTCCAATATGCCTATTAAATTCCAATTTTTTCAGTAGAGTCAATCCTTCACCAATAGTTTAATAAATTTCGTGATTCCAAACTTTTTCCAGATTTCCCTAATTTACATATTGATTATAAATCATATTAGTAATAAAGAAAAAATACTGAAGGAGAATAATTTATGTAATTTTTCATGATTTAAAATAAATTTACGGTGTAAGCGAAATGAAATAATACTAACAAACTTGCTCCTCTTTGGGATAGTAGCCAGACCAGTTCCATCTTCTTTGTCACTCAGATCTCGCACAGCAAGCTCCTGGTCCTTCATTTTCTTTGCCATTGCCTCCCTCTCTTTCATCAACCTTTCCCTTTCCATCTGCTTCATTTTCTCCCTTTCCATCTTCTCCAACCCTTCACGAATCCATGCAGGCAGCTGTCTCCTTTTGGCAGCATCTTTAAATAAGAAATTCAATAGCAATAACTAAAATATTTATGGAACAGAATAGAACTTGCAGGGACTGGAAGCTTGCTGATATAAAGAATAGAACTAAAGACCACAATAAGAACAAAAAGGCTACATCCATTTCCCTTGAGACTAACAATGCCATTACACTAACATCATGTCAGCTACAAAGCAGTTAAAAGTAATCCGTTTGGGTCCCACAAAGGCTATTTTTCAACAACACACCTAATCACAAAAAAGGGTTGTTTTTGAATAGAAAAGCTCTTAGCCTTAGAGAAGAGGAATAAAAAGAATGGTCAGATGGAAGATTCATCTTTCTGACTGTCTTTCATGAAGGGCTGTCATGATTGAGGAACATGAACTCACAGAAGACATGCACCCTCTTTTTTATAACCATGATCACAGGAAAATAAGATACAATTCTACAGAGGTTTGCTGAATGCTAAAGGTAGACTTTCTTGCTAATATATTTCAATATTTACTTTCAACTCTTAGCAATGACAAAAATGTGAAGGTTAAAGAAAATAAAACAAATAAAGATCTTGGCATATTCTGCATGTCGGGTTTCACCGCGTCGTTGTTTGATTCAGACAACAGTTTCGCCGAAGTTGCATTCCCGGAGAACATTAACAGAGATGAAGGCTACCATCTCCACAACGCGTGGAAGAGAGTTCTCCGGGAATGGACCAATCAGCAAGCAGCCACTAGACGGGACCACCTATATAAGGGTGGCAAAATTCCGAGTCCCTCATCTTCGACCTGAAGACGCCGAATGCAACTGTGGCAAAACTGTTGTCTGAATCAAACAACGACGTGCTGAAACCCGACATGCAGAATACTTCAAGCCACTGCCGCGAAAACCTACACAGCCATAAAGATCTTGGCATTGCCATTTTCTAATTGTTAAAAATTTTAAAATACCAATAAGATATTCATTCTTCCTCAGAGCTGTATAATAATGCTTCCTTAACACTCCCATGATCTGCCTTATAGGTAAAAACATAAGTAAAGATGAAAATAATTTCCCCTTCACATAGAGAGATGAGCAAAACACCATATGAGACCTATACACCTTTTATTTTATTGAACTTTCTTGTTATTTTTCTTTCATTTACCATTTCAGAGCTGTAAATGGCATTACCTTTCCTCAGAGAAATGAATGGGCAAAATAAAATTAGCTTGAACAGCTCAAAGTTTAAAGTGATGCAACCGAAGTATCTATCCAAAGATTAGATTGATAAGTGAGGGTACACCTCACACTATACTAAGCTCAACAGATCTGAAATTCACACATCAGTGTATGGGAGTCAGTTACTCACCTTGAGCTGCCATTGGTTTACCAGTAAGTTCGGGTACAACCCAGAATCGAACCTGGACCTTCCAGGTCAATAGCCCAGTGATATACCCATCATTTAACTTTTTAAGTGATATTTTTGTAAATATATATGGAAAATGACATGATATTAACTAAGGGAATCCCTGCAATTCATAAATCTACAAAGCTATCATTAAATGAACACTTGCCTAAAACTGTGCCACCTGACTGATCTTCTTCTTCATCTGAGTGCTCAGAAGGACCATGACGGCCTTGATGGTCATGATATGGACGTCCTTGCATACCCTGTGGCCCTCTGTTCCCTCTCCAATCACCATGACGATTGTGACGAATGAAAGGAGAAGGTCCCATGTCTGCCCCTCCTTCTCCTGGACCCCAAAAACCAACCTTCAAAGGAAAAAAATGTGCCATTGAAGATATAGGACAGATATCGAAAAAATTACAATGTAGATAGCTAACAAGCACGTAATTTTCATAATTTTCTCATTAAGCAGCAGTAATGCTGGCATGATCAAAACTAAAACATTACCCGTGCATATTATTGTCTGCATAGGTATTAGTATGTTAAATTTCTCCTCCTCATACCGATCACTAAAGTATTATGGTTTCTATTGATACATCGATGCGTACAATTAAACATTCCCACAACCTGCAATTTTTTTAAATAACCTTATTGTTGTTTTAACAAGATTCAACAGCAGTGAAATACCACAGTATATCAATAGAATTTTAAAGCCACTATAATGGGTTGCTTTGATGCCTGTTGGAGCTGAGCAGAGCAGATCTTTCCAATTATTTAGGAAAGTAGATATTTAAAAAAACTCTTATTTGCCTCATTTCAAATTTCATTCCCAAAACATAATTTTTTTCAAGAAACCCTTGACGAAATAAATTAAAAATTTTATTTTCCAGGAAATACATTCTATTGCAATTCCAATTATTCTTTATCAAATTATAACATAATCAAAACAACTGACTCGCAGAACTTTTTAGTAACTCACAGACAAGGAATTTTTCTTAATTATAGTAAAAATGTGAGTTTCATGATTGCCTTAATAAAATCACAATATGGCCAAGAGAGTGACAGGCACAAAGTTAAAAATAATCAGCCATGGCTTACAATACACCGTTACATGTACATAGCACATCATAACACCAACCTGACCAAAATGGTCCACCCCTTCAGCGCCATGATTATAATCAAACGACGGAGGATGGTTTTGCTCCCCATAGATAGGGCCAGTGGCATTGTGAGGTGGGAATGGAAAATGTGCACCCATAGAGTGTGAAGGAGGAGGGACACCGACCGACACTCCCGGAGGATCCTTGCCCCCAGTTGGTGGCGCAACATGGGGGTGGGGGTGGCTGGGCGGGGGGTGCGTGGGAGGTCCAGCCCACGTCCCCGTAGCCCCTCCAGCTCCTGGACCATGCCACCCCGGTCCCCAATGCTGAGGTTGCTGCCAGTTGTTCCAAGTCCCCCAAGCGCCATCTACCAGATGGAAACATTAAGGGCTGCTTTAGTAAACTTGATAAACACGACGTTGCAAATTTAATGACACTGGCATGATGAAATATGCATCAACTGTGAAACAAGTTCTTTTCCTTCCCTCGAGAGTAAAACCTATATAAATTGGTCACCATCAGCTTTGGTGGAAAATTACCATTGAGAATGTTGATTGCCCAATCGTAGGAGAAGTGACTTAGAGAGATGGCTTCAAGAATTATGCCTGTAATAGTGCACATACAAATACATACCATAAATATCACATGAGTCTTTAGTGTGACAGTGCAAACTCCATGGGTTAATGTTCAATAATGAATGCTATTTTTACCATAAATGTCCAGTACTAACCATTTTGACTCTGTTATATTAAAATCATTATATTTACTTATATATTTTATTTATTATTCAGTTGAATAATGCTGTAGTTAGGAATGTTATTATTAGGTGACATGAACATCTTGATGCTTTGCTTCAGTGATGTTAAAAGAGGTGCTAGGAGGATAACAACTGAACTTGATCATATTTTATTACAACTAATCATAAAAGAACAGCATCAGCTCTTTACCGTGTGGAATTACTTGTTTAAAAAAATTACCCTCGTAAAAACACTGACTGTTAAAACCTTATTTCTTCTCTGTGCCCCACCGAAATGACGGTGTGCCTTATATACCACCAAATATGATACATGAAAAAAACCAACAAACTCATGACTTAATTATAAGCTTTGTGATTTTACTGCAAAATTAAAAATGCATAAACTAAGCATATTTAAGTGGAATATTGGAAGCAAACATGATAATTGATAATCAAGACTTTTTAACTTTTGAATGTCTTGTGGGATAATTACAAAAAATACCCTACCAACAGAAAGATAGAAAATACATAGCAAAAAAAACCCTGTGGGGATAGTAAACTTTCAAAAAACCTGTGCAAAGAGACATCTACCGTAAAGAAAAAGACATCATTCCAATTAATTCTACTGTTTCACATAATTTCTGTAAGCTAAACTTTAGTGATGATTGATTACCAGAAGTTGGGGAAACACCTTTATGACCATTTTCAGTCACAGAGCAGAAGCAGACTTTGATCAGGGTGATCTTTGAATCAGTATTAAATGTAATCAACATTAAACCCACTTCTGCAAAAAAACTAGTCATTAAGAGGGGCAGCCACTTAATTGGGAGTGGTTGGTAAGAGTGGTTTCAATTTACCTTGAAATTTCTATGAGTGGTGCAATTTTATTGGCTTTTATGATGAAAAACGATTCAGCTGAATCATTTTAGGCACTTTTTCCATAATGTGCATCGCGATTGAAACATTTTTAAATTTTATATTGCCAAACCAATATGTATGGTAAACATTTACAAAATATTGACTCCTAACACTGGAATAATATAGGCTAGATGGTAACATGAGTCTGTGAACTTCCAACACTGCACAACATTAAAAGGGGCACCTAGAACTTGTGAAATACCTGGTGGAGGTGCAGGTGTGACTGGAGGATTGGCAGAGGCTGAGGTGGTAGTGCCAGTTGCTGCTGATGTCAATTCTTCATCCTCCTCCTTGGCATCCATTTCCATTGGAGCCTCTCCGCCTTCTTCAGCATCCCTTGGTGTGACCTCCTTCTCCTTGACACCCTCCAGAGGGCGCTGCTGGGGTGGGGGAGGAGGTGGAGGTGGTGGGGGAGGGGGAGGAGCTTGAAGTTGCACTGGGGGGGGGACCGAATGTGATTCCTTCATCTTTATCCATTGCTGTGCCAATGCAGCCCAATCAACTGAAAGAGTCCATAAAGAAGAGAGGTCAACTAACAAAAATCTCAAATGAAAGATGTCAACAAAAAATCTGATTGGTTTTTATTTTTCAGGTAAAAAAATGTAAGGGTACATTGTTAAAACATCGCAGATACCAATTAGGCACGAAAACAAGCACAAGCAGTAATTAAAAAGGTATAAAAAGGAAGACATAGTTATTATGTTATTTTTTCTCCTAACACCAATTAACCAGAGAGGGTAAACGTCATCCAAGGCTAATATCTAACAGCAATGATGCTTTTAACAGTACATATTTAGAACTCAATGATAAAAATTCATGCTGAGAGGCTGTGGCAAATTTCACAAAAGTATATTGTATGCCTCCACATGTATTGGTGCAAGCACATACAAAAGAGAGAGGAAATTCACCACAAAAACTTTAACTGGAAGTAAACTTAGGCAGTCACTGGGGATAAAATATCAAAATCCAGTCCTAACACATTATTTTCACTGCTTTCATAAAACCTTTAAGAACTGTGCTTTCAATAGTCAGGCCAAGTTCACGTGAGGATATTCAGATTTAAATGTATGTCCACAGACAGATAATGAAAGTGTCACACAACATACTATTTTATGTTATAGGAATTAAGCTTTGTAAGTTTATTTCACATGGCAGACATGCACATAAGAAAGAATGCAATATCACGGCACCCAATAAAAATATTGCGATTCTAGGTGCGATTGACATATTTCCTCAGTATGGACTTAAAATTAAACTGAGCCGAACACTAAAAACAAAATACACAATGACATTCGTTGGATATATTCCTGCATATAAAATTATTGATTGACCTTTGAGGCATGCAGCCGACATACGACTATTGACTGCATATTCTAAAAGCACAATATTTTTTCTCTATAATGAAACCACATGCTTTTTAATGACTAAAAACATTTGCATCGATCATAACCTTATGAATCAACAATATTTAGCTCCTTATATGTATTTAATAACCAGAAATAAAGTTTACAATAGTCACCAAAAACCATTTCATAGGTGACCATTGGTGGTGGTTTAGCAGAAAAAAGTGATAAAGCAGTGACTCTTATATTTTTTTCAAGGATATTTTTTAGCTGGCAGCTGGGACCTAATACATCCTAAACTCAACACAGATAAACCCATATAACACATTAGCATAACACTCATCCTAGGGAGATGAGAAGCCAACATGCTTCTTGGGTTACATATCTTATACAAGCATCACATTGACACGATTCCTCACAAAAGCCCATTTCTTAACCTAAGTTTTAATTTTTGGACTAAACTCAAAAAAATGACCATTTTGCAAATAAATTAAAGACACTCCATCTCCCATTTAATATTGCCATCATTAAGAGTATTAAGTTTTTTAGAATAACAATTGTGAGATCCACAGGCCATTGTACATTAGTCAATCATGCTCGTCAAAGCTTATTAAGTATACTACAGGTTCTAAATTACACGGCTTCTTACCGATAATCCAAGCTGTGGCAGAATTTACTCATTTACGTTAGTTTGCAAAGCAATGCAGTAACCAATTGTTGAAGATACCAATATTTGTTAGGTTTTGGATGGCGTTCTAACATTTTCTAACATTCTTGATGGGCTAAATTTGAATATCATAGGTATAGAGAAGGGAATTTGAAGTGGGTACTTGCCTGAATTCTAGTTTCCAGGTGCCTTAAAACTGGGTTTTCACAGGAAATTTTGCTATGGTGGTGGTTGTTACAGGTAAAGTCAAATTACAAGTCCTTGTTCTATGCTCACATAGTACTCTCTAATCGCAAGGAATCTGCTCAAATATTTATTGCATCGAACTCCTCATGTTGGTTTATACTGTTCCAATGTTTTATATTATGCTAATGAGTACTTTTATAAGGCTTGCAAACTGACATGCAGCTTTTAGAAATGAATCCATAATCTTTTGGGTTTCATTTAAAAAATATAATAATTAGTCTTGTGATTAAATGCATTTAAGCCCTAGCTCGGATATTTTGGAAAATATTTTGTTTGTTTACCTCTTCTTAGGTTTTGTATTGTTGTAACAGTCATCTTTTCGTAAAATGTATATTATTCATTCATATCTGTACAGCAGTTGTCATATTAACACCCTCCTTTTATCTTCATGATCATTAAAACTCATTCACAGAAAAAAACAATAATATTCTGTCATTACAGTAGAATTGTTTAAGTAAGACAGTAGCTAACACTTGCCCTTCGATTTTAATTGGCCATATTTTTTTTCCAAAATTACGAAGATTTCATACAAATAGTACTTATAATAACGAAAAGATACTTCCGCCAATAGCACACTTTCCTACACCAACCTGTTAAGAGTAACAGTTTTTTTACTGGGCTATGTAACTTAGATATTTGTGATAAGACTTATCTGTATAGTTAATGGTATCATATGGCCTCCATTGTCAATTGAAAACAGATATAATTAATCACCTTGGGCATGACTTTGTGAAAATGTTCCCTAATGTATAAAATCAAAATAAAACTTTGCAATTCCATAAATAAAATATAATTGAAGTAGACCTATGTTTCACTGAATTTCAGCATCATCAGGCAATGGCATTTAAGTATATTTTTTAAGCGGAATTACAAAAGTCTTATTTTGATGTTATTCACTAGAGCACAGAATTGTTTCTGTATAAACAACTTTTTTAGTAGTTATTCTGCACCTGTTGCCTCTTAAGCTTCTCCCAGTCCTGGATTTGTTTCTGAGCCAGATGAAAGATTCTACTTGTCATCATATGCAGTATACTAACTAAAAGTAGGTTCTGAATGGGTCCTAGCTTATTATTCACTGTTGTCCAACTATCTTCAGTTCTCCATGCTCTCTACATATCTTCATGCCATCCAAATTCCTATTCTCTTCCTATCTAGGCCGTTAACTGAAAATTCTCCATCTATTCCTCTCATTATTTCTTGCGCCCGCTTTTCTACATTCTTCAAATTTGATCCATCTACTTACCGATAAGGAAGGATAAGCCTGAGAGTTTCCTTTTTTAATGACATCATTAGCCTTTCTCTGAAAAAGATATTTTCTCAATTCTTTTCCATACCCACATCTCAAAAGCTTCTAATCCATTCTCAAGCCTCAAAGACCAACACTCACTGATACAACTCTATACTCTACATGTAAGTTTTTGCTTATTTCTTCTTAGAATATCCATCATTTATTTTCTTCTTGCAAATGCTTCTTAAATTAGCACACCTATTTCACAATAACTTTATCATTTTAGTTTTATTTTGATTAATCTTAATCCCATAATTCTTTCATCAATTCTGTTGAGCACATACTAAATGCAATCCCTAGGCTGTCTGTTCTTTGATCATCTCCAAACCTGTGTGCCAGCCACTTTTATTCCCAACTATAGCCTTTCTCCTTCCTTTGCCACTCCAGACATTTGCAATCCATTGACAATATTGTAAAACTGTCTATTACAACAAATATAACCATAAGATTCTCCCTAATCCCAACCACTACTTGTGTTGTCTGGCTCATGTACAGGTCCTCCAAAAGATGCCGACCCCCACATTGCACTCCTATATTGTACAATACTTCCATCAACTTTGTCCACTATACTCAATTGGATAATTTCTCTGGATCTATGAAGCACACAAAGGCATCCTGGCATTCTATTTTCTTTTCTACATATTCTCACATTACTGTGATAACATCATGTGCTACCCTCTCCTTTCGAAACCTACATTGTGCTTCACACTAAGTTTGGACTAATTTACAACCTTCTAATTCTAATCATTACATCTGCAACATTTAAACTTAGATCCTGCTATCAATTTACTTTTTTAGTAATGGAGCTCCACATTGATCTAATTCAGTTTTCTGGCACTTTCTTCTCTAATACAATTTTTTCTCAATATAATATAAATTGATCTGTGCCCTTCAAAGGTGCATATCAACTTAGCTCTCTGCAAAAGCTATAATCCACCGCTGGAGTAATGAAAATTAAAGTTGGTTTTTATTCATGACAAATATAATGTCAAAATGGAGTAATTATCTGAAATAGGGCATCTACATTTCTTTCCTGATTAACTAAATTCCTCGATGCCCATTTCATGAGCTACTTCTTTTTTTTCTTCTAATTAAATGTCGACCAAATAATGGTGATGTGGCATACATGGTGTGTAAAAACAAGCAAAACAGAAAACCACTTCCACATGACCAAGAAGACAAGCCACACGTTGGACCTCGAACACTTCGAAAGTCTGTGAATCAATTTTTGAATCTCCTGGATCTAAATTGATCCGTTTGACTCTTGAATTGATCCCTCTATCTGTTTGACTCCTGAATTTAGTTGGTCACAAACTTTATAAAAACGCTATGCAAATCGGTAGGGTGACTTTAATGTTTTAATTGTTTGAATGTTACTAAACCCAACATTATTTTGGATAAAAAAGTCATTTAAGTACTCTAAATGGCGGCAATGGCAAATTACGACATTGGCCCCATACCTAGCATACACATATTCTGCATTTTCTCGAAGCATCGTTCTTATGTATTTAGATTTACCACTTCAATACTCCACTAAAACAGCCAATTACAAACATATTAACAATACTGGAACAAATTACCCATGAAATAAACCAAAACAGCCCAAGTAATCTACCCGAAGATTGGTTTAATAGATTAGGATACCCCTCACCAGATACTAAGCCCTGCGGCGTGTGAAATTCACTCATTAGGGCAGGGGGACCAGTTCCCTTCCCTGGGTCCTCAATGGTGTGCCAGAAAGAACTGGGAATAACTTAGCTTGAATGATGATGCGAGTGTCCAACGGCGTCCATGGGAATCAAATCGGGCCCTCTAGTCAATAAATCAACATCCTACACACTGTACTACCACGTCCCCATCGAAGAAATAAACAAGCCTATTAAAAATTAGGAACTTCAGCCAGATCAGCAACTGGATTAACCAAGTTGAGAATGAATTTGGAAAATCCTGCTTTCTCAAGGCACACTTCTAGTACTTACAACAAATCACACGTTACTTCTTCCAAGGGCAACACTAATAACAGAAACTGACAAAAATAACGCCCTGAATCTGTGTTCTCCCAATTCTTACAGCACGAAATATGTACTCTAATTTATTGGGATATATTTATGCTAGGATCCCACTTACTTTGTTCATGTGAAACATTCTGATACGCTGAAGGGTTGAGCGCCCATTGCGTCCACTGAGGACCACCGGACCACATATTTGATATTATAAATACCTGCAATAAAATTTCTGTCGATAAAAATATGCACAGTAATATTCAAAATGAACGCCCAAACGTCAAGTCAAACGATTCAATGATTTTTCTATCATAAGAACCAAAGAGAGCAACCGGTAACAAACGTACTCAAAAGCTACGTTCATCGGTACAAATGTGATAACCACTACCAGTAATTAATCTACTCACCGCAAATACTTATTTCGATCCACAGAAGATATCCGTCTTGTTTAGTCGGCAAATGATTAAAAATATAAATATACTACTGCTCTGGTAACGTTACATAATTGCCGCACCCATGGAGTAATTATTTATAATTTACAACTGCACGGAACAACTCCAACAAACCGACGGCAACCATTTCTTAACGATTATGAAAATCGACATCGATACATATCGTTAACAATCGATTTAGAAATAATTGAAATACTGGAAACGCCAGAAATGGTCAAGAACAGAATTGGACGGGATTTTGAAACTTATAACAGAGTGTATTTTCCTTGGCCCCAATATCTAAAGTATTGTACTGAATGTACGTGTTAATAAAGCACTCAGGGGTAAAACAATGCCTCTTGTTTAGGGTTTTATAAAAAAATATATGATCACTTTTTTCAATTTACAGCTTAAATGATTACGCATGTCTACTATTAGGGTAATGAATATTTTTCATCCGAAGTCCCTTAGGACTGTAGTGGGGTTTGTAATAAAAATTTCTTCCGTCACCACCTCCTCTAATTCAAGGTGTGTTCTGTAAACCATAATTGTATTATTTATTTGCGTGGCTGTATTGATTTCTTTGTCTGTGTAAACGTTAAACCTCATAAAGTGACTAATATTTAAAGGCTCGAAAATTATTCTACCCACGCTGTCAATGGCAATATAAACCGAGAAGAGAGGAAGACTGCAGAAAGCGACGAAATTCGAAACTTTAGTAATCTTGCTGATAAATGGTGGGATGAAGGAGGAGAATTCATGGCATTGCATTCATTAAACAAATTAAGGTTTGCATTCACTTCTGCTTCCAATATTTTTGTATGTATAGTATATGGTATTCAATTCGGCATCTATGCTAATTCTACAAAATTTTTGGGGAACTGTATGTCTAGGATACCTCTTGTTAGAGACGGTCTTGTCAATTCTGGCCGCATTGATATGAAGAAAGCTTTTTCTGGAAGACCCTTGGAAGGAATTAAAATATTAGATGTGGGATGTGGTGGAGGAATAATGAGTGAGGTTAGTATAACAAAGTGTTTGTCACAACTGACATTCTGTTAAATCTTAAATAATTTTTTTAAGACTGAATATTTAAAATTTCCATTAAGGTATCATCTCATATGTAACACTGAATGGATAACCTCTTTCCACAAAGAATATGAGTATTCGCTAAATGTATATGGCTGCTGCTTAAATATTAAGGTACTTCTGTGTCACATCTCAGTCATTATGAAGTCATGAAATAGAGAATGCAAAACGGACTCTGATAGAGTTAGTCATTTCCCGTGAAGTTCATCTATTACATACTATTGCCTGATACTTGCCGACACTAATTCAATTAAATACGGTACATAACTAAATCTCAATTACCGCTAAATTCAAAATATTTTAGGGCTGTGTCTAGAGTCTTAGCTAATTATGTCACACTTTACCAGTCAAGGATAAGTCCCTCTTCTTCAGTAATGAAATCTATAAATCTACCAAGACTTTTTCAGTCTTTGAGTATGAGGCCAAATATCCTTCCTAACTTACTGAATAGATAGATAGGAAATATAGAATTGAAATATGACACTGAACTAATTGTATCTTAAAATAATTTTCCCTGCTGAGTATTTAATAAGTTATAAATAGCCTGATTAAAAATATTATTCACTTAAAGAGGTGCAATTCAACATTTTTTTTTAATTCCAAGAAACTGCAGGGGATACCGCAATAGTAACTTTTAATGGAGACATCCGCTTAATGTGCATTCCAATGCAACCATTTCAGAGTGTAAAATCATTTGCCTTGCCTGGGGTACATCCCAGTAATAGCGTATGATTTTAAGTTGAAATTTTTGCATTGTTATCATATTTTTTTTTCTTTTATTTTAGTGGAATGTTCAGTTTATATCAATCATTAATTTCTGGTTTTTTTATTTAGCTCAATGTGGAAATTAAAAAATTAACATCAGCACACGAAACATCAACCTAATTGTTTTGCTCTGATGATCCCTGAATTAATATACCCCTTAAAATTAAATGTTACCTACATTTACATGTCTAAGAACAACTTTGAAGAATTCCATCAGGATGAAAACCCTGAGAGAACATTAATTGTACCTCTACCATTAATATATTTGCTGCCATTTATGTTATGAATTTTGATCTGTAGTAAAAATTGTTATCACATTGTTGAATGGTGCAATTGGGTATTGATGTAATTATAAATAATAGCTTTTTGTTCTATCCCTCATCATATACCTTATATCACATTAATTTGCTAATGCTATGGGTTTGCTAATGAAGGGATTGAAGGTGGATTTCTTCCTAGCTCGCCGCTCCCACCACTTTGTTTGAAGTGTATTTGTTAGTTTCAACTTTGTGTGTAAATAGAATGATTTTATGAAATATATGAGACTTTTCTTTTATTCTATTAGCCTTTAGCTCGACTTGGAGCAGAGGTGGTTGGTTTAGATGCCAGTCAAGAATCCATTGCTATAGCTAAACTTCATGCAGAAAAAATGGTTAATGGCCCGAAGTATGTGTGTGAAACAATTGAGGATCATTCTGATCGTCATTTTCAAGACTATGATGCAGTTGTCTTGTCAGAAGTTATAGAGCACATTAAAAACAAAGATTCCTGCCTTCAACTTTGCACAGGCATGCTTCAAGTAAGTTATCTTGTAAGCGTTTGTCATATAGTCATCACAGACCACTTTCTCTTATCCATATTTTATTTTACTCAGCCTGGAGGTTCTATATTCATCACCACATTTAATCGGACATGGTTGTCATGGATGGGAATTATGGCATCAGAATATGTGCTTCAAATAGTACCACCAAATACTCATAATCACGAAAAGTTCATTAGTCCCCAAGACCTGCAAATAATGCTCAGAAAATGTGAGTATGGGATCATTATATTTTCTAATTCTTTCAATGGTGATATATTTTGACTTTCTTTGTTTTACTCCTGCAGATGGATGCTCAGCCAGACTGGTACATGGGATGATTTATAATTTTTTATGCAACAAATGGAGCTGGTCACATTATACCAACGTCAACTTTGCTTTACATGCGGTGAAGCTTAAACAAGAGGAGCTATTATCCTAATATGAATGTCTCTGTTCAAAATGAATGTATATAAATTGGTAGTTGTCTGTGGTCAAAGCTGTGAAATAATAGTCCCCAAGTTAACATATTTTTAAGAAGGGAACAATCAGCAGCATTCAATAGAATTAACTCAAGGTGATTTAATCTCCACCAATGATGAACCTGCTGTGACCTTTTTTTTTGGTTGAACTTTTTAATATCTGTGTAAATATTTTTCAAATAAATACTTAAGGGTGCCGACAATTTTTGCCATGAATTATGATTAATGCAAAGTAATAAGTTTCCCATAAATTCTCCCAATCAATATTCATAGAAAATGTGTGCTATTGAAAACAAATTCCATACTTATGATACTTAGTTAATTGTGTTAATAAGTTACTCTGATGACCTTACTTCATATCGTACCACAAAACTCATTCAGGAAAATCAATCGTGCAGCAACATTCTTGCATTTCGTGTATGGGATAGTTTGCTTCTGCATACAAAAACATGCCAAGCAATCCCTTAGACTGCATTTTAAGGCATACAGCAGACAAGTGTTATCAGCACACACAGAACATAATTATAAAGAATTGTATTAGGTGTTATCCATATTTTGTAAATTACATGTGAATTTACATAATACCTCGCTCCCCATGAATCACAACCTTGATCTGTTGGAGGGTTTGCATGTTCCTATGACCCAAAGAGCTGCGCTGATAAGATGAAGATGATTGCTCCTACTCGAGTCACCCATATGCTAGTGATAAACATCTTTTCCTCAGTGAAGCAGCTGTTAAGGCCATTCGAGTGATGATGTCATGTTACTAACACTTTTGGGGAAGGCAACAGAAAGCCACCTAAATTATTTATGCCAAGAAATTATGATGGAACCGATTATGAAGATGAGTCCTGGTAGCCATGAAACAGTCCACTGAGCTGTGTTGTGCCTGGCAGTGGGGGAGGGTTTTGTGCCTCTCTTCTCCTATGTCTCCTCAGTTGTTATCTCATGAAATCTTTCCATAGCCTAGCAGATGACAGTAGAAAGCTACCATGAAAAAATCAACTTGTGATGTCAAGACAGTGCTGAGGACAGGAAAGTAGAAAATATCTCGCGAGAGATGGAGTGAGGAAATAGAGACATGCTAGCCCTATTTGAGGTAAGAAAGAAAAATAATGGGGATTATTGGAGCCAGAGTTATAGGCAGTGGAGAGGTAAACAGTCAAAATGGGGTAGCCATGCTAACAAACTGAAAATTAGGGATAAGGTTCGTTGACTAATAACAGGTGAATGACAGTATTATTTGCAGAGATAAGAGCTGACCATATTAATCTATTGGTAGCCCTGGTATGCAATCCGACAATCAGTCATGGGGAGGAATAAGTATATAGTGTATATGATCAGTTAGGTGAAATGACTGCAAAGTTACCTAGAATAATGAAATGTACAAATTGAGTAGCTTCAGGTGCGATGTGGTGGAGGTCGAACATGATGAATAACTGATCAAAGCACTTCCACTTGATAAAATTTTTTTGTATTTTACGACCGGGTTTCGATGTATTATATCATCATCAGGTTAAAAACTGAAGTTGTGTGCAGGCTTATATACATTCTGGAAGAGGGGGAGAGGACATCGTAGGAAACGAGGGAAGGGAAGGGGGGGAGACGGGCGGGTTTCCGTGGTCCATTCCATTTGTAGGGAGGTTGTTATGTTAGTGGCAAGCTTGGTCCTTTTCTTCTGGAGTAAGGAGTTGACCAAAACCTCCTTGTAACCATTGTTGACGGCAATGTGTTTAATTATATTTAGTTCGCAGTCAAAATGTGCTTTAGGCATGGGGATTTTGATCAACCTATTTATCATGGAGTGGAAGCTGGCTAGTTTATGGGAAATGGGATGGCATGAATCTGCGGGAAACACCAAGTCAGTATAAGAGGGTTTTCTGTAGATCCCAAACACTGTCTTGGGACAGGTTTCACACTCGTTCTTCGAACACTTGGAATTCCACGTGGTGCAGTTTAAAACACAATTCCCTATGTAGTGCATGTAGGTAGAAGCGCAAGGCATCTCGCTTGCTGTACCACATTTTTAGCTCCTTTTGAACCCACACCTTTTTTGCCGCGGTAAAACGACGCTTACTGGCTACCAATGGTTTATTGGAGACTGCCACCATCCACCCAATAGGACCACTTGGCACCCTAAGACTATATGTACTGTGTTTTTTAACGAGGTCAAAATGCTGTTTCCGCTATTTCTTGTGAATGTCTCCCTTGTCTTCTCCCCCCTTTCTCCCCAACCCCTTTCCCCCCCTCATTTCCTACAACGACCTCTCCCCCTCTTCCGGAATGTATATAAGCCTGCACACAACTTCAGTTTGTTACCTGATGATGATGTAATACATCGAAACCCAGACGTAACGTACAAAAAAAATTTTATCAAGTGGAAAAGTGCTTCCATCAGTTATTCATAATGAAATTTAGGTGAAGGGAAGGACAGGAGTGAAGTACATGGTGCGTTTCAAAAGTAATGCGATAATTTTTTTAGTAATTTATCGAACATTTTAATGTTAATTATAATCAATACCTATTTTAAACATCATAGTAAATGTAGAGAAACGTGAAAAAAATGCCTAGAAATATCAGTTACATTCTATTATGTTCATGGGCATATGGGCATAAAGTTAGAAATAGTGTGAAACAGTTTCCCACGAGCAAGTTTTCACAATTTAGTACTCATGAAGTGCACTATCAAATATAGGAGAAAGAGAACTACAAATGGCAGTTAATAAAAAAATTCAGAAGAAGGATTAAATACCAATCCTTGGTAAAGTAGAAGAAAGATGGGAATATCTCACGTAAGGAATAAAGAAAGTAGCAAAGAAAACAACAGGAACCATAAATGAA
This sequence comes from Hetaerina americana, assembly GCF_022747635.1. Taxonomy (NCBI): domain Eukaryota; kingdom Metazoa; phylum Arthropoda; class Insecta; order Odonata; family Calopterygidae; genus Hetaerina; species Hetaerina americana. The sequence goes on from NW_027286069.1 coordinate 89,714,988, forward strand.
ATAGGGTTAGGAAGCCATGAATTGCAGAAGAGTTGATGAAGGAAATGGAAGAAGGTGAGCAGAGTTCGGGAGAAGAAAGTACAATGAACTAATAAATAAATTGAGGTGAGAAACTAATAGGGTGAAGGAAACACAGTGTAAAGAGCAGTGCAAGGATATGGAGATTGCAGAAGTCGGGAAATGGGGGTGCTATACTGGAACATGAGGGAACTGTAAGAAAGGAAATTCTATTTACTCCATTATAAATGCAATATGTGAAACATTAATCGAAGGAGAAGACGTTCTGTAACGAAGAAAATGATCAATGAAATAACTATATAATTCAGAAAATAGGCCTCTGAGGTTGGATCCAGAGAGTAAATATGGTTCTGAGAGGAAATATGGTTCTGGAAATATGGAAAGAGGTTCTGAAAAGAAGAAAATGATAAATGAAATAACTATATAATTCAGAAAATAGGCCTCTGAGGTTGGATCCAGAGAGGAAATATGATGTCAATAATGAAAAGTATACTAGAAGGATGGATGACTCACCGGAAGCCTATACGTCTCAGACTGCACAGGTAGAGAGAGCAAATGGGAAGTCAAGTTGGATTAGACAGGGAAGTACTAAAAGGATGTTCATTATCACCTGCTCTTTCAAGCATAAATGTGGAGGAAATGATAAGAATGCCATGGGAAGGGCTTGATTGAAAGTTGGCTGGAAAATCATGAAATCAGATATGTGGATGATCAAGTTAGGCAGCCAGCCAAAGTGTTATAATCATAATGTAGCACATTCCAGAATAAGTTTTGTAACTTTATGTGGGATAAGGATTCATCTTAAGAAAACGACAGTGATGAAATCCTTGAGAAGTAGGAAGGCAAAGATAAACATTAAGTTGGGGTACATAAACTAGAACAGTTCAGGTATTTAGGAAGTGTTTTGAAGGGTGGGCAGGGTGATAGGAAGATAAAGAAAATAGTTGCAAAAGGGAGGGAGGTTTTGTGATACAGCAGGAGTTGATGACATGCATGTCAATAATGACATAGAGAATAAACCAGGAAAACTTTCATACATACTATAGTTTAGTATGTCTATGAAACTTGGTCAATCAGGCATTGAGGATAAGCAGAGATTGGAGGCGATTGAGATGTGGCTCTGAAGAATAATGGAAAAATTAAATAACTGACAGGAAAACAGTCTTGGACATGGTAGGAGGAGGGAGCCAGTAATGGAGGGTAGAACTCTGGGAAAGCAAAGTAGAGGGAGGAAAATAATAGGCATTTTTAATGAAAATAGGAAGTATTCAGAGCCAAAGAGTGGGTTTTTGTAATATTTAGCATAGGGTTAAGGATATTTTCTGTAATTTTGTTAGGGTTTATGAGTGCTGTAGTACTAAGATCCATTGAAAACCTACCCTAAGTTGGTAGACTACTTCTCTAAATACACTAAAACAAAGAAATAACACTAAACTCGTCGGCGATTGCACCATGGCCATGTATGTAGCAGGAAGCTAAATTGTTAGCATAGCATAAAGTCATGTCTATGTCATTGTTTTGAAAAGTGATGGGAGGCTCAGGAAAGGGCTACATAAAGTGATGACTGATGGAGTGGAATGTAGTTGATGACTTTCAAAATGAATATGAGATGTATATTTAAGCGAAGGCCATGAAGGTTAGGAAGGGCATTTTTCCAGGTAGGTTGGGAAGAAATGGTTGTAGTAATAGTAGTTTTTATGGGAAGCGACCGACAGCTCTGGTCATTTGCGCCATTAGGGATGGACAGGAAATGATGAAGGGTGGAGAGAAACCCGGCGTCGGCATTAGCCTACTCTTAACGAAAGGCGCCAAGGGGTGCGCAGCTTAACGTCCCATTCCAGTACCTTAATTTACTCACCTAAAGCCTTAGTATTCTGCAAAAAAAAACATGGCAAAAGTTACATTTTAGTCATCCCCCACGCACTAACTGGGTTAGAATATTTACCTCCTCCGCAAATAAATATCGAAAGTCAGCGGTTCTGGGCGATATACTGGTGGTTGGACTTATGAGAGTAAGGGGGCAAGTCGGATTGTGAAATCAATTAACTCCCGTTTAGACAAATGCTCGTCCACCACTTTGAGTGCACTTTGCCTGCACACAAAATAAAAGAAATATCATTATTTGTCGCATTTCTTTCTTACGAGTGCCATCATAACAGGTTAATAGATACCTTGTATCCTCTCAGATCATTCAAAATTTCCGCCAGTGTTCATTTGTTCATTTTTATTTACGTTTCTATATATAGGACCTGCCAGTGGAAAATCTTGGCAGGGAAACCAAAAATAGTACAACGAGCAAAGGAAACTAGCTTTGCACAGCGTTCGTCAAAGGCCTTTTTCAACTTCTATTTAGAAATGAAGAAGTGATAGAGATATTGTCTGTAAATTTTTTCAAGTCATAATTTGTAATTTCAACAAATAAGGAACAGACGAGTCTTAAGAAATACGACTTTATTTCTCGCTTCACAGTTTGAGATTGTATGCCTTTACACTTGCAAGTTAGTAAGTAACTGTTATCCGTCTGCATCAATCTATTAGCTGTACGATTATCAATTGTTTTTGCAGAACTATAAATTATTATCAGAGATGTCACTTTCATTAAAAAAATCTCATGTCGGCAAATGCAAATAGTGTGTCAAAATACATGTGCACTCAACGTTGCATGCTGGTGTCTATTCTTCTTACTATTTTAGCGAAGTAATATTGTTCGATTCTGAAGGAACAACATTGATTCAGCCTGAATAGAATACAATATTTGATTTTCAGTAATCAGATGATCGAGAAATGGACACTGAAGGCAATAACGAATCAGTCGTGAAAATGAACTCTACCACTGAGAATAAAGATGTCGAGGTATGGAAAAACCGTCAAAATACCTATCTTTGAATGCATTATTAATTAATCGGAAATATTTTATTGTTCTAGCATGTGAAAACATTGGAGAGCAGTCGTAAAAATAGCAAAGGAGACAAACTGCGGAAAAAAGATGATAAGAGTGTGGAACAAGTTCTGAAAGCATTGAATAGCCTAGAAACGACCGAGGAAAAATTAGCCGCAATGTGTAAAAAATATACGGACATTGTGGATGAAAACCGAAAGTTACAGGTATATAGTTTAAGTTTTTTTGTGCGTATGACTAAAATAAAATGATAAGTGTAGCTCTGTGGGTTAGGTTTTTTATTATAGAAATTCCAATATCGGATAGAAGTTGAACTATATAGAAAGTTCATGTGGACCGTTATGTTGCCAGAAGAATGTATGCCATATGGTCAAATTAATTCTGAGCAAATTTTAAATGTGATGCCTGTGTTGCGTATATTAACATTGACGCCAGCATCCTACTTTCGGAAAAATGGTGAAGCACCCTTGCTTCTCATAACTGAAGCTTTTATGAATTTAAGTTTTGGTATATTTTAAACAATGCTCGCATCATTCGCCCCACCGGTTGTTGCGTTATATTTTTTTGGTGAAAAGAATGCTTTTGTTGGAGATGCAACAATCCTATCCCATTTTATCCTCTGGATTTTATTCATAGATACTTGTACCAAAGAAAGGACCTAATCCTAGGGTCTGTATGCAAGTGAAGTTAAGAAAGTGTTTATGAATAGACAGATGTCTGTCTTTTCATAGCACCCTAAAATTGACAACAGAGTTCGGCAAACCTCTGTCCAATTTTGCTGGGAAAACCACTGTCCAATTTTGCTGGGAAAACCACTCCACTTTTGTTTCAAGTAATATTTGTAGATATTTCTGCATGAGGAAATTTGATCAGTCTCCCACTATCCCTTGTTTGCACCATCTGCCAGTTTAATTGCAGTTATTGGGATAGAGTCGGGTAGTGATTAGAAAATATAGGAAACATGCTATTTATCATTGTTGCTCTCTAGACAGCTAGAAACATCATCAGTGAATCAAGACATAAAAACATAGTTAAATTGATTTTGAAGTCGATTTTTTTCAAATATTCTATGAAAAAGTACAATTAGTAAAGGGGGTTAGGACTAATCATCACCAGTCCTTTTCCTTGATGGCTAGAGATCCAATAATGGTTTAGCACATGCACCAGTAACATTCTAAGTTGTTTTATCCATGAAGTTTCCATTGGATTGGCTTCAAATGCAAATGGGTGTACATTCCCCATGAAGAAATTGCTTGACCTGGCCAGGAACCCAGATCCTCTGATTGCAAGTTAGGTGTGTTAGCCAGTTTTGCACTCTAGTTTGCCCATTTTGAAGTGGCTAACATACGTGACAATTTGGAGAAATTGGCTCAAATTTCAAGTGACTTTTTTCACTGAATTTTCCCATTTGCACGTCCACCTTGCACCCACATGCTTGATGGTGTACAATGTTCTGCTGAGATTTCCATCGGAACTAGTGGATGGACTTAAATCTCCAAATGAGCATGCCCAAGTTACTTTGAAAACTGAACCTGTAGGACTTCATTTCTTCAGGCCTATGTATTTTATCTTTAGGTGTACTTACTAAAACTTTATATCTCCAGAAAGTCCATGTATTGAGACAATGTGATACCACCTAATTTGATGAAGTTTTCTCGCGTCTTCCACTGGGTCAGGGGTTCCATATTGACTGACATTTCGTTGCTTGACTCGTGCATTGTCCACAGGGTAGATGGGTGCCCCTCTGCATTTGGCCATCTTATGTACCTGAGCCCACGGGTCAGGTGACTCGTGATTGGTCTGTGGTGGTGGAGCCTCCCAGTTGGGAACCATGGCGTTATGTTTTGTTCATTCCTTTCATGGTCACCGGGAAAAATTAGAAATTTTCTTGTCTGAGCGTAGGACCCAATCAGCCTAAATATCCCAGGCATTTATAAATTGTGTGTGCCCATTGAGAAGTCTGCATGGGAGAGACAGGACCATTGAGACCAGGTTAGAGGAACACCAAAGACACCTATGTCTGGGGCAGTTGGAGAAATCAGCCATCACTGAACACAGCATCTGGATGGATCATTCCATTAACTTAGATGGGACTAAGTTACTTGCCAGCGCCGGTGGTTACTGGGACTGAATAATTAAAGAAGCAATTAAAATAAGAATGGCGGGACGTTATTTCAATAGGGACTTTGGTTATTCCCTCGGCAATGCATGGAAACCACTGCTGATGAAGGTTAGAAAAGGAAGGGACACAACACAATGCCATGGCATCCAAGTGGGAGGCTCCTCCACCACGGAACAATCACGAGTCACCTGACCCGTGGGCTCATTTATTTAAGATGGCCAAATTCAGAGTGGCACTCATCTACCCTGTGGACAATGCACGAGTCAAGCAACGAAATGTCAGTCAATATGGAACCCCTGACCCAGTGGAAGACCCAAGAAAACTTATCAAGCAATTATGCCAGGAAAGCACCAGATCTTACTTCACCAACTAACTTATCCCCGACCAATAAGCCACAATTTTGCTGCTTCATGATTTCCACACTTCACTGATTGTACATGGAAATATTAATACTTTTTTGCAAATGGTTATAAAGTTTCACTTGTGAATTACATTGAATGGAAAACTTGCCCAACAGTAGGTCACTGCTGATACAAACATTTATGAAAGTTTAAAATTCATTTGCCTTGACCAGGATTTTAAATCGTGTCCCTTGATGTCTGGCCAGGGGCTTTAAGCAGTTAAGCTACCAGGGTGCCCTCTTACACTCTAAAATTTTGGAGACTTGAAAGGCACAATAAATAAATAATTTAAAAATTTAATTGGGCCCCTTATCTGTTGTAGGTTAAAATTCAAATAGTGCAACCATACATATTCCTCGGGATAAATATTTAAGAGAATTTTTTTAACTATTTAACAGTTCACAATAACTTTAGCAGATCAAAAGTGGGTGGTGCTTTCAGTGGAATGTAGCAGTTTTGGGTCAAATAGAAGTATTGAAGTAAGAATGAATGTATGAAATGCTTCTTTAACCTCAACATATATTCTTAAGTGTCTAATTGGATCTAAGAATGTGTCAAGTCAAGGGATGCACTGAAAGTGAACGAAATATCAAGTTAAAGAAAATTAATGTAGATGTAAATGTTTTCATACTTTCTGTCTTTCCCCTTTCAAGTAGCTCAAGTCACTTCGATCATCATCCTCCTGTCATTTACCAGCTCTAAAAAAAAATGAAACGTTGGCTCGCCACAATTTTAATTTTTTTATTATATTGTTTAAAATACTCAAATTCCTCCATTTATTAGTTTTTCATTTCTTTGTCACTTTATTCCACAGCACCTACACTGTTATACCCCGCACTCCGAGGACCCACGTCTATATACAAGTTGGGCATTATGGATTTTCCTCCTGTCTGGCCACATCGAATGGACCCTGCAAGTTTGGTTAGGTGGTCCATCAAATCCAGCACATCCTCCATTCTGAAAAACAAAAAAAATGCAAACATCACCACCCTCAAACCTCTTACATTAAAAGATTGGTGAACGAGACTCAGCAGTTTCATCTAATGTGCTAGCAGCTATGCTAGGTATTCAAGCTGGCTCGCCATCATTGCTTCATTTTGAATTCTTTTGAAGGTTTGCATCAATATCAGTAGTCCTGGAGATTGACCACTGCACAAACTGTTCTTTAAACTCTTTCTTATGCTGCCCTGTTCTGCTAATTAACTCCAGGTTGTTAATGATAGAATCACATTGGACTCCAAGACCTGACAATCCTATGGTATGGAAAGTGTTCTCTTATCTACACCTCAGAGCAGTTGGTGGTGAAATCCTGGCTAAACTCACATTTGCCTTTATTGGTTAATCAAAGATAACTCTGTTGATCTTCTAGATTGGCTTACTTTGGCAATAGTTCTACAGAACATGGCAACAGGGGTTAGTTGGAGCTGACATTCCATTGTCAACTTGGGGGGTGTGACTGGTTGCGATGGTGAAGATCAATTTTTGGGGAGACCCAACATGGAACTAATTCAGTTGGAAATGTTTTTGTGGTATCATCATCATTTTAATCTTCCCATTGGTCTCTTAGCAGTATTGACTCCAACTTCTTAACAAGCCTTAGACTTCAAACTACCCTCTAAATAGCCTCAAGAATCTCTCCCCCATTAAGCTTGGATCTATAATCTACTCATAATATTGTTGCGACTATATGCTATGCACACCTAATATGATGCCAGAAGTGTAATTGGTTCGGCTACACAAGGAGAGAACGTGAATGGTGAGGAGATCTCTCTTGGTTAAATCTACTATTGTTTTTGTTATGTAAGACTGGTAGTAATAGAACCACTAATGCAAGCCTGCACCACAGTGTATGATAAAAATCAAGAGGTCTAAATTTAGCCAACACTTGAGTTGTTTCATACTTTGTAGTAGCATACACGTTAAGCTTTGTCATACCTGTATGTAACTCTTAAATTGCTTAATTCAAATTTAAAAGTTTTTTAAAAGTTAAGTCCTACACTGCAAGTCCTACACATTGTATTCTATGGCAAATGAGGTGGATACAATGAGAAAAAACACTGGGGAGCTGTATGCATTAAAGAGGCAGTTACAAGATGAGGAAAGTGTGATTCAACCATTGAATATGGGAACCACCTTACATTGGTGTGGTTGAAACTTTTGTTATTGGAGCCAAATCAAATTTTATTAAGCCAGCAATTATCACAGGTCAGATTATCATTAATAAATGTTACTGGAACAGGCATTGTCAGTTCTAGGGTGTATGGAGAAATGAGGAGTGTCTGCCTGAATAATATGCCTTGGGAGTTCTGCAGCCCAACCAAAACCAAACCACAGCATAAGGGAAGTTCTAGGCAAAGTTGTAATGGTGGAATCAAGGGTATGACAATGAAATTTATGTTGTCTGGCAGTCAAGGGAGTACATCTTGGCAGGCCTGCCATCACGTCTAGTGGTCTTACATCAAATATTCATGATGTAAATGTGTGGAAACAAAGACGATTTCAAGGGAGAAATTTCATTATTATTTTATCATTCTGGAATTAGTCACAAAAGGATAACAAAACCTTACATATTGCATATTAAAGGAACCAAAGTGTGCATAGTATATATTCTGAATAAGTAGCTTAGTAATAGATGGGGTCATGAGCTGAAAATAACGAAACAAAAGAGATTCATCCCATCTGTAGGGATTGAGTGACTGTGAACGTGAACCCTCTCTTTTTTCTTTTGTGATTTTTTTATTTTAATTTGTTTTTCATTCCTGTGAGAGTAAAATGGGTCCGTGGCATAGGAGAAATCCTTGCAAACCCTGAGTGTGTGTGAATGCAATTCATGAGAGTGATTGTTATTCCATAACACACCCTAGTGATCAAGTGGTTGTAAGTTTGTTTCCTTATTTATTTTTGCATTGTTTGTGTGTGATTAATGTATGGATGGGTCACTGTTTCCCAAACACACCCGAGTGATGGTGTGTTTATTTTCAATCTTCCCCTTATTTGTCACTTTGTTTTTGCCTACCCCCACCTTAAACAAACCTAGTGCCAATTAAGTGTAAGGTCTCAGCTATTTCATTTTCCATCCTAAATCTTAACTAAAATGGCACAAATTATTTAAAAAAAGAGATGTTTCAGGCGTGATATAGTGGAATATCATGATTAATTAAAAATTGGCAATGTTCCATAAAATAAAATTTAATACGACCGGTTTCAATGTAACTACATCTTCATCAGGTGATGATGATGTAGTTACATTGAAACTGGTCATATTAAATTTTATTTTGTAGAAAATTGCAAATTTGTAATTAAATAAAACACAAATTATGCTGAAATCTCATACTTCATATTATAATAACACATTCTTTTGCTCTTCACACTTTATGCTTCCCTTAATTAAACATTCTTCTCCTCAGTTTTATTGTCTTCAGCATCTCTTGCATCCACTAGTCCTGCCTTCTTTGGGTTTCTCCCAACAGCTGTTTCTCTTCCCCTATCATGCCTTTAACTTCATTATTTGTTTTTCTTTCCGTCCACTTTATTTTGTCCATTCTTCTCCACACCCATGTCTCAAAGGACTCCATTCTACACTTATCCTCTTGCTTCAATGGCCAAGTTTCTGAGCCATATAAACTACACTCCATGTTAGTTTTCAATAGTCTTTTATTTATATCTTTACTTATGATACTTGCTAACAACTCCAGCCACCTTAGAGAGAAGCTCAACTACTCAACACATTTCTTCTTTTAATTTTCTAACTACGGTCGCCAGTCATTTCATTCTGGTGGAAATGATGGAAAACATATACACTAACAGCAGCAAGCAACTGTAGCTCATGTGAAATACAGCAGGGAGGATGTTATCTGGGGTGGATGTGTATCCCTCATTGGTTCTTAGGGTTCACAAAGTTAAAGAAGGGCCTGTTCAGTGTCAATTTCATCCCAATCCCAACCACAGTAATCAACCTGAAAGTCAATTTTTCAGGTGAGTGTAGAGCTTGCATTGTACTAAGTCCTGTATGGAACCCTATCTGCCACCTAACCAATCACAGCTTGGGTGAAGCTGAGGGTGCTCAGAGGCATTACCAAGAATTGTAGCCAGGTCCTCTGGCCAGTAGTCCAGCATCCTATCCACTGGCCTACTATGCCCCCTTAACCCCAATGAAGATGTTTTATTATTTATATTAATGTGGTACAGGAATACTTGTAGGGATCTCCCAGGTTTGGCTACACTATAAATTGGAAACCTAGTGACAGTGGGCATGTGCTTGATAGGAAATCATTATGTTTAAAGGGTTAGTTCTCAGAGGAAATTATAATATCATGTTAGGAAAGTAGTTGCTACAGTGTGGTATCATGTGTTATGAGGGGGAAATTTGATATATTTGTACGAGAGATGATGTGCAAATATTGCATATGAAATACAATGGCAACATTGTACAAGCTGGTAATAGCTCCAGAAATGAGAGAGCATGGTATTAGCTGCCTTAGTGTCCATAATGCTTGAAAAGCCGTCTATTAATGGAGACTTTGCCACAATTTCCCTCAAGGTGGCAGCAAAACAAGGAGAGAAGAAGTGTTGCATTTTGCAAAGGGAGAAGGAGCAACTACAGACTGAACATAGTAAAGCTGTTCTTTCCCGAAGTCGGCTGGAAAGTCTCTGTCGTGAGCTTCAGCGACAGAATAAGGCAATTAAGGTTGGTTTGCTCCTGAAGTCATCCCAAAGTTTTTATTTCATTATTGAAATGATTGTTCAGTAAATTTTCTAAATACTATAGGAGGAGAGTCTACAAAAAGTGAGAGAAGAGGAGGAAAAGAGAAAGGAAGTCTCCACCAAATTCCAGGGTACACTAAATGAAATTACCACATTAATGCAACAGAACATTGAAAAGAATTCAAAACTGAAAGAAGAAAATGTGGAAATGGCTCAGAGATTTGGAAAGCTTGTGGAGCAGTATGAAATCAGAGAGCAGGTAGGTTTTTGAAGTTCGTGTTAGCAAAATATTGTAATTCATGCATGTGTTCCTGAACAACAAGACCTGATTTTGTATGTTGAATTATCTCCTTTTCAAAAGACATTATTAAATCAATAGGTATATTAAAATTATGTTTTGACTGTGAAATATTGGAGAGTGTACTTAGTATTCATTTTAAATATTATCCTGTAATTTCTCAAATTCTATGTATAATGTCATTGCTTAAAGGCATTTTGTATTGCATTACTAAGTTTGTCAACCAATTCCAGATGTGACAGAAAGGTTGTATGCCATTCTTGTATTTTCCAACCTTTCATTTTAACAAAAATGTGATAGTTAAAACAAAATATTAATGATGTATACATAATTTAATGTCTCATAGACATGTTACAAATTTAATCAAACGAATTTGATAATGTTACCGGCTCAAATACTATTTAAATATCTATTTTCTCTTTTTTTGTATTTTGCTTTTAAAAATTAATTTTTGTCTATTCTTTAAAGCAAGTGGAAAAACTAGTGGAGCAAATTCACATTGAAACTGAATTAGGAGAAGCTAGGATTGCCAAGGCCCGCATGGAAATGGCTAGTGAGAGAGAAACAATGCTGAGGGAAAAACAAGCATTATTATTGGTAAGATGGTTTTTAATAATGATGAAAATGGAAAAATAGTGCTCCTGTGCTAATGATTGATCTACATATACTCAAGTAAAATAATCCACTGCTAAATAAAGAGTATGGGAATTAATAAATGACTAGGTACTTAAAAGTAATACCGTGTAGATCTCACCCAATTCAAGAAATGTACTTGAGCTATTCCAGTAGAGAAAAGTGGGAAAGCATAGAATGGTTAAAACTTTCAATCAGTGCCCGTGTCCATAAAATATGAGCTAAATGTATTTAATGAGTTAGGTTGATATGGGATAGATGGCTCATTTGCAATCATAGTTAATATAATACCGAAAAATGTTACCTTTGACCATTCACTCTCACTTTTTTATTAAGCAGTCATAATTGAAAGTAGTTTCTTTTGAATTTTCATATAAAAACCTGTAGTTAATACAAAGTGGCCGAGTCTAATTGTTTTCACATTATCAGGAAAGGCATAATTGTGAGTTTATTATCCATAAGGAATTGTAAAATTCTATGTTTTTACCCCTTTTTATTCTTCACAGTTAGGTTTTACATACAGAAGTAGTGGAAAATTCAGATCATGGTAAAGTTTTGGTTATAAACATAAATTGAGTGATTTTATGCTATGTGTAATGACATTTTTAAATTAATTTTAATTTCTCTGGGGTTCATTCAAGATATAGAACTACTGTTTTTCTGTGTGTGGGTCATATGGTTTACTGGGCGATCCAGTTCTAGCTGTGAAATGGGTCAATTACTGGTTTTATGATGTGGAGAGATTAAGTTAAAGTGACATAGTCTCTTTTTTTATTATTTCTGCTGTTGCTGCAGATCTCGGGGGTTGAAAGTGATAATTTAGGTATTTGACATTCAAATTTTTAAAAATTATAAAGTTATGTACATCCCATGCTTATTTTAAATAGTTTGATTCTATTTTCAAAATATACTTGTACAGCTCACTTTAAAGACTCCAGAAAGTGTGTTGTCAACATGCATTTCATTGAAGTGTTTTTATTTAAAAATTTATTTCTGAATTACATGAAGTGATGCATAAGACCTGTAAGCTAATTGAGACCATTGTTATTAATCTGCTACATTCCTGTAATGAAATATTTGGTGGCTGAGTTTGATTCTGTACAAGTTTTAGTATCAAACAATTTGCTCTGACTGTATTCTTGACTATTGTAGCCTCATATTTGCATAATTGAATTGATCTGGGGCCCATTTATCAAGTATCTGAAATTTTGGCTTGTAAGTCATCTGTTTTGATATGAAGTGTATACTGATTTACTTTCAACAATATCTCTCTGATTTTGCTGGAGAATAGAATGAATTTTCTCATCAGTATTATAAGGGGAGAGAATTTCATGTTGCTTTGAGCATTTAAATTCAGAATAACTAAGCGTGGTAAACCAGCCACTTGTGTGGCCTCCCAAGGCCTTCTGGGTCATTTGTTGAACAACTGTTTGTGGCAGTGGAAAAAAAACAATTCTTTGAAATGCTCATGTTTGTATTACATTTAAAGGAACTTGAAGAATGCAGGGGGGAAATTCGTGGACTCCAAGAAAATGACCTAAGATTAAGGGGGCAACTTAATCTATATACAGATAAGTATGATGAGTTCAAGACAGCACTCACCCGCAGCAGTGAAGTTTTTAATGGATTTAAGGGTGAAATGGAAAAAGTAAGTACAAATAATGCTACAAAACACTGCTTCAAAATATATTTAATTCTACAATAAATATGCATTATTCATTGCTTGGTCATTTTTTCGTTTGTGTTTATAGTTCATTTATCTGCAGATAAAAGCACTAGAAGCATTAAAACTGGAGTAATACATGCACAGGAAACTGTAACAGACCAATGAAAGAAAAGATTTTAAAAAGCTAGGAGGCATCACTTTAAGATACTAACCATGGAATTACATCAAGGGCTAAGGAATTTATGCATTTCATTTAAAATATCATTTAATTGTCCCCCTAAACTAGTGAAAAAGGTTGTGGTAGTATAGGAGAAGAGCTTTGGACTACTGACCGGAGGGCCTGGGTTCAATTCCCAGGCGCATATCTATGGGTACCTGCAGCTCCACCAAAGCTGTGTGATTTTTCAGGCACCAGATCTTCTTAGGATACAGTAACCGGCTCAGGGACAAGGTACTGGCCCCCCTACCCTGATGTGTAAATTTCACATGTCATCGGTGTTAGTACTGGTTGAACTTTGCCATTACCTACCAAACCGACCTTAGGGTTGATTACTGTGTTTATGATTTCAACTAGTAAAAGTGTATCTAGTTTCTTGTTGCTGAGATACATATTTTAAAATCATTTGTGAGGAAACAGTCATTTCCCTAACGTCCCAGTAGGAGTCTACTCTCATACTAAAAATTTCATAAAGCTCTTCAAATGCATGTAAATATTTTAATTCAAAAGTATTTTCTGAAGAGATAACATTTCATTTTCTAAATGCCTATGGTGACCAGTCCATGTCTTATTTATCTTATGTAGATGATATTTCTCTATGGAAAATAAATATAATCAGAGTCAGTAAATAAAATGCAATTTTTCATACGAAATAGACTTCAGATTTTCAATGACATCTAGTACATTTTGATAGTGCCTTGAATAAAGAAAAAACTGCTGTGATGAAATGCTTCATACTTAACATTGATAAGTGAAGCATTGTTATCTTTCATTTTAATTATGAACTATCATGAAGTATGTCTTCAGTGTTGACTTTTCCTGAATTGAGAGGTTGCATCACATTTTTTAGCAGATTGTAAATTATTTCTATTTATTTATTGAACGACTTTATTGGGGCAAGATTGAGACTTCATAGTCCCTTCTTCCGCCTAACCCCTAAAAATTACATTGAAGACAATCACAAACATCCAAGCCCTGTATGGAGGATAAGCCATCTAGGCAGGAATCAAGCCCAGGACCTCCAGGCTGGCAAACGAGGACGTTACACTGCCGCCCCTGGTGCCGGCAAATCTATCATGCAGCTCTACGAAATACAATAACTTAGCTAATTAGAAATGAATACCTGAAATAATGTGATTCATATAAATAAAGTGTAAAAATTACATTTAGTTAAAAAAAAGCTTTCTTTAGCTCATGTTATTAATGCTTTTTACAGGATTTTTTATGCTTCGTGATTTCACACCCTATCGATTGAATTTTCGTCATTTATCAATGGAGCTACATTTAAAATACTATCAATCCTACTAGTTCCGTGCTTGTATTATCCTATATTTATGAACTATAATGCATGCAGGTAAAGCCCCACCATTGCAGATGGGGTTACGTATATGGTAAACTGACTGTAGCTCTTTGTCTTACATTACAGTGAACATTTTCCAACATGAATATATAAATGAATTTGTTGTTTTACTTTCATGAAAGATGTCCAAAAAGATATGTAAACTGGAGAAAGAGACAACATCATGGAAGCAAAGGTGGGAATGCAGCCATCAAGCTCTGTTGGAGATGGCTGCTGACAAGCAGCAGAGAGATGGGGAGTTGGCTTTGGCCAATCGAAGACTCACGCAAATGCAGGCACTTTGCCGTACACTGCAAGCAGAAAGATCTGCATTGCTTGCACAGGTCAGGGGTGGAAGTGAAGGTGTCAAAGTTGCGGATAAAGCGGATGATAGTATTAAAGTGCTTGATGAACCAAAGGGATTAGAAGAAATTGGATCCAAGGAAAGTGAGGAGTTGTCTGGAGCGGCAAACAGTAAGCTATCAAACCAATCCGTAGGAGTCAGTGCTGAGAGCAGTAAAGACGAGAGTACCCTATCAAGCGCAAACATTGTGAATGAGGTAAAGGAAGGGAATGATATTTGTGCTATGCCAAAGAATGAAAACCCAGGTTTGCAAACTCCCGGGCTATCTATGGAAGTGATGGATGGGATTTCACAATCAGCCGTGGTAGTTGCTGATGATAGTGCAAAAAATTCCGTGTCCCAGAGTAATTCACTTGATGTTGGAAAAGGAGAAGAGAGTTGTGATAAAGAAAGTTTTAATAAGGATGCTGTTGAGAAGAGTGATTCTGATGCTATTGTTGATTCTAAATTACCAAAGGTCCCATTCACTGGCATTGTCAATGAATGTAAGTCAGCGAATAAAGAATTATTGGGTGAATCTCCAGTAAAAGTGGACAATTCATCCGATGAGTTACTGCTCTTGCCATCTCCTAGTGACAGTGGAGATAGTAAAGAAGTTGGATCCACTGAGTTTGGTGCACAAAAGGAAAGTATAATTGAAGAACTGAACTCTTTGAAACAAAAACTTGATTCATGTATTATTAGTGATGTAAGACCCTCCATAATTGAGGAAAGTCAGAAGATAACAGTTGGTGATCCAGCATCTAACAAACTGGAAGAATGTAAACCTCAATTGGAAGCAGCACAGCACTTGGAAATGTCTTTCCCAGCAGAAGTAAATTGTGTGCAGTCAGAGAATAAGTGTAATTCAATGCCTGCAGCAGAACCTGTTGTCAAAGAATTACAGTGTGAAAACATCTGTGATAATAGTTCTGGTAGCAACACTGCTGACATGAAAACTCTGTCACTAGATACATGTGATAAAAGTGGAACTATAATATTAACCGATGAGGTTGCACTTGAAAAGAAGTTTGAGGAAAATATTGGTGTAGGTTTTAGTATTGTAGCAGATACAACAAGAAGTGCGGGGGAAGGAAATGCAGTTAATTCCCCAGAAAAATGCAAATCGGAATTAGAAGTTACGTCATGCGAAAAGCCAATTATCAAAAACTCTGCTCCTAATGGTGCTAAGAAACCAGATGCACAAGTCAATCCTAAGAAAGGAAAGGTAAGCGCCTAAAACTGATAGTCACTTGCAGTCTAAATTCGTCATGCATTCCAGTCATGTAATGGATTCTTGGCTCCTATTTTCAGGAATCATCGAGGAAAAGGAAAAGATAAATCCCATAAATCATAAAGATGGTTAGCACAATGCCAGCAGCAATCCCAGAGTAGACTTCTTTGAAGTAATTTTGGAATAGAAGTTACTATCCTACTGCCAAGAATAATTCATCTGTCAACTTATTTATTTAAATTTCAGCACATCATATTTTTTATAATTTAAATCGTTTAACATGGGAGATGCTTTGGATTTTTTTTATTTTGAAATATTTCCTCCCAGTGCTTTAAAATATGGATGTGGTATTAATTCTAAAATCTCTGTTTGAAAGTGTGGAATGATGTTCTATGAATGTGTAATTTGGTGATAAACAGGATTAACAAGTTCTTGAAAAGAAAATTATGAAAAATGAATCTTGTATTTGATTCAGTAAATTTTATCTTAATGAATGTGTTCACTTTCATTACTCTGTATTTAAAATACTGTGTCCATGGCTTGTGTGAACAAGCCATGGACATAGTACTTTACATTCTTATTTCAGTGGAGTTGTCATGATCAAGTGTTAGTGAAATGTCGACTGCTGGCACTTGTATTGATAATTTTTTAGAATAAAAAAACAATTAAAGGAAGAAAAAGATTTAGTGAATTGATGATCCAAAAATAATTTTAATAACTCATGGCGAAGATAAATAATAGGCTGAACTCAATTACCTGTATTTCCGTACTTCGCTTCCTCAATTTGTCAATTTTCAAGATTGTTCCGTGTATAATGGATTCTCTGAAAGCCCCATTTTAATAAATGAATAGAATATATACTAGTACCTATTTCTTATATGGCTCATCAGTTGTGTGCCATTGGATGCTTTTTTACCTCAAGTTTGACAGAAATCAACTTGCTCCTTGATAAAATTCATCGATTATATTCAAATTCATATCACCAGCACTACTTTTATGACAAGTACCAACAAAATTTTATCTGTATTCAGGACTTGAGAGTGTATAATGGTAGAGGCTAACTATTTACTACCGATGTGCAAAAAGTTTTTAGGCATGTTCATTTAAAATGAATTTGCACTTTGGAAAGAAACTTGCCCAAGGTAATCGGTAACTTATTTTCATTACTTGATGCCAGTTTAATTGATGGAATCATTTAACTGCGAGGGAAAATTTCATACTATGGAAAAAAATTATTGTTTTTAATTTGACATACTTCTATTCCGGTCTCTTAAAAGAAATTACTGTTCAGGTTAATTATTGAACTATATACGCAATCAGTAGAGTATACAACACCATGAGTTCCAGTAGGTAGTTCTTGCCGGGTTGGTCTTATAAAAGGTTGAAATGAATAATATGTTACATAAGAACTGCAAAAGCTTGAGGTATTTCATGGTAAAGAATTGAGTTATCCCAATCAATACAAAGGATCATATAAGAAAACCTCATCCAGATGATCATGTATATCTTAGTCAATGGCATTCTACCAGATAGGTATTGGATGGACGAAGCCTAATCAATTGTTCAAAAATATATTTACTTCTCCATGGTAACAAAACACAACCTGAAATAGAGAAATACACAGCCCCTCTTCAATTCCACAAACTCCTTTCATTCAATCCAACATGCCCATCCTGTTCTTCGCTCCTGTTTACCGAACGTCCTAACAGAGCCTTCAAAATCCCACAGCCCATTAAAATGCTCTGAATCCATTTTTCCTGCCTCCTTATGATTTCCCCAAGCAATCTTCACACCACGGTCACCATGCATTTCACTTCCTCGCTTGTTTTCTTTTCACTCCACCTTTTCCAGTATCCTTCAAACTCACTTTTCAAAAGTCTCCATCTCTGACAATATCATCATGCTTGTTTCCTCAACATACAAAACGACGCTCTATATAAAAGTTTCAACGAACCTTTCATCAAAATCCTTACTCTCTCTACTGTAATCAGTATTCTCCTCCTTGTGAAAACTTATTCGTTTAGTTAATTTCCTCACCTTCTGTCTCCCGGTCAAAGAACTATGCATATAATTTCGAATTCCTCCTCTAAATACGCCTTGCTACCGCCAATTGTTGGCGTTGTTTGTTTACATTTAATTTTTGCGATCATTCGAAGTGTGTAAAGTGTTATTTCTGCATGGTGTCCTTAAAAATACTTTACTATAGGAGTGTTGCTCTGACATTTAAGTTCTAAATTATAAAACAATTCTTGTAAGTAAGTTTCTGAATGCTTTTGTAAGTAGTCATTTCTAAGATGGAAAAGTTCTTGAAAGCCGAACTAGGACTGGAAAAGTGTGAAAGTACCCACAAGTATGCCGGAGGTGGGGGTTGTATTAGTGAAACAAAAACGTTCAATACAGACAAGTACGGGAAAATATTTGTTAAATTTCATCAGGGGTCAGAGGTACAACGAAAAAATTTTTGGTCGATTGATACTGTCAAATGATCATAGTAATTATTGCTAACATTGAAACGCCCCTTATTTTAAGGCACGCCTGATGTTCGACGGAGAATATGCTTCTTTGAAAGCCTTAGATGACACGGGCAAAGTGAGTGTGCCGAAACCTATTTCTGTAGTGGACACTCCAGGTGGTGGCTCAGCAATTGTAATGCAATATATTGAAGGGAAAAGTCTTCACAAGTTTCAAGAAAGATTGGGTGAAGACTTAGCAAGGTTAGAGGCATGAGCATATTTTAAATATTTGTAAAATCCTACCCTTGGAATTACATCCCTTATTATGTTCATAAAAAATCACTTCTCATACTGCATATATGCTATAGTTGGACTAACTGTACCGATAACCGTAAAAAAACATGGGCAAAGTAATTAAACCGTTGGTCGGTTTGGTTAGTGATGATAGAGTTCACCCAGTACTGAGCTCGACGGCGTGTGAAATTCTCACATCAGGGTTATCTGTGCGGGCTATGGTTACCCAGGGAGATCTGGTACCCGAAAAATCACACAGCTTGTGTGGAGCTGAAATTAAAAAAACATGAATTCTATGGTCTCGGGCTCAACTTTGTGGAGGTTCATGTTCGTTTAAATGAATATACTTTTTAACTTCCACACAATTTTTATTCGTACTACCGGTTTCAACGCATCGGCGTCATCATCAGGTACCTGATGATGACGCCGATGCGTTGAAACCGGTAGTACGAATAAAAATTGTGTGGAAGT
The DNA here is from genome assembly GCF_022747635.1 of Hetaerina americana. Classification (NCBI taxonomy): domain Eukaryota; kingdom Metazoa; phylum Arthropoda; class Insecta; order Odonata; family Calopterygidae; genus Hetaerina; species Hetaerina americana. The sequence continues at coordinate 89,734,080 of NW_027286069.1, forward strand.
TACAAAGTATTCATTTAAACGATAAAAAAACATTTCCTGCTTCTCATTCTATTGCAAATAAAAGCATATTGTTTGATTTCATGATTCATAACGCCGACCAAATTGTGCATAACGAGTTTCTCAGTGATGCAATATGCATAATTACATTCAGCAATCGATATTAGCATCTTTGAATCATCATAAGACAGTTTCATTTATTTTATTTAATGCTACCCTTTAAGTTTATTGTGCAATGAAATATTTTCTCAAATGATCTTGATTTTACAATGGAAAAATGTTGTAGGTTCATTATGTAGGTATTCATATTAACATTCACCTAACTGTCAGTAAAATTCCGATCATAAAATTCTTTATTCTAAGTGATGTCCACACTATTCATAGCATGTGCAGTCTATGATTGTTCACTGAGCTTGAGTTAGTGAAAATTTTCGTAGTTTTTGTTCTGATATTTTTGGTACCTAAATGAGGATTTTAAATAAAACTGGAAGCACAATGGAACCATCATAGCTAATTCATTGACTGAAAAGAGTAAATGCTATTGTTATCACGCTGCCAAATTCCACCAACGTTTCCCTAGGTATTTATTTAAATTTTCAACTTCCTACGTGGACAACTGAAAATCTTTTGCCCGAAGTTGGAACGTGTGCTATATGGGAGTGAAAGGCAAATTTCAGGTTGTTTCCAAAAAGAATGGCCACTTTAAGTAATTGCATGGAAAATATAGTTTCATTTTACCTGATAATTCTTTTTAAGAGTGTAAGTTTCCTTTTGAAAAAAGAATACTCTGCTCTTCACTCCTTCAACTTGAAAGAAAAGATATTTTATTAACATTTTACTCCAATGAGACAAAGTAGAAGAGCCCACGTATAGTGTTAGATGTGTTGTTACGAAGCACCTTACTGAATTATTAACTGATTTCCTTACAGACTTCATCTATGGACTCCAGACCCAAATCAGTGTGATGGAAAGTTTGGATTCAATGTCGACACATGCTGTGGTTACATTCCAATGAACAATACATGGAATGATGATTGGGTTGTAAGTAATGCCTTGAAAAAACATCAATTTTCAAACTTTATATCTTTGTTTGCATATGAATATCTATATTTTTGTAGCTCTCCGATATCAATTGGCATTCAGTTTTATATATATATATATATATATATATATATATATATATATATATATATGTATGTATATATACACATACATATATATACATATATACATATGTATGTATATATATACATATGTGTGTGTGTGTATATATATATATATATATATATATATATATATATATATATATATATATATACCTCTATATATGTATATATATACACATATATAAACCACAAACACAGTAATCAACCCAAAGGTCGGTTTAGTAGGTGATGGTAGAGATCACCCAGTACTAAGCCCTATACGGTTTGTGAAAATTCACACATCAGGGTAGGGAAGCCAGTTCCTTTCCCTGTGCCGGTTATGGTTTCTCAGGAAGACCTGGTACTCAAAATATCACATAGCTTGGGTGGAGCTGTAGGTGCCCAGAGGCTTGCCCGGGAATCGAACCCGGGGCCTTCTGGTCAGCAGTCCAACACTCTACCCACTGGACTACCGTGACCCACTATATATATATATATATATATATAGTATATATGTGTGTGTGTGTGTGTGTGTGGGCCGCGGTAGTCCTGTGGGTAGAGCGTTGGACTGCTGACCGGTGGGTCCCGGGTTCGATTCCCGGGCTAGGAACCCAAGCTAAAGTAATTTTATGGGTACCAGGTCACCCTGGGAAACCATAACCGGCACAGGGAAAGGAACTGGCCCCCCTACCCTGATGTGTGAATTTTCACACGCCATATAGGGCTTAGTAATGGGTGATCTCTACCATCATCTACTAAACCGACCTTCGGGTTGATTACTGTGTTGTTTATATATATATATATATATATATATATATATATATATATATATATATATATATATATATATATATATATATATATATATAAAATCTTCGAAATGGAACGCTCTTCGGGGACGGACAAATATATAAAAACACAGATGTAGATTTTTAGAATATAGAGACACAAAGAAAGGACACTCACAATTTGCTATTTGGCTGTCGTCTTCAGAATCTGTCTGTCAGAATGTGTCTCTATATTCTAAAAATCTACATCTGTGTTTATATAAATATATATATATATATATATATATATATATATATATATATATATATATATATATATATATATATATATATATATATATATACATACTATATATATCATATATATATTATTATTCTTATTAGGTAATCTACCAGTTAAGGTAGGTTTTTGGATGGACACAGCTACTAAATAAATATATTGTGATTCCTAACAAAATACAAAATCCAGTATCCTACTCTGTATCAGGTCCCTCTTCATCTCTGAGTACTTCCTTCCTCCCTTCATCCCGTCCAACATCCCTATCCTGTTCCTTCCCTTTCCTCTTTTGCCCAAGATTCTCCCCTCTATCACAGTCTTCAACATCCCACTGCCGGTCAACACCCCTTTCATCCACTTTTCCTGCCTCCATAGGATTTCTCCCAACAAACCCCTCTCTTCGCCCACCATACCAAGTACTTCCTCATTTGTTTTCTTCTCTGTCCATTTCACCTTCTCCATTCTTCTCCACACCCACATTTCAAAAGCCTCCAATCTACGTCTATCCTCCTGCTTCAATGACCACGTTTCCGCACCAAACATAGCTACGCTCCAAATCAAAGTTTTTACAAGTCTTTTCTTAACGTTCTTACTCAACGTCCCTGTCATCAACTCTCTCCTCCTTGTGAAAGCCTCTTTGCCTAGCGCAATTCTTCTCCTTACGTCCCTACTACTTTGACCGTGTTGGCCCAAAACACTACCGAGATACATAAACTGTTCTACCTGCTCTAGTTTTTGCCCTCCTACTTTAATGTTAAGCTTAGCCTTTTTCTTTCTAGAAAATCGCATAACCTTTGTTTTATTAATATTGATTCTCATCCCATACCTGTCTCACTGAATTTCCAATTCACTCAGCAATGCTTGCAACCCCTTGGCTGACTGACAAACTAAAGCTTGGTCATCAGCAAGCCTCACTGATTTTACGAATTCCCCGCCCACTTTCATTCCTGCCTCCAGTTCTTCCCATGCCTCTTTGATCATTTCCTCTGCATACAGGTTGAACGGCAACAGTGATAATGGACAACCTTGCCTTACACGTCTTCCTAACACTGCCCAACCGGACTCCCCGTTCCCTACTCGCACCGGAGCAGTCTGAGACATGTACAGGTTGCGGATTTGCCTCCTTTCCTTCCAATCTATTCCTATTTTCTGCAATACACTCATTACTTTTTCCCAATTCACTCTGTCAGATGCTTTTTCAAAATCTACGAAACAGGCACATACCTCCTGGTTGTGTTCTATATTCCTCTTGATTAATAATCTCATTACTGCAATGTCATCACGCGTACCTCTCCCCTTCCTAAACCCAAACTGATCATTCCCTAAGTAATCATTTCCCCTACTCTCTATACTTTTGTTTATGATCCTGAGAACAACTTAAGCTGCGTGGGATATCAAACTTATCGTCCTATAGTCCTCAAAAGATGTAGCCTTTACCTTTTTTTGGAATAGGAACTAAAACTGATCTCAGAAAGTCTTCCGGCCAGATACCTTCCTCATAAATACTACGAATCAGCCCATATAGTCTCTTCCTCCCACATTTTCCTAAACATTTCAATAATTCCGCAGAAATGTTATCCACCCCTACGGCCTTATTTAGTTTCATCTCCCTTAATGCCCTTTCTATCTCATTGTCTAGTATGCCTGGACCTAAGCTGTCTCCCTCAACGTCATATTCTTTTTCAATGTCTAACTTTGTTGGTCTAAGTTCTTTACTATACAGTTCTTCTATATACTCCTTCCATCTCTCTTGGATCTTTCCTGCGTCAACTAATACCTTACCCGCCTAATCTCTAACTGTTAGCATAGATTTCCCTTTCTTACTTCCCAATAATGATTTAACTTTGCTGTACAGTGCACCGATTTCACCCTTCCTCTGCAGACTTTCCATATCCTCGTACTGCGTCTTCCACCATGCTTCTTTTGCTTTATTTGTTGCCCGCCTCAATTTATTGTTCAATTCTTTGTACTTCATTTTGCCTAATTCTGTATTTACATTCTTCCATTTTCGCCGCTTATTCATTTTTGTAATCATCTCATCCGTGATCCATGGTTTCCTAGTCCTTTTAGCGTTAACGGTTCCAATAGTGTCTTTTGCAGCTTTAGACAACCCTTTCTTGATACATTCCCATTTTTCTTCGATAGTACTAAGCTCTTTACCATCCTCCATAATTTCCTCTACCACCTGTTTGTATTCCTTCCTTTTCAAACCATTTAATGCTTCTGCATTCCATTTTCTAACTCGCCGCCCCAGCCTTATCTTTTTGAAACGGACGCTACATTTCATAACAACTAAATTGTGGTCTGAGTCCGCATCCGCTCCCGGGAAGCTGTGCGAATTTATCACACTGTTCATAAATCTGTGTCTAACCAGGATATAATCTAGCTGATACCTTTCTGAGTCACCTGGCATTTTCCATGTATACCTGCATCTATTGTGGTGTCTAAACCAAGTGTTGGTGATCACTAACCCCTGTCTCCTGCAGAACTCAACTGCTTTCTCCCCGCGGTCATTCCTCGTGCCTAAACCGTAGTCCCCTACCTCATCACCATCTCTTTCTTCGCCTACCGTCGCATTCCAATCCCCCATCACTATCAAATGTTTCCCTGCAGGAACACACGCGATTATGTCGATCGTATGTCCTATTGACCTCTTCTTCCTTATGGTTGCTCGGTGGCATGTATACCTGAATAATAACCAAGTTCGTGGGTTCTGCTTTTATCTCTATTAGTAATAGTCTATCCGTTACCTGCTCTATGTTGACTACGCTTCTTCCTACCTCTTTATTTAATACTATGGCAACCCCTCGTTGGCTCTCGTCCCCGCCACTGTATATTATTCTATAGTTATCACTCCAGTAATCCCCGCTATCCTTCCATCTCCTTGCATAGACCTAAAATATCTATATTTCCCCTTTCCATCTCTCGCTTAACATTCTCCAATTTCCCTGTCCTCATCATTGTCCTAACATTCCATGTTCCTATTCTAACTACTTTGGTCTTCTTCTCCTGCGTCTTCTGTCCTGCTGCTGCTGGTTTTCCTTTGCGAGGGTTTTGTGGGATGACGACCGTGCAAGTCTTGCCTCCCCCGCTGCCGGACACGACACAGGGCCAATTGGGCTGAGCCCCGTAGTTGCCAGGACTCAAAATCTTTGTATTGTCCATCATATTTTTCTTGGGAATGATAATTGAGGTAGCTTCCCGTTGCCTTCCTCAATAGTGTTTTTAACGTGACACCATCACTTACTGGCCACCCCTCTGGGGTCAGACGCCATTGCAGCTGCCTCACTGAGGAACAGACGCTGCGTGGACTACCTTTATTCTGGCTCCTAACCTTCGTCCTATCTGGCATGGGTGACCCTACCAGGAGCAATTATTATTGCTCCCGCCAGCACAGCTCTAGGGGTCATCGGAACGCACAAGCCCTTCCACCACGTCAAGGTTGTAGTCTGGGGAGGGATATATATATATATGTATATATATATGTACACACACACACACACACACACACACACACACACACACACATATATATATATATATATATATATATATATATATATATATATATATATATATATATATATATATATATATATATATATATATATATATATATACCCTCCCCGGACTACAACCTTGACGTGGTGGAAGGGCTTGTGCGTTCCGATGACCCCTAGAGCTGTACTGGCGGGAGTAATAAAAATTGCTCCTGGTAGGGTCACCTATGCCAGATAGGTCGAAGGTTAGGAGCCAGACGAAAGGTAGTCCACGCAGCGTCTGTTCCTCAGTGAGGCGGCTGCAATGGCGTCTGACCCCAGTGGGGCGGCCAGTAAGTGATGGTGTCACGTTAAAAACACTATTGAGGAAGGCAACGGGAAACCACCTCAATTATCATTCCCAAGAACAATGTGATGGACAATAGAGATATTTTGAGTCCTGGCAACCACGGGGCTCGGCCCAATCGGCCGTGTGTCGTGCCCGGCAGCGGGGGAGGCAAGGCTTCCGCGGTCGTCATCCCACGAAACCCTTGCAAGGGAAAACCAGCAGCAGCAGGACAGAAGACGCAGGAGAAGAAGACCAAATTAGTTAGAATAGGAACGTGGAATGTTAGGACAATGATGAGGACGGGGAAATTGGAGAATGTTAAGCGAGAGATGGAAAGGGGAAATATAGATATTTTAGGTCTATGCGAGGTGAGATGGAAAGATAGCGGGGATTACTGGAGTGATAAGTATAGAATAATATACAGCGGTGGGGACGAGAGCCAACAAGGGGTCGCCATAGTATTAAATGAAGAGGTAGGAAGAAGCGTAGTCAACATAGAGCAGGTAACGGATAGAATACTACTAGTGGAGATAAAAGCAGAACTGACGAACTTAGTTATTATCCAGGTATACATGCCACCGAGCAACCATAAGGAAGAAGAGGTCGATAGGATATACGATCAGTTAGAGGACATGATTGCATGTGTTCCTGCAGGGAAACATTTGATAGTGATGGGGGATTGAAATGCGACAGTAGGCGAAGGAAGAGATGGTGATGAGGTGGGGGACTACGGTTTAGGCACGAGGAATGACCGCGGGGAGAAAGCAGTTGAGTTCTGCAGGAGACAGGGGTTAGTTATCACCAACACTTGGTTCAGACACCACAAAAGACGCAGGTATACATGGAAAATGCCAGGTGACTCGGGAAGATATCAGCTAGATTATATCCTGGTTAGACACAGGTTTAGGAACAGTGTGATAAATTCCCACAGCTTCCCGGGAGCGGATGCGGACTCAGACCACAATTTAGTTGTTATGAAATGTAGCGTACGTTTTAAAAAGATAAGGCAGGGGCGGCGAGTTAGAAAATGGAATGTAGAAGCATTAAATGGGTTGAAAAGAAAGGAATACAAACAGGCGGTAGAGAAAATCATGGAGGACGGTAAAGAGCTAAGTACTATTGAAGAAAAATGGGAATGTATCAAAAAAGGGTTGTCTAAAGCGGCAAAAGACACTATTGGAACCGTTAACGCTAAAAGGACTCGTAAACCATGGATCACGGATGAGATGATTACAAAAATGGATGAGCGGCGAAAATGGAAGAATATAAATACAGAATTAGGCAAAATGAAGTACAAAGAATTGAACAATAAATTGAGGCGGGCAACAAATAAAGCAAAGGAAGCATGGTGGAAGACGCAGTGCGAGAATATGGAAAGTCTGCAGAGGAAGGGGGAAATCGGTGCGCTTTACAGCATAGTTAAATCTTTATCGGGAAGTAAGAAAGGGAGATCAACGATAGCAGTTAGAGATAAGGCCGGTAAGGTAATAGTTGACGCAGGAAAGATCCAAGAGAGATGGAAGGAATATGTAGAAGACCTGTATAGTAAAGAGCTTAGACCAACAAAGTTAGACATTGAAAAGGAACATGACGTAGAGGAAGATAGCTTAGGTCCAGGCATACTAGACAATGAGATAGAAAGGGCATTAAGGGAGATGAAACTAAATAAGGCCGTGGGGGTAGATAACATTCCCGTGGAACTTTTGAAATGCTTGGGAAAATGTGGGAGGAAGAGGCTATATGGGCTGATCCGTAGTATTTATGAGGAGGGAATCTGGCCGGAAGACTTTGTGAGATCAGTTTTAGTTCCTATTCCGAAAAAGGTAAAGGCCACGTCATGTGAGGACTATAGGACAATTAGTTTGATATCCCACGCAGCTAAGGTTGTTCTCAGGATCATAAACAAAAGGATAGAGAGTAGGGCAAATGATTACTTAGGGGATGATCAGTTTGGGTTTAGGAAGGGGAGAGGTACGCATGATGCCATTGCAGTAATGAGATTATTAATCGAGAGGAATATAGAACACAACCAGGAGGTATTTGCCTGTTTCGTAGATTTCGAAAAAGTGTTTGATAGAGTAAATTGGGAAAAACTAATGAGTATATTGCAGAAAATAGGAATAGATTGGAGGGAAAGGAGGCTAATCCGCAATCTGTACATGTCTCAGACTGCCCAGGTGAGGGTGGGAAACGGGGAGTCAGGATGGGCAGTGTTAGGAAGGGGTGTAAGGCAGGGTTGCCCATTATCACCGTTGCTGTTCAACCTGTACGCAGAAGAAATGATCAAAGAGGCATGGGAAGAACTCGAGGTAGGAATGAAAGTGGGCGGGGAAGTCGTAAAATCAGTTAGGTTTGCTGATGACCAAGCTTTAGTTTGTCAGTCAGCCAAGGGGCTGCAAGCATTGCTTAGTGAATTGGAAATTCAGTGCGACAGGTATGGGATGAGAATCAATATTAATAAAACAAAGGTTATGCGATTTTCTAGAAAGAAAAAGGCCAAGCTTAACATTAAAATAGGAGGGCAAAAGCTAGAGCAGGTAGAACAGTTTACGTATCTCGGTAGTGTTTTGGACCAACACGGTCAAAGTAGTAGGGACGTAAGGAGAAGAATTGCGCTAGGCAAAGAGGCTTTCACAAGGAGGAGGGAGTTGATCACAGGGACTTTGAGTAAGGATGTTAAGAAAAGACTCGTAAAAACTTTGATATGGAGCGTAGCTATGTACGGAGCGGAAACGTGGTCATTGAAGCAGGAGGATAGACGTAGATTGGAGGCTTTTGAAATGTGGGTGTGCAGAAGAATGGAGAAGGTGAAATGGACAGAGAAGAAAACAAATGAGGAAGTACTTGGTATGGTGGGCGAAGAGAGGGGTTTGTTGGGAGCAATCCTATGGAGGCAGGAAAAGTGGATGAAGGGGGTGTTGACCGGCAGTGGGATGTTGAAGACTGTGATAGAGGGTAGAATGTTGGGCAAAAGAGGAAAGGGAAGGAACAGGATAGGGTTGTTGGACGGGATGAAGGGAGGAAGGAAGTACTCAGAGATGAAGAGGGACCTGATATAGAGTAGGATGATTGATTTTGTGTTTTGTTAGGAGTAATAAAATATTTGTTTGGTAGTTGTGTCAGTCCAAAAACCTACCTTAACCGGTAGATTACGTAAAAAAAAATATATATATAACGATTGTCCGGAAAAACTCATACGAGCGGCACAATAATGGGCTGACACAACATAACACAAATAGAAAAGAATAGACACATATAAAAGAACACTTACACGGTAAATTGTTCGAGCTTTCGGCCCACTCAGGGGCCTTCTTCAAGAGAGTCTCTCTTGAAGAAGGCCCCTGAGTGGGCCGAAAGCTCGAACAATTTACCGTGTAAGTGTTCTTTTATATGTGTCTATTCTTTTCTATTTGTGTTATGTTGTGTCAGCCCATTATATATATATATATATATATATATATATATATATATATATATATATATATATATATATATATATATATATATATATATATACACATTCAAACACGAAATCCCGCCAAACGGCGAATAAATACTCATATATACAGAAACATATATAAGGAAAAGGTATAGGAACACGTATAAAGGACGAACACAATAGAGGTGGGGAAGGCGGAATCGAACGGATCACAAGAGTAAAAATATTTCCTCAACCGGGACTCGAACACCGGATCTTTCCACTTGCCGGGCGGATGCTCTTAACCTGACGCCATCTCTTGGCTAAAGAATCGGGGCGCTTGGCGACATATAAGACCCACGGATCTCAGGGTAAATTACATGTCCTCGATAGCTCAAGTGGTTAAGAGCATCCGCCCGGCAAGTGGAAAGATCCGGTGTTCGAGTCCCGGTTGAGGAAATATTTTTACTCTTGTGATCCGTTCGATTCCGCCTTCCCCACCTCTATTGTGTTCGTCCTTTATACGTGTTCCTATACCTTTTCCTTATGTTTCTGTATATATGAGTATATATATATATATATATATATATATATATATATATATATATATATATATATATATATATATATATATATATACACACACATACACACACACACATATACATATGTATATATATGTGTGTGTATATATATATATTGGATTCCTTTTATGGTGAAAGGAGATGAATTATGGTAGTATGTAATTGAGGCAGATTAACTAACTGTGCAAAATTTACAACATCATTGTTTTAGTGTTTTCTTGTATTATTCATGTGTACAAAATTGATTTAATGGGATCAGAAAGAAACAAAATTAATTTTGAAAGTACTATAGTTGCTTTCAATCTTAAATTCTAATATTAGAGAGTGCTTTGCAAATCTGGCAGTTGATATTTACTCTGCTTGAATTGCTTAACTCCATAATTTTCATCTCAATAAAAGTTATGGAGTTCTCAGTTTAAGTGGTGTTTTATCATTTTTGGACAATGTCAGACTATAATGATATTTCTAACATTCATTTGATTAGCCATAATGTGATAACAATAACTCGTTGAATTAACATTAACATGTTTTTAATATGTACTTGGTTAGGTATAATGTGTGTATGAACTGGCGCACATATAATGTGTACATGTATTAGGGTACATAAAATGTGTGTAGGTATTAGCGTTATTTTACATGAAACATTAGAAATGTAGCCAAACAAAACCTCTCTTCAAATCAAAGTTAGATTCCAGTCAGACCAATTAAAAGAAACAGAATCCCAGTGCATGGCATAGCATCCCTTGTTATCTTGTAATGTGAGACCCATAAGTCACACATCTGTATTCCAAGGAACTGATTTAACTTTGACAGTCATTAGCAGAGAGGTAGTCTACCATTCTTCGACCAGAAGATATATTGGTTTAAAGGTCATTAGGCTGTAAGATCAATGGCAGCACCTTGTTCCAAATACATTTTCCCACATAATCCTTGTACCACAGCTCGTGCTAATTTGGAAGTGTCCAGAGGCGTTACATTTATAAACTTTTAACCCTTCCTCAAGATGAGGGCAGTATTTTTTTGCTTCCCAATATAAACATATAATTTTGTAAAACCATACAAATACACTTCTTCTGCTTAATGCAGAATAAACAGTTTTACCATCTCCTTTTCTCTATGCAGTCACATATTTATATCATTTAATAAACGGCCAAATGAAATTAATTAGTAATCTACATCAAGAGGTTATTCAGAAATCCCCTGTAACTTCAAACTACAAACTCAGTTTACACATCTTATGAAATAGCATAGAAAGTTAATCTCAGAAGATGAAGGAAACTCTTAATAGTTCAGAGACTACTGATTCATCTGCTCTGCTTCAGCTTAAGGAAGTTTCTCATTTTATTATTACTGATCCTCTTCAGCTAGCTACTGCGTTTAATGAATATTTAACCTATGCTTCTTATACGTGCAATACCCCTCCCATTCATTTTTCTCCTTGGAAACCTATTTCCTTCTCATCTACTTCTTTTACCCTAGTTCTTAGTTCAAATTGATTAATCTTATGTCCAACTCTGGTTCCAAATTCTGTACAGGTTCTGATGAAATCCTCAATTATTTAATTCATCTGTCATATAGTTTTATTCAATCCCCTCCATTGTTACTTATTGACAGTTCATAGCTGAAAGAATTTTCCCTGGATATTTGAAGGTATCCAATGGCCCTAGAAAAAAGTGCCCCGATGTGTCTTATATCTTTATATTCTGGATCTTTGGGCAAATAAAATAAATTATTATTTCATCTAATTGTAATTAATTAACAACATTTGAATATGTACTTAACATTCTAAGGTTAACCACCATATCATGGGTCAAGGTTATTCTTTAGTAGTGTTTGCTATTGACAGTATAAGTTTTGCAAGTGACCTTTTTAATTTGTATCAGAGCCAAGTTACTCAAGTGTTCTACTCGAGGTACACTTTCGATGATCCCTAATGCTCATTTATTTCTAAGTATCATGGGAACTTCCCCTACACTCTTTCTTTCTTCATTTCTTCCTAACTTCTGCCCTCCTTCTTGTTGTCTCAAAAGCCAACTCTTGTCCTTCCTCTACCTTGCTGACTGAACACTCTCCCTTCTATCAAGGCCTTCACAACGTATCATTACCCTGCAATATTGATCTCACATATTATTTCTGTTTTCCCACTACGTGTCATTTTTATTTGCTAATTGCTATGTTGAAGATATACTAATAGTAAGAATTCATGATGAGTGATTTTTAATATTTATATATATTATCAACAGTCTATTATGTTTAATTACTGGCTGCTTCAATTTATGGTCCTGTGAAGATCAGCTGCATCCAGTGAAACAATATGGTTCACTCTCATAGTGAAGTAAAAAGCATAAGTTTAGTGAAGAAGCATAAGAAGTGAAAAGCATTAGTTTTTCTTCTTCTTCATAGAAACCTAATATGAATATCAGGTCTTGATGGTGTTGATCTTCAGTGAACCTTTATCAATGAAAAATAAATTTAAATGCGGAAAAACTAAATTATAGCTTTTGTTTTTATTGTGATTCAAAAACATAGTTTTATGTGTTTTCAAAACATAGAAATCTTGACTTCATATTTAATACTGGGTGAATTTTAACTTTGTATGTCTTTTTTTTACAGAACTTTTATGTTCAGCAAAGATTGGGGCAGCAGATAAGACTTGTTGAGGAGAAGGTAAGTGCTTTTAATGCATATTAAGTTGTTTCTGTAGTCAGTGAATAAATTGGGGGTGAACAGATTTAAGAACTGAGAGATATGAAGGAAAATAATTCTTTTGGCTAAAATAACTGTATGGAAATTGTAGTCGAGTGGGTGGAGTGCTGGGCTACCAACCAGAGGGACAAGGTTTGATTCCCAGGGACCCTTCTGGGCACCCTCAGCATCACCCAAGCTGTGTGAGTTTTGTCTTCTAGTTCTTCTTGGGAAACCGCACACAGTATAGGGAAAGGAACTAGACCTATACCCTGATGTGTGAATTACAGCTATTTGTGCTTAGGATTTGGTTGAGATCTTCCCTCATCTATCAAACAGACCTATGGGTTAATTACTGTGCTTGATTGCAAATAACAATTGTAAAATAGTCTTTTTTTTTGCAATTGTACATTCTTGGTATTAAAACTGAATAAGTCATAATTAATTATTTGTAAATGAGATCAAACAGGAATCAAGCAAGCTCCCATTCTCACAGAAGGAACCTCTTTGAGTACACATCTTATTGTTAAATTGTTTTTCTTAAAATAAGATTCTAAATATTTATAAGCTGAGTATTGTTAGCGGATACAGTAAGTGGATACAACAGCTATAAACTTTATCACTTCCACATTCTTGCAGTTATGTGCAGGGCATTAAATAATTTAATCAAATAATGTGGATAGCAGTTATTAATATAGGCAAGTTTTAGGTTGCAGTGTTGAAGGAAGGGAATTGGAAATACTCTACTTGCAAATTATTGTATTGTTAGATTATGATAATCAAATTATAGAGTCCGTATCGTGACTGGTTCGCTGTAGCCTCAACGTCTTACCGGTCGGCTCGGTGGAGGGGTCCCCCACCACTCAGGCACAGTTAAGTTCCATCGCCTCCTGACATGCGTTGAGAGAGGAGGTGGATTTTTGTGACATGTGATTGTTTGTGGTGTCATCGCGTCAGCATGGAACGCACCGTCGAGTAATGCTACACTGTGAAGTTTTGCATTCAACTCAGGAAATCCACTTCGGAGACCCTTGAACTCATTAAACAGGCTTATAAGTATGATGCCTTAAGCCGCACAAGAGTTTTTGCGTGGCACAAATGTTTAAGGAAGGCCAGGAGCTTGTCGAAGACGAGCACTGTGTCGGACTCCTGACGACCACTTGAACGGATGCTCAGGTGGCCAAAGTGGAAAAAGTTTTGGACTCTGACTGGCATTTAACCATTGCCCTTATCAGTGAGGAGATTGGTCTTGCTTGCAAGGATCTTGTGATGAGGAAAGTGAGCGCGAAGCTGGTGCCGAAAATCTTGAGCATGGAACAAAAACTGTCACAGGTGGAAATTTCACAAGAAATTTTGGACTGCATCCAGGAAAATGAAGATTTTCTCGACAATGTTATTACCTCAAAGGATAGCTCAAAAGGAGCTCAAAGGATATCGGTTTGACTCCATCGAGGTGGTTCAAGCGGCGACGACAAAGGCTCTCTATAGTATTCCAGAAACTGACTTCCAGCAGGCTTTTGACGAGTGGCAGACCCGCTGAACTAAGTGTATCGATGCAGGAGGAATGTATTTTGAAGATTATTAAGTAATTGTAATGATAACTGCAATAAATTTTGATTTTTCGAACCAGTCCCGATACTTACTGTATGAACCTTGTGGCTTAATTATTAAAGCTTAACGGTAATTGATTTATGTTGTTAGATTTACTATTGTGATTACTTTGAAAGTAAATATTTTGTAAAAATTCTAGAGGAAATTTTAGTCTAATATTATAAAAATGAAATTAGTATTTAAAGACAAATGATCTAGTTTTCAAGGTTATGTAATCTTGATTGATTTAAGTTTTTGTCACAAGCATTTGTGGAGATTATGCCTATTCCAAATTACCTTGAGTTAATAATTTCCTTGTGGTATGAAAAGTTATGTTAAATGTTTGTCCAAAACAAGAACCCAATATCTTTTTGGAGGTAATATGTATTTAGGATTATAGGGCAGCATCTTTGATGTTGATGAATATATTGTGAATTTTGATATTAGCCAATTATCTATCTTCTCAGTGTTACATCATTCATTTCTCTAAGAATGCATGCCTTTTTTTATTAATGCGCTTCTATTTAGTTGTCCACGCCATTAATCTTCTCATGCATAGGTTTTTTTAACTATTTAATATAGACTGGGGACAGAGAGGCTGTTGAATTATGGTCCCAGCTCCAGCTGAAAATACCAAAGTTTTTTGAAGGAGTAGAAGTGAAACCATCATTGCTGCATGGAGATTTATGGAGAGGAAATGTTGCTGATACAAATGCAGGTCCAGGTAAGTTTTTAAAAAGTCGAATGGATTGTCAGTTTGCTTCATTATATCCTAGAAACTAAAATGATTGAAAGAAATTTTTCTGTGCCAAAGGCTACAACCGTTTCATTTTGAATGGACTCAAATTATGCTGTCTGAAATAAGTAAATGTGTTGAGTCCTAAGACATTATCTAAATGACTGGTTCTGGTCAGTTTTTTATGCATGCGTTATTTCTGTTACAGAATTTTTAATGAAGTTGTTGCATTATATTTTATATATGCTTGAAATCATTTCATATTAGGCATTACTACAGGGTAATTATACAATCAGCAAATTAAAATTTCAAAATTGGTTTTTATTTATCTGTAAAATTTCATGAGGGATATTGGAATAAATTAAAAAGGCAAGAGAATATACAGGGTATGGCGTTATCTCTCCTGGCGAATTTCAATTTTAACTACCTGTCATATGGTTCCACTGGGGGGTCAGAATTGGAGTTCTTGAAAGCTATAGGCATCTAGTAAACAGTAATAACCTCAAAGTCACCGAGATGTTACATATAAGTGCGGAGTACAATCGAAGAGCCGCTTTTATTGAAAGTGTTTGTGCTGGGCATTCACCCAGTGAAATAGTTCGATTCTTTGGGTACCCCAGATCAACTGTTTACGATATTGTGGCTAAAAATATAATGCTTCGGAGAAGTCTGGGGAAGGTCATGTGAGGACTACAGAACAATAAGTTTGATATCCCATGCAGCTAAGGTTGTTCTCAGGATCATCAACAAAAGGATGGAGAGCAAGGCAAATGATTACTAATGGGATGATTGGTTTGGGTTAAGGAAGGGGAGAGGCATGCGCGATGTCATTTCAGTAATGACATAACTAATCCAGAGGAATATAGAATACAATCAGGATGTATTTGCCTGTTTCGTAGATGATAAAAGGCATTTGATGGAGTGAATTGGGAAAAACTAATGAGTGTATCAAAGAAAATAGGAATAGATCGGAGACAGGAGGCTAATCCGCAACCTGTACATGTCTCAGACTGCACAGGTGGGAATGGGGGACAGAAAGTCCGGATGGGCAGTGTTAGGAAGAGGTGTAAGGCAGGGTTGTCCATTATCACTGCTGTTTGTTCAGTGTTTATGAGGAGGAAATGATGCATGAGTTTAAAGGTGGCTATACATCCGCAAATGATGAGCATTGCTCAGGAAGTCCAGTGGAAGTGACTTCTTTCAAAATGATTGACAAAATCCAAGATATGGTGTTGAGTGATTGGTGAATCGAGGTTACCAAAATAGTTGAGGCCACAGGCATAGCACAAGGTACAGTGTTTTCAGTCTTTCACCTAAAATTGGGTGTGAAATAAATATCAGTAAGATGTGTGCCATATTTGTTTTTGATAAGGAATAAAAGCAAATCTGTGTGGTCAATTTGGAGGCTGGTTTGGTTCTTTTGTGTCGCAATCCTGATGGGTTTCTTCATCAATACATAAATGTAGACGTAATAAGCTATATGCCAGGGACTAAGGGACAGTTGATACAGTGGGTTCCTAGAGGTGATCTGGCTCTGAAGATGGAAAAGACATTGAAATCAGCTGGAAAAGTGATTGCAATGGTTTTTTCGGATGCACATAGAATCATTACTTTCATTATTTTCAAAAAGGACAAAGGATGATTGGAGACTATTATGCATTGCGTGCATTATTGCCCAGGTGGAGAAGTGAAGAAAAAAATTCCCTCATTTGACAAAGGAAAAATTCTCTTCCATCAAGACAAAGCACATGTTCACCCCTTTGCAGCTTTGATGGAAAAAATTATGAAATTAAAGTTTGAATTATTACAACATACGCTGTATTCATCAGATTTTGCTCCCAGTGACTTGTTTATTTCCAAACATGAAAAAATGGCACGGCAGAAAACAATTCGCAAACATCATCACCAGCACAGTTTGCTATTTTGAGGACTTCTTGAAATCGTACTCATTTGGATGCCTTAAAAATTTAAGGCAAACCCTGGGGAAAGTGTATCTAGCTTAAAGGAGATTATTTTGAAAAATGAAAAAAATCTACCTAAATAATGTTCTTCTATTGTTTCCTAAGGATTTACTGAACGACTCACATATTACGTAATATTTACAAGAAACAGAAGAGGTTTGCTACTAACATGATGATTTCACCCATGATTTGATACCTTATTTTAACATGTATAGATGCCTTCTATAACATTACACCCGAAGCTTATTCAAACGTTAGTATTACCACATCTCAACTATTGTTCAGTTGTCTACGCTGATGTGAACAAGGAGCTAAGTACAAAATTACAAAGGCTCCAAAATTCTATTCTACGATTCATCTTTAATATGTGTTTTAATGAACGTGTAACTCCTTAGTATAAAATGTTGAATTGGCTAAAACTCGAACAGAGGAGAATGCTTCAAAAGGCCTCACAATTATTTAAAGTTCTGAATTCTAAAACCCCTTCATAAATACTATATATGAAAATTTTATATTCAATTCACTTACGAATAAGAGATCAGCCCACATTACAAAAACATTCCATCTTCCCAAATACCATAGGCTATATTTGAAAAGTCATTCAGTATTTCATCCTGTAAACTATGGAACTCTTTGCTTAATAAAGTAAAATCATCCAGGAACACATCCCAATTCAACAGGAACATGTTCGAATATCTGTCTACCACACTAACAAAATGACCTTATTACTGTTCTATCAAGCTAAATATTTACCAATGGTAATTATAACTATTATTATATGTATATATGCATTGTATAATATGTTTTGTTCAATTGATGTTAAATTGTGTTTTGTGACTGGTTTAATCACCTTATTCTATGCATTATGTAAACCTGTTTCACTCCATAGGTTTCAAAACTTCATGTAACATGTATTCTGCTCCAAGGGACTTTGCTCCCAGAGAAATAAAAATTGTTTATTATTATTATTCTTTTAATTTATCTTTTGGCCAGTTTATCACCCTAGAGGTGTAACAATTCCTTGTATGCCGCAAAGTCAAGTTTTATTTTTAGCCGTGCTTGTTACTTGAAAATAAAAATATGCCAAGTTTAAATAGTGATATTGTTTCATTTTTTTAGAAAATTTAAGAAATGTTTTAATAGGTTTAACGATCTATACGAAGTATTTCTAAAATATTTGAAAATTATTCATAATAATAATGCCATACTTACATTGTTTAGTAATAATAATTTTTGTTCATCCCGGGCCTTGCATTAAGAAGTACAAAATTGGTCAGCTGATATTTTACAATTTTGAATTCCTGTTATTCATCTCAAAATTCATTTACAGAATTAAAATAACTGCTAGATATTTTTGTAATGCTTCCTTAAATACAGAAAAAGTTTCAATGCTGAAGGCAGTATATTAAAAAATTTAGAACCAGCATACATATTATTGGTTTTGGCACACATTCTTTATGTACACCAAAATTAGCCTCAAAATATTCCTCTTTGTGTTGATTTCATCATTTTTATTTACAGTAATATTTGACCCAGCTTCATTTTGGGGCCACCATGAGTATGACTTGGCCATTGGAAAAATGTTTGGTGGTTTTACATCTAAATTCCACGATGCTTATCACAAAATAATTCCCAAAACTCCTGGTTTTGAATTGAGGCAAAAATTGTATGTTTTATTTCATCAACTGAATCACTGGTAAGTGAATTTGAATTTGTATCCAGATTTTCCTTGCTCCCAATCACTCCTTTACTATAGCTCAATGTCATCTTTTAGGAAAATATATTACTAACAAGTTAAGGGAAAACTCCTAAGGCAGTGAATAGTTAGCACCACTCGTCCCACAAATAAAATTAAATTTTTTGTGATGGCTTTTGGGGAAAGAAATTCCATGGGAGTGAAAAACCACAACCTCTCAAATAATTGGTGTATTTAATGCGACATCAAAAATTCATAGTGAACACCCACTTTTGGTGAAAACTTCTCCTGCAGCTAAAGTCTTTAAAATAAAAAGACATCCTTCCTCCTGGAAGAAAATTCTTGGACTTAAAAAGAGTTTTGTCTAACCAGATTTGTATTAAACTCTGTGTTATAATCTATGATCTGTTTGATGCCCAAGCTTTGACCTGAGAATTCATTAGAGGTTATTATTATGATATCAACATTCAGAGGTGAACAATGGAATGTTAACTGACAACATGGGAGAGTATTGACACTGATTAAAATTTTTGAGTCACTCATTGTCAAAGTTGCCTTAATTTTCCTGATGTGGTTACTCAGTTTTCTTAACTTGAGCTATTTCATAAAAAAGGTGGCATTATTCCCAGATCAGTGTGTTTTGGAGCATTACTCTGTCTAGATATACAGGTATGTAGTAGTTTGTGTAGTGTATGTATGTAGTCTCTTTTAGAGATCAGCAAACTAGGGATTTCTCATTAATTTTCAAACTGGTGACTTTGGTTGCATTTAAAATAATTTAGGGGCTATTCACTGAAATGGCCTAGTAATTATTTTTTGACATCCCAGTTGCTAGACTCTACTCTTATAACCACATTTTGCTTTCATTAAGTGAGCAAAGAAATGTCTTAGCTTTGATAAAAAAATAAATATTGTCTTCAGTAGCAATTATTAGGTATTTAATGCATGACACCAGCTTCTTTCATTATCCGCTATGAAAATATTGGGAAATTTGTATGTATTCCCTCTCCTATGGATTACAACCTTGACGTGGTAGAAGGGCTTCTGCGTTCCAATAACCCCTAGAGCTCTGCTGGTGGGTGCAATGATGATTGCTCTTGGTGGGGTCACCCATGCCAGATAGGTTAAATGTTAGAAGCCAGATTAAGATAGCCCAAGCAGCGACTGTTCCTCGGTGAGGTGGCTGCAAAGCTGTCTGACCGTAGTGAGGCGGTCATTGAGTGATGGTGTCATGTTAAGAACACTTTTGAGGAATGCAACGGGAAACCACCTTAATTATCATTCCCAAGAATATAATGATGGAGGACACTATAGAGAATATGAGTCCTGACAACTATGGGACTCGGCCCAATCAGCTGTGTGTCATGCCCGCCAGCTGGAGAGACAAGGCTTCCACGGTTATCATCTCACACAAACTGTGCAAAGCAAAACCGACTGGAGCAGAACAGAATATGCAGTAGAATAAGACCTAAATAATTAGAATAGGAACTTGGAAGGTTAGGACAATGTTGAGAACTGGTAAATTAGAGAATATAAAGCGAGAGATTAGAAAAGGAAATATCGAGATTTTAGGTCTATTGGAGGTAAGATGGAAGGATGGGAGGGATTACTGGAGTGATATTTATTCAGTAAAATATCGCAGAGGGGATGAGAGCTAGTGAGGGGTTGCCATGATATTGACTAAAAGGGTAGGAAGAAGTAGCAAGCGACGGACAGAATATAACTAGTAGAGGTAAAAGGTACTTAGTAGTAAAAGGTATTACTAGTAGAGGTCAAGGGAATTTGGTCATTCTTCAGGTATGCAGCCCACCAAGCAATCATAAAGAGGAAGAAATTGATAGGATTTACAATCAGTTAGAGGACAGAATCACATGTCTTGCTGCAGGGAAACATTTAATAGTAATGAGGAATTGGAATGCAACATAAGGGGAAGGAAAAGATGGGGATGAGGTGGGGGAGTACAGGTTAGTTACGAGGAATGACCATCACGGGGAGAAAGCAATTGAGTTCTGTGGGAGACAGGGGTTAGACATCACCGACACTTGGTTTCGACACCACAAAAGGCACAGGTAGACATGGAAAATGTCAGGTGACTCAGAAAGGTATCAGTTAGATTATATTCTGGTTAGGCACAGGTTTAGGAACAGTGAGATCAATTCTCACAGCTTCCCAGGAGTGGATGCCGTTATGAAGTGTAGCGTCCATTACAAAAAGATAAGGCAGGGCTGGTGGGTTAGGAAATAGAATTAGGAAGCATTAAATGGATTGACAAGTAAGGAATATCAGCTGGCTGTAGAGAAAATCATGGATGAGGGTAAAGAGCCGAGTACTATCAAAGAAAAATGGACAAGTATCAAGGAAGGGTTGTCTAAAGCCGCAAAAGGCACTATTGGAACTGTTAACGTGAAAAGGACTAGGAAACCATGGATCACGGATGAGATGATTACAAAGATGGATGAGAGGAGAAAATGGAAGAATGTACACACGGAGTTAGGCAAAATGAAGTACAAAGAGTTAAATAATAAATTCAGATGGGCAACAAATAAAGCAAAAGAAGCATGGTGGAAAAGACAGTGCGAGGATATTGAAAGTTTGCAGAGGAAGGGTGAAATTGGAGGGCTATACAATAAGGTTAAAACACTATCAGGAAGTAAGAAGGGAAGATCTTTGCTAACAGTTAGAGATAAGGTGGGTAAGATAATAATTGAAATGGAAAAGATCCAAGAGAGATGGAAGGAATACATAGAAAAACTGTACGATAAAGAACTTAGGCCAACAAGGTTAGACATAGAAAGAGAACATGTCGTAGATGAAGATAGCTTAGATCCAGGCATACTTGGTGATGAGATAGAAAGGGCATTAAGGGAGAGGAAATCAAATAAGGCTGTTGGGGTTGACAACATTTCTGTGGAACTACTAAAGGGTATAGAAAAATGTGAGAGGAAGTTTTTATGGACTGATTTGTAGCGTCTATAAGGAAGGAATTGGGCCAGAAGACTTCGTGAGATCAGTTTTAGTTCCTATTCCGAGAAAGGTAAAGGCTGCATCATGTGAGGACTCCTGCGCAATAAGTTTAATTTCCCACGCAGCTAAAGTGGTTCTCAGAATCATCAACAAAAGGACAGAGAGTAGGGTAAGTGATTACTTAGAGGATGATCAGTTTGGATTTAGGAAGGGAGAGGCACGTGCAAAGCTGTTGCAGTAATGAGACCACTGATCGAGAGAAATATAAAATGCAATCAGGACATATTCGCCTGTTTTGTTAATTTTGAAAAGACTTTTGACTGGGATTGAATTGAGAAAAACTAATGAGTATAAAGCAGAAAATAGGAACAGACTTAAGGGATAGGAGGCCAATCGGCAACCTGTACATGCCTCAGACTGCTCAGAGTGAGGACGTAGAGTCTGGATAGGTCAGGTTAGGAAGAGGAGTCAAGCAGGGTTGTCCATTAACACCAGTGCTGTTCAGCATATATGTGAAGGAAATGATTAAAGAGGCATGAGAAGAACTGGAGATAGGCATGAAAGTTAGTGGGGAATTCGTAAAATCAGTTAGGTTTGCTGATGACCAAGCTCTAGTTTGCAAGTCGGCCAAGGGATTGCAAGCAATGCTGAGTGAATTGGAAATTCAGTGCGGTAGATGTGGGATGAGAATCTATGTGAACAAAACAGAGTCGATGTGGTTTTCCAGAAAGAGAAAGGCTAAGCTTAACATTAAAGGGGGTGGAAGGTAAAAACATTGATATGGAATGAAGTTATGTATGGTGCAGAAACATGGTCACTGAAGCAGGATGATAAGTAGATATAGATTGAAGGCTTTTGAAATGTGGGTGTGGAGTAGGATGGATGAGGTGAAGTGGACAGAAAGGAAAACAAATGAGGAAGTGTGGTAACTCATGAGGTGCCAAGAAAAATAAATGAAAAACATATTATTCGGCAGTTGGATGTTGAAGACTGTGATAGAGGAGAGAATGTTAGGAAAACGAGGACACGGCAGGATTAGGATAGGGATGTTAGATGGGATGAAGGAAGGAAGTATACAGAGATGAAGATACATCTTTATTTTTAAAAAAGATGTATATTTTTTATTAAACATGGAGCTCACATTTTTGGTTATCTGTTGATGATTTTTTATTTAATATGTTTTTATTGGTCACTTTTTAGTGCAGTCCTTCTTATTTACTTTCAGTTGTTGTTATAAAAAGCTTTTGTTTCATTTTCAGGAATCACTTTGGGTCTGGATACAGGCAGAGTTCACTTTCAATTATGAGGACTTTACTGGCAACATGAACGAAATAAACTAAGATTTTGACATTATTTGTTACGCAATGCATCAAATGCATTTCACATAGTTTGATTGCATTCATCATTATTGTAAAAGGAACTGCAATATTATCTTTGCCCTGAAGTTCATGTTAGCCTGGTTTTAAAAAGAGTTTTCTGGAACCTAATTTTAGATGCTATGAATGGTGTAGAAACTTGTAAACTCTTAATTATATAAGAATATACGCTAGAATTCTAGTAATGTTGCATTCATTAATATAGTCTATATTTTGTATAAATATTCATTTAATTTGCTCACAAGTTCAGTTGGTCCATCTGTTTAAAGTACTTGTTAATCACTATAAAATGGCTGTGGCATTTACTTATAGGTCTGAGTTCAGTTTTTGGTCTGTACAATTATTTTTTTCCAAGATATTTTAGATTAGTTGTATAACGAGGCAGTCCATTCCAGATTATAAATGTCATTGACCAGCAGATGCACTTTTATATTTAGTGATGTAAATGAGAATAATACTTTCTATCAATCATTTTATTACTTTCAATTTTATTTTAAATTGGGGGTAAAGAATTTTCTTGTGTACTGTTAGGTCACCTGTTTCATTGAGGTTGAGTTTAAATATTGTTATGTTGACAAATGCTGTTAATTAAGTGTATTTGCAATGACTTCTCATTTATGCACTGTCACTTTAGTACATATTTTATTGTCAGCTACTAATTAAAGCCTCAAGTAGAGGTTATTGTTATCTATCTGATAAAATTTTCATTTACTGACTTTTACCAAGCAGCGGAGGATGCTATCAAATGTTAATTAGAATTTAAAATGGTTAATTATACTGTTAAAATGGACCACAAAGGAGATCAATTAATTTAGGGATGAAATGGCTGGAGGATTCGGCACATTGAGGGGTGCATAGTTTTTCTCACTCATTTCCCACTAATTACTTCCTAAGCTGAGTAAGCTGGAGGAGGTGTGGATTCAGATTTCTAAAGCTGGGTCTTATAAGCCTTCTTTGGAATCTGAGCAAAGTTAAATTTTCAAAACCGTAGCTCATCCAGGTTCCCCTATCATTCACATTTCCAACAAATTTACCTTCAATGCATTTGCTCATCAATGAAATATAATATAAGTGTGCAGAGATGTATGTCACAATAAATAATTGCTCTGCATAATCCATATATTTTTATCTGTCCATGGCACTCAGTCACATTTTGAACAAAATTGAGAGTAATGTTCAGAAGTACATATTGCTCAAATTTTGTTGGTCGCTAATCCTTTAGGAATCTCACTATGTAGAACAAGCCATTTCATGTTCTTGTTAAAATAACCCTGTAATATTTTGTCCAATGGTTTATTCCCCCTGCTGCAGTTACCATATGCAATAACTAGGAGTTAGTGACTTAATTGCAAAAAAAGCAGCAACTGTAGGGAGAATGTTCTGTGGAGTGTGATAGGCAAATAGATTGATAGGCAAAGACAGCTCCAGAAACCTTGGAATGCATGGTTTTATTAGGCATGGATGGATCTGTGATAAAGCTACTGAAAACATTTCAACTACAAGTAAAGTGAAAGGTATTTAATATTATTTTTAAAATGGAGGAAAGAGTCGCTTATTCCTGTTTTAACACTGAATTAATGACTACCAATGAAGAATAATTATGTATTCCTCCTGATGTATATTCAAAATATACTTTCAATACTGCGGTTGGTAATAATTGTCCTTTTGACACAGTAAAACAATACATTATACATCACTGTAGTTAAATATTTCTGTTTGAATTATTTTGAATGAATGCTTTTTTTGTGAATTTATTTCTTGTAATTTTATTTCTATCCAGGAAAGGGGAGTGGGTGTTACAAACCTGATATTTGGTGATCTTCACTAATCATGCTTATCTAACAAACTGATTTTGCTTTTTAGCCTCAATATCACAGTTGTGGAAGATCTTTTAGACTATTGCTGCAAATTCTTAGAAACAAAATGAGGGAAGAGAATTAGGATTTTTGAAGTCATTTTATTTCCTACATTTCAGGTAAATGTTCTAGTTTGCACTTTGACAGTTCTGAATGGCTTGCTTTGTAGCTTCAAATATTCGTTGTATATGGTAGCATTCTGTTGAAAACACATGGCATATTTGGTCGTGATATCCTTGCATATATCAAGCATATGTCACTTATTAATTATTTTTCTTCTGACTTTTCTATTCATAATGTTTAAACATTCTTCAGCCTTGTCTATATTCATTTTGTATCTACTACTCCTGTAATTTACTTAACAACTTTCTCGCTAGCATCATCACTCACCATTTAAGTTGATGATAAAGCGTGAAATGAGGCGTGAAAGGGCAAACTTCATATTTTATGTAGGCATAAAGTTCTTTCAGTTTGTGGAACAGCGACCAATATAAAAAATATTATCGCTGACTCAAAACTTTCTCCATTCATCTGTTAGTTGCTATTTGAAAAATTAAGTTAATTAAAAATCAATAAGAGAAAATCTGTTTGTGATTGTATTGATTCTTACATATTCTCTTTCATTCATTTGCCTGCAGCTTAATGCTCTGATGTAAAACATTGATGTAATTTGGAAAAAAACATTCTGAATAAATATGTATATTCCTTTTATGCATATTTTTTTCAAAAATGAAGCACCCATTGAAGAAAGTTACTAAAATGTGAATAAAACCTAGATTCACCACAATTAATGGAGCTCACTGTATATGAAATAAGGTAGGTGCAGCAAGGTGATCGGTTTCATTTAGTCATTCCTGGGAAGAAAGATTTTAGTGACAGGTGCTGACTTTATTTGCATTTACTTTCACTGTTTAGATACCTGTCAATTCATCATAATAATGTATGCCTTCAATTATTTAATGGTAGATGATCTAGACAAGGAAACTAAGTGCAGAAGAACATACAGAACAGTTCCCGGATGCTTGGGTAACATAAACTGACAGACACTATATTTTATAAATGAGTAATACATTATGTCCCATAATATATGTGACAATTACTAGTTATTTGAGTTTTGTGGATTTGTGCGCTCATACCTTACTACATTAGTAAGAAACTTATTTTCATTGAAAATCAAATCCTTAATTCTGAAAATTGAAAGGAATTCATTTGACCAAAAAATGCATGTCAAATTGCCAATTAGCACTTGCATTGTACTTAGTACTTTATCAAAGTGTGTATGCTTCCAAATTGGATATTATGATTTTCTGCATTATCCTGTATGAAATACTAACTCCATGGCCAAAGAAACAGAGATGGATAAATCATTGTGGAAACATTGTTATATGGCTGGTCATTGCAAAAATGGTGCGTACAAATTATTTTTCTCCACTTACCTGATATTATTTTTATTGACTTGCTGAACTACCCCTGACAACACATGCTAGAGTAAAATACTATGAAATTTCCAGACTGTGGTCTTCATGCCTGTACCAATCGTAAGTAGCAGACTCTTTTTGTTTCAAAGTGATGCAGTAGTTGGAAAACTGATTCATGATTAACTAGAAAAATTTAGGTTCGGGGACTGAGCTGGTTTGGCCCTTAACATCATCCCTTTCAATGAAATGAAAAATCTATTGAACCCAAATAAAGTCCCAGTGTCAAGAGATAGAAATAGAAAAGATAGAACCTTAAATTTTGGAATCAAGTGTAGCCAATTTTTCACTTAACATGTTATGCATTTAACTGCCTAGAGATTAAGGTGTAGTTTATTTTTTGTTATAGGAAAGGTAATAGAACTTCTTTTGGCAATACATGGAAAATTCTGAAAATGCAATTCATATACCATCTGAGAATCATGAAAGGAATGAAAAGGTATGCTATACCTTGAAAATAACATTTCAACTTCAATATTCAACTTTATAAATCTATGCTGGCTCCTTCAAGGGGTGCAGAACACTTCCAAGTTTGAAATGTAATGAAATAATTGACTTTGTAATTCCACACCCTTTATTTTAAAAACATGACCCAGGTTTCGACATTGAACGTCATCATCAGGTCATTTGGTCAACAAATTTTACTTCCTAGTTTCCTGGTAGGCCTTCATATGATGGGTGTAAAAATCATTTGCCTTGACTGGGATTAGAACGCAGATCCCTTGATGTCCAGCTGAGTGGTATAGCTAGCTAATCACTGGCATCCTCTCTAACTCTGAAAAGTTTCAAGGGAAATGATTTTTACACTAAAATTGATACATTGTAATGCATACACTTGGCGGAAGACTCCGTTAAAAGTTACTGTTGAGTTATCTCCTTTCAGCCCTTCAGCTATGAAGGGCTGAAATACCTGGCACTGGGGAAATATCTACCCTGATTTACCATTTATTGATATGTTACTTTTGATCTACAAATACTGTCAGTGTTTTTTCTTAATCCCCAGAAAATATATTTATAAAACCTTGGATATTCATGTTGGAGGCATAGATAATTTCTTTTTCTGGGTTTGCTTAGCTCTCCTTAAGCTCATCTTATTGCATATATTTATCTTGATGGAATATCAAGAACTGCAACCCATTTCCCTCTCCTGGATCTTCAAATAAACCTTGACTTGGGACTAATTTTTAAATACATCGCACACTTATACCCTTTATAAGAAGGTATGGAAATAAATTTCAATGCTGCATCTTTAACCTCACTGTGTATATTTTCATGCTTGCCCCTGGACTGGTGCCCAATGCAAGGCTTTTTGGATTTACAAAAATACCGCTCATGCTTGGTCCCAAGGATTTATGAGATTTTATTGTCTTTATGGGAGAAAACTTATTTTGAAATACATATTAAGAGTGAAAGTTGAGAATTGGCCTCCCTCTTGAAAGAATCAGAGCAAATGTGACTGTAGCATATTTTTGACCAGTTTCAGTAATAAACTTCAACCTCATGTCCCAGCTTCATTCAATAACTGGTTACTACTGATGATGCTTTTACCCTACATCATGCACATGATGAGCAGACCTGGTCAAAAACAATAAGTTCTTGCTGAGAAATCAGAAACATGGAAAAGTATAGAGGATGTATTGGACAGTTAAGGTGCATAAAGCATTGATTATTTAGTAGCATAATTTCTTTCGATATACATACATTTATGGTCTGGGGAAGTTCAGACCTTATGAATTCCCCCTGATTGTTACATGTACTCCATGATTTCATCATATTGACATAGCACCAATAAGATGTTCTGGTATTCAACTACTCAAGTTTCAGTATAAAATGCTTTATGAAGTGAATCTATAACCATAAAGTCAACATGTTAAAAAGAGTCCTCGATTGAATAAGTATCTTTGAGGGGATACAAATCTACAGCCTTTATGATATAAATTTTCTGTTAATTTGTCCAAATATTTATCAAAACAAATTAATTTGGCTGTTCACGATAATAGTTTATGTGAATATTTGAATGGTTAAACATAATGTGTGTTGAGGAGAGTAAAGAAAATACAAGTGGAACAAGATATTAATTGTCAATGAGTGGAAGCTCAATGAAGTGACTATTTAAGAAAGGCAGCCAATCTATTTTTTCAATGCATTTGTCATCTCGATAATATCTTCTCAAGGCTAAATTCCTTATCAAAAACAGTTTCTGTTTTTACAATTTAATATTAAGAAATGGAATTCATTTAATAAACAAGGTGTTTTATGGATAAATCATTAAGAATTATGAAAAATAAGTTTCCTGGAGTCCCTGCATTTGCTTGGCATATATAAGGGCCTACTAACAATCAGTATAGCATTGCAATGGTATTTCCAAAGGAAGTGTGGGGCCATTTGTCCCTCTTGTTGGAAATTAGCATTTTTGGGTTATCTCCAGTCATCATCTGCTGAGATGGTCAATTTTCAGGGACGTAAAAAATGAATTTAATTTGATTATTTCATGGTTATTATGTTAGACATTGATTTTTCAACAAAATATAAGATTTCCCCTTTAAATTTTGTCAAATTGGAACATTTGGGGAGCATTTAGCATTTATGGGTAAACACCTGGAGAAAATGGCATTTCAGCGGATGTTTGGACTTACTGAAATTCCAATGAGAACCACCTGGTTGGCCTACATATTATCCATGTAAAAATAATTTATAGTGGCTGGTGGAGTGCATCCTAAAAGTAATCAATTTACAGCCTCCAGAATGCGTTCAGACATTAAGTAACTTTTAGGGCAAAGAAAATTGCTGAGAAGGCCTCAAACAATGAAGAAAGAGAGAATAGAGGTTGCTTTCACAGTGAGAGAGCATCAAGCCAAAAACAAGCTATTCACAAATCACAGAAATAGCAGTTGATCATATCAATGAAGAATATCGGACATAATTAAAAATCCTGTGAATGAGTTAGTGGTGCTAATAATTATTTCATCTTTTTTGGATGTGTTGAGTTGACATTTCTTTTAATTGTGTTCAAGTTTTGATATTGCACCTCATAAGTCTCACATTGACTTAAGAATGTTTTGATATCCAGTTCCTTACCACTAGTATGCACTCCACTTTTCTATCTCTTTAAGTTTGTTTTTATTATCCATAATTCTGTTCGCAAGAAATAATCCTTCCTTGAAAGACCTGCTTATCTACTTCATGCAAAATACAATGCTTCTTGAAATTGCTTCCTTTTTTCCGAGAATACTGAAATTTGGAAATTCAACTTCCTCTCTTCCATTACAAATTATTTGTAAAAGTTTGCACTTTACTTGAATCTTTTAAATTACAATAACCACATTTTTGTAGGTATCACATGCACCTTTAAAAAACACACCCTACACAACGCACCCCAAGTAGGGATCAGGATACCACTGAAAAATATCTGCCCCTACCAAGATTCGAACCCTGGCCCTTTGGGAGGGAAACCAGCACATTAGCCACCTCACCATCCCGATCCCCCTTTTGCATTTGATGTTCCCAAAATTTGATTCTCTTGCCATTTTAATAAAATGTAATCTTTCTCTGAAAAAATTCTGTTAATTCATGAACTAAACACTTTTGACTAATAAAATGAAGCAGAGACAGTTATTAGAGTCATTATCTTGGCTACTTCTATGAGACACGGTGCAAACATCACCATATACCACTGAACTCAAACAAGTTCTATAGCATCAGCAACTTTTAGCTGCAAATATCAACCTCATGAGTTGAGATGAAACATTAATGGTAAGTCAGACGACAGGAAGTGAGTAACAGTAAGTTAAAGTAAGTGTGAAACAGTAATCATCATCATTGTCCATAACATTTTCAGGAACAAAAAATGCCAGAAAATTTTTAACATATTTTTTATTAAAAATAGCTCATATCACAAAAAATGAAATTCTAAATAATGTCAAAGATGTAGTCTGGACATGAACATATGATAAGACAGTAATACTGCAAATACAAATGAAATCATGGTGTTGGAGAGTATGTCTTCAACATACTTGCGAATGATATTTTCTCTTAATGAGTTTCAAATGACATGAAAAACATACCTGATTCGAGTCATTGTATTAAGGCTTTTCAGTTTGGCTTCAAATTCTTATTCATAATAGCATGTGGAACTAGACAATGATGGTAACTAGTAGGACAGAAACCTTGGACATGTCACAATGAAGTATTAAATTGGTTTAACAATCAATTTTATACGATTGTCAACTGGTATTGATCTTGGTCTGATTTTATACTCGGGACTGATTTTTGATCAATGGCTTTAAAAAATATTTAACCACAGCTTTAATGGATTCTTGATATACATGTATAATACACAATGAACCAAGGCAAACTTGTAGGTTTTGTGGGACACAATCTTCCTTGCTAATGCAGAGATTATGGGATCAATATAAATTAAGCATTAACAGTGCATTGCTGCATAATTGAACTTTTGGCATTGATTACAATAAAGCCTGGAAAAATCCTCCCATTGTGAAGTAACTGAAAGAACTTTGGATTAACAAAGTGCTTGAAAATATTAATATTATAAAAACTATTACCTGATTGTTTATAATTCCTCTACAATAAGCAGAATAAAGAAATTGATTTTACGTTTATTGCCAAGAAAAAACATTGCGTTAGTCATGCATTTTAATAATTTTTCACAACAAGGCAAGAACAAATGATGAACAGCATGGAGCTTCAAATACTTTTTATTGAAGTTTTGATCAAGTTTCTCTGCATCCACGGACTTATCCTTGCCAATCATCCTAACTTCTCAACTTGTTTTGGCTATTTAATATTGATCGATGAGGAATCGCTGATCACCCATTAAATTTATAAATGTTGGGTAGAAAATTATTTTATCGATTTTGAAAAAATATATCAAATCTGAGAGAAAGACCTGTTTCTTGTATGAAAGGAGATTCAAATTGACAATTTCTAATAGGCAAATCTGTGATCTTACAGCTAGTCCATTATTTCACTAAAATAGTTCATTAAAAACTACACAAGCAAGCAGAATGGATACAGGCCATTATTCTTTGTTCAGTTAGTATTAAATACCATTTTGTCATACTCTGTAAGGTAACGTTATTATAATCTCAATATTGGTAAAAACTTGATTTGACAATGTTTGTAGAAAAGATAACAGTGGATATTTTTATCAACTGCTTGGACATTTTAAAAACAACACAATATAAACAAACAGTAATCATCGATTGCAAACCAATACTCTATGTGCTTGGAAAATTTGAACATCAAAAAAACCAACTAACAACTAATGCAATAATATATGCAACATGATTTAGTTTCCACATAATTTTTGTATAAATGGCAAAACAAGAAGCAAAAGGCAAATTACATTTATACAGTCCTACTTTTTACCAATGTTTACTTTACAAGCAAAAATCCATGTACATTTGTAATGAACTTTTCAAAATTATCTTTGAATTTAAGTCGATTTTGCCGTTCTGTGTTTAAAACTAATCCTGTAGTCAAATCGTTGAAAGCTCTTGCCAAACGTTGTGCTATGGAAGGATCAGTTTGTGAGTTAATAAGATCTTGCACCATATGCTGATAATCATCCTGCAAAGGGTCAATTGTTCAAAATCAATAAATACAATACAATGAAATAAGGGCCAAGAATTATTCTTGGATTATGGTATATCATGAAGTGCATTCAAATTACATGAAAATCAAGCATGCATTACAAAACTCTCACAGCCAAAGAATCAAATAACCATAGCCCATATCTTATCCTAACAATTATTTCCTTTGAATTGTGAATCTCCCAGTAATTAATTCACAGCTTGCTTGCATGAGGCAGGCAGACAATGACAGAATTCAACTCATGTGAGTTACTTTATTATAAATATTCACTTCTAAATCATAAACAATGGCCAAATTCACCCAAAATGATGAATTCTGAAAACACATAGATTTTAGACAGTAACAACATCCTTTCTTATCATCACTTTTGTTCAATACATATAAGACACTAAACCATGCCTTTAGAGAATAAAGACATATGCATACAGTTCAAATGTCATTAAACACAGGGGTGGATACATTGTTTTTGTGAGTGAAAAATGGGGCATGACCATGCAGCATAACACCAAAAAAAAATTTAACTCAAATCAGTTAACATTATGTATCACACTTTTTAACTAAATTCTTTCTGCAGATTCCCTTATTATTATCCTTAGTTAAATAATCATGAAGAAAGTTACAAATTATGCTAGGAAATGTAGGAAAGAGAAAGAATGCCACTAGTGGTAGTAATTAAGAGAGGCAATCGACACCTAAGATCATTTGTGCCATTAGGGATATGTAATAATAATAAAACATTTATATTGGGCCGAGATTGAGACTAGATAGACCCTTCTTCCCACCTAACTTCTAGATCATTTGGAAGAAAAGTGCTCTCTGCATGATACCCCAAATAGTGAGTGGGATGCTACTGAAAAATCCAAACACTACTAGTTCTGGAACCTAAAACCTTAGAGGAGGAAGCTATTACAATGTTTACAGCATAAACCTGATCCCCTTAAAGCTAAACAGTAAATATTGTATCATGGTATCAAATGGAATATTAGATACACATTTAGATATCTGAAAAAATAATGAAGTTTTCATGAATTTCAATTCTTAAATTACTTAGAATCTAAAAAAAAAACATTTAATATTTAGTAACAAAAAAATACACTTCATATTAATTGCCCCATTGGAATATTTAAAAGAAAGTTATTTCCCTAAATAAAACATTTTTTTCTATCTTCATGAGGGCTGCATACCTTACACATACAATAGTATCCACACCTGATTAAACATAAAATTATTACAAAATGAAGCACAATCAGAATTAATTTAAAAACTGCATCCATGACATTGAAAATACAGTTCAGTATTGCCTACATTAAAATGAGTTAAAATTTATTTTTACCTGATAGCAGCATATGAGAACATACATGGCAGCACTTGCATTAGGTATGAGATCCGAGTTGAACTGCTGTGTTAGAATTGAGCTCATAAATAACTGAAAGCAATTATGAAAAAAATTAAAAGTTACTTGAAATAAAGAGGAGCCTCCTTAAAATATTAATTTTTGTGAAGTGAAACATCTTACTACACAAGCAATGTACAACAAAAACAACACCAATTTCCAAGATACTGCGGGAGATGCCGCAACCAGTAACTCTTAACTGAGTCATCCCCTAATACACATTTCAATGCAACAATTTCAGAGCGGAAAAATCATTCGCATTGAGAAACAACCAATTCCACTAAATCGGAGAGTGATGCAATAATTGTCCAATGAACTAATTACCAAGCAATAATTACTAACATCTACCTCTTAAATTAATATACGGTTTTGTAGAACATTTAATTAAGGTGTTTGGGGAAATGGCTTTATGGGTTTTGAAAACATTTTCTTCCCACCAACTTACAAAAGTTGACTTTCAAAATAATGAAGCCATGGATATAAAATTAACCGTGTTAAAATACAGTGCCTTAAGTTCATCCTAGAAAAGTTGGCATTGGATAGGCTTGCTGATTTGAATATTTTTGTTTACTAATTGCATTTTATGAGATACTCATGTTTCATCATTTCAAGTTCCCCAATGTACTTCATAATTACTTTTGCTACACAAAAATGATATTTAAAAAAAAATGTACACTATATACACATGCATGCATATATTGCAGCTACTGTCAAATATAATTTGGCAATGCACATACTGCAAATCTATGTCACTAAATGCAAATATGAACAAGGTGAATTTTATGCACATTTTACTTGTTACAATACTCTTTAAGAGCATATTTTTTGCACACAATTAAGGTATATTACTCATTCATATCAAAATGAATATTAATACTTTTTGAATTAATAAGCAATGATTGACTAAAAATAATGGAACGGAATGTTCATGATGGGGATTCAGAGTTACAACCCTAACTATTTCCTTCAATAAGAAATGAATAATGGTTTTCAATGGGTTCAGCTTCAAAATTAACCTCAACCTGAAGACAGTAAAAACTTTAATGAAAAAATCAATAGGTTACTAGTTAACGCTTGTAAACTCCCTACTGGCAGTAACAATAGTCCTTGGCAGCATTCCTTTATTGACAACCATTTTAGTTCTTTATATATTCATAAATCGGCACACAAATTTGTTTTGTGTGACTCTTGCCAAGGTGGAATGGCCCCATTTTATTTTGTTTTTGGTATGAATTCAGGAAATCCTACCCCTCTGCATGGATCTTCAGATCACAAAAGTAAAAATAAGGAAGTAAACCATAAGTAAAATCAAAGAGAGTTAACATTTCATCATCTGTGAAGGGAAGTGTACCAAAAATATTTTCCATAACCAGGGAAAGTATTTGCTTCATTCCGTATTACTGTTGAGATAAATAGTGTTCAAAAGTGTAGTCTTTGAAAGAGCTAAAGGATAAGTTTTACATTATTTGTTCCACTTAATTAATGCGATAAAGGGCTCTCCAAATGTATGCAATCTTACACCTAAAGAGTTTATTAATGATGGACGAAGGAAATATTTAAGTACCTACTTACAACTATCTATTAAATAAGAGGATTTGAAACTTGAAATCACTTATTCCAATTCCAATACATTCAAAATATATAAAATGACCATTCTTAGGAATGCTCTTACCTTTAGGAATGCTCTTAAATCTTCATAAATTGGGGCTCCATTAAGATGACTGGTCAAAACATGGCTTCCTAAGACCTAAGTGGAGATGAAAAATTGTAAAATAATACAAAAGTGACTGATGCTAAAAATAATGAACGAGGGAAACAAAATGGGAATTTTTTAATATTTTTGTAATATTTCAGATCCACTGTTTATTTATGCTGACTTTATTCACAACTGGCAGTGCGAACATCAAGACTAAATGAATAGTAACTGAAGGAGTTTGATATAGTAGATAAAGGCAAAAGGATGCCAGAAAAAGTTTTAACTTGTTTTTTATTAAAAATAGCTCAATCACAAAAAAATGAAATGCTCAATATATGTTAAATATGTAATCTGGACATGAACATGATTTTAAAGACAGTAATAGTTAATAATTTATGCGAGGGATGTAGCCCTTTTTTCCACCATATGATTCTTATGACTATCAACCCTGCTTTAGTTGACTACCTGTCAGATATATATGAAAATTAATTGTACAACATTTTTTTTATTCCTTTGTCACCATTCAAGCGTAAAATTTATGGAGACATTACAACTCTTGCAAATTTTATTGCTCAAATGTTTGAAAATTTGATTCAAAAGAGAGTAAAAAAATTATTACAGCATGAATTTAAGAACTTACTTGAATGAAGTCACAGCAAAGAGACACTGCTTCTGTGCCGTAAGAGCCTCCTAGTCCGAGTTGTATGGATGCCAGGAGGGGCTGGGAGAGGGAACGGGGCAGAGAGCTCATCTTGCCCGGGAATATTTCACATGCAAATGTAATTACACTGAAGTAACGGGAACATAACGATGGGAAGCAGAGCAACTCAGGAGAGACAAATGGCATCAGAGTAGAGAGACCCAGCAAAATGACATCTGCTTGCGACACTTGAGGAACACCAGCTTCTAACATTGCATCTGTCAAATATGAAAACGATCAATGTAGGACTGGTATACAGATAAAGGTCAACATGAAGGCTCACAGATTTAAAATCAATCTTGATCGACTGTATTTTCCACAAATTTATTAAACCCACCATGCATTCTAAATGAAATTACATTCTCTTTGAAATTTACGTACCCCTACATAACCACTCTAATAATCACTACAAATATTTTTGCTCCTGTTCTCCCAACACTTTCTTTCCTTTGAACTTGGGAGCAGAGAGCACACCATAAAATTTATTACATATGACACATTATTTTATAATGCTCAATTTAACGCCTTACTTTCCTTACTCTGTTACTTTCCTCTTCTTACCTTTGCATCTCCCCTGCAATTGCTCAGAGAATGCTCATGGGAACATCTGTTTCTGGTTTAAGTAAGGACATTTGTTCAGCCTAAACTAATTACCATCATAAAAGCAATAAACATTAAGTCTTACAGAATATTTAACAGGCTTTTGTGTAGGATTAAATATGCATGTCAATATTTATATGGCCCCAAATGTGACAATTTCTATGCAACATTAAATATTCAATTTTTTTTTCACAGCCAATATTCTCTGAAAATATGAGAACAAACTTATTCCTGCTGCTCCGTATGTGAAAATCTCTTAACCATAAAAGGTGATGTTTGCACCTATATCATACTGTTTCTTTAAGAAATTTATAAATATTATGCTTCAAAATTGAATTGATGAGACATCCCATGGACTTGGGTCACTAAAATCATGATAATAACTAAAGACCAACTGTTTTGTTCAACGTGGATTAGATTGTAATTTGTGCTAGAGGGTGAACAGTTCTTTCATAAGGCATGGCATGAAAAGAGAGAATGCTTGTAACTTCTAATGTCTTGATGGGTCCTTTTCAAGCAACCAAGAGTGAAAGGATACTACAGTTGGTGTTTTTAGGCTAGAATTTGATGCAGGATTTTGCCCATCTCATAAAATGTCTTATTCGATCTGAAACACTCTTGATTGGTCAGTTTAATTCTTTTGTTGATTGCATTTTCTGGTTCTATTCAGCATGTAACTGTCTTCTTTGTTAGTATTCCTTCTTATCTTGACTAGCATTAAATGTTGCAAATAAATCATGAAAATTGCACACAATAGCATACATGCACAAGTTCATGCACAAGACAGTCCTTCACACAAATTATGACATTACATTTTCCTGTTTGAATGACTATAAGATGGAATAAGGTCCCCCACACTCCATCTCCATATTTAGGATACATCTCTCCAAATGAGGTGGTCAAATGTGTCAAGGACTACACATTTCTGTTGTGAGTGCAACAGACCTACACTGCTGACACCGGAAAAAATTCAAATGCTATTCTGAGAAGCGATGAAAATGTCCATTAGCAAAAGCTTCCTTATCATGCACATTCCATAGCGCTTCAATGATTATATAAAAGATTTCAAAAAAAGGGCTGATAAAAAAAAGTAAAAACTACAACAAAATAAATGTCACTTTTTGAATACGAGTACAATTTCATAATTTAGATCAACCTGAGGACAATATACATCTACATAAAACCTGGGGTACAAAAAAAAAAAGGGAACAACACATAAAATATGAATTATTCCATTGTTGATCACATTTTTAGCATTAGAAAAAAAGTATCCTTAGGGATCAACGCGGGGAAACTTGTTGGGAAAAGTTTGCCAGCATCACATTGATGTTGGCATTCTAAAGTTTAAATCACGATAAATGACTAAATTAAAAACTGAATGGCATACCCGTTGATACAAGTTCTATGAATCCATTAAAGAGTAAATTTGTCAGGAGTTCCATAAGAAGTAGTATGTCCTGGTATGTCTCTTCCTCAGCAGATGCTTCAATTGTTCTTCTTCCAAGACTACATCCAGCATATGTCCTGATCAGTTGTAGACACCACTCATACATCCTCTGAGTATCTATCTGCAATTTACCACACCATAATAATGAATACAAGCTTTCCAGAGAATGAGCACAGATGTGCATCACTCAAAAACAATTTTTACCAAATTTTTAAGCATGGAGACATAAGATTCCGGGAAGGTAGAGAAATCACTACACTGCACCAAATATTTATGAATACAGTATGAGCAGTTATTAGCATAAATATAATTTTTTAACCAATGCTAATGCATTTTACTGTAACTATTTATGGGAGTTAATTGTATAATAAATTAACTTTTACAGCAAAATCAATTTCCATCACAATTTTTAAGCTAAAAACTGATCTCTTATATGCTAATACATTTTTTCTACCTTTAATTTACTCACACTTTAATTCTCTTAGTAATAAGAAAACCCTAGAGCAACAAAAAATTTGTTTTTGCTTATACTAAGTTTGCTGTAAATCATTATGAGAAATTTTATACAGGTACTGTCTAAGAGACAGTGGGATGTGACAAGGCAGCCAAAGGGGGAAACCCAGACATATTTCAGTTATCAGGGCCAGAGCTAATGTGTTAAAAGCCTTTTCTAAAATGCCAGATAAATAACCTATTAAACAATAACCTTATGATAAAAAAGTAAGAGCTATAGATGTGAAAAAGGTAATTACTATGACGATCAGAGGTTCTGATTTCAACAAAACCTAATATTTTTAAAAATTCAAATACTAAGAAAATTGGTCTTAAAAATGCATAGGTTCAAAATTAACTAAAAATTTTTAAAAATGATACCTATCCTAGTGGTTTACATAGTAAGATGTAGGCCATGGTAGATTCAACCACAACTTAATTTAAAATTAAGCTGCAGTAAATTTATCAAAAGGACATGAAAATAAATCAGTGAATTGGTGAAAGTGATACAGATTCTATCACAGGCAATGGCTGGGAATCAAAGGTGCATCATAATAACAATATTGGAATGAGTGTATTATTTGTGCTACAGTTGGAAAAAGTCGAGAGGAAAAGGATGATGATGGTTGAGGTTGGGAATAGTGGAATCAATGGAAGGTTAACCGTTAACCCAGGTCTGGGGGAGGCAGTCCCAAAAACAGGAATTTCATAACCCAATTCACAGATGGCACCTCTACCCCAACAGAGAGAGAGAGATATACTACCTTGATCAAAAAGTTCCCGGAATAACCACCGTGTGGCGCTCCCATCGTTCCGATTTGAGTTCTGTTTTTTTTGTTAAATTGGTACATCTGTTGTTGATATTCCCTTTAAATCTTAGTGTCATAACTTGACATTTGCAAAAGTTACGTAGCCAAGAGTACATCTATCTCTGTGTGTGTTGGCGATTTTTTACAATTGCAGAAATGGATTTAAATTTGCAACAACGAACTTGTATTAAATTTTGCGTAAAAAACGGATTTAGTGGCGCACGGACGTTGGAAATGGTGGAAAAGTGTTTCGGCAACGATTCTCTAAAAAAAACGGTCGTTTACCAGTGGCACGAGCGGTTCAGAAGTGGTCGTGAGTCAATCGAAGATGATGAACGCAGTGGCAGACCATCGACATCGAAAGTCGGTGAAAAAATTGATAAAGTAAAAGAAATGTTGGTCAATAACCGCAAATTAACCATCAGAGAAATAGCGGAGGACTTGAACATTGCCTATGGATCCGCCCAAGACATTGTGGTTAATGATTTGGGTTTCCGTCGTGTAGCAGCAAAGCTGGTGCCAAAAGACCTCAATTTCATGCAAAAAAGAGACCGTGTTGACGTCGCAAAAGACATGATTTGCGAGGCTGAATCCGATCCCACATTCATCAAAAGGATCATTACTGGAGACGAGACGTGGGTTTATGAGTACGACACGCAATCCAGACATCAGGCAAGTGAATGGCGTTCACCAAATGAGCCGAGACCAAAAAAACCACGTCGTTTTCAGTCAAAAAAGAAGGCAATGCTGACGGTTTTCATGGATTACAACGGTGTAGTGCATCATGAATTTTTGCCAGAAGGCCAGACAGTAAACAAAGAGTATTATTTGGGCGTTATGAGACGTTTGCGTGAAGCAATTCGCCGAAAGAGACCAGAAATGTGGGCAGAAAACTCGTGGATTTTGCACCAATGATAACGCACCGTCGCACAGTGCTATCATTATTCGTAATTTTTTGACGAAAAATGCAACAAATACCATCCAACAGCCACCGAATTCACCTGATTTGGCTCCCTGTGACTTCTTTCTGTTCAATCGAGTTAAAAAACCATTACGGGGAACGCGTTTTAGCAGCCGAGAGGAAGTAATGGAAAAATCGCAGGAAGCACTGATGGACATACCGAAAACCGAATATAAAAAATGTTTCGAGGATTGGATCAAGCGCTGGCATAAGTGTGTTGCAGTCGATGGGGATTACTTTGAAGGGGACAATATAGATTTAGATGAATAAACTTGTATTTTTAATTTTCTGAATAAATTCCGGGAAATTTTTGATCAAGGTAGTATAATTTGCAAGCTACATATGCGGGAACTGGCAGAGAAGTTTCCATTTCACTGGTTGTACTAAAGGGTTAAAATATGCTAAGTTGCCACGGGGCTGCAGGTTTTCGAATACAATGATGCCATTGCTGCTAAAATCCATGGTGAAGCCAATGAAAAGGATTTACAAGTTCATTAACATGCCAAAGACAAGAGGAAATAAAATGCATAGAACAACATTGATAGAAAAAAATAAACAGACTATACATTGTATCACATTATTTCTCCCCTTCATTTGCCCAGATAATCCACAGTTTGCTGAACAAATTCCTGAAATGCACAAGAAATGTGATGCTTACTTAAGATGACCTTGCCCAAAAAGCTAATGGCTATTGACAAACATTTTATTTTATAAAGAGAGGGTGAATGTAAGGTAGGCTGGAGTTGAAGAGTCAGTGACAGACCTGGCATTATTATATATATTCAATTGATTTCAAATACCTGTGAGAGATGGTAGAGCATATGCTTCAAGGCTTCACAGTAGCACTCCAAAATCACTTGAACTAATTGGGAGTAGTTGTGAGTGAGAGCAAGCAGAGCTGGAAGTTCACCCAAAATTGGAGCCAGAAATTGAAACAGGGAGTTTGCTGTAGACGCTTGACTTCCCTGAGCTACTCCTGCGAAAAATTTAAAGGTTTGAAAGAGTTTAACCATTGGAATTTCAGCTACATGCATACAAAATGATTACCAAACATAAAATGAATCAACCATGCATATATATTTTGCACAATTTGAGTTTTTACTATACATTTTCGATGAAATGGAGTAAGAAAATATTATTATTATTCGCAGTCTACCATTCAGGTAGGTTTTGGATAGACAAAGACTGTTCATCCTTAAATTTCTTAGTTTTATCAAAAAGATAAAATCTACCCACGAAGTACATTAAACTGCTCTTGTATTCCACACTTTCAACCCTCCTTTTTGTGTTTGTTCTCTGTTTCTGTAAGTTTTCTTTCCAACATGGCTATCCTTTTCCCTTTCCTAGCCTTGCCTTCCTAACATTCTCCCTTCTATGAAATCTTCAACATTCCTTTCCCAACAAAATACTCTGCATTCACTTTTCCTGCCTTCTTTGAATTTCTCCCAAAAATCTTCTCCCCTCCCTCACTATGTTTAGTACTTTGTTCGTTTCCCTTTTTGTCATTTTATCTTTTCCTTTCTGCTCCACACACACATCTCAAAAGTCTCACCTTTATGTAGACCTATCATCTTGCTTTAACAGCTGCTTCCATAACGTACAAAATCATGCTCCATATAATAATGCCCTCACTCAATGTTCCTGCTAATAACTCCTTACTCTATGTGCAATTCTCCAAAATCAATTCCCTTTCTACTGCCTGACTACTATGACCATCTCCATTCAAAACTCATCCAAGATACATAAACGGTTCTATCAGCTCTAGTTTTTGCCTAAGTATTCTAATGCTTAACTTAACCTCCATCCTTCTCAGAAGCAACATCACTTGTTTTGTTTAAATTGCTTTTCATCCCATACATAGTCCAATGATTTTCTTATGCACTCAGCAATGACTGTAATCCAAGAAAGAAAGTATGTCAAGTTAAAAAACGGATTATTGTAATATGTAAATGGTTAAAGGTCTTCAGTGGCATATTAGGTAGAGCTTGTAGGAGTAGCAGTACTTAATCGTTGAATCAATCACAATCTACCAAATAGCTTATAATCATTTCTTTACAAATAAAGTATTTCATGTGAAAAAATCTAATGTATTTAAACAAAAAACAATTCTTAAAAAATACAAGAGAAGCCATTAATATTAAGTCATTTTAAACTGTAAAAAGCTTTGTTTTAGTCCTTCAATTTTCCTCTTAATAGGCTGAACAGGGCTTAAAAAAACTTAGCAGTCATACTTTAACCATCTTTGGTCAGAACGTTATGTTATGCCTTGAATTCATATCATATCACAACGCACAATTCATGATAAGGCCACACACTAAATGTTTTACAGTGACAATTGTAATTACTATTATTAAAGTTACCCGCGATCACTCTTTATTCCACCAACCCGTTCCCAGATTGTCCCTCACCAAACATTCCCTTTTCTTTCGTCTCCCCGCTTTACTGAATTCCCTTCCCGAAAGCATTGACCCCCTCTCACTCCCAGCCAACACATTTATAAACCTTTCTCTGACACATCTCTCTCGAAAGAACTAGCACAATCTCTCCTTTCACTACCACATCCCGGTTTTGTTCCTTTCTTTCACTGTTTTTGTTATTTCTATGAAAATTTATCTCTAATAACTGCTAATTTTAGTCTTGTTGATGTTTGTATGTTTGTGTCCTTATATGTTGCTGTTATACGTGTCACTATAAATTGGCAATCCTGCTGTATGTGCACAATTTTTACTAAATAAATAAATAAATGACAAAAGGTGATATTTTTGACTAAGGGATCATTTCCCTTAATTAGCATACACTCATCTTTGTGCACATTATTTAAATCAATGTGCACACAATTTAGTAAATCACATTCGGCAAAAGAAGAGGAACGGAGTCCCTCACTTGACTAAATGGTGCTATTCACCACAGAGGGAGAGGAGTAGTATGGAGTTGATCTTCATATACCAATTAACTAATGAGCCTGGGTCCATGTTTTCTTCACAAAAACTAACTCTCATTAAAAGGTATTAATTATTTAATCAATTGGCAAATACATATTGCTCCTGTTGTGCAATACTGAGAAAGTACAGGGAAATACATTGCTAAGGACTCTGCGGGATTATAAGGCATCAGCTTCCATTTCTGGCATTCAGCTGCTGAAGTCCACAAGTAGGTCAAACAAATCTCACACCAAAAGCTGAATCTTATACATATCAGGAATTTTCATGAAGAAACCATCCCACTTCTATTTATTTATACATTGAAATTTAAGTTCACTTTATGCTTACGAAGATTTTCTTTCTTTCTTTCATTTCCTGGGGATCGAGATGGTCTGGTGGCTAACGTACAGGCTCCTCACCAAGAGGGACGGGGTTCAAATCCTGGAGAAAAATATTTTTCAGTGCTTTGTGGAGAGCACTATCAGTGAATTCGACCTCCCATCGTATGGGACGTTAAACTACGGACCCCTTGGCACCTTTCGACAAGGGTAGGCTAATGCCGACGCCGGGTTTCTCTCCACCCTTCCTTTCCCCATCCATCCCTAATGGCACAAATGACCTTAGCTGACGGTCGCCTCCCATAAAAACTAATACCACTAAATTTTTTCTGAAACTGCCAATAAATGGACAATAAAGAAGACATTTTTGCATGCACTATAAAGGATGAAAATTTATAAAATTCTTACCAATGAAGGATTCGAGGAGATTAATAAATTCTGCCCTTATTTTTTCCTGGTGAAAAATTCTAGAAAAATTTTCCTGACATATAAGCCTCTTAAATTTCTCCTGGAGAGGTCTAAGCAACTGCAAGAATGAGAAGACATTCACCAAAGTTTTATACTTTGACTTAAGTAATTTTGGCATATGAAAAAACTATGATAACATGTGAACAGAAAGAAGATAATCATTCCAACCTGTCCCCAATAATCGGAGCGTGCTTGTTCACTCTCTGCAGCAGCACCAGCAAGGACCAGTGCACGATAGATTCCTCTTTTGGCCGACTGCGGGATTGCCCACTCTGATTCATCCAAGCGAGCCATTTTTGCTAAAATATTCCATAGCCCTTCGCACTTAAGAACATAAGTGCCTCTAAAATGAACATGGGAAACATAAGGATGTATGTAAGACTTCAATGGAAGGAAAACTTAGCAGTTGCTATTCTATTTAGACCATTGCACCAAAAAAATGGCTCATTTTTTGTGGACAAAAATATTGGAACAACAAACTTTTCTTTAGAAATAGCTTGAAATTCTTGATTAATTGACTCTCAATTTTTCTGAATTAATGCAAATGGGTATACGTAAACTGCCAGTGATATTATCTCCCCAGATGCAGCTGAAAAACCATGCAACTAGAAATGAAATAACTGGAGCTCCAAAAATCATTTTGTAATGTGATCACATTAAGTGAATGATAGTAATTACAAAGTGGTAACATTAGAGAATGCTATTAAAAGCCCTTTCAAGATCTATAAACGATTATGAGAATTATGCAGAAATACCATTAGTTTCGTTGAAATTTATGGAATATACATAAAGTGATGATAGAGCACATAAATAATAAACGTAAGCAGGGCAGAAATTAGACAAGA
Organism: Hetaerina americana; assembly: GCF_022747635.1. NCBI lineage: Eukaryota > Metazoa > Arthropoda > Insecta > Odonata > Calopterygidae > Hetaerina > Hetaerina americana. Next base: position 89,778,739 of record NW_027286069.1, read on the forward strand.
AAAGAGGGAATTAACTTTCTCTAATAGGAAACTGGCATTTCCAATTGGTGATTGGTATTTCAGTCCAATTTTAAAATCTATGAAGCACAAGGAACATCATCGGACATAAAGAACTTGCACACTAAATGCAATTAGCCATGTAATTATAATCTCACAACAATGATAATGTAAAGGGGAAGAAACTTTTGCAAAAAATGTATTTTCACATATTGCATTACTAACACGAAATTACTATTAGAAACTCTTTTCCTCTACTAGGAATAGTGAGTTATCCCAAAAACACACTTGAATTTATCTTACTTAAACGTACTCTTCACACATCACAGACCACTTCTTTAGATAATATGAAACACTGATACAGGAATTAATACAAAAAAAACATACTTGTCTTTGGTTTCAACCAGTGCAGACAACAGGAGTGTAGTATCCTTAATGATCCCTGGCTCAGATCCACAGAATTGAAGATTAGACTGAACTTTTGATAATATGAAGGAGACAGTCCATGAGGCTGCTTCTGTGTCTCTTCCAAATGCATTCACAAGGGTCATACTTATCTAAAACAAAAACCATCAAATCAATACATAAATGCCACTGCATCATTAAAATTTGATGATCTGAAAATTACCAAATGCACCACCTGAAAAACAAACCCTAAAAAGGACTTTTTGGGTTTTCTGTCTTGCAATATTGTATATAAGCTAAATAAATCATTATAAATTGTTAATAAAATATCCAATTTAATAATTAATCACGAAACAATGACTTTCCACAACATTAATAAAAATAAACTTCCAGAGCATAAAAAATGGTTAGGTTGTCATTAATTCTTATCAATGATACAATTACTGACCTCTGAATAGAATGTCTCATTGGGAAGAAGGTATGAAAGAGCCCATCTTCTAAAAAACCAAAGAAGTGTACAGCTAACTTCCGGGCTTAGTAAGTGCCCTAAGTTCCCTTCATAAGCTTGCCGCTCCACTTCACTAACCCTAAACATGGCTGCAACTAACCTGTAAAAAAAGAGAACTTCATCATTGCATTTCGGACACAAATGGGTCATTTTTTAAAGTAAATAGAAGAAGAAATAAAGTTAAATACACTTTTAAAGGTTGGTTCTTTACAGAGGTTGGATCCAGAATTTTTTTTTAGCAACCAGTCTCCTTAGTTCTCTCCTCCACTCATACTGAAAAAATAGAAAGTACTATTTTCATTGAATGAATTTATTTAAATGCTATGTTTGTAATGTTAAGAACTAAATGAAATGGACACAAATGCATCCAGTATTATTAGCAGTACTCTATCAGTCAAGGAAGGTTTCCGATGAACAAATGAACATTGTTTTATTTCTTTTTCCACGCCTAAGAACAATTGCACTAACATTGAAATAAGCCATTTTTCATCTCCACATACTAGCTACCTTATTGCCATACAAAACGCCCTATCTTTCCCTTCCTTGCCTACTCAAAATTCTTCCCTATAGCAGGGTCTTCTACTACCTCTTGATATCTCCTGAATCCACTTTTACTTTTCTTCTTTCAAAGTCTTCCAATTACATTATTGATTACCTCACCATTCCAAGCACTTTTCTTCCATTTTTTGTTCCACCCATTTTCATTTTCTTAATTCTTCTCTATTACCATGGCTTATAAGCTTCCTATCTACAATTATCATATTTCCTCAATTATTGGTTACAGTTTCCATACTTAAGGGCCCCACTAGTGACTCTTTCTCTCCTGAATATACTTCTTCACTGAATCATTTTTACTAGGTCAAAGGTATGCTCTCCTTTCATTTGCTTACCTAGTTCTTAGCCTTTAGAATCCACATTAATTTAACCATCTCATAATTTATTCTAAATACGCATATCTCACATTGATTCTATAATGTTGACAGCAATTATTGCAATTCCTTTTGCAGACTGGCTAACCAGAAACTTGCATAATTCACAAATTTGGCTTTACCAGTTACCCACCTATTTTCATTCCAACCTTCAGTACTTCTTAAGCTTCTCTTTCCATAAACTGATTTTATATTAGCATACACAGGTGATTATGGACAACTCTGTCCCTTATCCTATACCCTTACCAGTATATTTCCAAGTCTTATAGAGGTTTTGAAAAAGTTGCTATTCACTCCAGTCTCCATGACTGTTTCCTGTAATTTGCTCATCAATTTTGCCATCTGAACTCTGTCGAATACCTTCTTGAAAATCACTAAGCAAACAAAAACACATGTTATATTCTATGTTGGCATATCTTGCTTCATAAGGCATAGGTTACTCAGAAACATTGTTTAACCGTCAATAAGCAATTGGTTCATTAAATGAGGAAAACAATGTATTTTTTCACTTTTCTTTACTTTGGTATTACTAGTTTCAACACTTAGCCATCATCATCAGGTACCTGATGATGATGCCTAATCGTTGACACTAGTTGTATGTAAATAAATAACAGTGGAAATATACATTTCATTCATAAATATTCATTTAATGAACATGAACTTCCACAAAGTTGAGCCAGAAACCATAGAAAACAATAGGTTCTTTATTATTACAATGAAATAACTGGTGTATGCCTTAAAATTACACACAGATTTTGATACTAAAATGTTATGGTCTTAAGGTGCATAGCTAACTGCATTCTTACACATAATAAATTCATTCACTCTAATTCTAACTAAAGAACACATTTTATATCCATTGCCAGACAGAGTGTACGTCATCACACATGAGGTGACAGAGTTGTACAAATGGAACATGAAATATGGCATGACATGACAGCATGTAGACATGAAGCAGTTGAGACTATGGCATGAACTGCAAACATAAAGCTTCCAATACATTGATTATGCAATTGTTTAATCACTATCTCTTAGTAAGTCAATTTAATAATGAAAACTTACAAACCTGCCATTCACAGATAAGAAAGGATTGCCACAATGCTTACAATATTGTTGTAAGGAATGACTTAAAAAGCTTAGAACTCCTGTCCTCCACCTATAATACTCTGTCTCTGATGTTAAATTATGAGAGGTGAATTAAAGTGAAAATTTTCCTTACAATTTCAACCATATTCAAAGTAGACACAAATCACCAGAGTTCTACAGAAACAGAAACATTTATCCACAGAACTGCAATTTTTAAATTTGTGAAGCAATATAATGCCCTACTCATGCATTTGCATTAAATGATGATTTCACCATTGTTTCATGCACATTACACCTAGTAGTCAGGTCACTGATATGCTGGGTTTCTTAAAAGCACCTTTTAATACTTATAAAAGTTTGATAAATTTTCCCATTTTATCAGTTTAATGTATGATTTTCCAGACAAATTACAAAGAGGTGTGCGTACAGCATAATTACAAACAGCTTAAGCTTAGTTTTCATCAAGTTTAAGGAGTTGGCTTTAGGTAATTTTTCCATGAAGTGACACAACACAATGTAAATTGAATATTGGAGCTGAATTTGGCTGTCATTATGACTAACAGACAATAAGCAAGGGCTATCAGGATTCCTTTCTACCAGCTATCTTATTATCAGTATTTTATAACATGAGCCTTTGTACATTATATCTCCTCTCATAGGTAGTCATCTTGTCTTATTTCCATCTTTTTGTTGGTAATCCTCAACTGTTCCATTTGCCTGGGCTAAATTTAACTGCTTCTTCAACAATAAATGTCTATTAAACCTATCTATACTTCAGTATTAAATTACTTTTGTCTCCTCCTATAGTCCTCCTCCAACAATGGTGCATTTCACTCGATCGGGAGAGAAAGCATTACCGAGTCAACAAAGCCATCAGGCAACACTCTTGTAAACAAAAATCATTCAAACAAATTCAAGGGCCACACTGATGACTTTAGAAAATGTGACATAATTCAAAACAAAATAGCTTGGCCGAACTGGATCCCACCAGCAACTCTTGTTCATGAGAAGACCTTAACAAAACTTGCAGAAGGTTCATAAATATTGGCACACTTAAAGCTTAAAAACCATTTTATCATAGAGTTCCTCAACTTAACAAGTGTAGCTGTTAAAGAAATGGGGTGCAACAGTACCAAAATTCTTCAAGGTTGACTCTAATAAAAATTTACAGAACATATTTTTACTCAATTTTTTGACAAATAATCCTAAAACAATCGCTTCCCGACAGGTAGCAAATGGAAACTACATAATTTTCTCCTTAGTTATATTCCAAGTAAATGAAATACCTTATTATAATTTAACTCTTAATAACACTTTCCAGCGATTAGGCTTGAGCGATACTTGATTGTCAATTGCTTAGGGTTCACTTTCAACTTCATTCATTCAGGTGGTGCATTATAAAGGCCATACAGCTCTACATGAATGAAATTAGACTTTTTTGGATAGGTAATAGGTATGTATGATATAAAGAGTAGAGGAATGGTGCTATTTCACAGCCATTATTCAATATTAGGACTATATTCTAGGTATCAGAAGACGAGAGGAAAGTGACCATAAAGGAATACAATTCAGTTCAAAGATGACATCCAGATTGATAAAAAAAAGTTACATGATGAAAGTAAGAGCCATCAAGTTACTACAGGCTGACAGTGGAATTTCTTATTGTATTTGAAATGTTTAAAAATACGTTCTGCTTGCACTTTCCTCGCATACCATGACTTGCCCCTTTTACAAGGTTGGGGACAGAATAAGTTTGGTCAATCTCTTTCCCCAAGAAGTCCAATAATGCAGGTTCGAAAATTATCCATTAACATTTGACTTCTTCCGAGGAGGTAACTACTGCATGGAGCAGTGTGCCCAATACTTTTATAAAAAATATTACTAGTTTTTTGACTTCTACACTCATTAAGGAGTACATACATAGTTGAATTAACCATTCATTATAATGCACATCAAGAAAACACATTTTGGGGTTATCCAAAGCTAGAAATCATTTCTGTTTCAAGCCAATCCATGTAATGTAGCTTAAAAAAGAAGAGGAGAATTAAAAAAAAACTTAATCAAAAGGAATTCTTAGGTAAATAAGTGCTTACAAAAAAAGAGTAAAAAAATCATTGAAAATACCAGTAATGAAGTTGAGAAAGCAAAAAACTTGAAAAAACACTCCATACCTTACTACATGATCACTGTTTTCTAATTCTAAGGTCTCTTGAGGGGGTGGGGGGAGAGATGGCGAAGATGCCAGGAGGCGTAGTGAAGCTTGAACAATCGGTGGCATCCCACTGCCACCACCTGGCCAACCACCACCACCATCTAAGGAGTACTGCGAAACTTGCTCCATACTGTGGTGCATTATTTCTGTCGGTATGAGTGGTGTTTCCCCTTCGCTCACCATACAGCAGGTGTGCCCTGAAGGAACAAAACACTTAAATTAGCCCAAAATTCCAGAATAGTAGTGGCCTTCCAACTCCTTAATTTCTATTAAAACGAACTGACCCAATCGAATACTTGCCTAAGTCTCAGTAAGAATAAATGGCAGTATAATAGTGAATCATCATAAACCATTTCACCACCGATATAAAATGGCAATATTATCATACAACCTTACAATTTGAATAAAAACTGTGGAAGAATGCCCCCAAAGGAGAATTTTTCAGCAGTGTTTTAAATTGAAGTGAATCAAGACCTCCTGGAAAACCACAGATGGCATGTATAAAGGAAGTGAACCTCTCTGCAATGATTGCATGAATAAATGTAAAATTTAGTATCAGGTGACATCTAATCAAACCTATCAACTGTGTATCACCATAATATAGATAATTAATGCGATAATTTTTTTTAAAAGTAAATCAATGACATTGAAGCCCGGTTCCAGTAGCACTTGATTTATCTCCAATCACTCAATCAACTCTCACGTCTTATTCCTGATTAAAATCTAAGCACTTTTCATTAATTTTTGAGAGAGATACATTTAATGAGGATGAGAAATGATTAGAATTATTAAAATTATAAGAAAAGAATTAAATATCCACATACTTCATATGCATTTTAGTCACTGTCCAACATCCATAACTTGGTTACTCAATAATTTTAAATAAAAAAAAAAATTAGCATTCACAGAATTCTCTCTTTTCCAGGGCTTCATTCAGAGGGAATTTTAATAATATGGTAATCATTTAATTAAGCAGAGCATTTAGGGGAGGGGTAGGGTTCTATTTCATTAAGTTTTATCAGGGTGTCAGGAATCTTATGTAGTTAATTACATTGTATTATTTTAGCCATTCTTATTAAGAAGAATTAAAAATTTCCTGGATCATCAAAGATGACATACATAATAAAAATGCAGAGTAATGAAACTATGGGATCAGCATTGTTTCACCCATTGCATGCCAGGAGAAAATACTTAAATTTATGAGAGAAATGCCAGGCTATTTTTCTGAGCAATGCAGAGTTATTAAAAAAATTGTCTACAACAAATGTGCTGAAAATTTCATGAAATAAAGTAAATACACTCTTCCTTTGTAGCAGTGCTCTTTGATGCAATTTAGCAAAGAAATTATTGAATCCAAACTATATTGTTGTAATAATTAATTTAGGAAAAATAAATTCATCCCTTCAATATGGCTTTTAAAGTATGGTCCACATTTTATGATCTAGACCATAAAGATTGGAGATGCCCAGACCAGGTGAAATCCAGATTATCAGGAATTTCAATGCAAGTAACACTGTGGAACATTTTCCCCTTGAATTTTGTAAACCATTGATAGCCACTGACTTGTAACAACTTTGTATGATGCATTAGAGCCCAAAGATCCCATTGAGTATGAAATAAAATTATTTAAGTAAAATATATCACCGATTTCCTTCAACAATTATGTTGTAGTAAATCATTTGAGTCTTTGAAAAAAACAACAGCAATGAGTTCTTGCTGTGCAATGAGATTTTTTCAAAGAGCAAGGGAAAAAGAGAAAAAGCAATGAGATTTTCTCATTGCTTTTTTAAGCATATTTCCAGGCCCATAAAATGCACTTTGATTTTTTAGATTAGAATTTACAAAAGAAATCTTGAACCAGACAGAAAAGAATTCAAGCATTTTAATGTTAACACATAATATGGAAAAAAATTAAATTTTTACATTAAAAAATTGGCAACTATATCAACATTATTTTATTGTAGAATCCCACAAGTGTCATCACTGCAACAAAATCTTTCCCATGGTTTTTTTCACTAGGGTTGTCACTTTCCTCAAACACTATGTAATCTTCACTTTAATCTAGCACATCACTAATTTCACATTTTAAAAAGATTTTATGATCTTCCACGATTTTTTCAACCGAAAAAAAAACACTAGAAATCGACGGCCATTTCATTCTTCCTCTCGGTGATGTCATGAGTTCGTGGTTTATAAATTCTTTCATATTCAAATGGCAGTATTAGTGCTATTATAAATTTGGTGCAAATGCACACACCATTTCCTTCATAAATCTCTTGCACTATGATGCTGTCCCAGAAAAGTCAGCAATGCGCATACCTATCTCTAATTTTACTAATTCAATTAAAATAATTATTTTTGAAACTGTAATCTCATATTTCATGAGATTTATTATCCATTCATGTTCCTCAAGCTTTGGTCATTTGATGGCACACGAAAGTAAAGCATTTTACTCATATAAATACACCTGCTTCCTCTATTCTCTTCTTGCTATATGCTTTCCATATCATCTTCTCAGTCGGAGGTGGACCAAAGTACCTTTCAGCTGCCATGTTTCTGGGTTCTGAAGAGGAAGCTATGACTTCAAGTTTAAAGAAATACTGTGTGACAACCTTCTCTTTTAAGATTCCATAAGGTTTTCGCACTGAAGGTAACCATTTTCTATGTCTTTATGACACTTGTACTTCACTGACATGAGGTCGACATACACACATGAACACATGTGGCTTAGTGTCTGTCGACTCCTAGTTTATCGGAAGGTTTATAATGAATGCATTGAAAAGATTTAATACCGGAGGGGTGACATTCCCATTAGCCCAACATTTAGGAGTTTAGCAGCAACACAACATGAGAGATTTAACTAACACCTGCTGCACTCTACACATTTACAATTTATTTGGGAATTGTTTAGCTAAACATTTCAGCTAAATCGACTATCGGGAAGCATTCTTGAAAGTGTTCCAATCAGCCAGGATGAATTGCTTTTAATGTATAGTACATATAATTAATCATGCAACACTGGGTTGAATTATTCACAACAAAAATAACTTAAAAAATTCTTATTCCACGCACAACCAAAATATTTGGCTGAAAATGAAAGTCAATCAACAAAATATCTAATTAAAAACATTGAAAAAGTTATCGGCCTGAAAGTCAGTTTGATAGGAGATAATTGAGTTCAACTTGTACTAAGCCCAATGGCATGTGTAATTAGCACATCAGGGTAGGGGGGCCAATTCCTTTCCCAGTACCGTCAAGGGTTACCAGGAAGATCTTGAACCTGAAAAATCATACAGCTCAGGTTAAGCTGTGGGCATTCAAAGCCATGCCAAGGAATCACACCCAGGGTCAGTTGTCCAATGCTTTAAACCTGGACCACCTTGTCACCTAAAAATATTGTCAAATTAGAACCAAGATCAAAATAAGCATAGATACCTGCAATGAGTACCAGCCAATGAATATCTTCGAAAAGACAGTCCAATGCACTAGTATCTGCAATGGTGATAACAGTTCCTCCATGAGATCCACTGTTGGGACCACCACCAAGCTGCATCATTTTCTGCAGGTGAGTTTGCAGTCTTCTAGTCCTTTCTTCCAGAAGTCTTGATAGGAGAGGAAGGCTGTGACTTAAAACCTTAGAAATCAAGACTTTTCATTACATTTAAGGTAAAAAAGATCTATAACATATGTACAGACGGAAAGATAAGCACTTCAATCAACAAATCCTACATGACCAATTTTCATTATTAATATTAACTAAACAATTTGATTTAGGTAAAGCTGGAAAGTACCAGTGAAGTAGATACACTGTTTCTATTCAGTTTAGTTCTCTGTAGATTATACATTAGTTTCATTTGCAGTAGTCATGAACTTGGAGGCATGTATTTTAAATAAGTTCTAAATATATGTGTTGGTATTTATGACCGAATTTATAATTTTAACTGGAGTGGATTGTACCTCATGGATCTCCAGTTAAAATGGATCAGGAATGTCAAATAAAAAGCGGGGTAAATCTTGGGTAAGGAGTGGAAGATAAACCCTCTCTTTCATTCCTCTTGAAAATTTTACTTTTGTCATTTAATCAATACTTTTCTTTCATTTCTTGATCATGCAAAGCCAAAGTTCAGTCAAACAGTTCAAATAGCAGAACTCCACATGATTATTTTCATGTCTAATAAGATGCACACTCAATGATAATTCAAGTCTATGCAACTTCTCATTCCTTTAAGATTATGATGACAATGACTTAACCAATTATCGAAACACTTCCACTGCCACAAGGAAAATGATTACATCTTCCAATCCTATTCAGTTTTTCACAAAATAACAGAAAATTTTCATGCAGCAAACAATGGGGTCTTCACTCCAATGCAAAATCTTAATTTTATTCATGAATTCAACATGTAAGACTAAAAAAAATGAAAATGGAAACTTGAAAAAGTCACGGGCCACTTAAGTGCAACCATTATTTGTGCATCATATAGTTAGCCTAATCTCTACCGTTAGAGATTAGGCTAACTATATGATTTCCCCGGCAGATGATTAGTAGTGACTTTAGTTTTTGGAGGCTTTATAAAAGTGATCATAACTTCCAAACCATGGTGGCCTCCACAATTAAAGGAAGAAAGGAAGAAAAAGGTGGCCTCCACAATTAAAGGAAGAAAATGTCAAGGATTTCCAAAACATGTTATTTTTACAGGATTTTTCCCACTATTTATAAGACAGATTTGCCATCTATGCAAAATAATGAGAATCTACAATAATCATTTTCCAAATAAAAAGAAGTTTAATACTCTCTTAAATTTTGGGAATTCAAAATAAATTTTTGATAATCATTTACGAGATGCAAAAAATTAAAGTGATGCAACAAAGCTACATTCATCACTGTTCGAAGAGATCATTTCATTTTGAGTTCTGAATCATTCTAAAAACTGACAAATGAAAATAAAAGAAAATAATTTCAAACTTTAAAGGCAAACACATGAAAAATTATGCATTTAAAATATCAAGTCAAAATACAGATTTAAATACATTCCAATAGCCAACGTAATAAGAATAGTTCAGTTTAACAATTTTGACTGTTTAAGGAATTTTGAGGATTCTGCTTGATTTACACATACACTAATATATATATACAGAACACTATATCAAGAGCAGCCTTCATTTATCATTTCCTGTCATTTCTTAGGAGAAAATCTAAAATTTCAGTATGATGCCTGCATGCTTCTGAGTTTCATCATTGATTTCCTGAGTCCCTAGGTAATTTTTAGAAAGGAAGTTTCAAACTTTTTCACATTCATATCTTCTGTAGCATCCTTTTCTTACTTCATTTGGTCCTTTCAACTTAAATTTTCATTTTTTAGGTACACATCTTTCAGGCTTCTTGATTTACTGAACTATTCATTAACATCATTACTCGATCACATTTGATCATAACTTTGGAAAAAAATCCACAAACTACATGCCTGCCAGTCAACATATGCATGTGTTTTTCCACTATCATGCCCTAGTTGATTGAGAAACCAAACTTAAGGGCAAAGGTCCATACTCATCATTTTATTGCTTAGACTAAAACTTTCATAAAAAAACTTTAGGGGTAGGTCTTCAAGTTGTTTAGAGGTATTTTTCAAGGGCATTTGTCCTACTCAAAATCGGTCAAAACATAGGGGTTTTCTTGTCGTAGTGTTTCATAACAGTGCCAGTACCTTCTCTCAAGTTAAGAAACAAAATACTTTATGACTTGATCTCATACATATATTCTCTGACAACAACTTATTCTGGTATAATACTTCTAAAGGCTTATTTTATCATCCAAAAGTGTTTCCCTAAAGACAGTCAAAAGGCATTGGATCAGGATGGAAGGGTAAAAAAAGCTTCACACTTTGCAAGTAGTGACTTTATGAATCCAGGCACAATTCTTGAAGCAATAAAATGCAGTCATTCATTAAGTTTTTACCAATTAGAGAAGTGAACTTTATAAGTTTCACTATTACATTGCAGGTGAACTCAATTTCCAGCAAGTTCTTTGGCCATTCAGGTGAATTGTCATAGGATTGAGTGAAGCTTTAAAATATCTTGTTGTACAAAAAATTAATTAACAAATCTGACATGATTCTTAAAAGATTAGAAAACTAAAAGGGAACTAAGATGTATTACTTAGGTATTCAGTAAGTAACAGTTCAACTTGGCTAGCAACAACTTGAAAACCTCATAACGTTAGCAGCTTGTAATCCTAGGTGATATAAATTATCTTACAACATTTTGTGCATCTCATAATTTCTTTAACAAGGATCTCTGACTACCAGGAATTAGTTTTCCAAGGCCATAAATTAATTTACAAGTCATTTTATTTGCAACAATTAATATCATTTTTCGACTTACCATACAATGTGTGTTAAGTACATTTACATAGAAATTCTGACTTTCATAAATAATTCGATGCAAGCCACATTGGTTGTAAGCTAGTTAATGATTACTAGGGGTTTTTTTGAGAGCTTGTAAAATAAATAGCTAGTAGCAATGAGGAGTGAATACCTGGCAGTGTTAGATGACAAGTCCAAATAAAAAGAACAATAATTTTGTATGCCAAATTACAGTAAAAAAATATGGTTTTATTATAAGTATTTAGTTAAAAAATACAATTAGTTTTAAAGGAATACCATGTTTTTACACAAATTATTACCAATTTCTTCAACATGACCTAAGCCACAAATGCCCTCTTTATAAAGTTCTTTAACTATCATGGTTTTGTGGGGATCACAAAGAGAACCAAATACACTGCAAACAATTTTAGATTTCACCAAAAAATTATTTTTAAAAGTTAACTAAATTGACCTGGCACTTATGAGGAAAAAATATTGACATACCTGCCTCCCAAATGCACCAATAGCTTCAAGTTGATCTTTGAACTTGGTCCTATCATCTTCTTCATTCTCATCAATCTCTTCGACATCTATTTCTCTTCCCTAAAGAGAAGTAATTATATACATTAGTGCATGACATAAAAGTATTGATTGCCATCTGCAATTTAAAAAATTATTACATACTGTGTTCTTTCTAAGTTAATATTTACATTAAATCATAGTTTGTGACAAATTAGTCTCATCACAATGTGCAATTTATTATTTCAATATTAGCTCCTTAGATTAGTCTTCCAATTATCATGTATCTAAAACAATCTTACTCAATGGGCTTCAAATTCCAGCAATTGTTAACACACTACTCCATTACCATCATTCAAATGAATATTTGTGTTGACGGCACCCATTAGTGAGGAGCAAAGGTAGTAGTAATTTTAGGGGAGGCGACTGACAGATGAGATCATTTGCGCCATTAGGGATGGATGGCAAAGGATGAAAGATGGAGAGAATCCCTGAGTCAGAATTGGCCTACTCTTAATGAAAGGCACCACGGGGTCCGCATCTTAACGAATCATTCAACAAACTTCGTACTCACTCAAAGGGCTGTCCACAAAGCACCTCAAGTACGGATCGGGACACCCCTGAAAAATATCTGTTGTCGCCGGAATTCGAACCCGGGCCCTCAGGGCGTGAAGCCAGTACGTTAGCCACCACACAATCTGGATACCCGAAATGCTAAGGTCAACAACACTTAAGAGCAATTTTCTCACACAGAAGATGACCATAAAAAAATATACCATGAGAGAAAATTTTAAGAAATTCATCCTATGATGAGTGCACGCTATCCATGAAGTGGAACTTATGGGAGAAATTGTATTTGTCATGAGTAATGTTATAAAATCACAAATGTTTCCTTCTTTTGTTTATTTTGCTGGTCACTTTTATATTGCAAAGACTATGACAAATTTATAATTTCATTTTTTACTGTCAATACAACTGGTTTAAATAGTTTAATCAATTTAATATTTGGCGTTTTATCATTCAACCATGCACAATGATACGAAAACAAATTGGGTTCAGGGAAGTAGGTTCTTAAACTTGCCACTGACATCAAACATTGAATCCCATCAAAAATAACTTACGATCCTTCTGATTGGCTGACATTTGTTCCTACAGTCTACATCCTAGTCATGAAACACTTATTATGAAATGGAACGCACTGACTCTCAAGGGAAATATATTTTTAATGAAATAAAAGTTAGTTATTATTACTATTAAAGAAATAAGAATAATAAAACTTTAACAGTTAGGTCCATACTTACTTGACCACGATTTCCATCTGGTGGCGATAAATGGCATTTAAGATAGGTGTTAAATATTTGCATAGAAGAATCTTGCAGAAGATGTCGGGGTAAAACATGAGAATCATGAAGCACCAACGTCCAGGCTGCCAACATATAACCAAATGCTTCAGTGTACATGTGATCTTCAGAGCATGTCTAAAATGTAAATTAAAGGTTCAGTGACGGTGACATTTTGACAGACAAGACAAACTCAGCTGATATATGAATTAAACTGATAAAATTACCACAAATTGTATTTTTTTAAAAAAGGCTACATCTTTGCAAGATACTCATTCAACAAATTAGCAGTTGGCCATTCTATACACTTAATTTATGCATCAAGTTCAACTTTTCAGGGCATCAAAATTATAACATGCCATCCATAGAAGTTTTTAAATTTAACACTCTATTTTCCATACCAATAACACATAGGGTTAACCCAGGAGAATGCCATTGAGTTCAAATCAAAAGAGTCATTTCATTAAAAAAAGGATATGAAATTAGATGCATAATCAGAGTTACCTAAAGCAACTGGAATTCTATACAAAATATGGAAGAGCTTTGGAAAAGGCATGAATTTTTGTGGAATAAGTTTTGAGTGCAATTATTAAGGAAATGATATTGCATTTTCCTATAAACACCACACAATTGGTTAAATACATGATACACATGAGGGATGATGGCGAATGACCTTGGCTTTTGATGCATGTTAAAAATTCTAACACTATGGTGGAATATGGATCCTATAAATAATTTACAATTCTTACGCATATAATGCATTCTGGCATATGTAAAAGACATTCTCCCTTTGATCTTCCAGGTTAAGGAATACGTACAATTTTTTGGGGAAAGGCTTAGAATGTTAGTGAGACACAAAACCAGACCATGGCTGAAGATATTCATGACAACCAATTTCCATATATTCATACTCAAAAACACACCAAGCGTTATAATTTTGGCTGAAGATAACAAATTAACTCTGAATATCATAATAGGCATTTCAAATTAAGTGGGATCAAAACATGAAGGTTTTAGTACTCATTGCAACCTTATTAAAGCAAAATAATTGTAAAAAATATAGCATTGGGGATAATATACCCTAAACTTGGACATCTGGTGAACTGTAAGCCATTCTTCCTTTTTATATTACCTATTATACATTCTATTCCTGTGACTAGCATTCAGTAAAGAAATCTTGTTCCTACTGCACGATTCTTAGGACAATATCAGACTTGGAATTTAACTTTCCAAAGGGCATGAGTTGGGGAGTTCACTCTTGTGGAGTTGGGATAAGTTGCCACTTGATTTTGTGAACTTCTGCCACATTAGCTCAAATCTGAGGCAGAACACTGGCTATCCATTCTACCAGAGACACATTTTTACATTCTGATGCCACTTGAGCTATTACAAATCTTATATTTCTTTCAATCACAAAGAAAAGCATTTATAACAACACATTTAAAAACACACAACACTAACTATTAAGGCACACAAATTTTACTGCAACCCATTTGTTTCTACTCCTTTAGCTGCATACATCTTGGGTTTCACAGTAATTCCCAATTAATTCTGAAAATCTTTCTGCACAAGGGCACAAGTGGTTATGCTATTTGATACTTACTGATTCCTCTAAAGCTGCTCCCATTGCAAACTGGCATGTCAACTTGGTCATTTGATGAAGAAATGCATGGAAGAGGTGTTGTTCTGTCTGAAATCCCATTGAAGGGGAAGCACCAGCAATCGGAGAAGATAATGGAGATGAAGGTGAATCAACAGGTATAGAGGGAAGGCCAAGGAGAACAGGAGGGGGAGAATAAACCAATAGCTTCCTCACAATATTTGAGATCCCCAGGGCCTCTCTATCCATTATTTGAACACTGAAATTTAAAATGAATATGTTTATTGAATAAATGAAACTCACAAGCACACTGACAAAGCAGAAGAGCAAAACTCGTCTATTCAAAGCATTTAAAGTTTTGAACACATGCACATCTTAGGTGCAATAAAAGCATACATCACTGAAACTAAACAATGTTGTAGCCTCACACAATATGTACACAAGGAATCGACAACATAACGTAAAAAATATTTATCTACACAAATTAATGATTATCCTCCTTAGCTCTTATGTCAATATCCCTTTCATATTATGCTGCAAGTTTCCAATTGCTCCGGGTACATTGAATCTTCAGATTCAAATTCTGAAGTTCTTGATTTTGAATATAAAGGCTGCAGACTTCATGCACTGTAACAACTGATAATTCCACACCAGAATAAGATAGAGGAAACTCTTGTACGAGTTGTGTGTTTAACAACCATTCTTCCTTCTTGGCTTTAACCTTCTACATCCCCACGTTTTTACAACGATTGCCCACGCACAGCAAAAATACCATTCCTACCCACACCCATCCCCTCCTCTACTTCACCCCATCCTTTCACTTTGCTCTATATACACACCAATTGGAACTTATTACACACTACATGCACTCTACATGGTGCGGCGGTTATCCCCAGACAAATTTCAATTTGAATTTCCCGCCATATCATAGTTCCACCGGAGGTCGCGATTGGCATTCTTGAGATCTATAGGCATCTAATAAACAGCCATAACCTCAAAACCACCGAGATGTAATGTACAAGTGCCGATTACAACCTAAGAGCCATTGTTTTTGAAAGTGTTCGCTCTGGGCATTCACCCAGTGAAATAGTTTGATTCTTCGGGTAACCCAGATCAACTGTTTATGATATTGTGGCTAAGTATAATGCTTCTGAGAAGTCTGGGGAAGGTTTGGCTCACCTAGCAAGGCAACCTCATTCGAGGAAACGCTCAGGCACTGATTTCAGAGGAATTTTGCAAATTTTGAAGAATATCGTAAAACTGTGGATGGTAACTGTGGTCTTGGGAAGACTATATGTCTATCAACAGGATGGTTTACCAGCTCATACCAGTCATTTAGTCCAAAACTGGCTCTCAGATAACAATGACATGTTCTGGCCAAAGGAGTTTCCGCCCCCAAATAGTCCGGACTTGAACCCCCTCGACTATTATGTTTACAGCGTAGTCAAAAGAGTTACCAAATAGACTTGGCACCCTAATGTCCCATCTCTACACACTGCTATCGTAGCAGCATTCGTGGATATGGACAGAGCTGTTTTAAAAATTGTGTGGGATCGATTCAGGACAAGATTTGAGGCGGTCATTTCAACTGAAGGGGGTTACATTGAGTAATGTTACTCTTGACAGATTTCCCTACCTGTAAGAAAAAGGATTTTCATTTTCATTTGTATTTTTTTAAATACATTTGCTTTTAAACAAAGGTTTCATTGGCCCAGATTAAACTGCCATACCCTATATACATGCTATCACTGTATTTTCTTCCTTTCTCAACCTAAACTGGCCTTCACCAGTGCCACCACATTTCCATGACAGGAGCATCTAAAAATGCAACAAAAAGAGGCTGAGAGTTTTTGACTATCAGTTCCAAAAGTTCCCTCCAAAAATAGGTTCATTACATTTCACACACTTTATTCCTATTAAATCTACTGAAAAATCAAAACAAAATCTTAACTAAGGGAATGGGCCAAAGCTAAATGAGTTATGTACACAAGCTAACATTTATATTGCAAATTTCAATGAAAATGGTGAAAATAGGCAAAGCAGGAATGACAACAAATTCCTACAAATAACACACAAATGTTATTCTGATGTAATAAATGCACACAATGGAATCAAGAAATAGTGCATTCTATTGGTCAGATTTGGTAAAAAAAACAGGATATTCTTTGAATTTATATTCATCTCAAAATGTTTTGGACAATTTTAAGATGATTTTTTTAATTCAAGAATAAGGTAAAGAGAAACAAAAAACAATTGGCACAATGAGTGCAAGTAAGCACACAGAATAAAAACATACATATCCAATTCTCAATACTTGAGAGAATCGCCTCATAATCAAGGTTTTGGTCCATAATTTCCTATTCAAAGGAAGAATCTTGAAAAGGGTGGTGAGCTAATCAACACAAGGAATTTTGCTGATGCATACTGGAAAATAAAGCTAAATTCAAGGTTTTTGGTAATATCACATAATTTAATCTTCTGAGGCGTGAAACTTTGTGCTTGGGTCAAACAACAGCTGTGATTAAGTGAAATTTAGGCTCCGAAGCAGCAGGTAAAGGAGATGTGGTCTACTGGGAGTTTCTGATAAAAGATACACAGAGTTAGGAATCTGACCTTGTTTCATTGTACAGGTATCTTTGAGACTTGGCAGGCAAGAAATGTAGCTGAGAGATTCTTTCAGAGGGATGTGTCTTATTACCTTTGGGCCATTCTCAATAATAAGCCCTTCGTACTCATGCAAACTTTTTGGCATCAGACCACAGTTGGGCATGGAAGAAAACTGAACTTAAATTTGACAATCTTTCCTTATTTTCCGCAGTTACAATTAGTCAGAGAGAATTGAAATAACATTTGGGAAAAATAAAGACTTCACAAGCTAGCAAACAGGATAGGCTTTGCACGTGCAATCAATATCATTGGGAACCTTACATGAAATCAATATGGAAAAGAAGGGCCGGAATCAACAAAATCCTTCTTCAAAATCATATTTGCGAGAGGAAAATCATCGTCTTCAAGTCCTAAAGATGAAATATTATGCCATCTTGAAGCAGACCTAAAGATTAACATAATCTGTCAATACCTCTGAGAGGTGTAAATATATTTATAGTGCAATTTAAAAACTGCTTTTATTTTATTTTCAATAATGAAATTAACAGTGAATCCTGTTTCGATGCAACTCAGTTTATGAAATGATAAGAGAAGAAGTAAACTATATTCAGGCAATAAATACCATGAAGAATATATTAACCATTGCTTTAAATGAAAATAGAATTAAAGAAAAAAATTGTTGCATGATTTTAGATCCATGAATTGTAAAACAGATGTACATTAGAATACAAGAGGTCCCTAAGTTAATTATAAGCTACTTTTCAATTGTTTATCAATACTAATGCTAGGACTTTGGAACTGAATATCAACTGATTCCTCCATTTCAAGAACTTACACACAGGTGGTAGCATATGGAAAGATTTTTATTACACCTTACAATTTAGAAAAACCAGGAAGAGAAAACTATTTAATGTGCCATAGACCAAAAAATTAAACAAATATACAAGCATGTCATTCACATCTACAATAGTAAAAATACATTTTTTTACGTGCTATGAAATTTGACTGTTAATTAATTTGAAATTTAGGAGTATAATGGTAGAATTAATTTTTGCATGCAACTTACTTGTTCACCAGCTTAAGGAAGGCTTGTATGTAATGCGTTAAATAATGGATACGAGTATCTCCAGTTGACACCACGGCCCCATTGAGTGATGCCAGCTGCGTGAGGCAGGCAAGAGATAGGTGAGAAAGGTCAGGATTCTCTCGGACCTTCCAGTGGATCTGAGAAAAAATTACATCATCAGGACAGCTGTTTCAGAATTGGATTGAGTAAATAAAATGAAATACTGACAATAAAATTTTAAAAAATTAGGTTGGCTGCTGATTTTTTATTCCTATTTCTTTCTCTTGATTTTTATGCGAAATATGTGTACGATATTTTCTCAATTTCCAACCAAGTATATATTAGAAATCGTTTTACATTTATGTCATGAATTATTTCTTACAGGTGGCACCGGTATCACCACAATTGGTCCTACTCACAACTTCATTCAGACCTGCATACATGATGGCCTATGCCAAATTTGAACTGGCCTCAAAACTAAAGGAGGAAACATCGTTTCCCTCAGGATTTTCGAAGTCTTTTATCAAATTCCAGATTACTTCAACATAGTTTGCTCTTTTCCTGATTTTCCCAAATATATGAAGCAATTGTGTACATGACGACTTTGTTCCAGCTTAGTGGTCACCATGTAAATGATAATAAATAATGAAAATACCAACCACAAGTGCCTAATAGCGTTGAGGTATGCTCTAAGTTCAAGGAGGTATTGAATCAAGGGCAATGGTCTTATGGGTAAAGTGATCATTGACATAAGCTAAAACCTAGCAAACCAATTTTAGAATCACAGGAAAGAAAAGTGGATGCGTGGGCCAAGACTATCATCAATCTACCAGTGTTAATCAAACAGCTTCATATGTCCGACCACTCCCAAAACTAGTTGAAAAAATCCGAAGAGATACACAAATTGTCCCTAACAGAATTAGTGACAGGTGTCCATTGATGCCAAAGCAAATGAACATCCAAAGGCAGTCTGCCCAACCTAAGTTTCAGTACATTAACAGTCTAATGAAGGATCTGCCTTGGGCTTTAATTTGAGGAATTCCTGCATCATATGGATACATAAAAATAATTCCACAGGATTGTTTAAAAACACATAAAAGGACCTAGCTTCGACAACAACATCCTCATCAGGAATAATGCCAGTGTCCCAAACCATAAACATGTTTTATTAAAATATGGAATGGTCATGTTTCCATTAGCCTCATAAAGACTATAATACTAATAATAATAATTTTATTTGCCCAAGGATTGGTGTAAAACAGCAATATAGGACACGTCATAAAAAATAGTAATTCACAGAAGCATTCAAATATGCATTTTTATCATATATACATAGGTCATCTAAATAGATTATACTTAGCACATATGAGGATTGGGATGGTGCAGTGACTAATGAACTGGCTTCCCATCCAGAGGGCCCAGAAGCAGGTATTTTTCAGCGGTATCCCGATCCCTACTTAAGGTGCTTTGTGGAGAGCACTTTGAGTGAGTAACCTGTCCGTTGGATGGGATGTTAAGCTGCAGACCCCTAGAGGCCTTATGCCAGGAGTAGGCTAATGCAGTCTCCCTGATTTTCTCCACCATTCCTACTTTCCCATCAATGCCTAATAGTACAAATTACTTCAGTTTGCTCGCCTCCCCTAAATCTCCTACCATTACTTTCCACATACATGTCATACTTAATCGTTAATAAATCCAGACATGCTATAATAATTTTACTCTGGAATTTTTTGGGCATTAAACCGAGTTATGTCTGTTATGTGCTTGTATTTCTGTGATAATTTAAAAAATAGGTTCAGTCCCAATGACTTTGGTCTAAGACTTAAGGCTTTGGTTTGATTGTATATGACATGCAGGTTTGACTGGGTTCTGATTTGGTGACTTTCTTAGTGGGAATTTGCATGGAAGTCTGACAAATGTTTCATAGATGTTACTATGAATAGGATGTATATGGATAGAAGTGGTAGGAGCTCGAGATCTTGAAACATTGGATGGGCAGATGAAATTGGAGGTTTAGATGCTATGATGCAAATAGCCTTATATTGTAGTTAGCATTTAACTCAAGAGAAAGGAAATGAGTCCCAAAGAATGATTGCAAAACAGTTGTAGATGAGGCCATAGTGAATTATTCGTAGCATGTCTCACTGTTTTCTTCTAAGTTCTTTAGAAGAAACATGCCTAAATTAATTTACCTGTAAAACAGTTTAAAGAAGGTCGGTCCCAAAAGTGGTAGGACTGAGTCAATCAAAGGAATGGGTTTGGATAGGTTGAGGGAAAAATATATTGGCTGGGATTTTTCATTGTTCAGTTTCAGAGAATTTTCTTCTAACCAGTATATTGCCAGCTGCAATCCTGATGCACTCTTTAATGTGAGTCGCAGAAACTAATATACTGATTGTATCACTATATAAAATTGGTTTAATCCCATTTACTTTAGTTAATACCAAAGGCAAGTCATTCATTTAAAGTTTAATTCATTTAATTTAACTCATTTAAATTTACTGGACAAAGAATGGGGCCTTGGAGTACACCTATGAATTTGGAATAGCCTTCTGCGATGTATTAAAAAACACTAGCTGCTATAGGGACTGTATCCTTGAAATGTTTTAAATATGACTGAATCCACAGCCTTTGTGCCCCTATTATTTCATAACACAGCAATTTTTTCACGAGATGGCCAAAATCTATTGAGTCAAAGGCTTTCGTTAGATCGAAGAAAAGGCCAGTTATCACATTCTTATTATTTTAGCAAACACTGTTGTATTGCAATTGATTTGTAATTATTAGGATAGTGCTTGCTTCCTTAATTTTTAAAAATAGGAATGAAGTATAAAGAGGTTTTAGGAATACACCTTGGGAGAGGGATTCATTAAAGAAGGGAGAGCAGAATTTAATCACAGAATCCTCTCCAGGACTACAGTTTGTACACAGTTGATTCACTGCAGTACCTAACTCTTTTTCCAGACATGGATACAAGAAGAGAGACCTAATTCTACTTGGTATGTGGGAGATGGTATTATTATAGGCATTATAGCAAATTTTTTTACAGCTAAACTGATAGTGAAGTAGTGATGAAATATGTCCAGGATTGGTGACTACATTTCCTCTTGGAACATTTACCTGGAGGGGCATGTGAGGGAGTGATCTATTTATCCTCCAGGATAACTACTCCAGGATTCTTTTAATATGGTAAGCTTAGCTGTGACCAATAGATTTTAATATTTCTTTTCGCAAAATTTTTCCTTCGATATGGATGGTTTGGGAGGCAAGTATACGACACAAGTTCCAGAGTATGTAGAAATGCTCAGCATTTTATTCCAGAGTGTTATAATATGCAAGTTGTATTTACTTTTATGAATAAAGTATATACCCAGCAGCAATATTCTAGTTCTAACCAGTAGAATAGACGGAGATAATATTTCTTTAAGCTAGTATTCTGGGTATTGTGCAAAGGCCATTCTCTGTGTAATATTTCTTTATTCTAGGGGACACAAAATGGATCAATTAAAATCTCAACACACAACTATAGGAAACGTGAAATTATCATTTTTAAATGTAAAGCATTAAACTTATATGTTAAATCTGACATTCATAGACTTTCTCTGATGCTGAAGACCTTGTTAAGAAATAATTCATTACCCTTAGTACACCATCTCTCACAATTTCAAAATTTACTACAACACAATGCATATAAGAATGATAAAATAATTACCTCAAAGAACAGGTTAATGACATTTGGGTCAAGAATTATGTCCTTCCACGAGGCACCCAATCTCAGGGCTGGACTAGGCTCAGAGTCTAAGAGTGATTCAAATACTCCTATCAACCGCTTTGGCAGTGCAATTAATAAGTCAAGGGATAACACAAGTATGCTTTAAATAATAAATTTAAAAGAATACAAAATCTTGCAGTTTGAATCCTGAACAAAGACAGAAAGCCAAGTATTCATTGTAGTCCACTGGCTTGTTTATCCACTTGCATCTTCACAGAAAAACTCAAAAAATGGAAAAACATTACCGTATTTCTTGGTCCATACGACGCACCCTTATTTTTCAGGACAGAATTTCAGAAACAATACTTGCCAGGTGGAAAAGATAAAACATTTTTCTGTTATCATTTTTAGTTTACACCTGACTCAAAACAGTAATAAAATAAAAATTTTTAATAATAGTAACCATTTTCCATGCTTTATACAGGCAAAAATATGTAAAAGTAAGTATTTTTCTGGCGAATCAATTTGTGCTTATACATATTATACATGCATACATCTTGTACTAAAGTCTTATGGTTGTGAAAAATAATTCAAACTACGGAGTTACATGGTGTTAGCCAACAAAAATATAGAAAACACAAAAAGGAACATTTACACATATATTCCAAATTTTTGATGTCAAAACCACTTTCCTCTGTCAGTCCCTTCTTTTCCCAGAGGAAGGTGGTCCTGCTACTAAACATTTTGGAAGAAGAGTGTGTTCTTTTTTATGGTGTTTTCCTATATTTTTTTTGGCTAACACCATCTTGCTCCTTCATTTGAATTATACATATAAAAAATTATATTTAATCATTACTGATGGAGGGTCTGAGTTTGATTCCCAGTCATGCCTTTCTGGACACACTCAGCTCGGCCCAAGCTGGGCATTTTCAGACACCAGATCTTCCTAAGTAACTATAACCGGCACAGGGAAAAGAAATTGCCCCCTATCCTGTTGTGTGAATTTCACACGCCTGCAGGCTTCATATCGGGTGAACCATACCATCAACTACCACACTGACCTTCAAGTTTATTACTGTGTTTATGATTTTATATTACATACACACACATTTATGAATAGATATGAAAGAGGGAACGCACTCCTCAAAGATAAGTGGTGTTGTCAACGAAAATTTTGTAATACATGCATCCTTTTTTATGAATTATTCTATATACTTGTTGGCTAACATCATCTTTCTCCTTCGTTTAAATTATTATTCACAACTGTGAAACTTTCATGCAAGATAAACACATACACACACAATATATATATAATACATACACACACACACAATGATAAATTTTTTTTAAAGGATATAGTAACTAGAAATGAATCCCCATGATAGAACTGCTTGCGCAATTGATAAAAGATGATGGAACAATGGGAATGCTTGACCACCAATGTTCTCTTCCTTCACCAGCTGACCAAAGGCTTGCAAGCAGAATTGGAAAATGCGCTTTAAATCAGTAGCCTGAAAAAAGTCAGAATCTGGTGAAATACACCTATTAAATTCATGGCTACGTATGTGCAATATCTACCAAATTCACACACAATAAATTTAAGTTTAAATTACATTAAATTCCAGAACTTGCTTGTTATGTGCCCACATAACAAGCAAAGATAAGCTATCAACACACATCTGCACAAGCCATAAATACATATAAACATACCTGAAACTGTTTTTTAGCTTTGAAATGAGTTTCCCAAGTGAGACCAACATCAGAAGATTTTACAGTTATCGCATATTCCTGCATCAATGCAGAAATTATGCTGCAAGCCACCAGTTGCTGTAAAAAAACAATAAGTGTAAATCTCTCTGTATGAAGTTAACCGAGAAGATGAAGATTAATGTAGATTTTACTTGAGACATATCACAAAAGAGCATGGAAACACCTGTTAAATAATGTTAAACACCTGTTAAATTAATCTTTCCAATTAATTCAACAAAACAAGAAAAATTAAGCAATATCAAGGAAAGAAGTGGATTTATATGTTCATATTGAAATGAAATTATCGACTTTGTGATTCCACACACTTTATTTGGAACAAGACCCAGGTTTCGACATTGAACGTCAGTATCAGGTGATGACGTTCAATGTCGAATCTTAGGTTGTGTGTGGAATTGCTAAGTCAATAACGTCATTCCAATAAGTCATGTAAATTCCATAAAGTTACACCAGAGACAATAAATTTCATATGTATATGTTTAATCTGCTTTTATATAATGCATTTGTTCATGACTTTTGAAGGTGACAGTTGTAAACTCCACATATATAATTATATTGTTCAATAATGCTCACACTAATTGTTTCATTCACATGGATTTTTAATAACCTGAGCACCAAAATGTATATACATGTCAGTACATAACTGGCAGTATTAGTAAACTCAAGCATTTCAATCCAGGATTGAACTTGAATAAAGGCCCTACTTCCCTTATGAGCCTTAAAGGAGGCAAATATTTTTCGAACAACTTGCTTGAAACATTATGAGGTTACTGATGATTAAATGCAGTACAAAAATTATTATAGGCTGTTATCCTTCTCATCCCTGTCACACATCAATGTGTAAGCTATTACGCCTGAATATTATTTAGATACACAAACATGACCTTTTTTAGACTGACAGTGTATCTGTTTACATGATAGTTATTAATCAATATGAAAACCATATTTTCAATGATTTCACATAAATACACAAACAAAGTAGATTGTACAAAATTTGAATAATATCATATATCCATAATACTAGGTTTTTTTTTAAAGAAATGATACTCAGGCAGGGAAAAATATATGAAAAAGAATAAAATAGAAATAATCAGGTATTATTCCATCAACTATTGCCAAAGTATAAATAATAAAGCTCTTTTGAATGCATTCTGCAAACACACAATAACAAGAATTATGGGGTTTTAGGACATCCACCCCTTAGGTTTTTCAAAAGAAATTTCTTGACATAATAAAAATTTACTTAAAAAACAACCCCATTGCTGTCTCAAAACATTTAATTGAGTACATAATTGGCATCTAGTAAAGATGGCCAGTATATACATATATGTTATAAATACGTGAAATGAGACAGGCAAACAACAAAAACTATTTGAACAGTAATTTCCAGCAGAAAAAAGAGAATGTAGGGGTGTCATAGTGTTGAATGGAAAGCACAAAAATTTATTCAATGTTTTACTGGATTAACCATGGCTTTATCATACAAAGGAATGCCATCAATGAAGGTGCCGCCATTCTTTGAATTGTTTCCCAATGCTTTTGGAAGTTTCTCCAGACAAGACGTAAATGTAGGTAGACACTCTTTCTTACTTAAAAATCTTCACCTATATGCAGCATAATTTACATTATGATGGATGTAGTACAATGAGAATATATATGTGGGCGTGACAAGGCATTCAATTGTGATTGGGTATCTTCCTCTTGGATATAAACTACGAACCACAATATAAATCAACGTGTCTCGCTTTCCATAAAAAAACATGTAATGACGTTACAGTTTCTCCCATTTAACTATTTATTGAAAGAAATGGTAATTTTTTTCCATTAACCTCTTGCGGAGGACTGGAGAAACTGTATCTAACAGTCTTGTTAGCATGACAAGACGCCAACTTTATTTCCATTACTTACCATTAATTAAGTGAAGAAAGATGAGTAACGATTCAAACTAAAGTTAGAAAAATAAACTGTTTGCAAGGTAATGTTGGCACTAACAACATGCACCCATGAGGTTGGTAATCCCTTAAGTAGGTGCCATAATGGGGAATTGAGAATGATTCAGCCTTTTGCAAGATGCTTCTTCTCAAGCAGTGACCTGGCTTTTAAAACATTAAGCAGGAAGAGTGCTGCCGAGGACACAAATGTCACATCATTGTGGTTTGAAAGGTGACCAAAACTTCAGAAGTGACACTAGGTGTTACATAAGCATGATGCTGAGTAAATACTTGTTAAATAATAAAGCTTGTCGTGCAGCGGACCAAAGGCTGTCATTGGAAGGAGAGTGTGCCACAAAAATAAAAGACTAGAGGCTACTGGCAGCACAAGTGCACACAAACAGAGATGCTTCTGGGCGCCATCATCTTCATCCAAGATGCTGAGTATTCAGTTATCAGATCTTTCTGGGATACCAAATATGGCATTGGGAAGGGAACTGGCCCCCTATACTGATATGTGAACTTCACATGACAGTAGGCCTCAGGTAGTATCACGTTAAAAATAAAGTAAGGATATAACATTTTCCCACCAAATAAATGTTTAATAAATCAAAAGAGAGATGGTACTTTTTTCCACACTTTATTTTACAAGTCGACCGGTTTCTGAGATGATGTCGCCTATGCGACGAAACCGGTCGACTTGTAAAATAAAGTGTGGAAAAAAGTACCATCTCTCTTTTGATTTATTAGAATGGATTTCCACAAAGTGAAGCCTGAAACCATCGAGTTTAAATAAATGTTTATTGTACGACATGTGTTTCAACTCATTGAGCCATCCTCAGGTACAAGATATGGATACAATGAAATCACTGAATTTATAGCAAAAAGGGTAGAAGTAGGGGGACGAAACCTAAACTGGCAACCACCCTTGAGGTTATACCTCCAGTAATATTAGGTTAATTATGACTTGTACCTGAGGATAGCTCTGTGAGTCAAAACACATGCCATGCAGGAGTGTGATACCTTGAAGTTAGGATATCATAACTATATTTATATTATTAGGTTAGTTCAATGCTAACCTTCCAAATCAATCCTCCAAGTGATTACAGTAGTTCATTGGAAATTTAAAAAACTGATGCTTATAGATAGATAGATATAATTTATTCGCCATTGAACAATACATAATTGTATGGGCCTCGTGACATGTTAAGCGAATTTAGCCTTTGAAACGGTTGATGATGTTCGAGATTTTAGGGGACACGCCTAAGTTAAGGACAGCTTTAAGAACACCCCATAAGTTCTTTTGGCATCGGTGCATCCACTAGGTAGGTAGGTATTTGACTCCACACCCATATCTCAAAAGCAGTCAATCAATGCCTACGACCGTGTTTCCACATCGAATAAAAACATAAACGTAGTAGTAGTAGTAGTTTTTTAGGGGAGGCGACTGACAACTAAGGTCATTTGCGCCATAGGGGATGGACAGGAAAGGATGAAGGGTGGAGAGAAACCCGGCGTCGGCATTAGCCTACTCTTTACGAAAGGCGCCAAGGGGCCCGCAGCTTAAAGTCCCATCCGACGGACGGCGTACTCACTCAAAGTGCCCTCCACAAAGCACCTCAAGTAGGGATCGAGATACCACTGAAAAATATTCAACACCGCCGGGATTTGAACCCGCGCCCTCAGGGTGGGAAGCCAGTACACTAGCCCCCGCACCATCTCGATCCCCCAACATTAACGTTTTCACTAGTTTTTCCATAACACCCTTGCTCAACATCCATGTCATCAGCTCCCTAGTACAAGCTTCTTCGCATAATGGTACTCTTATGTCACCAGTACAGTGATCAACTTGGCCTTAACACCCCCTGCCACACACCCAAGCGGTGGCTTGCAGGGTATAGAAATAAATAAACCACTGCCTTGATAAGTAAATTGTCCCACCTGCTTTGCTTCTCCAACTATAGCGGTTAACATTCCTCTTTTAAAAAACTCACAGGGTTTTATTGGGTTTGAATGCATGCTTGTAATATTGCTTAGTACAACATAGCAAAGGTTCTTACAATAATACCATACGCCATCGCGGGTGATGTGTAATGTAGTCAACAAAAACCAACTCAAAACTTGAAATGACCAATTTCATTCGGAATTTGTGAATGGAATGAAACCCAAGGAACAAGGGAATAAATGAGAGGGGTTAATATTCTTGTTAAATTACAAGATTGAAGACCCGTCTTACATATGATAATTTATCTTCCAGTTTTTGAACGAATGGATATTAAACATACCCGAGGAGGGTCACCGCTTAAGATGAGATTCTGTACTTCATTTAGTATCTGGCTCCTCTCACAGCCAAAATCTTCTACACTACTCCTTTTTACCATTATTGCGGCTACCTATAATTAAATTTGTCATTAAAACAACGATTTTCCCTTGAAATATCACCGTTACAAAATCAAAACAGAATTCAACACAAATTTGTAAATTATACAAACCTGAACAATCCTCTCTCTTACAAAAGAGGGAAGAGACGTTTTTTCCATTACATAGCGCAACAAATATTGGCGTAATGAGGCAAGGTCATTTTCTTGTAGCGTAGACCATTCTCTAATCAAGGCATCTTTAAGCAAACTTGCAGCCTCGAAGAGAACGTAGTCATTCGTCGATGTTTCTAGTGGAAGTAAACAAAGTTATGAGCATTATAGTTTCCCAACCACGGACTTCAAAATTGAAAATTAAGCTCGAAAATAACCCAGTATCTCCCTGCAAATGTTGTAAGGTGCTTTGGTTTTCTTAAAATTAAGGAACACCGCTTCTGCTGCATGCCGCTGTTCATTATTTACGACGTTCGGTGGGGCCTAACCGAAGAGAAGTTTATTACTATTAAAAATACATTGCGAAAACAAATGTGGTAGAATTTAAGATGGTAATGGTCATAAACATCGCAACGAAACAAGTGATATACAATGACGAGAAATTAATTTCTGTAACTGACCAACAATACTTGCGCTGCAGTTTCCAGTTCTTTGACTGCTTGACCAGCCATTGCATTCCTATCGAAGCAGCTGTTTGAGTGAACTATCGCAATATATGAATCTATCGAAGTCTTTCGAGTTATTGCGATATCCGATTCATAAGATGACGTCATAAATATTAGCCAATTGGAAGCGTCCAAAACTGAAGCGTTGCTCGCGTCGGTTTGGCTTGGTCCTCTTGTCGGCCATATTGTACGCTAGTGGCAGGCGTCCGCAGACGGAGGTGTTTGTCTTAAATTGAGTGAGAAAAACCGAAGTGTCTGCTGTGAATTTTTGTTACTTTAATAAGTAATGTCAGCAGTAGTCATGGAGCCAAAAATGGAGAATGATAGAGATACCAGTGGTCCAAAAGATCAAAGTCCTCAAAATCACCCTGGAGGCAGAGGCGGCGGCGGGCGTGGAGGAATGGGAGGTGGTGGCGGAAGAGGAAACAGATTTAATAGACAAAGAGATGATATGCAGAATTCCAGGCAACAATATGTAAGTTAAAGTACAATTTTTCATGATTAATTCTATATTATTGATGTGAACTAGGCGTGCAGTATGGCGGCCGATTTGTTGTTAAGATGGCGGTTAGGAAGCCTTAATATGTACCCCATTTTGGCGAGCTCGAAGGGTGTTTCATTCTGGCTCTGGCATTGTTCGCTTGTTTCCATTCAAATAGTTTTAAAAGGGCAGGTTATATTTATGAGCCGGAATTGTCTTGCAGGAACATGTCATCATGGATGGGGATATACTTGGGGATGGTGGGGAAGGTAAAGGACCAGGGAATGTCGGTGGCATGGCTGGGAGAGGTAGGGGTAGAGGTAACCGATATTGGGGTGGAAGAGACGAGATTCGCGGTGGAGGGGTTGGTGCTGGGTTGAGAAGTCAAGAGGTTTGTATTTTTTATGGAGGATTTTTGCACTGATTAAATGTGACGTGAAAATACGATTTTGACACTCTTGCGGTTTTTCGGGCCTGTAATTGGAAAGCAGTGTCGGTGTTCATTTTATGTAGACTATCATATTTTGTATTGGAGTAATGTTAGTTTCAAATTTTCTGTTTTGTGCTTGATCCCAAAGGCACGCAAGAAATTCCACTGGGAAAATTGTTAATTTTAGGCAATTATATTTAACTGCCCGGAATTAACAGTAAATTTCGAGACGTACTACTCAGCTAAATTTTTTAGGGATTTAATTGTAGATTTAGCCGAAGTGGTACGTCCGTCGTGCATGTATATATTTGAATTTTGTGTTGAGTAATCCAGAATTGTGCATGAAAAGATAAAGACTAAGATGTACCGATTTTGATGTTTGTTATTTTGTAAAGTTCGTAGACTCATAGTGCCGATAGCAAGCCCCAATGCCAGATATTTGAAATTTCTATAGTGGCGGAAAGAGTAGGGTACATATCTTAATAGTTCAGCACCCACCGTTGATTTGGTGCGTAGTAACCCTCCGATCCGCTCTCCTCTGCTGGTGTATTAATTGTTATAATTTATATCTGAGACAAGTATTTTAAATTCATTACAGTAATGATTGAAGGGATTCGTGAGATAATTGTAAAATTTGACCCTAGCATTTTCTGGAGTAAATTGGAGGAATGATTTTGTGCATGTGCGTTTGTGCTTGCCTCACGGAATTACTTTTATTTATTAGAATTGAGTTGGCCTTGTTGGATATGCTTAAATGAAACTTTTGTTTTCTGGTATTGATTGATATATCTAGAAAGCTTTAAAATGGCTTAATCAATTTGTCTCATTAAGTAAGTCCAACTTGGCCAAGCTATTCTTCTTAATATAATGCTTTTGCCCATTAACGTTTTAATAGCATCATGGCATAGCATTTTTATTAAAGTCTGTCTCTCAGTAAACTTGCTGTGTTGCATTAAAGCTTTTCTCAGTGGATTTAAATTAACAATTGTATTTACTCTTTGACGCCTTAAATATGTTTTATTAAATTTGTTAAAGGACCGCCTCAACGAAAGGATATTAGCCCTATCTGGTCCAACGCATGATCTGCCACCACAAGATGTTCGAGAAAAGAAGTTTTCTGGCAGGTGCCGTCTGTATGTGGGCAACTTGACTAATGATGTGACGGAGGAGGAAATAAATGGCATGTTTACTACATATGGTGAAACATCAGAAGTGTTTGTTAACAAGGACAAAAATTTTGCATTCATCAGACTTGTGAGTTTATTGTGAATTTTTAGTCTGCATGTTTTGATTGTAATAATTGGATGAAAAAATAGATCATTTATCATTTTATCCTTGTTCTTGGTATTTTCATTTATTGCAAATTTTTCATGTTTTAATTTGTTACAGGACTATCGTGCAAGTGCAGAAAAGGCCAAACGTGAATTAGATGGTCATATTCGTAAAGGCAGAGCTCTTAAGGTGCGCTTTGCACCTCATAGCGCTGCCGTCAAAGTTCGCAATCTTACGCAGTGGGTTACCAATGAATTGCTTGAAAGAGCCTTTCAAGTTTTTGGAGAGGTATTATGATTTTATTATTAAGTAACTAATTTTTAATGCATGGGTTGGTTTAGTATTTTCTACATTCAGGAGTGTTGTAGGAAAGCTTGCATAATTGATTAATTTAAATGATGATACAAGGAATTACCGGCTGATTACTGATTAAATATTCTTGGCTGCAATTCTTCTGACAACTTTTTAAGTGGTGATCTAAATTTATTTTGTCTTCAAGATATTTTGATTTTATAATTTTTTTCCCATAAGATCGAGCGGGCTGTCGTGATTGTTGATGAGCGTGGAAAATCAACTGGTGAAGGGATTATTGAGTTCGCAAGAAAACCTGGTGCTCAAATGGCACTGAGGAGATGCACTGAAGGCTGCTTTTTCCTGACTTCGTAAGTATAGTGTGTTGAGTAATATTATAAATGATCCCACTAAAAGAAATTTTTCCTTATAATTTCCTTTTAAATCCTTTTAAGATATATATATGATGATGACTTCGCCACGATTTTGGTCGGAGAGGATCTATGGCTATTGTGATTTTATGTATTAATGGGGGCCTGAGAAGGGCTGTCCTTTTATGTAGGGATTGTCATATAATGAAAAGATTTAGAATCACTCATCAGTCTAAACATGCTCGTTTGCCCATTGGGAGCTTTGCTTTGAGTTAATTCTTTCGCCCCTACTTTTATAAGATACTCAAATGAGTGGGTGCTAGGATACATCTCATGATACTCAGTAGTAACATTGCCCAATTAATGATTGAACTGGAGAGAGGTTTGTTGCAATGAGCTTGTGTTGGGGGAGGGAGAATTATTAGAATTCAAAATTTTGATGAGACGAAATATACAACACCGATTCAATTCAAAGGCTGCCTTTGGATACCTAGTGTTGAATTTCCACTTGCTATACCATTCACTTATATGTTTTAGTTGTGCACTTTTGTAAAAAAATTCTCTTCTAAATTTCCTTTTAGATATATGGTTCGTTATGTCTGTGAATTGGAATGACATTTAAGTGTTTAGGTCCCCCTGGATTAGTGTAGTTCAGACCTAGTGATTGGGTTAGTAACTTTTTAAAATAATGTTTCCTCCCTTGATTTCTCTAGTTCTCTTCGCCCAGTGGTTTTGGAACCTTTTGAACAAGTGGATGAAGTTGATGGATACACTGAGAGAAATTTGCCCAAGAAGAACCCAGAGTACATAAAAGCCAGAGAGGTATGCCCTGCATTTTTGTAAATTTTCAAATTAGCTAGAAGATGATGAAAAAAGGAATTACCGTCTGTATCTTGATGATATATTCTTGGCTGCTTTTTAGCTGAACTAAATTTAGTTGAAATGAGGTTTTCCTAAGTATTGCATCGTATTTTAATGTGAAAATGTTAAACAGGTTGGGCCAAGATTTGCTGCCCCAGGCTCATTTGAATATGAATATGGAACTCGTTGGAAGCAACTATTTGAGCTCCGTAAGCAAAAGGAAGAAGCACTCAATCGTGAATTGAAAATGGAAGAGGAAAAGTTGGAAGCTCAGATGGAGTATGCTCGTTATGAGCATGAAACTGAAATGTTACGAGATCGTAAGTTGTTGTATTTATGTTGGTCTTGATAAATTGCTTGCTTGAGTTAGATGTGCATATAAATGTTGTCTTACTGTGTGTATTTAATGTGAAATACTCCAGAACTGCGCATGAGGGAGCAAGATCGTGAGAGGCAAAAGCGTGAATGGGAGCTGAAGGAGAGGCAACATGAAGAGCAGCGGCGCCAAGATGAAGACATGATGAGACGACAACAGGAAGACATGGATATAAGAATGCGTCATCAAGAGGAAGAGTTAAGGCGTCGCCAGCAGGAAAATAGCCTCTTCATGCAGGTTTGTGTAAACTTGAAGTTAATAGTTTAGTCATATTGTGCGCGTCTTTAAAGTTATAATTATGATATCATGCTTATTTTATAATACTTATCATAATATTATTCTGAATCAAGAACCATATAGCTAAATTAGGTGTCCCTTGTTTTATTCTAAGAAATTCAGACTTCTCTTTCCTTGAGCCTTAAGGTAATGAAATTAAAAGAAAAGTTGATATCCAGGGGGTCAGGGTTATGCCAAGTGGTACCATTACCATGCTAGCTTTAATATAAGGTTGTAATAGGTTAACGGTGGTAACTTTCAGACCCTTGGTGGAATTAAATACGAGATACATCTACAAATAATTAACTTCACCTTCAGGAAGTTCTTCAAAACTTGGCCTCATAATTATACCCAGTATGTGCCATGCTTTGAAGGTAATTCTTTCTTTGCCCTTGCCACTTATGCTAAGTGGGCTATTCTGAATAGTTAATGATCTGGGTATTCTCAGGCTCACCAGCTGAACAGTTTGCTTGAACAGCAGGAACAAGCATTGAGGCAGGCTCCTGGTGGAGGTGGTGGCTATGACTCACCTCTTCCTGCAGAGGCATCCATTCGAGAATATGATGCTGCTATTGGAGGTATGTATACCAGTTTCCTGTTTACAGTTGTCTGACTTATCTAGTAACATAAACTGTAGTGTTAGTTGCAACTAGTAGTGTAAATATTTCGTGTCTGAAACATTTTATTGTGCAATTCCATTATTTCTCTCAATCACTACTTCACTAAATATATGGGTTCATGGTTTTGTGTGCATTCAAAATTAATTTAAAACATTGATATCTATTTGAATTAACATGTGCTGAATAAAATGTTAACTATTTCAAGATAGTATTCGTGCATGCCTGAAAGAAAGGACATTTGTTGTCACTCTGACAATTTTTGCACTGCATATATGTTATGCAATTTGTAGTTTTTGGACGTTGTCTAATGGGTGAGAAAATGTGACCTTACAGTGCGTAATTGATACTACTGTTGATGTTATTGGTGCATGATGATAGTGAAGTGTTTGCGTTAAATTGAGATTTTTGAGATTAGTGATAGTCCATATTCTTGCTTTTTCCTTAATGGAAAATGTTGGTTAATTAAGTTATATCAACTTTGGTACATTTCGACTTGGGTATTCAAGCAATTTTTTTTGTGATTTCAGGTCCTGTTGGTGGTCCAGGAAGTCTTCCACCGGTAATGTATTTTCAGCCTTTTCATTAACTCCTGTGAATTTAACCGAGTAGACTCTCAACTCCTCTGTCAGACTTATCCCAAACCCAATATATCTGAAAGTGTGAAAATTATTCTAGTGCGAATGTTGCCAAATAATCGGGTGTGCATGTGCTGATTGTTTGTGCAAACAGTTCAAAAACGTCTTAAAATCAGTTTTCATTTTTCAAATTATTTACTTTAGTGTCAGAGTGTTTGACAATATAGACATCTATCTTCTGGCAGGGGTTTTTTGCTTCTTCAAATATTTTGTCCAACCAGTGTCTTTCAATTAGCCGTGTCAAATATTCGGAACAATTTCTATTCTGACAAAATGTGATTAGTTCTTTACAGGCTGATTAGCTTTTAAAATCCCTTTCTCTCCTTTTCAATTTGAATTGATTGACTCTGGCCCATTTCCATGCCGCAAGTATTTTGTTAACATCCGTCAAATTTAATTTTCTATAATAAGGGAAATGCTTTATAGTTCACATTTATTAAATGTGTGATAATTTCTGGTAGTAAGTGTTACTATCAATTAAAAATTGTTTTGTATTCAATGGTCTTTATTAGGTTCTTTTTGAGTAATCCATATTTTTGTTAACCATCTCCTGGATAATCAAGTCTACTGTAGTTGAATTGAGTTTCTCACAATGCACTAGAAAAATTTCTTGTTTTTATTATGAATTACTATATCTCTTTCATGACTAGAATGTGAAAAGGTTGGACTAAAAGGAGGTTTATACTCTTTTATAGACCGTAATTATATATGGATTTTTAAATGTGGAAAGATTAAAATGAACCGATATTCAAAGTGCATACATTGAGCATTTACTATATGTTAAGTAAATGAATTAGTCATATTTTGGAAGAAAAAAGTTTTTGACTTATTTAAATGAGGTGTATGTTGCGAAGGCTTTCTGGTGTTAAAAAAGTTTGATGGTTAGGTTTTTTTACTTCTTCTTGGATGTATTTATTATGAAGTTAATTCAAGAGGTTATTTCAATCTCAAAGCTGCTGAATGTTTATTCAAAATTCTATTATGTAATCGTTTACTGATGATGCCGATGTTTTTCTTAGTTTGTACATGGTAAAAAATTGCTCTATTCTTTTTACTGCTTTAATTAGCAGCAAATTAGGTTTATCGGAAACCATATTTTTCTGTACTTATTGAGCCATATCGTAGCTGACTGATAGCTGTCCCCATTCAGCAAAAAAATAATTTAAATCTGAATCTGCCATAATTCTCCATAACTTATACAACTTTGCGTTCGTTTGAACCTTTTTTTGGTTTAATATTAGTAGAACTTGAGTTTATTTAATTGTTTGTGGTTTTGAAATGATTGTGAAATGAAACATAGAAGTTATTTTTTTAGATATTCTGTTCTGTCAGTTGATTCTCAATTGAGCTACTAAAACCAGCTGTTCTCAGGATTTATTGTGAAGCTGTTAAATGCTGTCATATTTATTATTTTATTTTATTAGGTTTTTAATTTGAAGTACTTGTCAATTTTTTTGTTAATTACTCTAAAATTATCTTTTCAATAAATCTTGGAGTGAAACTTATGGTAAATACGATGGAATTGTGTGCAGTGGAGTCTCATTATATCAAGTTCTCATTAGTCCAACTCTCGCTCTGTTGGACTTATGAAATGAAAAATAACTTATTTCCTAATGACTCTTAAGTCAGTAATGCAATCGCTGTGTTTGGCAATCATAATTATAAAGATATCTGCCAGGAAACTGAATAGTGTTTCTTTGTACGATTTATACTGGATTTCTGTAACATGCATTCTCATTATGTATTTATAATGATGATAATTTTTTGTGGTTGATCTCAATACCTCTGCTAGTTTTGTGCCAGGAATATAGCATGTCATTAGCGAGAGGTTTTCTCTCATTATGGAATGGATTGCTATTTAGTGACCCAATAATTTCTACTCATTTTTGTTTCTTCTACATTTAACCCAATTTATGCAGAAGTGTAAAACTTCAAAACATAAAGAAGAAATGTTGACAGAATATATACTGGACATTAGAATGACTCTCCATCTTTAAATTGAATTTCATGACTTTCTATGTTCTCATTAAGCAAGACGCGCATGCATTTCCAATCCAGTTGGTATTGGCAATTACATCAACTGCTGATGTGTTCAGTTCTTAATTAAATTCTGTGATAATAATAATTATTATTTGAATATATTTCAAGCCATGATGCTGCCATGAATTCATTGATATGGCCAGATCTCACAAATGAGCCTTGAAAAGTACTAATGCTCAGAAGATGAGTGGGCTAGCTAGGTGGTGGAAAATATTTACACTTCTGCATAAAATGATGCAATTGCTATTTTTATGCTGAGTTTGCTCACTTCTAATATTAATCGACCACCATGTAATATGATGGTCTAGTTTTTACTGGTATATGAGGACTCCTCTGTGTCATACTTCTTATTTTAGGATTTATGTGATTTTGTGAGGTATAAATATGAGATAAAGTTGATTTTCTAGACTTGGTTTTTTCTATAATTCATGTAGTTAAGCATAGTCGATTGATTTATTGAAACTTCACGTGGTGTTTCAATATTGTTAGTTGGAGCATGTCCCCCCCATTGTGGGTTCTGAGCCTAATGTTTTTAATTCCTGGACTTGTTACGGTATGGATTATATATTCGAAAACCTAGTGTATGGCATTTCATTTCAAAGAATTTTAACCTTTGTAGCTCTAAGCGAAGTATTTGAGGCAATGCTCCTCCTCAGTTTGTATCTGTGATTCAAGCAATTCTACTCCTTAAATTTATTATCTCCTATCAACTGATTATGATAGATGCATGGGTAATACCTGTGGTAGAGAACAAGATTGCTGTGGGAAAACATATTGTAATGTTTCGTCAAGTAATTTCGTTCTTGGTTGAAAATGGTGATGAGAACAGTCAATGCTATTTGCTTCCCAAGAAAGGCACTTATTATATCAATTATTGCTTCAACCGGGACCTTTGTCCTTAAATGATATCTATTTTCAATATTTAAGCAAATTTGTTTATAAATTCTGGAGTTGCATAAATGGGAAAAAAAGTTCCATAGTCTTATTTTTAATTGCATCCAGGTTTATGGAGTTAGTGTTTCCTTGGATAATTTAATATTTATAACTTACTGGTGGCCTCTTATATCCTTGAAGCCAATGCTATTTTAATTCCATTCTATGGTGGACATAGAAACCATAAATATTAAGCCCTCCTATGTTCCCTTGGCATGGGTTATTTATTTGCTTATTCATCAGGTTTTTAATGCAGTAGAACCACCAATTTTCACCATCATGCACCTTAATAAGTGTTTGCATTGGCAATAGTTTGAGTTAGCTGATATCCTAACAAATGACGTTTTTGATGCAAGTAGGTGGAAACATGCCTTTGTTTTTCATTAAGATATTGCCTATTGGTCAGATTATGTATCACTTAATCTTATATTTTCTACTGTAATTGTCGCTATTATTTGACTTTCCACAATATTTGTTTCCATTGTATGACATCATGTTTCATTAACGTGTTGAAACCTAATTTGTTGCTGATAGAATATTGTGGTGGAGGTGTAACCCATGCATATAAAAATAAACATTCTTGTATTTTTCACATGCCTTGTGGTTAGGGAATAGTCTTTTAGGTGTATGATTTTTTTTCGTCTCTTTTTTATTCATTTAGTTTTTTAGTCATTTTTAGTTCTGCATTCGCATGCAGTACTGTCATGGCTTGAACTAATAAAGAAATAAATGGGTTGTGATGCAGTTCCTAAAATGCAGATTGACTGCTGTTAAAACTCAATTTAAGTTTTGATTTAGTTTAGGTAATTTAAAGCAATTCCTTTTTCCATTTGGATCTTATATGAAACTTCTTGTCGAAACCCTAGTTCCAGATCTTTTGGGATGAGATAAAATGGATGCTTTGATTCATAATCTTGAGTTAATAATTTGGAAGTTCTACTGTACCTCATCACCATTTTCATTACAAATAGGATCTTCAACGTAAACATGTGACAGCTCTTATGGTGCACACATCCTTGATAGATAGTGTTTTCACCCCTTGTCATCATGTGTGTGTGCACTGGGATTAGCAATGAAGGTAGTAAAACCCATAGCAACACTAAGCAATATACGGTCCAATTAGCCATTGTGTTTAAGATGGCAAATATCAGACTGTACCGCTACAGGATTTTTTGTGGGAATTTAGTGTAAGCTGGTATTCTGGGAAATACAATACTTACGTGGCTAGATTAATCTCTGGGAAGGATTCAAGGTTTCTGCCTTGGGGAAGAATTTGCTGTTCATTGCTACGCTTATTCTTTGAAAATGAGGCAAATCACTATTTGCAGGATTGTTGCACCGAGCAAAAAATATTGTTTTCTTCGCTTATTGTGTAATTGCCATTTTCTCTGATAGTCCTCGTTGGTCTTGTGCCATTTCAATGGTGATGTCTGCTGCTGAATTTCTCCAAAGGTTAAAAGCTCAATTCCTTTCTTTTGGATGTCGATTCTGAGGCTACTGCAATTCTCTAGCTTATCTCTAGGCTCTAAGGAAATTTTTCCTCTTTCTTAGTTGCACATCATTTTCAAATAAGGATTGACAGTATGAGTTTATTGTGCCATTTTGTGGTCTAGCAGAAGTTTCAGAATTGGCTTCAGCCATGTTTTCAGTATTAAACATTGTTGGCTCTATCATTAATGCATTTACGTAATATCTCCTTTAAACATATATTCTTAACATGTGAAAGAAGAAAGGTCTTTTAGAAACCTGTCAGGTGGTGGCAGTCCCATGATCTTACAACAATATGATTCTTGTGGTTCATGCACCAATGTAAAATTCAACTACTACTTAGTCCATTAATGATTTGCTCCTGTCTATCAGCCAATATGCTGTTGGACTGGGCTAATTTTCTTGGGCTAACATGTGCGAGCATGTTGCCATGTTTTGTTCAAGTACATAATGAAACTAGCTTGGGAATACCATAACATAGTTAGAATGTCACATGCCATACATTTTTGACTTATAGCTTTTATGCTAGGTAGGTGAATTTAGTGTTGGAACTGCACATTTTTATAACATTGAACGCATGCCAGTGGGTACATTTTACATATACCATTGGAATGGATGATTGACTAGCCTTTTCAAGCGTTATGGTTATGGGAAGTGTCACTTGCATTTCTGCGGGATGAATTGGAGCATCTTAGTTGTGTGTACGTGATTTTTACAGAAA
The DNA here is from genome assembly GCF_022747635.1 of Hetaerina americana. Lineage (NCBI taxonomy): Eukaryota > Metazoa > Arthropoda > Insecta > Odonata > Calopterygidae > Hetaerina > Hetaerina americana. The sequence goes on from NW_027286069.1 coordinate 89,818,612, forward strand.
CGTCTGCATAGACTGTAATAGAGCTCTTCAATTATGATATTCAGATTTTTGATACATGAATCCTATAGTTTGCTGTATGTATTGTATCAGGTGTTGAGCAATATTCATTTATTGAGACATTCCCTATCATATTTTCATGAAGTGTTCTATTACGGTTTGTGCTACAAAATTTGGCCATGGTATGCCAAACTCCATTGGTGGTTGGTCCGAGGAGGCTTTGTATGCTTCTTTCTGGCCATATAAAGTTGGAGTGGCTACGGCTTTATTCATCATGCAATTTTACTGAGGGAAATTGCCATGACCTTCATTTGTGTTTGTAAGCTGATTTAAGTTTTACTGAACCTGGGAAATAACACTGGAGTAGGTGTGTAAGGAATTTGATTATTGCTAATTTTGCCAGTGTTCATTTAAGGGGGGCTATTGCGTATATATTCTATGAGCTGTGTAGGCTTATCCACAGGTCGTGTGTAATGTGACATTCTTGATGGTGTATGGTCATTCCCTGGTGCTATTTTGTTCTTAGTTTCAAGAATAGCCAAGCTGTGAATTGTTCTCTTAATGCCAGTGTCAGCATTTGATGTGGTTTTTTCATTGTGGTAAACAAAAAACCCCACTTCTGTAACTGTGCAAGACTTCTAATTATGCTATGCCAATTATTGTATGACTAAATCTGTGAGATTGATATTGCCAGGAATTTTTTGCACCACTGATATGGGGTTTTCTGTTTCCATGGCACTGGGGCCCTTATGGGCCATTGACGCATGCGCTCCTTTCATATTATAACATGTGTAAGCTCTGGTAGGATGACACCTCCAGTTGCAAGTCTTGTATCAAGACTAACGGTTTCATTTTTCCCCTTTCTTTTCTATGTGGTAATCATGACGCTGGCGGATATCCTTGATCCATTTACCTACATCCCACATCCAAATAATTCCTTTGTTTCTGACCTAAAATAAACTCTTCCCTTGTATCCATTTACCATTCCTTGTCTGGCATCATATGCACCGTTAGGGGGTCCAGGACCCGAAGGCTTTCATGGATGCTTACGACCGTGGCCAGGTGCGGTATGAGGGTGGGGGAGGTGGAGGCCGTGGGGACATGCATGGCATTGATGAAATGGTTCCTCCTGGGCCCACTGGCCCTAATGGAACTGGGCCTAGGGGTAGCATGGTTGGGGGAGGTGTCCCAGGCCCACGTGGACGGTGGGGAGGGAATGACCGCAGGGGTGATGAGTATGCCCCCAAGCGAAGGAGATTTTAAAATGAGGATAACTTGGAGACTGAGACGACCACCAGGATGCACATTTTCTTGCTAGGATTTTATAGTGGAGGGAAATGTGAAGCAGTCATAGGTTGTGAGACAGTGAGCAAGCTAAACCTATAAAAAGCACTGCTTCCTTTAATGGTATATGTGGCACATTAATTCTGGAGTAGTTCAGCTGCATTTTTACTTGAAAGGTTTGGAGTGACTTGTTTTTGCTGTAAACAGACATTCTGCCTGAATTTTGACATCAGTATATGTGCCTCTTTGATTTAAAAAAATGCTCCTTTTGAGAAATATTCTTTCTGCAAATTTATGGCGACACCAATATAAGTTGTTTCCCCGTTTGCCAGTTGTCTCTGGCTTATAGCATGGAAAACATTTTGAATATTGTCTTTATGCTGATTTAAGTATTATTTAATGAATATCTATATCTGACTTGAATTATTGCCAGGAACTTTGACTAAAGTGGGTGTTCTATCCTTGTATACTTATACAATCATATTGGTAATGTTGTTCATGTGATCCTTGTGACTTTTGGATTTGATCATGTCATGTTTCTTAGTTTTCCATAGCTATACGTCATTTCAAAATGACATGTATTTTTTTATTTAGAAGGTTATTCTTCTGACATACATTCTCAACTGTGTATTGATGACTTTTTTCTAACATTGATAAGGTAGATTCCATGGTTTATTTTCACTTACAATTAGTGATATAGATCAAGTTGTCATATGTAATGTGTCTTGACAAATTCTTTTAATAAATGTTCTCATTTAATTTGGTTCCATTTCCATTTATCAAGTCTTTCCATTCCCTTGCATTTCCCAGAATTGTCAATTGCATCAATGCTTGGTTTTTAAAATACAATGTTAAGTGAAAGTCCTTTCAATGTGCACTTTATGCTGATGTGCACCACGTTTTACCACAAAATATTCATGCGTGTCCGCCAAGCCAAAATTTTGTTCAGTTGATTAGTTTGGTTCTCCTTGTGCTCCAAATCTTAACTTTCCATCAATTGGTAGGGGTTTCCGATCCATTATAGGTAATACTGTAATGGAATTTCCAGATAATTCTTTTACTCATCCGTTCATCCCTTTTCAATATTGTTCATTATTAAGTGAACTGGCATAAAATATACATAGCCTTATGCTTATTTTCAATTTTGCGTTTTGCTAATAGGCTGCCATTTAACCCCGAAAAAGATAGGCGAAGATGTTTTACTGGTGCTGTGATTCTTTTTCCTGATAAGTAATTAGGGTTCCATGTCAAGTTTTATAAGTAATGACTTCCAGGCTTTTAAATATTAGGTTCATTTGTACTTAGTCTTGTATGTATCCATTTATTTGGTTATATTTATGACATTACTTCATTTTTCTGTCTATGACTGTGCACTCTTATGGAACAGGAGTAGTTTCCCATTGGCTGACATTTAGTTGCAATCTCATGTATTTTTTTAGGGCAGTAAAGTGTTTTCATTTCGGCATAAAAGTTTTGCATCATCGACTGATTCACGATTTATGTGATGTGATTTTGAAATAGTATATTCCTGAATATCTTGAATCTCAAGTCCTCCTGTTCATATCTTTGGGGTGAACATTTTTTAGGTTGGCTCAGTCTAGAATTTTGGGGAATTCATGTAAACATACTCCGAATATCCAGTATCCTCTCTGCATTGCAAGTATGAATGAATGAGCATTTTTTATTTATAGCACCCTCTAAGGTTGATGATTCTTATCACTTGTCCATAGGGCTTGTGAACTTAATATGACCTCATTGCCTCCTTTTGAGTGTTTTTCTTGAATCTCTAGCCCAGAATATTAGTAGTGTAACTAGAATGGTTTCCTGTTAAAAATCTGCCCTCCAGTCAGTTCACCAGATTTAGTCTGCTTTAATTATCATTTGCTCTTTCAAGTAAGACAAATGCTAAAAAAGGTTGTTTCCATGGGTGGGTAATGCTACTAGGTACTAGGGTATTTTTCACATAAAAAATTGTAGGAAGTGAAAATTTAATTTACACAGTAATTGATTTTCATTAGTTGATTGATGTTGAATTTGAGGCAACTACTTTGGGACTGCAGATTAGGAGGAATGATTCAGTAAGCATTTAAGCTAAGATCCAGTTGATTCCATTTGCAATTCCATATTGTTTTGCCTGTAAAGGATTAATGAAACAATATTGCCGGTAGTGAACTTGTTAATCCTTTGGTTTTAATTAAGTCATTAATAGTATAGGGTAATAACACCAAATAGTGATCCTTCAAATGTAGGCTTTATTAGGAAATGTCTTTGGGTGATGAATTACTTAAATTGTGGCAGATTTTAAGGTACTAAGTCCAACTACATCAGTAATCGTGATCTAGTTGCAGGAAAAAACTGCTTCTTAGGCTACTAGTTCTTAGCAATGTTTTGATTGATGATTCATTCATTATATGACATCAGGTAATAAGAGTTGTATTCCCTCATTGAAAAATAATTTCTAACATTGTATGGATAATAACATATTCAGCCTTCTTAGAGGAATTTGTTGATTCGAAATAATTTGGTGTGGCAAATGTTATGAGACTTATTGATGAAAATACATGAAGGAGATCATCGTCAAAATCTTGGGTTAATGAAAGGAGGTGATTAACTATTTGTGTCCCATATGCTTGCATATTTAAACGTTTTCCGTCCTGTTGGGAGCATTGTATGCACTGGGAACTTGGAAAGATTTGGGTGTTGCGTCAGTTGCCTAGTTGGTTGTAAAAATCATGACAAAATTGAGGTAACAATTATCGCATATCCAGCAAAGAGAATCTGATAATTATACAACCTCAATTGCTTGCAATCAAATTTCTGAGCCATATTTCAATGTGCTTAAGAAGTTTTCTGGCACTAATGGCTAAAGTATCAACATTTGTTTTATATTGTGTTACTTTAAATGATTTCCTTTCTGGGTAATGTTTTGGTGTTAGGAATCCAAGGTTATGGTATGTAAAGGAAATAGATCTACTTGAAATAATAAAAAAAGTGGAATTTGCATTGAGATTTTTTTTTATTTGTGGCGAAACAATTATAGCTTCCACTTGTTGACCAAGAAGGCCAAATTTAATTCAAGTCAAAACGGTTACTTTTATATTTTACTGAAGGACTTGCAAAAATATTATTAATAGTATTCTCTTTCATTTATTTAGATTTAAGAGATCTAAAACTTAATATGCATTGGAAATATGGCAGTAACCAATGATATGGGTGTGCGACAGCGAAGTATTTTGTGGGGGGGGTTATATTCATTAGCACTTAATCTGTCTTCGTCAACGAAGTTGGTTTACTCCTATGTTTATTTCAGAATTATATGAGCATTTAAGGCTAATGCATTTGAGATCATCCTGATGTAAGCCTTAAATGTCATTCTTAACTCCTATTTTTCGATGGTCACTTGGGATTTATAGCGTGGGAACATTAACTCTGGCCAAGTTAGCTGTTTTTTTTGCAAACTCAGTAGTTAACTTTAAACCTTCATATTAGGAGTGCATGTGGTGACCAACATGCATTGATGTTCTAAATCTAGCTTGAGTTACCTTGTAAATATATTAGGGAAATGTCCATGGTAAAAAGCAGAATGGTTTTGAAAGGGGTGGTGAACTAGCTAGTTAAATTGGCTTTTGATGTCTATTGAAACTAGGAACTCAACATTCCATTTTGTGCTAATTAAATTCATTGCATCTCAATGCAAACGATTCCTAATTTTTACTATGATTCGTTAAACTGACAATTTTTATCAATTATTGCTGCTCTTGGGGACTATTATATTTTTTATAATCGCCATTTATTTACCCTTAATCGAACCTGAAGTTACTTCAAATAAACTGGGAAAAGCACAACAATGATTTTCATTATCTGGTATTAATTTATGGAAACCTTGTTACCAGTATCAAGTATTATCTGTTGTGGATTTAAAACTTAGCTCCTTAAAAAATCCCATGCGCAAGTGTATTTAGGGTACCTACCTTTTCCTTCCATGGCGAAGTTCTATTTTTTTCAGCTGTTACTGCCTGCATTGATGTGATTATGTAACACACTGCCGCTGTAAGTATGTATTTACCATCATGGGTTAAATTATTTCCATATGAGTAGGAGTCTCTGGAGGAACTGATGTAGACAATTTTAATGATTCGACCACTATTCTGCCTCAAGGTGCAGTAGTTTTTTTGTTAAAAAAACTATATTGGGTTTAATGGGCTTTTGGTTATTGCAATTGGAATCTATTGAATTTTCAGTTAAATAAGCGTATGCAAGTTTTCCCAGTGACCACCTTTGTTATGGGAATTAATTTTACCCAGGATTGTATTTATGGTTTGTATAATTCTCAAAAAAGTAATTTATTAACCTTCATGGTTTATGTGATAGCGTGGTGACTTTTCAGTTCAAAGTTATTTCTTTTCTTGGCGTGTTTGCGCATAAGAAAGTAGTGGGTTGCTAAAAGTTTGGGAATCAATTTAATTGTTACCTCGAGTTCATTATATTTTTCGTGCAAATTCCTTGAAGTTCGCAGTAATGAGAAAGTGTGCCCAGAAAATGAAACTCTTTTGAAAGCAATCTCTCTATATCTGACACCTATATGCCGAAATAGTGTATTCGTAGTTGATTTTGACAATGAATGGCAAATTGCCACTATTTGAACATTAAATCTTTGAGCTATACCTGTTGGAGTGTGCACATGGCACAATCTGTGCATAAAATTTTGGATGCTCTTGGCTAGAAAAATTTTTAGAGTTAATAGTGGAAATCCATTCGTCATCAAAATCTCCTGCTAGGCATACCCTTAATGGTGGTGTGATAGGTAAAATAATTTTTTTGCACCGGTGGCATAAGCCTCAAGCCATTGTGTTGTCAAACAAAATCCTGTGTTTGCAGTTCAATGATACTGACATTATTATTATAGTTTTCTAATATTTAATGGGGTGACCCGTTTTTTTGGGGTGATGGATAACTTGGCTAATTGATGTTGTGCTCTCCATGATCAATGTGCTCCTTTCACTTTCCTGCTCCATATTTTTTTCTTCCTCTATGTCCTTTCCTCTTTCTTATCTAGTTTTGATCCCCATTATTATTAATTTTGTCCTCTCCATGATTATATATCTTTGATGACTTGTCGAATTTGTTGAGGCATAGTGGTTAAAGACTTGGTGTGCCATTTGGTTTCAAATCAACAAGTTAATTTGAAGTATTGATATTATTTATCTTCTCTGTAACTTCAATATAGTGTTCTTATGTTGTCCACTTGGTGCAACTTCTCTTGGCAACCCCTTGCGCCTATTACTTGACAACCCATATTACTTCTTGAGATAATCCCTGGCAAGGGTCAAGCAAGGCCTAATATCAGCCTGGCAAACTCGAGCAACGCTACGCCAGCCTTGGGCTTGTTTCTTCAGTAGATTTTTGTTACTAAGTATGTGATCTAGTGGTTCCATCTATTGATTGTCTTAGGCAATACATGCATCTGTTATAGAGTACAGATTTTGACTTAATTTTTCTGATGCATTCCGTGCGTAAAAATAGTTTTTCCAACCAATTAGTTCTGATCACCTTAGAAGTGCCTTTGCCAAAGATATTGGAAAACTATAACAGTATTTCTGGTAGAATTTGTTATTTCAATCTCCATAACTTTTACTCATGAGTTATATACGAGGGTCATCCGGAAAGTAGTACCCGTTCGTGCCGCATGAAGTGGTGACGACGCGAGTAGCCGCTGGACGAGGTCAGATAGCTTCAGTGGCTTGTCTGCCTTCTCTGAGCCAAGTTGCGTGACGCTAGCATTGCCTGTGTTGTTTCTGTGATTGTTTACAATGTTTAAAAAAATTGAGAACGCCGCCAGTTGTGAAGTGAGGGCAGTGATTAAATTCCTCAATGCAAGAAACGTTCGCCCATGTGATATTCATCGCCAATTAAAGGAGGTTTATGGAGACAATGTAATGGACGAGTCGTCTGTTCGGCGGTGGTGTCGCAACTTCAACATGGGGAGGGGGAACACACACGACGATGAGCGTTCGGGGAGACCGTCTGTCATTACAGACCAACTGGTGAGCTCAGTTGACGAATTCGTGAGGAACGATCGGCGCGTCACAATTGATGACATCTGTGAGCATTTTCCCAATGTTTCTCGAACAATTGTTCATGAAATTGTTAAACACCATCTGCATTATGCAAAAATTTGTGCAAGATGGGTCCCTCGCGTATCTCAATGAGCTGGCGGCGAAGGACTATGCAGCAGGAATACAGAAACTTGTCACACGTTATGACAAATGCCTTAATTTGCTTGGAGATAATGTTGAGAAGTAGTTTAAAGTATCCTCTTTCAAATAAAATTTTTTATGTTTGTTAATATTTACTTTTGTGTCTTTATTTCACGAACGGGTACTACTTTCCGGATGACCCTCATACTAAGAATTTTAGTAGAACAAGGAAATTTGCTAAAACAAAGGCGGCCTTTTATGAACTTTGGTGATACTCTGTGTGAGTGTAATTAACACTTAAAGAATAGCAGAGTGCTATGAAGGAATACATTTTTATAATGTAGGTCATTTTGTATGCTGTTTTCCAAAACTCCACTTTTTATATTGTTGCATACATATGGGAATTGTCTTCTCGCTCTAAATTACCTGGGATCAAAATTCCCTTAAATTGCCCCTTGATTTTTGTTTCATCCAAGTTCTTTCGCGTTTCATGTCTAAAGTGGTGCCGGATTGTGGTCTTAATATTTCAAATGAATCAAGGTTCATTCTGCTATTTTGTTGAATGTCTACTTAACTAGAGATTTTGTCATGGATTGGTAGTGTAGCTTCATTAAACCTAGGTAAATTCTTTTCACTGCACTACAAGAGTCATAACTTAACTGAGAGTGTTGATGATTGGTCACTTTTTTACTCTTAAATTATTTGTATTTTACGGAGATATTTTTACTATGTTACTAAAGAGTAAATATTTCATTCCATTTATATAATTGGACCGGGGTGAATTGTCTGGGTAAATACAAAGTCATTCCTCTGTGATATTTCTTCCTAAAGAGAGAAAGATCTGATATTTATCAGTATTTTTAATTGTGTAATCCTTATCCATTGCGCCTATAATTAAGTTCAACAAAAAAAGTTTTGGTCCAAAGGCTTGTCTGTGAAAAATCCTCCCGTACTTGATTCATCCTATATATTTCATGATTGCATTCATTAAATCATCCCATTCAAACTCAGTTGCATGAAACCCACCTAATAGTTTCCAGTGGTCTGATGCCTTTGCATAGGCATTCATGATGTCTTGCTTCTTTGAAGCTAAACATAAAATTGGAGATGCATTTTTCTTCATGATCTTGAAAATGCATAGAAAGGGAATTAATATTCATTTCTAATTACAATTTCGGATTTTAAGTTGGGTTTCTTGGTAATAGAAATAAATGTTGATGAATTCTACTTTTTAATGTAGGGTATCATTGCATCAGAAATTTCTGCATTTCATATTTCCTTTTAATTTGACTTTATTGATTGAGTTTACTGATTTGGAATTAGATGAAAGGGCTAGACATTATGGTAGTCACATAATGTGATAATTATTTCTTATTAATGTTTAATTTGACTCAATTCGTTTAAGTAATGTTTATTTTTTACCAAGGCCAAAATGGCATGTAATGGATTTGAGAGGTTTTTGGCTCCCCAGTTATGCACATATCTACCTCAGCAGTGGTCAACATGGCATGTTTAATGATCATTCATGAGCATATACATTCTTTTATCTCTTCTTCAGCCAAAATGTTTCTTTTTCCATGGGTTACAATCTTGAGAGAATCTGGCTTTTTTAATGGTTATTCCTCTCTTAAATTTGAATTGTTCTTGCTTCCAAATCAAGTTATCTAATGCCATAGTATATTAGGGTGTGGGTGGCTGTAGCCCAGTGGGTAGAGCGTTGGACTGCTGACCAGCGGGTCACGAGTTTGATTCCCGGGCAAGGCACTCTGGGCACCTGCAGCTCCACCCAAGCTAAAGTGACTTTTTGGGTACCAGGTCTTCCTGGGAAACAATAACCGGCACAGGGAAAGGAACTGGCCCCCCTACCCTGATGTGTGAATTTTCACATGCCGAATAGGGCTTAGTACTGGGTGATCTCTACCATCACCTGCTAAACCAACCTTCGGGTTGATTATTGTGTCAATGGTTTATTAAGGTGTATGTAAGCGAGATACACTATTTTGGCCATGTTCAGACATTTCTCAACTACCACAAATGATCACAGAATGTTTATTTTCATGTTTTTACCAACATAAATTAAATGGGTGAGAAATGTAATGATTTTTATCATGTGCACAAGTGTGCAGCTATTCATAGAAAATATAATTAATACATTTTGAATTGGCAGTTACGAGTACTCATTTGTTTGCTCAGACTTCTTCATTTTCTGCAAATTCATGGTGTTGTGGTTTTTGCACATTTTCAATAATTTCTACATTACCCCACCCATGTGTTTTGGCACCTGTAAACTTGTTTTCATTCACTATTACTACGTCAGTTTGCCATGTTTGAAATTTAACCTGGACAAGCAGTTTCCAGTTGCGTAGAGATTTTCAGCAGGAATTTTTGCTATTATCTGGCTAGATTATTACATTTTACATATTTCTGCATTTCACAATTAATATTTTGTTGCCTTATGTTAACAATAGAAGCCTTGCAATGTAGCCTGTATGTAAAAAGTTTAATGATTCATTTTTGATAAACACATGCTTGATCTAGTCTTCATAGTCTAGTCATTGATATAGTCTAAATAGTGTAATGTTCACTTTGCTGTTTATTGGAGAGTATAGGGGTATTAGCTGTTCCAGTAAATTTACCTCGGGTAGGTTAGTTTTAAAACTTAAGCATCAAGCTGTTGAACTTTATTTTATATTATGTATAGGGTTAAATTTGGATCTGCTCATCATTTCTGCTGCTTTGACATTAATACTATTGTATGGAAAATATTTTCAATGTATGAGAAATGAATAGTGATTCAATCCATAAAATCTTAGAAAAAATTTTCCCTGAAAATTTTAGACTGACGCGGAAAATTTGGTTGGTGATTTCATTGTGGCTGTAGTATAATTTGCCCCAAGTTCTGAATACATTCAGACTGATTTTCGAATGTACAATGGGCTATATACTCGAAAAGGTTTCATGTATTTGCATCATGAATACCATATCCACTCTTGTTGTACATCTCATTCTGGAGTGGATGGAAAACTTGACAATGAAATTTGTCATTTAAGATTGATGCAGTTATTTCAGTTAAAGCTTGCAAAAGTTATTGTTAATGCTTATAAACCGTGTTTATATGAGTGAACCACTTAAGTTCCATGTTGCCAATTGAAGATTGCATGCAAAGTGCAATACCAGCGCCAGTAAAGTATAATGGATCACTCATAATTTGATGAGCAGCTAAGTATGTTCTTTTATTTTTCAGTAGCTTGGATTTGGGCATTCTTACATTTAAGCACACGCCTTGCAGTATCTGTCTTATTGCTCTCTATTATGGCATTATCCTTTTTTGATTACCCCCTTCTCTTTAATCAGTTAAAATCTTCAAGATTTCTCCTAGAATTCTTTGTCCATGCTGCCTCATTAGTTGAAGGGATGATATTGGGTGCGTTTTTAATTGAATGGAATCAAGGACTTGAGAAAATGAGAAATATTTATCCAAATAATGTTTATTTGGATAAATGAGTTTAATGAGTACTGGGTGCAACTCGCATTAAGTCAACTAAATCTTCCAAAGTGGAAGTTCATTCATGACTTTGGTCTGAGATTTTAATGTCAGCACGTAGGAGCTACATTTATGTTTTCTATTAACCAGCTCAGGAATAATGATAGGACCAGTGGGTAGTTATGTCACTGTAGTAAGGAAGAATGTATTTCATCATCTGAAAGTGAATTTTCATGAACTTCCCATGCTTAATTTGTTTTCATGGTGCACTATTTAATGAGCGCCTTAATAAGCTGAAATGCTAGCATTGATATGACAATCTGGATTTGCTAAATGATTTTAGTTTTTTAATCCATATTTGTACTGCTGCTGTGACTTTAGCAGCCCAGTTCAGATTTCTAGAAATTTGTCTTATATCATAAATGAATGTAGGTTGTAAGGTTGAATACCAATACCATATTTTTGATGGTCAAAGTGTATAGTTAACCTATTGCTTGCTTCCACATTGATTTTCATGGGATTTATTCCAATTCATTTTAAATTTCAATGACTTACTTAAAATATTTCCTCCGAAAAGCATGCTAATTGTCAATACTGTCATTTTTTTGACTGAGGGATTTTTGGCATATCCTATATTTTGCAACTATCATTAAACATTACTTAAATTTAAATGTCTGATAAGTTTGACTCAAATGTACACATTAAAATTTTGAGTGAGAGTGAAATGTTCCATTACCAATTGTGTTTTATATATCCAGTTGGTTTGAGGTTAGGCAACGTTCAAAAGTTCTAGAACCAAGGGGTCATGGCAGGGGATGTAGAAATTAAATAATATAATTTGTCTAATAATGGGGAGTAGTTAAATTTTAAAGTTTGGTACGAGTATACCACTTTTAGAAATGAATTTAGGAAATGAAAGGGATCGGCAGAAAATGTCATATTAGAATTCCTTAAGGTAGCAGGAAAATCCTTTTTTCTTCACAACCTGGGAATAACCAAGACACTGATTAATAGTTGGGTATCCTAGCTAGCTAATGGAAAGTGGTGTGTTGATGTAAAACTTCTGAACATGGTGGAGGTAGATTTCTTATTGCCCTGGTGAAAAATTGAAAACTTAAATCGTATGGTTTTCCAAATTATTTCCCTTCTTACAGAACCCTCATCTCCCAGATGATACTGGTTTTTTGCGATTTTCCCCTAATGTCATATATCTTGCCAATACTCCTTACATTTTACTATATTCCTTCTTATTTTCCTGCTACATTGTTTTTGGTATTTGTATTATCATACCTGCCATATATACTGAAGTACTGTTTTTCATGTTGGGATGCAAAAGCATAACAATTCGTATGGTAGGTCTTGATGATATATTTATTCTTAAAATTCTTGTTTTCCATAGACACATTTATACTTCCTCCGTGCATATTTCATGTGCTGTTTCATAATTTTACGTTTACTGCAAATACTTGAGGAGCTGCATATGTTGTGGCTCCATGTGCCTTGGCAGTTTGAATAAAACAGCATTTTATGTAGGTAATTCAATACCGTTTGACACAAGATGATGTTATATTGCCTGCCATACAATTTAACGGTGAGATTCTTACTGAGTTGCAATGCTTTTGCTGTTTTCTATTTTGGTTCAAGTTATCTAAAGCTGAAATTATTCTGGGCAAAACCCAACTTTCCTTGGTATTTAAATTTGAATTTGTGTATCTCTCCTGTGACAGTACAAGGGTATTATATTATTCTGGGTAGTGGTGATATATGAGGGAGAAATATGAATAAAAAAGGCCTTAATAATGAAACACACAGATGTCCAGCATAACTGTTTTCTTCCTGTTCATAAAGTGTACCATCCTTGGGCTTTGCTTTAAAAATCTGCTTACTCTCGAAACCTAAACTCTCACCTTCTTGGCTTTGCTCCAAGTGAAACCTGCGAGACCTGTGGCATGCATGTGTGCCACAGTCACGGAAGGTGTTCCTATTCTTTGGTGAAGACAAGGTCGTTGAAAAATCTTGGTTTGCAATTTTGTTAGGATTTGAAGTACCTTTAGAAATTAATTTATTTTTGGAACCTAACATTCTATTGTATCATTCTTTGAATTATTCCAAATCTGTCCAGCAGTTATACAAAGTTGCGGAATTTCCTTGGCTATTGCCATATCAAACTAAAATGATGCCGTTCCCATTGAATAAGATAAAAAATGTTGACGCTCATTGAAACAAGAATCACCGGCAAAGCTGGATGGATCAATTAATGGTACTTAAGGGCAGCATTTGTCTTTAAATAATGGCCAAGTGGTTTAAAACTAATAGTACTAGTATCCTATCCAAGGGGAAGGTTAGCCATGTGTCAAAACAGTCGAGTCCAATGATCCAGATCTCACCATTAAAAGGGTGGGATTAAAGCCAAAATTCATAATCCTGAACAGTATACCTCAGCTCAGAATACCTATTTTAAATAAAAGCTTTGCAGAACTATGGCATATCCTTCTGCAATATTGCCATCAATAATACTTGCAATTGGATGTATTGCACTTTTTGTGGAATGGTTTAGGGTGAGTATTGTTAATATAGGTTACCAGGTTTGTTCCAGATGTGCAAGATGCCAGAAGATGGACTGCTGTATTTAATATGATGGATGGAAATTATGATTTGGCATTGAGCATTTCTTAAAAAAACATATAGTACACAAAAGAGTACCTTTGAATCTTTCTGGAGAAATTCATTCTCCTTCCAGGTCATGAATTAAAATTTGATAGCAAAATCATAAATTTTTCCGAAAGTGGTTTTGCATAATTTAATTTTTAAGTAAAGTAATATTCGTGGTTATATTTTTGACTGACGCATAATACTAATTTATGAAGAAGTATAATGCTAGACATATTGCTGATTAGCAATAATGGCCTAATCTCAAAGCAATGTAGTGATTTCAATTGCCTATTTTTGTTAATTGAATATCGTTTAGGAAATTGTTAACCTACCGAAGTTAAAATATTTTTTGGCCGATTAAATTCTGCTTATTTTGTCATTACAGGATACACTTTACCGTCCACTATTTATTTCATGCAAAACGATTGTGGTAATAGGTATGTCAATTTGATGCATACTATATATTTTTTATGTCCATTCAAGTGTAAAAATCATGACTTAGCATTTTAGTGTATACTAAGAGATGACTCTTTAAAAGTTATTGTTATGACTTGGGGTGTGTGCAAAAATGTTTCTTATAAGGAGACATTTCTCTTAAAATTAAAATTCTTATTCATTAGTTTTTCTGCACCACACTCAATTATGGTTCAGCTTTTGGATTCATTGATCCTGGAAACCTTTTTAAGGTTGGCCCTTTTTGTGGAAGTTAATTCTTAGTTTGCTCTGTTATGATTTTTATTTTAACATTTGCGCATGTCAGATCCAAATAAAGATTAATTGATTATGAAGTTGTTAATGTCCAGGTCTGATGCGAAAGAAAAACTTAGTGAAATATTTGAATATAGGGCTGCACAGTTCATGTCTGGCTCCCTTGGGATTTCATAAGACCCCTTAGGAACTACTTATAAAGCATTTTGAATAATGTGAAAGGGAGAATTTTTGTTAATTTCTTCGTAGAGAGAAGACTTTGGCCCAAATACCGGACTCTACCGTTAGTGTTACTAACAATACTAATTTAATGATGTTGATAGTAATTCCAAAAAAGGGCAAAGGGAGCAGTATGTTAGGACTGTTAAGCTATGTTGCAATGCTGTGTGGAAGGTTGGCCATTAAAAACCTTCTTTAAAGACTACTCTTCCTGTTGAAAATTTGGTGGGATAGTTAAATTTCTTAATTGTTAAATCCAAATTAAAATAATTAATGCAGGTATGTATTAAGATAAAATCTTCACTAATATGAAAATTGATATTTGAGTCTGAATTGATAAATTTTTTGTTTTCATTGTTTATTTTGTAAATCGTGGTTAATAAGGGGTAACTGCTTATTTCATCTTCATGTACTGGAAATAATAGCTATGGATTTTGGTAGTTCAATCAATTTACTTTTTTTAAGCCGTTTATGATGAATCAATTATTGTGAAATCATGAGCTGAAATGTTTTACTAAGCTCCGAGTTGATCTTAAAGTTCAAGGAGTGCAGTGATCTACAGTTATATTCATTGAATTAAAAAAAATGTGGTAAAAATCAGCAGCCTAGTGGATCGAGTTTGACTATGAAGCCACAAGTCCTTAGGTAAATTAAATGATTCCTCAATGGATTTGAATTACACCAAGTGTTTGAAATCTCACTATGTCCATCTGCTGGATGCTGAATGCCTTTAAGAGAGGTGATCATGCTTCATATATTTTACGAAAGTTTGAGCACAGGAGCTTAATTTTTATCGACATCTAGAATAAAGTGTTCAGATTGGTTGCTTTTAAATGCCTTCGAGATATTTATCCAAGGGCATAAATGTAAGTCTTTAAGGACTACTACTTCACTTCTCGATTGTACATATTTAAGACTATAGGGAATGATGATTGACTAGTAAGAGTAGAAGACATCAATGAAGGAAAACACTTATTGCATTACATAATGCCATGCATTAAGTCAAAATTGCATAATTTTAAAATTTGAGTAGAATGCTATGTAATAAGAGGGTATTTTGAAAAGTTCTCGGAATGGAATAGAAATAAACAGCTTGCCTGAAAACTGTGAAACTTACCTCTTCAATGTAGTCACCCTGTACATTAATACACTTGGTCCAGCAATATTCCATTGTCTTGACCTCGTTTTGAAAATTAAGATTCTTTAAGGCCTGCAAAATACCTTTTTACTTAGGCTGTTAGTGCTTTGTTTGCAGCGAATCTGTGTACTGAGAAAAATTTTGAGTGTGGGGAGGAGATGGAAATCTGATGTAGCCGAATTAGGTCGGTGTGAAAACAATTTGTCAGAGTAAACATATTTTTGCCATGGTGATGACACTTGGGTGCATTGTCTTGATGAAGGATGACTTCCTTTCTTGCCAAACCTGGCTATTTTTTGGTGAATCTTTGGCTAAAGTTTGTTCAGGAGGATTGTCCAGTAATTCTTTGACCTCTGGGAAAATGATTTATCAGCAGGGTCCCTTTCACATATCAGGAAACTGATGCCATTACTTTTATGGCTGACCGTATTGCCTTTGCTTTCTTTGGTGGTAGTGAATCATTTTTTCCACAGCTGTGAGTGCTGTTTTGTCTCTTGGGTATTGTAGCGGGCCAAAATTCCTTGTGTGGTCACAAGCTGTCACAGATAATCTTGTTGGTTGCTCCTCAGATAGGTCAAACATTGTTCGAATGTTTCCATTCCAATGAATTTGTGATCCTGCGTCAAGAGTAGCAGCACCCATCTAGCTGATAATTTTCTCATATCCAATTCCATTATTGAAATGTTGTCTGCCCTGTCAGATGACATCCCTATGGCTTCAGTGATTTCCTGCATCTCGTTGGCGATCCTCCATGACCATATTATGCACGTGCAATAATTTCTGGGGTAGTGGCACTTCTGAATGGCCCCTACATGGGTCATCATCTGAGCTGCCCGAACCTAACTGAACTTGTTTGTCCATTTGGCAACAGTTTGATGTGATGAAGCTAAGTCCTGCAGTGTTCTTAATATGGGCATGAATTTCCTTTGTTTTCATACCTTTCTTTATGAAGTATTTAATCACTTCTCGAATCTCAATTTTTTTATCTTCACTAACCACTGCACTAAAACAACAGAGAGGCATCCATTCCACAAATATCTTCCCAGAGTACTGTTGCATAGTGTGTGCACCGATACAGCATGTTTACTCATAAAGGATTACCTATTACTTCGCACTAATCACTTTGTGCAAGTGCTAATTCTGATGGTGAATCCGAGAAACTTTCAAACTACCCTCGTAGGTCTTACGATTAGCGAGTTCTGTTGTCAATTGATAAACCAAACTTTGCATTAATTGCTGTAGTTGGTTTTGCTTATTACTAAAGTTTAGAATGTGTCAGTTGTGGGAGAGTAAAAAAATGTGATTATTTATGATATTCATTCTTTGCTGTAACATTTTTGGGAAAAGGTGAGTTGACTCAGTTACTTATGTACAATGCAGAACCAATTGTTTACCCTGGAGTTTTTGGGAAACTTAAGCGCAGGGTTTTCTGCAACAATGTGGCAATTTGCTTCTGCCACACTTATGTTTCTGCCATTGCTAGATTACTGGTGATTCATGGGCGACTTACCACTCATGTTCCAGGTTTTAATTGTCTTGCGCCATATTATTAATTTTTTTTGCATCAAAGCTTAACCTTGGGTACATGTGAACATCACTTGAAGCATGCTGAAGTACCTTGTGGCCATTCTGTTACTTTTATCAAAGCATTTCTGACTCTGCTGTGCAGTGGGAATGTATGCCTTTACCCAAAGTGCCGCAGCCCCAAGGATAAAGTGGTTGGCACATCCTCTAAATACTTAAGAAGTGAGGAAATGGAATGAAAAAAAATATAATGATAACCTGAACCATTGGCTCCCTTATGAGCTTAAAGGAAGAATTGGAATGGTCTTGAGAGAGTTGGATAGCCTCTTGCTCAATTGGGAGACAAGGGAGCAAGTTTCAGGATCCAGTGAATTTATAGGATTAGTTGAACTGTTGGTTGTAACTTGAGGACTAAAAATGTCCGATTACTCATTCACCAGATTGATAAAAATTTTACAACAATGACTAATATATTCAAGGTCTACCTATTGGAGGTAGGTTTTGGACGGTTCCTGTTGACTATTATGTACTTTGTACCATGTAAAATTCACCTTGTTTTCTCTGAATTATTTTGTCTTCTTTTCTACCTGCCGTCAACTTTCCTAAAAAGCCTATTCTCTCCCTTTATATCCCCTATTTTTCTCCGATGTTTATCATGATGTTTTCTGTTTAACTTCCCATTATGTTTCAATATTTCCTTCATCCAATTGTCTGCTCTCAACCTATTTCAACTGTTCATTTGTCTTCCTCTCTTTTCTATTTATTTCTCCATTCTTCTCCACACCTGCATGTCAAAATCATCCAGTTAACACATCCACTTTCCATGAAGACCATGTGTTGAATCAATGGAATGCTATTCTCCTTATAAAAGTCTTAACCAATCTTTTCTCTTCTTTATATACCTGTCATCAACTCCTTTCCTTTGCCACCACATATCATCTAGTGATGTCCCCATTATCATGCCTATTTTCCAAAAAAATATTGCTTTTAAGTAGTTTTACTCCTCCCCCTGCCTAATTTATTCCTTCTTTTGTTTAATGTAGCATTCCTACTTATTGTCTGTAATTGGGGTATGGGTATTTAAAATGTTGGTTGTCTTCCTCTGCAACTAACACTCTTTCTTGATGTTCGCATCTCAAAGCTCTAACCTTCATATTATCTTTTCTAGTTTTTTCTGTAAATAATTCCACATTAATAAAATTAAATTTCCTTATAATATATGATAAATATGAAAAAAAATTATAATAGATGTCATCATGAATATGAAAATTCGCCTCAATTTTTTATTAGCTTGAAATATAATCTTGATTATGGTAAAATTTATTTCACTCATCCTTTGGGCTTAAAATCCACTTATATATTGCACAGAAATTTTCTTTCACAAATTTATCGATACATTATTATTATTAATTATTCAAATGAATAAAGTTACTAAAAAATCTGCCCTTAATATTCACATATTTTTCATAACTTAAGAATTATATTTTGTGGAGGAAATGAAATTTTTTCCAGCTCGAAATGCTGCAGGAAAGGGCTAACTTATTGCCATATCAGAAAGGTGCTGCTCCTGTAAAGATGTTATAAATGAGGGAAGGGGTTTATACAACTGCACCATGCTGGAGTACGGAAGATTGGTGTGTCAGATCAACACTCGGGAGGTTGTGGAGTGTTTTCCTTGCGGTTTTGTGTATATCATGTTGAAGCAAATAGTTAAAATATTAAGAATTACTTATTTGATAAGTTGAACTTTTGAGAGAGAATATTCTCTTTGGGTGATTTTTTAAATGCATTTCTTTTCAAGGCCTAGAGGTTCAGTGGAGGTTTAGTCAAATACGTGAATCTTTTCCCTTCACATAATGTGTCACACTTAAAATTCAACAACATCCCCATTGTCCTAAATCTCAATTTTGTCTCTGTTTCGGCACATGCTCACGGTCATGTGCCCAGTATACCAATTATCTATTATTCCGTTCACATCGCTTGTTTCATCCACGATGGATGGCATATTAATATTTGCAATTGAGCCATCCTCGTCTGTTTTTGGTGCCATGAGCAATTCATGTACCGTAGTCCACATCATTTAAATTGTAACCCTGATAATGTTCGTCATTATTCAATAAATTTTACATTAATGGGATGTTTGATGCTGTGAATCTTATTTTTTCAAAAACTGTATCGGAAAGTGACACTAAAAAATTATCGATTATCATTTTCAGTAAATCCTCTCTTTTAACCTTACTCGCAGAATCCATATTCCTTGTAGCCAGTGGTGATGTTATATTTTGGCATGCAATGTATTATTTTACTCTTCTGATCGGACGAGGACATTTCAGAGGGGGAATTGCTCCTGACAACGATTTCATCCATCAGATAAAATTTGACTGATGCACCATCGGTTTATGTACCCTGAAACCCAAACATTTGGGCAGTATGTTGCTTATTATCTCCAACATTTCGTCATCGAGCATCGCATGTAGGGATATGGTCAAAGGTACAGTTTTCAAGGAGCAATCTACTTCCTCTCATGAATGTTGCCGGAAGGTGATGTTCAGTTGATTAAATGGCAACGGTCTTTCCAACAGCGACTCACTCTCGCCTTCAGGGATGCTATGCTGCCCTGAGTTCCCCATGCCCCCGGAGGAACCCCTGGCATCGTGTCTCATTCTCTGTGTGGGTGGAGGCATATCTAGGAACTCCTCGAATGGTCGTTTTTTCATCTTACTTCTCAGCATATTACATCAATCCCCCTGTAAACACCCAAGACCCAATCAGCAAATTGTCCGAGAGCAATCAAACAGTATGGCTTAAATTCTACATTAAAAGCAGATGTGTTCATTTGGTTTTGGTTTTCATTGAAGGCATCTTCATCACTCGGTTGTAAGTAACCCTTTCCCAACCAAGCGTTATTACCCATCGTTAATACTGGCGTTCTTATTAATTTCTGCTTGGATATATACTTTTTACCAATTTCAAATGGTGCACCGGTTAAAATACTTCTCTTATCCTCCCATGTGTATTCCACCAGAAACGGTTCCTCTATTACTATTAATGATTTATTTAAAAAGTATTTGTATGCAAGCTCACTCAAATGGGAACTGGATACTTTTTCTGATACAAAATGACGTGTAATGCTTTGAACTACAAAACTCTTTCCATTGGTAATTCTTCCACAGGGGTACAAGCAATTGATCTTTCTCTCCTCTTCATTAAATATTGTCGTAAGCCAGTTAACAAAAACAATAGGAGAAATAGAATTTCTAAGAAACAGTTCAGATATTGTACTTCTGCTCTTGCTACTGCCATTATCTGCACATGACAATAAATATTCAAATCTCTCTTTTTTTCATGTACAATTGAAAATTGAGATTACATTCTTGCGTTAAGTTGGAACCGTAAAGGACCAATGAATCCACCCATTCATCAACATCCGTAATAATCATAAAACTCACTCCAGGAAGTGGCCTTGTATTTCCGGATCAGCTCACTTAAAAGACTTAAGAGCCCTTGGAGGGTCCTAATTTGCCATCCACAGGTTTAGGTGACGCAGTGAACACAGCTCTTTTCTGGGTCAGCTCCAAGAACTCCTGACTCGGGCCTCCGAGTTATGTGAAGATAATGGACTGATGGCGAATTATGGCTCCCAATTGCCAAACTTGCCCCTGATGGTCTCCCCTCTCATTGAATACAGTAATGACAAGCGAACGGCATTCTCCCCTTTCCTCAAACTTCATGTGTGACCATACGAAGACATTGCTAATGAGGAGAATGATCCTTTAAGGACAACTCGCCGAGGTCTAATGATTGTATCAACCAATACAACGGAATAAATAAGGCAGACATCGCATCTGATGTGCCCTCCATTGGAGCTCGTTTTATAATGTGAGATGAAGTAACATGCATTTAAATGACACATGTTAAATTGCCATCATTCTTTGGTTGGCCTTGCCCTCGCTCAATTGGATAATATCAGTAATCGCCTTATTTAGTGCCCGCCCTCAGCAGTGCCCATCCCCAGCTGGTCTGAAACAATTCTATATATTGTGGTCTAGCCCAGTGTTTGGTTTGGATGAGGGCACAGGCAGTGATTCTACAAGAGTTGTAACAAAATGGACTCCCACAAGTTGTATGATAGACCCACAGAAACTAAATAAGTTGTCACTGAAAGATGTGGAATGACGATCCTAATGACAGCATTATACCTATTGTAACAGATTGGGTTTTGATAACTGTGATGAGACCAAGGGTTGCTTGAACAGTTGTCAGATGAAGGGGCTAAACTTGCCCTCAAAATACATAATTTTTAAAACATCCATGGATTAAGCTATTTTTGGATGATGGTCCTCGACACATATTAGTGGGTTGAATTTAAGCTTTAACAAGCTGTTGTATTAAAACATGCATTTGAGAAATAGGTGTTCAGTAATCCAAAAGGGATGTTACATTTTGTATTTGATTCAATACAAGTACCGGTGATTATAATGCCATTCAGATTCTTATGATTAAAATGTCTGGAGTAAGATCATTAGGCTTGAGCAAGCTGAGCTATTAGGGTAGGCAACCAACAGCTAAGATCTTGTAACTTTTCGTGAAATTCTTGATATTAGTGGGCAAATTGCTTAAAATTAATATAAGTCAAATTGTTATGTATGGTTTACATTCTGTGTAGAATAAATACTCTTTGCAGAGATATTTTTTGCTAGAACAGCATTTGTGCAAATTGAAGCCAAAAATTAGGTTTTGTGGTGTGATGATAAGGCTGGAGAAGAATGCACCATCGTTATTCTATATTTTAATATTTTCATCCCATTCTAGTAGGAAAGAGAGAATGAGCAAAAAATATATTTTACGGATGGGTCTAAAATGCATTAATGATCTGCAAATCAAAATAGATTTAAATTTTGGTTTGAGGTAGGGCATCATTTGGTTTTTTAACAGTGAAATTCCGATGATAGACAGATACCATGATTGTTAGGACATGTTATCGACATACCTCGTGGTATGATCAAGGTATGAAAATCTCAGCACTTGTGGAAACTGTAGAATCTCAGATTTTAGGTGATTTGGCAAAAATGTTTGTTAATATTTTACATGATTGACTGTTTAAGTTAATTGAAATTTACCTTGGGAAACACTGGGGTTTCATTGGGTTTTAAATATTTCTTTCAATTGTACAAAGGTAATTCCAGAAGTACCAGACCCAACAAAGAAAACAAAAATTTTGGACAAAAATGTATTTATTTTTCAACATAATCTCCAATCTGCTCTAAAGACTGCCCAGAGATTTTCAATAAGTTCGATACCCTTTTAATAATAAGCACCATCTTGCTTTTCAAAGTAACCATTAGCTGCCGACATCACTTCTTTTCGGTTGAAAAATCTTTGACCGCCAAGCCATATTTTCAAGTTTGCAACGGTAAAATAAACCGAGGGGGGCTAAATCTGGTGAATTGGGTGCATGAGGTAGCAGTTAAGTCATAACCAATTTTTGGCCATTGCAATGACGGATTTGTGAGCTGGTACATTGTCTTGTTGAAACAACACTTGCTTCTTAGCCAAATGCGGCCACTTTTGCTTTATTTCTTTACTCAAGGTTGCAATAAGTTTGCATGATACTCACTGTCCATAGTTTTCCATTTTTTAAGATAGTCAATGAAAATTATCCCACGCGCATCCCAAAAAACCAACGCCATGACCTTGCCTACAGATGAAACTGTCTTCGCCTTCTTTGGAGGCAGTTCTCCTTTGAAATCCATTGTTTTGATTGCTCTTTTGTCTCGGGTGTGAAGTAATGGACCCATGTTATTCCATAGCCATGGATCCATGGCTATGGAATGGTGCAAAAATTCTGCTTTGTTGCTGTGAAACTTTGCTAAACACTAACTTCACGACACAGGTTTGCTCAAGTGTGAGCGAATGCGGCAGCCATCTTTCACGCAGGTTTCTCATGTCCAAATCTTCAGTTAATATGCAATGTACCACACTTCTTGAAATGCCTACTATGTCTGCTACCTCGCACACATTCAGTCGACAATTATCCAGTATCACTTTTTGGGTTTTCTTCACTGTTTCTGAAGTCATCACCTCATTTGGTTGACCAATGCGATGATCGTTTTGACAGCTTGTCCTGTCTCGTTTAAACTCTGCTACCCCGTATTTTACTTTTGTAAACAAAGGAGCGTACTTGCCCAGAGTAGAATCCAGTTCAGCTTTTATAATAGCTGGGCTGAGGCCTTTCAAATAAAAGTATTGTACCACATAAGGATGACCAAATTTCTCTATTTTTACAAATTCACTGTAAATGTTCTCCATTGATGGCTGCCAAACAAATTCTAAACAATGTGGCATCTTCAAACTTGAAACATATGCTTTATAGTGCTATCTCTAGGTCAGGCCGGGTGCTTCTGGGACTACCATCATAAGTTTAGTATTTAGGTCATCTTCTGTTAATGGTGAATTCAAAGTTTTTATTTGGATGCATTATTCTCTGGTAGATCTAACAGTGACACAAGTAGGTGAATTATGCCTGCAATATTTCTATCCACAACATGCTTTTCTTCAGTGGGTGAATAATTGTCCTGTATTAGGAGAATATAATGGCCATCAGTGTGAGTTGCTTTTGAGGATTATTTGTTTTTAGTCAAGGGCCTACTCAAAAATTGTGAAGGACCCTGTAAGCAAGAGCTGAGGTATGTCGGTGTAAAGCAATTCTGTTCAAATCACTAGTAAATTTCTCTGTAATGCATGGTGTATACTTGTGTTGTTTTAGAAAATATTTTCAATTCACCTAATAGTGTAGTTGACCTTGTACGGGATGTGACCGCATTACTTGATGGTTTACATTGGTTTTCCAGTCAAAACCCATCATGTATGCTGACTCACCCTGTACTATGCAAATAATATTATTTCTTCATTAAATTGAAATTGTAAATACAAAACTAAAACTTGCCTATCAAAATAATCTGAATATCACAGTTTTCTTTTTGGCTATTATACATTTTGTGAAAGCATGCCTATTTAAGAAGACAAGGTGAATAAAGATGATTAGTATCACGTTTTGATAAGACCCTTGTCTCAGTCTGTTCTAATTCAAATTATAGCCCATCTGTTTTAATGGCAAAACCGGTAAAAATCACATAACTAGTTCAAGATTAGTATGTACCTAATAAAAGTACAGCACGTTAGAAGTAAATAATATACTGAATCAATTGCTCTGCAATAAAACTTATGTATAATTGTGGTGTTGTTGAATCATTTATTTTCCTCATTGATGTTATATAGTGATTTTTGTCAAAACATGAAATCTGACAATTTATTACTAAGCATCAAATGCTATCAGATATCTGCTGTCGCCTGGAAGCAAGGCTGAAAGATGAACACTTATGTAACTATGAGCATCTATTCTTTTATGTATCTTAACTGAGCCTGTGTCTTTGCTCCTCATTGACGTGCCTTATATCATGTACATACTTCACCCACCTGGTATTTTTGTATTGTGATCTCTGGGCAAATAAAAAGTAATAATAATAATAAAGGGTGATGGGAACTATAGGACTGTATAGTTCCTTCAACATCGAAACATTAAATGAGTGGATTGAAAGTTTCAAGCCTTGGATAAACAGTTCTTATTCAAATCCTTGCGGCTTCATGGCAATAGTGTGTAGAGTGCTCAGCTACTGTATCTCCATACAGCAGCTGAGCTCCTGGATTTGTATTTGGGGGATACTCCGCATACTCCTAGCTCAGCCCAAACGTTTGGGATTAATTGGATGCCACATCTTCCAGGAAAAGTCACATGGCTTGGAAAATAACTGCCTTCCATATCCTGATTGTTGCATTACACATGCTTTAAAGCTTGGATGAGCACTTTCTAGAAAACAAAGCACCAGGTTGATTATTGTAGTATTGGAGAGAAATCTTATAGTGCATAATGCTTGCCGCAAAACTACTTATGTAATCGGGTGAAGGAACTTCCAAGTAAATCTTCTGATGTGGTTAAATATACCATTCTCATTTTATGATTGGTCCTGTTACCAAATCATAAATTCCTCTGGATATGATCAGCCTTTGAAAAGGGATTGAACATCTTAAATGTGGTCTTATCAGGGCAACGTGAGAAGGATGGATCTAGACAAACCCTGGGTGAGTTTAGATGCTGTTTAAGTTCAGTTAAGTCACTTGTTCTCATGCTCATCAAGTAGCTTGATTTTAATAGATGATCGTCATCGTTAGACCCCGTGACGAGTGGATCCTGAACCTACGAAAAGTTGAGGACTAAGCTTCGGAATTATTCATGTATTATTTAAGTATATAGGATGATACTTTATCCCGAGTAAGAATTTTGACCAAATCATTTGTCAGAATAATTTAACATTTATATTTCATTTAAAAATTGCCAGAAAATTTGTCTTTTCACAAGTAAACTTGAATTGATGACACTGAAGGTCATTGAATTTTTCTTTCACCAAGAGTATAATTGGGAGGTGGGGGTAGAGTTTCTGTCTGTGGTACGGAAGGTTGCTGGTTGGAGCTGCGTGACCAGTGGAAATTTTTCAGTTAAGGAAAAATTAAATGGTTTTTCAGAACAAGGCAGCAACGAATTAACAGGAAAATCCTCAATAACGGTGTTTCGGAACAAGACAATGCAAAAAAATAAAGTAACTAAAAAAGCTTCCTTGAACCCATGGTGTAAGGCAGCAGTATCACCACTAGGCCCTGGTGGTGCAGACCGAGTGGGTTGGCCCAGTATCAGCTGCAGGCGAGAAGTTCACGGTATTCGCCACAGTACTGTGATACCACATTATTCTCCCTAGAAAATGCAGCCTTGCGTCCAAAAATAGTATAATGGCTGCATCAAACCAATCTTAGGATTGCAATACTGATGATGAGTATAATCAATTCGGATGTGCATTATAGTACTTCAATCTTTTTAAAGTGCTATTTTGTTTAATATTTGGCAATTTTTTAAATTATATATTATGTGCTTTCGGCTTTTTGTATGAAATCTTGACTTTGTCCTTTGCTACTACTCCTGAGAGATTTTGATCATGCAATATGAAGTTATTGCAAAACCCCATCGCCATTTCATGATAATATTATGTCAAAAGAACAAGGGTCATAACCATTCCATTGCTTGGTAAAAATTGAAAATGCTTAATTCATTTCAGCTTGGAAAATTAATCTCTTTGTTTAGTTTCCCAGATTGAGTGTTTTATACAAGTAGTAGGTTAAGGTGCAGAAGTTCTTGCTGTGACTCCGGCTTGAGTCTTGAATTGTGACTAGGTTGTCTTCTTATACGATGGTTAATGGTAAAAAATTGAGTTTCAAATGGCATATTTCAATACTGTCATTCCAGCCCTTAGATTTTTTGTGTTTCTGGAGTTTTTTTCTGAGAAAACCCATTGATCCCTTAAAAGATGCAGGTGACTTTTGAGTAACAGTGGTTTCTTATTTTTAAATTGTTAAATCTGCGGAACTGTATTAAATAAATCCCCTCAAGTAACTTTTACAATACCTAAATGTGAATGTCGTGTTCAGAAGTTTTTGTCCAACAAAATGTTACACTACAAATATTTATCCAAATAGTAAATGACTTTATGTTAAATAATGTTTTATATTTTAATCATCATGTAATTATGAATGCACTTTAAAGCATTCAATTGACAACATAGTCACTACTGTAATTAAGGAAAATGTTTTGCCAGTATTTTTGTCATCCTTCAAAATTACTTCAGTTGCTATCTTTGGATTGCTACTTCCTTGAATATAATATTTTAGAAACATTTTAAACTTTGAGTTAACTCTCTAGATTATCCAAATAGATGTAAATGAGCAAAAAATAAAACTCGTAACTAAAAGAAAAGGGAATTAAATAAGTAGAGGTCCAGAAAATAGCACAGAACTTAATGAAACAAAACTTTTGATAGTGGTATATTTTTCAATATGGAGTTCAAGAAACTAATTATTAATTATTTGGCAAAATTTGGAATCCATGCATGCCTGTGCTAAGTTCTCTTGTGTGAAATGATTTCTACAAGTAATTCATCATCATAGTAGGGAAAGTTTAAAATATTTATAATTGTATGTATGATTTATACAAATTACTAGGAAAGTTATAGAAAATCACTATATTCTAAATATTATATATTAACTATTTTAATGTTCCTCGGTGAGTAAAAATGATATCATAGTCATACCCAACATTAGTTGAAAAGTTGTTTCCAAATAAACCAATAATATTGCCAGCATCATAGAAATATTTTGATAATTCTGGCAATTTACCAGTATTTCCTTGTAAAAATAATAATAAACCGATAGATCCTAATATTGAAATAATGAGTTTAATTTGCTCTTCCTTTGAAATAAACTTTTAATCATGTAACTAATTATTGAAAACATTTTTGCTTAAATTACTACCGATAGTTTTTTATATAGTGTAGGAAATGAATTAAATATTAGCATATAATGGTCTTTGTTGCAATGCACATGCCAATAACTAATAAAGTTCATATTTCATCTGTTTTACTTTGCCAAACTACTCTTGTCGTGGTTAAAAACTTATCCCTTTCCCATTAACAAGCTAACGTCATAGCAGTTATTGTATGAACACATTTGAGTAAAATTTATGCTTGTGGAAATTTTAGATTTAAATCGTATTTCAATCCAAATGAATCGCAAGACTACTTGGGAGTCGATCGTTAAAATTGGAGCCACCATATAAATAAAGTCAGTTAAACTGCTTAGGTAAAAATATGACAAATGATTGTGTGATAAATTGATTGGATTTTTGTGAGTTGATGGTAAATATGATTTGTCTCTCTTCACATGATTATCCATTATAGTTTCTCATTGTAAGGTCCATGGATTCCTGTGTAGTTTAGATTAAAGTTTAAAATTTGAATTAGTTGAAAAGATTAATTTGGTTCTCTCTGCTAGTTAGTCTTATGCAAATGCCAGACTGATGGCAGTTCTATAGTACTTAATTCAATCGATAGTTTTCTCTTTCAAAACTTGCTATAGCTCTCCTATGCACCTCAAAATTCCTAGTAAATCATAGTAAATATTCCACTCAAAAGCTGGTTTGACCTTATTGTTAAGAGTATTGTGTGTCTCATGATCAGTCCCTGAATATGACTATAATCATTGCAAATTCATTGAGGAGAACCTCAAATGGGTTTTTAAAGCTGCATGGTATATCTTTACAATCCCCCTAAAAGACCATTAGTTAGGGGAAATGTATGCCAAAAAATTTGTGGCATTGCTACAGACTTGAGTTTTATTATTTTCCTTCAAACGAAAGCGATAATAAACAGTGTGTTAGTCACTTAATATTTCTAAGATGACAATAAACTTGGTGAGATATGTTTTTCGAATCTCTGGCTTGGCAAGAGGGAATAATCAAATTTTCCGGACAATATGATGAAAATTTATTAATTTGGCAGCATGTAATGTAAAATGTCTTTTTGCTAAGACATTTAAGGGCAATCAAATGAGACCACTCTCATTTTAATTTGGAAAAATTATAAACTCATGTTCTTTTTCATGCATGTAATATTTAAAAAATTTTCCTACCCTATGTCATAATTAAATAATTTAAATGTGTCTTAGCAGAAATGCTTACAACACTTATTATCTTACTTTGACTCTGTAGAAGAGTAAGTAACGGATGAACAAAGATCCTGGAGTAAAACTTTCATTGTGATTAATGTTGGAATGAAAACCCATTATTACCAAAACCTACCCTAAAATTTGAAAATTGTGCCATATATTTTAGGGTCATTTTTTCATTAAGGGTCATTCTCTTTATTTGAATAATTATGAAGTTAGTGGCATTTTTCAAATCAGAACTTCACAAAAAGATGGTCATAATTGGTTTCCATTATAGGTCATGATTTAAATTGCATGTATTTTTTTACTTACATTTGGTCATTAAGCCTTCCGTGCCCTGGTTTACTGAATTGGAGATTACTTGGTAAATCAGAATTTTATTTTTGTTGATAATCACCAATAATAATAATATAAATTTACAAAAAAAACATGCATGTATTTTCATCTTCATTCATTTAAGTGTTCATTTTGATACTATTAGCTTTCTTGAAACTGGCCAATAGAAACTCGCCTTAACAATTTTCTTGAGAGCTTCACCTATTAAAAAGCCACTGATATATAATTACAAAATTTTATGATCCTCATTTTTTATTTACATGAAGACTTTTCAATCTATGTAATCGAGTCTTGTTAAGATATTTTTTCAATAAGTTTATATTACATGGCCATTTTTCCATCATTAAAATTTAATATTTTGTTATGTTCATACACTTGCATGCAAAATTACTGTTAGTTTTCCAAATAGTTTCCACACCAGTAAACTTGGTAATTTAGTACAAATAATTGTTAGTAATAGTATCATTTAAATATAGTGATTAAATTATCAATATATACATACTGTCAAGTAGTTGCATGACATTTATTTCCTATTTATGCATCCTACCAGTGTTGGCTCATTATTTCTTCCATGTCTAATAATTTCTTAATGCAGATTTTGAGTTTAAACACTTTTTTCATGGTTAGTATCTACTAGATTTTCTCAAATGCCCTGGGAGAAGAATCTACAAAAATCTTTGCCAATTGTCTACATAAGCTTTGCAGGCAAATGCATAGGTTTAAGTACCTACTGTTATTTCTAGCATTGATAACAGATTAAATAACATCCTAAAATTAGGAACTCTAAATTGCCAAATTCTGGTCTATTGATGTACGAGGTACAACATTTTAGTATCATCTGCTGAATTGAATGCATAAACAAATCAGTTCTTAATCCTGTCAGACAGTGAAGAAAATGGGTTGCCGAAGAGAAGTGTAAGAATGCGTGCTGCCTCTTCTCTTGGGGTGAGGTGAGAGAGGAACATTCGAGGTCTAAAAATTCTCTTGTCATTGGTAAATCATGATATGTAAAGAGGTAAGCAAATGTACTTCGTCTTCCCACTGAGGTCGTCGCGTTGCCTAATTCTGTGTCTAGATTCAAATATACACTCATTTTCATTCTAATGAAGTACTGCTGCATATTTTGTTGCTTTTAGAAGTTATGAAAAGCATAACAACGAAGCACAATAATCCTAATGCATGTAATGTGAAAATCAAGTGACGAAGGAAATAGTGTTACATGTTTAGTTCCTCTAAGGAGATAAATACGGTTTTAAGAAAAAAGAAATGAATGGAACTTGCTGACAGAAATCTCCATGGGATTAAAAGAAACCAATAAATATTTCCTATGAATCAATTGACTTCAGTGTTTATACTTCTGTGGGAATAATTTTATCGTAAAGTTGAAGTAGCCATTTCGAAATGTAGAAGGTTGTGTCATGGTACACAGAATGAATATCTATCCATTGGAGTATGTTAGTCTCTAATAATTTTCTTTTGCAATTTTAGTTGTTCATGAGCTTTTTGACATGGCA
Source organism: Hetaerina americana (assembly GCF_022747635.1). NCBI lineage: Eukaryota > Metazoa > Arthropoda > Insecta > Odonata > Calopterygidae > Hetaerina > Hetaerina americana. Next base: position 89,849,269 of record NW_027286069.1, read on the forward strand.
TGATAATTTTTGTCAAATATTAGGAAAATATAAATTGCTACTTGTTCTAGTGTTTTCTTTACTGGGTTCAATTGTAGATAATGACTTAGGGTAGGAATCTAGTATCCATTAAATGCTAACATATCTGAGAATATGTGGATTAGCAGAATGACTGTGGGTGATACCCGAATGTAAGTTGTGTGTGGCTGCAAAATACCAAAATATCTGTCATTAACCGTGATGTTTTAGATGATTTCCTTTGCAATAAAAATGACTGACCCTTGCAAGTATGCATTTTCTGTGTTTTGTCCAGCCTACCTGTTGAGAAATAAGCACGTGGGTAGGCCTTTTTCCAGATAGTTCCCTACCCTTGTACCAGTTATAGCTGGGATAATAAAAATAACACAGTGTATTGAAGGGGGGGGGACATGTAGTTGGATCCTCAGTCTCTAAATCTTATGCTTTGGAGCTGGAAGGAAAAAAACTTGAATTTTGTTGGGAATAACACGAGACAAAGGAGATTTTAAGTAACTCGTTTTGCTTTAGAGTAGGCTTATGAGCTCCTCAGAACTTCTTTCATTGGTTACTCTTTTTGTAAAATATGAAGCATATGATACTGATTGCAAACTCGGGTCTACAGCAAGGGACTGGGGATAATGTCATGTATTTAGTTAAATTAAAATATTCAAAACTTGAAATGTGTGGGAAGGAAACTTGTAAATATGAGATTTATTTTCAGTTCATATGTCCATCAATGTCATATTTATGTACATTCAATGTATAGGGATCCAGATCTTTTTTAACTGATCATTCTATTTTCAGAAATGAGTTGAAAAATTTTGATATTTTGCAATTATTAATATGAAAATATTTGATCTGGCAGTGCAGTTGTCTGTTTTTAATTGGGTAATAATTTGTAATCCATGGTGATATAAGAATGCTTTCGAAGATTAAACTAGGAACAATTACCATTTTTACACCATTACTTCACCCAATTAGTAGTTGGGGTTTTGAAGTGGCTACTTTCAGAAAAATAAATACTTGGTTATTTCACATATATTTTTTTTAGTAAACACGAACCGGGTTTCAACTTATAAAATGATCATCAGTTGATGATGGTGACTTTATAAGTCGAAACCCAGGTCGTGTTTAGTAAAAAAAACATGTGGAATAACCAAGTATTTATTTTTCTGAAATAAATCGCTTCCACAAAGTGATGCCTGAAACCATTCTGTTCATCAAGTGACTACTTATATAATTGATACCGTAAGTCATTGCTGGTAAAAAGTAATTGATTGAAGAAATGTAATTTCCTTGAGATCACTTGTTAGGTGTGAAATAAAAAAAACCAAAAATTTCCAACCTTAAAAATCTTGAAGTAATTTCTGATAAAAGGATTTTGTTTTCTGATTATATTTTTGTTATCCGAAGGAAAGTCTTTGCCATCCCAATTTTCCATATGGTATCTTTCTTTCTCTCTTTCTTCCCCTGCAAATGATTGTTCTACCTAAATAAGAAAACTTTTACATGTTGCAGTGTGTCCACCCCTATTCCCATTTAGAGATTTTCGTCCATACTTCTCTACAGACCTTATGTTTCATTCCTGGCTATCTTAAGGTTGTACTTTTTTATTCCCTCCATGGGAAATAGCCTTTTCAGGTCTCCGTAAATGTAGCTATGTTGTCCACAAATTGGAGTATACAAATAGAGGATGCACTACACTCTCCATGAATTCATATGCAGCATCTATTTTTCCTTAATTTTGTTAGCTGCCTTAAGTATGCACTTAAATGATGAGGGACCCTGTCCAACTCCTTTTGATATTTCAGATTCTTCCCTGCTTTCATCATAACATGCATTGGCGTTATATTCCAGCGTATTTTGTGTTAAGCTTGCTCCAGATCAACAAAGTCAATATAGATCTTTTGATCTCTCGTTATCCTCCTTTCTGTGATGAGTCTGAAAATGAGAATAGCTTCTTCTGTTCCTCTCTTTCTACATCTCAACTGGTCCTCATTTAAATATTCTTCAACTTCCTTCTCTATTCTTCATTAAATTATTATTGCCATAATTTTTTATGCACGGACCTTTAAGGCTTACTGCTCTTTAAGTTTTCACATTTTCCACACTTTTCTTATTTTGGTATATTAACAAATTTTTTTTCTTGAAGTCCCTCAGCATTTCTCCTATTATTTTCTCATACCATATTAGGTTGAATAGCTGTGTCATAGTCTTATTTTCTAATTTTTTTGTTGCTTCTGAAGTTCTGTCATTCATTTCTGAGACGTGTTTGCAGCTATTCTGTAAACAATTTCTTCCAGGATTCCTGCAATCATTTCTTTTCTGTTATGAAGAGGCACACTAAATTCAAACTTGTGCATTTCTATTCATAATAGCCTTTGATGGAACTAGTAAAAGAGGGAAGAGGAGTACTAATGAGAAAATATAGAAATATTTTTTTTGGCACTACGTGGGTAGGCTGGAAACTAACGTACACATGCTTGTAGACCTCAAACAAGATGACCTTCAGAAACATTCCTGGTGGCCTGTGGAAGTAACGTTCCCCCTAAACTCACATGTGCAGGGATGAGGTTTATATTCATTCAGTGCATTTTGAGAAACGGAAGTATGGGGACATGTTCTAGTGCTATGTCAAGGTGAGGTAAGGTTTCTGTTTCTCAAATTTATGACTTGACAGCTGCCTTCACTTCATCATCCAAGGTGTAATGATTACCCTTGAGGTGTCTCTCAAATTGAGGAAAAAAATTGCAAGGCACAAGATCAGAATAAGGAGCATGCCGAATCTGTTGCAAGTGTGGTGTGTGGCGAGACAGTGGTACCATCGTGCACAAATTTTACGGTATCACAATTGTTCAATAATGAAGCCGACATGTTCTTTGGATATTCCACTATGGTTTGCGATACGCTTTTGAGTGATTCGCCAGTCATTTTGAATCGAGTACTACCCATCGATGTACTGTAGACCTATCACCAGCGTCATCACCATAAACAGCCTTTGAATGACGATTAATCCCAGTAGGAGTCACTTTTTCTGCAGTTAAAAATTCAATAATGGCATGCTGTTTAACTTGCGTTGACATAGCACTAGATCACGTCTCCATACCTCCGCGTCTCGAAATAAACTGGATGAATGCAATGACCTCAAACCTGTGCATGCGTGCTGAGGGGGAATGTTACTTCCACATGCCAGCAGGAGTGCTTCTGAAGGTCATTTTATGTGTGGTCTACAAGCATGTGTTCATTAGTTTTCAGCCTACCCTCGTGTTATCAAATCTAAGAATATTGCTGGGAATAATGCTAATAATGTGCCTCCTATTAATGTGTTGTTTTAGAATTCCAATTTCTAAAAAGCACATTCCAATTGAAACAAATGCCACCACAATGCCACCAAATGCCACAATTGATGTAATGGCTTTCCTAGTTCAGAATTACCTTGACTTTATTTGATACCTCGAGCATGGCCCTTGCCTGGGCAAATTTTTTGGTGGGCCATCGCTTTACTGGAGCCCCCATTACCTTGGTGTTTGCTGTTTCCAATTTGGGTACAAATTTAATCGCGTTTGTACATGACATTTTGAGTGAATGAAATTAGAAAGTGGCTGTCCAATGAAACCTTTGCACTTTAAAGGTCATTGTTGAAGGAAGTCAACCCATCTTTAAGGCACTTTGTAATGTGTCACTCGTACAACTGTGAACTCATTCATTGCAAAATATCTCTGGAAAAAACGGAAAAATTTCTATGAAATTTATGTCTGCATTGTAGGATACAATATGTCCTTCCAATGTATCCTATACACTGTTTAAACAGCCATCTACCTGTATGGTTGGGGACCTAGTAAGATTACCATTAATCTAGAAATCTGGATATTTTTCTGGAGTCAGGAGCAAGCAGACATGAGTCACGATTACCTGATGTGAACTGTGCCATTCTTCCAACAATTCACTTAGTATTATTGCTGTTGAGTATATGTAAAAACTTGCCTGAAAAAATGGGGTGATGTGGATAAAAACTGAATTTCATTCTTGCTACTACCATAACCTGATGGAAATTAATATTTTCAAGAAACTTAGGAGTAGTATATATTTCTCTGTATGTAATATTTCGAAGCCACACTTTCTATTTAAATTTGAATGTCAATCATTGCAATGGGTTTTGTTGCAAATTCTGAACTGCTCCCATGGTAGCTGGGCAACACTTAAACAAAAATTTTGATTATTTACTGAAACATTTAGGGCCAAAATTGCTTTATACAATGATATACTCGTATGTATTGAAAATGTTGTTGGCTTTCATCTGATTTATTGAGATAGCGGTGTTACTTAGTTGATCATAAGTGAAACCTTGAAAGCATGGTTGTATACCAAGATTAAAGGTATGTAGCAATTGAAAATGCTCCAGTCAGTTTTAAATTGGCCCATAAACCATTGTGGTGTTATCATTCTAATTTGGTAAGTGCTAGGCTTGAAAATTTCTGTAGATATTAGGACCCATATAATGTTGAAAGAATGAAGTGTCTATTTCACTTTTGTTCTAGGCGTTAAATGTTTCATCCATTTCTTTACTTGCTGGTCCCTTGAGTTTTTTTGCAATATTTCATTATTTCATGTATTGCAAATCTAATAATCTCATGGGACATTTACTGTCAATATAACAATTTCAATTACTGCATAGTAATTTCATCTTCTGGAAAAGGTCACTTAGGAGAAAGGTGAGTCATCATTCAGTACAAATACTAATTAGTTTAATTAGGCTTTGTTACTCTAAAAATAATGTCATTTTTTATTCTTTATGATGAATTCAAATTAAAATAAACTACAGGATTATTTCACAGAGTGTTTAGTTTTGCATATTACTTGTCCTTATCCATTCATTCCTGCTTCCCCTATTTTCTCATGTATTTCAGTGACATGATCTTTAGTTTAGTCTGTATATGCTTATGCAGAGGTCATACAGTAAAGACAATGAAAGGTATGCATTCGATTCAAAATTCATGGTGAAGGCCAATTAAAAATATCTTTAAAATGTTTGGAAGCTGCAATGCCAGGAATATGGAAAGATGCTGAAGGAAGGAGGGATAGGGGTAAAGTCAAATAATGGGGTGATACAAAAACCAATCTTTTTCCTTAGTTTGACGTTTTTGCATCTCCTCATTTCTTTGCTATTATGCCCTTAAAACTCTGAACTATATTTTGATAGCTTTAACTGTGATGTGTCACCCTTTCAATGAATGATTTCCATCCAACCCTTCTTTGTGACAGGTGAACTGAGGGATGGTCAGTTCTTGTACATCATGGACATTTGTCCATTTGCTCTTAAACTAGCAACACAACTGATGCACAACACTGTCCCTAATTAATTCGTCGGTCCATAGCACAAATGTCCCAATGAATATCAGCAGCTTTGAAGTAAATTGCCAGTGAAAACCTTATCACTAAAATGATTTTACATTTGGCAGGATTTCTATTTGTATTGTTCATTTTGACTCGGTGCTGTGAACGAATAACAAGCAGCATGGCCTTCCAAGCACTAGCTTGAGGCATAGTAAACATTCTGCTCCCCCCAATACTTCACTCGCTATATATAAACGTGAGTTACTTTCCCTGTTTAATGTGCCTTAATTATGGCTTTCAGCTTCACTCTTATTATTATTATTATTATTAAAATTTACATGTGCAGATAGACAGTGTCAGGTGGCACAGAAGTCTCAAGTTATCACAAAAGATAATAAATAAAATCAGTCGGTAAAAAAAGTACACTTAAAGGAAACTTCAAAACACAAATCTCTTTCACAAAACAAAAAAATCTCCATCTCATTAACATTAAACAATCAGCAAGAAAAAAAGATAAAATAAAAAAAATAAGCTGTTGCATATAATTTCACACCACACATCAATCAAATTATTACATAAATTGCTTACATCTTTTCCTAGAAGTTTGCACTCTGTTCGGTCAGTTATTCGTTTAATGCATAATGTTCATCAAATCATTAGCAATTGACGGCGGTCTTTCTCTTTTAAATATGACATGATAAAATAATAGTCTAATTAGACAATTTGAACTGGGCCTCTTTGGAAATAATTTTAGATAGCCCACCCATCGTTAAATAAGCATATGATCATAGTAGTGTATGCATCCTCTTAAGTAACTTTTATTTCATAATATTTCTTAAGAAATGTTCTTTTAAAATGACTTTAAATGTTTGAAAATAAATGTTAAAATTGTGTTGATTTTCCACGGATTCGACTTAACATTGTTTTCTTCACAGGAAGAAAATTTGATGTTGAAATACAAAGTTAGTTGAAACATAATCTAAGATAATTCCACCTAATATAGAGAGCTATCTGGTGGCTCATTGTATACAGGTATATGTTTATTGGATGCACTACACTGAAGTGTCTGTGGATTAGAGGGAAACAATTTTGTTTCAATACCAACCAAGTAGAATATTCGAATATGATTTATTATTTTCCAGGGGCCAGTTTTGATGGCGCAGGGTTCTAATTTTATCTCGTGTAGTACATATTCAAACAAATTGCATTATGCAATTATTCTTAAGGTACATCTTAAAACGGAAGTTTTATGTACCTAGAATTTATTTTACAAATACTTTCTTTTTGTGGAATTCATGTGCTTGAAATAATAAGTTGATTCAGAAACCTTGACTCGAATGAACTGAAAAGAACTAAGGAAAGATTGGAACTGAAGTCTTTTCTTTAATTGCGTCTTTTTAACATGAAACTTCAATGTAGGTTCAAATAAGAATAACCGTATGGGTTCTGTGTTAGCTTATCATGGCGATTAAAGACGTCTAAACTTGTTAAGATTTTTTAAAATAAGTTTTTTTTTAAGAAAACAGCTTTAAAGCTAGGAATTTAAAAATTATCAAATCATCCTTGAGCATTCTGGGTGGCATGGTGCCAGACCAGCCGTTTTGAAATGCCTCATGGCTCAACTGGAATTGATGCTGATTTTGCCAAAGTATTTAGTGTTCCAAGCATTGATGTCAGCATGCAAAGAGTCTAGAACGCATTGCAGAAATCATAAAATATCAAAGAATTCACTTCATGTCAACCCTGACCCCATGGTTTTTCTTATTGTTCTTTAAAATTTATTGACAGCCAGGGAGGAACATGTGAAGTTGCCACACAACAATTTAGGTTATTGCCAAAATGTGTTGTTATTTCCTCATGATTTATTCATGAAATTTATCATCCTTTAAGTTTTGTTTCTAGCATATTGCTGCTGCTCAAACATCATTGAAACACTGAAGAATTACCATCCAATGCATCCAAGTTGTGAGATTCATTTGACTATATAGGAAAGAAAATTATTTCAGAACAACGATTTTGATTTTTGTGTTCCATGGATTTCATTCAGAATACATCTTGGTTTAATTTGAATTTATTCTTCCGTGAAGTCATTGAAGACTATTAGTTCTTACTCCTTTTTGGTGAAGTAAAGGCATAGAATTTAAAAATTTTTATGCCCCTTGGATTTTCCATCTATCTCCCAACATAGGTAACCACAATATTTTATTGTTTATATGCCGGTAGGATAATGTCTTTTTCAGTCCACAGTTAACATTTCAATTATCCCAAAAAGCCTCCAATATCTGCTGTAAAGTTACAACATTCTCAAGAACACAAATGGACTCTAGCCCAACTCCACATAAGAGGAAAATATTCTTCCATTGGAAAACTTTGAGTTAATATACTGTTAAAAATCAAGTGTGTTAAAATTGTCCTTCAGATGTATTTTAATGTCACCACAAAATCTTCAGTACGTTAATACTGAGTACATATCTTATTTCTGCCTTTAGGAGGTATTCTCTTTCCTTTAACTTGGTGACTGATGCCAGTACCGTTTTTCCCCCATCATCTATGGGATGGAATCAATTGCGCACATCTCATAGTGATGCCTCATTGTTATAAGTTTACAATCTGCATTTAAGAGAAGGGTAGGAGGAATGATTCCTTTGCAACAGACAAGTGAGTAGTCATATGGAAGATTTTAAAATTTGTCTTGCTCTAGAAAAGTCTGTAATATCCTCTAGGCGGCGGTGAATGGAAGCTTCCATCCAGAGGAGGGAGTCTGCAGGCCAGTGACAGCCAGATGGAGAGAAGATGAGGTGGACGCTGAACTACCTTCCATCAACATTTATCCCCCTTCCACTCTAACATCACTGTTAGCTGCAGTAGCCCCCTTAGTTTGCATGAACTCGGGTCCTGTGACGAGGAGCAGCAGGAAGATGAATTTTTCCAGGAAAAAGCACAATCAGAGGCGCAGAAGTGCCAACATTATCCGAAAAAGACAAATGATCAGGGATCAACTCGTGAAAGTGCCTAGTGTGGATGCCGATGCTGTAGTTACATTCTGATATTCATAACCATGAATGGTGACCATAACTCTTGGTCTTCCTTCTTCATGAATTCTTCATGAAATTCTTCAGACTTGACTTGGTAATGGTTGTGCATTCTAACTTCAGCATTTCATTTGACCATTTTAACGTGCAATTTGTTGACTCTGGCGTATATTTATGGAATTCGCGTAATATATTGAAATGAGATGTGTAACTTTGTAATTATACATAGACCCAGTGTATGTGTGAAATTATTAAGTTACTAATTTCATTTCAATATAGTAGTGTGTGGTGTAAGTAATTTAAATACTAATTATAGATGTTGCTCAGCACCCAAAAGAGCAGCAACTGTAGAAGGATGGGTTGACGCGGTGGGTTATGGACTGCAATACCCAAAAGGCACCGCTACCTATAACCAGGTGGAAGCCTTGGCAAAGAAATTAGAAAACCAATCACTTCAAACAGAAAATGCCCAAAGTGCCTGACACATTCCTATGTAGCATATCCCATGCCTTTAAGAGGCATGATGATGTGATCTCTAAAATGGGAAAAGATCTTCAGATAACTTTGGGTAATAGAATGGTTTGAGGCATCACAATGTGGAAGCGATTCATATCAGAAAAGAAGTACCTAGTTATTCCTCATATATTTTATTAAACACGACCTAGTTTTCCGTTTACAAAAGTCAAAACCTAGGTCGATGATGTCAAAACCTAGGAAACCTGATGGATAATGACTTTGTAAGTCAAAACCTAGGTCGTGTTTAATGAAATATATGTGGAATAACTAAGTATTTCTTTTCTGATAACTTCGGATTAATTGGAGAGAAATGTGGAAACTTAAGCGAAGGCTATATCACGGACTTATTTGGCTATTAAGGCACGTAGTCACAGCCATTTTTATGGACTTTTAAGCCATATTCACAGATAAAATCATGATTGCTGAACCTTTCGTCTTTTCTATTCTCTCCCAGTAGTCTCCAAAAGATCACAAGCACATATTTAGTGAAGCTCTCACTTGATTGGTCGCTTCCCTGCAATCCAGATGACCAGGAGATGGTCTTGTATGATGTGGGTCATGTAAAAATGCGGATTGATGAAACGTATATGTCCATATTGAATAACTCTGAAAAATCTTGAACGTCTCTTTATGTTCATTTCCAAAATAGAGTTCCATTCCCATAGTATACCTACCATTCTCCTTTCCAACTTGGAAATGTGAAGTTCCTGTCTCCCCTGGGCACACATTTCCAATGCATTCAGTATGCGGGTATCACATTAATGGGAAAATCACCAGTTTAATATCTTTTATTCCGGTCTATGTGCACTCTAAGCAGAAGGTTATGCCATCTGTGGACCTTTTCCAACCAAATGTGGCCTGTGAAATATCGAAGTATCTCACTATTGCAAATCCATCTGTGAATGTGTATCGGAATGTGGCACACCAAGTGACATTTGTGCATGTGCTAATCTTCCCCTTTATGGCCGGCAGACTGTGTGCAATTGTGAAATGCAATTTGTGCGGGAACTATAAACAGGGAGAAGTCCAGTTGTGGATAGCGCTGTCTTAAATATATGGTTCACAGGTGAATTAGAATAATAATGACCATGACAATACGTGAAATCAAGAGAAAAACAATTCGTCAACTTTGAATGTGCCATATTTTTATAAATCTCACCGTGGGGGAAATTAATAATGAAAGTGAGTGTGGGCGATAGAGAATGACAATATTTAAGTCTCCTTTGGATTGCATTCCTGAACAACTGTAAACAACTACAATAGAACAATATGTTCACAATCTAAAAGAAACACCTCTCTTTGAATATGGTAATAGGGTCAGTATTCCTAACTGATACTTATTTTGCGAACATTGCAAATGAGGCTGTAGAACCATCTGTATAATGTGCTAGTTTCTTATGCTAATCTGAAATTAAAATCTGCTATTGATCCCACAATATGCATTGCACTTTTATGCACTAGGAGCGCACAAGGCATGCCTAAGCTGTTCTCATCCCCTGTCACTTTAAAGTCAGGGAGATGTAGCAAGGGCGTTTAATGTTCCAAGCAAGAACCCATCTGTTGAATGCGTTTCGGGGAAGAACATTCTACTGGACAGATTCACCCACAATCGGTCGGTCTTAGCCCTCCAGGGCAAAGGCACTTGAATTGTCGGTCCTGAGCTCAGTGCACAACCATGCCAAAGAGTCACTGGAAATCACTACTACGTCACCAACGCGAATGATTCACAGCTGTGGCTTGGCTGCCTTGCTCTCTCTATGAAATGGGAGCTTCGCCACACATCCTTATGTGCTGGGAAAAGCGAACATGAAGGCCAATCCTCGTGGCCAGGGGGAGTTGTTTGTGTGACCCTGTAAGCTGCAGTCCTCCTCCAGAGGGACTTCACTTGCTGCAGTCACTGTGCTTTCCTCCCAGATGGGCAACCCTATGGGCTACTGCCCGTGAACCCAGATTGAACTATGTCAACACGACAGATGGTAGTAATAACTCCTTTGCAAAAGGCAAGTGAGTAGTCATACAAAAGATTTGAAATTTATCTTGTTCTAGAAAAGTTGGTAATATGCTCAATAGTGAGTGGCCTCTTGAATTATGTTTGGCCATTTTCAGCTTTTCCTTACCCTTGTAAGGGTCCGTAAGATATTAATCTCTCTTCCTTTGCCTTACTTAATTATTGGTGCTATCATGTTTTGAGGCTGGAGTGGGTTGTGAGATCAAATGCAGAGAAAAGTCGTTTAATTGCATTTTGATCGTAAAATAGGTGAACCATCTCTGGCAGATGTTGGATTGGTGGCTCCCCTTACTTCCATCAATCATTTTGTGTAAAAATGCATGAAGAATCGCAGTGGTCATCTTATTAACCTTGTTGAGCTACACCTTTCTCCCTTTCATTTTAAATTGTCAAGCTTTTGGTTTACACTCAGTTGCAGTAATGGTGTAGAGAACTTATGACTTCTTATCATTAAACTGTAGCTTTTGGAACCTCTTTTCTTGTGTTGATAAGAGATCATTAGAGCACACCTACTCTTGGAGAATGATGGCACAAACATTTCCAGTCATCAGTTTTTCTTTTAGCTCATTCTGTTAGTTCATATTTTAAAGCTTTGGATGTAATAACATCCTGCTGTATTATAATACCCCATGTGCAAGGAAACATTTTCAAAATTTCTTGGTTTCCAATTTTCATTTTATGGAGATGATATTAGAAATAAAAGCGTGGGATACATCAGTACTTCATTTTCAACTTTGGAATTATATGGAGATCAAGTTGATGTAGTGGCTACTCTACTGGCTTCCTACCCTTAGGGCCCAGGTCTAAATCCTGGAGGGGGGAAGAACTTTCCAGAGCCTTTCTAACCCTTCCAATGGTGTGGTATGGAGAGCACTTCAAGTGGATAATGCCATCTGTCGGATGGGATGTTAAATTGTTTGATCCCTAGAAGTCTTAAATTAAGACAGTAAGCTGATGCTGTTTCTCTCTCCACCTTTACCCTCTTTACTACCCCAGAAAATCCTACCTCTACCCCGTTTGCCACCTAATTGCTCATGGTGTTTGTTTTTATCCGTAAGAACTGCTTCTTAAATTGTGCGTTTAAGTGTTGAGATTGTTTCAGCATGATGACATAAATCATATAAAGTGAGAAATTTCATTGATGAAATTATATTTAAGTGTTTGACTCTACATATTTTTTTCTATTTGAATGTTACAGTAGTTCACTTGGACTGGGATCACATTAAGCTGCACATAGACCCCCACAGTACCTCTCCCCGAGACAAAAAATACCCAACAACTTATGGTTGTGAGACGAGAACATGACCTATGATATTAACTCAGTTATGTCAAAATGGTTGAAAAATCTCTTGACCTCAGTGGATCTTACTCAACTGGGTTTTTTATTTTGATTCATGCATATTGGTTCTTTTGAGTACTCCATATCGACCCGATCAGCATTTGTTGACCATTCATAATGTCTTCACATCAGAATTTCTTAGAAATCTGTCTTGAATACCATCAGGAGAAACTGCTACATTTCTCAGCCATCTAATTCTAGAATGTACTGTGGAAAATTTGTTAATGTTTGTTTTATTGATGCTTCCGATAGATCTTTCTAATAAGGTATTCTTACCATCGTTTAATATATTTCAGAAGTTTAATAATATAATTTATAAATAACATTTTCAGTTGTGATATGAAGCTATAAGATGTGGAGTTATTATATTATGGATCACAAAGCTAAAAATGTCCAGCAACTGGCATCGAGGACAAAAAATCCAATGCTTTGTAATATTTTTCTCTAGGTTAATGGCTTTACTTTTCTCAATTAAGATCCTAATTCATTTTTAATATGCATACATTTTATATTGATACATTTTTACTTACAAATTCATGTGTAGTTTTCTTCAGTTTTCCATTTTATTGGTCCCAGTTTTGTTGCTGGGCTTAAGCTAGAGGCCCCTGGGCTTTCTCATTTACATGAAAATGCAGTTGCAGTTCTTTCTGAGTGGTTAAGACTTGATATGATGAGTTGTTGGAGGGATGAAGACCGGTTAATCATTCCACCTTTGTTTTTTTTGATATCCAATTGCACAAAGTGATGACATGTAGATGGTTCTGACCTTCCGCCAGACAAATGTAAAAAGTGGTCGCAAAACTCCCCTTCTTTGTCAGTGTGAATCTGATAAAAGTTGTATGTGAAGATAATACTTAGTCCAAAACATTAATCTGCAAGTTGATCTTATGAGTTGTTCAAGAATTTAAATGTAAAGGAGAATATTCTGGAATTCCACAGTGGTTTTGTAAGTTGAGTTGTTGGATCTCGATGATGTATTTATTCTTATCATATTTTCCTTCTCAATTATAGGTGTTGGCTGTCATGAAAATGATGCTGTGCTGTTTAATACGTAAGTACATTTTTTGCATTTGAAATTTCTTCATTCCAAAGTAAGTCAAAATTATTTGATGACATTCGTCATATTCCACTCATCTTTAAAATAAATGCTCCTTTCCTAAAGAATTGATGGGCAGTTGAATATTAAAACAACTGGATAATTGGTGGAGGGTGTAGGGATCTAATCAAAATTACCCATTAAAGTTAATTTTGCTGTCATATTTTATCATGGTTTGTCAGTATTTTCATACTAGGATTGGTAACTCTTGTTCCAGGAGTGAGATGTGTTTAAAAAAGTAGCCCATGTGAAAATGTTCTATTTTTTACATTCAGACATTAGTTGAAGCCCATTACAAAGATAATTAATGTCAAATGTAATGTGAAGCTGGAAGAATTTTGATGGGGTCGTTGTGAAAAAAATCTCATATATTTTTCTGCCATTACAGGTTTTCTGTTGGACTTCTATTCGTGTGTCATCTGTGTTCTAAATAAGAAGAATTGGAAATCCTATTTACATTTCTCTGGCTCATTCAATGCTTTGTATTGCAATCACTTCATTCAATTTGCTGCTGTCACTTAATGCCATTGACTGCCAAATATTGATATTTGTACAAGGGATGAACCCTAAGGTAATATTCAGCTGAATCAGATGCTTCTCAAGTACAGACCATATCAGCTAATAAATTTCTGTCCAGATTATCAAGTCCAAGGTGTGTACAAGACTTGCTTGCAAATAGATGTTCACCTTAGACTCTAAAATATATGGATAGCATGGCTGGTTTCTCAAGAGAAAAGAGGGCTGGTATTTGGTAGAAAGCCATATAAAGATTGCCCAGAGGTGAGATTTTGTCAGAGCTTTAAGCTGTGTCCAAACTCAACAGTTGGGCACCTAAATTACTCAAATTTAGGGAGGATACCATCTTTAAGGATGTCCAAACTTATTTGTCAGTGAGGGAATGGAATAATTTAGGCTCCTAGATGTAGGACACAAAAAGTGTATCCTACAGGTATCCTGTAAATATGTCATATTAAGACCCCATAATTCGAAATGCTGGAAGTGTGGCAACCAGCAGAAGAATAATCACCATGGCAGGATGAGGTATTTATTTATGTAAGGTGGGCAAACCAGATAAGCATGCGGCATTGGAGTGGATGGGTTGTATTTTGTTAATAAATATTTGAAACCGACCTAGTGGTCAAGTTCAGCCCGTACGAAAGGAGGCAATTTTGTTTGTGCTGCTTTTCTGGTTTTAAAAGTCACTAAGGAATAGTAAATGGAATCTTTTTTGGATTGGGTGAAAGGGAATACCATTTTTCAGTTATATGCATATGTTTCTCATAAAATTCATCATTATTTAATCAACTATGCATGATTTGGTATTTTCATTGTGTGGATGTGCTATTATAAAGCATTCTTGTCATGTTTTCATCAACTGTAAATAATTAAAACTTGATTGATCTGTATCCATCATGTATTTCCATTGTAATCATCCATGTATTTCCATTGTAATATAAAACAAAGAACATGATCAAATAAATATATATATACAAATACTTCAGTTGTATTGTGTTTATTTTTACTCATCTACGAGGATTTTACTTATTTTTTTAAATTCTTCTTTTTATCTGTTGATTTGGAGAGATACCGGCTATGAGGATAAATTGACACTGTTGAGATTTCCAGGGTTAATTTGAAAGAGTTGGAATGGTTTTCATTTTGTTTCCCAACCTACTCACATCATTTGGATAGGATCTTATTGTTCTTTCTTAGTCTGTGACAATTCTGTCCCAAAAGCCCTAGCACATGCTTTTCAGGTGCTATTTAAATGTTGTTGCTGTGGTAGCAATGGTCAGTGGAGTGGGCGGAGCTGTACAAATTATGAACAATTCATAAATTAAAAGGGCGAGATTAACTTCTAAGTGGTGAATCACTCCTGTTATTGTCACAAATTCTACAAAATACCTAGTACACTGTACTAGAACAGTGTAGTTTTAAATAGTCATTTCATAATATGATTATAAAATAAGTTTCTACCAAGGTATATATTACTATAGTAAACCTTTTTACATAGGCTAGGAACTTGCAGTAGATAACCATTATATATCTAGGTATCTCAGATGTATTAAATTATAAACAAACCTTAATGGGCACAGGGTTAATGCCAACATAAATGATTATTGTTATCTTGGCAAATGTTTCTTTATTTATGCAAACGGAAAAGTTTTAAAAGTTAGTTGACAGAAACCAAACTGATTGCTCTCTGATATTTTGGTTAATATTTAGCCTCACTAAGAAGCTTATTCCCAAGAACGAACTTCTTGAATGGGTGACAGGTAAATATGGCTGGTTCTTAATCAGACTTCACACCATGATTTCATGTGTCACAGAAATGTATTAGCATGCAAATGCCTCATTGGTGGCAGCTTTAGGCTGGTGACTTTTGACTAGAAATCACTTGAATTTTCTATTCCAATTATTTGCATTTTGAATGGTCATAGATTAAAATGAGTTAACCCTGTGTCCTGACCCTGGGCAGTTATACCATATGAAATTGGTTTGAACGGGAACAACAGGGAATATCTTTAAGAGGAGTGTTGGTGAGAAATATTTGTTTCTTTGGTGTGACTTGATTACCCAATTCCTAGAATTAATTCTAAATTTTCATTTAATTTAAAAGGTTTTTCATGGAAAAGTCCATGAATCTATTACTGTAGTAACCATGCTCTGACAGAATATGATTCTTGAATTTTGGAATCTGCCTTAAGCCTTGCTTTCATACAACTGTTCTTGCAATGCCACAGATGGTGTAGATAACCTGGAAATATATTGCCACAGCAGAAGTTGCCTTTCTCTCAACTCTTTGAGGTGCTGCAGTTGCAGCAGCAAGTTAAGCTGATGGATACTTTGTTTTTTGTTTATCCATTCCATGCTGTTTGCGGTCATGAAAATGAGTTATGAGGTGATGTCAAAAATAGATTACAAAACTGGATGCATGAAAACAAAGCTTTAATTAAGATCAATCACACTAATTTCTGTCATTGAGGTTTGTTCCTGAAATTTTTGGTTCAGTTTTTCGCACAATCATGTATACAGTCAAAAATATAAATAACCTTAAATCCATATTCAGAGAAATATTTGGTTTGTATAACGTTTACTGAGCAAGTTAATTTGGAAGTAATTCAATGGGGTATTAATTTGGCCTATGTTCAAATATTCATGCATTCTTAGAAAACATCCCAAGTTTTTTTAGAAGATTTCTGTTATCATTTAAAAGCTGGTGGAATGTTCTCCTATTATGCGAACAGAACTGAAATTGTGCGTTGTATTATGTACAAGAGAGTAATTATAAAGTTAAACAATCATATCTTTTACTTAAATATTAACCCTACTAGGTTCACGTGCATTTATTCTGAATATCCTCTTCTATAGTGAACAGAACTTCTACTTCTTTTACTCAACATTTAGAGATATTCATGAAGCCCTTGGCATATAAATATGCTGCAAAATTGGAAATGAGAAGTCCTATGAGATGAGTGTCCAAGTCATAGGAATTCAAAATTATCTCAAACGCCCTGGTGAATTCCAGAAAATGGTATTAAATACTCTCATAGAAAAATATATATGTAATGAAACCTATGATTCAACCATTGAGTGATTCACTAATGATAAAATTTATTTTAAATGATAAAAATGTCAGAAGCTATGGTCTTGTGATTGTGAATACATATTAGGGAAACTATATTAATTTTCAGTTAGATTAATGCTGACCTAACTGATTTACTGTTCAGGTGTAGATATACCAAGAATCCCAGATTTACATGTACTGCACCTGTGGAAATGTACCTGTTTCATGGACATAATCATTACTTTTGCCTTTGCTTTCAAGTAATCATGTATGTGGAAAGCAGTGCGTGGCTATATGTTAAATTCTTGTGCTCATATGTAAATACAACATTTCATGTATGATTAATCTAGATGTACAATTTCCAAATTTTACATTAGCAAATGCTGAGTTGTAATCATGACCAATTTTTTGAAATCCCATATTAGTATTTCATTAGATAGTGTATTCATGGTTGCTTGTCCATTCTCATTTACATATTTACTTTTTTTGATGATAAATTATACATTTTATTTTATCACTGATGATTGAATTAAGGGGAGTTTGCTCTAATACTGTAATAATAAAGCAGCATTGGCAAAGATATGAATACAATTAACCAACAAAAGTATGATTGGTGTGGCTATTAAAAAGTCTTCATACTGGATTCAGTTAAAGGTTCAAATTTTAATGGAAGTGATTTATTTAGACCTATTTTGTTCCATAGTTAGGTGTAGGTGCCACTTAATAATATACCAGGGAGTGCCAAAGGTACAGTTATTTTTCTTTGCAATGATGGCATTATTAGTTTTTCATCTTCTGACGACCTCCAGTGAAGCTGCAATTGAGATGCAGGTGATTATGTAGAAATGAGCAGTTCATTCAGAGAAACTACTTTAGTTCACCAATGTGTACATTATGGCTGACCTTTTATTAGGGTGCCCATTAACAAAGGAAGATCAAGAATACTTACCAAGAGGGATTTAAATAATTACTAAAATTTACATAGCATCATGAAATGTAACACTATTTTCAACACTCCCTATTAAGTAATGTGGTGCAACAGTTAATTCTTCCTCAAAAGTTCATAATCGGTATAACAAACTAGCAACAGAAGTACAAAATCTGTTGTTCAGCTGCAAAAGTCCTTAACTGAATCTTTACAAAAATCACTGCATGTGTGTTTAAATAACATCCACAGACTTACCACTGCAAATAAGACACAACAAAAAAATAAAAGATGAAGTAATGAAAATACCGTGGAAGAAGTGCAAATAAATTGTTCGTCCTTGAAATTAAAAAAATACCGAAGTTCCAAAGAAATCAATGGCAAATTTTAAATACAGCATAGCAGGTTTGGCTGTAATGGACTTACACCTGGATGGACTTACTGCTGGATAGACTACTCCTGTAATGGACTTACACCTTACAATGGATGTTACACCTGGTAAAGTTTTTGTCATCATCAGCCAAGTTGCATTATGATGGCAAGAGTTTCAGGTAAATCTTACCATTCTTTAATACATATCTCACAAAAAAGATACCATGTCCTTTGACCTGTTTAAAATCGCTTTGTTCTTGGATAGTTCAATGACACCTTGATTTTCTCCAGGAATTACACTTGGGATCTTACCAAATAGTTGTTCAATATCATGTGTTTCAGTCAATTTACATCCTTGACTGCTTCACCCGTAACAATGTATTCTACTTCACTCATGGATGTTGCTGCGACTCCCTGCTTTCTGCAGTACCATGAAATGGCCCCCTCCTATCATACTTATTATGAACCCTTTAAAGAACTTCGTCTCTTCTATGTTGTTGGCCTAATAGGCATTAGTGTAAACTTTCACTGTTTGTCCTGACTTTTGGAACATGCGGTCAACTTTTTATATGCCCTTCAAGCACCAAAATATGTTTCACTTCTTTGTGCCCCCTTGTTGCTTTGTTACAGGACTGGCTAGCCAAGAAAGTGGCAAATATTACATTTGGTCTAGGGCATGTTGCAAGAACAGTTGGTTCTTTCATCAAATTATCAAACTAAAATATGATTCCACAACTATTTCTTGTCGAAAGCATGCTGACGTCACATGCTTAGAACGTCATTACATCTGATTTGCGTAACCCAAATTTAAACCACTGAATGGAAAATCATTTGCTGATTAATGCAAATATGCTACTTCCCCCTCATCAAGGGTAGCCTACATTTTGAAATTGACCTGAGGACACGACCTGAGCCAACAAAGGTGGGGGTATCGTAAGTAAGTATTTATTACTCAGAAACAAGCGAGGTATCTGGTTGAAATTTATTTTACATATTGATTTATCCGAAAGTACACTGGATGAATGTAACGACCTCAAACTTGCACATTTGTGTTGAGGAAGAATGTTACTTGCGATGCTGGACCATAGTCCCTCAAGGATTTCGAAATCTGTACCATTGTCCCTCCAATTCCCTTTGTCCCTCCAATTGTCTTTTTGTCCTTCCACCCTAACCCCTCGGTTATTGTCGTCCTTTTATTTTTATAAACGTCACTCCCGATGTTGCCACATCTACCGGACTGACCCAAACTTCGTTACGTTCTTCCACTCACATGTCTTCTTTTGCCCTTGGAACAAACACAACTTAGGTCAATCTATGGGTGTGTGGAAGTGGATTGGCTGGCTTTGCAGACCTAATGGGTGCACTGGCGTTTATAATGCAGCTACATCAGTGTACTCATTTGGAAGTAAGCTTCTCATAAGATCTACCGTAAGAAAGGTGGTCGCTGTCAGGGTGGTGGATGGGAAAAATTAGGGTAAGGTAAGTAGCCGGAATGAAGTCTTTAATAGGGGAGGCCCTCTCATGGACTACAACCTTGACGCGGTGGAAGGGCTTGTGTGTTCCGATGGTCCCTAGAGCTGTGCTGGCGGGAGTAATAATTATTGCTCCTGGTAGGGTCACCCATGCCAGATAGGTCGAAGGTTAGCAGGCAGACGAAAGGTAGTCCACGCAGCGTCTGTTCTTCAGTGAGACAGCTGCAAAGGCGTCTGACCCCAGTGGGGTGGCCAGTGAGTGATGATGTCATGTTAAAAACACTATTGAGGAAGGCAACGAGAAACCACCTCAATTATCATTCTCAAGAATATAATGTTGGGCACAATAGATAATATGAGTCCTGGCCACTACGGGACTTGGCCCAATCGGGCGTGTGTCGTGCCCAGTAGTGGGAGAGGTAAGGCTTCCGCAGTCGTCTTCTCATGAAACTCTTGCAAAGGAAAACCGGCAGCAGTGGGACATAAGACACTGAATAAGGAGAACAAATTAGTTAGATTAAAAACTTGGAATGTTGGGACAATGTTGAGGACAGGAAAATTAGAGAATATTAGGCGAGAGATGGAAAGAGGAAATATAGATATCTTAGATTTATGCGAGGTCAGATGGAAGGGTAGCAGGGATTACTAGAGTGATAATTATAGAATAATATACAGGGGCAGGGATGAGAGCCAATGAGGGTTTGCCATAATATTAAGTAAAGAAGTAGGAAGAACCGTAGTTAACATAGAATAAGCAACGGATAGAATATTACTAGTATAGATAAAAGCAGAGCCGCCGAAATTGGTCATTTTTCAGGTATACATATCACCGAGCAATCATAAGGAGGAAGAAGTCGATAGGATGGTGACTCAGAAAGGTATCAGTTAGATTATGTTCTGGTCAGGCACATGTTTAGGAAAAGTGTGATAAATTCGCACAACTTCTCGGGAGCGGATGCGGACTCTGACCATAATTTAGTTGTTATGAAATGTAGCGTCTATTTCAAAAAGATAAGGCATGGGCGGCAGGTAAGGAAATGGAATGGATGTAGATTAAATGGGTTGACTAGGAAGGAGTACCAAGAGGCTGTAGAGAAAACCATGGAGGATGGAAAAGAGTGCTATCGAGGAAAAATGGGAATACATCAAAAAAGTGATATACTCGCAGAGAGCCGCAAATGAAACTATAGGAACCATTATTGGGAAAAGGACAAGGAAACAATGGATCACGGATGAGATGAGAAGAAAGATGGACGAGAGAAGAAAATGGAAGAGTGTAAACACAGAGCTATGAAGAAGGAAGTACAAAGAGTTAAATAATGAATTGAGACAGGTAACAAATAAAGCAGAAGTAGCATGGTGGAAGACGCAGTGTGAGAATATGGAAAGTTGGCAGAAGATGGGTGAAATTCGTGCACTGTAGAGCAAGGTTAAATCACTATTAGGAATTAAGAAGGGAAAATCTGTGCCAACAGTTAGAGAGAAGGTGGGTAAGATAATGGTTAAAACAGGAAAGGTCCAAGAGAGGTGGAAGGAATATATAAAAGCACTCTATAGTAAAGAACTTAAGCCAACTAGGTTAGACAGAAAGAGAAAATGACGTAGAGGAAGATAGCTTAGGTCCAGGCATACTCAACGATAAGATAGAAAGGGCAGTAAGAGAGATGAAATCAAGTAAGGCAGGACAAAATTCCTGTAGAACTACTTAAAGGTGTAGGAAAATGTGGGAGGAAGAGGCTATATGGACTGATTTGTAGTATCCATGAGGAAGGAATTCGGCCGGAAGACTTTGTGAGATCAGTTTTAGTTGCTATTCTGAAAAAGTTAAAGGCTACATTATATGAGGACTGCAGAACAATAAGTTTGATATCCCACGTAGCTAAAGTTGTTCTCAGGATCATAAAATAAAGGATAGAAAGTAGGGCAAATGATTACTTAGGGGATGATCAGTTTGGGTTTAGGAAGTGGAGAGGCATGCGCGATGCCATTGCAGTAATGAGATTACTAATCGAGAGGAATATAGAATACAATCAGAACGAATTTGCCTGTTCCATAGATTTCGAAAAGGTGCGTAAGAGAGTGAATTTGGAAAACCTCTTGAATATTTTGCAGAAAATAGGAATAGACTGGAGGGAAAGGAGGCTACTCCGCAACCTGTACATGTCTCAGACGGCACAGGTGCGAGTGTGGAACGGGGGGTCCGGATGGGCAGTGTTAAGAAGAGGTGTAAGGTAGGGTTTTACATTGTTAACGTTGCTGATCAATGTATATGTGGGAATAAGGAAATTGTTAAAGACGCATGGGAAGAACTGGAAGTAGGAATGAAATCTGGAGGGACATTCGTAAAATCATCAAGGTTTCCTGATCACCAAGCGTTAGTTTGTCAGTCAGCCAAGGGGTTGCAAGTATTGCTAAGTGTATTAGAAATTCAGTGCGATTGATATGGGATGAGAATCAGCAGTAAAACAAGGAACGAAACCCTATTTTCCGCCTGGTATTTCCAGTATTGGCCCCCATATTACTGCTTCCAGCATGCTATTACCTCTCAGTATCCCCTGCATCCACTTGCATTGTCTTCATAGAATTTATTTGAAAAGCTGTCTCTATTCCTTTTATCATGCCTTGAATATATGTAGTCATTGTTTTTCCTTTCCATCAACAACAGGTTTGCATTCTCCCTAAAGTGATCATAACAAGGAAAATAAGATATACATAAAATGTTTTATAACACCATTGAAGAGGAAGAAAGATGAACCTGTTCATTACTAAACATGAAATTAATCATCAAAATATTTGTGTTATTACCATGTTTTTAATAGTTGTGCGAGGTATTCGTAATATTTAGTAAGGTCTGAGAACTTTCCAAAGAAACTGCAGGAGATGTCGCAACAGTAACTTTTAACGGAGTCATCTGCTAATGTGCATTTCAATGCAACAATTTCAGAGTGTAAAAATCATTTGCCTTGGAACATTCGTACAATGTTAGAGCTAACTATACGAGTTGAGTATGATATTTTATAGGTATGATATCACAGTGATGTTTAGCAAGTAGATACTATTTCATAGCGTTCTAGATGCTATTTCATAAACAAATGATCATTAATTCGCAATAATATTGAATTTAAGGTCTAAATTAAGTATTTCCTTCTCAGGACAATGTGAAGATAATTGTTTCTTACAAATCAGCACACAAGACAATAAGTATTTAAGAAATACGTAATATTCATTAAGTTATAACTACAACCACTTACATATTGACTGACCACTGCTTTGGGTATATATGTATTTGTTATGTCCAATTTTAATATTTTCTTTTACATCGGCGCTCTAACTAACTAAATATCCTTCAAAGGAAAATACTTAATTTGGACATCGTATCTCACATTTAACTTCACTTAATTTAAGAATTACTTGCGCATTTATTAAAAATAATGGAAATTGTCATATTATTTAGATGATTAATCGCGTATTTGCTATTAATTACGAAGAAAATCGCGACTAATGCGCGCGGTGGTCGAGGGTAACCTGGAAAAAGCACTGCGCGGCTGTGAAAATCAGGGTTTTTTGAGATTTCTATCCGGCGCGCATAACCCGCTAGGAGGTATCCTCTTAGGAGGTGTCGTTGTAGATGGTTCCACTTGACTCCTGGTTCCACGGGGAGATTACCTCACACCACTCCACCATTCGTTGGTGGCCTATTGGCTCAATGGCTAAGTAGGCGGATCCTCGGGTTTCCTCAAGGAAAACTAACCTCCCACTTTCCTGGGTGGGAGATATAACCGGATTGGCTGATACACTTTCTTTCCACATTAAACTCCGCCTTCATTGTTTACTGCTGCTTTCTTCGGCCAATGGCGTACCGCCGGGGCGTGAACGGAATAGGAGAAATTACCCATGGTACCTTGCGCCGGAGTCAAGTGAACCTTCTACGAGGATACCTCCACGCAGGTTATCTTCGCCGGATACCACACTTCTGAAACGCTAGATTTTGATACTCCGTACGCTTACGCTGGTCGTACGCTTGCGCTTACGCTGCCAGTATTTTCTGAAACGTCTCCCAGGCTTACAATACAAGCTTTGATGTATTTTCTATATATTTGATGATGAATTAATTTTATTTATATGTTTTCCATTTTTTCAGATATTTTCTCGGATTCTGAGCATTCGGAAAGTTATAACAAAATTAATTCAAAGTAAACCTACCTAATACTCAATGTCACCTACCGCCTCTCATATCTCTTTTTTAGATCATTGCAAAAGTATGATCTACCGTCGATGTTACTCGTAATTTTTAAATTGGCCTTTCTCTTGGTGCTTACAATTTTTTAAGTACTTTGCCACAATTGAGTGCCTTGCCCTACTTGTAACGGTATCCACGATTAGTCGGTTATTGAGAAATGGCGTATTTTTAATTATTGGAAAACATTTTCGGAACCTTATTGAGAACTAGAGAATGTTTTACGAGTTAGCACAAGTAATTCCATTTTAAATTTAGATGTTGATACATTTTTGGGAATTTCACCCATGCCGTCAGGAATACTAATTTACTTTATGCTCACGTCATTCAATTGTTTTTCTTTTATTGTGATATTTAAAACCTTACGTGAAATAAACATTTCCGAATAAGTTTGGGAAAAAAATTAAAAATTATCACTGATTGAAATTCTGAGAGGAAACTTTATTTACTCATTTATTTCTTTACCAACAAGCAGCTCAATGTTATCTAAGAATATTTTGAACCTCGGCCTGCAATGGCAAAGAAGACCTTTTTTCCGACGACCGCCACTTTCTTCATTTACCGCATTAATTCTCCCTAAATAAAAAAGCAGTCCACTGCAAGCAAAATAAAATATTGGTTCAGGGTACCCTACCGCACATTTTAGTGATAAAAATGTGGCATTATTTAAAAAAATAAATGACAGAGTAGAAAATGGATCATTTGACACTTCACATGCTGAGCATACATTGCATGCACGTGTACTAACTAATCCCCTCTCCTATACTGGTGGTAAGATATCGATCACGCAAGACTCCTCATGAAGATTGAAGAAAACGGACATTATTTAGACATTTACATAGATTGCTATAATTTTGGCCAGTAGCAAAGGTATTACGAAATTTAATGCATTTTTTACGTTCTTTTTTTTATGCCTAAATCGCTGCGTGTTATCATTTTTGTCACCATCATATACGTGTTCAATGTTTTAATGTACAATGATTTTAAGTTTTCAGATGTGATAATACTTGCGGTGCATTTTACGGCTAACATTTCGTTTACATTTTAGGGTAAATAAAGAGAGTGTATTTCTTTCCCCTCTGTTAAATATTTGCCATTTTATTTCCGTGCTCAGCGATCAATACCCTTGCAGTTACAGTGAATAATCTTGTGATGCAGACGTGCCTTTACGCATTAAGGCAATCTAATGCATATTCCCTTTATTTCCTATCGGCTGAAGGATATTTGAGAATGATTTACATATTTTCCCTGCCTATTTTACTGCTTATTGAAGGTCATTTCGTGCAAATTATAGCATTTAAACGTCAGGATAGATTTTTTCATGTAGATTTTTATATTTATTTCTTGAGATAAGAATTACACAACAGAAAAGCTATAGAATTTTAAATAAATAGTAAAATTTATTGTTCTTTGATGCAAAGAAATCCAAGGTCCAGCATTCCAATGATTTAATAAAACCTTGGTTAATAAAAATAAGTCATGCATAAATTGTAATAATAGCTTGTAAATTTCTAACATTCTTTTTCTATCATCAGCGTTTGAACATATTGTTGTATTAATAAGTAACAAAACTTGCGAACTAGAATCAAAGGCGATTTCACTTAAAGACCAAGTCGTTCATATGATGTTGTCATTTGAGTCCTCAAGTGCACAAAAAGCATTATTTCTCAATGCGAATGTATACTCATTGCAGGTATATATGGCGTCATTTTAGGCTGGTGGCACGGATGAGATGCATGGGTTCTTCGACGGATGCGATGAAGAAGACCCTACCAAGAATTTGTACTCACATTTATTCTTGTAAATGTAATTTTGTAGGTATTTTAAATGTAAGGGTTATTTTTTCATGTTATTATCACCACTGTCACATTTCCACTCATACAGCCATTACATTTTAGGACAGTCGCCAACACCTGATGTTATACAATCGTAGGATACCCATGGTGTCCTTGAACGCGAGTGCTCATGCATATGTGTGAATGCATTTGTGTGAGACTAACGAGTAGATGGTTGGGTTTTGGACCACATAACTACTTTTAGTGAATAGCATTAGTGGTTGTAATAGTAATAATTACACTGCGTGAATTTTTACTACTTAAGTGGTGGTTGGTGCGAAATACTCACTCTTAACAAACGGCAAGCTCACAAAATGTCACCTCAGTCTGTGTGGGTTGTTTAATGATTTGAAATTGTGTTCATATGCAGTCCACGTATGTGTTCATTTAAATTATGTTATCGTGCTGTAAAATGTACAGTATTTCAGGCGGCCTATGAAGGTTTTTTACGGGTTTCCCTTTAGCTCGGGCGAATGCCAGGCCAAATGCCACTCCCGTTAAAAAAAAAGATTGAAGTTTTGGAGAAACAATCAGAAACGATCCTCAGTTTTAATTTTACGTTTTTGGTGAATATTAGGTTATGCTGGCCAACAAAATGATTTCTGGTGTAAATTTGAAAAGGAGAAAATAATTTTAGGTAAAATCTCTAACATATATTTTGAGAATTTAAGAAATTTACTTCTCGAAATTGAAAAAAGTGTTTAAGTTATAGGGTAAAACGTTTATGGACGGTATTTAGTGATTATGGAGAATGTAAATTTATATTGTCATTATTAATATATATTCTTGAGAAAAGACAACTGGAACATAAGATTACTGAAGTAATTGATAAATAATATTAAATTTATATTATGAATAACGCATTTTGACTGTCATCGATAGACGATGAGAAGAATGCATCTGTACTTAAAAAGTTGATCAATACCCCTTTAACATCTCAAGTTAAGATACATTATTGCTGTCAACTATACACTATTCTTTGTTGTAGCCAGGAGCCACTGTAGGTTCATAACTGCTGGGATAGAAACGATACTATCTGGATGCTAATTATCCCTTATGAGGGTTGGTTGGTAGCGTCACGTCGAAGATGTAATTCGGCTTTATTTTATCAAGTTTCCCTTCAGTCCAAAGCTCTCAAGAATCGTCGGCTGGCGCATCTTCAGTCGGCGGATCTCGTTGCCTGGCCGATCGCTTGCTTGCATCACTCCGGGCTTCCCCCTTCTCTGTTGCATGAACTTCCGGACGGTGCTCCACGCGCGCTGGGCTTCCTCGAACGGAGCGATTTCCTCCTCGACAGTCATCTCGTCATCTTCGCTTTCCACCGGCTCTGCACTGCACAGTATCTCCTCCGCAATCTCCCCCAGCGTGAAAGACGCCAGCGTCATTCGCGAGGCGCTTGTCGGCTTCGAGAAAGTCAGACAGCTCGATCTCCCCGTTCTCGTGTATCTTTTCCTCGGCAGGCAGAGCTTCCCAGATCTCGAGTAGCTCCGCATCCTGTGCCTCAGTTTGGATCTCCTATTCGATGAACTTGGTCTTCACGAAACAATTCCTGATCGTCGACTTGCCGACCTGCTCCCAAGCACTCTGGGCTTCTAGTAGAGCGTCGAGCAACGTGAACTTGAGCTCCTTTCCCTCGTCCATGGCCTCTAGCCGGCGGCATAACAGGATCTTCCTGTAGTGGTACTTGAGGTTCTCTATGATTCCTTGATCCATTGTTTGCGTATTGGCTGTCGTGTAGGGTGGGAAGAAGACCAATTGTATTTTGTTCAGCTGGAGTTCGGAAGAGCGGCCAGAGAAGTTATCGAGAGAGACCAGCACTCGGCGTTCCTGCTGGCCGAGTCGTCCGTCCCACGCACGCAACATCTCCTCGAAAACCTCCGCATAAAATTGGCATAGTAGCGAGAGTTGGGGGTGGCATAGTAAATTAATTTTGCATTGAATTTTGTCGGGACCGAGCAAAAGTGGTATGTGGCATAGTACCGAGGTGGCATAGTAACGAGATTTGACTGTATATGAAAAATATTTATTCAATGCTGATGGAAAATGATTCAGTTTCAAAGGCATTTTACAAAATGATTACAGCCTTTAATTATATATTTGATGCACTCCAAAACTATCCAAAAAACTGCGCGCCGAAACATTCTACACTCTTCCTTCAGCGCTGCTTTCGAACAAAGCTGCAAGCAGAGCTTACTGCTATGAAACATTTGAGCGGATGAATCATTTATTTTATATACTTAAAACAATGCACCATATGTGTATGCCATACTTAATTACTTTCACCTTGTCGCAAACTTTCTAGGATCATTGGCTTTAGTTTATGAATTAATATTCCATTGAACACCAAGAACACGAGGTGGTTGGAAACGTGGGAAGTAATGCCACACACGTTACTACACCCACGGGACTCGGAGGGTGAAATCCAAGTAGATCCATGGCAACGATGTACCAATAGAAATATTGTAGTTCGTACTTGGCTACGTCTCTCTCTCTCAATAGTTTCTAGTCGCCAGAAAAGAAGAATTAATGCGGTAAATGAAGAAAGTGGCGGTCGACGGAAAAAGGTCTTCTTTGCCATTGCAGGCCGAGGTTCAAAATATTCTAAGATAACATTGAGCTGCTTGCTGGGAAAGAAATAAATGAGTAAATAAAGTTTCCTCTCTAAATTTCAATCAGTGATAATTTTTAATTTTTTCCCAGACTAATTCGGAGATGATTATCCCACGCAAGGTTTAAAAGATAACAAAAAACAAAAACAATTGAATGATGTGAGCATAATGTAAAGTAGAATTCCTGACGGCATGGATGAAATTCCCAAAAATGTATCAACATCTAAATTTAAAATGGAATTCTTTGTGCTAACTCATAAAATATTCCCTAGTTATCCAATATGTTCCAAAAATGTTTTCCAATAATTAAAAATACGTCATTTCTCAATAACGGACTAATCGTGGATACCGTTACAAGTAGGGAAAGGCACTCAATTGTGACAAAGTACTTAAAAAATTGTAAGCACCAAGAGAAAGGCCAATTTAAAAATTACGAGTAACATCGACGGTAGATCATACTTTTGCAATGGTCTAAAAAAGAGATATGAGAGGCGGTAGGTGACATTGAGTATTAGGTAGGCTTACTTTGAATTAATTTTGTTATAACTTTCCGAATGCTCAGAATCCGAGAAAATATCTGAAAAAATGGAAAACATATAAATAAAATTAATTCATCATCAAATATATAGAAAATACATCAAAGCTTGTATTGTAAGCCTGGGAGACGTTTCAGAAAATACTGGCAGCGTAAGCGCAAGCGTACGACACACGGACGGGAGTATCAAAATCTGGCGTTTCAGAAGTGTGGTATCCGGCGAACATAACCTGCGTGGAGGTATCCTCATAGAAGGTTGACTTGACTCCGGCGCAAGGTACCATGGGTAATTTCTCCTATTCCGTTCACGCCCCGACGGTACGCCATTGGCCGAAGAAAGCAACAGTAAAGAATGAAGGCGGAGTTTAATGTGGAAAGAAAGCGTATCAGCCAATCCGGTTATATCTCTCACCCAGGAAAGTGGGAGGTTAGTTTTCCTTGAGGAAACCGAAGGATCCGCCTACTTAACCATTGAGCCAATAGGCCACCAGCGAATGGTGAAGTAGTGTGAGGTAATCTCCCCGCGGAACCAGGAGTCAAGTGGAACCTTCTACAACGACACCACCTAAGAGGATACCTCCTAGCGGGTTATGCGCGCCGGATAGAAATCTCCAAAAAAACCCGATTTTCACAGCCGCGCAGTGCTTTTTCCAGGTTACCCTCGACCACCGCGCGTATTATTCGCGATTTTCTTCGTAATTAATAGCAAATATGCGATTAACCATCAAAATAATATGACAATTTCCATTATTTTTAATAAATGTGCAAGTAATTCTTAAATTAAGTGAAGTAAAATGTGAGAAACGATGTCCAAATGAAGTATTTTCCTTCGTAGGACATATATTTATTTAGTTAGCGCCGATGTAAAAGAAAACATTAAACTTGAACCTAACAAATACATATATACCAACGCAGAGGACAGTCAATATGTAAGTGGTTGTTGTTATAACTTAATGAATATTAAGTATTTTTTAAATACTTAATGTCTTGTGTGTTGATTTGTAAGAAACATTTCTCTTCACATTGTCCTAAGGAGTAAATACTTAATCTAGACGTTAAATTCAATATTATTCCGTATAACTGATCATTTGTTTATGAAATAGCATCTAGAACGACAATGCTCGTTAAAACATCACTACGATATCATACATATAAAATATCGTACACAACTCGTATAGTTAGTTCTAACATTGTACGAATGTTCTCGCACCTTGTTAAATATGACGAATACTTCGCACAACTATTAAAAACATGGTAATAACAAATATTTTGACGATTAATCTCATATTTGTAAATGAACAGGTTCATTTTTCTGCCTCTTTCATGGTGTTATGAAACATTTTATGTATATCTTCCTTTCCTTGTTATGATCATTTTGGGGAAATGTAAGCCTGTTGTTGATGGAAAGGAAAACCAATGACTACACATACTCAAGGCTTGGTAAGGAAAGGGAAGAGAGACAGCTTTTCAAATAAATTCAATAAAGACAATGCAAGTGGATGCAGGGAATACTGAGAGGTAATAGCATACTGGAAGCAGTAATAGAGGGGAGAATGCTGGAAGAACAACGTAAAAAAGAGGGAAGAATTGGAATTTGAAATGAAATTAAGGGAGGTAGAAAGCAAGCAGGGCAAAATAATGAGTTTTTGTAAAACATACCAAGAGATCCAAAGGTATTTTGTTGTATAAGTTGGAATTTCAATTTAAGTGCACAGGGTCAGAATCAATCCAAAAACTACCCTGACCTAGTAGACTACTCATGATAATAACCTACTCATCTCTCCCATGTTAAATTTACGAGGGACATTGGTAAACATCCTCAGGTGCCCAATACCCATTGCTGGTATTAGTTGGCATTTCTGTTTGTACCTCTGCGTACCCAAAGTTCACTCTATATGATATGAGGATGAGTACATACATATATACGTAGTATACACTGCCTTTTTGGACACTTGATAAATGCATTTGTTTCATATACTCGACATGCTACGGTAACCTTTCTTCCAGCATTCACATGAATAGAACATATGAAATAGAATATTGATGCATTTAAAAATTATTTGTACGGATTTAATTAATTAACAGCTAATAATGAGTTTCGTTAAGAGTTTTTTCTCTTAATTTTGAAGCTACGTGCCTTTCGCCGTAAAGAAAGAGCTCTTATCAAACAGAGTAAACTCCTCCTTAATGAGGAATAAATCGTGTTTAATGACTCGTGTGCAGCCGTATTGTGTTTTAGCCAACTGTGGAGTGTAAAGCCATGATTGTACCTGATTGGCGAACTCAAGAACTCGTTCTCAGCCGTGATTGAGTAAATTGACGACCTAGGCAGTCTTTAAGATTTAAAAGATGAGCAACATGACCAATAGTGTTTCTGGTTATATTGAGCTGTTGGGGCGTCATATGAACAGCCCTGTTCTCAGTCATATCCTCAACTCCAAATATATAAAGGGCTTACATTCGATGTCAATCGACGTTAATAGTGTTACTCTTCAGTCATATACATGGGTATGACACACCCCTACCATCTACTTCGCATATCCAGGCTCTTAAAATTGAAAAAATCACTTTAAATAGTCATGGACCAGTTTAAATAACCTTTTGTGATGGTGTAACGAATGCAGATTTTAAACATTATACGGTGAAATAAATATTAGAAGTGCCGCGTAAAAGATTTATTCCGAGAATGATATATGTCATTAAAACCGAATAGCTTCACGATACACGTCGGGAAACCGGCAAAAATTGCTATTCATGCCGAAAAATTTCACTATATTCGCCAATTACCCCATATTTTCTGCTAGCGCTCCAGAGATCGCCACAAACATGAGAACAACTGATGTCATCCGCACCTATGAACCTGCATTTATCGGAATGAAACCTAGATTCGATAACATGATTTATGGTTCCTAATCATCTTCACAAAAATTAACGGTATAAGGTCTCACTTGAGCAGCAACCTTAGATTATTCGCAGAAAATAGTAAGATTTACAGAGAAGTAGGGTACAATGAGAGGAGGTAGGTATAGAGTTTGGGGTAACCTCTTGTGATTTGGCACGGCCTTAGAATACTATATGCCCTGGGATATACAATAAAAACAGAGAGATGCAAGAAATGGGAGGTCGGAATTTAATATGAGAAAATGTACAGTACCGAAGTTTAATGAATAAAATAAAAGAGAAATAAAACGTAAATAATAAAATACATGGATATCAAATTAAGCAACTCAGAACAGGTAAAATACTTGCACCAAAACTTGAAGGGGTACACACATCAGAAGAATATACGGATCAGTCTTAAAAACCATCTACCTCACAAAAAGGTAGCCATTATCTAAACAAGAAATTACTATTGATAAATAAACTAAGAAATTTCTTCTACTCAAATGAAATGGACTTTTTATCTTCAGCTGCGAATTTTTGTGTGTTGAGCACGGCCATAAACCTCTCGCTTGAAACTAATGCTAATTTCATAAATGACAGTAACTTTAATTTTCCAAGGTAAAATATATGAAGCGACGAAAGTTGTCTAGCAATGACACTCAAATATCTGCTGAGATTTCCACATCGTTATATCTGCATCCTTTCGTAATCTCAAGAAAATCTATATACATCCATTCATAAGAAATTATATAGATGGGATTACTTGTAAGGGAATATTGCTGACGATGCAGCATCGCAAAAAATATTTCGTTTGATTTCAATCAATCATAACATTCATCTATGACACTCCCAGTTCGTGATCAAATTACTGCATAATACAATTTCCCTCCCCATCACCATTTTACAGATCGCACCATCGACTATATTTCCAAATAAAAACTGAAATGGTGGATAAAAATCAAACGAATTTGGAGAGAGGTACTACCTTACGTATAGATTTGTAATGTATAAGTGGATCGAAAATAGGTTGTATTGTAAAAAGAAATTATTCCATTAAATGCAATCGTTTTCTCCAACAATAATAATAATAAAGTGACATTGACTTCCTTATTTTTCCAATTTAAAATTACGATTTGTGAAATATTCATTGTGCCATTTATTTTAAAGATATTTTTACTACTACCATTCGTAAGTTTTCAAAGTGCAAATATATTGTAATGGCTTAACCCTAAAATTAATCACCTCACCTTAAAATGAAATACAATCACTTGAAGCATTCTATTTTTTTCGGAATCAATATTCTAATTTTAGGAAAGAGCGAAAATTATTCATAGCATCATTTTAGATAGGAAATCAGTGCCAGACTTTCTATGTGTTGAGGTTTTATAACGATCTGCGTTTTAAGCACTTCAATGGAGTTGAATATAAATATCATAATAAGTGGAACTTAATGGCATTAATATTTCCGGGAAACGTTATGACAAACGTATTTTCTAATAGTAGTCCTTTTGTCATTAAGTTAAATATTATGTAATAATTTAAAGTCTGCATAGTTTAAGGTTATCAATTGTGTATACATTCATTTTTAAACAAAATTGTATTTATTAGCTAATGTATAACTGAGTTTTCTTTTTTTTTTGAGGATGTTTCCCTTTCAACATAATATTTATTATTATGTACACGTCTCAAGTTTGCTTATTCTAAATCATTTGTATACATTTACTATTAGAAAAGAGTAGGTAGAAAACATTTTGAAAAACCTAAAGATATTAAATATTTTCTTACGTAAAACAAACTTAAAAACTTCCTGTATGAGTGGGCGGCTAGTGTGTGCCCGTGCAATATGGGATAGTGAGGAGGAGAGACTCCTATATAAGGGCGGCTGACTGAGAGCGACTTCACCATTCATAGTCCACCTGCTGGGGCGAGAGGGCCTTCCTGATTCTTGAGAATGATTTTCAAAAGAGTGGGCATTGTTCTTTTGCTGTGTTTCTCGACAGCCTGCTACGGAAGAGTGACTTGTTAGTAAATTTATTTTAAACTGTTGAAAGTTTGGTTGCATTCTCATTTAATGCTGACTATTTTCTTATAAAATATTCCTCTTCTGCTCTTACCGAAACAGAGAGAACTTTTGAGAACCAGAGCTAAATGGAACGATTCTTAAGTTTTAAGGAAATAGTTCTAACTTCAATAATAGTTCAAACACTGTTCAAAACTAATACTACAGTCAAGTTTTACACATCGAATTGTACTGAGAATATGCTAATGCTCGAAAATATCTGTTGATGAATACTTTTGCGTGTTATTAGTTGTTAACTGATGATAGTTTTCCCCAGTTATATCTAAACTGATGAATATTAATTCTGGGTGAAAAGGAAAATGTACCATTAATGTATTTAAATACTCACTGACTACTGTTGGCAACTTATTTTGAAGTTAATTATAATTATTTTTAATACAATTGGCAGATATTGAAATTAGCGTTACGTGCGTATTTTATATCACCGCAATGCTTAAATCTCCCTTCATTAAGAAGAGTATTCTTATTGTTGAAATTAACGTACGTCTCTAGTAGAAAATTGCTTGTATCAGGGCTCACTATGTATTAATGGGAAGACAAAGATCAATTTAATTTAAATTGAGTAGAATATCCTTCATTATTATGTCTCGCAAGGTTTATGTTTAAATAATGTTCTTCATTTGTAGTAGATGAGAAGTACGAAGGAAATGCTGAGGAAGCTGGCGAAGGAGACAGCTCGGAGACAGGTAATGGATTGAAACTGGCAGAAAAATTGCACGACTTTGACGAACCTACCCTTCTTGAAATTCCTGCTATTCTGCGAAACAAGACATAATAATCTGTTTTATTTCACTATTATTTTAGTGCACATGACTACGTGTATAAATATAGTATCACGACTATGCACAATTTGAACTCTCTTCGTTAAATAAATATTTTGTAAAACGCTGACTTATTTGGATGTAATTGTTGGCGATGACATCTAGTGATACTAATGCTAGACTAGATTGTATTCATTATTTATCACGTGCATCTATGATTAGAAACAATAACAAGAAGATTCAGGGAATGATTTCAGCAATTTCTGCCCCTGGAAAGTAAGTAATGTTTGGGCTTGTGACATGAAGTTGGTAATTTTTTCGGCGTAGTGTAAAATGGCAGTTAATATGCTAAATGCTTGTCATGAGATGAAATTAGGCACTTTCATGATGCGGGGAATCGTTTAAATTTAAATGGTGTTTTTTGAGATCTGAGGTGGATTTGCTTAATTTATGTTCGCGGACGAGAGGTTTGAAAAATAATTTTTAGTGTGGCCAACTTTCCATTTAGTTTTACGTGGACTAATATTGTATAACTCTTCTGAATTTCATTTTTTTTAAAGTAAAGTAAAGCGATGGGTGATTCTGGGGTAAGAATTAAAATTTGTAATGAAACATCGAGCGGACTCGCACACGTTTTGAAAGTGAAGAAGAAATATAGTTACAATTATCTGCATACTTGTTGGTATGACGAGGGTAGTCTGAAAAATTTCCTACCTAACAAATAAATAAGACATTTTTTCTTCAAATTTATATTTATTTGTCAAAATAGTCTTCTTTTAAGTCGATACACTTTTTCCAGGAATGCTCAAACATTTTTTACTCTGCCAGAGAGTAGTTGACTCTTTCCCCGAAAAGTAAGCGTTTACGTATGCAATAACCTCCTATTCTGATGAAAATCTCTATTCTTCAAGTTTAAATTAAAGGTTAAGAAACAGAAAAAAAAGTCGCTGTGAGCCAGCAATTCACAGCAGATTCAGAGCAGATCTGGTGAATATCAAGCGAGATGCCAACCTATTCGAAGAGCAATTCGTGAATATTAGCCATGGCGACCACCTAAGTGTGAGCTGGTGCGTGGTCCTGATGGAAAAGAACTTTCTTCTTCTTGAGATGTGGTCATTTTTATTACGATTTCTGCCTTCAGCTTGTCAAGTAATGCGCCATAATTTCACGTTAATTTAAAGATAATCGATTGACACAAATCCGTGACTTTCCCAAAAAAACAGTCGTCACTAACTTCTCGGCCAACGGAACCGTCTTCGCCTTTTTTGGAGCAGGTTTACCCTTTGCAGTCCACTGTTTTGACTGTTTTTCGTCGTAAAAGTGTAGCCATAGATCCAAATTTCATATACAGTTATGAATTGACGCAAAAGATCTGACTCGCTTCGCTTAAATTGCCCAAACGGGGCCTCGGAAATGTTCATTCGAACGGTTTTTTTGGTCCAAAGTGAGCAAATGTGGCACCCAACGCGTGGATAGCCCAATTCTCAATGTGTTCGTTAATGTATGACAATCGCGTTCTTTCTAGATGCCCATTGCCTCTTCTGTCTCCTAATTACTAATGTCTCACTAACCTTAATTCCACGGAGGTCCAGTACCATTTGCTGAACTTTTTCGATGTTAACGGTGGTTGTCCAAGTTTTTGGTCACCCTGAACGCTCATCATCAGCCAAGCTGGCCCGGTCACGTTTAAATTCAGCTGCCCAAAACTTCGCGGGCGTAAATGATGCTGTAGAGTCACCGTAAATAGCATCCAACTCGTTTTAGAGTTGCGTGGGCGTATTGCCTTTCA
Organism: Hetaerina americana; assembly: GCF_022747635.1. Classification (NCBI taxonomy): domain Eukaryota; kingdom Metazoa; phylum Arthropoda; class Insecta; order Odonata; family Calopterygidae; genus Hetaerina; species Hetaerina americana. The sequence continues at coordinate 89,885,657 of NW_027286069.1, forward strand.
AAAACAAATACTCAAGGCAGCTCTTTACTCATTCTTTTTCCATTTTTAGGAAAACACTCACAACGACTCACTCAAACGATTGTCAAACGACAATCGTTTGAGTGTACAAAATGACTGAAATTTGTTGAATACCTTCCAACGCATGCGCAAAACCCAACCCAACTTCTATTTAAGAGTGCTGCCACATTCATGGTGAGGTGGGAAACTTTTCAGACAAACCTCGTATGCTTGGCAATGAATTTTAAAAAATAATTGAGATATTTATCCATTTCTATCCTCGAACACTCATGTGCGAATTTTAGGCTGGGGTCTGTCTGTTCCCACACAAGTTTTATTATTATTTCAATTATATAGGAACTCATAAAATATATTATTTTAATCATGAATGGGAAGTATGATAGCCGGTAATGGTATAAAAAACAATTCTTTGCGTGACTACATCTTCAGCAATATTCTCTCATAATCCTCTATAATTTCTACTAAACCAATTTATACAAATTCCTTTGCGATTCAAAATGCATGCAAATATGAGACTTGTTTGAATTGGAAGTGTTCAGTAAGCATAGCTTTGCTGATATGACAAATATAATTTATAACGAGTGGAAGATCGTTTATTATTTGCTCATAACGTTTTATTTCATTTCACTTTTTCAACTTAAGTTATTTGGAGGGACAAAGACATACCTGAGAAAGCTGCAGAAGAAAAGCCCTTAAAGATAAAGGAGGAAGGGAACGTAAGCTACCCTGGCAGCCTCGACTTCCACGGTAAAATCGATCAGTTTCTGCCGAATATCGTTGATATTCTTCAGCACACAAGTAAGAATATTGTTCAGACCATACCATTATTGAATGCATGTATATGTTTTTATGTCATTCAAATGTATGTGTTCATATATATATATATATATATGTATGTATGTGTATATATATATGTATGTATGTGTATATATATGTATGTATGTGTATATATATATATATATATATATATATATATATATATATATATATATATATACACATATATATATTCCTTGAGAAAGGTGGCATGGACCCCCGAAAATTCGAAACCTAGTGAGCTCCTTTTCTTTTTTTGTGTGTTTCTGCGTTTTTGTCTTTGTCACTAGTACTGACTTCATATACATTTTGTGTATGCGTGTGTGTGTGCGCGCGCGGGTAGATTTTAAAAAACGTTCGATGCAGTGAATGGGCTAAAATTCATTAATATGTTGTTGAAAATTGAAGTAGATTGGAAACGGTTAAAGAGACACGGGAAGAATGAAAGATAGGAATGAAAGTCGGCGGGGAATTCATAAAATCGGTTAGGTTTGCTGATAACCACGCTCTAGTTTGTTAGTCAGCCAAGGGGTTGCAAACTCTGCTAACTGTATCAGAGAGTCAGTGCCAAATAGTATGGAATGAGAAAAAATGTAAAGAAAGCAATGGTTATACGGTTTTAGAGAAAGAGTAAGGCCAAGTTACGTTAAAATAGGAGGAAAAAAATAAGAGCAAGTGGAACAATTCACCTACCTTGGAAGTATTTCGTATGAAAATGATTAAGGCAGTAGGGACATTAGGTGAAGAATTGCATCTTTCACTAAGAGAATAGAATCGATGTCACGAACGTTGAGTAAGGATAAACATGACAGTTTCAGGTTTAACTTTGTGGAATTCCTTCATTATGAGGGTAGAAAAGAAACTTTACGCTTCCACAATAAAGATTTAATATTTCAGGACCATGGTATCGATGCTGCGCATGGTCCTGAAATATTAAATCTTTATTGTGGAAGCGTAGAGTTTCTTTTTACTCACATAATGAGTAAGGATGCTAAGAAGAGGCTCGTCAATGATTTTTGATATTAAGCGTTTGATATGAAATGCAGTTTTATATTGCGCAGAAACATAGTCATTGAAGCAGGATGATAGATTTAGGTTGGAGGGTTTTGAAATGTTGCTGTGGAGAAGGATGGAAAAGGTGAAATGAATTTAAAGGAAAACAAAAGAGAATGTGCTAGTCAAGGTGGGGGAGGAGGAGATAGGATTGTCGGGAGAAATAAAAAGGAGGTATGAAAGATGGGTGTAAGGTATTTTAATTGTAGATGGGAGTACCCTGGGGAGAAAGCAACAGTTCTGCAGGGGTAAACCATAACGAACACTTAGTTTAGACACCACAAAATACGTAGGTGTGCATGGAATATGCCCAAGGATTCAGAAAGATGTCAATTAGACTGTATTATGGTTAGGCTGATATTTAGGAACAGATTGATTATAATAAACCGGGGCGCGAAACATTTAAGGTAAAATAAGCGTGGTGTAAGATGCAGTGCGAGGATATTGGAAGTTCACAAAGAACGGGGAATTTGGTGAGCTCTGGAGGATGGTTAAAACACTGTCAGGAAGTAATAAGGGAAAATCTGTGATAAACATCAAAGATAAGTCAAGAAAAATTATCTCAACCTGAAAGGATTCAAAAGAGATGGAAGGAATGCATATGAAAACTATATGGTGAAGATATTAGGTCAGCAAACCTAGACATAGAAAGAGACGTAGACAGAGATTGCTTATGTCCAGGCTTACACAATAGCGAGATAGAAAGGGCATTAAGAGAATTGAAATAAAATAGGGCCGAGTAGATAGAAAAGTAAGATACGTTTATTTACCGGCGATGCAGTGATTTACAGAGATTTCCGTAATCCTGAGGATAAAGCAGCTTTTGCAGATGACCTAATGGCTATACAAAGCTGGTTCGAAACATGCAATTAGAATTAAACTTTAAAATATGCGTGGTGATGATTTTTTTTAAAAGAGCGATTCCCGTTGGCGCTGGAGCGCCATCTTTGTCAAGTTTCATCATAACTTTTAAAACTGTTTTTTTTTTTAACTTTCAGTTAGATTTATTCGTCCCCTTAAAGCCGTTATTGGAGGAGTATTTGTGTGGCTCGCTAAATGTGCGTTGACTTTTAAGTATGTTCCTTATTTTGATTTGGAATAATGTAAAGGATTGTTATGCAAAAAAAGGTATTGCATTATTTATGACTGTTAATAATTGGGAGGAATGAAACCGCGAACGGATAATAGAGTAATAAAATTGGATTGTACAGCAACAATTTCGAAAGAGTTTTCGGTATCGAGAAGATAAAGAGCGTATGACCGAGTCTTTCTTTTGTGGATAGAAGATGACATGTTTCGGGATGAAGATGAAATGTTTCGAGAGTACCCGAGAAAATGCAAATCTGGTGTTCGGAGAGAGATAGCTGAACAGCCATGTATCTTTATCTTCCATTAATAGATCTTCTTTGTTTGTTTTCATTTCCGTCCATATCATTCTCTCTATTCTTCTCCATTTCTGTATCTCGGAATCCTCCAAACTGCGCCATTCACCTGTTCTATGTTAACTATGCATTTTCCTCAGTTCAGTGCAATGGCTACCCCTCCTTGACTTCCAACACTCCGCTGCATGGTATGTTACTCAGTGACATTTCCGCCAATAATCTGCGGAATCTTTTCATAAAATCCTAATAGGCCCATGTCCTCCGCTGTGGAGGTGGTATATACATAATATTCTTAAACATCAAATGATTTCATGAAAAAATTATGATAACTATAAAAAGATTCAAACATGACTCTCTTTGCTTAAGTTTGTTGTGATATGCTGTTCTCAATGTACCTGTAATAGGTGATTATTTGCTTCTTTGAAGTTGTTTTGTTTAGTCTCATAGAGGCTGCTACAGATTATGCATAGTTCCGGTCATTTAGATCGGTTTAGATAGCTGTAATGAACCCCAAATCTTGCCATTTAAGAGAAATATATAATAATAATTTTCTGTTTTTTTTTCTATCTACAGAGAAAAATGAAGAAGAATCTAATTCTACCACAGATGTTCTAATAACCCTCGTTGATGATGGATTACACCTACTTATATTTAATGACGAAACGAGCGGTTCGAGCTACCTCAAAAATGTAATGAAATTTATTAAGACCTTATTTTCTTGCCTGAGCGAGGGAGTCTGTTTAAAATCTCCTCCAGATATAATTGATTACATTATTCAAAAGTATACCAAAAATATAATTTCTTGTTTGTTAGATCAAGAATGTATAAATACTGTTGCCGTTCCAATAGCAAGCATTGTCGACCCGGGAAGAAAGCCACCTTCTCTTAACCCTTTCTATCCAAATTTCTTGCAAAACTTAATGCAACATATAAACAATATTTCGCATTGCGCGATTAACCCAGAGTGCCTAAAATCTATTCCTGGTTTATTGATCAAATTACTTCATTATGGTAATGGATCAATTTCCCAACCCTCTTCGGAGGATAGTTTTCTGGGACAATTTTTCCAGGAGAGTGAATAAGAGTCAATCGTGTACTCCATCGGAGTACACGATTCACTCTAATTATCGGAGCTATTACTTTTAATATAGGATTTATTGTGATTAGATAATCATTTTTCGCTACTGAGTACGAAACATCATATGTGCTCATTTATTGTGTCTCAAACATTGTAATATATTACTCAGAATGAGAGAACCTTATAAGCACTGGATCAATAAACTTTCAAAATGTATTCATAAATTGTGTAACTCATTTCACCTTGGTGTAGTGCGTATTTTTAATGAACTTGGCGTGAGTGAGTACATTTTATAATTTCAAATAATATTTAATTTTGTCAATAAACTCCTTCTGAAACACTTAACAGTAATTTAATTAACCGTTATTAAAGATTCCTATTTTTAAATTGGAATTTGCGAAAGTACTTCTATTTTAACAATTGCCATCGCCGTCTAACTAGAGAAAACCATTCGATATTTATTGTTCAAAACGCAAGCAGTATTATGTGAAAGATGAATATTATGTCTTATTGAAGAACGTTTGTATTTTTAAAATCTAGCCAAAGAATTCTTCCTGTCATTGCCAAACATTGTGAATTTTATCATATTTTTCTACATCTACGTAACTGTGTATAAACCTATTATGATGTGAACCACAACATGCACCAAACCTTGGAAATATCCTTTAAGTGCTCGCTGGATAATATCAATAAAAGAAGATTCAATGAACACCACAGTTATCAACTCGAGATTCGCTTTAATAGGTGAGGTTAGAACTCACTAATACAAAGCCGTGTATTGTTTGTGTAATTCAAACATTAGGATTAGGAGGCCGCTTCCTTTCCCTGTGCCGTATGTATTTTTCCAGAAAGTTCAGCTCTCCGAAAATTCATGTAGCATGGGTGAAGCTGAGAGTGCCCATAGTTGTCACTAGAGAACTAATACACCTCCGGTAAGTGGCTCAGTGCTCTACTCGCTGGACTACCGCATTCTATTCTTAATAACCTAAAACAAATTGTGAAGTAAAATGAAACTCATAACTAAAAACAGTACATTCGAAAAAAATCGCAAAAATGTGTAATAAATGAAGAAAGACTTTGAATAAGAGAGAAAACGAGAAGAGAGGAACTAATTGGGAATATTTTGCGGTACGGTGAGACAAATTATAACCAACATTGAAATGAAAGGACAGGGGGAGGATCCAACAATCCCTAAGTTTAATTTCTCTCTAATCTATTCAACGGGACTCGGGTTTAATTGTAACTTGTTCTTACTGAAGCAAAAATACCCGCAGGGCCTCCTGCTGCTGGGGATGTTGCATTCCAACCCTTGAGTGCCAATGTTTTGCAGTTCTACAGTTTTTAGTCCTACAGTTTTACCTTTTCGCTTCAAAAGTTTACAATTTCAAAAAAAAACATTCACTCATGATGACTATTAATAAGCGTCAAGGCTTAAACCTCAAATTTATTGGGATATCCGCCGTAGGCTTTCCACTATTGAGACTGTGCCATCCTTATTCATTTTAATGACGAAAAATCAGTTCACTTCCCGAAGTATTATAAAAAAATCATTATTATAAAATATATTGTCTCATTAAGTAGTAACCGTTACATGACATTATATTATGCTTTATTTTATTTTTTGGGTACTGTTTACGAAATATATCACTTCCAGTACTTCCAGATTAGGTTACACCAATGTCTCGGCCGAGGTCGATATGGGATACAGTAATAATATGAAAAATGTATTTTCTTAAAATCGTGTTTAATGACTGATGACCACCAATGGTTACGTACAGAAAAAATACTGAGATCCTTGTCCGCACTCTACCTAAGATTTTCAAAGTTTGAAAGCCAAAATTAAATTGATTATTCAACGAACTGTTAAATTATTCATCATTCTATCCTGAATTTTGCCTCAGCTTCTGTCATGGCGATTTATGGAATTTTAGCTACCATATATAATTGTGATTGATGATGTTTACACGTACTTGTATGCTGTTACAGCAGTAATTTAAGTTTCATCAGAATATGCGAATCCTAAAAGATCATTAAAGCTGTCCTCCACCATTTAAATTGATAGTTTTGTGACCCAACAGAGTGGTGTTGTCGGCAAAATAATCTGAGTTTGGTTGATCGCGGTCACCTTCGGAATTTAATCCTGACAATTGTGGTGCATTCTTTGGAAGCTTATAAGTTAATTCCAAAAGAAGGTGTTTCTGCTTCCCGTATTGGACATCACTCTAATTTTATTTCACTTCCTTCCCATTCCAAAGCCACCTGGCGCAAATGAAAATCTCACTCATCATAAGTGTCCAAAGAGTATAAAACAGAAATTCCATGTATCGCCGTAAAAAACTCCAAAAAATGAATCCCATTCATCATTTTACTGTATTTAAAACAGAAGTAATTATTTTACGCCCAAACGTCACCCCAAAGTATAAAGTAAACCTAAGTGGATAATTTCATGAAGAGTGATTATCGGTAACATTTATCTAGCGTTAAAAAGAGTTATCAGAGTGGCAGGACTGTAATAAGCTTAGAAAAAGCAACGCCGATTATTGCCTATCATTAAAAACTTGAAATAGAACTATAATCAATATTCTGCTTAGTCCATTACAACAGAAATTATAATTGAACCAATATATATTATAAGAAATTGCAAGTTTACTCTAATAGCTGACCTAATACACCTTGCCCAACACTTTCTCGTAGGCTGGCAGAGTAAGATTTAAATCAAGAATGTGGCTGCCAGGAGCCAATACAGCGGTATTATAATCTGTAATGTTTTAAATGGTGTTATAGCACAGTTAGGTTAATATCGTCATGAACGACATCAGTCGCCAATCCAGAAGTCGATTTTGCACTTATGCAAATAAACTTATTCGAAAAAATTTAATTATAGCAGACTTCCAACCCAGCATTACCTTACCCTATTCGAAAGGCACCAAAGGATCCAACAATTTAACGTCCAAATTCGATTAACAACGTGCTCGACTTGAAGTGCTCTTCACATGGCACAACAGTAGGGTCGGAACACCTTAGAAATATTCTGCCACCTGAATAAATCGAACCGGGTCCATCGATGTGAGAAACCGTCAGGTTTTTCTCTATTACCCATCTTCAATTTCCAGGACACTACTGCAATCATATTATCCACCTATCCTTAAAGGCGGAAATAACATCCACTGACTGTCGCCTCCTATAATGAGTAAAAAATACAAATTCCAAGAAGTAATTACGAAGAGACGGGGGCGACGATGGTATAATCAAGTAGTAGTAGTATTTAGGGGAGGCGACCGACAGCTGAGGTCATTAGCGCCACAGGGGATGGACAGGAAAGGATGAAGGGTGGAGAGAAACCCGACGTCGGCATCAGCCTACTCTTAACGAAAGGCGCCAAGGGGTACGCAGCTGAACGTCCCATCCGACGGACGGCGTGCTCACTCAAAGTGCCCCCCACAAAGCACCACAAGCAGGGATACCACTGAAAAATATTCAACACCGCAGGGTGTTGTTTCTGGGTGGGAAGCCAGCACGATAGGCCCTGCACCATCTTGATCCCCTGGTATAATCAACAAACTACTTTAATTCCACTACAAGGATACAAGGCTCAATTATCACAGTTACTTATATAACAATAATATAAATGTAAAGGGCTGATTTGAATTAAAGGTGGTGTGAAAACTGCTTCGAGGGTAGCGGGGGAACAATTTGTTATTGAGGTGAATTGGGTATTGCATGCCACACGGGGATGTGTTGTGTTGACTGCCTATACTTGAGGATGATGCAATAAATTTTATTTCGAGCATGGCCGATATTTCTACTTTAATCCGCCATTTATTCGTCCTTCTATCGAACATGTCTGGCATCAGTCTACCAAAGATGTAAATTTGATTCCCTAATCCCGATAAAGCCCTTCAAAATTGTCCTACTAGCCTTCTGATGCCTCAATAAGTTTTCAAAATTTTCGTCAGGTGCGTAGACGACACCTCGCGATTATTTATTTATTTATTTTATTTATTTATTCAGTATAAGCCCGAAAACAGCACATTTTGGCCTTTACATCGAACTATTAACAACGATAACAATGGACACATTTACAAACACCCAAGCCCTAGATGGAGGGAAACTCACCCAGGCGGGAATCGAACCCGCGACCCTTGGAATGGCAGACGAGGACGTTACCCCGCCGCCACCGGGGTCGGCCTCATTATGACCTCAAATGGATAGAAGAGCTGATGAAATTCCTGCAGCTAATCAACAACCAAAATGTCTCGATTCAAATCGATTTGCAGGTTGAAAAAAAGAGCATGCTCCACTTTCTAGATTTCCTAGTCACCAGGAAACAGGACGGCAACTTAGGACACTCGGTTAACAGGAAGAATACACATACCAACCGCTATTCGAATTCCAATTCTTACTCCACCATCGTGAGCAAAAAGCGTATTATCCAAACCTGTAATAAAAATCAAATTACCTTGCTGACGCGGATACCCTCACTAGAGGAAAACAATATCTCCTGACTGCACTGCAACACCATGAATACAATGGCATCACGCGTACATCTCCCTTTCCTAAACCCAAACTGATCATCTCCTAAGTAATCATTTGCCCTACTCTCTATCCTTTTGTTTATGATCCTGAGAACAACTTTAGCTGCGTGGGATATCAAACCTATTGTCCTGTAGTCCTCACATGATGTAGCCTTTACCTTTTTCGGAATAGGAACTAAAACTGATCTCACAAAGTCTTCCGGCCAGATTCCTTCCTCATGAATACTACGAATCAGCCCATATAGCCTCTTCCTACCACATTTTCCTAAACATTTCAATAGTTCCGCGGGAATGTTATCCAACCCCACGGCCTTATTTAGTTTCATCTCCCTTACTGCCCTTTATATCTCATCGTCTAGTATGTCTGGACCTAAGCTATCTTACTCTACGTCATATCCTTTTTCAATGTCTAACTTTGTTGGTCGAAGTTCTTTACTGTACTGTTCTTCTATATACTCCTCCCATCTCTCTTAAGTGTTTCCTGTGTCAAATGTTACCTTACCCGCCTCATCTCTAACTGTTAGCATAGATCTCCCTTTCTTACTTCCCGATAAAGATTTAACTTTGCTGTACAGCGCAGCGATTTCACGCTTCCTCTGTAGACTTTCCATAGCCTCGCACTGCGTCTTCTACCATGCTTCTTTTGCTTTATTTGTTGCCCGCCTCAATTTATTGTATAATTCTTTGTACTTCATTTTTCCTAATTCTGTATTTACATTCTTCCATTGTCTCCGCTCATCCATCTTTGTAATCATCTCATCCGTGGTCCATGGTTTCCTAGTCCTTTTAGCGTTAACGGTTCCAATAGTGTCTTTTACGTTTTTGGACAACCCTTTCTTGATACTTTCAAATTTCTTCTTCGATAGTACTTAGCTCTTTGCCATCCTCCATAATTTCCTCTACCGCCTGTTTGTATTCCTTCCTTTTCAAACAATTTAATGCTTCTACATTCCATTTCCTAATTCGCCGCCCCTGCCTTATCTTTTTGAAACGGACGCTACTAACTAAATTGTGGTCAGAGTCCGCATCCGCTCCCGGGAAGCTGTGCGAATTTATCACACTGTTCCTAAACCTGTGTCTAACCAGGATATAATCTAGCTGATACCTTTCTGAGTCACCTGGCATTTCCCATGTATACCTGCGTATTTTGTGGTGTCTAAACCAAGTGTTAGTGATGACTAGCCCCTGTCTCCTGCAGAACTCAAGTTATTTCTCCCCGCGGTCATTCCTCGTGCCTAAACCGTGATCCCCGACCTCATCACCATCTCTTCCTTCGCCTACCGTCGCATTCCAATCCCCCATCACTATCAAATGTTTCCCTGCAGGAACACACGCGATTATGTCCTCTAACTGATCGTATATCCTATCGACCTGTTCTTCTTAATGGTTGCTTGGTGGCATATATACCTGAATAATAACCAAGTTCGTCGGTTGTGCTTTTATCTCTACTAGTAGTATTCTGTACGTTACTAGCTCTATGTTGACTACGCTTCTTCCTACCTCTTTATTTAATACTATGGCAAACCCTCGTTGGCTCTCGTCCCCGCCGCTGTATATTATTCTATATGTGTCACTCCAGTAATTCCCGCTATCCTTCCATCTCACCTCACATAGACCTAAATCATCTATTTTTCCCCTTTCCATTTCTCGCTTAATATTCTCCAATTTCCCTGTCCTCATCATATATATGTATATATATATATATATATATATATATATATATATATATATATATATATATATATATATATATATGCACAGACACAAAACACGCCTGTAAAAACCATAAACACAGTAATCAACCCGAAGGTCGGTTGCCTTGCCCGGGAATTGAACCATCCGGTCAGTAGTGCAACGCTCTACCCCTGGACTACCGCGATCTACACACATGTATATATATATATATATATATATATATATATATATATATATATATATATATATATATACACACACCTGTATATACCTATACCTATATGTATATACTTATTTATATGGAAACAGATATAAAGAAAGGGGATAGGAACACACATAAAGGACAAACACAGGAGTGTGGGGAAGGCGGAATCAGGCAGATCACGGGTGAAAAAATATAAATGAAAATTTGTTCGCCGTTTGGCGGGATTTTGGGTTTGAATGTTTATATATTTTTTTATACATTCAAATTTTGAATGTGTATATATATATATATATATATATATATATATATATATATATATATATATATATATATATATATATATATATGCACGTGTAATGCGTATGTAAATAAACACGCACTTACACGCATAAATATCAAAAACAAACGCACTTACTCGCATATAGAGTAAGTAAATGGTATTCTAATGAAAAATATAAATACCCAAGCTTTGAAGAATCAAAAATAGTTTAGCCAGCAAGCTTTAACCTAAGGATAGTTTTTGAGGCCATAATCCTCCCTGGTTCCATTAGTTTCTTGTTATCACGATTTCTTCTTCCTGCAAAACTTAAGGAGTGGAAGTGATCTTCAGTTAACCTAGAGGGTAATTGGGGATCAATATCCAAGAAGACATTTTACGAATCGAAAAAAAGAAATATCCCTTATCGAAATAAATATAATTAAACCATGTATCCGAAGTTTTTAGAGTGAGCACAGGGGAAAACACTTTTTCAACGGCTTGATACGGTTATTAATTCTATATGCAAAAATACTACGTGAACTACACAACAACTGAAAAATGCAGGAACCGCGGTAGTAAAATACGAGTATTTGCCAAGTTTTTCTTAACATTTCAAGTTTTACGCACATACTTAAGCAATTCTCATTAATTTGTATGAAATTATTTCGAAGGGATCTTTGTGTAAAAATTTTTTTTTAGAAATTCTATTCATCGCAACCAATGGAATTATTTCAGTTACTTCCCTTTAAAAATATAATATTAATGAACTGCCCTTCAGGAAACAATACAGGCAATACGAACAATATACTGCCCTTCAGGAATCAGTGACGATTCAAGAGTGTGGCGGCCAAAGATAACTAAAAATTCTAAACAGAAAATTGCAAAACAATGTGGGTGGATGAATCCCACCCCAAATATGATTCAATAACGAAAGAACGATGTAATGTGACCTTGTTGCGAAGATACTTGGTTTTCCAAAACAATAGGGCGAGAAACATAACAATAAGAAAAAAGCAAGAGAAATTCTCCCGTACGGAAATCATTATTTAGCTGCAGATAGACCGGCTCAGCTCAGGAGTGAGACAGCTATTGGTGAATTTGCTCTCCGTCCGCCGTCCTTATATATGATTCTCCCTCCATTGCCCCCAATTGCCCAAGAACTTGTCAGCTGCTCACCCAGGAAGTTTATATCTTCTGACTAGCAAAATATATACTGCATAAAATAACTCTAAACGGAAAATGACAACGCAAAGTTGAGGTCACCATCATTAAAAAAATGGCAAACAGTACGCGGAAATTCACAAACAAAATATGTTGGTGGAAAACAATTTAACATGGATAAAGAAGTGTATGGATGACCGAAGTTGAGAAAACAATCACATGATAAGGCTTCAATAATTGGGTTAGGTTTTAATGGTTGTAAGTGAGAATTGAAGGTGAAATGTTAAATTAATAATGCATCAAACTATTATTCTCTGAACCTCCAATGGTTTCAATACTAAATTTACGTGGAATTTTAGCCTCGTTTTAGATAGCGTCCTCAAAGAGGAGAGTGAAAACATCTTTGGTTGCTCCCGAGACGAAAGTTTTTCTTTCGCACTCATCATTCATTCTTCACACCCAGAAAATAATGAAAAAGCAAACTTATATTTTGGTAAAACAAAATGGATGGACATAACTACAATTTTGACCGAGCGGAACAGACTAACTATTATCGTACATTCATTAAACGAGAACTGAGAGAGGAAATTAACCACATTTGAATCGCCATGCCTTTCTTCTACTCTGAAAAAATGAAATGGTATACCTCCAGTTCAGATAAGTTTGATTAGGAATATTTGAGAGTCGAACGTTTGAGAAATTGAAGACGATGAGAAACCAGATGTTGACATAAGCTGGCTGTCAAGCTCAGGGGTCAAGTTTCGATAACTGGCTGTGTCAGTTTCTTTCATTTGTATCCAGATGACTAATTAGGTGCCATGTTTAAGAGCACTTTAAGTCTAGTACACCCTCCGTCGGATGGGACGTGATGAGCGCGACGGTGGGCGAAGACAGATATGGTAGCGAGGTAGGGGGAATACGGATTGGGAACCAGAAATTACCTCGGAGATTGAAATATACAGTTCTGCTGAGTTTAGGGTATAATCATAAAGAACAGTTGGCTTAACCACCACAGTAGGCTTATTTACACATGGAAAATGCTCAGGGATTGAGAAAGATACTAGTTAGACACTCTTATGGTCAGGAACACATTTAGGAACAAAGAGATCAATTTGCAGTAGAGCAGTAGTCCAACGGTCTGCCCCTGGACTACCGTGATAGACCATATTATATAGGTATATATACAATATGAAAATACCGTTTTTTAATCTTTTACGATGATGAAGGAATTTCTTTTTTCTACCTTTTGGGGAGTCTATGATTGGAGGGATTTTCATTTGCGTCAGCTGGGTCCCGATATCATGTCAATAACTGCTATATATCATATTAGAGAGATGTGATGTTAAACATTAAGACGAGCTGCTGGCCTTGAGCATCCCCGACCGAAATCTTTAGCTGACTGCCCCCACGCCCGCCCCGCGCGTTAATATATCCGGCCGACCAATATGGCCGACGGACACATTAAAACGCGGGTACGGCCCGTGAGGGCTCGTCTGCCAGATTATCGGCCGTGGATACCCAAGACCAGGTCACTGTCTGCGACTGTACGTTCTTTATTATCTCAAAATACATATTGAATAACAAGGGGCGTGTCCGGAACATGACTCCGTTCCCTTTTTGCAATGTATATAATGCACTCGTATTATCCAAGTAAACCTTAACGTTAACATTTGTCAGATTTAAATCGTTTAACAGGAGAATGGTTTCGGTGAGGCCGAACAATGCTGCGTAAAGTTCTGTTTCGTTGATGTGCCAGTCTGTTGGAACCGGGAATGACCGAGATAGTTGCCACTGTGGTATCACTATTCCGCCTTGCGTTGGGGTGGCGTCTGTGTAGATTTCGATGGTCTCGGTGGGCTGCGGCAAGACTACCTCTTTGGAGAAGATGTCCATCTCCAGGAGCCGCTTCCATGCCGCATCCTCTCGTCGGTACACTTGGGATATCAAGCATGGCGGAATGCGGAGCACCCAGGCGACCCAGGCTAGGTAACCTGCCGCTTTGGGGATGTCTTGTTGCCGAAGCCGGGCCATAATGGGGATAAGAGCGGTCACTCGCCGGCGCGCCTTGGCCGTTAATTTCAAACTTAGATCACAGGTGTTAATTTGCACTCCCAGGTATTGCAAGGTTTGCGTAGGGGTTAATACTGACTTACGTATATTTACTGTTATACCCAGGGTATCTTGTAGGAACCGGGATACTTCATATCCGCAGACCTTTGTTTCGGAATATAATAGCCAGTCATCGAGGTACACTATTGTTTTGACTGGGAATTTTCTTCGTACGAAATTCATGACGTCCTCCGCCCAGCGCTGCAGGATTGCAGGGCTGAGTGGGTGGCCCATTGGCAGCCTCGTAAAGGCATATGTATTATCCCCGTATCGGATGCCGTAAAATTTCCAATGACGTGGGTGTATTGAAATTTGAAAGAAGGCGCTGACCAGGTCTATTTTAATCAAGTAAGCGTTACGAGGGATGAGGCTGAGGGCCCTTCCTGGTCCTAACAGAGAGAATTTTGGTTTGATGACGTGAGGCGTCCATGGGCTGAGGTCCTGAATGAACCGGTAGCCGCCATCTGCCTTCGGGATGGCAAAGCATTTAAAGCTGCACTTAAGGTGCCAAGGTACAATTATCCCGGATTCTAAGAATTTTCCGACAAATCTGGACAGCACGGGTGACCGTCTGGTCCGAAATGAGATAAAGGGAGAGTTACGCGGTTTTGGTAGACTGGCTCCGATACGGGATATAATTTCATTTACCTTATACGTGTATGCGAAGGGTTTGATTGGTGTCACGGCCGGGACCTCAAATTCTTCCTCGGCTTCTGGTGGGACCTCCCACTCCTCCGGGTCCGGGAGTTCCTCCGGGAGCTCGGTTTCCGCGCCGTTGTCTGCGAAGGGCTGGTAGTCTGGGATGATTCTCCAGCGCCAGGCGTCGGATTCCTCGTATGACACCTCGTCGTCCTCGTTGTCGTGGTCGTTGTCCATGTCCGGATCCGACGCGTTTGAACCGACGCCGGATGAGGAATCAGCGGAAGAGCTGGTTTCCCAGGCTGTGGGGTCTTCGGGTTCTCCGGAGTTGACCCACCGCAGGAGCTGCTCTTCGCCGGTTGAGATGGTTGCTTCAGGCAAGTGGAGCTCTGCTTCGGCCTCGTTGACCCCGTCCGCGGCCACGCTGGCGGGCGGGGTATTGGCGAAAGGGCTGATAGACAGGTGGTGGTGGTGGGGCGGGCGTCGGCGGTTGTTGGCTAAGGGTGAAGCCGGGAGGTAAGTGCAATAAGTTGACTGGCACCTCAGTGGCCATACGCAGCGCATCTCCCCATCCCATTGTTGCCACTGCTAACAGGGTTCGCGCACGATTGTAAAGTGATTTCTTCTGGATCTCATTAAGGCCTTCCCAATTTGAGGCCATGGTAAGAATGAGGTTGATCTCATGCAAATCGCGGGCCTTAAGCCTAGGACTGGTTTTCCGGGAGCTCAATGCCGAGAACAATTGCAATACCTCGTTATCTGGCGGAGGGTCCATTCCTTCGGCTGCACCGGCGGGTAGCAGGGCTGCGAATGATGGCGGAATAACTGCCCCGGGGAGTCCTCGTTGGTTCATTGCCTGAGTAAGTAGGGCTAGTTGGCTAGCCATAGCCGTAATTTCTGCTCGGAGTTCCTGTGTCTCGGTCAAAGGCTGTGAGGCTGTCGGTGGGGATGCCATGGTTGATACTGATTCGTTAAATGTTTCGAATCTCTCTTCTATTTCTCTCTGCTCTTCGGATGTATAAAGGTCTTCGCTGCGTGGTTCACGGTCTCGTGAACGCGTTTGCATGACTTTCAGCTGCTGCTGGCCTTGAGCATCCCCGACCGAAATCTTTAGCTGACTGCCCCCACGCCCGCCCCGCGCGTTAATATATCCGGCCGACCAATATGGCCGACGGACACATTAAAACGCGGGTACGGCCCGTGAGGGCTCGTCTGCCAGATTATCGGCCGTGGATACCCAAGACCAGGTCACTGTCTGCGACTGTACGTTCTTTATTATCTCAAAATACATATTGAATAACAAGGGGCGTGTCCGGAACATGACTCCGTTCCCTTTTTGCAATGTATATAATGCACTCGTATTATCCAAGTAAACCTTAACGTTAACATTTGTCAGATTTAAATCGTTTAACAGGAGAATGGTTTCGGTGAGGCCGAACAATGCTGCGTAAAGTTCTGTTTCGTTGATGTGCCAGTCTGTTGGAACCGGGAATGACCGAGATAGTTGCCACTGTGGTATCACTATTCCGCCTTGCGTTGGGGTGGCGTCTGTGTAGATTTCGATGGTCTCGGTGGGCTGCGGCAAGACTACCTCTTTGGAGAAGATGTCCATCTCCAGGAGCCGCTTCCATGCCGCATCCTCTCGTCGGTACACTTGGGATATCAAGCATGGCGGAATGCGGAGCACCCAGGCGACCCAGGCTAGGTAACCTGCCGCTTTGGGGATGTCTTGTTGCCGAAGCCGGGCCATAATGGGGATAAGAGCGGTCACTCGCCGGCGCGCCTTGGCCGTTAATTTCAAACTTAGATCACAGGTGTTAATTTGCACTCCCAGGTATTGCAAGGTTTGCGTAGGGGTTAATACTGACTTACGTATATTTACTGTTATACCCAGGGTATCTTGTAGGAACCGGGATACTTCATATCCGCAGACCTTTGTTTCGGAATATAATAGCCAGTCATCGAGGTACACTATTGTTTTGACTGGGAATTTTCTTCGTACGAAATTCATGACGTCCTCCGCCCAGCGCTGCAGGATTGCAGGGCTGAGTGGGTGGCCCATTGGCAGCCTCGTAAAGGCATATGTATTATCCCCGTATCGGATGCCGTAAAATTTCCAATGACGTGGGTGTATTGAAATTTGAAAGAAGGCGCTGACCAGGTCTATTTTAATCAAGTAAGCGTTACGAGGGATGAGGCTGAGGGCCCTTCCTGGTCCTAACAGAGAGAATTTTGGTTTGATGACGTGAGGCGTCCATGGGCTGAGGTCCTGAATGAACCGGTAGCCGCCATCTGCCTTCGGGATGGCAAAGCATTTAAAGCTGCACTTAAGGTGCCAAGGTACAATTATCCCGGATTCTAAGAATTTTCCGACAAATCTGGACAGCACGGGTGACCGTCTGGTCCGAAATGAGATAAAGGGAGAGTTACGCGGTTTTGGTAGACTGGCTCCGATACGGGATATAATTTCATTTACCTTATACGTGTATGCGAAGGGTTTGATTGGTGTCACGGCCGGGACCTCAAATTCTTCCTCGGCTTCTGGTGGGACCTCCCACTCCTCCGGGTCCGGGAGTTCCTCCGGGAGCTCGGTTTCCGCGCCGTTGTCTGCGAAGGGCTGGTAGTCTGGGATGATTCTCCAGCGCCAGGCGTCGGATTCCTCGTATGACACCTCGTCGTCCTCGTTGTCGTGGTCGTTGTCCATGTCCGGATCCGACGCGTTTGAACCGACGCCGGATGAGGAATCAGCGGAAGAGCTGGTTTCCCAGGCTGTGGGGTCTTCGGGTTCTCCGGAGTTGACCCACCGCAGGAGCTGCTCTTCGCCGGTTGAGATGGTTGCTTCAGGCAAGTGGAGCTCTGCTTCGGCCTCGTTGACCCCGTCCGCGGCCACGCTGGCGGGCGGGGTATTGGCGAAAGGGCTGATAGACAGGTGGTGGTGGTGGGGCGGGCGTCGGCGGTTGTTGGCTAAGGGTGAAGCCGGGAGGTAAGTGCAATAAGTTGACTGGCACCTCAGTGGCCATACGCAGCGCATCTCCCCATCCCATTGTTGCCACTGCTAACAGGGTTCGCGCACGATTGTAAAGTGATTTCTTCTGGATCTCATTAAGGCCTTCCCAATTTGAGGCCATGGTAAGAATGAGGTTGATCTCATGCAAATCGCGGGCCTTAAGCCTAGGACTGGTTTTCCGGGAGCTCAATGCCGAGAACAATTGCAATACCTCGTTATCTGGCGGAGGGTCCATTCCTTCGGCTGCACCGGCGGGTAGCAGGGCTGCGAATGATGGCGGAATAACTGCCCCGGGGAGTCCTCGTTGGTTCATTGCCTGAGTAAGTAGGGCTAGTTGGCTAGCCATAGCCGTAATTTCTGCTCGGAGTTCCTGTGTCTCGGTCAAAGGCTGTGAGGCTGTCGGTGGGGATGCCATGGTTGATACTGATTCGTTAAATGTTTCGAATCTCTCTTCTATTTCTCTCTGCTCTTCGGATGTATAAAGGTCTTCGCTGCGTGGTTCACGGTCTCGTGAACGCGTTTGCATGACTTTCAGCTGCTGCTGGCCTTGAGCATCCCCGACCGAAATCTTTAGCTGACTGCCCCCACGCCCGCCCCGCGCGTTAATATATCCGGCCGACCAATATGGCCGACGGACACATTAAAACGCGGGTACGGCCCGTGAGGGCTCGTCTGCCAGATTATCGGCCGTGGATACCCAAGACCAGGTCACTGTCTGCGACTGTACGTTCTTTATTATCTCAAAATACATATTGAATAACAAGGGGCGTGTCCGGAACATGACTCCGTTCCCTTTTTGCAATGTATATAATGCACTCGTATTATCCAAGTAAACCTTAACGTTAACATTTGTCAGATTTAAATCGTTTAACAGGAGAATGGTTTCGGTGAGGCCGAACAATGCTGCGTAAAGTTCTGTTTCGTTGATGTGCCAGTCTGTTGGAACCGGGAATGACCGAGATAGTTGCCACTGTGGTATCACTATTCCGCCTTGCGTTGGGGTGGCGTCTGTGTAGATTTCGATGGTCTCGGTGGGCTGCGGCAAGACTACCTCTTTGGAGAAGATGTCCATCTCCAGGAGCCGCTTCCATGCCGCATCCTCTCGTCGGTACACTTGGGATATCAAGCATGGCGGAATGCGGAGCACCCAGGCGACCCAGGCTAGGTAACCTGCCGCTTTGGGGATGTCTTGTTGCCGAAGCCGGGCCATAATGGGGATAAGAGCGGTCACTCGCCGGCGCGCCTTGGCCGTTAATTTCAAACTTAGATCACAGGTGTTAATTTGCACTCCCAGGTATTGCAAGGTTTGCGTAGGGGTTAATACTGACTTACGTATATTTACTGTTATACCCAGGGTATCTTGTAGGAACCGGGATACTTCATATCCGCAGACCTTTGTTTCGGAATATAATAGCCAGTCATCGAGGTACACTATTGTTTTGACTGGGAATTTTCTTCGTACGAAATTCATGACGTCCTCCGCCCAGCGCTGCAGGATTGCAGGGCTGAGTGGGTGGCCCATTGGCAGCCTCGTAAAGGCATATGTATTATCCCCGTATCGGATGCCGTAAAATTTCCAATGACGTGGGTGTATTGAAATTTGAAAGAAGGCGCTGACCAGGTCTATTTTAATCAAGTAAGCGTTACGAGGGATGAGGCTGAGGGCCCTTCCTGGTCCTAACAGAGAGAATTTTGGTTTGATGACGTGAGGCGTCCATGGGCTGAGGTCCTGAATGAACCGGTAGCCGCCATCTGCCTTCGGGATGGCAAAGCATTTAAAGCTGCACTTAAGGTGCCAAGGTACAATTATCCCGGATTCTAAGAATTTTCCGACAAATCTGGACAGCACGGGTGACCGTCTGGTCCGAAATGAGATAAAGGGAGAGTTACGCGGTTTTGGTAGACTGGCTCCGATACGGGATATAATTTCATTTACCTTATACGTGTATGCGAAGGGTTTGATTGGTGTCACGGCCGGGACCTCAAATTCTTCCTCGGCTTCTGGTGGGACCTCCCACTCCTCCGGGTCCGGGAGTTCCTCCGGGAGCTCGGGTTCCGCGCCGTTGTCTGCGAAGGGCTGGTAGTCTGGGATGATTCTCCAGCGCCAGGCGTCGGATTCCTCGTATGACACCTCGTCGTCCTCGTTGTCGTGGTCGTTGTCCATGTCCGGATCCGACGCGTTTGAACCGACGCCGGATGAGGAATCAGCGGAAGAGCTGGTTTCCCAGGCTGTGGGGTCTTCGGGTTCTCCGGAGTTGACCCACCGCAGGAGCTGCTCTTCGCCGGTTGAGATGGTTGCTTCAGGCAAGTGGAGCTCTGCTTCGGCCTCGTTGACCCCGTCCGCGGCCACGCTGGCGGGCGGGGTATTGGCGAAAGGGCTGATAGACAGGTGGTGGTGGTGGGGCGGGCGTCGGCGGTTGTTGGCTAAGGGTGAAGCCGGGAGGTAAGTGCAATAAGTTGACTGGCACCTCAGTGGCCATACGCAGCGCATCTCCCCATCCCATTGTTGCCACTGCTAACAGGGTTCGCGCACGATTGTAAAGTGATTTCTTCTGGATCTCATTAAGGCCTTCCCAATTTGAGGCCATGGTAAGAATGAGGTTGATCTCATGCAAATCGCGGGCCTTAAGCCTAGGACTGGTTTTCCGGGAGCTCAATGCCGAGAACAATTGCAATACCTCGTTATCTGGCGGAGGGTCCATTCCTTCGGCTGCACCGGCGGGTAGCAGGGCTGCGAATGATGGCGGAATAACTGCCACGCCCGCCCGCCGCTGCTGCAGCTGCTGCTGGCCTTGAGCATCCCCGACCGAAATCTTTAGCTGACTGCCCCCACGCCCGCCCCGCGCGTTAATATATCCGGCCGACCAATATGGCCGACGGACACATTAAAACGCGGGTACGGCCCGTGAGGGCTCGTCTGCCAGATTATCGGCCGTGGATACCCAAGACCAGGTCACTGTCTGCGACTGTACGTTCTTTATTATCTCAAAATACATATTGAATAACAAGGGGCGTGTCCGGAACATGACTCCGTTCCCTTTTTGCAATGTATATAATGCACTCGTATTATCCAAGTAAACCTTAACGTTAACATTTGTCAGATTTAAATCGTTTAACAGGAGAATGGTTTCGGTGAGGCCGAACAATGCTGCGTAAAGTTCTGTTTCGTTGATGTGCCAGTCTGTTGGAACCGGGAATGACCGAGATAGTTGCCACTGTGGTATCACTATTCCGCCTTGCGTTGGGGTGGCGTCTGTGTAGATTTCGATGGTCTCGGTGGGCTGCGGCAAGACTACCTCTTTGGAGAAGATGTCCATCTCCAGGAGCCGCTTCCATGCCGCATCCTCTCGTCGGTACACTTGGGATATCAAGCATGGCGGAATGCGGAGCACCCAGGCGACCCAGGCTAGGTAACCTGCCGCTTTGGGGATGTCTTGTTGCCGAAGCCGGGCCATAATGGGGATAAGAGCGGTCACTCGCCGGCGCGCCTTGGCCGTTAATTTCAAACTTAGATCACAGGTGTTAATTTGCACTCCCAGGTATTGCAAGGTTTGCGTAGGGGTTAATACTGACTTACGTATATTTACTGTTATACCCAGGGTATCTTGTAGGAACCGGGATACTTCATATCCGCAGACCTTTGTTTCGGAATATAATAGCCAGTCATCGAGGTACACTATTGTTTTGACTGGGAATTTTCTTCGTACGAAATTCATGACGTCCTCCGCCCAGCGCTGCAGGATTGCAGGGCTGAGTGGGTGGCCCATTGGCAGCCTCGTAAAGGCATATGTATTATCCCCGTATCGGATGCCGTAAAATTTCCAATGACGTGGGTGTATTGAAATTTGAAAGAAGGCGCTGACCAGGTCTATTTTAATCAAGTAAGCGTTACGAGGGATGAGGCTGAGGGCCCTTCCTGGTCCTAACAGAGAGAATTTTGGTTTGATGACGTGAGGCGTCCATGGGCTGAGGTCCTGAATGAACCGGTAGCCGCCATCTGCCTTCGGGATGGCAAAGCATTTAAAGCTGCACTTAAGGTGCCAAGGTACAATTATCCCGGATTCTAAGAATTTTCCGACAAATCTGGACAGCACGGGTGACCGTCTGGTCCGAAATGAGATAAAGGGAGAGTTACGCGGTTTTGGTAGACTGGCTCCGATACGGGATATAATTTCATTTACCTTATACGTGTATGCGAAGGGTTTGATTGGTGTCACGGCCGGGACCTCAAATTCTTCCTCGGCTTCTGGTGGGACCTCCCACTCCTCCGGGTCCGGGAGTTCCTCCGGGAGCTCGGGTTCCGCGCCGTTGTCTGCGAAGGGCTGGTAGTCTGGGATGATTCTCCAGCGCCAGGCGTCGGATTCCTCGTATGACACCTCGTCGTCCTCGTTGTCGTGGTCGTTGTCCATGTCCGGATCCGACGCGTTTGAACCGACGCCGGATGAGGAATCAGCGGAAGAGCTGGTTTCCCAGGCTGTGGGGTCTTCGGGTTCTCCGGAGTTGACCCACCGCAGGAGCTGCTCTTCGCCGGTTGAGATGGTTGCTTCAGGCAAGTGGAGCTCTGCTTCGGCCTCGTTGACCCCGTCCGCGGCCACGCTGGCGGGCGGGGTATTGGCGAAAGGGCTGATAGACAGGTGGTGGTGGTGGGGCGGGCGTCGGCGGTTGTTGGCTAAGGGTGAAGCCGGGAGGTAAGTGCAATAAGTTGACTGGCACCTCAGTGGCCATACGCAGCGCATCTCCCCATCCCATTGTTGCCACTGCTAACAGGGTTCGCGCACGATTGTAAAGTGATTTCTTCTGGATCTCATTAAGGCCTTCCCAATTTGAGGCCATGGTAAGAATGAGGTTGATCTCATGCAAATCGCGGGCCTTAAGCCTAGGACTGGTTTTCCGGGAGCTCAATGCCGAGAACAATTGCAATACCTCGTTATCTGGCGGAGGGTCCATTCCTTCGGCTGCACCGGCGGGTAGCAGGGCTGCGAATGATGGCGGAATAACTGCCCCGGGGAGTCCTCGTTGGTTCATTGCCTGAGTAAGTAGGGCTAGTTGGCTAGCCATAGCCGTAATTTCTGCTCGGAGTTCCTGTGTCTCGGTCAAAGGCTGTGAGGCTGTCGGTGGGGATGCCATGGTTGATACTGATTCGTTAAATGTTTCGAATCTCTCTTCTATTTCTCTCTGCTCTTCGGATGTATAAAGGTCTTCGCTGCGTGGTTCACGGTCTCGTGAACGCGTTTGCATGACTTTCAGCTGCTGCTGGCCTTGAGCATCCCCGACCGAAATCTTTAGCTGACTGCCCCCACGCCCGCCCCGCGCGTTAATATATCCGGCCGACCAATATGGCCGACGGACACATTAAAACGCGGGTACGGCCCGTGAGGGCTCGTCTGCCAGATTATCGGCCGTGGATACCCAAGACCAGGTCACTGTCTGCGACTGTACGTTCTTTATTATCTCAAAATACATATTGAATAACAAGGGGCGTGTCCGGAACATGACTCCGTTCCCTTTTTGCAATGTATATAATGCACTCGTATTATCCAAGTAAACCTTAACGTTAACATTTGTCAGATTTAAATCGTTTAACAGGAGAATGGTTTCGGTGAGGCCGAACAATGCTGCGTAAAGTTCTGTTTCGTTGATGTGCCAGTCTGTTGGAACCGGGAATGACCGAGATAGTTGCCACTGTGGTATCACTATTCCGCCTTGCGTTGGGGTGGCGTCTGTGTAGATTTCGATGGTCTCGGTGGGCTGCGGCAAGACTACCTCTTTGGAGAAGATGTCCATCTCCAGGAGCCGCTTCCATGCCGCATCCTCTCGTCGGTACACTTGGGATATCAAGCATGGCGGAATGCGGAGCACCCAGGCGACCCAGGCTAGGTAACCTGCCGCTTTGGGGATGTCTTGTTGCCGAAGCCGGGCCATAATGGGGATAAGAGCGGTCACTCGCCGGCGCGCCTTGGCCGTTAATTTCAAACTTAGATCACAGGTGTTAATTTGCACTCCCAGGTATTGCAAGGTTTGCGTAGGGGTTAATACTGACTTACGTATATTTACTGTTATACCCAGGGTATCTTGTAGGAACCGGGATACTTCATATCCGCAGACCTTTGTTTCGGAATATAATAGCCAGTCATCGAGGTACACTATTGTTTTGACTGGGAATTTTCTTCGTACGAAATTCATGACGTCCTCCGCCCAGCGCTGCAGGATTGCAGGGCTGAGTGGGTGGCCCATTGGCAGCCTCGTAAAGGCATATGTATTATCCCCGTATCGGATGCCGTAAAATTTCCAATGACGTGGGTGTATTGAAATTTGAAAGAAGGCGCTGACCAGGTCTATTTTAATCAAGTAAGCGTTACGAGGGATGAGGCTGAGGGCCCTTCCTGGTCCTAACAGAGAGAATTTTGGTTTGATGACGTGAGGCGTCCATGGGCTGAGGTCCTGAATGAACCGGTAGCCGCCATCTGCCTTCGGGATGGCAAAGCATTTAAAGCTGCACTTAAGGTGCCAAGGTACAATTA
Source organism: Hetaerina americana (assembly GCF_022747635.1). Lineage (NCBI taxonomy): Eukaryota > Metazoa > Arthropoda > Insecta > Odonata > Calopterygidae > Hetaerina > Hetaerina americana. The sequence goes on from NW_027286069.1 coordinate 89,910,135, forward strand.
TCCCGGATTCTAAGAATTTTCCGACAAATCTGGACAGCACGGGTGACCGTCTGGTCCGAAATGAGATAAAGGGAGAGTTACGCGGTTTTGGTAGACTGGCTCCGATACGGGATATAATTTCATTTACCTTATACGTGTATGCGAAGGGTTTGATTGGTGTCACGGCCGGGACCTCAAATTCTTCCTCGGCTTCTGGTGGGACCTCCCACTCCTCCGGGTCCGGGAGTTCCTCCGGGAGCTCGGGTTCCGCGCCGTTGTCTGCGAAGGGCTGGTAGTCTGGGATGATTCTCCAGCGCCAGGCGTCGGATTCCTCGTATGACACCTCGTCGTCCTCGTTGTCGTGGTCGTTGTCCATGTCCGGATCCGACGCGTTTGAACCGACGCCGGATGAGGAATCAGCGGAAGAGCTGGTTTCCCAGGCTGTGGGGTCTTCGGGTTCTCCGGAGTTGACCCACCGCAGGAGCTGCTCTTCGCCGGTTGAGATGGTTGCTTCAGGCAAGTGGAGCTCTGCTTCGGCCTCGTTGACCCCGTCCGCGGCCACGCTGGCGGGCGGGGTATTGGCGAAAGGGCTGATAGACAGGTGGTGGTGGTGGGGCGGGCGTCGGCGGTTGTTGGCTAAGGGTGAAGCCGGGAGGTAAGTGCAATAAGTTGACTGGCACCTCAGTGGCCATACGCAGCGCATCTCCCCATCCCATTGTTGCCACTGCTAACAGGGTTCGCGCACGATTGTAAAGTGATTTCTTCTGGATCTCATTAAGGCCTTCCCAATTTGAGGCCATGGTAAGAATGAGGTTGATCTCATGCAAATCGCGGGCCTTAAGCCTAGGACTGGTTTTCCGGGAGCTCAATGCCGAGAACAATTGCAATACCTCGTTATCTGGCGGAGGGTCCATTCCTTCGGCTGCACCGGCGGGTAGCAGGGCTGCGAATGATGGCGGAATAACTGCCCCGGGGAGTCCTCGTTGGTTCATTGCCTGAGTAAGTAGGGCTAGTTGGCTAGCCATAGCCGTAATTTCTGCTCGGAGTTCCTGTGTCTCGGTCAAAGGCTGTGAGGCTGTCGGTGGGGATGCCATGGTTGATACTGATTCGTTAAATGTTTCGAATCTCTCTTCTATTTCTCTCTGCTCTTCGGATGTATAAAGGTCTTCGCTGCGTGGTTCACGGTCTCGTGAACGCGTTTGCATGACTTTCAGCTGCTGCTGGCCTTGAGCATCCCCGACCGAAATCTTTAGCTGACTGCCCCCACGCCCGCCCCGCGCGTTAATATATCCGGCCGACCAATATGGCCGACGGACACATTAAAACGCGGGTACGGCCCGTGAGGGCTCGTCTGCCAGATTATCGGCCGTGGATACCCAAGACCAGGTCACTGTCTGCGACTGTACGTTCTTTATTATCTCAAAATACATATTGAATAACAAGGGGCGTGTCCGGAACATGACTCCGTTCCCTTTTTGCAATGTATATAATGCACTCGTATTATCCAAGTAAACCTTAACGTTAACATTTGTCAGATTTAAATCGTTTAACAGGAGAATGGTTTCGGTGAGGCCGAACAATGCTGCGTAAAGTTCTGTTTCGTTGATGTGCCAGTCTGTTGGAACCGGGAATGACCGAGATAGTTGCCACTGTGGTATCACTATTCCGCCTTGCGTTGGGGTGGCGTCTGTGTAGATTTCGATGGTCTCGGTGGGCTGCGGCAAGACTACCTCTTTGGAGAAGATGTCCATCTCCAGGAGCCGCTTCCATGCCGCATCCTCTCGTCGGTACACTTGGGATATCAAGCATGGCGGAATGCGGAGCACCCAGGCGACCCAGGCTAGGTAACCTGCCGCTTTGGGGATGTCTTGTTGCCGAAGCCGGGCCATAATGGGGATAAGAGCGGTCACTCGCCGGCGCGCCTTGGCCGTTAATTTCAAACTTAGATCACAGGTGTTAATTTGCACTCCCAGGTATTGCAAGGTTTGCGTAGGGGTTAATACTGACTTACGTATATTTACTGTTATACCCAGGGTATCTTGTAGGAACCGGGATACTTCATATCCGCAGACCTTTGTTTCGGAATATAATAGCCAGTCATCGAGGTACACTATTGTTTTGACTGGGAATTTTCTTCGTACGAAATTCATGACGTCCTCCGCCCAGCGCTGCAGGATTGCAGGGCTGAGTGGGTGGCCCATTGGCAGCCTCGTAAAGGCATATGTATTATCCCCGTATCGGATGCCGTAAAATTTCCAATGACGTGGGTGTATTGAAATTTGAAAGAAGGCGCTGACCAGGTCTATTTTAATCAAGTAAGCGTTACGAGGGATGAGGCTGAGGGCCCTTCCTGGTCCTAACAGAGAGAATTTTGGTTTGATGACGTGAGGCGTCCATGGGCTGAGGTCCTGAATGAACCGGTAGCCGCCATCTGCCTTCGGGATGGCAAAGCATTTAAAGCTGCACTTAAGGTGCCAAGGTACAATTATCCCGGATTCTAAGAATTTTCCGACAAATCTGGACAGCACGGGTGACCGTCTGGTCCGAAATGAGATAAAGGGAGAGTTACGCGGTTTTGGTAGACTGGCTCCGATACGGGATATAATTTCATTTACCTTATACGTGTATGCGAAGGGTTTGATTGGTGTCACGGCCGGGACCTCAAATTCTTCCTCGGCTTCTGGTGGGACCTCCCACTCCTCCGGGTCCGGGAGTTCCTCCGGGAGCTCGGGTTCCGCGCCGTTGTCTGCGAAGGGCTGGTAGTCTGGGATGATTCTCCAGCGCCAGGCGTCGGATTCCTCGTATGACACCTCGTCGTCCTCGTTGTCGTGGTCGTTGTCCATGTCCGGATCCGACGCGTTTGAACCGACGCCGGATGAGGAATCAGCGGAAGAGCTGGTTTCCCAGGCTGTGGGGTCTTCGGGTTCTCCGGAGTTGACCCACCGCAGGAGCTGCTCTTCGCCGGTTGAGATGGTTGCTTCAGGCAAGTGGAGCTCTGCTTCGGCCTCGTTGACCCCGTCCGCGGCCACGCTGGCGGGCGGGGTATTGGCGAAAGGGCTGATAGACAGGTGGTGGTGGTGGGGCGGGCGTCGGCGGTTGTTGGCTAAGGGTGAAGCCGGGAGGTAAGTGCAATAAGTTGACTGGCACCTCAGTGGCCATACGCAGCGCATCTCCCCATCCCATTGTTGCCACTGCTAACAGGGTTCGCGCACGATTGTAAAGTGATTTCTTCTGGATCTCATTAAGGCCTTCCCAATTTGAGGCCATGGTAAGAATGAGGTTGATCTCATGCAAATCGCGGGCCTTAAGCCTAGGACTGGTTTTCCGGGAGCTCAATGCCGAGAACAATTGCAATACCTCGTTATCTGGCGGAGGGTCCATTCCTTCGGCTGCACCGGCGGGTAGCAGGGCTGCGAATGATGGCGGAATAACTGCCCCGGGGAGTCCTCGTTGGTTCATTGCCTGAGTAAGTAGGGCTAGTTGGCTAGCCATAGCCGTAATTTCTGCTCGGAGTTCCTGTGTCTCGGTCAAAGGCTGTGAGGCTGTCGGTGGGGATGCCATGGTTGATACTGATTCGTTAAATGTTTCGAATCTCTCTTCTATTTCTCTCTGCTCTTCGGATGTATAAAGGTCTTCGCTGCGTGGTTCACGGTCTCGTGAACGCGTTTGCATGACTTTCAGCTGCTGCTGGCCTTGAGCATCCCCGACCGAAATCTTTAGCTGACTGCCCCCACGCCCGCCCCGCGCGTTAATATATCCGGCCGACCAATATGGCCGACGGACACATTAAAACGCGGGTACGGCCCGTGAGGGCTCGTCTGCCAGATTATCGGCCGTGGATACCCAAGACCAGGTCACTGTCTGCGACTGTACGTTCTTTATTATCTCAAAATACATATTGAATAACAAGGGGCGTGTCCGGAACATGACTCCGTTCCCTTTTTGCAATGTATATAATGCACTCGTATTATCCAAGTAAACCTTAACGTTAACATTTGTCAGATTTAAATCGTTTAACAGGAGAATGGTTTCGGTGAGGCCGAACAATGCTGCGTAAAGTTCTGTTTCGTTGATGTGCCAGTCTGTTGGAACCGGGAATGACCGAGATAGTTGCCACTGTGGTATCACTATTCCGCCTTGCGTTGGGGTGGCGTCTGTGTAGATTTCGATGGTCTCGGTGGGCTGCGGCAAGACTACCTCTTTGGAGAAGATGTCCATCTCCAGGAGCCGCTTCCATGCCGCATCCTCTCGTCGGTACACTTGGGATATCAAGCATGGCGGAATGCGGAGCACCCAGGCGACCCAGGCTAGGTAACCTGCCGCTTTGGGGATGTCTTGTTGCCGAAGCCGGGCCATAATGGGGATAAGAGCGGTCACTCGCCGGCGCGCCTTGGCCGTTAATTTCAAACTTAGATCACAGGTGTTAATTTGCACTCCCAGGTATTGCAAGGTTTGCGTAGGGGTTAATACTGACTTACGTATATTTACTGTTATACCCAGGGTATCTTGTAGGAACCGGGATACTTCATATCCGCAGACCTTTGTTTCGGAATATAATAGCCAGTCATCGAGGTACACTATTGTTTTGACTGGGAATTTTCTTCGTACGAAATTCATGACGTCCTCCGCCCAGCGCTGCAGGATTGCAGGGCTGAGTGGGTGGCCCATTGGCAGCCTCGTAAAGGCATATGTATTATCCCCGTATCGGATGCCGTAAAATTTCCAATGACGTGGGTGTATTGAAATTTGAAAGAAGGCGCTGACCAGGTCTATTTTAATCAAGTAAGCGTTACGAGGGATGAGGCTGAGGGCCCTTCCTGGTCCTAACAGAGAGAATTTTGGTTTGATGACGTGAGGCGTCCATGGGCTGAGGTCCTGAATGAACCGGTAGCCGCCATCTGCCTTCGGGATGGCAAAGCATTTAAAGCTGCACTTAAGGTGCCAAGGTACAATTATCCCGGATTCTAAGAATTTTCCGACAAATCTGGACAGCACGGGTGACCGTCTGGTCCGAAATGAGATAAAGGGAGAGTTACGCGGTTTTGGTAGACTGGCTCCGATACGGGATATAATTTCATTTACCTTATACGTGTATGCGAAGGGTTTGATTGGTGTCACGGCCGGGACCTCAAATTCTTCCTCGGCTTCTGGTGGGACCTCCCACTCCTCCGGGTCCGGGAGTTCCTCCGGGAGCTCGGGTTCCGCGCCGTTGTCTGCGAAGGGCTGGTAGTCTGGGATGATTCTCCAGCGCCAGGCGTCGGATTCCTCGTATGACACCTCGTCGTCCTCGTTGTCGTGGTCGTTGTCCATGTCCGGATCCGACGCGTTTGAACCGACGCCGGATGAGGAATCAGCGGAAGAGCTGGTTTCCCAGGCTGTGGGGTCTTCGGGTTCTCCGGAGTTGACCCACCGCAGGAGCTGCTCTTCGCCGGTTGAGATGGTTGCTTCAGGCAAGTGGAGCTCTGCTTCGGCCTCGTTGACCCCGTCCGCGGCCACGCTGGCGGGCGGGGTATTGGCGAAAGGGCTGATAGACAGGTGGTGGTGGTGGGGCGGGCGTCGGCGGTTGTTGGCTAAGGGTGAAGCCGGGAGGTAAGTGCAATAAGTTGACTGGCACCTCAGTGGCCATACGCAGCGCATCTCCCCATCCCATTGTTGCCACTGCTAACAGGGTTCGCGCACGATTGTAAAGTGATTTCTTCTGGATCTCATTAAGGCCTTCCCAATTTGAGGCCATGGTAAGAATGAGGTTGATCTCATGCAAATCGCGGGCCTTAAGCCTAGGACTGGTTTTCCGGGAGCTCAATGCCGAGAACAATTGCAATACCTCGTTATCTGGCGGAGGGTCCATTCCTTCGGCTGCACCGGCGGGTAGCAGGGCTGCGAATGATGGCGGAATAACTGCCCCGGGGAGTCCTCGTTGGTTCATTGCCTGAGTAAGTAGGGCTAGTTGGCTAGCCATAGCCGTAATTTCTGCTCGGAGTTCCTGTGTCTCGGTCAAAGGCTGTGAGGCTGTCGGTGGGGATGCCATGGTTGATACTGATTCGTTAAATGTTTCGAATCTCTCTTCTATTTCTCTCTGCTCTTCGGATGTATAAAGGTCTTCGCTGCGTGGTTCACGGTCTCGTGAACGCGTTTGCATGACTTTCAGCTGCTGCTGGCCTTGAGCATCCCCGACCGAAATCTTTAGCTGACTGCCCCCACGCCCGCCCCGCGCGTTAATATATCCGGCCGACCAATATGGCCGACGGACACATTAAAACGCGGGTACGGCCCGTGAGGGCTCGTCTGCCAGATTATCGGCCGTGGATACCCAAGACCAGGTCACTGTCTGCGACTGTACGTTCTTTATTATCTCAAAATACATATTGAATAACAAGGGGCGTGTCCGGAACATGACTCCGTTCCCTTTTTGCAATGTATATAATGCACTCGTATTATCCAAGTAAACCTTAACGTTAACATTTGTCAGATTTAAATCGTTTAACAGGAGAATGGTTTCGGTGAGGCCGAACAATGCTGCGTAAAGTTCTGTTTCGTTGATGTGCCAGTCTGTTGGAACCGGGAATGACCGAGATAGTTGCCACTGTGGTATCACTATTCCGCCTTGCGTTGGGGTGGCGTCTGTGTAGATTTCGATGGTCTCGGTGGGCTGCGGCAAGACTACCTCTTTGGAGAAGATGTCCATCTCCAGGAGCCGCTTCCATGCCGCATCCTCTCGTCGGTACACTTGGGATATCAAGCATGGCGGAATGCGGAGCACCCAGGCGACCCAGGCTAGGTAACCTGCCGCTTTGGGGATGTCTTGTTGCCGAAGCCGGGCCATAATGGGGATAAGAGCGGTCACTCGCCGGCGCGCCTTGGCCGTTAATTTCAAACTTAGATCACAGGTGTTAATTTGCACTCCCAGGTATTGCAAGGTTTGCGTAGGGGTTAATACTGACTTACGTATATTTACTGTTATACCCAGGGTATCTTGTAGGAACCGGGATACTTCATATCCGCAGACCTTTGTTTCGGAATATAATAGCCAGTCATCGAGGTACACTATTGTTTTGACTGGGAATTTTCTTCGTACGAAATTCATGACGTCCTCCGCCCAGCGCTGCAGGATTGCAGGGCTGAGTGGGTGGCCCATTGGCAGCCTCGTAAAGGCATATGTATTATCCCCGTATCGGATGCCGTAAAATTTCCAATGACGTGGGTGTATTGAAATTTGAAAGAAGGCGCTGACCAGGTCTATTTTAATCAAGTAAGCGTTACGAGGGATGAGGCTGAGGGCCCTTCCTGGTCCTAACAGAGAGAATTTTGGTTTGATGACGTGAGGCGTCCATGGGCTGAGGTCCTGAATGAACCGGTAGCCGCCATCTGCCTTCGGGATGGCAAAGCATTTAAAGCTGCACTTAAGGTGCCAAGGTACAATTATCCCGGATTCTAAGAATTTTCCGACAAATCTGGACAGCACGGGTGACCGTCTGGTCCGAAATGAGATAAAGGGAGAGTTACGCGGTTTTGGTAGACTGGCTCCGATACGGGATATAATTTCATTTACCTTATACGTGTATGCGAAGGGTTTGATTGGTGTCACGGCCGGGACCTCAAATTCTTCCTCGGCTTCTGGTGGGACCTCCCACTCCTCCGGGTCCGGGAGTTCCTCCGGGAGCTCGGGTTCCGCGCCGTTGTCTGCGAAGGGCTGGTAGTCTGGGATGATTCTCCAGCGCCAGGCGTCGGATTCCTCGTATGACACCTCGTCGTCCTCGTTGTCGTGGTCGTTGTCCATGTCCGGATCCGACGCGTTTGAACCGACGCCGGATGAGGAATCAGCGGAAGAGCTGGTTTCCCAGGCTGTGGGGTCTTCGGGTTCTCCGGAGTTGACCCACCGCAGGAGCTGCTCTTCGCCGGTTGAGATGGTTGCTTCAGGCAAGTGGAGCTCTGCTTCGGCCTCGTTGACCCCGTCCGCGGCCACGCTGGCGGGCGGGGTATTGGCGAAAGGGCTGATAGACAGGTGGTGGTGGTGGGGCGGGCGTCGGCGGTTGTTGGCTAAGGGTGAAGCCGGGAGGTAAGTGCAATAAGTTGACTGGCACCTCAGTGGCCATACGCAGCGCATCTCCCCATCCCATTGTTGCCACTGCTAACAGGGTTCGCGCACGATTGTAAAGTGATTTCTTCTGGATCTCATTAAGGCCTTCCCAATTTGAGGCCATGGTAAGAATGAGGTTGATCTCATGCAAATCGCGGGCCTTAAGCCTAGGACTGGTTTTCCGGGAGCTCAATGCCGAGAACAATTGCAATACCTCGTTATCTGGCGGAGGGTCCATTCCTTCGGCTGCACCGGCGGGTAGCAGGGCTGCGAATGATGGCGGAATAACTGCCCCGGGGAGTCCTCGTTGGTTCATTGCCTGAGTAAGTAGGGCTAGTTGGCTAGCCATAGCCGTAATTTCTGCTCGGAGTTCCTGTGTCTCGGTCAAAGGCTGTGAGGCTGTCGGTGGGGATGCCATGGTTGATACTGATTCGTTAAATGTTTCGAATCTCTCTTCTATTTCTCTCTGCTCTTCGGATGTATAAAGGTCTTCGCTGCGTGGTTCACGGTCTCGTGAACGCGTTTGCATGACTTTCAGCTGCTGCTGGCCTTGAGCATCCCCGACCGAAATCTTTAGCTGACTGCCCCCACGCCCGCCCCGCGCGTTAATATATCCGGCCGACCAATATGGCCGACGGACACTGCACGAACGACATCTCCACGGAGTGACCGGGGTCTTGAACTCTTCCGGAACTGCTTCCGCGTCCTCACCAATCAGACGATCATTCTTGTCCGCCGCACTCCTCGGCTTCCGAACCCAATCCCACTTCTCGGCGAGGATGTCATCGTCGTCGCCCAAGGGGAAGATCAGCTGATCCCGGATGCTTGTCTCCTTGGCGACGGGCCGCTCGGAGATGCGCGCGGAGGTTTGGTCAGCGATCCCAGGTAGGTGAAGTAGCCGCCGCGTCCGCGTCACGATAAGGGATCAGAAAAAAATTGTCCGACCGTAGGGGTAAAAATATTCGGGTCAAAATTAGTTTGGTGTGTGTTCACCCTCTGCCACGCACCCTAGCGGTAGCTTTCAAGGTACTAAAAATAAATGAGAACAGGGTGAATTAGACTCAACCTTATCCGGGAAGAAGAAACACGACTTACTTCCCAAGAAAAATGAAAACCATCCCCACGAATGCTAGAATTGTATTCCGAAAGAGACCACGATTATACAAACGCGTATCCTGTGCCAATAACAGGGACTTTGGGCCAGAAATTACGCTCAGGATACAATAATTGAAGAAAATAGAAATAATTAGGAGGTAGGCATGCTGTATATTTAGAGAAATTTTATTGATAAACATAGAATTTGCAATTGCATGCTTACTCTAAGTATATTTTTTACCTTTCTGAATTTACTATAGTGATCAACTTAAATGTGGTACGACAGATTTAGCCAAGCTATTGTATTCTAATGAGCCTTATATTGATGCTTCAAAAGTTTCATTGTTAATAATTACTATTCCTTACGACGGCTAAAATTCCCATGCATCGTGGAACGGAAACCCTGAGAAAAAACCAGGGAAAATATTTTTACACATATTTAAACATAATCCCATCTAATTCTCACTTATGTATACTTTCGTGCGGAAATACATTTGTATTTATGTTTTAGATATATAAGTGAATCGACGTTATTTATTTAAGATTTTCTCCCTCGCATTTACTATTTTGTTTAACATGACTCCTCAAGTATACTCAATAATTTCTCATCTTCATTGGTTTGGATATTTTCTTAAACGGTTCATATTTTGCTAATCAGAAAACATAAACTTCCCGTGCGAGAGAATGAATGCCGGTGCTTGGGCAATGAGGGGAATGGAGGGAGAATCATATATAAGGACGGCGGACGGAGAGGAAATTCACCAAACGTTGTCTAGTTCCTGAGGTGAGTCGGTCTTCCTACAGCTTGACAATGACTTCCGTATGGGTGACCCTTACTCTCCTGGTCTTTTGCTCAGCGCCCGCCTGTTTTGGAAAACCTGGCAAGTCTTCAGAAATATTATAAACAGCTCAATTATTCTTTGAGTCTGTACTTGCTCTGAAAAACTTCGGGGAAACAGTTTCACTTGATATTATTTCATGAAGTATATATATATATTTTATTTGATTCGTAAAATATCTGTGTTTGGATAATGGTTCCCGTTTATCCTATAGGTGAACTTAAGATCACTCCTAAAGATGTGGGGGAAATCGTTTTTACACGAGATGGAAGTAGTCAAGCCGTTAACCAAGTTACCAAAACTCACACCCATATCTCGCCCGATACAGAGGAAGAAGTGCTGGTTAAACTACACGCAGCTCTTGAAAACATCAGTAACTAAATTTTTCATTCCAATACAATTATTTTGTACATATGAACAATTGTCTATATTTTTAGACAACTAAATCGTAAAATTTAGGATCTTTAAGTTTTATCTATTTTATAAAATGTTTTTTTAAGTAAATGGTGAAATATTTGCAAAACATTAAGTGAGCGTAATTAAAAGTCATTTCTGAAGATTTATGCTTGAGTTAGTTGTATTTATATTGAATCAGTATGGTTAAAATTAATCTTATAATCGAAATAAAAGTCAACTTACACTTACTTAAGATGTCCAACAGTAGATGTAGGATATATTTTGAAAATTATCTTAAAGATTATTATAACTATTAGGGAGAGATTAAAGATACCATTAGATACATTTTTCATTTTAAGTCAAACTTTTTCACTCAATAGAATTTTGGATAGGGAAAATTTACTAGTATAATAATCCTTTCTGATCGTGAAGTTGGTTTTTTTTATAATTGCAGATGAATTCAATCGAAGTTTGAAGGAAGTAATGATAATTTCGAAATTTCGATGCATATGTGCTCCTGGGTATTAGAGCCAAGGGGTTTAGTCCTCGTGGAGGAATATTCACTAAATAATACATATTTCTCATATAGATAGAAATTTACTTTGAACCATGTTACCAGCGATAGGAAATCGAATGTGAAAATCCTAATCCTAATGTGTGTATCCTAATGCTGGTTATGTCCAAAACTTTAGTGCGGGAATCTATCCAATTAGTGCTATGCTATCTCATGTTGTGAATTTCCTTCCGGATAAACGTGCGTCTATGTCAATGAATTTAATTGTGAAGACAAAGTGGTATTGTGAAAAAAAATATTTTGGTGTAGGAATGTTGAATTAAATATTAATTCCCCGAAGGAGTTTCTTCAAGTACCTGGAAGAGTATTAATCATCCGTTCATCATACTCAAAGGACAATTTTATCCAGCTATATCAGTATACAATATATGCTATGTTCGTTAGTTTTACATGGAATAAACAATGTACCCAGTGTAACAGAGTGACTCCCCAAGACATTGCCTCATTCCATTTTCTACCGGCAGTAAGTAGTATTCCTTTTATGCTAGAGTCACTTTTCAAATATACTTTCTTATAAAAATATACCGCCAATATGCAGTACTACCAACTGGAAAGAAAAAATAAAGTATAATATTGTTATCATGAAATTGGAGTAATTAGAATAGACCAAATGGATGTCACAAATAAAACTGAAACAAAATAAATTTGCTAGAACGATTTCGTCACTTATATTCGATTATAAAGCGTTTCTTTCAAAATTTTTTTGAAATTAACGTAGAGAGATATAACAATTTATTGCATCAGCACTCGCTATGAGCAGCCTTAATTTAATTTTTTTTGACTTAAAGATCCTTCTTCATTTGCTTCGGCAGGTTTTTGTTAAGACAAAACTTACTTAGTTTTTCTCCTATAGGTGATCCAGAGCCCACCAAATGCCCGGAAGAACCGGAGGAAGGCGAGGCAAGGAACCTAAGGAAGTTAAGCATTGGTGGCCTCGATTTGCGTGCTTTGGACAAACACACGATGGATAAACTCGTCTATATTCTTCAGCACAAAGGTAATAATATCACCATCTTTAACCCTTATTGCAACAGTAGATGAAGTGAATGGTAATTATATGCGAGTATATTTATGATGTAACTAAGTCATGAAATGACTTCTCGAATCTTACTTTAAATAGTTCATAAAATGTGGTAATATATTTAATGGTGAAATAGATCGAGAAAATTGAGTGGTCGTTTTCAACACAATGTGGGATATTTTTGAAAATAATAGTCCACATTCATGCGGACCAGGTTAGAGTCATTAAACTTGTGCAATTAATTAACTGTCCATGATCGTATTAAGCATCGGCATGGAGAACAAGCATTTGATTACTCTGATGGGGTCAACAGCATTTTGCAGTGTTTTTTTAAATGATCATGATTATTTGGGTATTATCATACTAAATTATCCGATTCAATGAAATGTTGGTAAATCGAAATATATAAATACCATTAAGGTATTTCCGTGTGATTTATAATAGGAACTATCGCTCTAAAACTATTAATCAAATAATAACTCTCCAAAAAACCAGGAAATAAACGAAAGGGAACAGAAATTTCACGCTTTCATTTTGCTTTTTAATTAAGACACGGAGTATATGAAGTCGTGCAAGAGATGTTTCCAGGTCCGTCCAACGAAACGTACGAATTTAGATTTCCACGTCCCCATGACGTAATGACGATATGACAATCGGGAGATGAATTGCTGTTTCATCGGAAACGTGAATGTTTTCCTTATTTAAATGGGTACTATAAATGCAAAAAATATGACCATTTTACGCGTTATTATTCCTTTCCGGTCTATAACGGATTTCTTAATAGATTTACTTTAGTAATTTTTATCACGTAGTGGGGGTCCCAATCTGTCGAAACAAAAGGAAAAATATGGAATGGCTATTTATCTTTAAGTGAAGTTGGTTTCTGTCAAACCACTTTTGTCACAGTATATCACGCTCTAATAACTTTGATATTTGTTACTTATACTTTTCAATAGAGATAATTGCGATGAAAACGCAAATATAATCCATCCTATTGTTTTATATGTTTTCGAACTGGATCAATTATCCGCGTTTCGATGTTCGCATTGGTGATCATGAGGTACCTGCGAAAGTCCACCTTGTATTACGTGGTCATTTTCACCTGAGTGTAAATGGAGAGTGACAATGTTTCCCCAATTAATAGATTTATAACGATTAAGGAACGCGTTCTTTTTTGGTACCTTGTATAATTTAAGTGCATGATGATGAAATGCGTTGAAATCAAAACGTGTTATAAGCAGTACTACATTGTTGGAAATCACAAAATCCTTTTCACATGCGTAATTTGTTTTCAATGGTGCATGCATAGATTGATTCTGGTTAAGGAGTCGAAACCACGTGGAGAAATATACGGTATTCATTAATAGTTTCCTCGGTAAACCTCATAACTACCGACCCATCAACATTAGCGCCGATGATGTTACATGCTTTAAACGTCACCAAGATGGTGACGCCCGAGAAATTATTTTTCCACGCGGATTTGAAAATGTCACATACGAAGCGCTACAGTGGAAAAAACGACCTGTTCTCAAGGTTAAACTCTCCAAAATCATGCCCATATACGCTCTTAAAGTCTTCCGATCAATAATCAGTTGGAATAGAGTGATTCCAACATAATTTAATTTGGAGAGATACAGGAGGAAACGGTGATTCAAATGTGGGTGATTTATCCTCGGCTCCTTTTAGCAATAAACATGTAGTATTTAGTCTGTTTCGTTCCGTGAAAAATACTGCACCGAGATCATTTCACTTTTCCAGGGAAATGTATGCTAATTTTAATGTTCTAACTATTTTCCAGATAAAATTGGAATACCTACTTCCGTCGCCGATGCGCCCCATGATGTAATTGCCGTCTTTGAGAACCTCGTCAGTCTGCTCATACCCAAGGACCTTGCGTCCGCTTTAAACCCTATGGTTTTCTTCAAGAATCTAATTACGTTTCTCAAGTCCTTATTCAGATGCATATTCAACGGAAGCTGTTTAACTTCTCCTACTGCATTAATAGGCTACATTTTTAATGAATATTCCAAAAATATCTTCTCCTGCATTGCACATCATGAATGTTTGCAAAATATTGCTGATTCCATTGCTCTTATTGTTAATCCTGGAGAAAAACCGCCCTCTCTTGACCCCTCAGGAACAAATTTCTTGGGAAATATGATTCAGCATAAAAAGAACCTTTTGGCTTGCGCCCTGAACTTAAAGTGTCTCGGATCACTTCCTGGTCTATTGAACCAAATTCTTCATTTTGAGGCAAGCGTGACTCCTTCATCCACTTCTGAGAAATATATTTTTAACAGCTTATGCGAGAGTTAATTCCGTAATCCTAAAGGAATAATTGCTCTCAATGTTCTCGGGATTACAAAATTACTTTTCCTCTCCAATGCAGGAGGCATCCTTTGTGTTCCTTTATTGTGCCGCAAATGTTGTAACATGGTATTCTGCATGAGAGAAACTTTTATGTACTGAATCAATAAACTCATTCAAAAATCATTCGTAATATTTGTATATCATTTTTATCTGGTGCCAAAGGTTTAGCATGCTGAAATACTGTTTTCTATTCCATGCATTTTATTTAAATGGTGTGAAACTGGTCGATAATAATACGAGACGTATCGAACTCGTACATGATAGCACATCAAAAACCTGCAATCAAAAATTCCTCAAATGAATCAGCGGAAATATTTTTAAAAGTTTTTTTTATTCATCCTTGGAATTTAGATAATTGCATTGGCATGATTGCAATCGCAAATAAATTGATTTGACTGATTCTGGGTGTAGGCAATATTCTTTCAAGAACAACAATTGGAAAACATACTATATAGCCATTACATAACAGATATTGGGAGAATTTCTCAGTATTTTACATTTTTAACCATACGATACGAACTGTGAACTGCCTGGTGTTGTGAGTACTTTATAATTCTTCTTTAGTGTGAATGCAATCGTTGTCTGGCATAATATGATCAATAAAATGTTCCGCTTTCGACATAAGTAATATTTACTAAATCAATATAACATGGGGAATTTTCAGAAAACCCCCCGGCAAAATGGAAGTGTAGACGTATTTACGCGTGTCCTTTAACATGGTCACAGCCACCAATTAAAAATCACAAATTCCATCATGTCATTTAGCTGTATCTACCTTCAGCGGATACGACATATGGATGAAAATGCATGAAACGGTTACACTTTAAGGGAGCATCTGTGTCAACAACCGTCGTAACAATATATCCAATCCACTTCATGTACACAAGTATAAGCTATCCATAAATCAGACTTCTCCGTATTCTCACCCATTTATTCAGACATCCCAGCGTCTGAGTAAACGGCTGATGCTGACGGATCTCAAATATTAAAATACTCTGCCCATTTACTGGCCCTGTTATCTTCTGAGGTAAGTGGCATTCGACTTACCACCGCTTATATTTCGTTACACAAATTTTCCTCTCATCCGCGAATATTCATTTCCACATCATTAGTCGAGTGAAATTGCTCAACGGCCTCGCGACATGACATCCCTACGATCTTTCGTCAATTTCAGAATGGGAAGGCTTCTTCCATTCACGCTTCCTTCTTCGCAGACATTTTTATCGTTGATAAATTCCAATTCAACAAAAAACACATTGGTGTTGTAAATCATGAATTTGACAACCTTGAATTGACTAAAACAGACTCAATACAAAAGTGACCGCTCCTGTGAGGCTTGTAACCAACATATCGCCATTTAATTTAGCCGTTGATAAATAAAGATACCCACATATAAAAAAATAGTATATTAACCATAACCATTAAGACAGTAACCCGAAGGTCGGTTAAGTTCCCCCAATACTAAGCCATACTATCTGTGAAATTCACATATCAGGATAGGGGGGCTCAGATTCTTTCCCTGTACTGCCTAATGGTTTCCCAGGAAGCTCTGGTACCAGGAAAATCACACAGCTCGAGTGACATGTCTGCGAATCGAACACAGGCCTTCCGGTCAGTAGTCCAAAGCCCTACCCCTATCATTTATAAAAAGAGGATAAAAAAGATTAAATAGTTGTAACAATCAACCATTAAAAGTTGGATTGATTTCCATCACACCATTAGGTTTGTACCCTGGGTCCGAAGGACCAAAATATACGATATAAGAGGGAAATGCGTTAAGAAAATTGCCCCCCCCCCCGATTTAAGTGGACTGTATTAAAGAATGAGATGTTTTCTGGCTTCCTTCCATGCTCCGCGCCTATTCGTCTCATTATCCACCATTTCTCTAGGCCTGACTTCATATCATTACATAGCAGACTCACCCATTGAATATAGAGGCACTAGCGGTCTATTTACCTGGTGAACCATCCCTCTAATACTATGAAACACGACCGTCCTAAAAGATTTGAACCTCAAATGGTGGATAACAACGAAATATAAAATGGAATGGTAAATGAAGGTTGAATGAAATATCATACTGCATTTAACTTTTATGAAATAATTATTCGTTGACCTTTTAACCAGATACCAGAGACTAATGCGCAGTCAGGATACGGAGCCCAAGGAAAAGGATGACGAGAACCAAATGCCAATCGTGCTTTGTTTATTTCTAGACTCGTGTTTAAGGTACGTCTTGAGAGTTTGAGAGTGATGACACTGAATAATCCTACGGAATTCAACGCCCCACCCTCAATTTTTCACTGAAATAGAGCCCTCGAGAATCGGATTGCGAAGTGAATTTCCATCGGGATGAACATTAATGGCTGGAAATGAACGTATTTATCTCGTGCAAGTCATTGTGAACCCTTCCAACTATTAAATTCCTAATTTACACAAGTTCAATGTACCTGTATTATTAATACCAATTATGCGAATGAAAACCAAAATACTCTCTTTACAAAAACACACAGAATATTTATAGGGAAATTTCCAAAAAGTGCAACATGTTTAAGATAGATATTTTTTCTAAGAACATAGAATATCCTAGAATTCAACTTCCTCGACATTTATAAGGTGTCGGAGGTGAATGCATACAAAAACAGGCATGTGCTCTCTCAACGAAATGCGTAGTCTGAAAATTTCTTTTTTACGTTTCCTCGTACACGTCCTCCGCGCTCCCGTGGTCCTCACCAATTCTTCATTTTCTAAGCTTCCGGAAATAAATCCTGAATTTTGAGCGCGAAGGGGTTTTGGAAAGCAGTCTAGGATTGATTGAATGTTTAAAAAATCTTCCACTTGAACGTAAATTAATTTAATTGTAGAGTAATTAATTTCAACGGTTCTTGGATATAACTGAATAAAATCTTCACAGCATTAACAAATGATTGCACTGGATATTCAATTAAATTGCACTTCTCAAGTTGTGGCAATCTGGGGTGCCTATACTGCGTAGTAACCCTTATGCTCTGCGCACCTTTCTTTCGGCGACGAAAAAATATGGTGCGGGACTGCCCTCTCGTGCCTCACGTCTTTTATTCCTGAAACCTGTTTTCACAAAACTATTGTACTTATTTCGTCCGATGGGATTCGAAGCCGGGCCCTCGGGGTGGGAAGTCGTTACATCAGTCATCACACTATCATCATATGAAATCAAGGTTTCCCAACTACGGCGGCGCGTCAGTTCGTGGTATATGGAAACGTTACATTATATCGATATATGGAACCATTACATTAAAGTGCAGGGCCATGGGGATCAACAAAACAACACTTGTATAGAGGAAGGTCAAGGCCGTGCGGAGAAATTCAAAAATACCCTTGGCCCTTCAATAAATTCCATTGGCATACATATATTGTACCTTAGTAGCCCTACACGTGGACTATCACCTTGGAATGGTGGAAAGGCTTGTGCCTTCGGGTAATCCCAAGACCTGTGCTAGTGGGAGCAATTATACGTGCATTTGCTTCTGGTAGGGTCCCCTACCCCTAACCTTGGGTCACCCTTACCAGATTGGTCAAAGGACAGGAACTAGACGAACAACGTCTGCGAGGCAGCTTTTCCCCCGTGAGACGGTTGCCATGACGTCTGACCCCAGGGGGGAGGCCTTTTGAGTGATGGAGTCATATTTTAAACACTTGTGAAGAAGGCACCGGAAAATCACCTCAATTATTTATCCCATGAAACAATGGTAAGCATTGATTCGCCTAAGAGTCACGTAAACTACGGCACTGGGGGCACTAGGCCGTGTCCGGCAATGGGAGAGGCAAGGCTTCTGCGGACGTCATATAATAAAATCGTTCAAAGCGAAAGCAGTTACACCGCAGACGAGCAAACCGGTTAGAATGGTGACTTGGAATGCTAGGACGATTCTGAGAACATGGAAACAGAAAATTTGAAGTGGAAAGAGAAAATATAGATATTATAGGGCTATGGGAGGTGAAATGGAAGGGTATTAGGGTTTACTGGAGCAAATTATTACACAGTTGTGGGGAATTCAGCCAGCGAGGGGTGGTAATAATATTAAACAAAAAGCAGTCATAGTGAAAGCGACTGAAGGAATATTTTCAGTAGAAGTAAAAGCTGAAACTATGAACTTGGACATGGTTCAAGTCTACATTCCATCCAGCAACCACAAGGAGGAAGAAGTCCATAGGGTATCGGATCATTTAAGAGGATATTGTTAGGCATCTTCCCTGGGGGAAACATTGATAGTTATGGGGGATGAGTGCGCGAAGACAGATATGGTAGCGAGGTAGGGGGATTACGGATTGGGAACCAGAAATTACCTCGGAGATTGAAATATATAGTTCAGCTTAGTATTGGATATAATCATAACAAACAGTTGGGTTAACCACCACAGTAGGCTTATTTACACATGGAAAATGCTCAGGGATTCAGAAAGATATCAGTTAGACACTCTTTTATGTTAAGGCACACATTTAGGAACAAAGAGATCAATTTGCAGTTTCCTGGGTGCGGATACGGATTCAGACCATAATTTTGTAATGATGACGTGTAGCTACTGATTCAAAATGATAAAAAAACGATTAATATCATTTGGGAAATGGAATGTAGAAGCATCAATTAGGATGATAAGAAAGCGGTATCAGCAGACTGTCAAGACAATTATAATGGAGCAAAGGGAGATAGGTGCAATTGAAGGAAAATGGGAAAACATCGTAAAAACAATGGGAAATTGAAAGCCGCATAGGGTAAATACAGGAAAAGAACAAAACACCCTCAATTTAGGCACCCTTTTTACATTTTTAGGATACCCTTTTTAGGCACCTCGTTAGAGGTGCCTAAAAAGTAGACGAGAGAAGTAAATGGAAGAATTTAAACACCGAGTTATGTAAAAAAAGTACAGTAGGTAGAAGATGCAGTATGAGGTTATATAAAGCTTTAATAAGAAGGGTAAAATTAGTGCACTGTATAGGAAGGCGGAAGTACTGCCAGGATTTAAGAAGCGAAAACCCAAGCAAACAATCAAAGATAAGTCAAAAAAACTTATGATTGAACCAGAAAATATTCAAGAGAAATGGCAAGAGTGCATAGAGGAACGTTATGGTAAAGACATTATGCCAGCAAACATAGAAATACAGAGAATATGATGCAGATGAGAATATCTAAGGTCCAAACACTTTATGGCGCGATGGAAAGGGCATTAAGGGTATTGAAATAAGATAAGGCCGCTGAGGTAGATAACATTACCGCGGAATGACGCAAGGGCTAATGATAACATGGTAGAAATAGTTCAGATGCAAGTTTCATTTCAATTGTAGCATTTAAGAGGCAGGGAGGGATTGGACTGAAAAATTTCCCCAGAAGTGTTCCCATCCCAAAAGAGGAAAGGCATACATGAGGGCAATTGAACGACTGCTTGATTTTGCACAGCACTACATGATGGTACTTCCAAAAAAGTATGGAGAGAAGGGAAAATGATAAGGAATGATCTGTTTGGATCCAGGAAAATGAGAAGCATGTGTGGTGTGGTAGAAGTGAAGAGGACACTAATTGCAAGGGACATCGGAATGTATTTGTTTGCTTCATGGAATTTGCATTCAGTTAACTGGTAGAAATCAAGAGGGTGTTGCAAAAATCAAGAGTAGATTTGAGGGACAGGCGATATATCAACAACCTGTACATATCTCAGACAGCTTGAGAGTTGGTGGTTGGAGATTTCTGATGGGCATTGAAAGGAAGAGAGGTAAGACGGGCATCCGTTATCTGACGATCTGCCAAGGGGTTGCAAATGCTGCTGCTTTCACTGGAAAGTCAGTGCAATTAGCACGAGATGAGAATAAATGTAAACAAAACAAAGATTATACAGTGTTAGAGAAAGAGAAAGGCTAATATAAAAATTAAAACCTAAGTTCAAAAATGATAGTAGGTGGAACAGTTTAATCGGAAGTGTCTGTACCAAAATGGTTCCAACAGTTCCAACGCAAGAAGTTCTGCATTAGGCAAGGTAGCTTTTACTAAGGAGGACATTGATGATAAGAGATGATAGAGAGATAGTTATATGTTCAGGGAGTGTTTGTCAAAACTTAATATAACCGAATCAACAAATTCCTGAAAAGAGAGAACAACCCACAGTTGATGATGTAGTCAATAAATTGGATTGCATGGCAACTGCTGTTACCACCCCAAATTTTCATATTTTCCCATGAATTTCTCTCATTAATTCCTAAGATCCTGCAATGCATAATGAACCAACAATAGCTAACCAGTATGGATCAAATTATGATGATTATCAGGCATGATTTCTCAACAAAAAGTAACTAGTAGAAATAGAGTTGTTCATCTCATTAATTATACTATACTATAATGACTACAAAATTCATTCACTAGAATGCTCCCCTCTCCACTAAACTGCCACAATTCCAGGGGCATTCAAACTCACCCAAGAAAAAGGAAACATTTAGATGCATAGCCACCTCAAAATAAAATTCATTTTATTGAAGTAACTCAATTTAAACCAGTAATCAGGTTTTTCATAAAAACAGAATGTTAGGTCAGCTCCATTTTGTTAACAGAGGATTACAATGAATATGCTAAATAATACAAGAAAATGTTTGAGTAGCAATAATGACAGGTGCACACTTAAGATGATCTTCCTTATGCCACATAATTACTGCATTTATCTAACAACCAACATATAGAAACATAAAGCACACTTCATCATATACCTTGATCCAGTTACAATTTCAAAAGCACGTGTATACTTTTTAGCACACAAAATACAATCTTATCATCTGTAGATTTACCTATGTTATATCATTTGATGGCAAAATATTCTTCTACATGGTAGATAAAGTCAAAATAACATTTTAAAAAAAATTCAATTAAGTATGATGTTTTAGCACTGGCACATGATTAAACCAGGCAAAATTAGAGGAACTTGTACAGATTCATTCATGAAAATATTAATCCTGTCCTAAAATGCAATCATGTGACCCTCTTGACTAGGATCAAGCAAAAAACAGTACCATTTCAATGACCTTCCAAATTTTTACAGTACTCATGTGAATCCTATGATTAACAGCAACAACAACCCCCAACAAAGCTTCCAAGGTAATTCAGAAACATAGGTCACATTTCACACATTATAAGCATCACATTTATAAATTCACTTCTTTGCTATTTTCATATTTTACATGTAAAAAGCAACACAATCATTGTGGAATCTTCAGTTAGACAAAACATTGAACATTTAAGTATATGTGCCAACAAAATGCACCAACATTTTTAAGACATATAAGGGCTACTTTCACATTTACTCAATTCCATATGGCAGCCTAAATTATATTTGGGATGAATGCCAAGCACTTAACTTTCATAACATTGCTCACGAAAAAAGCACAGGATCCACACATACTGACACATAATCAAAAGAATAACTCTTGATCTAAAGCCTTAATTTATAAAATACCTGCAAATGATGAGCTTGAAGAAATTATGGCATCTAGCACACACTATGGACTTCAATTATTAAAACTTGGGACCATCAATTTTTTAAAAATTACAGGCGACAACAATAAAATATACATTCGATACCGTAAGTACCCAGGAGCCGGAGTATGGTTGATTCTAGCAAAATCAACACCTTTCGTGTAATCGAAGGTCATACAGATTCATTCAGACCTGAACACCCATTCCGACAAATGTACACAACTAAACCTACCCCTGTACAAGTGAATCAAGGGTACCTGATAAATTAACAACTACAGACCATTCATTCTACAACATTCAGGGACTGCTTAACACTATGGACACTATGTACATAATACACAAATAAAAATACAGTCTTCCTCAAGGATAAGGACAAAAATGCCAAAAGAGAATAATAAAACATAGAATTTTAAAAACACAACAATACTGCAAATTATGAATGCAGGACGAAAATTTATGTACATACATACATACATAATACAGGTTATAACAGACATATATCTAAATTGAGATAACAGAAATCTACAGATTTACATTCATCATCAGCCACTCCATAACATTCGTAAAAAACATACTAAATGCAAGGGGACACGTGGTCCCTTCTCTCCAAACATCAAGCTTTAATCCCTACCCAGGAGGCATGATAAACAATGTCAGGGTAAAGACTCAATGTGTAGCACCATCTACTACTTCCATTATTATCGATTAAAAATCTTATACAATGTTTCTTGTATAGAAATTTTTCATAAATTTCAACTGTTTTCTTTGAATCACTCTGTATATTATACACAAACACTACACTTAGCACCTACATTACTAGATTCCTCATGTTTTATACACTCCACAATTACTCCAGCAGCTACCTTAATCAATCACCTCCTCTTTGGCACAAATAATCAGCAACCTTGCAACCAAACAACGTGGATAAGCTTTTTACAGGTACTCCATGATCTTCTATGGCTATTGCTCCTCAAACTAGAAAGAAACCACAAATTATATTATTCCTCTCCAACTTGACGGCTTTGGTAGAAAGCAGTATTTGTATTTCAGACATCCAAGAGTTTGGACACTGTTTATTAATTAAATCACACAGTTTCTGGCCATTATAACCTAAGTTAATTCTGCAGAGGGCTCCCCACCAACCATGCCATTAATCTGGCTTTAACACCTCTTTATGAAGTTAATTTTGTGGAAAATCCTTCGCATACTGAGATATTTGAAATTCACTCAAGGCAAGTCTTCCAACTACCAAGATTTATGAAATTATTTTAGGATGGTGCTTTGAGTAATTTCATACCATTATTCTTATTTGATGAAACAATATCACAATGACCCAGTGACCAAGGCATTACAATAACCTTCCATTTTTTTAGTTTAAAGTAAGTGGTCAACCATCAAAGTATGTCGTTTATAGATTATACATTATTATTTGTCCATATAAGCTGCAACTGACATGCCAAATTTCCTCATTATTGTGTTTTCTAAACACTGTAATTTAGCACATTATAGTAATATTTGGCATCTTATTTTAAACAAATGCCCAAATATGCACACATAAGAGGCTTAGTATTAAAATTAAGACAATAAAAAATGAAGATTACCAATAATAATAATACTATAACAGTGAAAAACAGATCAAAGCACTTTTCCACTAGATTAAATTTTTTTTATTTTACAACTGGGTTTCGATGTATTACATCACCATCAGGTCTGATTATGATGTAATACATTGAAACCCGGTTGTAAAATAAAAAAAAATTATCAAGAGCAAAAGTGCTTCGATCAGTAATTCATTATGTTCAACTTCCACCACATCACGCCAGAAGCTACTCAATTTATGCTATAACAGGTTATGTCCATCCAAAATCTACCTTGGCTGGTAGAATACCAAAAATAACTATTATTAAAAATGTTGCTAACCTATACTTTAAAGCAGTAGCCATCTCTGGACTCATACAGGTATAGCTCAAGCACCCCAAACACAAAGTAATGACAGCATTTCATGTGGAGGAAGTTGATAAATGAGTGATGCCATTGGTCTACGGAGCATCCTGTGACTTCTGTTACCATCACAGGTCGGTCGAAAAATTGTGACACAAGGATTTTACTTCCAAAATAAATGCTAAAAATTCCTCAAGGTTGTGATTGAAGGATTGAATAGTCAAACTTATTAGGAGATGCAAAAAACAGCCAAGATCATTTGCACCATTGGGGATAGGTGAGTAATTAGACCTGGGATAAGATGTTCAGGGATCATTATTCATCCCATGTAGGGATCAGGATACCATTAAAAAATCCTGCCATCTCTGGAATTCAAACCCATGGTGGAAAGCAATTAAATTAGCCACCAAACCAACCCAATCCCCTTGAAAAATTGAGACCAGCTAAAAAGGGTGTATGACTTGGATGTTACTGCATCAGATTTGCAAGCTCCATTCTTTATACATGACTAAGGATTTCAGATTCTTCTGTTAAGTGAAATCACCCAGAATACCCAAGAAAACATTTGCTCAACTGTCAGACTTGTAAAATACAACGCCTGAGATCTTGGAATTTAAGAAAACACCAAGGATTGTTTGCATTTCCCAATACTTCCAGAAGAAGCCAAGTAGCACCTACACTACTGAAGACAGCGAACACCTCGTTTCGTTCATAGGGTACATGTAAAATGAATGAATGAAGATCCTCTCAAGGATTTAGTTATTGAAAAGAGTAAGGCGAAGACAGTGGACTTTGGATCAATGTTATATTTAAGATAATGTGTAGTGCAAAAAGTGAGGGATAGGTACACTATATAAAGTTGTGCAAAATGCATGAGAATTTTCAACAATATGACTGATATGGTAAAACAACATTGTTATTTCACTGAAATGAAACAATTACCATATTTTCCCATCGATAATGTGCGCGTTATCTATACAAAAATGTTCAGGTGATTGAAAAAATGATGATGCGCATTATGTAATGAAAATTGTAAAAAATTCAAACAGCAATATTTTTACACACACACATCTGATATAGAAATATTTTACATAAAACTATATATAATATTTATGCACATTTATATATGTATATACAGATGCATGGCATCTATAGACGTTCAAGATAACTATGAAGCCCTGGATGCACAGTATCTATACAAATTCATGATAACTACAAAGTTCTGGGTGCACGTTAAACATAAGGTGTGTGTTACTGATGGGAAAATACGGTAATGGGCACAGGAAATGGATGAATTTCAGAATCAGACACAGTTTTTCAAGTGGAGCTTAAAATTACTAAAATCCTCAGTAATAAGGGAAGAAAAATACCGCCAGGGAATTGAGCATCGTTTCCACTGTTCAGGCACAAATTTAGATGCAGTCTGTCTGAATAAAGTCTGAAGATAAAAGTCTGAATACAGGTTCTTTAAGGAAAAAAATTATTATAACCTTCCTCAAGCATAGGATCTACTTCCTTTTGAGGGAATACACAATGTAACAAAAACTGTGCTTGAAAGAAAAGTGTTCAACTAAAAGTTATGCCATGCTATGAACAATTGGTAATAGTAGGAACTGCAAAAGGAAGGGATAACCAAATGGAGATGGGAGACTGGAATGCTCGTCAGAGAGAGCTGAGTGGGAGGCAGTGTGGGACACTTTGGACTGGGAAAACGAAACACTGCGAGAGGTAAACTGATAAGATTTCTGTAATGAGAAAAACCTAGTAGTGACAAACACTCTTCAAGCAAGATCAGGAAAGAATTACAATGCAATTTCAGATGGTAAAAATCATTCGCCTTGATCGGGATTTGAACCTAGATCACTCGATGTCCAACCAAAAGCTTTAGACACAACATCTTGTTCCTTTAAAGTCCCCAAAATTTTGGAGCGTAAGAGGATGCTTCAATGGCTTAACTGACTGAACCACTCTGCAGGACATTGAGGGATCCGGATTTGAATCCCGGTCCAGATGAATGATTTTTACACTCTGACATTGTTGCATTGTAATGCACACATAGCGGATGAATTGTTTGAAGTTACTGTCCCGCCATTTCCCAAAGTTTCCTGACCACATCCTAGTCATATGAGATACAAGGATAAATAACAAGAGCTACCTTGGCACAGATATAAATAGTGATCACAACCTGGTGGCCAAGAAGAGCAGACTGGGAAACAAGAGAATGAGGAAAGTGACACAGGAACCTAGAAGGAACATAATGATACTGGAGGAAAAGCAATCAAGAGAAAAGTTCACTGAGACTATGAACACAAAAATAGAAGAAATAAATGAGACTAGCAAAGAAGAATGATAGAGGAAATAAAGAATACAACAACTGAAGTAGAAGATGAATACTTAGTAAGGTGGCAAAATCTAAGTGACCATGGATAACAACTCAAAGAAGAGAACTCTTTGAGGTTAGAAGAAAATACAAGAATCAAAGGAATGAAACTGAAAAAAACCATTAGTGAGAAGTTGTAGAACCAAGTCATGAGAGAGCACAAGAAGGTGAAGGAAGAATGGATAGAAAGCTACTGCAAAGAAATCAATGAAAGGAAATAGCCCACAAAGTATAAGCTTTTAATGGCAAGATAATAATATAAGAGGAAAATGAGATAGAAGACTATGAGCCGAGCCTGGAGATAAGAAGCAAAATTAACAGAGCCATGAAATATCTGAAGAACAACAAGGCACAAGGAGTGGAGAAAATAAAAATCAAGGCACTCAAAGAGTCATTTGGAAGGATGCCTCTTTGGAATAATCAAAGACAGCTATGACAAGTGGAAACTGAGTACTTCAAGAAGAGTGTGATGATTGCAAAACCAAAGAAAGAAAGTATGGATAAATGTAACGAAAACAGAACATTAAGCCTAATGTCTAATGCGCCAAAAATACCTACCTAGATAAATAGCAGAAGAATAGAGAGAAGGATAGAAGAAAGCCTCCCAGAAAACCAATAAGAGTTCAGGAAAAAACCAGGAGCATAAAATGCAATGCTCAGTTTGAGAGCACTGGCCAAAAACATTGTACTCATAAACATGCCATTATATGCGGAATCATGGACTGGGAGAAAGTCTTCAACAAAATCAAATGGAACGAGATGCTTCAGGTATTACACACACTCACAATGGATTAAACCAACATAAGAATAATCCACCATCTCTACAGGAATAAGGTAACAACCATGACAGAGGAAAATAGAGGTATAAAAAAAGCCAAAGCGAAGGCTCGAGTCATAAAAGAATGCCATCTCTCGCCAGCACTACTCTTAACCGTGCATACCTAGAAGATACAATAAAATAAGTGCAAGAATTGGGAACAAGGTGATTGTGAAGAAATTAATGTGCTCCGGTTAGCAGCTGGCATCTCAACAGTTTCAGAAACCTAAAATCCTAGAGTGTGGAGGAGAGAAGCTGGAGGCAGATATCACAATTCATGGAGTTAACCTAGAGCAAAATCTGTTGTCTCCAGCATAACCTTATGGAATTTACACACCATATTGAAATGAAGGCAGTAACATTGTAATTCCACAGACACTTTACTTAAAACACGACCTAGATTTTGATGTTGGATGTCATCATCAGGCAAAATCCCTCATTTACCAGGGCAACCTAAGAACGAAAGACGTTCAACCAACATCAAGCTCAGAATATCTCTAGCTAAGCAGGCATTCATGAAGTGACAACTACCATGTTAAAAGAATCAAAGTTTACAAACACGGAGGAAGTTCATCAAAATATTCATTTGGAGCAGGGCACTCTATGGATCAGAGAAGCCTTTGAAGCCAAAATGGTGCTGGAGAAGGTTGCAAAACATTCAATGAACCAACAAAGTGAGCAGAAGAGTGGGTAGTGAGTAGAGGACGGAACAATATGGAGAACTACTGCACAGAAAAACCAGATGGATGGGGCACACCTTGAGGTAATGAATTAGAAACATAAGACAAGTGAAAACCTAATGAGGAAGACAGAGAGAAAAGTACATAGGACAAATGAAGAATGTAAAATAAAAAGCTATCATGGGGTAGGGGGATTCCTACTGAAAAGACAAAAATAGAGATCTACAGTAAATCAATCTTAGGATTGAAATACTGATAATGGTGATGATCTAAAATGTACCTTCATTAAAAAGGGACTTCTGTCTTTTTCCTTTAAGTTTCCCACCTAACATAGAGGTTGACTGAATAGGGTGCTTATTGCCATGAATCATGGTACGTCTTTAATATTTTTTAAAAAATATACTCACATTTGAAGACCAAAATAAATTACAAATACAGAAATGTATCTTACCTTGGTCAAAGCAACTAGGATTGATGTAACTCAACAGATCATGATCAGACATTTGTGTAAGTTCTTGAGGCACCATTCCTCCATCTTCTCCACATTTTTTTGGACCGACCGTCACTGCCAACTGCAACTGTGGTTGTGAAGTTGTCTGAGGAGTTGCATTCTCTTCTTCAGTCAAAATCCTGACAGGTGGTATTTCCTCTTTCAATACCCTTTCCATTGCAGCCGCAACCCGACTCTGAGCCCTATGCTGATCCTCAATGTCTTTTCTTGCTAATGGATGGACAGGCATCCTAAGTACTGGAAACGATACAGAGTTTACATTGGGGAGAGGAATGGTATCCGGAGAACACGACACCTTGTCGACAGTTTGCAATATATTCTGACAAACATTCATCTGTGATGTTGCCAATACTTCTACATGGCTATCAATACTGAGATTCTGGCATTGTACACCAATGCTTTCATTACTGTGGCTGCTAACTGAGGAACAGGAACTGCTCATCATCCCTGAACTAATTTGAAGATCATCCGTTTGAACTGCCAACGCATGTTCTATACTTGGTACCAAGCTGGCACTGGTGACTGCATTGGCAACACTGAGAGACATGGAACCATTGGCAGGCATTGAGGTACAACCATGATTCAGCTCAGCAATCGTTTCCTTTTGACTGCTTGGTCCTTGCTGAGACGTCATCACTTCATGCATAATTGCAGCAGAGGTCACAATGGGCATTGTGGAACTATGTTCCAGGTTTAACTGAGGGATGGTTTGAGGCATGGGGTCCTG
Source organism: Hetaerina americana (assembly GCF_022747635.1). Taxonomy (NCBI): domain Eukaryota; kingdom Metazoa; phylum Arthropoda; class Insecta; order Odonata; family Calopterygidae; genus Hetaerina; species Hetaerina americana. The sequence continues at coordinate 89,939,031 of NW_027286069.1, forward strand.
AGGTGGTGCTCCTAAAGATCCATCAGTGAGTGCAGCTGCCAATGCATCTGATGTCATAGCGCAATTGGTTTGCATGGGAACTGTCAATGATATCGATGAATCTTGCATGTTCATCATACAACTTTGATCGATTGTCTGAGAAATGTTACTACTCGTCACTTCAGGAGCAATGGGATTACTAGAGAGGGCTGACACAAGGGAAAGTTCACATAACCCAAGCTCTTCCTTGGAGCAAATTTTGGCAGGAGCAACAGTCAAGGAACTTCCAATGCTGCTAGTGCACATATCCGTAGTGATTGGGATGTCTGACATACTCTGGTCAGGCTTCACAAAGGCAAGACAAGGAGTAGATGGTGCAGGAGAAACAGTTTCCACCTGATCTTCTTTAATGGGAGAGGTTGTTTCACTCTGAGTTGATGAGGTTGAATTAGTTAGCACTTCTGTCAGGGTGTGATTCAGAGAGTCTATTACAAGCCTATGGGGGCTAACAGCTGGAGGATTTTCACTAGCTATAGAATCAACATGCTCATCCACAACTAACTTTTGCTCCAAGGGCTGAGCTTGCATCATTGATGCTAAATGCATTGCAAGATTTGGTGGCAGTGGTGGTGTGACAGGAGATGATGCATTGGTATGAACAATGGCAGTAGTGTTTTTTAAGGGCAATTCTCCTGACACAAGAGACTGGGTAGCTTCAACTTTCACCTCTGTGTTAGGCTTCACTTCTCCTTCAATGCGGGATAGGAATTTCTCTACACTTTGACCTGACTGTGCTGGTAATGGACAACTTATGTTATTAGAAACAAATTGTTGTATCAAGCTGGCTTCTGAACTAGAAGACACCATAAGATTCCCCTGAGCTTTAGGAATGTTGTCAGTCACAGTGGTGGAGCTCACACTTGTCGTTTCCTTCTGGCTGGCGCAGGCTCTTGGCCCAGCCAAAGTTTCAGTGAGTGGCAAATGAACATCAGACTCAGTCGGGACTACTGCCGTAGGTAACTTGATGGGACCAGAGAGAACTTTGATAACCTCTGTGCCAGAGCTTCCTTCTGTTGACCACAGCACAACTGGATGTACTCTATCTTTCGCACTGGATACTGTAATGAGAGAAAAATAACTCGTATATTAAGACCACCATACACATCGTATAAGAACATAATTACCACAATTAGATTGCAAAAAATAAAACGGGTTATGTTTAGGGAAGTTAAAAGCAGGATTTTTTCAATGAATTAAATCATAAACTGAATATTAAATGATTATCAATTGATAATTAACTAATAACAGATCAAGAGTGGCAATGAAATGCAGGGCACAGCTATTAAAAAGAGTATATGTACATGAGCAAATGGAGTGAATAAAATACAATAACAAAAATGATAAGTACAAATGACAACCATTTCCTCCATTAATTATTTCCAAAACTGAAATTGTTTAGTAACAAATACAGTCATTGCATCATTTTGTAAAATATGATTCATATGATTTCGTATTACGTACTTTACGGAATTAATAATATTACACTTTATTTTTCTTGCATAGCCCCTGCACATTTCCAAGGTGTTTTTGCCATTCCCATAGTGTTAAGTGACAACCAATGGTGCATGAGATTTGAGGAGAAAAATATTCCATGGGATCACAGACATTAAAACTCCAGCTAATCCCAACATAGTAAGCCTTATACAGGGTGCGGTGCTTAAATCCAGACAAGCAAGCATTTCCCCAAATGAGATTTCCTCACTGGGATAGCAAAACCTTCCCCAGACTTCTCCAGATCATTATACTTAGCCACAATATCGTAAACAGTTGATCTAGGGTACCAGAAGAATTGACCTATTTCAAAATATAACACCCAGGGCAAACACTTTAGACAATAGTGGCTCTTCGATTGTACTTGCGTAACATTTAGTGTACTTTGACTGCACTTGTACGTAGCATCTCGACCATTTTGAGGTTATGACTGTTAACTAGATGCCTATAGCTTTCAAGAACATCAATCGCGACCTCCAGTGGAGCCACAATATGGTAGGAAATTCAAATTGAAATTTGTCCGAATTTAAGTGCCGCACCCTGTGTAGTCTGGATTAGAAAGGGCTTAATGTAATATGTTAACGAAGGTCCATCACAAATGATCATTAATTAAGCTGTTAAAAATGTCTTAAAAAAACAAAGTTATAACATAAACCTAATATTAATAAAAGGGGTCAAAATAAAAGACAATATCATTAAAAATGGTCTACCATCCCAGCACAAAGTGAGATTTAATGTAAATTCCACTAAGAGGAACATACATCAAATATGTTTATTTCATTGATTTAGATGGAGACCAATTGGGATAATAATACAACTATGAAAATTCAAGGGTTATGGAAATTCAATATTTCACCAATTCTTCACTTCTATCAGAATGGAAGCAGCCAACTATGATTAACTTTCTTAGAATTGTTTGAAAAAAAACACACTTACTTAAAGGAATACCTTGATGCATGTGATCAGGATGTTGAGTAACAGCTGTACCCATCGTGACTGCACTTCCTAAGGCTGGGGCTATGAGTGTGACGGCCATTTTACCATCACACAGGCCTTCTCTCGAAGTTTCTGATGGAACCACCAATGAGGATGAAGTAACCGTGCCAAGGGTGCAAATTGCTGGAGCTGTCAGTCGCAGGAAGGGATAAAAGAATAGAAAGACGATAAAAACACTGGTACGAGACAAGGTGTGCCTAATATCACAATAATGGAGACACATGGGACATAAAAATCACAAGGACTACAACCTTAAACAATTTCCAACAATGCTCTTCTTTCAGATATCCACTTTACATTATAAATGGATGTGAATACAGAGCATGGCTGGATTTAATGGCTGCTGCGCATGGACATATGGTAGATTGTGTTAAAAAGTCAGGATAAGGAAATGGGTTAAGGGAATATTGATATCCAAGGTTGAAAATAAGAAGTCTGCTTTCCAAGGATCACAAAGGATATGTTGGAAAGGTATTGCATGGCAGCACAAAAAAGAAAGAAATTGAGAATTATGCTGCAGCGTTTGCACAGTTTCTTGGGAAGAAACTTTGCATTATGCAAGGATTGCAACTTTTATGGTTATAGAGGAGTGGAAGGCAAAAATAGGATGCGCAGCACAATGGTGGAAACTTCACAGCATGGTATACTGCATGACGTTAAATAACGTATGGGAAACAAAATAAAAGATGAGATCTTAGCATGAAATCACTTTTTTCAACTTTCAATCATTACTTCAACTATGTTTGACCTTCATTTTTGAAAATTTCAAATATATTTCTTAGAGCAAACTGAAAATATTTCATAAGTTTTCATTCATCACTAAAAGAATATGCATTTCAATGAATGTCAAACTAAGAGAAATATGACTTTAACCATGAATTGCAGACCAGTACTGTGAAGATACCAACCCCACCACAGAACTCCATCACTCTTGCTCACTGGAAACAAACATGGCAACCACTCATCTCAAATGTCCAGCCAGTCACTGCATATTCTTCTTCCTTTCATAAGCTCAAACAGCACACACACACTCTCATACATGTCAATTACATACTCAGATATACTCACACATTTAGCTCACAGAGCAATCATACAGTCAAGCACTCACAGGTAAAAAAAAAACACTCTGCCCAGAAGCAATTGAAGAATGAAGAAGTTGCAGCAAGCACCTTAAAAATGTAGCATTCTACTCCGTGGTAACCAGAAATTGCATGCTTTTCAAAGAGTTACCAGTTGGCTAACCACTGTTTAAGTATCATTAAAGATGCTTTACATAGTTCTTTTAAGAGATGGTTATAGAATGTGTAATTATCCATTATAGAAGTCCTATAATGATCTTGCTTTAATGAGTTTTTATTTAGTGTAATAAATAGAATTACAGTTAACTCTCATGTTAATAAAATTTTAATCAAAGTGAAGTATAAAATCAAATATCCACTTCCAAAACCACCACCTCTCTCCAAAAATATTATTTTTAGTTAATTAAGTGACAAGTATTTTCTAAATATAGATCAACAAAATATAGGTACAACATGCACATTGCAAAAAATAAAACATCAAAAAAAGGGCAAATAATATCTCAAAATGCCATGTAGGGAATTCTACAATTATATAGAATTTGAAAAAAATAAGTAAGACTTCTAATAAGCCAAACAAATTATTTATTCCCTGCCCTAACATGTAAAGTTTTTTCTGGATTATTATTATCTGAATTTGAAGATTTTTTCAATTACTATCTTTGAACTTTGTATTTCATAAAACTGAATTGCCTTTAATAGGTTGACTGTTGTTGGTAATTTAAAATAATTTTTCTGAGGCAAAAACAACATTTAGATCCTCACTATATTAGTTAGTTAGTAACTATGCCACTATAATGCAATTGTCTCTTATTTATTTAAAATAGCGTCTACTGCAGCACCAGCAATATCACAGCTACTTGAATGAACTGTGGACAGAATAGGGTGGACAATATATCATTCTTTAGTAGTTTACTGCAGCGAAATAATTATCTCTCTCACAAAAATTCACCAAGATTGATGAAATACAAATGAACATTAACTGTTTACATGGACCCTTTCCACCACAGCTTCTGTTGCCCTTCTTCTACCTTAGTTTTCAGACACAAATTCTACACATTAAATTTGTTCCTTGTGTAACTGGATTCTATACCCAACTTTTGCCAAAGTTGTCATACTTCTCTTAACCAAGAAGCTCCCTTCTTTGAGGGCACTACTGTCAGCATATTCTGCTGATTATTATATTTTGAATAGATTCTTATCTTTTTGTGTTTTTCTCTGAAATTATGAAATATGGTTGATTTAGTTGAATGAATTTACTCAGAGACTATAGCATACAATTAATAGATGTCTAAAAACAATGGCTGCAGTCACTATTGACAAGCATAAGTGCTATGGAAACATCAATGCGCACCGCTGCATAGAGTGACTGTCAGTCAGGTAGTCAGTGGACACTGGTGCCTGCTGACTGAATGATGCACATTAAATTTCCACCTAAGATGGCAAACACCACACTATACCTCAACCTCAAATGCCTCAATGCAGTCAACCTGTTAAAGATTATGCAAAGGCTCATTTCTATCATCTCAGATAAATTAGATGGATGAGTACTTAAAATGTGAATGCAAAAAACTTCTGTGAGTGACTGCAGTGTCCAAGACAGGCATTTTTTGATTCCTAGATACAAATAGTCCCACTAAAAACCTACAAGAGGCAGTCAAAACCTACTGATAACAATAAGGAGGTTACTAAAACTACAGACTAGTTTGACATCACCAGAAGTAAATATACACAGCAATCCTGGCAGAGTTCATGATATTAAAAAGAACAAAATTAAACATGCCTACGTGGACATTAGAACTGGAAGTTATTACAGTGAAATCTTGAATGTATGCTTTCAAATAAGTCTGTGAATAAATATTAGAAGGAATTGAGGCCATTGGAAGAAATATGCCACCAAATTATCATTAAATGGATATAAATTGATCAAATCAATACTATATGAAATAATATTATAACTAAAATCAGTGAAAGCTGTACTGCTATTTGAGATCATTTGATAGCACTTTCCTTTGTTGGTAAAAAAAGAACATAGTTTTACTCGGTACATTTTACCACGCCAGCAGATTCACTGACAATTCTAAAAATCATTATATGAAAACCTCCATAACCTATTTAGGACGGGAAAATTAATTTGAATGAACAAATATGCAGAAAAGTACCATAAACACTTGTTATGAATATAAATATAGACCTCAAGTTATATATGAAACTTGAGAAAAAAATGCCAGAACATCAACTTGCCACCTCTTTGAGAGAGTAGATTTTATATATTGATTCTAGGTTTATCAATGGACAAGTAAAACCCAAACACAGCACTGATTTATATGGAGGTCAATTTAGACCACAAAATAATACTAAAATTTGAGATATATAATATTTGAGGTACATAAATTCCAGGCTTCACTGTATGTTGAAAAATTATCCACTTTCATCTACCAACAACATATTAATTAAATAATATTTGGTTTACGTATGACATTAAATATTATCACTGCTAAACAAGTAAATGGGACAGGGAACTTCATGATATTTTCCCATTACCAATAAAGAATAAAATGTTCTATCATCATGTCCTCTGGAATAGCCAATTGCTGTGGATACAGTAAGTTATTTGTGTAAATGTAGCATTTTTTTAATGGAGCAAACCACCATATCTATAGCAACAGGAAAATGGAGGGGACTTCAAAATTTCATTATCCTTTTACACTAGAATCCGTGCTGAGAGTAGCATATTTAAGACACTTCACCTCTGTTAGCCACAATTCATGGTAAGCAAAGGTGAAATCTACCTCAGAGACAGGACTCTCAGTACATATTCAGTGACTTGAAAATGGACATCTCACATTTCCCTTAAAAGATCTTTTTATCTTAAGTTACTCTGGCAGTCAATACTCAATATGATAAAATTATTTGTTCAATTTTGGCCTAACTTCATACCCGAACCAGTTAATTTGTTTTATGGATCATAGAAAACTAACATTTATGAGTTTGATCATCCTTAAGTCTTGACAGAAATACATTGTGAATAAAACCTCAGTAAAATAATAAGCAGTAATTTTGTGAAAATAGAGAAGAGCATTATGAAATAATACTGGGCTCTATATTCTAAAGGCTTGAATAACTGGGAGCCCTGACTAAAAGAAGTGATATGCACTTAATTTTCTCCCCAATTATTGATAAAAATGATTGACACCAAAAATAAATAATTTCACTGATGATACCACTGTGTCTATTCATGGTTCAGACCAGGTTATTCATGGTACAGAGACTAACTACTCTTCAATTTGCAAACCCCAACTCAACTACACAAAACACCACAACACCCAATGTAGTATAGATATATAATTTACTATTCTTCAAGTCCACATAATGTTGCATCTATTCATTCTGCCAAACATACCTAATCTTTTCCTCCTCTTACCTACCCTTATACTAGTTCGGTAATACAGATAGTGATGAATATAATTCCAAACCTTACTGACTAACTTAAGTTTGACCATCCACAAATCTGATTTGATCAGTTCCTCACCTTTTCATTCCTACCCAACCCTTTCCATATCTCTTTAAACAATTACCCTTGAGTATACATATACATTGAAAAGCACAAGAGATGCAACAATTTCAGAGCGTAAAAATCATTCGCCTTGACTGGGACTCGAACCCAGATCCCTCAATATTCGGTCGAGTGCTTTCGAAAGCACTCGACCGGATATTGAGGGATCTGGGTTCGAGTCCCAGTCAAGGCGAATGATTTTTACGCTCTGAAATTGTTGCATTGAAATGCACATTAGCGGATGACTCCGTTAAAAGTTACTGTTGCGGCATCTCCCGCAGTTTCTTTGGAATTTAGCACAAGAGATATTAAATCATATCATGTCTTACCTTCCTCTATTACTGGCAACCTAGATTATCTATCCGATAGCCACACATTCTATCTGAGACATGTACAGGCTTATGATAAATTACATATACCTCTGGTCTATTCCTTATCTCCTCCATTCACAGTGACCAATTTACTCTCTTTGTCACCTAATCAAAATCCATAAGGAAAACAAATATATCTTGGTAGTGATCTATATCCCTTCCCATCAGTAAACTCATTACCATTATGACATTATAATACTCCTCCCTTTCCTAACCCTAATCTGATCTTCCCCTTAGTGTTCATACACTCATTTCCAGCCTCCTGTTGATGATCCTTACACAGTACAACCAAACTCTGCCATGAATGAACCCATGCAAAATCTTCCTTTCCCATTCTCCTAAATCCTCGACTAGTTCAATAGGGATGTCATCTACTCATATATCTTGTTTAATTTCATTTCCTTCAACCCCTTTTCTATCTTGTGATCAGGTATGCCTACACCTTAGCCGTCCTTGGTGGCATTATGCTCCCTTTTTCTCAGAGCTTACGGTAAATACAGTCCAACATTTAGTTGGCCAAATACCTTTGACAAATAGTGCTTCTATGCACCCATAATATTATACATATCTTTAACTAATTCATTTAAAATAAGACAAACTTGCAAACCTTCCTTTTGAATGAAAAGCACCCGTAACTTTCAAATGTCATAATTTTTCATATTCTTCTTATTACCAAAATTTTTAAGAAGTGTAGCCTATGTAAGAGTCACTGTTAAGTTATCTAAAGGTCATGCTTGGCTGAGCCTACGATTGAAGCAAATATTACTCAGGCAATGAAAAAACAAACAGTTAAACCTCATTATCTACACTGCATACACAAAAGATTTGGCCAAATAATCCAATAAGTTGAATTTAGGAGGCTCTATTGTATAAATTACAAAAACCTCATTTTGAGATTTTAATTCATTATTATTTTAATTGCTAAGGAATTTAAGCCTTTGAATCACAGTATGCAAAGTACTCCTACATGCTAAAAAAATATTGATTAATACCCTTTCAATCTGGGATGGATAAAATTTACTCTCAACTTTCATGATTTACTCTACCACCAAGAAGTTTCCAAATCTGAATGATTAGTATTCTTAACTTGTTCTTAACGGACAGAGCAATAGAAAAACAAAATTACTCTTATTAAGGTTAAAAAATGACTGACATGAAATGGAATGAGCCTTATTTGCTAAAATAGAACCTAAACCTAAAAAATTTCCAAAATTTGCGTGAAGTTTCTTGAAATGAAAAGCAAAAGTTGCTTGAAATTTCTGTTTAACAAATTCCTTAAATTGCCACGACATTCAGTGTAAACTTTTGAGTATGTGTTCACAATTGAACTTTTTAAGAAAGCTTGTACTGTTCCTTCGGTTGCATTTCCTTTAAAAAATCAATCTTCCAGTGGCCTGGCTCTATGAGTGATTGTGGCCAACACCCCATTACAGAAAATCAGCCAAATCAGGTTGAACATGAAATTAAAACTCATAGCTGATGAATTTGCGACAAACGAAAGTCATTTTGAAATATCATACGGGAACAAGAGTTAAGCCTAGGATGATTGCGTGAAATTGCACCCTGTTGCATGCAATAAGGAATTAATGAAAAATATTATGCTGATTAACAAACATTTTTTCAAACAGCCACTTAAAATCTTGTGTTGGAAATGATTGCATTTTCTTGGCAAAAGCACTCTGCATGGCAGACCTAGAGCATTTGCTACAAGTTTCCAAAATGCAGCCAAGCATTAGCCTGCGTTCAACTTAAAAAATCATTTGTTTCTCTTTGGCAAGAACACTAAAATGAAATAGCAGTACTTATTAGCAATGAAGACGGCCTATTTTTCAGCTAAATATTTGCAAAGGCCATTTCTAAATGGCACTAAGCAATAGTTATCCAAATCTGCCAACTGCTTCAGTTTGGAGTGGTTTCTTTTGGAAGAAATTTAAGGAAGCAAACAAGTCGCATAAACAGTGAAACCTAGAATCAACATTTTTCAGATGACCAGTGAAAAAATACGTAAACTGAGGTCAGGGAAAATAATTACTTTTTTTTTGATGCTACACACTATAAATATCTCAGAGAAGGCCTCATCAAATAAAGAAAGTTAACACCAAAAATTTTGTTGTCAAAGGAAAATGCAGTAAATGCAATAAAGTCCCAACAATGAAATATGATATTAACATACTTGTGTTTCTTGTAGGAGAGAAGTGGCATAACTACATATCCTTAGGCATTTTAGCTCTCACTTCATTTGCTAATTAGCAATTAGCAAGTGATCTTCAGCACTAGTAATTCACATTATATATTGATAATTTCCAAATCATTTGAGAGGGCCTCAGAAAGAGCGAAGATGATGTTTTACATTTTCATAGCTATATATTTGATCAAGTTTAAAATTCAATTCCGTGAAGATTGAAAGGATTACAAAATTTTTTCATGATGACTATGCACTGTGGAAATACCAAAATGAGGATAAAACCAGTATCTTTAGTCATCACTTAAAAAGAGTGCGCTCTTTTACACTTCTAAAAATATCATAAGTCAATATTCTACTTTCTGATAAGTTTCCTATATTCAGGCATGCTGCCTCCTGCACAATTTCCAAATTCTGCTCAATTTGACTTTATTTCCTCATTTTTAGATCACTATAAATCAATATCAAACCAAGTATGCTCGCTAAAGCCATCGAAAAATTGTTTTGATATTTAAGTCTATTATATAAATGCCGCATGTGCCAGAAAAAATGTTTTGCTCAAGGCATATTGCCATGATGGCAGATTACTACTTCTGAATTCTAGGTCCAAACAATTACATTTCACGTTCTTACTACAACTATCAGAACCATGACAAATAATTATGCCAATGTATGGATTGTAACACAGTCTAAACCCATACCTGTATTTGCACCACTGCAATTTAAATTTTCCCACAATTGACAGCATTTTTATCACGTCTCATACAATTTCCTATTTTACAATTTACTTCGAAACCCAAATTTACATGATATCATATTCAGTTTTCCCACTTACAGAGTGCCACTAGTGATGAAAATGTGAACCACTTAACCTCATAATTCCAGTCAGTAATAGAATCATGCTATGAAATGAATATATTGTAAAACTAGAAGTTTGCCACCAAATTTATACATTGTAAGAACACCAGAGGGAGACTTCAAAGAGCACATAAGTTGAAATTATGAGGAATGAAAATGACTTTGAACCATATCACTGAATCAAAAATAATTTTATTTTCATTATAAAATTTTGAAGTTGGACCACTGTTCGCAATAGTCGAATGATGGGGTACTCAGATTCTTGTGGGTTAAGTTTTTACTAGGAATAGGAATTACTTAGGAATATAAATATTATCCTGCTTGAAAATGGAAAGAAGTGGGTAAAATAAGAACATTTTCATAAGTGTAAATTCTCCTTCTCCCACCACTCACATCTTCCTGCATTTTACACTTTTTTCTGAAGTCCCTTAGATAAGCTCAAACATGAGGCTTTACTGTAGTTCATTGCATGAAAATTCAAGGTTTCACTGTAATTATATTATGCGCTTCATGGAAAATATAGATCAGCAAGATCATTGGTTTATATTAAAAGTCATGGAGTACTATGCACTGGGCAAAATATCATTATTTCATCTGCCACAGAACCATTATAATATACGCAGTATGAAGTAAAAATATTACGAAAGAGAAAGAGCAGATAAAAATAATACCCGCAATGATGTAACGAGGTTTTTTCTAAAGCAAGTGGTCTGTCCTACCATGCACAAATATTCAGATAAATGAGGTACAACCATATTTTTTCATGACCATCATGCATTTTGCCTTTCAAGCAACGAAAACAAATTTTAAATATAACTAAATTGAATTCCAACAGATATATTATGGAATGCAATAGCTTGATTAGCAAATTCTTAAAGAAAATTAACAGGGTCAATCAGAGAACTGATTATCTATTACAAATTGAGGTGCAAATCATGAAACAGAAAATGTAAGAATTGGTCATTCTCTGGGCCAGTCACGCACACAAAACAATCAAAACCACAGACACGCATTCACACATTCTGTCTCACAAATTCAAACACTAAAGACGGAGCTCTATGGTGTAAAATAAGAGGGTTTGAGGTAGTAATGTGAGGAATGGGCAAAAGGTGCAAGGCATCTTAGAATTGGTGCCTGATGTAAAAATGCCAACAAAAAGCTTGTAAACAAAGACTGTTGGCAAAGAAAAGGAGTAGATGGTCAAGGAGAGGCGACATTGAGGCAGGAGTTAAAGATGTGGAGACGGCCGCTTCCATTTGAAAATAAAGGATGATACATGAAATGTGGAAATTTTACATCCAGGTACCAAGAAGCTATCACAAACATGCATTTTAGAAATGAGAAGACTCACTTTTCCAGACAAAATCTAAATTCTTCACCCACGACACGAAATAATACTCCGAGCTATTTCCTTGATTATAGCAGCCTTCAATAACATCAAACTTCAAAACCAATATTAAAATTCATGGGATACTTTTTTTTTAAACCATAAACAGCACATCACACAAAACTCATTTATAACTTGAATTTTGTCTTTTGTAGTCCCATTTTTTAGAGCTAAGGACAATTGTCAAAATGAAAGGACACCGAAATTAAGTCATTCTAACCCATTTTAAACTCTCAGTTTGCTGAAGCTGAACAGTTATTATGGTACGCTAATTTGATAAAAAGAGGGACTATTAATTCCCTTCCTGTTTAGAGTGATATATAAAGGGAAGGTAGGGTAGTGGCCTTACTTTCCAGCTAAGTGGCACTAAGGGATATAAAGCAGGAAGAGTTGCAGTACATATTTCATTGTGCAAAAAAAAATATAAGGGCAATATTTTTAAACGAAACAGTTCAAAATAGCAAGAAAAATGCTAACAGAATGTATTTTCTAATTGGTGATTCTAAACCATTTCTACTATTTAACTTTCAGCAAAATCACTACACAATATAATGCACGAGAGATCTATTTCTGGTCATTTATCCAAAATGGCTGTCAAAATTATGAAATAAATATTACGTAAACAGAAAAGCTAGCAATGCTGCAAAATGGGAAATTAACCACATAGGGAGCTAAAACAGATCAAATTTGGAAGACTAATTAGCAGTTAACTCGTGAAAAGAGTTAACACCTCCAGTCATTGAAAAAATAAAAGGAAGGGCATTAAGTCTCGGGGCTAAACATTTGATTTTAACAAATAATTCGAAGTAAAGAGGATTATAATAAAGCTCGACACAGAAAAGGATATGTAGGACTTGGTGAGGTAGTTGACCAAGAGGCACTTGGTTCAACTGATTAATGAGTTAACAACCACCGAAAAGGTGGGGAGCATTTTGAAGGTCCAGGCACCTTATCAAGTGAAAAGGAAAAAAAAAAGGTTTCTCTGGGTTAAGGATAGGTGTTTCCATAGAGAGAGAGAGAGGGAAAGTAAAAGAGAGAGAGAGAGAAAAAAAAGAGTATGTGATAGGGATTGCTATAATTTTTTTTTTTTGCTTTTTGTCCCGCACCCCTGCCCCCAGCTGACGATTGACATACCGCCCGCTCGCACACCTGCAAGAAGTGGAGTTCAAAGATTATCATCACGCAGCTGGAGGATGAAGAAGGTGATGGTGGGAGGGCAAGCCACCACTCTCTGCTGCGGATGGTGGAAATGCCCCGACCAACCGAACCAAACCGACTGGTCAGACGGATGGATCGGGGCACTAGAGGCGACTGGTGAGTAGATTAGAAAACCAAAAAATTAAACGAGAAAAATCAACACGCTATATCTAGTACACAACCATGAAAAGAGATGAGAACAAATGCACTTCTCATGCAAACATTTAACTGTTCTCTTTTGTTCTGTGGCTGTTACTTGGCAAATTTTTAAACAGTTTACGAATGTATTTAAGTTGGTTAAGTAGTTTTATTTATTACTTTTGAAAACTTCCACTAGAACAACACATAAACACTAAATGATTAAGCTTGTGTATAACAAACATTGCATACATGAAAATGTTCATAAGATTATGGGAATTTGGAATTGAAATTTCACAAACATTTCTGATTAATCTTTCCATAAGTGTCATACATAAACCTAATATAGTGAGCACTTCTAGATTTATTGAGCCTTGCCATTTTCATAATGAAATTATAATTTCCAGCCATTTTCATTGTAATGCACTGATTTCACAAAGCAAGGCATTAATTGCGTGAATTAATTTAAGCAAAAATGTTAAAAATTTATATTTCCAACTTATTGGGGGCAACATGATGCACTTAAAAACACACACTTTACTAGTTTGCATTTATTCATTCATAATGCATGCAAAATTAACGCTTTTAATAATATTCCCTAGAAGCAAGTCATACATAAATAAAAACTATAAGTAATAAGTATCTAAGTAATGTTGCCAATATATTTGCTGATGGCTGATCAACTTCAATGTTATCAAAAAGATATTTCTCAATTATCAAGAAAGTTCAAATTCAAAATACGGACACGCTACAGAATAAAGTTGCTCGAGACTGTATGGAAAAAATCATATTTTTAATATAATCAAATATTGTTATTACAATGTATAGCATTACACTGAGATGACTTAAAATATTGGCTTTCCAATTAAATGGCCAAAACGTTTTTAGTGACAAAGATGTTAGGTGTAATAGGTCATTTAGAAGAAAATCTAAAATGACATGGATTATATTATGATAAATTGAAATGATTGGTTCAAGAAAGTTAAATTAGAGAGAAACATTTGAATATTCAAATCATTTTAGTAAAGATGTTACAAAATAGGATCTCATAGAACTTTACTTGAAAAGATGGGATCTAAGTTTGCATAATTAGTATTGCCACTGAGCTGACTATTACTTTAACTTTCACTCTAATTAGCAAATCATTACCTAGTAATTGTGAATACCTTAAAACCAATATTTTTAATGAGAATTCTCTTCTTAAAACACTTGACATTTGGAGCTGGCCAATGTTTAAAACACTACACATTAAATGAGCTAAAAAGTGGTAATTGATATTTAACATAGAAAATGTATATTGTGAATTAAAAAAATCAATAAATTGCTTGCATGATATTTGACATACTTTTTTGAAATTAGGTTAGCAAGCACAAACAAGTCTAACTGTTTCAGAATAGCTCAATAACATTTAGATTATGCTGTATACTCTGATAACTTATATAATATTTGGGCACAGCAACTAACTCATTTTACTTACAGTACGTTAAATAAAAAATCAAAGGCAGTCTTAGGAAGCTTAGCTTCTTAACGCTTTTATGAAAAAAACTATGAGGTAAAGAAATGAAAATATAGAAATATATATATATATATATATAGTAGTAGTAAGTAGTCACCATGTACAACTACCGATCACGGATCTTGGCCCGTTACCAGCTCACCCTCGTCCTTGGCGACACTGCAAAGGTTGGGTTCGAGGGAGGGGGCCTAGGGCAAGGAGGAGGTGAAAGGACAAGGAGAAGGAGAGGCGGGAGAAGAGGAGGAGGAGGAGGTGAAGGAACGCCAAGAGGCTGGCACCCACTTGGGTAACACCCTCTCCATCCACCTCACTTAGCTTGCCCAGCCTCCCTTCTTCCTTGCCTTCCGCAGAGGCAAAACAAGAAGAAATGACAAAAAGTTGAATGTCAGTAGTGGCGGGCCTCAGGTACTCGCTCAATCACCCTTGACCATTCACTCGCTCAACTACACTAACAAGCACCCGCTCAGTCAAATACAGTAGTGCAGGAACAATGTCATCAACTCAATCATGACATAAATTCAATGCCCTAAATTTAGATTTCATGAAGTCAAGCTACTGGCTCTGCACAAGCCAATGCAGGAAATAGTTGGCAGCAATGAGTTTTGAACTTCCACCAAATACATTAGCAGGCAAAGATGCCACTTTTCAAATTTTTTATTTCTTTTTAAGGGTAAATCGAAGAGCCCATAGCCAGTCTCCAATGAATGGCAAAGTGAACGCACATTCTTGAATAAGACATCCATTCTGCTGAGATTGCATGCATCCAATCAGGATTACATGCGAACCCAAGGGAATGGAAGTGCAATTGCTTGGTTAAAGAGTGAAACTTCAAGAAATCCTTCCCATTTCAAACGGGAGATCTGGCTACAATGAATGACCACACATCTCTGCACATTATGCCTTTTGAGTCGTTCACTTCTCCAAATGCTGAAAGAGAAATGCATTTAAAAAAAAACATTATTTTTTCCATGGGACAAATTTAGCGTGGGCACAGACAGACATCAGGCAAAATAAACCAATCTCACAGGCTCTCTACTCCTCTCTCGCAATCACACATACACATCAGCATGCAGGCACAGGAGAGCTTATGGCACTCCATTGCTCAATACATCCAACCTGACTCGCCACAAACACTCCGCATGCCCCCACTCACTCTCACACACCTCCTCACTCACAGCGATAAACACAAATCAAGCACTCACAGTTCCAAACACCCTCAGCCACCGAACACCCTTTCTCACACTCCTTGGACATTAAAAAGAAAAATGCATTCACACTCTCATTCATTTCCAGTCATGGAGGTGCATGGACAGTTGCGACGTTGGATCACACCCCACAAAAAATTTGCTCCAGGGAAAACCATACTCTATACACAAACTATGGGGAACCATACTTCAAAAATGATATTTTGAAATGACAGTGGAAACTGCATTCTTCCAGGCAAAGTTATGACTCTAGGAGTTGTGAGGTGTAATTCAGCCTTCAGAATTCAATCAAAGTTTTCTTAAATGCTGTTAAAACTGTCAATTCAAGAGTGTCATGGTATGTGACAAAATAGACAGCAGCAATCCATGTTAACAAATCTGGGAATAAGTGTGTACCCACAATCACATAAAAAAATATCCACTTGAAAGAATTAAAATTTCTCATAGGGAAAAAAATCCCTTTTTTCATTTAAGTACGTTATTTCCTAAGAATTTCCTTCTCCAAAAATACTGGAGCTGGAAGAATTTGATGTTTCCATTATTACAAAAACAGCCCCTGGATTTCAGGAAGCACACAGTTTCCCAGGGTTGAATAGAATAGCTTAGAGAATGATGAGAAATTGTTTGCACCTAATCATGAAAATGATAGTAAGAACAATTCAGAGAATTCATTTCATTTCACTCACAAATGTGAAAAGGAAAATGACACTATATGCAAAACATTAAATCATTAAACTCATCCTTCAACAGTCATTTTAACATCACATACCATGGCACTATTTATTTCATTTATATAAAGATATATACCTTAAAAATTATTCTAGCCATATTTTTAGCTATATATTCTAGTAATCACTGTAATCATAATACACATACATCAAGATTATAGCCATTCCTGCACATTTATATGAATGAATGGGACTTTTTTGATAGTCCCATTATGAGTTTATTTTTTAGTTTGACAAATGCATTTAAATATCTTTCCAGCCAAATATAATTTCCTTCAGACACGCCAATTTTAAAGCAGGAATTGCCATTTCAACTTAGGCCTGATTAGACGAAAGTTTGAATCTTGACTGACAAGGACAAGTGAGAATTACTTGTTGGCACATACAAAATGTCTGCATTGTTTTAAGTAACTTATGCCATGAGTTCTTGGAATTCAAATCCATTCAAGAATGAGATACATATATATATACATAGTGCATGTGTTTTATGTATGAGCAAACAAATAATTTCTACTTGCTTTCTGAATTTTAACTCCCAACCTTCCCATATCACTCCCCAATCCATCATGTTTTGTATGAATACTGACAATGGTACTAATAGTTCCACAAAATCTTTAAAACTTCTGTGTAACTGGTACACAAGGATATTTCCCCCAAAGAGTTTTAACCCAAATTCCAAATGAAATGTCCAAATTAAAGTGTGGAATCAAATGGTTTACCAATTAAATTTTGAAAAGGGATTACAAATTTACTTTACATTTAGCAGCCAAGTATTCCCTCAAAAGCCCTTTTTATGATGCCCTTTTTTATTATAGGCACAACTATTGCACTCCCAAAACAAAATGAAGACAAATGGCGAAAGCAATCAAACCACCAAACTGCTATTTAATATGAAAAGTGAACAAAGAAAAATTGGAATAATTCTACTTTGAAAAAAATTTCATGGAATTGAACCAACCTTCCTTGCTAACTTTTCGACAATCGTCTTCCAACATTTTATAAAAATTACACAGTAAATAAATTACAGGGTGTATTAATAGAATGAATGGCACTCTGTTTTCACTTGCTTTTACTTTGTACTTTAGAGATACATGACTTCATAAAGCGAAGTCAAAAAAAAATATTAAGAATGAATAGGATGCACGATTAGCAGTGGCATGCTTGAACTTTCTCCCACTCTTCCTCTTCCCCATCCCCTTTCCTCCCAACCCAGTCCCTCATCTGTCAAACAGCTGCTCCTGTAACCACTCTCACCTATCTTGGTCGGTGACGCTAAGGGTGTGGTCGGTGGGGTGGCTGTAGAAATTCCAGAACCCCTTTGGCCCAATAAAACCTTGGCCATTGGGGCCTGAGGCAAAGTTTGTGCTGGAAGTCCCTCTGGAGCGTATGTGAACGTGTGTGCCTCACTCTTTTTCCCACTTGAGGTCACAAGCAGCCTGACCTGAACGGGGGAGGTAATGTCTTGGCGCCGATAAGGAGGAACTACACAAACAAGATGAGTCTGCAAAATAATTAGAAGTAATAATAAATAATAATATTTATTGATTCCTTGGAGACATGTTTGGGAAAAGTTACATTGACAGCAAATATGGCAGTCAAGCAGAATTCATGGAAATTAAGATTTAAATACAAATGTACAGTCACAAAAAAAACAGTAAACAAGAGCATTAACAGTAGTTATAAGAGGAAAATTATTAATCTAAAGAAGATAGACATAAATTCATCAACTACATAGCATTGTTGCACGCACAGAAACTTAAAGTTTAGATTTAAAAGACAAATTATAATCTGTTTCCCTTAGTATACTGTTATCAGGAATTTCACACCAGCATAGTAAGGGCTCTTAGTAAACATGGTGAGTTATGGGCAGTTATCCCCAAGTCATTACAACCTCTTGTGATATGCCCAAGTCTATCAACATTGGTTATCACATAGAACATGTCTTTGTTTTGCTGCAGAGTGATAAAATAAAACCTTAATAACATCAGAGTGTTAGACAATCAGAATATTAATTGATACTCAACTACCATACTTGCTCAAATTGCCATTTTTGCCAATATTAGTTGTTCAAATTTTCAATGAAAAAAACACCTGTCAGCTTAAATCAAAAGTCTCAGAAAAATTCTTTCACTTTCCCAGAATTGGGCAATATACAACACAAAATATAAAGGTTGGCATTATTTTTCATCAGCCCTGATAATTTTATTTTGATAAGCACTGTTTTCATTTTCCATTCAACTCCCAGGTTCTATTAAAATTTGTTTTGTTATTTATACAGGTGCTTATCAATATTTTGATGCTACGCTTAACAGTTTATTTTCCATAATGTAAATATAGAATAATTTCTCAGCGATTGGGCCATCACCATATACTGCTATTTGCCAGATAAAAAAATAGAAAAACTCAGCATGCAAAGTTTATCGTTGAGTTGAGTAGAGCGGGGCATTCAAGATTCAACTCTATGGATTACATGCAACTTTGAGAACCAATCCACGGCATAGGATATTCAGATGTTGAATTGCAGGGATGTGGATAAAACGGATGGCACAGTGAAATGAATGAATGAATTCATTATTTTTCTCATGCAGGAATGCCATAAGACATGATTTCCAATAAATGATATGACACAACTGAAAAGGTGATGGGGAAATTGCAAAGCACCTGCCCTACTCCTTGGATAAGAGCAATTCTGTTTCTGAATTGCTTCCAAAAAACTTTTCGACTCTCAGGAGGAAGCAGCCTCATTGATGACCACCATAGATTGGTTCATTACAACATTATTGAAAATAAATCAGCAGACATTATTCGCAGATACCCAGAGCCTTGAATGACATTTCCAGGGAATGAAAAGTAAATTTAACTTGAGAGTTCAGTAAAAAATACTTGACATTTATGTTAAAAAAATACTGTACCAAATAGCTACCACTATTCCTTCAGTTACCATTGTAACAAAGCAATTTATAACTTATTTTAAGTTGCTTGTTCATATTCAACAGATTCAGGCGAGATGCAGTGGAAGCTCATCATTATGAGAAGAACAAATTTGCAATTTTCCACAGATTGCTTGTTCATGCCCAGAATGCTTAAACACAAAAATTCAAAATTACTATTTTCCAAAAGGTCCTGACAAATTTGGTTTAAATCCAGAGTCTACTTTTATTTCAGTAGACACAGTAAATGAGTTCTGGGTAAACTTTAAAACTGGGTGCTCTCAATACCAATATTTCAATCTTGACTTGGTTTTTGTACTTATCTGCAATCAAAACAACTTCGCAGGCACTAAAGGAATATATTCTATTGTTTCAGGCTTCACTTCGTGGAAGTAATTGATATCCATTATTAAAATAGAAAGAAAGACTCGTACTTTTCCACAGATTTTATTATACGGTACAACGCGTTTCACCAACTTGCGGCATCATCAGGTACTACTAAAGGAATATTAGAATTCTTCAATTTCCCTCAAATGTATCTGAGAAATTAACTTTTCCAACACAGTATTACTAAAAATATTTTTTCTTCAAGCATATTTTGTGTTGCTGAAATCAAAAAGAATGGAGTACAACTTTGTAAATAAACCCAAAATTACTTTACTGGAGATTCTCCAAGGGTAGTGGCTAATTTTGGCTCGGGAAAGTGGCTTATCAGGGGGAGTGAATTTCTTTGGCACAATCTTGTCTACTTGAATGCAAGATAGGAAACCAGCCATCTCTACTTTCCCCTTCCTTTTACTCTTTCCCCTTCAGAGTGCTGTTCACACATTTCTCCTCCACGTGAGCATTAGCTCCCCTAACTTCCAAGATGGCTTAGACCCACCAGCACAATAGTTTGCAGAGCATTTCTGTGTGCGCTAACTTATCTTGAGCCAACCATAGCAGTATGCGAGAAAATTGACTTTTTTGTTTTAGTTACACTTGGTCATTCGCCACTGATATTGATACATGGGAGATGTACATGCACTCCATAAAAAATTAGCCCAAAATAGAATTAAAAATTCTACTAGTATTACTTTAATATAGCATTTAACCTATGTAAATGCTATAATGAATATGTTACTCACCGGTTGAAGAAACTCACGATCAGGAATTACTTGCTCCTCCCATAAAGGTTCTCCAGTGTCACTTCCTCCATCCTCATCCTCACCAGCTGAGCCTCCACCACCATCGTCTCCATCACGAGTGACATCTCGGCCCATCCGAAACACCACACGTGTGTCTTTCAGAAAGTTTTTACCAAGAATAAATAACTCTGCACCTCCACCGCAACCACAGCCAGTCAAGGATTTTTTACAGATTTCAGGTACACCAGGTGGCTGAGCTGTGGATTAAATAGGAGGATTTAATGGCAATTCATAAATCAATTATGTTTAAGGTAATATATTGGTGAGTGAATTCCTAATCATATATTAACTTAAAAAAAAAGATTACACAGTATCAGCAAACTTCAGTGCAGCATTTTGTTAAAGGATATAATCTATAAATGACTAAATGCATTTAATGGTCTACCTAAAAAGATAATAACTTATGTACAAAATTAATTCATCAAAGCCTCTGTTATTAAATGGTAGAAATAAGTAGCATTTAGGTAATTTTATCAGAATGCTCATATTTGGTCCCCTCTTAATGGTGTACACCTTTCAGAGGTGGATCCCTTTTTGTAACTGAAAGGTACACCCTAAGAGAAGGTTTCACTGTGCTAACTACTAAGCTCTTACTTATTTAAAAAATGGGTGAATTTATGCTTAACTTTCAATCAATTTCTTATGCAATTGTCACTCAACATCTGGAATGTCAAATTTGTAAACATCAGATATGAATAATTTTAGAATTAAAATTTAAGTGAACTCATGCCACATTAAAATTCTAAAATAATAAAAAAAACAGGTACATACTGCAAACTATTGGTTGAGATATTGTCTGCAACGTTTCTGTAGTCCCATTAGGAAGCTTTAAGTTAGCTCGGAATACCATTCGACACCTCGTAGACTTCTTTTTACTTCTTCCAGCTGACTGCTCTGGAAACCGATGTTCAACATCAACATTTCGTTCCTTGAGAATTCCCACACAGTCACACCTTTATTATGAAAGAATAAATCCAGTTATAGACAACAAGCATCCACTCCACATGAACGTAGCACAGTTCACTAAGCTTAATACACAAAAACAAGCACATAAAATTTGATGTTGTTTGAAGTCACAGGAAACCAGAGGCCAAACTTAAGCTCACTGTAAATGTATACTTTTCTATTTACATGAAGGCTTCCATTGAATAGTGTCAAATCAATTTCCATTCAGGATTTCACCCATTAATAGGCATTCATATTTCATGGTGAGATTGTTAATAATTTTAAAACCAATTTTCTATACAAATGAATACGCATGGACATGCATATTTATACCAAATTAAATCATTCTAACATTACTTGAGGTAAAGCTTCCTGAGGAACAAAAATGTGACCAACACCACTTCTGACATCCCTATTACATAGAAACAAAAGCATTAACAAAAATTGAGCCCCGCACAAGGTTATATTTGCAATCTATGGTGATTAAACAAAACTAACATGTGAAAATTAATATTAATCAAAGCTTTCAAGCAAAAAGGAAGGTAATCAAATTCCAAGTTCACTCAGAGGTTTTATCAGAGGTAATAAATCACCTAGCAGCTATCAAATGGAACTAATTCACATGCTCCATTACCTAGGAAGATCACAAAGGAGCGCTAATTCTCTCGGGTAGAATAATGACAAGGATTGTGCAAAGCAAGATCCTTTCCCATTAAGCAAGGCCACAAAATCTATTACTAAAACTTAAGAAGGATTATTAAGCATTCCAAATATACAAGAACTAATATAAAAACATCCATTGAGTAGAAATGCTATCGAATAAGCATTTTGTTTTTTTCAGAGGTCTCATTAGTCACATACACCTTCATCTGGAGAACTACTACAAAGATGCAAAACAATTTTATGATATCCAATGAATCCCAACATTTCCATTACTTTTTAGTTGAGCGTGTAATTCAACATAGAGTAAGGAATTCATCATCCTATCTGCTATCTATTAAGAAGTCTACTTGCCAACTACAAGTCAAACACTGAATTTAAAAACATAGAACTCCTTCTTTACACATAGCATTAATCATCAATTTATTCGATTTCCACCTTTTCATCAAGTTCTAATGCATTTCCCAAAATGACAAGAACTACAAACCACAGCAGTAATTTTAAAAGGTGTTCAAGTCATAGAGCTATTTATGATAGAAAAGTATCTATCACTGGAATTGGCATTAGGAAAAAAGATATCGCACCTATGTTTTTCAGTTTTTGGAACACGGTGACATTATACTTCAAATTTTTAACTTCACTTAAGGTGCTACCTGTATAATAATCATCATCAGTGTTGAGTGGCCACAAATAAGCAGTCACCTTGAGAAAATCACTCGGGACCTGGGAATTAAAAAAGCCTGAACATAAACCACCCCACCAATTCGATTACGAAAAATGTTGCTTACATCCCGATCCACTTTCCATTATACAAGCTAAATTAACACTGCAATACTCACGTGATGACCATGTCTTTTGCTGGGTCAAAGTCCACTTCAATGAGAATTGTACCATCTACTTTCAACTCTGAGCATGGGGTTGAGTTCTTTCCACTGACACGGCATGCTTGATAGAACATGTGAGGGGCGACACGACCCAAATCTGTACCAATGAACACCTGAAGTTTAGCAGGTCCGTTGAATCCCACCAACTGCAAGATTTACAAAATGGGTAAGCCATTTACACAAGAATAGCAAAACATTAAAACTATTTCGTCTACACACAAAGCAATGGAAAAATTAAAATAATTTTGGAATAAAATAGTTTGTAATGATATAAAAAAACTGTCAGAAAAGAATAATGTGGTATCTGACCAACCTTAACAATGGGAAAGCCATTGCCACTTCGATCTTTTACAGCACCTCGACTTCCTTCAGTCTGATACCGAGCACGGTGCTGTGATTCTGGTTGTGCCAGAATTAGAAGCTGGGCCAGGGCTGGTGGTCCACTTTCATTTTTTATCAGGAAACTTGAAGGAAGCTGAGCTGTGAGGGGGTAATTACCATCTGCCCCACGTGTTGGCAAGATTAATGATGATGCCACTGTGCCCGAGTGTGATCCTGAGCCACCACTCCCTTGGGAAGACTTCCTCTTATGAGACTGTGTTTTGGCTGGTGTAGGAACTGTCCTCGCTTGGGTAACTGGTCTGATTGCATTGCTAGTAATCAACGTGGCCATGGCTATAGGTCGTGTCCTAAAAAAGATAATACCATGACAACAACAATAGCTTACAGTGCAAAGATAGTAGCCAAAACATTAAGCCTTATTGAAGCCAACTAACCTCAACTCTGAACTCTGAGATGTATTTCGTGAAGACACTGAGAATACAGAGAAACAGTCATTTGCTCCTTCTTCAATTTTTTCCATTTTGATTCCCAAACACTGCTTTTTGACCTCAGGACAATGATTGTCCCAGGATTCCTAAAATACAATAAATAGAAATGAACTATTAAGTATTAATAAATCAAAAATCAAGAGCACAACAAGATTAGTACAAAATTCATTCCTCAACATCTGAGGATATTTATATCTTGTACCAAATAATACCTTCAGATTATAATGCATTATGATTGGCATGACTGCTTAAAATTTCCTGCGCCTAAATAAATAACCCCCAATAACCAAAAATTCAAAATTCATCACCGCTTTCTCCTAAAGAGAACGACCATGTGTTTATTTCTTGTTTGTTGGCTTGTTCTACAACAACCATTGACACATTCTTTCAGTGCCAGATTTTTCACCAATGCATTTGACGTCTGAATAGTCTATATTGTTTCTATAGTTTATTTCATCAACTCATAACTTACTATTCAATTTCTAAATTTGCTTTCCTGCCCGCGGTCATCATGAATTTATTTCATCTTTAGTTGAAAAAGTCAACTGTACATCTTATGTTTACCAAGAGCTAACATATATCATACATGTCCTCGGAACTAGATAAAAAATACTTTTATAGGGTCTGCAGGACATTTAATGAAATTATTTATGAAAATGGTAAATGAAAAGTTGACTTCAAAAAATGAGTTATAATTACACAATGATACAGTGATTTCCATTTATTTACATGTCCCTGTTTTCCTAGAGGTACTTCCATCAATTAAGGTGGCGTTTCCCAAAATTCAAAAGCAAACAAAACACAAATTAAATTGATTTAATTCTTTGAAAAGCTGTAGTATTGTTACTTGAATACCTGCCCTGATGGTGGTCACACTGAAATTTAAAATCATAGTGATACTGGTGAGTGGTACCTCGCAATATGCAAAACTCATTCTATTGGACTTTATGGGATAGCCTTCACATTTTTCTACAGTAGAATGTCATAAATCTCAAATTCAAAAACTGTGAAACACTAATACAGAACTGATTCAATTTTAAAGAAGTTTTATAGATTGCCTGTTCACATCCAGATTCCATGTTCCTTCAGGACAGGACTAAGCAACAATTTTGCTACCTATGCCAGAATTGCTTCCTCTAAATTGTTGGTAGGGCAAAATGTTTCCATGTTGAAATGTAAAACTTACAAATACTATTTATACAAACCATTATAAATATCAAATACTTAGCTTATTAGTATGAATTAAAGTAGCAACCTTAAATTTCTGTTCATATTTTGATCTATTTTTTATAATCTAATTTATGATCAACTTAGAGGGAGCTGAATTTGTGAATTTTGACTGCATTTCATGTTTTCTTTCACTGGACTCTTCCAAAAAGATCAATATTCCCTCTGTAGATCATGCATGCAATCAAAGCAAATTACCAAATAACGAACATTCTCTACTATCTACTCACCTCTTACACTAATATTGGGACCACTACATACCTCTTGGCCATCAAAATGCGGCAGTTGGCTGCTGCTAGCAGTTGGATGAACAAATAATTGCACCTTTTGGATTTCAGAAGGATGATCAAATCCCAACCCAGAGTCATTTGAATTGTCGCAGGGATCCAAAGCACCTACAATTCCTCCTCCAACCCCCCTATTTTCTTCTGATCGTCGCCGTGAGGCAATGATGCTACCTAGAAAATAGGTGAAATACATTAGTGATTATACATAATTCTGTAAAGCCATTCCAACAACATTAAAAATGTATGGAAAATACAAAAAATTATCATTTTCAAATCTTAAATGAAAAATTGGCTTTGATCTTTTCGCGAGTAAAAAACAAGCTGAACTGACGAAAATTCCCTTCTATTTTTTGCTCTTCTTTCATGGCATACACACTTTCAACTATTTCACAAAATGCTCCAGGAATTGCTAATATTTATGAAAGCAACACAGGCTATTAGTGAAAATTGACAAATAATTCCACCTAGATGACATTGCCAGATTCCTGTACCATATAACCATTTGCAAAACTTTAGACCATACTACTAGGGAATAAAATATTTTCATGTTAATGATTAACATTAGAGTTGTTTCCTTTCCTACAACATTAATATTGTAATATATTTTTTCATTAATGATATTGGTTCTTAGCTTGTTCAAAAAATACTGAATTTTAGAAATTAAAATATAAGACATGCACAATATGAAGAAACAATTTAGAATTATTAAATCACTGAGATTAATCATCACCAGAAGAGGCAATCTACTAAAGTGATATCAATTTTGAAATCCCAGATACATATTACAGTACTCAAAATGATATACAATGGAAAACTTGGCACAGACATTACCACCCACTTCTTCAGCACCTGATACTTTCTACTACTCTTCATTGGAACCATAGAACCCAAAGAAGAAGAATATTGACATAAAATGTCACCACCTCTTCTCCCATGCTTATCGGACATTGCACCTTCAACCACATGATTTAATACCATTCCCTCCTTATTTCTCCTTAATCCATAACTCTATTTTTCATTTAAATGCAGCCCACATAAATAAGTTGAAGTGCTTCCAGAGTATGATGACGCTTTAAGTTATAATAAGTTCAAATACAGGAAAATGTACTTGCATAAGGTACTTACACCTAGGTTAAATACAGATAAGCATAAGGTTCCACAATATTTGAAATGCAATTAATCTTATGGTTAAGTTTAACTCAAAACTTAGTTCCTGCTCATAAATATTGGAAAATATCTACAGCTGCGACAAGTAAAACTGAAACTAAGTAAGCATAAAAAACAGGAAATAAAATTTTCCAAAATTGATGAAGTTTCAATAAGGCTCAAACATTATCATCAGACTTTTTTTGTGACATTGTTTCAATGGCAGAGAGATCTTTTTTTTCTAGAATTTTTCGAATTTTGCATTAAGCATCCACATAGACAATTGTGGATGCCTGATGCTTAGTTGACAAAAAATGCATAGTAGTCCGTTCAGTGACCACATATTAGTCCATCGTTCTCTATTTATCTAGTGATTGTCTACAAAAGGCCCAGGTAATCTAGATGTATGAAGACAGAAATGACCAGTGTACACATTTGTATTTGAGATTTCTCAACACAAAACTAATAACTTGGACACCATGGCAGTTTTTATGTATTTCATGGAATGAGCTCATACCCAGTTGCTGCCGTTTGTAACCTCCAAAGAATATTGTAACAGTAAAAAACAAGGACTCTTAGATTGAAAATTGCTGATAGACAAGTGGGATTTTCAGGATATTTGTACAAGAAAAGAGAAATGCAAGAATTCAAAGTTTAGGCAATTATTTCATAAAGCCAATCCTAAAAATTACCTTCCTAAAAACATGACCTTACATGTTACATTTGCTACAAATTTTAATGGAAATTCACTTCCATTTATAAAGATACTTGGCCATCATTGAGGAAAAAAGAAACATTTAAAAGTTATAAAAAGTTTGAGAGTCATCAGTGGATTATGGAATTTCAACATAATATCTTGCCAACATCTCTCCTTGCACATTATTTACCATCTTTCCATTTGTTTTTCCTAAACAGCCTATCCTATTAACTCTTTTCATCAATTTTCACACTAATTTTTCACTAGCCTCTGACTTCTGCTCATTCTTCTTAACGACTCCTGATTTATTAGTCACAAAAGTCTATGCTTCTAATTAAGTTTTACCATAAAAATATTCCCTTCCTTTTTATAAGTGCCAATCTTGTTGATGCACATCTCCTGTGTCCTTGTTGCTTCATCCATTTCTATTTATTATTCACAAAATATGTAAACTGTTCTACTCCAGCTATTATACTTCTAATCTAATATTAAATAGGAGTGTTTAAACTCCGTAAAATCTAGTAATCTTCATTTTATTGGAGTCAACCTTCATGGTGTGCACTTCCACTTGATCTGATCAAGCATTCCCCCAAAACTGTACCATTTAGCTGAATTTTCCACTAAAGCTTTATCTGCTACTGTATCTGGCTTAACCATCTCACCACTTACTTTCTCTTCCCACTCCAACCTTTCCCGTCTCTTTTTCCATTATCCCAAAGATATTCTTAAGTCCTGAATGACATTTAGCAGATGTGAAATGAAGTGCATTCATTTCACATCTGCTACCAAACACTTCTTCAATGTGCAGTTCAATTCATTCATATTTTTTTGATTAAATGTTAGCACGGTGGTTTGTAATTAGCAGCCTTTGATACAAAAAAAATTTTTACTGCGACCAATGGAAAGTGTTAAAAAGTTAATCCCTGGCAGACATTGTTTAACTAATTCGTCCTCATCTGGGTATCACTTAGAGAACACTCTGAGAAGGTACTTATCCTATCAAAGAGATAATCCCCGACATTAAATCCTTAGCTCTTAAGCACATTCAGTAGCATTGTTCACTTGATTCAGTGGAAGTTTTTAAATACACAAAACACACAAACCTGCACATTTGACCTGGGATTGTAATAAGATTTAATAGGGTGCGAGTATTCCTGAATAAATTATTATCATTGAAATATTCCTAGGAATATGGCAATGCAAGCAACTTAAGACTATTTCTCCAAAATGTACAAAATAAATATTCATTCACAAGAGTTCAATGGTGTTCACATTATCCAGACACATGAT
The DNA here is from genome assembly GCF_022747635.1 of Hetaerina americana. Taxonomy (NCBI): domain Eukaryota; kingdom Metazoa; phylum Arthropoda; class Insecta; order Odonata; family Calopterygidae; genus Hetaerina; species Hetaerina americana. Next base: position 89,967,854 of record NW_027286069.1, read on the forward strand.
CTACAGCCATAGTTGCGGGTTTTTGTAATAAACACCTACAATTTTCTCAGAGCATCTAAAAGACACATAATTCTCAACAAACAACTCAATATATCTCGAATTTTCAGATATCTACAATTCCTGTTCAGTAGAAGGCAATGAATGCAAATAATTAACAACAGACAGCATTCAAGTTTAGCTTATTATATGCGAATGACAGTAACCATAAATCATCATGGCTTAAGAACTATCACACAACTAGGACATACCTGAGCTGACAGCTGGTAGTCTTTTTTGGGGAACACAAGCTCTTTTGGATGCCAATGTACTTCCAATGTTAGCAGAACCACCTTTCATTGACTTCCGATGAGGCCGTGGGCCAACACATCCTCCAGTTGGGCCTTTCATAACTGGAAAGAGATGTTTTCATGAAAATCAATGGTGAACCAAATTCATATATACAACACATTTGGATGGTTGCTACAACTCTAGATTGACAAATTTCTTTAGCTTTATACTGATATTTTGGGTAAGAAAGAGAATTGAAAATGTATCATTTGCTAAGCTCAACAACAAGGCAGTCATAGTGTATGTGCCTGTTGTACTTTGTTTATAATTTGTATTTCCAGTGCTGCAACAGAGCCATTTGAGAACACATTAGAAGTAAAAGATTTCTTAATATTCTTTCCTAAAAAATTCAGAATTTCCTTATATTTGAACTCATGCCTGCTTACTTTCCCAGTTTAATTGTTTCGTCTTTAATTTTCTATTAATTTCACCCTCTTCTTTTTTTTCAACAAATATGATTTTGTGAAAAAAGTCAATCAACTGAAGTAAGTCATTAGGTAAGGGTAGAGTTTTCATTATGTCACACACTATTTTCTGTGTGCAGGGAAGATACCACTTCCTCCTGGTGAGCCATTTGCAATTTCCCAGAAATACCTGGTGTCCAAATAAGCTAGGGTTCAGCATGCATAAACATAAGCAGAGGCATAACCTATATTTGAACCCAGGACCCACCAGTATGCAACTTATCACCACAGCAACAGACTACAGCAATGCCACTCCCAAGTTCTAACCATTAATAGAAAAATAATGTACGACACCTGCAAGATAATATTCGGAGGACCTAATTTTTTCTGACATTAACAGCTAGCTTTATTGAAATCAAATCAATCACAAAGCAGCCTTTAATAAACTGAAGCACCTAGGTATTTTCCATGAAACTACTTTTTGAGGATGATTTGGCGCGATAACAAAACTGAATGCATAAAAACACAAACTTTTGACAAGAACTTGTAAAAAAAAACAAATGACTGGTCAAACACTTATTAATGGGAACCAATTAAAAGGAACACATCAACGGTGAAAATTCTAGGTGACAAATATTTACTAATTTTTCAATATAGTAAGCTAATGGATCCAATGGACACAAGTGAATGGAGATGTTTACTCATTATGATTTGTTATCATCAGTTGTAAGAGAGCAAACTACTTTAAAGATATTTATTTACCGAAATTGAGAAATGGGTCAACAATTTAAAAGGAAATATTACAAATCTCGGGCTGACCATATTACGCATAAGAATACATACTTTTTCTTTTTGGAGGACGAAAAGCCATCACTTTTCTAAGGGCTCTTACGTCAAAGAAAAATATCGTTTGTTTTCCTCGGCGTGTTTGGCCGCCTTATCCGGGAGTTAGGTACAATGGGGCACTCACGAACACACGCTATTCTTGGATGACTAGAAAGCAGTCGGCGAAGAAGTAAACAAGATTCTAGTAGCAAGAAGAAGTTAAAAGAGTGACGGGCGGAATGATTGTTAACAACCGACAATGTACGTTGCAATAAATAGGAGGCCAACGAAGGTGTCAACGACAGGTGCACTAAAAACTCAACATAACAATATTGACGAAAATATAGGGAGCGATAATTTTTCGGCGGGAATGATAGATAGAATTATCTGTTCAAGCGTTGTCACTGGAGATTATTTCACGAGGTCGTGATAACGCGCAGGAAATGAGAGAGCCTCAACAGCCAGTATACGTCACCTCCACCATTGATTTCCATTTAAATACTACTGTTCAGTGCATAACATTGCCATGTCGTCCAGAAAGATAATTATCAAAGGGCACAATTAACGCAACCACAATCTTGCTCTTCTTTCTTGATGCTGAGACTTTTCTGAAGTGCGTAAAATAAGATAAATTAAGCAATGTTGCCATTGCATTACGTTATCTTCCCTAAATTTGTAGCGAGTGGAAACCGTGGCCATGAGATAGCAGATCACGAAAAATACCAGGGCGATGTTGGGGATGAGATCCCGCGCATGCGTAATATGACGCAATATTCCGAGCTGGAGTGAATCGATCATTGAAGACGTCAAACTGAAGACTTCAGTTATTTGAGGTACATTGACAGCAAAATAAATTGCAAAATGCAACAGTTGAACTGGAAATGATGCCTGCTTTTGTTTAGGAAATTTAAAATCGTCAGTAAATAATATTCGGACGCAAAGAAAACCCACTGTATCAGTTGTCCATAAAAAATCATAATATTTAAACCGTAATATCAGCATTCCAGTTAAATGTCTGTTGGTGTCTATTCAATTTTGGTAAAAAAATTAATTTCTCCATCAGGAATATTACTAAGCCTGGTTTCGCGAGTCTTCCAAACCCTAAATAAAGAGCCTGCCTTTTCCTCGATCACTCCTAAAGAACTAAGAGCCAATAAGATATTTTTACAAGCTTCAAATTGTTTGTACGATAACTCACGAAGAGTTGTTAAGGAGCTACAGATCAACTAGTGGAACCGCCCCTTGAGGCTTTTCATTCCAACATACCCTTGAAGAAGCATTCGTCATTTGAAGTTCAGAATAAATACTTAATTCATTTGGAAGCATCCAGAAAAAGCACTTTATCAAGTATTCATAGGATGAATTAATATGGACCCATGATGGTACGTAAAATTCTCGTGCAAAATAATTATACCAGGAAAAAGTTTCGGAAAATACGGAGAAAGAATATGAATGAAGTATAAAAGCTGGAAATGGAAGACGTTGAAACCGAGTGCGCTTGGTCCTGTACACATTACTAAAAAGCAGAAGAGTTGGAGGATATCCGTATAAAAGTTCCCAACATTGTTAATTCATATGGACCACGAGTAATAAAATTTACGGTTTATTTTTGATTGCTTCGAAGAGCTACCCCCTTCAGGCCATAGAAACCATAGAAAGACTCATTCCTTAAATCTCGCAGCATCACGGAAGTGGAGAGGGATTAAGGTGAATGGACCAACAGAAAAGGAAGGCCACATCAGCAGTATTGAGAAAAGCATGCCCTCGAAGCCAAAACGCCGAGAGAGAAAAGGGAGGGGGTTATATTTAAAGGTCTATTCGACTTTAACAAAGGTTCCTCATCAAGGTTAAGGGTAGAGAAAAGACCTTCGAGGGTTAAGGAAATCACAGCAACTGGCCTAAAGCCTAATACTGGTGGGTTCATCGAGCAAGAAGAGCTGCTCGCTGGAAATAGGGGTAGAATCAAGGAAAGAAATATCATGAACGAGTGCTTCGAATGCTTTTCTCCAAGAAGAGACCACAACCCAGTGAAAGCCATTAAGTGGAGATAAGACTGAAACTTAAAGATAGTCGATGATTAAACACCGACTGTTTCCCGCCACTTTTTGTGGAATTCGACCGAACACACCACTAAACTAAAATGCCTTAAGTGGTAGGGGACACGGCTGGTTTAGTGGAATGCAACCAGGAGGGATGGAGCTGTTTAAGAGTCAGTAGAATGGCAGGAGGGAGGAGGGAGTTGTCCAACTCTCCGGGGTCGGTAGGGACAATGAGGGTCAGATGTCCAGATAATGGACTGGTGGGCAAGTGGAAAACAATTCCACCAAGTGGGATGGGGTACGCGTCCTAAGGTAAGGTCTAACAGGGCATGAGGGGAGCAAGAAAGCCAAAAGGCTAGGAGAACAGTGGGAAAGGCGTCTCCGAGACGCGCGAGGAAACACGACAATCGCATTCTGTAATATCTCGTGAGGTGTTTGTTACTTCACGACGGAGCCGGAACAACGGACGGTCTGGGTGGTATGAGGGGAACAGCCTTGAAAATAAGAGCGTGATAACCAAAAAATCTACGGCTCCTCGAACTACATGCTCATTTCTCCGTTCGAACGGCGGAAGCATTCGTGGATTTTAATCCCGCCCGAATAAAGCCGCCCCCCCCCCCCCCCAACCAGACAGTGAATGTTTGAACTTCCCCCGATTCTCTTTTCTGTTTGCCCAACATCTAGCGGCCATTCGGGAATCACGTGTATAGGGGCATTAATCATCGAACTGATCCAGCTTACCAATTGACTGGCTCTGGTGATCTGACCCAATAATGGGTGATTGTCCTCTTCCAACGCCAACCTCTCCTCTCTCGTTTCTAGTCTATGACATCCGTTCTCTATCCAGAGACTATCACACACGGCAAAAAAAGTAATTCACGATTTACGCAACTTTGGAAAAGCCAAACAAACAAGGTCCGATGACACCAAAATAAGAATGATCCACACGGATGGAAGTGTTAATAATCATACAATACAAACATGGAAGGAATGAACCTTGCCTACTAATCTTTAACACGATATGAAGGGAAGGCGCTATAAAGCAGAAGAATATTAAACCAATGTACACCCTATGCTATTTTATGTAGAATTAGACTTACAAAACCCCTCAGCTTAAAGTCCAATCAGAAAATGAGAGAGAAATTGTTTATGATGATTACTAAGGTTATTAAGGAGTTTCAGTACAGCTGAGTTTACCAGTAACACCGCGGGAATCATTATGCCCCCACATTACAATGTCAGGATAAAATACGAGAGGTGGATACAAGCAATGACAGATTCATGTACTCGTTCTTCTCTCGCATGAGTATTATCATTACTAAATGAGATGTAATCACTCCTATTCCTCATTCAAAGAGCAAAATTTAAAGCTCTACTCGAAAACACACATTCATACATTATGTAGATATAAATGTACTTTTGTAAGTGTGCATGCGTTTACGTAAGCGTAAATATATATTTTCACATGTTAATAAATGTTCATAAGAGTACTGCTCAATACAGACTGATCATTAGTTTTATATTCGCATTAATACGTTTATTTCTTTCTTTAGCATTACTCCGAAAACAGCACTTTTTGGCCTTCACATCGGATTATTAACAATGATTAATATAACAATGGATATACTAACAAACACCCGAGCCCTACATGGAGGGAAACCCACCCGCGAACCGAACCCACGACCTTTGGATTGACAACTCGCCTAGGCCTACTTATGAAAAACATTCCTCGATGGTGTTTCTTTTAAAATGGGGAACAGAGAAGCTCATGCGTCCTGTACTATAGGGAGGATGAGGGGACACACTTCACATTAAAACTCACGAGATAATCTCAGTTTCACTCAACTCACCGAGCACAAACATATCTATTGCGTTGCTTAAGTGCTTGAGGCAATCAATAAAATTTTCAATGTCTCTGACAGTGCCTTTCGATGATCTACTCTGAAAATGACAGCAGCGGTGTCAATATTTAGTTCCGTAAAAGCAGTGACTGGGGCTTCGGATCCACCTTCCTTTGAAATTAATTATCAATGCAACTCAAATGTATTACTACCATCGTTATAATTAAGCGAGCTGAAGATTTTTTACCTTGCAACGGCTGCTAGTGACGCATCACTGAAGTCTGACTGAAACATCACCGAATAAATAACTGAAACTCATACCACACATACACTACACATTACGCTACAATATGAAATTAAATTTTTTTCACAATAAATTATGCGAATAAAAAATTTATGATCACCTGTATTGAAAAACCCTCTTACATAAAATTCTGGTTTCCCAAACACGCCCTTGTGACGGTTGTTAATGTAAGTAATACTTTCCTCTTTTTTCCGAAACAGCGTGCAAATCGCCAGGCATATTCATGTACAATATCTACGACAAGAAAATCAAAGCGGGTATATCAAGCAGTCATGGCCACTCATCAACAGCTAAATAAATTACAGGCTAGGAAAGTTAAAAATTAAACTTTGAAATACTAATAGCTCCGATTACCATCCACTGGTAGTATCATTTTATAAGTCTCACCTTGAAAATACTTTAAATTTTAACCATTTAAATTTATCCAGATGAAACCAGTTATCATGTGATGATTTTCATTTACATTTCATTGATAGCTTTCACTTTAATAGGTTGTTCATTATCTAAAAGTCGCATAGTTGCACAACGATCAAAAAATTAAATTATCTATACATGAATAACACTATACTATATTCACTTTTTTATTCCATCTTCAAGTAAAATTATTTACGATGTTCCACGTTCATTAATCAATCAACTCATGAATGATAAGTTTTTGCACTCCAGATAAAGGCCGAATTTTTGTGAGATTATTAGGGAGAAGTACAAAATAATTAAAAAAATCGTAACACAATCTTTAAACCAACAAGTGAAAATTAAGTTTTTGCTTAACAGATCGCCTTGATCATTTAGCAATGCTGAACCACAAAAAGATTTGAGGTGGCACATTACAAATGTTCATTAATTAAAAATCAATTTAGGATTGAATATATTAATGAAAAGAATGAATAAATGGTTTGTAACGATTCTTCTCTTTCTGTGTCATTCCGAAATTGTATCTGCACAGGGACTCAATTGCTCGGTACGAACGTATTCCAGGTGAGGCAGGGAATGCATGGCTATAATCGTAGGTAATCCTCTTACCGCAACTGCTTGAATTCTACAATTAGAGACTTCTCTTACTTTTGGAATGTTTAAAATGTACCAATGACACATCCACAGAGTAAATCCTGCCCCACGCCCTCGTGGCGGTAAAATTTAGAATTGCGGATTGGGGCCTAGTGTGGTTGGAGAATTTCGAAAAATTGTCGTATCGCGGGTAATAATTATACGCACGTTAGGATGGATGTCACAGAAATAGGCGGATTAAGCCACCAGCATGGCATTTAATTAATAATAAATTTACGTCAATCTAACAATTTCTAATAACGCCAACATACCCACTATAATACTGACATCTCCCGAAGCGATCGATATCTTACATAGGCACATCCATCAAATTAATTTGGATTTGGGGATTAAAGCGGATGAGAATATCGGGATTTGTTGGCCAATTCGAGAAACCGCTAGAACAAATGCATCAATCGCAATACGTGTCACAGGTATGAGGCTAAAAATTCATTTGTTAGCTACATAATTACTTTCAGGACTTTGCCAAAAAAATCCAGCCAAGCAATCTAGTAGTTATAAGGACCTACGGACTGTAGATAAAACAAAAGTTATGTCGAGTCTTGGTTTTAACGAGACAATTTTTTTAAGTTTCTTCCATTAATTCCTACGCAGAACTGTTTTTCGTCCCGAAGAGGTTAGCAGGAATTCCTCAAAAAGGTTTATTCAACATTATATCTAATAACTTTTTACTAGCATATTTTAATCATGCTAACTAGAAAATCTTTTTATTTTCACGAATTAAACTTGCTAACATTTCCGTTTAGCAACACTTGAAAATCTCTGTAGCGAAAAATCAATACTGCGAATGTTTCCAACTTTCTGCTTCGCTTAAGGTTTCGATGGCCCCGTAATGACTAACATTTTCATTGAGTTGTTTCTACAAATTATTTACAGCTACTATATGTACATTTAAATGAACTTCGAAACCCCAACAAATACCTCCGAAGAGGCATCGTCAACTTTTGGCATCTGGCAAACATAACTCTGTTAAGAATTCGTGATTATAGTATGCGAATGAAATGGAGAAAAAGAATGAGATGTTACCACTAAAAGTGGTATTAACCTGATACATGCATTTTTTCATGCTACCGATCGTATCGAAAAATGCATTGCGCCTCGAGGAGAGAAATCTAGCTTCGGCGCCGAGCCCATACGCCTTCAAACGTAGCCTGATGTTAAAAAACCTATTTTTGTTTTTCGTTGTACTGTTTAGTTTTTAAGAAACACTAAAGATAATACAATTCACACATTTCCACGGTCGAATAAAGTTCAACCATCTATCAACGGTATACAAGGCTACAACTATCATTTACAACACAATGTTTTGGTGTCGCCACTGCAATACTTTCTCTGTAAGCGTACATCAAGTGAAATTGGCGTTTCAAGGGAATTTGGAGATGTTGTGGATTTGTGAAGAGCACTAATTCGCTCACACACGCAGAGCAATCTATCTTCGCGGTAAACCACCTTGCTTCCTGGAAGGGTATATACCTACACATAGGTTTCTTTGCTTTAAGTACGCAAACCCTGTGTACTAATGCCGTGCTTTCGGCACATGCTACTCATGCCCTTTGTAATCACTGGCGGCCCTACTCCTTTGTTTATCACTTTACCGCACAAACACTGAGCGTAATTACACTTCGAGAGCGCAGAAACTATAGCAGAAATCTTAGGTTAACTATTATAACTGGTTAAATGATTTAAGTGCATCACTGGCAGTCACGTGATAGTTAGCTGAAAGTTCTCAGCTCACAGCTGCTTCGCTTTCATCCAACATACCTCGCCGTAAAAGACCGTCAGGCATCGTTCGCAACGATTTCCAACTTCTCCGAATGGAAAGTGAAAAGGTTTGTCGCACAAGAACGAAGGCAAACTATCGAATGCACAGATTATGTTACACACCTATCATGTGGAAAATGAGAATCATGAGATTATATCCTAAATATACAATGAATGAAAATGCAATATCTTTGGAATTGACTACACTCTCCTGACTCCAGTTCATTAAGTACAAGATTTTCTTGAGAATTATCCTTCGAGAGTTCGGAAACTATAACAAAAGTATTAGGTAAACTATTATCACAGCATATTATTTTTATCTTCGTATCAATGGTGCCGCCATTAGCAAGAGGTGGTATGTTCGATGTAACCAACATTAATCCTGTAAAACGATATTTGGTTGGTCGAAACCACCTTAACGAAAGAATGAAATTATCCAGAGAGAGAAAATATTGTGGAACTAAGAAAATCATTTTTCTGTGAAAACAAGTTTGCCCTCTTATCGATTTCACCTTGAATTGGCAGAACTGGAGCATCCACCCTGAGGAAGCTCAGCATCTGTTCAGTCAACAATATGTTTTTCTTCAAGGTTTCTACAAACCATCCCTTTCAAAAAGAAAACTATTCTTAGCTTCAGTTAATCTCACAACGTTTCATGTTATCTAAGCTTAGAAGGACTTTTCTTTTAAAGCATAAATGCTCCTCAGCTTCGGCTAAGCAAACTATAGGATGCGTGTGTATCTCAGAATTCAAGTTGAGAAATGAATATGGAATTTCGTATTTGCACTTATCACCGAAAAATATACAATGAAGATTTATTTTCCTTCAACCTACAGTAGAACTAGAACAATCTGAATTTCCAAGGGTCGCGCCGAGAATGCCATTTACGATAGGAAAATTTAGCTACCATTAGATATTAAGGGACACGTTTCCCGACTTCCTATAATCCTTGGATGCCACGCTAAATGGATGTCTTCCTCTGTTGTACCGTTCAATTTATTATGATTCTACGACAGATAAGCTAGTAATACAAAAAACATAGCCGCATTCCATTTTAGACAAAATACATGCAGTCCTGTAGTTATAAATATGATTAGTTTTTCTAAGTGTCCTTTACTAGAAGAGCCCAAAGGGAAGAGGAAAAATAAGTACTAATTAAAACAGAGATAGCGATGATTTAATAAAGATTTTTGTTTTAGTGACAAAAAATACATTTTTGTCCAAAACAACAACAAATGTTTTATGAATACAAAATATGGTTTCACAAATGACGGCCAATGGATATGCCAATACTATTAACGTGAGGCATTAACCTCATTTTAGAATAAGCGACAGTTATTGAAACAATGAATTTTTACAAACCACCAATATTTTCTGCGTGGAATGCAAGTTGCTGAAACGATAAGGCACAGAACAACGGAAGATGTTAACCTCTGGGATGTCGGCGAAGTTAAGAATCACGCTTGTATCAATGACGACGCACTCCAAACGTGGAATTGAATCGGGCGTGTCATCTGCCGAATTCCGCCTCATTCATCGACCATCACAGGGTCAAGATCACAGGGCAGGAACTTTTGAACGAGACGAAAATTGGCCTTCGAATGTAAGAACATGCGTAAGAGATAAGCATAAGGGCGGGATTGTGACCGAAAGGATTTCTTAAACCACGTTCTGACATGGATTAGGCATTCCCAATAGATAATTGCCACAGAAAAAGGAAATAATTAAGATGTAAAAAAGGCCGATGAGTCACTTTTCCGTCGAAATTTTAATGAAGCAAATTTCCGTGAGAAATGCGAATTTTAAGTCGACACAGGGCAGGGTTGATTCAAAAATCACGATTTAAAAAAATCAGATATAATGATCATTCAATTCACGGGCAACTTTTTCATTGAAATCAGATTTTTGTTAGCTCCTACCTCTTTTTTAATGAGACATTTTATGTCTCACAGACCTTTAATAATAAAATATCCATTTGAATAGTTAACAATATCAAATTTAAATCATCAAGTATCAATATCTTTCCAGAAAAATTTATTTACTAAACCACCGCATCTACCAGCAAGCAGTGTTGATCTTAATGTACATCTAAATTAAATAAAAGTTTGGAAATGGTAATTAGCCGGGAAACTCCAGATTCAGCCCTCTATTATTTCACCGACAGCATGACATTTGTTTCACCGACAGTCAATGCAAAATACATTTGTCCGAGGGGCAAACGTACCACTAGGGTTACAGTAACAATTTAACCGTATACGAATTTTGAAAGCGTGTGGCTACTTCTGAATGGAGAAAACATTTCCGCAGGTGCAGAAACGTTTCCGATACATTCCCATTGCGAAAAATTGAGCTGTAATACGTAAATAACGAAGGTTGAAAATATGTGATTTTGTGAGTGGGTTGCTGATACATATTTGGCATTATTTTCCTTTTCCCCAGTAAGTCTGGGGACAGGAATTCAGCAAAACGGCTCGTGGATGGGATAGAGGGTACATACGTATAGAAAAAATAAGAAAAGTGGGCAAGGACAATGAAAGAAGAAGCTTGGAAAATTTAGTGACCTTACCAATAGACTCGAGAAGCCAGCGCGATATCAAAGTAAAATATTTTAAGTTCTCAAGAGGTTAAATGCCAAAAAAAATTAAGCGGTAACTGCAGTCAATTTATGCACAATAGCTAAAAAAGCTGATTGGCCTTATAATGAGTCACGGAAACACAAGTACCTTTAACTCCTGATACATACTGTGCAAGGCACCATAAGCTGGATATTTGCCCACTACGTGAGGTTAAACTTAGAATGCGGCGCAGCATCGCCAGCGAGAGCTTAAAGACCCGTGAGCTGCACCGAACCTTACGACGAACTTTTAGTTACTTCACAGATGAGTGAAAATTGTGAATCTTCAACAACGGTAGCATGTCAAATATAACATTTTCGGTCGACAACTTTTAAGAATGCCTGGGTGACCAAATCCAATTACCCACTTCAGGGATATTCAAAACGCACAACTCATCCGCCATATCAAGATTGTGTTTCAGGAGGAATGTACGCCGATAAGCTCAAGTTACTCATACACCATATCAAGATTATAAAAATACGTTCAGTACGGATGCATGCCAATATGTTTAGGTTACTCATCCACCATGCAAAGATTATAGCTGAGGCGGAATGTATGCCGATACGTATATTTGTTGTAACGAGCACGACTAATGTTGGTTGTATTTTCTAGAAATAAATCAGCAATCTACTTAGCAATTGTTATAGTAATACTGTATCTCTTGTAGATCACTCCGAAAATTTCCAATCATCACTAGCAAATCAAATTCCACTTTAACCATTTTAAAACGGAACAGCCATTAGTTTGAAAAGGTTTCGTCAACCTAAGACGAGCAAGTAATCAAACTGTATCGTAAAAAAATAATACTTCCGAGTTATTTCCATCATTTGTGTCGTCGATATTATATGTATAGTCGTATTCCTAGGTACACCACTAAATACTTATGTTTTCATTGAAATACTAATAATTCTATCCGAATACGATATTATCTGAAAACAATGGACGTTCCTTAAAAAGATTATCGGCCCACTGTGCAGTTTGCTGATCAGAAAATCATATATACACATTTTCAATCAGCTGAAGCTAGGACACTTTGTTACTAATGGTGGTAAGGAAAATTTAATTTAAAAAATTCCATGACTTTTCCGCGATTTCTGAAAAATTACCCTTTTTCTAAACCCATCACGAAACTATTATTATGACTAGTATTCTCGGATTCGATTCCCGGACAAGCCTCTCTGGGTATCTGCAGTTCCACCCCAGCTATATGATTTTCCGGGTAGCAGATCTTCCTGGGAAACCATAACCGGCACAGGGAAAGGAATTAGCTCCCCTACCCTGATGTGTGAATTTCACACGCCGTCAGGCTTAGTACTGGGTGAACAGGCTTTGTACTGGGAACACCTACCAAACTGATCTACGGGTTAATTCCTGTATTTATGGTTTTTTATTGGTATTCTACTGCTTAAGGCAAATTTTAGATGCACACGGGCTATAAAAGGGTACAGCGATAAATTTCCTTGCCCCTCCCACAAAGCAATATGACATCTGACAGTACAATAAGCCCCAATTCAATTGTACTCAGAAATAATACTGTTTTTACCTATTTGATGGAATTTATGGTTTGTAATGTACCTTACGTAGTATTTCTTTCGCTCGAAATTAGTCTCGAAGGCTTTGGCCATAAATAAAAACAAATCTTGAACATGATTTTCCACTTACAACTAAAATAAAGGCATGCAGAAATAGTTGCGACCTGCAATGAGGAGAAAACAATAAGGCGTAAATGAAGGAAGACTAACTTTGCTAATTCCACTGGAATTTGAATATGTAAATATATATGTAAATATATATATATATATATATATATATATATATATATATATATATATATATATATATATATATATATATATATATATTTATTTATTTATATTTATAATTCGTCAAACGAAAGCATGGTCGTCAAAAATAAAACTTCTAATGGAAGACTTCCACAAAGTAACGCCTGAGACAGCCGCACAAGGCAAAACTCCCTTCCAACTCAACATTTTTTCAAGTTTCCGTGCCTTGCAAAGGAAAATTTTTTTAAGCATAACATTTTTTAAAATATCTCTGGAAAAAACGAATCCCGTTACTGCACAACCGGTACGCAAGTTTTGAGAAAGTATTTATTATTTCCTCGATCACTGTAAAAATATTTTCATGCAGTATGCGAAGAGTTTCTAAGATTCAGCCACGGAGAACAGAGGAAAAAAGCTAAAAATATTGGTGCACTGAATGCACTATATGCAAATAGACGCGGTAGTGGTGCAACACTAATGTCAACTGGTGACAGAACACTTACATTGTATTAAACTCAGTATAAAAATATGATCGTTTAAAACAAATGGCATCAGAGGCACATTAAATATTTCTAACGGGGGATCGCCAGAGATTGCGTTTAATAATTTCAGGTTCTAGACGAAAAAATGATACCAAAAAGATACTTTATAAAGGCCAAATATTTGCAAGATATTGTGAAAAATATAATTTCTTTATTGCCCAAGTTTTTACAAAAAGATGGGAGGTAAACAATTGATAATGCAGAATATGTTTGTGCATAGGCAGCATGAATGTGACATCATAAAAATTTCAAGATGGAATATGACTATATATTTTTTTTCTTCCTCATGTCCCTACATTTTTCGGTAAAAATATTAATTCACTCGTATATAGAACGATTTTTCAAATTCCGTCTTAAGCAATTGAAGGCTCTCAGACCACATTGTAGTTGCATGACTTAGGATCAAACGAAGGGAATACGATTTCCATGACCTCTTCCATACTTTTCGTTTGCCCTAATTAGTTATGCATCGTACTCGTATTTTACACAAGATGGCATACTGACTAGACAAACCCGAGGCATACCCCGAGTGACAAACTTAACTAATGAATTCCAAGAAAATACGGTAGATAATGAAACATTAACGTTTAACGGATTCATCCGCAAATATGCAATTCAATGCAACAATTTCAGAGGTTAAAAATAATTCACCTTGGACGGGATTCGAACCCGAATTCCTCGATGTCCAGCCGAGCTTAACTAGCTTCAGTCAGTTAAGCTACCGAGGCGTCCTCAAACTCTGAAATTTTTTTTCGGACGTCAGCATCAACCCCGATTTAGATAGAGAGAACTTACTTGTTAATAGGACATCCATTTACGGGAACTTCGTAATGCCCATAATGAAATACGTAATTCAAGTCAGATGATCTAGCATCCCATGCCACACGCTCCCGTGGCGAGGAAAGACTCGGATGCAGTAATGCCACTACATAATTGCGATCCCACAAACATTTGACAATGATAATTAGCAGAAGTACGACTACAGAACTTTATGATTCAAGGTCAGGTTAAATCGACATTAAAAGTTTTCCTATCGAGAAATTCTCGCCTCTCTGTGACTTAATAGAAAATTAAAAGGAAAAGTGAGTCATGGGAATGGCCATTAGAATGACCCGCTCATTTCCAAGTACACTCTTAATCGGAGAGACCGATTCATGAGCATTTACAGATGACATGTCACACCATATTAATGAAGATGAATCATTGTACATAGAATAGTGTTGATAGAGGGAATTAAATTAACCTGAAGCAATATGGAGACAATTAAGGACAAGTTTTTGGAGCACTGATGATGCCAAAACTATCCCAAAGTTAACAATAAATAATTATAAAGAACTTAATATTTTTTTTAGAAATTGAACTGGATCTACTACTTTTGACTGCTTTCTCTATCTCAAGGTGGAATGTAAGTATTATGCAGTTCGTAAACAAGCACGATTAATTGCAAAGCGGTACTTCTAAAATGAAAACTTTCTCATTATTTTTAAAAACAGAGAGGAAGCCTTTAAGCAGCCGCGATTTAGGGGAAGGACAACATCGCCACTGCCACAGCTGATAGTGGGCAACTATTACAGAATACGATTAAACATTTGTTCCACTTTATATTGAGCTGTTTTTATGTTAACACGCCGCGACTGTATGACTAGCTATTAAACCACATTATATTAAATGGCACCACACTGGCAAAGAGCGACGACGTTACATTGGCCGTTAAGCAACCAGAGATCCAGTACTTTTACGCTGGACCAAAGGAATAAATCGTCCTTTTCCTCATCCAAAAATTTGGATTAACAATTTGAAGTTCAGTCATGCTTGAATGGTACACGAGCATTTAAAAACAGCGCTGCAAGAGAGGCGGCGCTTCAGTCTTAGATAAGCCAAGGTCATTAATGGAAGTATGATGAAATTCCCCACGGTGCGTAAACTCATTAATGGAATAACATGGGTGGGGAAACCCAGAACAACAAGCACGCGGGAACAAGTAATCCAATGCCCTCGCACCGCAAACTAAAGGACCTTGAAATAGGGAAAACCTAACAGTCTAAGAGAAATAGAATGTTTGGACGGTGTACACTCAAGGACGACAAGGATAATGTTAAGAACGTCCAGCTTCT
Organism: Hetaerina americana; assembly: GCF_022747635.1. Classification (NCBI taxonomy): domain Eukaryota; kingdom Metazoa; phylum Arthropoda; class Insecta; order Odonata; family Calopterygidae; genus Hetaerina; species Hetaerina americana. The sequence goes on from NW_027286069.1 coordinate 89,983,478, forward strand.
CGCATTGTAATAGATACCTGTTAAGTTGATGCCGGTTAGAAGCATCCCTGGGGATTTCGAATTTTACGACGACTGTACATAGAGGCTGTGGAGGCCTAGTAGTTGGACAGACTCGGTTACAAGAGCCCGGACTCTTTTGACTCTACATTGTGCCACAGATGTGTCATCAGCATACTATTCAGCTTATATCGACATTCGCATTTAATTCTATTCAATTGGAGCTAAATTAAATAATAGACACAACTTAATTCCCGGTTAAGCCGCTTGCAAATATTTGACACAACAGGCAAAGCTAAATTTGGGTTTGCTTCATCACTTCTACTTATATCATTATCAGAGACATGAAAGATTTGATAATTTACGATGCAATTTCTAATCTACCCGACTCGCACTCATTACTGCAATAGCAATGAAAAAATTGTGCTTTTACTCCATAGCCACAGGGAACATTTACGTGAAAGTAATAATATACCGACTTGATTATCGTAAATCCACAAGGGAATATATATTAGAACGACCAAACAAATTCGAGAAAAGAAAAGCGATTCTGCGATTAGGTTCACTCGTGTCCCACAAAAATCACATTAGGCTTTTCAAACAGAAAATGAGCTCGACTAAGCAATGGGAACACGCCGAAGGGCCCCTATCTTCTCCCTCAAGTTTCGAAACCTAGACAAGCGAATGCACGTGGACGCCACGATGGACCTTTTAAAGACGATGCGATGAATAAACATCGAAAAATAAGTTTATGGTTATGCCTGCCAGTCGAGAAAGTACGCACCGATAATAACCCCGACGGTTTTCCCTCTGAAAACTTAAATTGACTTTTGGAATCCCTAGGACATACAAATGACTGTTCAGATGCATACTAGAACCTTAACTTTAAATGCTACAGTAATTCACAAATCTTGGGTTGAAAACAAAGAATACCGTTTATTAAACTACGCCAGACACCAATAGCATATCCGAAATACATACATCGAAAGCAGGAAATCGTTCATTAATGGAAAACGTACGCTGGAAATACTGAAAGCAATATTAACTGTATAAACATTTGATAACGTGGTTAAAACATTTGATAACGTGGTTAAAACATTACCCTGTTCATTTTTATTTGTTAGGATTACAAATAATTTCCATGATTATATCGTAAAAATGCGAGAACAGATTTGGTGCACATTCAAGATTGTTTTAAGGACGAATCTGCCAAGGTTTATTCTTATAACTCAAACCTTAAAACCTCATACCTCAGGAGATAGTTCCCAATGGATAACAAAGGCAATTCACTGAATATGAATTCAATTAATTGATGCACACAACGGTGATATCATTCCTTAATTAAACACGAGGACCAAAAAGAATTTTTTTAAATTTAAAATGGTACCAGGATTCATGAAATGAAATAAAACGAACTCTTTTAACTGACAACTAAAAGTCTAAATAATACTGAAGCTGGGGTATTTTCGTGATTTATTGAATAATGTGCTCTTAAGTTAAGTGACCAAGGATAGTTAAAATTATTTCTTCATACCCATTGGCTGAATTAATGCAATGATAAATCTTACGTAAGATTCCACCTCAACACCCCCGTCAACCGCAAGGAAACGTATTGAAATGCCCCCCCCCCCCACAAAGATCCATTCAAAATCATAACGTAATTTAATGACACCCCCTTATCATTGTCCCCTTTTTATCGCTTTTCTCGTCACTCGGCCACCCCCGATGTTAACTATTCACTGAAGGTGCTATCATTTTGAAAGATTTCCCTCTTTCGCTGATTAGAATAGGAATGAAATATTAAGTGCCTTAGTTTTTAGTCATAAATTACGTCCCCCTATTTTACCATAACAATCCAGGATCCGCCTAGGATGCGTAACACAGTGACCACAAAAAACGTCACCCAATGATCTGGACTACCTAATGGCCTGTGAATTCATTGGTTACAATGTAAAGGCAGGACATCTTTTTCCGATATAACCATGCCATGCTGTGCCATATTTTCCTGCAGGCTAAACTAAGCCAGGAAAGTAAGGTGAAGCAAGGCTCTTTCTAGCTAGGCTGCCACCCATGGCAGGACGAGTGAAACGCCCCAAAGCTCCGCGGAGTGGGAAGGCAAGGGGAGTGGGGTTAGAGCCGGTCGACTAAGCAGGCCAACACGAGTCATTTCTATGCGGACCCACAAGTTATTCAAATCTTACCGAGCGGTCCAAAAGAGAATAAAGGAGAGGTAAACGATCTCCAAGACACCTGAGAATAACAATTCAAGGTCCTTGAACCACACCTCTACGATCCACATCCACGGCACGTCAGGTCGGCTGCTAGCGAGGAAAGATGACCCGCCACCTTTAGAAGCAACTCCGACAGTGGTTCCCGCCTCGACGTGTCATACTACCGAACCCCCCCCCCCTCCGGAAGCGGAGGAAATTGAGGAATGTCATGTAAACGCTGGGAATTGCCCAAGGAAGCGCTCTCATCAATCAGTTCGAGCTACTGGGCTAGCCATGACTGGGATTCAAATTCAATGTTGTAATCCAGAGAAGAGAGTTGAAAGTTGCTCTACGAGGATCAAAAATACAAGTGGAAAAGATGAACCTTCGGGTGAAGGACCACCTCGCTTGAATGTTTTCACACCCACTCCCAGTACGGTTCAATCTTTGATAAGGTGATGCTCCTGTTTCGTGGGGAAAACAGAACGGCTTGCCTGCATTCGGAAAGAAACATATTAACGCTGATTAAATCGAAGAAAAATATATGTCTTCGATATCTCTAACGGGGCAATTTTTTTTCAAATCGCGACCCAGAAATGAGCACGAGTCGTTTCAGGCATGATGTGGTGGAATTCGAACATAATAAAGACGAGCTAGTAACAATTTTAAACTTATCTAGTGAAAAACTGTTACTATCTTTTCTTTATTTATAACCTTCATCAAGTATCAAATAAAAGTATCCTGGCTATATTCTTTCATATGCCCATATATTGCCGCATAAACTTAGCAAATGGTCCCTAGAGGTGTGCCATTAGCCACTAATTCACCTCAAATACACACCAGAATCCCATTTTGCCTGCAATTTCTCAACGAGGATGGGAGAAAATTATTGCATCACATTAACATTGGTCCATATATATAAATATACATATATATATATATATATATATATAAATATACATATATATATATATATATATATAAATATACATATATATATATATATATAAATATACATATATATATATATATAAATATACATATATATATATATATAAATATACATATATATATATATATAAATATACATATATATATATACATATATATATATCTATATATATATATATATATATATATATATATATATATATATATATATATATATATATATATATAGGATGGCGCATAACATAAAATTAACACGGTAAACACTTTCTCTTTACTCTGATCCGTTGAACTTCCTGGACTAGGCAACAACCTTCCACATAAAACCGTGGATTTTATAACAGGTGGTTCTACGAATCAGTTTTCTTGGCGCCTTAACAACGAGGCATATTGGCAAAGTTAGGGCAGTTTGGACATCAAAAATATTCTTGTTAGACATTTTTTTAAATCTAAAGAGTCGTATAAATCAAAATGAACTTAAATTAATTTTAGTGAAGTAGGTGTTTGAAAAGTATTTTTTTTACATTCAACTTTAATTCCATTCGCAAATAAATAAAGCGTATAGCCATCAAGTAGCTTAGTTAAAAATATAGTTAAAATTCCCCGATATCGATGCTTAAAACACTACCTTTCCTGGAATGCAAAAATACATTCACATTCAAACACATGGGAATTTCATATTAAAAAATACCGCGAATGTTACAAATTTGATATTTTACTTTCGAGGAGAATAGTTAGCAAATAAAAATGAAATTTCATGATTGAATGAAAAATGATGATTTAATTTCATGAAAATGCATGATTTCGGCGAAAAGATAATTAAGCTTGGGGTATCATTTCTCCACTGGTGTTTAGGGTTCTTTCCGATTTTAAACGCACGTTCGAAGGATATTCAGATAGGGAACCTCCTCCTACGATTAAATTCGGTAGACAAAGTGGATTGCTCTCGCGACTCAGAAAAGAAAAATGTTTACAATTACTATGCATCATTATTTCAAACATGTCAGTCGTCAATGAAATATCAATAAACTGCATCCACAACGCCGCTGAATCATAACACTGATCAATGATAGAACACTATCTTAAAAGACCCTTGGTGAACGATTACCTGTTAGCCTGATCCAGCATATAATTTCTTCATCTCTCCCATGCATTTCTGATCTCACTTATAACTTAATATGATAAACAAAAAATATAAGTAGTTAAAACTTTCATAGACACCAGACATTAGGTAACGCCATTTTTTGACTCCAATGAAACTATGATGAGGAAAAAGAAATATTCGGACTTGGTCAGTACAGCCTTCCGTAAACCATTCTGAAATATCGCAGTTCTGAAGTCTTCGCACGTCTCTATTAAAGCCAGAAAGGGCGGCATAATCCAAAAAATAACGAAAGCTAAGAGTAACTATAACATGCCATAGAAACACCAAACATGCATCAAAGAAATCGTGCGCGTTCTTATCCCACAACCGTGCCACAGAGCCTACTCGTTCAGTTCAACGGACTTCCAAATTTCTTCCTGGATGTTGTGAGAAAGAAAAGCGAGGTGGATATCGTTAAATTGCGTTTAACTTATGCTCGGCGAGCAATTGTTTCCAGAACTATGACAATCGATGGGAGGGAAACATATCTAAACGCAGCACTCATTGAAAAAAAAAACTAATTTGGATGACGGCAGGGGTATCCTTGAGCACGGTCGACCGAACTCTTCCCCATTCCCCTCCAACCCCGTCCCGCCCCCCCTCAACAGTTTTTATTCTAGAGATCGCCCGCTCATTCCACGATGGAGGAGCCATTTTCTTTCTCGTCGGCTTCTCAGTGGCTCTTCCAATGCAGTTGCCTCCGTCCTCGCGCACAGGCCGAGCATTCGCGGAGGCGCCGAGTGGACGCGCTTTCTCGGAAACAGGAATCATTGGTGACGTCAACGGCAAGTAGTTACGGGCATAGAACAGAAAAAAATTAATTGCATTCCTGCACAACAATACGCCGCTTCGAAAGCGAGACAAGCAACAACTGGAAATTGAACGATTATTACGGTCAGGAATATCAGACGAATTCAATCGCTTAAACCCAGTCACCTACATTAGATGTACGCATATGTATATACACTAACTGAACGCCAATGCATCAAAGCTATGGTGCGCAATTAGCCGAATCTAGTATAAGTCACAGATTAAAATTTGTCTCATCCTCATTGTAGTTACAAGATACGTCGAAACTAAGAAAGAAGTCAAGTTGACCATGTCGGTACCCATTATTTGAGAGCCTAAAATTACATAGAAATATTTAAATTAAATGGGCGCCATAAAGACAATGGAAGTGATTCAACGCAACAAGTGAAACAGAGAGATTTCAGGAACTTTCAATTACTTTTCCTCCATTATTTTTTTTAATTTCATTTTTCATCAGAATTCCAGGGGCTCACAATGTGATGGAAGGTCAACATTGTCTACCATCATTGAAGAATTTCAACTGACAACCCACTTGTTAATAACAAGTCAATCTGAAAGAAGACAATCGTTCATTTGACGAAGGATATCGTGGAGATAGGCCTTAACGAGAAATGTTATTTTGTATGCATTTAGTAAATTAATTACAGCAAAATACTTTTCACTGAGTGGAGAAAAAAATCATTACTGGAAAGTCTTACAATTCAGCGAATTTCCCTTGATAATTAGTTCATTTGATCCAAACATCCAGGTTTGTACCCAATAAATCCATAAGAAGGATGGCGTCGATTGAGAAGTCACGGCTTCATTCGGCAACCACTTTCTCTAGCATCCATGTCCAGTAATGACATGGGATGAGACTAGGTGACTAAAGTAAATAAAATGGAGGAGGAAGTGGTTTGGAAGGCCACCAAGCTGGCATGATCCGGAAAGAAACCAGAAGGCATGCGACAGTATGGCAAGGAAGTAAGGGAGAAGGCGGGGAATGCGTGGAGGGGGGGATCAGACGATGAATAACCGGAGGCTATGCATCTCGCCTCTGAATCCTACCGCCATTCGCTGCGTCTGTGGTTCACTCAGTTCCCGAGTTATTTATCCTTTACGTAATTCTCGACGCACTAGCAGTGCATTATTCTCGATCGAGAAACTCTTTGAGAGACGACATTCACAACGTCAACGAAGGCTTTCCTATCTATTTATTACATGCAAAGGCCCACACAAGGGAATAGAAACTAAGGCACAGTAACAACAAATGCATTGAAGTTGTTCCCCTAAAATTATGGGAATCCAGTGTACATTTAAAATTGAACGATAACGTTACCCCGAAGGTCAAACGCAGTCAAACTACCGAACCTTTCCTTCATGGAATACGCATGTTAATACGAATAAAACATAAATTTTAAAAATTCCTGATTTTTGGGCCGTCATGAGCAGACTACTCGCAACAGCTTGCGTTCACCTTATCACATATAACTGACAAGATCTAGCTCTCTTCAACGAATGCGAGACACGGGATTATTGTTTATTTGAATTGAACATCCAACGTAACGCGAGCACACAAAATCTGCTTCATGATAAATACACTTAAATCAGTTTCCCCGTTAGCAGAGGTCCGAATCACTAACACTACTCTCAAAACTTATTAAGAAAAATGGTTAAGGCGGAAAAACATTTATCAAACCTGCTCGCAGTGCCCAATGCCAACTTTTCCCAGAAATACGTAACGTCGTGTGGTATAGTCAAAAGGTCCGAGGGCAGTCGAGAAAACCATTTTTTTAAAATAAGTTAACAACTTAACATTCTGTTCGTAATTTCCATTTCCGAGGAATTAATCAATTTAGCAAAACTTTCAATGATAAACCTAAACAACACACCACAGAGCACACAGTAAGACCGGTGTACATATGCATATGATTAGATTATAACCTACGCTAATGATAGTTTTTCATACGATCATGCAGTGTTCCATGATCAAGAGCGTTAAACATCCCGATCTAAGCAAGTACACGTGGACATAACATGTTCCGGGGATTATTTTTGACAACAATATAGTGGTATTATCATCATAATCATATATTGACGTAATAAGGAAGGATTTCATTTACATCCAACCTAATGAAGGTTGGTAATGTGCACACGTATATAAAAAAATGAATGTTTGTCTAAGGTATAGTAAACGTCAGGTAAATGAGTGTACTCCTCCCTACACTAATGTATGAAAGCAAAACTTGGGTATTCCAGGATAAGCATAAATAACCAAATTCCGATAATTCTGGGGCGGTACCAATAGAAAGAATAGAAACAAGTCCATAATGGTGGCATATGTTTTAATTTGCTAGTGCCACCTTATTGTGCCGCGGTCGCAAATTGTTCCAAGGGAAAAAAGCCTCAAATATCTCTACCAATTCAGAACGGAGGTTGAATTATTCTTCCTCGTGTCACAAGAAAAAAATCGAACTATATTCAAGTCTAGAATTCAGTCTTGAAGTCTCTAAAAGCTCCGAAATGTTGTAGTAGTTGTGAATTCATTACCTACATCATGGCGTGGTACGAGATGAAACAAGCCAGCTCTCCAGGAATAAACGTAAAATATCCAGGTTAACCAAATTGCTCCCGATGTATTTCTTTCTTCCCATATAACGCAAATAAATAACTCAGAATTCAATAAAATTTTTTTTACAAACAAGACACAAGAGGCCATTCTAACATGACCTGGCCAAAACGTTAGGGACTTCGCCGACCAACTAGTAGAGGTCGATAATTCGAATTCCGCCTTCTCCACGGACGTCATACTATGACTTTTCTTAAATGCGCTTGCGGTAAGAAATGATCGACATTGCAGCTCCATTATTTCAAATATTATAATACACTACTCTTTAAGATAGAGTCGATGAAGGCCGACGGACAAGTCGAAAACATTAACATTACTAAATAAATAACGGCTCCATCAGAGCTACTTTTACAACAATTGGCTAAATAAGAAGTGCTTTTCAACGCATCGGCTAGGTAGGCAATATTTGGCACACATGAAGAGCAGCCGTAGACGAATTCAATTCACAGTGTTCATTTTCTTTTTAAATTAAAAGCCGTCATAAAACGCGGGCGGATGAGATAGTGAAAGGTAATGGCATATTGAAGGCCGTGATATGGGGGAAAATGGTAGGCAAGCGGGAAGGAGGAGGGATGCATCTAAGCTTTGTGAACAAGAAGGCTAGTAGCATGTATGAAAAACGGAATAAATAAACAATATAGAGAGCAGATAAGGGTTTAGGCTGACGGAAGGCCACGAGATATGAGGCAATCCGTAGGAATCGTCCAAATCCAACCTTCAATAGGGAGACTATTCTTTGTTTTACGGGAGATGAGGTTGAATTAAATGCAAGCGTCGCCGAGGTGGTCATTTTTTGGTGAAACAGTCCCCCATATTAAATTACAATGGGCCACCTACAAAACTATAATCCCGGAAAAAACCATTAATGTTCACATGAATTAAATAATAGAGAGTGAATTTTGAAAAAAAACGTTTCGCAACTTTATAAAATGTTCTTGAGACACAAAATAAACATTTTTAAATGTAACATAACGTTTTCCAAATTTATGGCAGAGGTAAGGTTTTTGGTCTTTATCGATGTGCTTAGTACACATTCCTTATTTCTCGAGAAAGAGCATCAAAAAATTGCTCGACCTCCATACCTAATGTACTGTTATTTTTTTTACAACCCAGTCGAAACCACAAATTTGAATTCCGCAAGAATTTAAAGTACGCAAGTTTCTACTCGGTGTTTGCCAATGTTAAGGAATGATAATACGTCAGGGATGGGTTCCAAACAAATCAAAATTTATATCATACAAAATCATGAACATTCAGAAATACTGGAACATGAACATCCAATTGATGTTATTAAACTACCCAATTACCCACATTTTCCGGCAATGAACACATTTAGAATTCAAAAACACCCAGAAAACTGATTCCGACTTCATACTAATGAGAGATACGAACGAAGCCTTTCGAACTCACCTGAGCACACGCATGTACTAACTAAACGAAAAGCCTCATGAAACAGAAAATACAATGGTGCGCATCACTGCAATCGAAACACACGTATTTTGAATCCATTCAAACTGGAAGCAGTTACCTACAAATTGCTCGTAATTGTTCTCATCGCCAGGGGCGAATTTTTCACTGAATATCCACCAAAAACTCTTTTATCTTTGCACGAACTCGCCCTAAAATTTAAGATTTATATATTCCTCCTCACGTAAAACCCACGCCAATAATTTAAGGAAATGAGACCGGCACAGAGGTCAACGTGTTTCCAAACAGACAGAATGAGGAAGGCGACTGAAGTGCGTTTGGTACTAAGCTCAACCAAGAAGGGTGCTCATTGAAGCATAGCAGAGATATATAACCGCTATGAAAATCTTCTGAAAGTGACTGAAAAGCAAAAAGTAATCAAATGAGAAGTCATTGCATTGTACATTGGCAATAACTAGCTGCAGACGTAGTGGTATGGCAGGGGCATTTACAGGGCATGAATTTTGATAGGTGACGACGTTTATTATAAAAATTGCATTGTCATTCTCGTAGTTTCGCATATTCGGCGTAGTTTAAGGGCTTGTAAGAAATTACAATCCTCCATCCCAAAACAACCAACGAAAATCGTCTTCCGGCGGCTCTGAAGCCTTTTCCGCCCCAGGAATTGTCATTGTACTGCATTTCTAGGAGCGTAAACGAAGATTGTTCAATGAAGAGTCATCATAAAGATTATCTCGCGAATTTTAATCTAACGTGCGTCTTCTCGTCCTACGTATTGCCCACACCTAGTCCCATGTGTCTTTTTTCTGTTACCCAGCGTGAAGAAACGCCTTCGTGTGAAGCATATTTCATCATCATAAGCGGGCTGGGACAAATCTAACACGTTTCAACTGACGACTGACGAAATTAAGTCAAATCAATTAAACTTGTATCACATATAAAATACACATTAAGCTAACAATATAGCAAGATTAAAATACTGCAAGTTAATTATGTGAATTAAAATGTACAATCACCCTTTGTAGAACAAAGCTTTAACTTGGAAAATTCAATTAAATGCATTAGGTATCTAAATCCCTTTGCGGATTCAATATGCAGCCTGACTTTTAACGTGCAACGCCGTAATAGAGACCAGTAATTCAAACAATGAAGGTAATTATTTCATTCAATCTCGATTTTTAACATGAATACCTTACTCATGACGGATAATCAAACAAAACTAACTACATAGAGCAGCCACGGCCCGTATTCATGAGCTCTCTGGGCGAGTCTTATTTTTAGCAGGCATGGGTGTAGACGGCGAGGTGGGTGACTGCCCGCACAAGGTACCCGCTCTCTCACAGATCGATGCCCTACGACAAAATAGTCGCCTGCCATCGGTATCAATAATAGGCCCCACGCGGACGCACGGGAAGTAGCTGATCCGCTGAAAGCAATAAATCCATTTAAGCCACCGCCGAAATTTTGGATGAGCACACGAAAACATTTGGGACTCACAGAAAACAATCCCTCAGGATGCAAGAACAATTTCAAATAACTAGACACAAGATAACTTCTAGGACTCTCGATTATGCCAAAGAACAGTTTCAAATATAGTCGTCATCGTTCTTCTCCGATAAGTCAAATAACTGAGTTAAGATAAAGAGTCGCATTAGGTATTTTAGTAGAACATAATTACTAGAACCTAATGCTGCAGTGAAATAAAAACGTATGTCCACAATAGTGTATATCAATCGCTAACAACGAAGTGAATTTTATCGTGGCCATGACGATTTAGCATATAACGTATCATTAAGGATCACGTGTTAAGAAAATGCTACTTAACAAGGTATCGATGGTTATTAATAAAAAAACAAAGAGCCCTAAAGAAAAGAGGCACTAAGAATTCAAGACTGAAGAATTCCTACGCTAATCGAATTAGAAGTATGTTGTCCTAAACACTTACAGGCAACATAAAATGCAATGGTTATAGGTAATATCCACACCTTCGAATGATTAATAAATTGCATTAAATTCCACGGCGCACATTTAACGCAACACGGTGAAAAGCTCTGATCGAACCGGTTCCTCTTAGAAAGTCTGAATAATCTGACCCCATCACATGCCACCGTATAACTCTGCTAAACTATTAGAAAACGTGGAAAGGATATGAATTTCCCTCGACACGAAAATGAAGAATAGTCTTATTTCGAATGGGGGAGTTCAAAATGGTACCTATTTACATACTAAGGCTTTCTTGAGCCAGGCAAGTATTACAAAATGCGCGACAAAGGTACAATGGTTTAGAGAAGAGATGATAAGGAAACGGAGAGAACTTTGGATAGGAAAACGAGTTTGGAATGATGTAAACACAAATGAGTACTGCAGTAAAACAAGAAAATAACATGAAGCGTACTGGTAAGAGCGGTAAACTGATAAGATAAATCAAGCATCAAAAAAGGTAATAAAAGGACGCCTTAAAAAGATGGAGAAGTCGTCAGAATTCAAACGAGTAAAACAGACTCCGAATATAAAACGTAAAAATATGATCTATAGATGAACCACAAGAGATAAGGAGAAGAGGGACAAGTCTCTAAGTAGTGACATTAGACAAATACACAAGGACAGGGAATGAAAATGGCTCGCATGCAGAAATACTAGAATGCAAACTAAAATTTAGAATGGGAAGTAAAGTCGAACAAGGCAAATGACAGAGATATTTGAGCTGAGTTATTTTTTTTTGTAGAGAAGAGTAAGAGAAAATGGGATGAAGAGCTTTCCCAGATTTATTTTCTCAGTCCATGTTCATTCTTACCCCGAAACATAGTAAGAACCAGTACTTATGGACACAAAAGCACACTTACACAATTTCGCAAACGGCAAAGACGATACTACTAAGAATTATAAACAAAAGACTGGAGAGGAGAAAAATCGACTTCTTTGGCAAATATCAGAGGGAGTTTAGGAAGGGAAAGTTCTCGGGAAGCCATAACTTTAATACGAATAGAAACAGGAAGGGTAGTCACACAGCACACAGTCAGGACGTCTCTTTTATCTACGCGGATTTTGAGAGGGCGCGAGGCAATTTAGATTGGACAGGGCTCATGAAATTACCGCAGAAAAACATGAATATTCCGGTTGTGTAAGATTACGATCCGAAACATGAAAATGACTCAAACTCCACAACATGAGAATTGGATGGAGGATCGGGATGGTCAGTGGCTGGAAAAACAAACATAACTCCTTGGGTCCGTTTAGGCACTTTTTCAACTGCTACGCCTAGAAAATGAGGCATGGGAAGGGTTGGAGGTACGAATAAATATCCAGAGAGCTGATTAAGGCGTTTAAATTTGCAGATAATGTGGGTCGTGGTAGTCCAGGGAGTAGCACTGACCGGAGGGTCCCGGGTTCGATTCCCGGGCAAGGCACTCTGGGCACCTGCAGCTGCACCCAAGCTCAAGTGATTTTTCGGGTACCAGGTCTTCCTGGGAAACCATAACCGACACAGCGAAAGGAACTGGCCCCCCTACCCTGATGTGTGAATTTTCACACGCCGTATAGGGCTTAGTACTGGGTGATCTCTACCATCACCTACTAAACCGACCTTCGGGTTGAATACTGTGTTTATGGTTTTTTAAGCATAATTTATAAATTGGTTTAATACCAGATAATTCAAAGATGATCTCGATGAAGGTACGCAATAATATCCTTGAGAGGTTTACCTAAGACAAATTCAAATATCTCCAGGAATAGCCTCGACAGTAACTTTTAACCGAGTCAGCCGCTTATATGTATTAAAATTCAGAATTTTCAAGGTGTAAAAATCATTCACCTTGATCGGGATTCGAACCCGGATCCCGAACCGGAGTACTCTTCAATGTTATTGAAACGTAGACCTTATACTCAAGAGAATGAGTGTGGATCAGAGCCGCTATAATCTTTTGATGGTTTCCAGAGATGAGGAAGCTGGAAAGAGGAGAGATTGACACAAAGATAACTGCGCCGTGCTACTATTTCGTACGGGGTATCAGACTGTGGTTAGAATTATATCTTAACAGATTCGCGGCAGGGTACGTTTGCAAGTTAATGGGCAAAAAAACCAAGGGGGCAAATGGGCAACACACTATACAGATAGGAACGAGTGGCTTAACTCTGAACACATAAATGCCTAAAAATGACTTCTTTCTTACCTAATTATTAGGCATTACCTTGAAGAAAACGAAGTTACACTTTTAAAAAATTAGCTAAATTACCGGGAGATAACTATATTTCAAGGTATCGAATATACATGATTTCCGACTAACTGTACCACATTCAGAACGAATGTCGAGTATCCGAACCTCTTTGCGGGAATTGCTAAACTTGTACATCAAAGGGATCGAGATGGTGCGGTAGCATCGTACTGGCTTCCCACCTAGAGGGTCCGGGTTCGAATCCCGGCGTTGTCGAATATTTTTCAGTGGTATCTCGATCCCTACTTGAGATGCTTTGTGGAGGGCACTTTGAGTGAGTACGCCGTCCGTCGGATTGGACGTTAAGCTGCGGACCTTTCGGCGTCTTTCGTAAACGGTAGGCTAATGCCGACGCCGGGTTTCTCTCCACCCTTCACATCCTTTCCTGTCCATCCCTAATGGTGCAAATGACCTCAGCTGTCGGTCGCCTCCCCTAAATACTACTACGTACATCGAAATTTCAAATAAAATCTTCTAGATACGCGAAATAATACTTCTAATGAATTGTAACTTCACATCACGAGATGAAAGTAAGTGCTGCGATATACTAAGTAATATACAATTCGAGTACCTCTAGTTCTGAAATCCAACTAACAAGCAACATGATTTTTTTAATGTTCACGGTAATCGAGTTCACTTCTGACACCGGGGAAATAATTGAAACTATACTAACAAATTACCAGGACATCCTTCGAGGATCAAGTAAAATAAACAAGCCATATACTAATACATTTAAATATCCAATAGGTGTATTCGAAGTAAAATTCAAACCTGTCTTTGGTTTCGGGGGTACACTAATCATGGAGATATGACAGTTTGAGCAAATTCATAATAACAAAATAATCACAAGATGGCCTCTCCAAATGGTTTTAAATACATACATTGAGAGGAGTAAGATAACCTCGTGGGTAGAGTGTTCCGCTACTCACTGAAGAGCATGGCTTCGATTCCCGGTAACGTTGAACGCAGCATCCACAAAATGTGTGAATTTTCGGGTAATAAGCCTTTCTGAGAAACCGCAGGTGGGATAGAAAAAGTGACTAGACAATAATACACTTTGATACAATAATAAATACTATAACACTAAAAACTACTAGAGACGATTCTAGAACCCATTTACGCATCACATCTTTTGTTTGGAAAACAACGCTTTCCTAATGAAACTAAACATTTCAAAGCCATCGCTCAATAAAAAAACAGCAGGTCCCAATGAAAATCAATAAGGTCACGTGGTGCAATCAATGATCTATAACCATAGAGTTTAACGGTCATATTTTCACCAAAAACTTAAAAAATCCTCACAAATCTGGAAATGATTATATTTCTAAAGAACTGTTTGCAGGGGAAAATTCTCCATAATACTCTAACAGCGTTCAATTATTGGTAATTCATTCATAGCTAGTTCGTACACACTTCAAATGATTCCTATGATACGAAAGGCAGAGGTATTACGACACATGATGCTAGGTTAATCCGTGAGAAGATAATCCTGTAGCATCCCCTCACCTCAAAGGCAATGTTTGATCTTCTGACACAAATTCACTCTCAATATTTCCTACACAAACATCACTTAAGATTCGGATGTAAATTTAAAAAAAAATTGGATGGAGAGGGCAAAAAATATTTACAGAGTAAATCGATGGCCGCTGGAGGGTCGATATTCTTCCGGGAGTTGACTGATACGCACGGCCGAAAGAGAAGTACGAAAGGTGCAAGAAAATAATTTGATACCAACCAAAGGTCACTGATCGAATATTGGGAGCAATCTCGGTCGCAGCTACATAAAAAATAAACCAGATAATACGAGAAAATGTGTTCTCCTTCACACACAAATACATATTATATATATATATATATATATATATATATATATATATATATATATATATAAACATAAAAACAGTAAGCAACCCGAAGATCGGTTTGGTAGGTGACGGTCGAGTTCACCCAGTACTAAGCCCGACGGCGTTAGAAATTCACATATTATGGTATGGGGGCCAGTTCCTTTCCCTGAGCCGGTTATAATTTTCCAGGAAGACCTAGTACCCGAAAAAATCACAAAGGTGGAGCTGCAGGTGCCCAGAGAGGCTTGCCCGGGTATCGAACCGGGCCCTCCGGTTAGCAGTTTCAATAGCTCAGCTCTACCCCTGCGCTACCGCGACCCACACACACATTCAAACACGAAATCCCGCCATATGGCGAACAAATATTCATTCATGGAAATAGATATAAGGAAATGGGATAGGATCACATATGAAGGATATTATATATATATGTATGTGTGTAAAAATTATGTCAAAGTCTCACGGATGTGTATAATAATGCATATGGTGTTAGCACTTCGTCGTCCTTTTCTTTTTCGTGTGGTTGTGTTCGCTGGGGCTAACACCATATACTACCTTGATCAAAAAGTTCCCGGAATAACCACCGTGTGGCGCTCCCATCGTTCCGATTTGAGTTCTGTTTTTTTTTTAAATTGGTACATCTGTTGTTGATATTCCCTTTAAATCTTAGTGTCATAACTTGACATTTGCAAAAGTTACGTAGCCAAGAGTACATCTATCTCTGTGTGTGTTGGCGATTTTTTACAATTGCAGAAATGGATTTAAATTTGCAACAACGAACTTGTATTAAATTTTGCGTAAAAAACGGATTTAGTGGCGCACGGACGTTGGAAATGTTGGAAAAGTGTTTCGGCAACGATTCTCTAAAAAAAAACGGTCGTTTACCAGTGGCACGAGCGGTTCAGAAGTGGTCGTGAGTCAATCGAAGATGATGAACGCAGTGGCAGACCATCGACATCGAAAGTCGGTGAAAAAATTGATAAAGTAAAAGAAATGTTGGTCAATAACCGCAAATTAACCATCAGAGAAATAGCGGAGGACTTGAACATTGCCTATGGATCCGCCCAAGACATTGTGGTTAATGATTTGGGTTTCCGTCGTGTAGCATGCCAAAAGACCTCAATTTCATGCAAAAAAGAGACCGTGTTGACGTCGCAAAAGACATGATTTGCGAGGCTGAATCCGATCCCACATTCATCAAAAGGATCATTACTGGAGACGAGACGTGGGTTTATGAGTACGACACGCAATCCAGACATCAGGCAAGTGAATGGCGTTCACCAAATGAGCCGAGACCAAAAAAACCACGTCGTTTTCAGTCATAAAAGAAGGCAATGCTGACGGTTTTCATGGATTACAACGGTGTAGTGCATCATGAATTTTTGCCAGAAGGCCAGACAGTAAACAAAGAGTATTATTTGGGCGTTATGAGACGTTTGCGTGAAGCAATTCGCCGAAAGAGACCAGAAATGTGGGCAGAAAACTCGTGGATTTTGCACCATGACAACGCACCGTCGCACAGTGCTATCATTATTCGTAATTTTTTGACGAAAAATGCAACAAATACCATCCAACAGCCACCGAATTCACCTGATTTGGCTCCCTGTGACTTCTTTCTGTTCAATCGAGTTAAAAAACCATTACGGGGAACGCGTTTTAGCAGCCGAGAGGAAGTAATGGAAAAATCGCAGGAAGCACTGATGGACATACCGAAAACCGAATATAAAAAATGTTTCGAGGATTGGATCAAGCGCTGGCATAAGTGTGTTGCAGTCGATGGGGATTACTTTGAAGGGGACAATATAGATTTAGATGAATAAACTTGTATTTTTAATTTTCTGAATAAATTCCGGGAAATTTTTGATCAAGGTAGTACTTCATACAAGACACCCTCAGGTATGTGATTTTACGGGTACGAGATCTTCCTGGGAAACCATAACCGGCATAGGGAAATATTTTTAATTGGAAATATTTTAACAGAGAATATAATTAATTTAATATTTTATTTTGTCCCGGTCAAGGAAATATTTTTACTCTTGTGATCCGTTCGATTCCGCCTTCCCCACCTCTTTTGTGTTCGTCCTTTATATGTGTTCCTATCCGTTTTCCTTATATCTATTTCCATGTGAATGAATATTTGTTCGCCGTATGGCGGGATTTTGTGTTTGAATGTGTATATATAATATTAAATAATGATAAAACTAGGGCGACGTTTAAGATACACGCGAAAAGAGTGGAAACGTTCAAGCAAACGTAGAAGTAATCCCATGAGATTCATTTGAAGTGAAGATCGAAAGCGCACGGACTTCTAAAGGATAAATTACCACGTAATTTTTAGCTTTGACGTGAATGAAGGTTATTGAGCGAGGCCCTGGATTGAGGCAAGGAAGCAATTAAACACTTAAAACCATCTGCGAGGGAAGAGCTTCTTATGACTCGGAAACTTTGGCGACAACGAAGAAAAAATAATTAGTACCACTTTCGAAACGCATCTAGAGGATGGAACATGGAGGGCAATGCCATAGAACTGACCACAAACCTAACAGGAACTATGCATAACTATTTCATCTGGAATAAGGAAACATTTAGTCGCGCAACAATCAAAAACTTCAGGTCTTCCAAACCGCATATAACGTAACTCCGATGAAAAAAACGAGAGGTATGGGAATGAGTCACGCAAATTATAATTTGAGATTTGTGGCATGGATGAGGTAGCTGAAAAAATATAAAAGTTGAATGGGACTGGAAATAAACGCGGAAAAATGTTGTATATTAATTAAAGTTGTTCATGCTAAAGAATGTTACCAAACAAAATAAAAATAAGGACTCAAAAAACAAATAAGAAAAAATACTCTTTTTTAAATAGAACTATTATTGATTGGAACCAGCTGCCTGGAGGTTTGTTTGAGCCCTTTCCATCCAATTTTAGAAGGTTTAAGTTGAAATGAAAAGCAGCCACTGGGTAATAAACTTCATTGTAGTCATGAAAATATTGTTTGTATGTGATGTGGACGGCATATTGTATGTGATGTGGAAGTGTCATTATGTAAAAATATTTTATCTCTTCTGTTTTTGTGTGTTCGTATGTAATTTTCGTTGTAGAGTTATCTTTGACCTAACCTGACCGTTGCCACCAGGAAATTTGCCTAATTGCAACGTAATTGTGTAAATAAATAAATAAAATAAAAAACGAGGAGGGAAAGAACGGTCATTTTATAAGATTGAAAGCATAGCGCCAACTAGTGGCTGTTACATCGCATTACTATTGGGCTATTCTTTGGTTATTTTCCGAATTAAATAAGCTGCAGCAGTAATTTCGAGAGCTGAGTAAGTTGAACGAACATACGGCGATATCATTGGAGACGGTACGGTCTTAACCAGTTTCATGTCAATAATAAATTATCATTGGATACTCGATAAGTTGCAATCCTGAGGAGGAAAATCCAAAAATATTGTTATTGCTTAAACATATAGGTACCGTGTCTGTTTTCTGCACATACACATGTCATTCAACATATATGTTTATAAACTTTCCGTAGTTGGGATTGACACGATGAATCTCCGAGGATAAAAAATGAAGTTTTGTAGATGGTCAAAGGGTTCCTTAAGTAACCCGACCCTTCTAATAGTAGGATAATATTGCTTGCCCGCCAATTATCTCAAGAGAGCCGCCACGCCCATTCACATATCCACCTAGGAAGTGTCAACAGTTTCATTTCGGACAACCCCTCCCGCCTCCGTGAATGAGAAGACCTGAGGGGGGAGGAAAACATACGGAGCGATCGATTTTTCTGTAGCATAAAAGGAACTCCAGGGTAATGGACGGGGTGGCACACTCAATGACAATGCATCTGAAGGAAGTTTTGCCTTAGGTACCCACAGAGAGAGGTTTAATATTCATGGAAAATAAGAATTATGAAGATAAACTTTATACCATAACACTTTAATAGATAAATTAAAAGAACCGTCGCTCCATTATTAGCATGATAAGAACGTAAATTCACGAAAACAGAAGCCATGGTACTTCAAACATTAAATTTTTAATATTTGCCACCACTTGACATTAACACAAAATTTACCCCTAATGAGGGCAATATTAATAAAGTGGGTACCTCACAATGTTAAAGCAGGAGAAAGTGGTTACAAACCATTCCTTTCTTTTCAGCGATTATTGAACAGGTTAATTAATAACAAAGACGGAGATGGTCCATATACATGATTGCCCATCAATCAAGCGAAAGTATCAGGCAAAGACTGGGAAGTATGGGAATTAACCACCCCCAGATCGTGGCATAGAACATATACCTCAATGCGATGAGTAGTACATCGAATCCTTGAATTGTGTAGCCGCGGATGGCTTATGAGATAATATTACATAAAAATGACATGAATATTTTTAAGCATACAATATTCCATACGCTTGAGTTAAAACGATGAATTTGCGATGCTGCATAATTCTGCAGTTTTCAATTTTAATTTGACTGTAATTGTTTTCCGCGTAAACTGCATCCTCTCAATTTTTATATAAGATATTGTTCTTTGAAAAACGATTCTTATAAATATGACACCATGTCCTTAAGGTAACAAAATATTGTGTACATCGGCGAAAAATTATTTTCAAAATAGGAATGCATGGCTTTTTTTAACATTGGCTACGTCCTTTTTACCTAGATATTATTCTTCGGATAATTTTCCGCTGAATTAAATGCGGAAATTGATGAAGGCCTATCGGAGTCATGCGCCGCCCTTAATGTTGATCCTAATACAGCTGTACGAAGCATTGTATTCCTAAGATTTTAAGCATTGATTCTAAAAATGAAAAATTTCATGGCAGAATGGTAGCTTGGCTTTTAGTACGTTGGAACGTATAGCGACCATTTCCCTAAATTATGTTCAACAGAAACGCTTAACTTAATGCTTTAATTACAGACAAAAATGCACACGATGACTATCAATGCAAGATTTGACACCTTGAATATGAATGTAGGCAAAATGTAAATTATCAAAAATGATGCGAGCACATAATAGTATATTAAAAATGTAAAACAACTCTCAAGAGAAAAGTATGTTCGTTGAAAGATCAACTTGGGATAAATAACTAACAATACAAACGCTTATTAATTATCTTGTCAAACATACAAACTGCTTACCAACCACATAAAAATTAACAGACGAAAAACGGCGACCCATTGAAGAAAACAAAGGCAAACCAAATAATTGGCATTTAAATTTTCCAATGTGAAAATGAATTAGCAATTTTAAACTACCGCCCTACGAATCCGCTCTTTTTAAAAATTGAACACACGTGAATGCAATGACAATTCCGAACTCGTTAACTAAATGTGAAAGGCAACATTGATGCGTGAAAGGCTTAGGACATCTCAAATTAATACAACATAACTGGAGATATAGTATTTTGGCGTTTAGGATCGTATCACCGTCGCTTAATTCACAAAAACCATGCCCCAGTACTAACTCACAGGCACTGAATTATGACAAGTTATGATGCGCACTATACTGCAAGTTAAAATCGAATAGTATGCAACCTCTTCGGTAATACATGATCCGAGTCGATTACAACCTGTACACTGATTATAAAGCAAACACTAGAACGGCTAAATAAGAACGGAAATGTTGACAAGATATCCCTGGTATCACCGACTGCCTTTAAGTTTACTGTCTTGTATACATAAGTGAAAAACCGATCAACATGACGCCATTTTGTTTCGTGCAAGATGCCAATTACACACCACACTCACCGGTACTCCTCTGCTGCTTACAGATGGCATTCAGCTTAGCTTTCTTGTCCGTTTGCGTATACTTGATCAGCATTTCTACACTAGTTCATTCGCACTCCTGATAAACCGAACGAATGGGCTCTAGATCCTTTACTTCCGAGAGGCGTTTGTGTTCTACGTTCGTAGACATTGAAGACACTACACTGTTGCCCTCTGCAACTCCGTATCGCAGAAAAAATGAGCGTCGAAAAGCGTATGTTGGCATTTGTTATATCTTCGCCGGGAATCTTTAATTTTACCGGTTTCTTCAGCGTTCTTAAGTTCGGCATTTATTAATTCGAGGACGGGGCAAGTCGATGAAATTAATGAAACACTATTTCTGGTGGTATTCGTTTTATTGAGGTAAACTATCATTACGTCTAATGCTCAGGCCTGTTAATTTCAGTACTAAGACTAAGCACATTATCACCAAATAGAACAATCAAACCAAACTTTTTAAACGGGCAAAATTACAAAAAACAGTATGCAAAAATAGACATTTGAAGAAACCACACAAAAACCAACTGCTGCGACATCCTTTCTTTCACTCCTTAGAAAAAGGGACAGGGATTCCCAAGGCAAGGTAGAGGTTATTAAGGGATTTATGGATTTGCATTGATTTCGATTAGTAGGATAAATATAAAGTTAATAATGCAGTGGAGATAACGGTAGGATCTGGCACTGAGGGTAAGGAAAGTGAGCTAGAGTGTCATTACGAGGTCACTGCTCTCGTTACATCACAGAACTCCACTCAAGCCCTTGAGTATAATAACACTAAGGATATTTTTACAAGGATATTTCTAGAACTTCAAACCAACGGCTAGAAAAATGACATCTAATTCCGGAAGATGGAGCCTTTCCTCTAAATGACAGGCACTTAAATACAGTATTGTTGGTGCATGAGGAGCTTTCATATTTTCATAATCTTGTTGACTCGATCAATGAGGTGACTACAAACAAGTGAGATCGAGAAAATGTTTTAATACAATCCAACATACACCTGAAATTTAACTTAAGTGAAATTATAACAGTTACTGAACCACATAATGAAAGCACAAACATTTGCACCATGACAAGCTCCATGGTCTCATGAATACCAGTGGAAAACACTTCACTCCTCAAGCCAACACAAATTCAATCACACCATGTACATTTTGTTTATAAAACATCACAGAAGCTTGGCAATGCTAAATACTTCACATATTATAAGTATGAACACAAGATATTTTTGTTCCATTTCAAGACATTGGTCAGCAACACAAACCCTCCCACTCTCACAAAAGCTTAGCTAGGGAGGAATTAAGGTGCACACTCAACATCAGCAAACACTGCTGCTTCCCATATACACCAAGGAGCAAGAACTGTGCGTGAACTCCACATTTTACCATTAAGCCCAATATCTCAAAAAGCAGTTTTGAACATCAACAAAACTGCACCAAATCACATTGATTACTCACACAGTGACTGATTGCTTTGCATGGCCCCCTTGTAAATATAAATCAAGGACTTTTCTTCAAAACCTGATACCAGCAATTTAACAACTCTCTCAATATTTATGAAGTCTCTACACACATTGAAAATCCCTCATTTACATACCCCCCTCTTTCTTCTTGGCAGGCTCTCCAACAATTAAAAAGCGTGCAGTTAACAGCCCTTAAGGAACTGCAACTCAAAAGCAATCCGCTGATTATTTAGGGTTTATCATAAGGCTTGACGATGCGCTCATTCTTTCTCACACATTCTCTCTCACAAACACACTTTTCGCAATCGCACAATACAAGAAAAGGAGGCGAGTCTGAAACACTGAGAACGACAAGATTACATGGATTAAAAGTGTTGAGGGTTAGGGTTGACTCAAAAGAAGTACAAAGGGAAGCGTACTTGGGTTTGACAGGAATGTGGTCAATGAGCAGGGAGGATGATATCCTTAGATCATAAAAAGCATATGAACAAGATCAAAGCTTCTCCGGAGCACCGGCAGTGTTTCACTGACACGAGATCGACAACTTCATGTGTACTGGGGAAGTAGGGTAGGAGGCTTAATTGCTGCAGGACCAGGAAAGTAGGTTAAGGAGGATATTTTTAAAGGTAATATTCTCTCCTTTCACAAGGTCTCACACTTAACAGCTTAGCCAGAGGAGGCAGTCTGCTGTTCACTCTGCATGGTTAGCCGCTCCTTGTTCTGACGTACCATTTCAGCCCTACGCTCCTAGAATGAAAAATAATTTTTGTTCAGATTCATGCGCTGAAGAGTTTTCTACATTTTCTAAAAAACTATATAGAGGATATTTTGTGTTTGAGGGTCCAACTTGTACATATACATTGAAATACAGGGGATGAAATACAATATTTTCAATATTGTTGAAATACAATAATTTCAGCAGTACATGGGGTAACAAGGAAAAAGAATTCATGCAAAAAATAATTAAATGAGTCTAACAACAATCTGAACTATTACAATATTTCTACAACAGTTAGCTCAGGGAGCATATCTGCCCTCCATAATCAATCTGAATTCTCCGAGCTTGTTTAATACACAATATAACACAGTAACCAGACCAGTACTGTAATTTCCAAGCCAGTAAAAAATTGATCCCAGATGAAAAGTCCAATATTTACTGTTTAGGATAGTAATTTTTAGGAACATGTTAGCATTCACAAGCATAAGGAGAGTTTTCAAGTACTAGACATTTAAATCACCATCAATGAATATTAACAAGAGAATTTTAACTAAATTTGACAGGATTAAATTATCCTTTCCGTGTTATCCAAACTTAAATGTTTTCCTCAAGTGCATAATGAATTTAATATTTAATTAGAACATTCTTACCACCATTACATTTTCCCAAATAACATCCTCCGACCTAACTTGGCACTATCACATGTGGGTGGCATAGCTCTAAATAACACATGGAATTGCAAATTTAAAATGGAAGAATAAACGCATTGAAAATTTCTCCGTACACAAAGTCCATAATTTTATCTACACAATATTGACATTAAACGTTTTCACTTACACACATTTATGGTAAATTTTATGGCTCTATTTTAAATTTAACTGATGAAAATTCAATGGATATTTTTGAGAAACTGAATGGCTCTGATTAATAAATTATCTCTCAACAATTGATTCAATTATATGATGCACGACAGTCTAAAACAATTAGAGCAAGGATTCAAAGTAATGCTTTAAATTTCACTCAAACCCTGGAACTGGATAGTTGATAAGATAGTAACCAAGAATTTAAGACAAGAGGTTAAGGTTTAGGACACATGAATTCCATGCAATTATTTAAAATTATCCAAATTAGATAATACATGAATATGTACCAACCAAGAACTCTCAGATCAATTTACTTAATTTCTTTTCATCCACTGAACAAGATTGAAAAATCTTATGTCCACAAGTCTTCTAATTAAAGTACAACAATAGGTGGCAGAGATGAAACTTTTTCACAGAGAATAACCACAGTACAACTTTGCTATCCATTTTTTTTTATAATAAGGTCTGGATTTTAGATAAATATTTTAAATTTTTATTCAGTAGAATTTTTCAATTCATTCTAGCAGTTACTAGTAAATTAAAACTTAAGCTTCAATACCCGGCACATCATTTTAACAGATAAATTGAAGTCTGTACATGTATTAGTAAACAGCAAATTTCATTCAATTTCAGCCAAATGTTTGAAGTAGGTTCATGCAAATTATCCTTATCTATATTACTTGAGATTGACAGTAAAACAATGCAATAATATATATACACCATTGATATGGGCAACCAATGGAATATGGAGACTAATGTCTAAATGCCTACTGACACATGCACATTCAGCACATTAAAAAGCTAACTTGGCGGCAGGCGAAGTTATCCTATCAGTGTGAAATAAATGGCAAGAACTATGGACACACTTAAATAAATGCAGCTGAATTCTTTTCTATTTCAACATTTCCATTTTCCAACTACAAGCTGCAAGGAATGCTGCTTATCAGTGATCATACCAGTAAAAGCATGAATTACACAAGTCTTTTCTAAGGCAAAAAAATAACTGTATATTTCAATAACAGTGCTATAACATGATCACAATAACAGCAGGTTTTATGCTAAATTTTTGGATTAATCCAAGCATATGACATATGCAAATAATGAAATAACTGGAGTAAAATGCATATGGTCATGATTTCCCAAAATGCAATAAACTGCACTGGATTGAATTCTAAATTATATGACTTCAGGTTGACAAAAATATTTAACTAACTTTTGCTCTAAGCGCCAGTATTGCGTGAAATACTGTAAAATATTTTAATTGTTGTTTGCCCAACTATATTAACTTAAGTATTTCACTATCACCCAAATTATACAACTGGATCAACACTACGATAATATTATTATTAGTGATCTACCAGGTAAGGTAAATTTTGGATAGGCCCTTGGGTTGGGTCATACATTTCCTTGCCTCTCCTAGTAAAAGACAACCTGATATTCAACACTAATATAAAACTTTCAATTCTGCATACTTCCTTCTTCCATTCATAACATCCAAAATGCAGATTCTTTGCCTGCACCTTCCTTGCTTGCCTAGAATCCCTCTCATCAGCCTTAAACATACCTGATTGCAAACATATAAGATACTCATTTTCTATTCATTAATTTTACCCAATTTATTCCACCAAATGCCTTCTACCCCCACAACCAAATGTTATCTACCTCCATGGCCTTCAGTTTCGATTCCTTTAATATCTTTCCAGCTTGCCATTAAGTATGCCTGACCCTAAACTGTCATGTTCTCTACACCCAAAATTGCTGGCCTCATGCCTCAACCATCAAGTTCCACTATGTATTCTTTCCATATCTCTAGAATTGGGTTGGTGTAATCATTTTCCTGATGTATCATATAGTACTTTGAGAGTACGGATTTCCCATCCCAACTGCTCGTTAGTGATTTCACCTTCCTGTGCAGTGCACCCATTTCATCCTTCCTATGTAAATATTCCATATCCTCACACTGTATTCCACTATGCTTCTACCACACTATTGATTTCCTACCTCAAGTTTATTGTTCAATCCTTAATATTTTCTAATACCCCAACCTCATCTTTCTAGTGATCTGTACTGCAACCTGTATCTGTACTACCCCCACTATGGTGTTTAAATTAAAAGTTCATTATAATTAACCCCTGTCTCCTACAGAACACTATTGCTTTCTCCCCGCAGTAATTTCTTGTACCTAAAACATACGAACATACTCTTAGCCCACTAACTCACAGCTATCTCTCCTTTGTCTACCACCAAGATGCAATCCCCCCCCTTCAATATTAAATGCTTCCGTCCAGGAAAACCCCTAATTATTTCCACTAACTGTTCATATAAAATACTAGCAATAAGAATCTATTTAATGAATTAATGAAATTTAGGGTAATTGCAAGATCTTTCAAGAGCTATACTATATTTTTATAAGCAGCTGAATTCTCATTGCCATTCAACCATTAAGGATCTACTATACTAACTAAGCTTAGTAATCAGGAAATTGAAATTATTAGAATATAAAACAAAAGTACCTTCAATGGATGCATCACTTCAAGGCATGCTACACTTCATTCACACATCAAAAGGTGAAGGAAAATTCAGTGCCACCGAATATCTTAGCATTGGACACATACCTTTAAATTGATGATGGCAGTGACCAGATGTAACTGGATGCCACAGTTATGACCATAAAATTAACTGTTTAAATAAACACCGACCTGTTTCCTCAAAACCTCCAGTTTCTTCTCTAACTCCTTGATTCTTTTCTGCTCAGCTGCTTCCAATTTCTCTTGCAACTCCTTCTGGATTTCCATTTCATTTTTCTTCACCTGAGATTCAGCAGACAGCCTCACCTCCTGCAGCTTCAGTACATTCTGCTCACCCATTATGTACACAAATCATTAATATCATGCTGATGCAAATTAATTTATTTATTTGACTATATGACAACTAACTATTGAGAAATCTCCACTATGGGAAATTTTGATCATGCCTTTAAACTAAAAATGAAAATGTGTCATGACAATTGCGAAAACAAGGGGAAAATCAAATGGCAACCTGAACAGTTAAAAATTTTAATTTCCATACATTCAGAGTAAGAGACTGTCTTGCTATTTACCTTATGAATTTAACTAAGTATTTTCCTTTCAACTCAATGTAAGCAATGGTAATCAGAAAATGCACCATTACTCTGATGTAAAATGGGAGCCTACGACAAAAAACTACTGTAATTTCTAAGGAATGCTTTCTACATAACCACAAAAGGCAATTGTAGCATAATTATTTTTGACACACAGAAACTGAGACCATGAACATCACAAACTCAGCATTTCTTTTCGATTCAGCAGTATGCTAGGAGGAGTAAATATTTGAATGCCCTAGTTGAGACCCTATGCAATAATTTTAATCAATCAACACAGCAGAGAAGAATAAAAATGGGGAACGAATCAACGAATAAATATTTTTACTTAAATGAGATTGGATGACACTGAGCAAGTGCAGACTTCCATACCAACACTTGCGAGCCAATGAAATTAATATTCACCCATTTTTTTCATTAGGTCACAATGTTGCACCAACAGGTAATATTTCATGATTAGACATCTCGATGTATTTTCTATAGGTTTTCACATTCGCAATGCTCTATTGTTAACATTTGTACTCAGGAGAGTGCAACTGTTATAGCTTATTGGAGATGCATTTCAGTGAGCAATAAGGAATCATGAGAGTTATGCCCACTTGAAGTATTGTATTGAACTGGATGCCTTGGTTGAAATTTTAAAGGATTATAGAGATTATTTTGGATTTAGAACAAATGATGTATTTATGAATACACAAGAGAAAAATTCGTTTTCTCTCGCCATCACTTAAATTCCTCAAATGAAATTAGAGTTAACATAGTTATAAGCCAGAAGGTTGACTTGATAGGCGAGAGCCTCAACTAGTACTAAGTGCACAGGCAAAAAATCATGCTGTCTGAGTAAAGCTGAGGGTGCCCAGAGATATCCCTGGGAATCGAACCCAGGCCCTCCAGTCAGTAATCCAATGCTTTCCTGATTGTACCACTGCATCCCCCAAAAGAAGAAGTTAGAGTGAGTTTCTTCACACAATAAGATTCATAACCCAAACAACTAACTCCAGTATCATCTTAACTGTGCTACCCTTTCATTATAATGATACAGAGTGCATTTCTCACTAGGCAGAAATCACTTTTCACCTTATTAACAACTACTTATCCAAGGGCTAACAGTTGGTCAGAATGTCTATTTTTCTGTCCATATGGATCAATTATGGGACTTGCCAATATTTTTTATCGACCCAGTTAAAGATATTTTTTAGTTTATTTTTTCCTGAAGCATTAAAACTTCAAGACAGGTATATACTTGGAATAGGGGCCTAACCTCTTAAGGACACACTGGTATATGATGCATATTAACCAGTGAAATTGACCAAAGGATAGCCAAATCATGCAAAATAAAGCATATCTGAAAAGGCTTACTATTTCTAATTCTACTAAAGAATTACAGAAATATATTATTCATAATTATATTAAATATCTAATCTCCACACTACTGCTGTCAAGTATTGTAACATTAAGGACCACATTAGCCTGTATTTTTTTCACCACCTGAAAAATCTATTTTGTAAGTAATTCCAAAAGAGCTAGCCACTTGAATGAATTTCACATCAAACCAAAGGAACAAAAATGTTAGCAATTCAGAATCCTCTTCCATGAAAATTTTCATTGGGCAACTGACCACCACTTCCGATTTGTCATCTGAAAATCATCCGAGGAAGCTTCTATTTCCAACACTAACTCCAACAACATTCCCCCAAACCCTGCTGCTTCACCATAAATTAACATAATTCCAATAAGCAACACAAGAAACCTTATCAAACCCCTAACTACTTTCAGTTTACAAATTTTGATTACCTCTGAGAATTTTTCACTTACCAGCAAACATTTTCAAGGCCCAAGGCCTTTGGCAAGAAAAAATAAAAAAAGCTAATATCTGAAAAATTAAACCCACCAAAACCCAAAAATCAAATAACATCCGATAAATAATTCCCATCTTTCACAAATATTTATATATTAGAGATTTCAACCAATGAGCAGGCATAATGGGTCTGAAATGGTGAAAAATATCCCATCTATGAAACTTGTCTTGCCACAACACCTGTACCTCTAAAATTACTTGCCCAAGAAGGGCCGGTGAAAATTAAGACACCAAACAGAATTCTCTATCTCTTCCAAGGAAAATGTCACAAATCAACCAATTATGTGGAGCAAGAGAATAGTAAATGATTTATATTATCTCCAAGTTGTACTTCAATCAAAATCCCCTAATTTGAGGAACAATTTTACCACAACACCATTTTGTTTCTTAACTATCTTTGTCTAAAATAACATTTTTATAAGTCAAAATTTCCACTCCCATTTGGTTTAAGGATGGCTCATAATACGTAAATACGACCAAAAAATTTCAGAATGTTAGGAATATAGAAGAGGCCTCCGTTTAAAAAATTAAAAACATTTGGTCAAAACTTTCCACAACTTTGTTAATTATCAGAAGTAATTTTGGATTTTGGTAGAAATAGTTTTGCTCCCTGTAATGGGAATGAAAGTGGCAGAGCCAAAAATGGCTACGATATGAAGAGTTTTCTGATCGAGTATAGGCGAAACATTTTAAAGTTATCATGACTATAAAAACTTTTACTTAAGAAAACCTGCACTCTTTGGAAATAAATACACATGTACAGATATTCCTTGCTCTTATTACAAGCCATGCTTAAAAAATTGAAACTTTACTGCCTACCCTACACGCTACAAAACAAAATTTATTTTTTCCCCTGATACTTCATTAGACAAGATATTTTCTTGATTGGTGCCTCAAAATAGCAACGCTCTGCTTGCTCAGTTTTCAACTTGCATTAAACTAAGATGGAGTTGGTCATACATAAGTCAGGACAAAAGTGGCAAATTCGGGTATAAGCTTAATTGCATGAAAAGTCAATGAAAGGATATCAAATTGAATGGTTGAAATTTTTTCCCACATTAAGATCAAAACTTCAGTTGAATTCTTCCACAGCAAGGTGACATCAGTACAAAATCTCATTTTAATATTAATATGAATGCCAATTCAAGAAACAGCAATAACTTGATACATCATGTATTTTAAGGGCATATTCCCACTTTGGCCAAGTTACATATGAAATAGCTGCACAAAGTTTCCTCCAGGGAGTTTCTTTTTGAAGAAACAAATCAGATGTATGTCACAACTTGGAAAAATTTTCAGAACAAAAAATGTATACTAGAAATATGTAACAAAATACTAGATAAAATAAATTATACCAAGGTAGTTAAACTATGCAATAAAAACAGTGGAGGCAAACTAAACTTACATGACTGTGCAGCTTGTCTTTTTGTTCCTGCTCCAACTGCTCTCTCCTGTTTTGAGCAAGCTCCAGCTTGCCTTGAATTTGAGACTCAAGTTGTGTAATCTTCTCCTGCATACCATCACGTACTCGCTGAGAATACTCCTCCTAAATGCAGTAGCCATAACTTTCATGAGCCTTAAATATATTATAGAATTATTGTGGCTTACCTTAAAGGCTGGGACTGGAGAATTAAATATTCCCAGAGTCACAACCACTTACCTTGCCACACAATGCCAGTTCATCACAGCAGTACTCTCAAAACATATAATAAGCAGAAGGTAATATTCAAAACGTGAACTTAACATCAACATGCTCCAAAAGAATGAGCCATAACTTACAAAAGTTCAAAATGTTTTGCAGTATTGGATTTTCCTCAAAACCGAATAAATTAAAAGCTAATTTCTTTGTTTAAAAATATAAAAATGTAGTTCACAAAGTAACAAATAAAGTAGCTTCTGCTGAAATCACATATTCTTAAACATGCACCCAAACAAAGATATTAAAAAATGATTTCAAATAAGCGATTCATTCTTAAGTTTCAGTTTTTGTTGAAAATTAACAAAACTCTTTGTAAATGAAAATTATTTCTTAAAAATATCCCTGACAATCTAAAAGGCCAAATAAACAAATTAAAAATATAACTAATCAGGTGTAACTTAGAATATTAAGTGCAATCTGAAAAATGTTTAATGCACACTCACTAATTTTCACAACATACATGTAATGCATGGGTACAAGATGTCTTGCACAGCTTAAGTAACTTACATGGTCCCGGAGTCTCTCAATCATCTTTTTTATATTCTCATCCCTCTGTGCAGCAGCTGTCTTCAACTTTTCTTCAACAGCAGTCCTAACCTCTTCAGTTTGTTGCTCAAGGCTGAGACGGGTCTTTTCAACTGTTTCCAACTAAAAGAAAAGAATTGAGTTTCAAAAAAGAGGAGAGGCATTTCCGATTTTATAAAATATTATTCCTATTACCTCATATTACTATTGATGATGTTTCTCAAAAACAAGATGTCCTTATGTACCATAATACTTAATTACTAAAGGACCAATAGTCTAGGCATTGAGACCTTTCTAGTTTAGAATCTTCTCAATTTGGACCATCAGAAAAAACACTTAATATAACTCTAGGGTAAACAATATCTATGCAGAATTCCAAAACTAAACAGAGTGCCCCACGAGTACACTCTTATAAAATGAAAAACATCTTTCCATAGATTTCAGTATGTCCTGTTTTCATATTTCATCATCCGTCATGCAGAGCAAAAGTAAAAAAACACCCGAAGAGGCCCATGTATTCATAAAATTCTTTGAAACAATTAAAGGGATATTAACAATAATATATGCATAATGCAAGGCAGTAAAGAATACAACATCAACATAATGATTTAATTATCAACTGAAACTGTAAAAATGGAGGAACTTTATTAATCTGATAATATAAGAAAGAATGCCTCACATACTGTCAGTAGCTTAGTTGTAGTTATCACAATACAACTGAGTCATTTGACAGTTTTGAGCCACAGAAATAATTAAATATTAAATTACCATTTGGTTAACTTAAATAAGCATGGTATTTAATAACCACTACAAAGTTACCAATTGTATCTTTATTTCATAGAACCATTCCAAAGCACTTTCATAAATGCATACTGATTGATGCCTGGGATACGCAATTTGTGTGTCATTTAGGACAAAATATAATCTGAACAGCATGCTATATATGCTAACCTGAAAACTGACTTCACCCAAGTTTTGTGAATTAAAAAATTAGATAACTAATTTTAAAAAATCAATACAGATAATACATACATGATCTTTAAGTTTTGCCTTGAGATCGCTGAGATATGCTTCCCTCTTTCCAGTATGAGTCTCCATTTTCTGCTCTAAAGCATCACGTGTTTGAGAAATAAAAGCATTGGTCTGCTCATCTTTCTTCTTTGAAGCCTCTTCAATGCGAGACAACTTGGCAGCAAGTGTTGCAATTTTATTTGCTTCCAAAGACTGAAAATAAACATGTGCATTAAAGCTAATGTTAAATAAAAGCAGCTAGCGAATACACACTAAAACATGCAGTCAGCTAGCAAAATGCTTATGCATATATCTGTACATATTAGACACACGGTTTACCCTAAATTTCATGAAATTAAATCACAAACCAACCAAATCAAGTTTTAAATGTATGTAAATTCAAACAAACATCACAAACATACTACTCTGTTGGCATGGTACAATGGGTGTTCCCTGGATGTATAACATATTGAAAAATAATTTTCTACTTCCCGAGTTTAAGAGTACGTAAAACCATACAAGATTGTTCATTTACTCTCTAAAAGAATCACAGTAATCAACCCTTATGACCAGTTTGATGAGATATCCTGGGGCTCACCCTATGCTAAGACATATAATGTGAAATTCCTAAATATGGGACAATAGTGTGGGGGGAGGGAGGTAGCAGTTCTGTTCCTCACATCACCTGCAATTACCTAGTAAGAACTGGTTCTTTCTTTAGTCCTATGTCCACTGAATATGCAATGGGTCACATATTGAAACCATGCTTTAAAATTTCTCAAAATTGTAACACAATTAGAAACCATAGAATCTCTAAACATGGGAATGAGAAACATACAAAGACAAATATTGTATGCTCCCACACAGTTGCATGGTTTATATCACAGGAACTTGGTGAAATGAACTTTAAGAAATGTAGAGCTTTTTGAGAATTTCAAAGAAGTTACCTAGTAAAGAAGAGGATGATACTTTTACGAATTCAATAGACAAACTCAATCCTATTCTAATTTTTTTGCCCATATCAATCATCATTAGATGAAATTAAGTATAATATAAAATATCAATTACCCGACAACCAAGTAACCTCATGACAGATCAGATGATGGTTCTTCCCAGGAAAGGTTGGAGGAAGAAACGAGGAAGGATGAGGAATGTACAAATCTTACAACTCTGGAGTTTTTGTGACTTTCAGATTTTTTGCAACAAGCACAAGAACTAGCTCCTTTCATCAGTTAATATTTCAATGTGAAGCTCCGACAAAAATTTTATAATTGTCTATCACATGAGTCAAAAAAAAAATTCTGACGCCTTATCCAAAAAGTTTAAGTTGCGCAGAATTGTAGGGTGTTAAGCGAAGATGCCAATCAAATAACCATATAATGGGTGGAAAAACTATATTATTGTCAAAAGAAACAGCATATATCATAAAAACTGTCCCCAACCAAGTACACATGCCCAAAAGAATGCCATACAGGCATCTTAACAGGAATTTCACTTGTCTACAACATTTCAAACCTCAGAAGGTAACTATGAAAATAATGAATATGATAATTTAACTCGATATGCCATCATAATTAAAAGCGAAAACTTAATTGGATAATATACAGAGTGAAGCCTAAAATTGCATAATTCGCAAGAGGTATGTTATTACCTAACATTTAGCTACCTATATCAAACCTACAACCACTGTAACTTCTGGTATTGTTAAATGACTCAGGGACTGGAGAAACATCTTTCTGAACATTATAAAGGTAAGTCTTACATATATGGAAAGCAACAATGCTTGATTATGGCTGTTTCGATATAGGCAACGTTTACTCGACCCCATCCACCAGCTTTTCACACATCCTTTCCGATAGAGTATAGAATGACAGTCTTTAATAAATTCTATTGAGAGGAAGCTGAAATACACAATCTTCTCCCACTATTTCCCCTCAAGACAGGAATAACCCCCAATTGCATTTGAGCAGGTGCAAATAACCCATATAACTTATAATATCAACATCAAGAAACTTACTGTGAAATTAATTAAAATAAAATAAATTATCATACAAGGAATAATAAACAAAATGCGTTCATTACAAGGATTCTATAGAACTGTGAAAATGAATCCACAATTAACAGATTGCTTTCCATTTTTTCTCCAGTATTTCATTGTGTAATAGATTCATTAGCATACCAGTTAGCTTCTGCCAGTAATCTCGGATCTGAGGAAGCGGACTGGAATATCACCGACACTAGTATTTAATAATATAAAAATCCATTTTCAATGGAAAACTAAACACAATAGTAAAAGTAAATGAACTAACGTAGACCAACCTAAAGAGCCTACACTGAAATACACAACAGTGAATTGAGTGCTACTAAATCTGAATAAAATACGCCAACAAAGTAAAACTGTCATTTATGAACAAACACCGATTAGCAAATATCCTAAACTTCTACCCTGTGGTCACCAACATTATGGCTGTCACCCTAACTAACTGTCAATAAGAGCTCAAAATATGTAATCATCTTCTAACCTTAAACTGCTACTTTCTTCATGATTCACACACAAGTGAAAGAATCAACAGCTCATTAAAACTTTTCACTTACTTTGCACACAATTTCCAATCAACCATTGGTTTCTTGGTCAATAGCAGACACTTTTTTGTTTTTTAATTTTTAGTTTGACTCTGGCTTAAAGAAGTGGAAGTGGCAATCAAAATCTTAAATGAAAAAGTTTACAAACTATGGCTTTAACATCATGCTATATAGCGTTACACGCATAAAACACCCATCAATGTGGAAAACGGATTGCTTTCAGATGAGAGTGCATTTGAATGTTCCATAAATTAATCAGTAGAAAAACATGCCAATTATGCAACAAAACCAAATTGCTGGGAAAATAGATTAAGTGTAAGTACATCTAGGCTTGGCCAAGAGTACATTGGCCACATCCAAAGGGACAAATCCTTAATTTCATCAAAGCAGGAACCAAGAGCAGAGATAATAAAATACATGAATAATCCACAGAGTCCAAAACTGATTTTACAAGTTGCAGCAGCATAGGATTGAAGGCATTCCCTACCCATTTCCATAAATTTACGCAGAAGCTTCACAAAAAGAATTAAACATAGATGACGATCATGATTACACATAGCCACAAACACTCAAAAGCCAGAAATTCATTTGCTGATCATCAAATATCTAATAAAAACTACCTGTCACCAAGTAAAAACCTGGATCAACAAAGCATTATTATGGTAATGAAACTAAATAGTTGGTTTTGGTTTTGTTTCCCATTCAATACTCCTCTCAAATGATTACTGCCAGAGAGGATGGAATTAAAGGATTAAATCTCAATCTCAGTATATGTTATTACTGCACATTATCTTTAAAAAATGGGTATTGACTTTAAAAAACCATTAGAGTAGTTTCAAGATTTTTTCTCATCCAATCCATGGCACCATGCCAAAATTATATTGTTCCCATCAGATGCAATAAGTTTATGTCACTTGACAATTGCCCCAATGGAAACTAGCCATATGTTGGATTTAAACCTAGTATTTAAGGTGCAAAATTAAGTGATGCTAAAGGTGTAAGTTAACGGCATTATAAGAAATGTGAAAATATCACCGCTATAGCAATAATTTATTCCTCTTACAGCAACAGAAAACTCACAAAAGTTATAATATTGAAGGAAGGTCCTAGAATGCACTTTCCATGACTTAAATAAAAGTCATTTCTTGGTTTATAAAACAGCTGACAGAATCCAATTCTGTTGGAATCCAAAATGTTGTCTCAATCTTAAGTTATTTCCGTTAAGTCATTTCTGAATCTAAGGCATCCAAATGTAAAGCTAATCTTGCAGAAATTCTGAGATAGACACAGGTTAATTTTTCTCCCAATGTAAGGGAAATTAAACTAGACTAGGGGCGGAACTGTGAAGAAGATTCTCCCATTCTCACAAACACTCCCAGTATTGATATCAGTTTACAAAACGCACCTATCGAAACTAAAGAGAGCCAAGAATATGCCAATAGGTGACAACCATAAGCAAGAAAATGAGAATGGCCACAGAGGTCAATTCCTCTTGTATGATACCAAATACATTTTATTGAACATGAGATTTATGATTTGTTCACCATGGAAATGACCTTTGAGCATATTTTTCTGAAATCATACAATAAATTTCAACAGTCATTAGGATTTTTCCATGATGAATCTAAATTTTATGTGCTAAATCAAAGGAATATCAGTTTGAGGATCATTTCAAGTAAGAATATTTCTACTAAAGCATTGCTTTTGCTAGAGAGGTTTATTTTGAGGTTATCTATAATGATCCAATAATAGGAAAATACTTTAAATATGAACTACAGAAGTCCCAAAAACTTTTAATAAACGATCTTCTATTGCAGTTATGCTTGCAAACCCACAACAAAACACACAATACTAATGATAATAAAAATCTGGTTTCCCAATTTATACCAATTTAATGGCCACCCAAGCATATATTAGTCCATTTTCTAGTATTTATTCATTCTATGAATTACCAAACACTAAATAGTTTAAACAAGAGACACACTAGTCTGTAAGAGATGCAGTGCACTAATTCCAGTTATCAAAAATCATGCTAAACTCTAGCACTGAAAGTATTAATGACTGGATGAATATAACTAAAATCAAATTGTCAGGAAAATTTAAATAATTTCTAGGAAATCTAAAGATATTGTGACATTTTCTTACCTGCCTCCGTTCCTCAGCAGCCTTTAGCTTTTCGGTAATATTCTCAGCCGAAATGGGCTTGGTTGATGGGGGTGATGGGGGCCTCTTTGGTGGAGTCTCTGATATTGGCTCAGCTAATATTACCTCATACCTCAAACCTCCCTTAGATTTTTCTTGGCAGCGTATTTCAGTGGCTAAAAATTTTAGAAGGAAACAATGAGTTGAGAATGATAAAAAAATTATGCAAAAAGTAATGCTCAATAAAGTTTCTCCTTAATTATATATTCATTGGGTGCACTTGAAGCTTTAAAATCAACACATTTCAAATAATTATCACAACACACACTATATTACACCAATGTGCGATGAACAGCCCCAACATAACCAGTATAACAGACTTTCAACCAAAATATCAAAATTTGAGATGATAGCATTCACAGGTTTTAATGGAAAATATTTCCCCAATTGCAATAGGTCATTCACCTTCCTCACTTCATTGATAATCAAGGCCAATATACAATGAATTGTGGTAATAAAAAATTAACGTGATAAGTGGAGCCCTGCCAAAATGGTGGAAATACAAGAAAGGGCGAGACGTTTTGGGTTGGGGAATTTCAGGATCAAGGAGTTGGGGGAAGAAGGAGGACCCATGGTGCGTCGTGTGTTGCAGGCCCGCCGGGGGCATCCGCTATCGATCTCGGTGGGCGGCGCCGCTCAGTCTATGCCAGACATGACGTCACCGACGCCCAGACTGGCGCTGGAGGGCGATCGCGAACATGGGAGGGGTTGGGTGGACCTGCGGGCTGAATAAGTGAGTGGTGTGGGGTGGCCACCACGGCCCGCGGGGCGGGGGCCCATGCTAAGGGAAAGCCCATCTGCCGTGCCGTTCACGGCCATTGCCACATGTCGCGAACAACTAAAACCAACATTAACGAGGACCGGCCGGCAACACACTAGAAATCACCCATCCCAACCTGCGGTGCGATGACAACACGATTGAATCTCAGCATCCGACACTTACTCCCGAAGAGGAGCTATCGTTAAACTCTTCAACGGAAACGATGAACGGAAGGGACCGGCAAAAATCACGAGTAGGAAGTTAAGAAAATTTGCACAAAGAAATAACGGGGTACTTACTGATGAACTTCACTTTCTTGGGTTGCTTGGATCGCGGCTTTGTCTTCGCCTTCTTCAGAGGCAACGCCCCTCGGCGATCTGTAAACGCACACACAAAACTTCGAAGTCGGAACAAGTAACCACCGCCACAAGCACAGCAACAGTTGTATGCAACAAGCAGAGGGTTATCCCCTAACCAGAGGAATGAATCCAGGGGGAACACAAAGCGACCAATTTCAAATAAGGATACCAAACGTTGGCAAATAACAACTCCAAATCTAGAAAAAACGCGAGGCAAAATAAACTGGACATTGATGTAAGAAGCGAGAAATCAAATTCACCGGAACACAAAAAAGTGATTTCAAACAAGCACAAAAAGCGTTTCCAAAAGAGATGAAGCCACTCGAAGTGAAATCACATGAGGAAGGCTAGTAAATGCAAAGCGAAACTGAGTTAACAATTCCTAGTTTAAAGAACATGACTAGGAATGGAAAACAATGAAAGCTTAATGAAATAAGACTACAAAATGAAAGAATCATTCCTCCATATCCCTGCAGTAATGCCTACAGTTACCTGCGACCATTGGCGCACGACATGTCTGGCAAAAGCACTGCAGCACGGAATTCTTCACTAGACCTATCAACATGACGGTGTGCCCCGCGGCTTAACAAAACTTCTAATCTTGTAAAGAGACAAGTGCCTATGGCCGGGAAAAGAGCGGGGTGGAGATGCTGTAGACGCAAGGGCCCGGCGTAATGAGGAGCGAGCCGTTGATGCAATTGAAAAAGGATGGCCGGGTCCCCTTGCTTCCTTCCCTCTCTCTTTCCTTTCCCTTTCTCCTCCGTCCTTCCTTGGCGCACCCCAGCCGCACAGTGACGCCGGGAGGGCGCCGCGGCGCTCCTCGCCCGGTTACGCCCCCTCCCGGACGCCCTCCCTTGCCCACCCCAACCGACCAACCCGAAAACGACGTCTCCCCCAACCCCTATACCAATCGATGGCACCGGTCGATACCACGTCCAGCTCTGGCAACGCTGCAAGCGCCGTCACAGTAAGCAGGCGCAAGAGAGTTGAATAAGACAAGGAGTGAGAGAGAAAGATGACCCTCAAGAAAGGAAGGGGAGAATGGAATCCCCCATTCCTAAATACAACAATCTTCTTCCCCTCATATGCAAACATTTAAGACAGTACATTTGGGTAGAAGTTCTCAGCACATCACACGGATCCACCCTCCAAGGCTACCATGAGAGCGGATAAGATGTGCACTTGAAAGAGAATCCCGGTGACGAATTCTTACAAATTATAAAATAATTTTTTTCGACATAACGCATCCCAAAGTATAGCACATGAAACTCGAGGGAAAAGTTTTGAACAAAAGTTTCACCGGACAATAAAACATGCCAATTCTGGCTAAATTATTACCAGCTACGGAACCCTAGCGGTCAACGAGTACGCTTGCTCATATCGTCTCTCAATGTTTCTAATCATAGTAAATAGCATATTAGCCAAATGCCCGCAAA
This sequence comes from Hetaerina americana, assembly GCF_022747635.1. Lineage (NCBI taxonomy): Eukaryota > Metazoa > Arthropoda > Insecta > Odonata > Calopterygidae > Hetaerina > Hetaerina americana. The sequence continues at coordinate 90,023,052 of NW_027286069.1, forward strand.
TTAAAAAACCTTTAAATTCACAGGGGATGGCAATGTCAGAGTTGCGTTAATATATTAACACGAATTTCAAAACAAAAACTACTGGTGAAATAATTTTTTTCACTCCAAATCAAAAGTTTTAACACTAAGACAAGAACTCCCGAGATATGAACGTAGCCACTTGGAAATAACTTGAATCCATTGTATCGCTATACTAATAGTTGCAGATTATATTTCATTAATGCTTGTGCTGGGTGCCGGTCGAATTTACGGAAAAAGTTACATTATAAGGAAAATAAAGTGACAAGAATTAACGTGGTATTAATCTACATCTTAACAATCTCTACCTGAAAGCGTCTCATGATTTTACCGTACGAAATGAATAGATCAGGATAGCTCTATAGTATGCCCGACTCAACCATCTCAAAATATACGTTATGAAATGTTCACAGATGCGAGAAACAAGTCAGTGGATAAATATTCACATCCAAACAATTTTTAAAAACTTAACTCGATAGCTATTGAATTTCCACAGCTTAGCTCATCAATGGAAATTCCGCGATTCTTCAATATCAAAAAATTCACAATTTTGGATTCGCATACGTGTCGTGTTTTACGCGCGAGTGCAATTACCAGTACATGGCTTCCGAAATGGATACCCTCGGATTCATAAATTAGGATATTAATAGCTACGTTAGCCTCAAAAATTCCGCAGTGCGAAGAGAAGGCGCGGGCAACAATGAAACTACACCTCAAAAAATTACATTCCAAGACCAATGTTACCGACGAATACGGTGTTTTCATTAATTAGCCGAAGCAAGTTTTTACGAATCCCAAAGCCAATCTATATTCCGTTACATTCTTGAGCTTACATATAGCGCAATTCATCAAGACGTATAGAAAGGAATTAATCTAACTGAATGATTCAGAAAGGAAGACAAACGACCTTGATTACACTAATCGGAGATCTTGCAATCTCAATTATCCTTCGGGTAACGGAAGCGAAGTGCAATTAACAGGACCGAAATGATCATAATGTCACTTTTACAAGCAATGATTTTCTCGTCTTGTGAAAAGCGAAATGCATAAATGTTTCAATACCAATGCGGCACCAAAGTTCGAAGACGATTCGTGAATGATAATGATTTATGAAAACGACAAACCAAAATTTTTGTTATCATCCTCATAGTTTACCTACCATTATTACAAAATAACGGCAAGTGGCAAGTTATAGTTTTCCTCCGGGATAAAATTTTCATTCAGGCGTGAAGTGAACCGTATAAAAACAGACGTTGCGCGTCAACTGACTTTATGTAAAATTCGCGACGCATACTGCAACATATACAAAGCGTTTTAAATTAAATATTGGACGTTGAGTTGTCGGTTTTATGATTAATTGCAAATTAATGTGCCAATGCAGCCCACACTATATTTTGTCTACTTTATAACCTTAGGCAAACTGATGTCAATTGAGATATATCTAAGGGCAAAAACTTAATTACGCGAATACTTCACAGTCGCGCTGCGAAAAAATATCGACCGGTGGCTAGCCTGGCCACACGGTATTCAGCATTCAAGAATTAATTCATCACTGACGGAGTGCAAACTGGAACACGCGAAAAGAACCATGCAAAAGAAATTATCATATCAAGAATTTAAAATGAAACTAAAATAAAAAAAGAATAGAAAATCGAAAAATGAAACCAATGCACTGATACTTGACAGGAAAATGGGGATTTTTTGGAAAATCAAACGGCTTCAGCTAAACGCCATGATATTACGGTCGCTGGAAGGGATTTCTTTTAGGCGAGACAGCTGTCTATTGTCACAACAGCTGCCTCCATATAGCACCGGCCCAGGGTATTCAGTTGACTGCTCTTTCACAACCGAGACAGAAAGGGAGTCTCTCTCTCCGGTATTTTCTACAAGTCCAATCGAAAAACTACTAGGGCTCGAAATAAATGCGGTGCAGATGTAGTTGGGGTGCGAACTATCGATTTCCAATACATTTTGTAAGAGCACACAAAATGAATTTTCTTTTCAGTTCAAAGATGATAATTCATGAACAGGTAAAAATGTACCAGTAATGACAAACCCGTGAAACAAACTGACTTCGAACGATGGAGGACATTTGGCCTAAATAAGTCCACCCACAACTGTAGGAGGTAATTAGTTACCAGGTCAAGAATGGATTTATCTGCTTGCTCCTTTCTCCAAACTAGATACCGAGACTTACATCATTTCACTTCCTGATCCTGCCAAAGAGGGAAAACTACGCTCAAATGCGTCTAGCCGACAGAATCCAGGATACTGGAAAAAAAATCCGATGTACACCCACGAAAGAACACCTGGGCGAAAGGGAAGGTGCGTGGAGAGGTAGAGGGAGGAGAGGAGAGCGGGGAAAGGAGGGAAAGATCCGCAGCAGACTCCCTGACCTACCTTCCTTGTCCATGGTGGCTGAAGGAGAAGACATCGATACAGTCTGCCAAGGGGTGATGGGCGGATTCGCGGTTGTAGACGACTGGCAGGATGCTCCCTGGTCCTGAGATGGCTACTGCAACGGTCGGGGCTCGTCGACTGTGGCTGCAGGGAAGAGAGAGACAGGCTTTGAGCGAAGCCAAAGGGTGGAGTAGTGTGAGAGGTGCGCCGGCGATGAGGGCGAAGGGGGGGCTGCGGAGAACAGGGGGCAAGCGGAGGGGAGCCTGTACGAGAGCGGGGAAAAGCGAGAGTAGATGGGCGGTGAGGGGGGAGGACACATACGAAAGTGGGAGCGAAATGCCGACACGGCACCGGGCGAAAGGACTGGCGGAAGGGGGGGCGGGGAGAACACGGTAGGGTAGGGGGGCACGATTTTGGGAGCAACGAAACGAGATGCTCAATTATGAAGCGAAACGTCTTGTCTTCCACCAAACCCTCGCTCCTGTTGTGTGATTCACAGCCTGCCTACGGCATACCTGCCAAAATGCAGGTAATCGAATGAAGGTTAATAATCGCCAAGGTTGACACGCGCTTGAATGAGAGGCACCTACTCAAAAGCGAACACACTGCGTTCAGTCAAGAAAGCAGGTGGAATGCCCAACAAAAAAAACAGCACTTAAAAAAAATGAAATACAATAACAACGAATAAACAACGTATCCAAAAAGTCGACTCGTCCCGGATAGGTTATCAAAAAATGAGCATGGAAATTTTTAGAGAGCTGGTCGATGGTGAATTAATGTGTAGGACATTGTTATTCCTTAATGAATTCGTGCGCAGTTCCTGACCAATTGCAGCTCTTTCGGTTAAACAAACACGTGAATCGGGGAGAATATGAAATAAACGTGACCTGGATTTAAGATATGGCTGCAACTTAGGTCTTGAAATCAAATTGGAAAATCTTTCTCTCTTGTTTGTTCTTTAAAAAATTGCACGTTTTCCACTGAAACTGATTCGACCCTGTGCCATCGTCCATGCAATCTGCGAAACTCTAAAACTAAGTTCTTCCCTCGACTGAAATTCTAATTTAAAGAATTAAACATTTTTTTGTTGTGTCCAAAATCAATAAAATTACTTTAAACACAACTTATTATTTAATGTGAAAGATGATTTTACACTTCCGAAAGACAAACTCTGCACACGTCAGTAACTGTCGCTTGGATCGCTACATCAGTCAAGAATTACCGCATAATAGCTACAAAATGCTTGATGGAATACGTACACACACAAGCCTAAGGCGAACGATCGAAGTAGGGCCAAAGGCCTATAGGAAGCGCAAGGCAGTCACACGAGTATACAGCCAGACAGACAGGTGCAGGGCGTTAAGGTAAAGTTGGAGGAGGGCGAGGGGAGACACTGAGTGGACGAGGAAGCCCCCCGCCCCCGAAACGAGGGCAGGACTGGGCCAAGCACCGCGAGCAGTGACACTCAAAGGCTGATTCGGCGTCGACTGACTCCTAGGGCACATTAATAATATTCCTTATTTAATAAAAGAACTATGGCACTTTGTATGCACCGTGAAAATTTATTACTATCAATTGCAGTAACAGCTTACTTCAGTGATCCTTTTGAGTTATGCGTTCCAAAAATTCAATATGGTTTTTACAATGAAAACTGCCAAGTGAAAATTTAATTTTATTGAAACCACACATTGATTAAAATTGCCATATACCTGTATATTAAAGATGACTATTTAACAAACAATGCTGTCAATGACAGTAAGATGCTATTTCTCGTATCTTGATATCATTCAGCCAAAATTAAAAAAGGGCAACCCTATTTCAATTAAAATTTAACAAAAAAACCATATGTTATCAAAAAATATAAATCACAAAGGTCAAGTCACACAGGATTCCATAAAACTATTCATTTGCATGTGATATTTTATTGTTCTCTGAAGAGATATTAAAAAAGATACCACATTTTCACTGATATTTCCTCCCTCTAAATGTATTACATCATGAAATGTATAAATTTAATTACTATAATGTCAAAACTAAATTACTAATTACTCAAGAGAGTGGAGCAATTGTGAATCACTGAGAGGAAAAGAATTAATTGCAATATTATTTTTTTAAATTAACTACATAAGTGTTAACATTCCTAACTGTCAAAGACATGCTATACGATAAAAATCAGTGGCTCTTAAAGCTCATGTTTTCAATCTTCAACCTGAGTCCAGGTAGTACTTAAAATCAGTGTTATTTGGGTAAAAGCAGTGATTTTCTTGAAATATTTGCAACCCACATCCAAAACAGGAAGATCATATCTATACATCAGGCTAATTAACACACTAATAGAAGTTTTTATTCCCCAGAAGCCCTACCCCAACCCCAAATGTAATTAATATTTTAAAAAGTTAGGGCTTATAATATCATACACTAGGAATATGAACACACAATATAGACAGTGAAAACTTACATACCTACATACAGAGGGTTGATACGCAAGGTAAAGAAACTTGGTCACTAAAGCAAGGTGATAGTTGGATATTGAAAGCTTTTGAGATATGGGTGAAGAGAAGGATGGAAAAATTAAAATAACCAGAAAGTAAAACAAATGAAGTGAAACTGGAAACATGCATTGTGGGGACGACAGAGGATTGTTGAGAGAAATCAAAAGGAGTCAGGAAAGATGGATTCAGATAATTTTGATTGGTAATAGGATGTTAAAGACTGTGATAAGGGGATAAAATTAGGATTAATAACATAGCAGACGGAATAAGATAGACATGCTGGACAGAATAAAGGTAGGTATAATGTATGTAGTATTGAAGAATGGTTTTATTACAGTGTGGGTTCAGGTTGTCTTGGACGAGGTTATGAAATTTAGGGGAGTAAGCTTTGAGTCCATCCAAACTGTACCTTAAATGGTAAGCTACAAAATGACACCAGGATAAAAATGAGAATTTTTAAAATCAAAAACTTGAAAAAATCCTTTAATTAATGAAATAGTATCTCTCACTCTAATAGCTACTAGTTATGATAGATGCTTTGGCCCATGAGGTACACATGAAGCTTTACAAATAAAAGAGTTTACATAACTAGCATATTCTATGGAATTGGCCCAACAATGGACATTTACACATTATGAGAAAAGCAAAAATCACACGCTAGGAGACTAGGCTTAGACTCCACTTGCAACAAAAAATGCAAATAATAATTAAATTAAACTAAAGAATTTTTGAGCCAATGCCTGGGTGAGACAGTACTCTATTTCCATTTCAGCATCAGCTTAAACCATATATTCCAATTTGAATACAAGACAAAGTAAACTTTACTTTAAAACATAGAGCAGTTCTAATAAATGGCAATCAATATGATAGCCATTAACCTACAAACCCTCAACTGCTATTTTTCTACCATTAGGCTTTGCAATTTATAATGAAATGATTTCAGTTACTTAATGATCTAAACACTTTTAAAACCAAACACTCCATGTAAATACATGCGCAGGAGAAAATATTTATCATGGAATGTAAATCTGCTGGTATACAACTGACAGTCTATCAATGGTATTTTGACCGGAAATCATACCTTTTTTTAATCAAATCATGTTTCTATGTAATATGACTAGTTTGCCATGGTTTGAATTAACTCTCTCTGAAATTCAAGTTTTTAAAATCACTCATCTGTGAATTCATAAACCTAGCACATAACGCTAATTCCAAATAAAAAATTAGGCCCCAAACAAACTGCTAATCCATCAACAATACACATACTCCCACTTAATGTCACATTATGGCTAGAGTGAACCAAAATTAATGATAAAAAGGTATCCTTCGCACCAACATGTATGTCCTTAAATGAGAGCAATCACATGTGAACCAACAACAATATCAACCAACCAATATCAGTGAACCAACAACATATTAAGACCAAAATTGAAGGAGGAAGGCACCGACAAACTTCCTAATACTTTAGAAAATACTTTAATAAAGAAAAAAGACTTTTTGCGGCATTGAACTCTTTCTATAAACAGACCAAACCAACCACCTGCCAGTGAAAGCCATTTTCTAATTTGTAATATATTTCAAAAACAGGAAAATCGAAGTCAGTTAACAATTAAATTGTACAAAATATACTATCTATTTGAACACATCGCCAATATTTTATTATCAATGACTGCCTGGCACTATGAGAAAAAAACCATTTATCATCTGATCAACTATTTTCAGTCATCGTTTTTAGACTGATATAGTCAGGAAATACTAACAAGTTTCTCAATCGGCATTGATATTTATAAAATACATTCAAATAGAATTTGCACTTTGCATTTAAAAATTATCCACCGAACAAGTTGTCTACAAGGCACTTCTAAATAAAATTTTAAATGTGTCTCACAATTATGGAAGCACTGCTTAACAGTAATGACTACTATTCCACTGATACCTCACTGACTTAAATAAAATTATGTAGTTTCTATGACATCAGAAATAAGGAGGGAAAGTGCTGTTGATACACAATTCATTCCAGTTATTACAACCATTCTACAGCGAAAACAGTCCTATAAATAATGACATGGTCCCGTCTATTAACACATAAATTCGATCTAAAATACTATTAAAATCTCCATGCATTTAGGTATTAAACCGATAAACATTCTCAGCAAAAAATATTGAAACATTAGTAAAAAGAAAATAAATTGTCTGTTGACCCATATTTATAGCAATATGTATCAAAATAAATCGAAAAACACACATATTGATATTTAACGCCGAAGTACACGGCTCCGGTAAACGTAAAATGAATGCTGGAGCAGACTACCACGACCTGGCATGTAACAGAAATCCCGTTTCATAATATGCCTTCCTAACTAAACGCTGGCAGTTAACTTTTCAAAAGCCCAAAATATTAAATGGAAACATCAAAACGTATCTACTTTTTGACGGAAAGTTCACTGCCCTCACAAGTATCGCATTTTTCATAATCCTGCTCTAGTTGCTTCATGTCTCGTCGGACAAAAACGGAATTTTGAAAAAAACTGCGAAAATCCCAGTATAGGATAAATAGAAGAAATATTATAATCAAAACATCAAACCATTGAAAATGCTCAAAGCAAAATTTTCAAATGCGCATTATTGATACATTTATTTAACTAATTATTTTAGCACCAAGTACACGAGTTATGACAATATCGCCCACACTAACGAAGTAACGGTCAAGAAATTGCGTGCAAACGAAAGTCATCGCCACGAAGTAGCGTGTTTAGTTAAACGTAAATAATATGTTTCCGCAACATTAAATTTCCTCAGTTTGAGAAGTTGAATTGATGTTCCTACAGAAATATCACACTCATATGACCAAAGGTGAAACGCAATGACAGTATACGAAGCAAATGTCATCGTGCACCGGGTGTACCCAAATATTAAGTTATGTAGGTAGATTTTCTGACATAAACACCATCCTAAAATATAATAAGTTACCTGTAAATTAATCACAGTTTTGTCTTTTAAGAATAAGCTCTACCTAGCATTCATAAACCCCTAACAACATTTAGCAACAAGTGGAACGAAAAATCACATGCACACCATGTTGAATGTTATTATCATTTGTGTAACGGACATAACAACTAAATTGCATAAGAATATTCCCAAGGATCATGAAATCGCACGAACATATGACGTCAACCAGTTCCTTCTAGAGAAAAGTTCATAGCACGATTAGTTAGCAAAATGCTATCCCCCATTATTTGAATCTACTAACGGACTAGAGACCCACGCCACCGTTGTCCAGCAATCGTTGCCTGCCCAAAACTCTTTACATTCAAACACACTGCTAATAAAAACATACTAACCTTCAAGTGGATTCTTCGGATGAAGTGGATAACTTCACAAACACACGAGACCACAGAGAGAGCCAATTCACAAGAGAACCTCGCAGTGACGGAATGCAACAGCAGAGAGTTTACGGAGGTTTATATCGTCCACCATTACCCAGATTAATGCGGTTATGGAAAGTCGCTTCCCATTGGCTCATTTAAATTCTCCTCTGTAACATAGCGTATTATTGGCTCGTGGTGTCACATGGTAGATGAAAACAGAAAATTCATACGGTTTGAAATATTTGAAAAAGAAAATATATTTCGGAGAGGCTTCAACGAGCTATTGACCACAACAGATGAAGATAAACATCGAATTTTCTCTGAATTAACTTTTATTACATCCATTGAGTACAAAAACGTAATTGAATGGTATTACTACCCTGAATTCGTCTACGTAACACACATGAACATTTTAAGTTGGTTAAGAATCATACTCCCATTAGATGGGCGATTTTTGAAGGCAGGAGTCACGAACCAGGGGTAGAATATATCGCGTAGAAGGAATTATCGTAAAAACCTAGGAATGACAAGTAGTTATCGAGACAAAATATATCTGTGGAAATAAAGAACACCTTGCAATGAAATGGTTTTTTATTAATGACGTCACCACAACAATTAAATTATTAGGGTATGGTAAAATTTATTGACAGAAATGGTACTCAATGAGATCGTCGGCATCTAATTATCTTAAATATAAAATCAAAATATACTAGCGTGCAAGCCTCTAGGAGCGCAGGACTATAAATGGTTGGAGGCTTGTAAGTACTTTGCATATTTTAATAAGACTACATTTTTATTCATTATAGTTTTCAATTACCACGAAAGGATCATTGTGAAAAGAAACAAAAGTTTCTCAAACAGCGAGCGTGGAGAGGAATGAGCTGAAAATTAGTACCTAGGTTCAACCGCCGCCGGTTTGCCCGAAGGTCACAGGTTCGAATCTTGTATTGAACGTGAATGTCGTATTGCGGTCCGCCTTACATCCAGGTTTCGACACAAGCAATTACGAGAGAAAATAAAAGTCAGTATTGAAATAGTCTTCATTTCATTAAACACAATCCCTTAGTTCGTGACGGAAATGTCGTCTAAAGTGTAAGCATAGCCTGGCAAAGGCGATTAAAAAATTTTACCTGAAAAATCCTTTTAAAATTTGTCTATTACTAATTTTTTTCGGTTCACCTTGTCTCACTAAACATCATGCAGGCAGGATGTTTCGTTGAGACTTCATTCTATTATTACCCAAGGCTTTACATTTATTATGAGGTACTAAATATGTGTAGAAAAGTATTGGCAAAGGTAATACATTTTCTCATTGCAATCTGTGAAGGTATCCAACGTATCTAAGAACAGAAAATGAGATCAATTACAAGAAATATCACAGAGTATTTTTTATTCGGGAAAACGCTTTATTTTTTATTCGGGAAAACATCATTATCCGATGTGAGAAAAATGTATGTTGGACGGTAGATTTCTGAGGGCTATTAGTTAAATTTTGATACAATATTAATGGAATTGATTCAAAAAGTCGGAAAGACATGCTAATACAATATATTTAGCTAAGGTTCTGTAAAATAGTTAAACCTCGCTTGAAGAATAAAGACGTAAAGTCGCCCCATTTAGGGAGTAAAATACATGTTTATTTTAGATATACTTACACGTATATGCTGCTTTCTCCCAATAAAAAAGGTGGTCGTGCCACCGATAATTCATTTTTATTCGAATCACTCGCAACCTAACCATCTGGATTCGTCAGTAGCACACGACCAAAATGAGGTACCTATTTCATCATTCATTCAGGTGTGTAGCAGGTAGGATATTCGAGCACTGCAGGGCTTTTTAGATTAATGTGTAGGTCGATTAGTGGGCCACTAAAGTCTTCTTTGCCAAATTATGTAGCTTTAATGAAGTGAGGTTCAGTTCCAGTAATAGTTCATTCAACAAGAATCAGGTAGCATTGGACGGAAAATTGTATAAGGGATTCAATTTTAATAAGACAACGATCCTCTTGAAAAATTCAAAAAACCGCAATGTCAAGGAAACATTATTTGTGTTGGTAGTTAATTTTGGATGTTTAAAAAACAAATCGCAGAATACCATCACCCGATTCAAAGCACAGGCGCAGATATAATTACTGGGACAGAAAGCTGGTTATCCACTGATATCGCCGACGTTGAAATTTTCACAAAATCCTTATCCATTTACAGCAATGACAGAACAAATAGAATCGGGGGTGGTGTCTTTATTTCAGTTAAAATTCTTGCGTCTGCAGGGCTGAGGTAATTCTGGGCAATGATTTGGAAAGCGTTTGATGTCCAATTAAACGTCCTCGATCCAAAAGAATTTATGTATGCACATTTTACAGACCGCCAGTTGACAGAGACAATTCAATACTAGAATTTGATCAGCAAATCAAAGGTTTTTTATCCCAACACAGTGATCGCGACGTTAAAATCGGTGGAGATTTCAATGTCCCATATATTGACTGAAGCGCGTACTTATAGTGTTAAAACGGGCGGTAAAGACAAAGATATCTGCGATTCGCTATTGAATTCTTTTATGTAGAGCCCATTGCATCGACTTGTCACTTCACAAACTAGGGGCGATAATATTCTTGATTTGTTAGCAACGAGTATTCCCTAAAAAGTCCTAACTATAGAAACTACTATAGGAATTAGTGACCACAGGGCAGTAAATTCTAAGTTTTCGCTACATGGGTCCGAAATAAGAAGCCTAAAAGGAAAATACACTTGTTTAAAGAAGGGAACTACAATGGTCCAAAGTGCATACCACAGAATCAATTTAATGTTTTAAGAAAGACAGTAATCACCAAAATACTGGGGATACATGGAATCACTTCCTTGATCACTCGCTCAGAAGTTCACAAGTTCATTCCCACTAAATTTATAAAAGATAACTCGGAACCTCGATGGCACAGCGCAGATGTTAGAAAAACATTACGTCGTCAAAGGCTATGTGACGCCAGGATGAAAATTATTAGGGATGACTTCTAAGTGACAAAAAGAATGAGATCACTTATAATTACGAGTATCCAGGGCTAATGCCGAGAGTGAATTTCGGAAAACGTTAAGTGAATTCGAAAGGAAAAAGCTAGCGGAAAATTTGAAAGAGAATCCAAAAGAGAATCCATTTTGGTCATATGTCAGAGAAGTTCAAGGATATGTCAGCTGTTAGTTCACTCAAAAATTATAAAGGCGAAAGTGTAACCAGCAGCTTGGAAAAGGCTAACTTATTTAATTACTTACCAAGCGTCTTCACCAATATTTCACCGAATTCCTTCGATAGCTTACCAAATCGTGTCGGTGAACCGATTCCAAAAATTGTAATATCATATAATGGAATGGAACGTTTGCTGAAAAATATTAAGCCTAATAAATCCTCCGAGCCCGATAAAATCGAAGACAAGGAGGAACCGAGTAATTACAGACCTAATTCTCTCAAATCCATTCTGTGCAAGATTATGGAACACATAGTTGCTAGTTCGATCGTGGGATACCTCGATAATAAGAACTTATTAATGAAAAATCAGCACGGTTTTCAAAAAGGTATATCCTGCGAGGCATCACTGGCGCTTTTTGTTCATGATATTCCTATTTCGGGAGGCGGCAATGTTCCAATGGACGCGATTTTTCTAGATTTTAAGAAAGCCTCCGACAAAGTACCTCATAGTAAACTACTCGCAAAGTCGAAGGATATGGAATAGATAAAAATATCGGGGGTTAGAATAAAGACCGTTTGACCGCGGTAGGATCATGTGCGGGTAAAATTATTCTGGTGCGTATTCACCCCCTGCCACACACCCTAGCGGTGACCTGCAGGGTATATTAATACAATATAATATTATGCTAGTACTGCAAGCGCTTCGTAGTCAAATTAAGTTTGGTGGAAAGTACCCGAATCAGGTTGGGATAATAAATCGGAAAGGGCCTCGAGCATAAATCTGAGGGCACGCGAGCAAAAGTGCGCTAGTCAGGGGACCTACATGAATTGTGAAAGGGTTCACGGGAAGAAAAATACTTTAATTAACGAGTCTGGACCTCGCTATCACATACATTGACAACATTTCTTACCCTTTCGACGAGTTTCACGCATCTCTCTCGATTACTCTGCGCCTCTCAGGTTTCCCTTTCTTAAGTCTTAGTAAAATTCAAAGTTGGATTAAATTAATACCCTATGGAGTTGATACAAATAAAGACTTTGTTTCAATCGTAGATTTTGAGACTCGAAGACCCTACATGCCGATGACAAGAAAAGTATCAACTTTGTAACGCTCGAGCCGTCGAGGCTCGCTCTGAGTCTCGACGGCTCACAACGATCAACTTGCTCACAATAGCCGTTTGCCAATCACAGGTAGCCTAGTGATCTACTCGTACTAGCCATTTTAAAATATAATTTCCGCCGCCAGTTCTTGAAATATATGAACTTTATTTGATCTGGCCGGCAGGATTTATTAGGTTTAAGATTTTTCAGCAAACGTTCTATTCCATTATATGAGATTAAAATTTTGGGCAAAAGAATCGGAATAACGTTGTCCGATTGTGGTAAGGGTAAAAATATTATGTTCAAAATTAGTTTGGTGTTGATTCACCCCCACCCCCCGCCACACTTCCCAGCGGTGGCTTGCAGGATTTAAAAAAATGCAATCGGTTGGCGGGAACGATTTGGTAAGCAATTGCGGAAATTTGGTGAGCCATTGGTGATTACGCTTTGAAAGAAGAAATTAAGTAATTTGAGCTTTTCCAAACTGCTGGTTACTCTTTCGTATTTGTCAATTTTTAATTAATTAGCTGTAGGCTATTTGCCCTGAACCTCTCCGACATTAAAACAAAATTCTTTATGATTATCTCTCAAATTTTTCGCTTATACTTTATCCTTTTGAATTTGCTTAGCGCTTTCCTAAATTCCTTCTTGGCATGCGCCCTGTACATTTATTTATGAAGATATCTTATAACCATAAACGTAAGTGATCCCATTCCTCTTGTCGCCAGAGATATCATTCCTTATATTTTTAATCTCGGCGTCTTAGTCTTTGACGTCGTAATTATTTTTTACCATCCACGTTGTACCATCTTAGTTCCGTGTTATCTTTTTTAATTTACTAGGAATGAACCTGTTGACTGCTGAGCGCGTGGTCTCAACGAAGTGATTCCACGCATCCCCAGTACATCGGTGATTACTATCTTTAATGAAATTTGCAAATTGACTATGTAGCACGCATTTTAAATAATAATAGGGTATTTTTAAAACAAGTAAATTTTTTGTTTGGGTTTCTTATTTCGGATACCATATTGAGAAAACTCAGCATCTACAGCTCTGTGGTCGCTGAAATCTTTCATAGTTTCTATATTGAACACTTTCTTGGATATGTTTGTAGCTAAAAAATCGATAACATCATCTCTCCTAGCTGGTGAAGTGAAAACTGCATGCATGGAACGCAGTGGATGCATTGAGTCAAACGTAAAGGATTTTTTTAAAATTATTAATTAATGTTAGCACCCTGCAAGCCACCCCCAGAGAGTGAAGACACACCAGACCAACCTCGACCCGAACATGACCCCACCGCGGTCAGACAATGTCACTCCGATCCCTGATCGTCCGTTAAAAATGTATTATTACTCCCATCGTACTACGGTAGGAGAGATCTTGTCAGCAAACTTTTAATAGCGACTCGCGGGTTTCTTTGTTTTTACCTCCTGTTCTAAAGCTGTATGTGCTTCAACCATTAAATGGGACATTGGAATATTCACCGATTATTATGTCACGGTCATTGTTTTTGGATGAAAAACCTTTAGCTTGCTGATGTACGAGGGTCATCCGGAAAGTAGTACCCGTTCGTGAAATAAAGACACAAAAGTAAATATTAACAAACATAAAAAAATTTATTTGAAAGAGGATACTTTAAACTACTTCTCAACATAATCTCCAAGCAAATTAAGGCATTTGTCATAACGTGTGACAAGTTTCTGTATTCCTGCTGCATAGTCCTTCGCCGCCAGCTCATTGAGATACGCGAGGGACCCATCTTGCACAAATTTTTGCATAATGCAGCTGGTGTTTAACAATTTCATGAACAATTTTTCGAGAAACATTGGGAAAATGCTCACAGATGTCATCAATTGTGACGCGCCGATCGTTCCTCACGAATTCGTCAACTGAGCTCACCAGTTGGTCTGTAATGACAGACGGTCTCTCCGAACGCTCATCGTCGTGTGTGTTCCCCCTCCCCATGTTGAAGTTGCGACACCACCGCCGAACAGACGACTCGTCCATTACATTGTCTCCATACACCTCCTTTAATTGGCGATGAATATCACATGGGCGAACGTTTCTTGCATTGAGGAATTTAATCACTGCCCTCACTTCACAACTGGCGGCGTTCTCAATTTTTTTAAACATTGTAAACAATCACAGAAACAACACAGGCAATGCTAGCGTCACGCAACTTGGCTCAGAGAAGGCAGACAAGCCACTGAAGCTATCTGACCTCGTCCAGCGGCTACTCGCGTCGTCAGCACTTCATGCGGCACGAACGGGTACTACTTTCCGGATGACCCTCTTAGTTCCAGTGTGAAATTATCTTTGTCGTCCAGCGGCATCTAAAATGCGCTTGCGTGGATTCTTTTAGATTCAGGACTTTTAATAGAACACCAAATGCCTTCCAAAATGTTATCAAGAATTACCTCAACCCTACTAACGCAAGAGTTTTAACTGCAAAAAAAGATACCGCCCCTGATTCTATATACTCTTGTTATTTCTGTCTACGGAAAAGGATTAAATACTTAGTCGTTACCCTAACTCACGAACTCTCCTAGGTGGAACACATGCGGGGAAAATGTGGAAAAGCTAACAAAAAATTAGGATTTATTGGAAGAGTACTGGGTAAATGTGATGAAAAGGTGAAAGATAAATGTTATCTTTCGCTGGTAAGGTCTCATTTAGAATTTGCTGCTAGTATATGGGATCTTCACGAAGTTGGATTGATTGAAGAATTGGATCGCGTGGGGCGTAGAGATTGCTTGATTTGTAAAACATTGCTATAACAAAATGAGTAGTGTATCATTATTATTATAGGACCAAGAAGGTTGGGAGTCAGAAACGGAGCGAAGGTTAAATTACAGATTTAATCTCTTGCATTAATTGGAAGGATGTCTCTTCAGCGATGATGTTGAAAATGTATTATCAGAGCCATCAAACTACGGAAAGAGAGGACATGTGCATAATGTTAGGGAGATCAAGAGTAGAACAGATAGATTTAAGATGACATTTTTCCCACGAACGATAAAGGATCAGAATAACATGTTCCGACCGCGCTAGGAGAGAAAATTATTTTAAGTCAAAAGTCTGGTGTGTAACCACTACCGTCATACATCCTAACGGTGGATTGCGTGGTTAATTAATTAATTTAATTTAGTACTCTACAAGCCACTGCTAAGATGTGTGGTAGGGGATGAATTAACACCAGACTAATTTGGACACGAATATGACCCTCCCGCAGTTGGACAATGTTATTCTGATCCATTATTCTTTGTGAAGAAAATTACATCTTAAATCCATTTGTTCTACACTTGATTTCTCATATTTTATTGACATGATCTCTCCTACTGTAGTACAATGGGGGCAATAATACATTTTCAACATCACTGCTTAAGAGGTGCCCTTTCAATCCATGGAAGAGCGTCAATCTATAATTTCACCTTCGCTCCGTGAGTGATTCACAGCCAAGCTGCTCTAATATTTTGGATACGCTACTCAGTCTATCATAACAACGTTTTACAAATATAGCTCCTCTACGCTGCACGCGATTCAATTCTGCAATAAATCCTACTTCGTGAGGATCCCAAATGCTAGCAGCATATTCTAAATGAGGCCTAACCAACGGCAGACAACGTTTCTCTTTGACCTTTTCATCACATTTACTCAGTGCTCTTCCAATAAGTCCTAATTTTTTGTTAACTTGTCCACATACTCCCCGTATGTGTTTCACCCAGGAGAGGTCGTGAGTGAGGGTAACGCCTAGGTATTTAATCGAGTCTACACTTTGCAGTTCGATGTTCCTAATATTCCAGCAGGCGTTCGGGAGGGAATTGCTCTTTTTTCAATAATTCATCACTACGGACATTTTTAAGTTTTATTTTAATTGCTAAGTGTCGCAACAGTGTCTTATAGCTTTTAGGTTATCTAGAAAAGCCTTTTTATCCTCAGGATTACGGATATATTTGTAGACCACTTCATCATAGGCAAGTAAACGTATTAATACTATTAACTGCGGAGTTACTGTTGTTAACGAAAAGCAGGAATAATAGAGGTCCAATAATACTCCTCTGGAGAACACCTGAAGTGACTTCTACTCTTTGATTGGGGTCGGCTTGCCTGAACTGCTCCACGTCAAATCAAGCGGGGTGAGGATAAGCAACTGTCAATAACCTCACCTCTTTCAAATAAATGGATGCAATCATCGGTCCTCTCCCAAATAGCCGCGTATAGCGACGGCCAGTCTGAGGAGAGGTCGCCACATGAAATCCGCAGATGGAAACGTAAGCGAGAGAGAAAATGAACGTTTTTCAAAGGAACTTTCTTAATCTATCCTTTTCAGGAAATACGTACAGAGAAAAGCATCACGCTTAGAGGAAAAGAAATAGTCTCTGATTCTCTGTAAGCAAATTCAAACTCCTATAGAAGATATCTCAATAAAGACTATATGACAATCTGATTACAGAATAAGAAAAATCTGGATATGTTTGAAAGAAACATGGACCTGGCTGTTTCACGTAAAGTTGAGAATCTGTTATGAAAGAAGATCTATGGACTCGACAGGGATGTTGATAACATACAGCAAATATTTCATGGATAAGCCTAATTTCAATAAAACTATCTATTTCTATTCTAACCACGGAGATCAACCCAAATGTTGGTTTAATTGACGAGAGTAAAGTTCAATTAACACTAAACCCACCGGCGAGTGAAATTCATACATCAGAGTATGGGAGTCAGTCCCTTTTTTGTGCCGCATGAAGTTTATCAGCATGATCTGATACCCGAAAAATCCGGTGAAACTGAGGATACCCAGAGGCATTACCCGGAGTTGAACCCAGACCCTCGAGTCAGTAGCCCAGCGCTCCACCAGCAGGACTATTACGCCCCTTTGGTGTTGATAAACCAATTGTAATCATGACTGACCAATTTTTTTTGCTGGCAAAGTTAATATAATTTCTGTAATGAATAGTAGTAGTAGTAGTTTTGAGGGGAGGCGACCGACAGCTAAGGTCATATGAGCCATAGGGGATGGACAGGAAAGGATGAAGGGTGGAGAGAAACCCGGCGTCGGCATTAGCCTACTCTTTACGAAAGGCGCCAAGGGGTCCGCAGTTTAACGTCCCATCCGACGGACGGCGTGCTCAATCAAAGTGCCCTCCACAAAGCACCTCAAGTAGGGATCGAGATACCTCTGAAAAATATTCAACACCGCCGGGATTTGAGCCTGCGCCCTCAGGGTGGGAAGCCAGTGCGTTAGCCCCCGCACCATCTCGATCCCCTTCTGTAATGAATTAGCCATCTAGTACGAGAAAGCCGATCGAAGTAAAAGGTTAATTTTATTGTAGGTAATTTTAGAAGATGATAAACACAAAAATTAACCCGAAGATTGGTTTATCAGAGTGAGAGTACACAGTTTGTATGAAAAGTACCAATGACAATTTTGTCCTAACGTATGCGTGAAGGGCTGAATATAAACTGGCGGTTAAGTGTGCGAATGGTCGTAGATCATATTGACATTGATAAGATGACAGTGTGTACCATTATCTCTTAAAACTTTGCGATGCGAAAGATCGGCGCTAAATTCGTCCAGAAGGCCTTGACGGACGACCAAGAGCAGACTAGAGTGTCTGCTTTGCAAAGACCTTCTGCAACGACATCGCGACGATTAGAGTCCCAACTTGGCACCAGCAGACGATTTCCTATTCCCAAAAGTGAAATCCTCCCTCAAAGGAAACCACCATTGAACCCTAAGTGCCGTCAAAGAAGCTTGCACATAAGGACCTTAAAGGACCTTTCTGAATCCGCCTACTAGAGAGCTTTCAAGTCGGGGAAAAGCTTCTGGCAAAAGTGTGTCGACCCTCGAGGGATGAAATTTGAAGAATTTTGAGGACACGTAGCAATATCTAAAATAAATCTATTTTTCCGAAACTTAAGCTTATACTTCTTATACAATTCATTATAACTCACCTAATCAATAGTCGGCTCAATGACGTGTGGAATTCAATCATCAGAGTCGGGGGCCTAGACCCTCTCTCTGTACCTCCTGAGGTTTTCATGATCTGGTAACCGAAAAATCAGACAGCTTGGGCGAAGTTCAGACGAGGATAGTCTGGATACTTAAAAAAAGACCTCTCAATGAACATAATTATAATAACAAGCTATATACATTCCTCTGGTATTTAAAATCAAATATAATGCCAACATATATATTTTAAGAATTCACATGGATTACGACACATCATTGGCTCTTATCCTGGAAGTTGTCAATGAGAAATATTGTCAATATTAGTTTAGTTTCACTATTGCATGCAGATCTATTATTAGATTTGCTTCTTTCACAAACCAATTCTAATGGGAACTCGGAATCATTGCGAAGTTGAGATTAAATATTATAAATTAATTTCTTTGGCAACAAGAAGAACGGAAAGGCTGATGCCGCTACTGATTAATTGTAATTGAGCTGCATTAATTTAAAACTGGAAAAGAGCCAATCGGAATATGTAACGCGGTATCCAGTCGGAGACGGCGGAATTATTTCATAATTCATCATAGTTTCCAATTCAAATGTCTATGAATTATCAGCTGTTTCATTTGGATGTGTGCTAGTACTTATAGTTAAAAAAAAGTGAAGCTTCTATTCTTGGGAAAGCGGGTATAAAATGATTGAAGTCTCCAATTGTAAAGAAAGAGAAAAATGCGAGTATTTTTACCTTGCCAGGACGAAGCCATATGCATTTCGTACGTCTGCTTAGAATAAATTTAAACGAAGGACGCAAATTACTTGATAAAGTATAATACAAGGAGGAATATTATTTGTCTTTGTGCCCCTGATTCGGAATAGAACACAACATTTATGGCAAAGGAGAGAAGAGAGGGACCGAGGGGAAAAGAGGTTTGGGTGATTCTCCCGATATGAAGTAAAACGATTGCGGAAACTGGGAAATATTACTATTACTACTTACAGAGAGTGGATATGGGAGTGTAGCCAATATAGAAATCAGGGAACGAAGTCGCGGTTTCTAATCCTCTCGAAGATTATCCGGGGAAACTAGGCACCCCGAGAATGATACCGGCAGGGGACCTTCCTGGGAATCAACCCGATGTACGGCTGGCCCAGAGTAGGCACGAATGAAAAGATAGTGCGCCATTGGGATAAAATGCCCCTTAAAACTGTACCAGCGGAAAAACTTGATAACAATGAATGAGCCCACCCAGGAGCATTTAAGGAGAGTTTCCGAGAAGACATTTCCCAGAGCGAGGACACGAGGATGAGGAGGAGAGGGGATATTTGATGAGGGTGAATAAGAAAACTTAAAGAAAACTAAATTACACGACTTAATTGATGAACTTTTAATAATTTAGAAAGAATTTTTAATAGACTTAGAAAGTGAAGTCGTCATTAAGGTTTCGTTACGTTTTTGCTTATGCTGTTATGTGAATTTTGTATTCTTTACATCGTTTAAAAGTCAAGAGTTAAAAAGGAAAAGAAAGAATTTATGGTCGACAAAATGAACACCGATCGGCGAATGTTAAGCTGGTTAGAAAAATATCGAATCATCGTAAAATATATTCCTCTTTGTTTTTTGTTTAAAACATTTTTATTTAATTGTAGTCTGCGCTGTGATTTTCCGAGTACAGGTGCATAGTGTTTCCTCAGATGTGACATGGACGATATTTTCTCGTTTGAATTTCAATTGCATGCGTACAAATGTAGGCGTCGCTGGAATGGTTCCAGTGAATCCCATTATTATACGTCCTTTTCGCGGGGCATTCCAGAATACCTCCTCGTCTATTGTGCATGTTATTTTTCCCTCATTTGCCTCAGAATTCGGAAAATAATTTCATCCAACCGAGGATGAGGCATTGAGCCCTCTTCGCCCACCTGGATACTGTTCGAGTTAAGCAAATTGGTTCGGTAAGCGGGACGCCATGTCGGTAAATGACCCTTAATCGACCCCCTTTCCGTCCCCCGAATGTGGAGTTTCGAGATCCGCCCACCGCCATCAATCATAGTTTCAGTTTGTCCAAATAACGACGATTTATCTTCTCCGTTCTCCTCCGTCCTTGATCTATTCTTGGTTGTTGACTCTGCATTTTTCTCATTAGTCAGTACTTCCTAGTCATCAAAGGTGCTTAGTCAAAAAATAATTTCTACTTCCTGAAGCGTCAGTTACTTATTTTCTTCATCGTGTTATCCTTAGGTTAATTCCATCCGTCAGTTGTTCAAATCATATTCCATAATCGAACAGCCAAACGACGAGACTTTTCCATAAATTTTTATTGCATTGCTGATGAAATCTTTGACCAATCGAGATGGAAACGTATTTTTTAGAGAGTAGGGCAAGGCAAGGGAAGTCGAGTAGATGGGATTAATTCGTCTCAGCCACCGATCAAAATATGAAGTCGTGGAAGGCGGGTATTATCGGTGGAAAAACTGCGCTCAAAAACCAAAATAACCTAGTGAGTCTTGAAGATAAGTTTCTTTGCAGTCCCAGTCATGCGCAAATTGTTTATACCTAACCAAATCTAACGTGGGAAAAGGAGAAACCAAAGAACCGGTAGAGTAAGAATAGATTCGAATTATACCTTAGCACCGAAAGCCAAGAAGCCCAAAATGATTTTAAACAGAGAAAATAAAAGATTAATGCTACCATTCTTTTGAAATTCACTGCTTTTCTCGTTACTTAAACATGAATTGAGGGCTGTGACAAGCTCCAATGACGTATGAATCAAGTTTTGAAGATTAATACAACAAATGAAAATGAGTTCCTATTTTAGAATTAAATTATTGAATCACTATTAAGTATTTCACTTGTTCGATGCTTTCGGGCATCGGCAACAAGGATCACGAGCATTTGAGTGATCTGAGGGATTTCATAGGACTATTTTATCAATGTCTTCCTCGGTGAATTCAAACTTTTTGGAGATTTTACATTTTAGCACTCTTTGTACGCATAGCATCTAGCTTCTAGCTTTTGAAAATATCCATTTAACTTATTTCCATTAGTGGTTATAAACTTGAAATAGTTAAGCATAAAATCTGTACACCTTACTGTATTGACTGAAACTGTTCAATGCCGACCTAAATGCTCCCAAAATGTCTGAGATTAAGTGTCTATTAATATTTCGCCCGAGTGGGTGGGAAAATGTGGGCCAAAGAAAGTTGGAGAGAGACACAAAAGGATACTTGGAAGCTGTCGTAATGTCGATGACAGTTCATGGCAAGGGACCAGATTAACAAAGTAAAAAATCAACTTAAATTGATAGTGAATTCTTGATGCTATATCATACATGCTTAGAACAGCAAGAAGGGTGTGGGAAGCTGCGGATTAGCTTGGTCGCCTGTTCGAAATACGCCTGGAGCATGAATGATGATGCAACTGCTATTTGAAAAATTTTTCTCGGTTGATTATGCCATGCGATATGGCCTCAGTCGTCAGCATATCTAAAAAACAAATGCTTTTTGAAATGGAGAAACAGAATGACTGAGCACGTAAATCTGGTGAGTTAATCACATAAAATAACATATATACAATGCAATTAGGCAAAAAAGCAACAAGCGAATGGCCGGAGTAAAATCGTTTTTGACAATTCAAAAAGGAATGACCACAGAAAAATTCTGAGTATTTCGGGAAAGGACGAACGGAATGTTGAAATAATATCTATTTTTTAGTTGAATATTGACGAATAGATCATATTTAAAAAGCCGATAATTTATTCAAAAAATCACGCTCTTAACTTTTGCAGCCGCAATTCATCTCGGAAGTGAAGGCGGCCGTATTGGAGTAGGTGTTTCTCGTCCGTTGGAAGATAATTTGAAAAGTAACAGGTCTCGATGTAGTGTCCCGGCACTCGGAATCCCTGCCTCCCCGCCCCACTTCGACATCCGTCCGTTTGGGAGGAGTGGGAAAATGCGTGGGCCTCGAGCGGCCGTTGGGAAATGCAGTCGTCCGTTGGGGAGATCCCTTTCGCCCCCTTCCGCCTCTCCGAGAAGGGAAAAGAAGACTCATCGCCCCCGCCTTCGCAGCCACCTCATCCACCGCGCTCCGCATATAAGGGAAGACGGGGTCCACTACCGCCACACATGGATACGGAGGGGAGGGTGGAGGAGGGCGGCAGACGCCAACGGCCCCGGCCGCCGCCGACTGCGTCCGTTAACTTGACCTCCCACTCACGAACGCACTCAAGTCCCACGCAGACAAGACCAACCGCCACGCGGGATTTCCCTCCCTCCCGCCCGCCCCCTCCTCCAGTACCCCCTATTCACCCAAACCGTCTCCCGAAGCCACGAAACCCGAGCGATACATCTCACTCTCCATCTTCATCTCGGAGCATGGCTTTCCAACCTGTCCAGCTCGTCGTCCAGGCAATGTGGACGAGAATTTCGTTCATAGGTGACAGTAAGTTGGGAGGGGGAAGAGAAGGGTTGAATGGAGTCTATGACAAGGGCTCTATGTGAGGTGGCGGAGTCTTAATGGCCATACGCATGTGATCCAGGTCATCTGAAGATCAAGTACGATTTCGAGTAGAATTTTTGGTTGAGAAGAAAAAGCAAAACGAAAGTTCATCAGGTGCATTACCAACGAGCAATCGGTAGGTTTCCGCTCATTTCTCCTGTCGACTACCCTCATTGTGTCAGCTTCTACGGAATCTGCCATTATATGTTCAATTAATCCCATCCGGGGTCTTCCGCTCTAGTTCTTCCCGATTAATTTTTCCTTCGACGACATTCCTCATCGGACCACCGCGACTCCACATGTGTCCTTCTAAGTTAATACCATCTCCTTTTCAGAGATCTTAATTGACTCCAGTCTCCTCCTGTATTTCTCAAAGCTTCGATACGTAGGAGTTTCATTGGCTCATTTTTATTTCCATCATTAATCAATTTCTAGGTTTCGGGTCAAATTCTGATTTTGTCATTTTTGCCAGTTTGATTTTTCCCAGGTAAGCACTCGATTGGAATGACATTCGCTTGGAGAGTCTTAAAGTCAGCTTTTGTTAATAAATCCCAATTCAACTTTTTTCATGGTTTATTCGATATTTGATCATGAGACGATATTTCAATTTCATTGCGCATATTCTAGATACAAAATATGGATATCGATTTTTTTACATTTCGGATGAGGATTTATTTGGTCATTTGTTTAGATTTGGAAGCAAGTCAAATCGCTCGAAATGGTGATCGAATGTCGATGATTATTTCCCAACCTAGTACGTTACAAATATTTCAAAATTCTTAACTCTCTATTTTTCATCGCTTTCATTTGAAGTTTTAAATTAAGCATGCATTCATTTTTAAACCCAAATCCTCAAGCAACAACAAATGGTT
This sequence comes from Hetaerina americana, assembly GCF_022747635.1. Lineage (NCBI taxonomy): Eukaryota > Metazoa > Arthropoda > Insecta > Odonata > Calopterygidae > Hetaerina > Hetaerina americana. The sequence goes on from NW_027286069.1 coordinate 90,046,931, forward strand.
TAGAATTTGCTGCTCTACAGACGTTTTTCAATATAAAAGAAATTCCTATTTTAACAGCTATATTGAGCGACTTCAAAGTCAACATCTATTTCTTTTTTTCTCATAAACGTCATCCTCGTTTCAACGTTCGATTGGTCTAAAAAGGTCTGTTCTTATGAGATAATCCTCCGCACTAATTCTCCTTAGAACACGACGAATCTATTCGACCTCTGACGACGTGCGTGACGGAAAATTAACCAGCTCCTTCCCGATTTAATATCGCGGTTACCCCTTCTTCAAGAAAATTAAGGGAAATCATGGTGATCTGTAAACCAGAACCAAAACCGCAAGGGTTTTTATTTAAAGATTTATCTGCGGAATGGTGGGCGGTCCAGGGATAGTAATTTGGAACCATACATTTATATGAGGTTCCCACATCTGACCACTCCCAAAGTGGTGTGTTGTATTGCCACCTCGTTCTGAATTGGCAGCTTTACAAAACATAAGCTCATATAAAATAAAATTATTTCTAGCATATCAACTCTTTGAACTGAAACATAATGAACAAGAACTCAAAGATACTTTTTCGTAGCTGGGCACTAAAATTAAAATTATAAATTTCTAGTTCAATATTATAGTTATCTAAAGCAATTATCTGTAGTTCATAGTGATTACGCTGTAAGTTTTGTTTTCATTTCACAAATATAAATTTGGGAAAAGTAGTATTATCCTGCCAACACAACTCTTTTCGGAGGGTTTATAAATTAACGAGTGGATTTGAAAAACGGATGCCAGACGTAAAGTTTTATCAATTTTCTGTATTTTTTATAATATCATCACCTCATATTAGACTTTCACACATTTATTATAATACCCTTAAGTGGTATTTATTATAAGCGGCTCATGAAATTTAACTAAGCAATTTTTGTGCTCACAATTTCATCATATTTGATTATAATTTCGTCACTCACGCGTATCGCATTGTTCAACTCTCATTACTACATTGTGTTATTACCGGAAAGATGGGCAAAATAAGCAAATATAACGCTTAGGATACAGAGAAAATGACGCATTACATGTATATCGTAGTAAAATACAAATGTGTTAAGAGATGTTCATCTGCTTATTTACAGCTCTGGAACTGTAGACTTTTATTTCAACCCCCCCCCACCCGCCCCCACGCAATGCGATTATCCTAAGAGGAAAGGCGTGGCGAACTATTGTCCCTCGCTACGCCCCACACTCCACACAATTATGAAGAATGCAGCGGCTCATTTCCGGAAGAAAGACAGTCGCCTGTGCTTCCCTTCTGCCGTCTACGGTACGAAATTGGGGCTGCGCTGGAGGTAGGGATGTGGGGGGGGGGGGGGAGGACGACGCCGGAAGGTCGTCAGGGGCGACGTCCTGATTCCCCGAAATCGAAGAAGATTCGTAGTCATCTGATTTTCAGAAATAGCCCCTTCCGACAGACTTACATTACAATCAAAGATACCAATCTCCCTCTAAACCTTCCTATGGAACCGATAACGAAAGGAACATTAATTATTGTCCAGTCGTCTTAAAGGATATGTCTTCTGGGGTCGCTTAATATTTTCAGCTCAGATATTATTATTCGTAAATTATATTAAGTTCACTTTCCCGAACGTGGACAGGAAACTCTAAAGGTAAATAGTAAAAACTACTCCGGTGATTTAGGTGAGAATTCAAAATATCCAAGATCATTTGAGGCTCAAGACTCAACTTTGCGAAAAAAAAGAACAATTATTCAGCACGCCGTGAGAACCAGACGGTGACTAACGATTGGGGAGAGAAAACTTATTTAAATGGGAAGACGGGAGTCGTAAACGGTTCCGTCGGTGTCTGGTTAACGATCATTTTAACGACTGAACATAAAAAAAAGCTGCGGAGCACTGGAGAAAAGATACCAGGACGCGTAGAGCAATCATTACTCGTATATTTCGCCTTTAGCGCAACGTGTTGCTGATTACTTAGGCGGTCCATTAATATTACACTGAATCTGTAATCTGGAGATACTCGAGAAGAGTATTAAGGATATGAAGATTCATAAAAGGGACTAAGGTTATGTACAGCAAAAAACAAAGGAAGAGTACAGATCGATGTACAATACTTGATAATATCAACACAGTGAAACGATTTCTTAGAATGAAAACCAGTTTACTTGACCGGGATTCGAACCGGGATCACTCCATATCTGGCCGAGTGCAATATAAATTTCGGATCAAAATTTTATTTTTTTTCTAATCTAATCACTGTATTAGAATATTTAGATTTAATGGTGGAAATCAGCCAACCAAAGGAAAAAATGTAATGGCAAATCGTATTCCAAACTTTTTCTTGTGATTTTTTACTGTGTGCTTACAATAATAGAAATAGTTAAATATTGTATGCATTAATCTGAACTCTTTATAAAGGATTTTACTGTATGTTTATCGTAGTTGAATTAGTTGATTATTATATGCATAGATCGAAACTATTTTTGCAGGTATTCATTGATTTTTTTAGAAAAAATAGACTAAATCACTTGCTAAAAACTCAGTCGATCTTCAAGAAAAATAAACCTGAGGACAACAGGGGGAATTTATTGAGTGTGATCACTTCACAGACTTGTGCGTGTGTACGATGTGGGAAGTGGAAACGGCGGTGTCGAGAAGGAAAGTGTTCCAAAAGTTGTGACTGATGGTATGCATAAATATACTGGAGACGAAACTTTCTGAAAAAATGAGAGATCTCGAAGCAGAAGGAAGAAGAGGGCAAGGACGATAACGTTTGAAAACTTAGGGAGCATTTGAAACGGTGGTGGAGAATGACTATGTAAAGGAAGAGAATATACATGCAAGACGCCAAATGTGAAGGAAACGCTACTAAAGTTTCAAGGTCGAGAGAAATCTTCTCAAAATAGTGCAAATCCTGACATTTTCTTGCCTGTTTTAATTGCCTGAATTGATCCTAGGGAAAAATCCTCGAAATACCACGCCTAAATCGAATCGCTAATCGAAGGCTTGCAAAATTCGATTCATTCTAACTCGAAAGAATGCTTCAATTTCAATATAGGGTTATGGAAGGTGTTCACTCGAACAGTTTTCACCTTTATTTTAAAGAATTAAGTCCAGTCCAAAATTATTTTCCGTAGGGTCATACCAGAAGCGAAGTGCAGATGGTCTCGCTATGCTTAAATCTTTCAATTTACATTAAATCAATTCTGCCAGTTAATTGCGTATTCCTAGTTTAGTAAAATATATTTTTGAAAGAATATTTACGCCAATTCAAGATTTACTTAATCGCAAAAAAAACGATTATTGTACATAGTCGGGAGCAGACTGACTAGAATAGGTCATGCTCTAACCTACCACCCGACATGTCCGTCATTCATTGGTTTAGAACCGCAGAAGTAACTTTTCGAATTTATGTGAAATGGATTGGTCTAATCTACAACGTAAAAGCTCTGAGACTGCAAGTATGCTCGTCACCGTGAAATAAGAAAGTTTTTCAAGTCTGATTTTCGAACTTGGCCCGAGCTAAATTTTTCGTACCGGAGCAAGCATGAACAAAGGCGGAAAAACCTGGTTTTCTGCGTATACGGAGTCATTTTTTTATGATACATAGGTGTCGAGGTGCCCTAAACGTTAATAGTTTCTTGGATGCCGCTCCGAGGTGAAACGCGTAGGACGTACGCACCCGTCTCACGGCCTAATACCCACGCAAACATTTCAAAAAACATGCCTGGATCGATTCCGGGAAACTCTTCCCGGGGCCTCATGCGGGAGATTCCAGCGATATCACACATACGGTTAGCGCCGAAAAATGCAACCGTCGCAATTTGCTTGACGTTTCCGATACTAAACCGGGGAAGGACGCACTCGATCTCATTTCGAATGCACGTGCGGGCGTGCCAATCGCGGGGGTGAGTTCCGATATTGCATGCGAACCCGGCAGTCTTGTCACGAAGGCGTCCGCGGTGCACCTGTTTTTTTTCTGCCGACGCCCTCCCCTTCCATCCATCCGTCCGAAATGAAAAAGCCACTGGCTTCCCCCAAAGTCGTTGATGTTACGTAAGTGGATCATTCGCTCTTATTCTCTTCTCAGACTAGGTCCTTCTCTCCCGAACTATCATTTGGAGCGCTGAACGGGAGGTAGACCCACGGTCTCCCCTTCTGAGGAAACCTTTTGTTGCTGCCTTCGAGGGTCATCCTTTCGGCCTCAAGGCTGATTTTTCTTCGCTGATAGTCGAACTCGTGGCCTATCTGCTCGAGAGAGGAGGACGGCACCTTTCTGGGAGTCGGGGGGACGACGACAAGACACTCCATATGTCCGTCGCACACTACCCACCCTCCCCCCCCTTTTGTCAAGTGAGTAGGCTACGTGAGATGCACGGGGCGTGGTTTCCCACAAGGTAGGGGCGAGGGAGTGTAAATGGGGTGAGGAGGGGGAAGGGACCCCTGGTGCCCTCGCTTGGGATTGGTTGGCTCGTTCAAGTTTTCTTTCTCTTCGAGGAAATCGAAGTACTCGAGCCGTTGGGCTGGATCTAGGAATTTTGAATCCCCGTGCGGAGGTCGGATTCTGCCACCGCGGTGGAATTGAATGATCGATTTGAAAGAAAAATAACTTGAAAAATGTCTCCTCCGTGTGTAATTTCATCATTTCGTCCACCACGGATGTGGGATTCGGCCGGAATTTTCGGCGTTGAAATTTCATTCGCCAGGACTAAAAATGTTTACATCCAAAATCTCGATCTGAATAAAAATTAATCAATCCCTTCACGTGCGAAAGTACGATACATTCTCTTAGAGCAATAGAGACACGGTTTCATGGCTCTACAGTGGGAGTAATTTTTTTAGTATGAATTAGGAAATTTTAGGAATCTTATATTTTTGATATGCTGATTGTTGTTTTGGTAACAATATTATATTTTATTAGATAACATTTTGTTTTGATGACATTTTTAAAAGATCATTCGTCGTAGCACAACGATTATGCGCCAGGAATGATTCAAGCTCGCGACTTTTGAGGTAACGGACATCTAAAATGGCGATTTTCAAATATCTCCGCGTGCGCCGAAGATATTACAATAAGAAACAATGAAAAATGATTCGTGTTTTAATCCAATTTCATGAGTCGTCTTATGAAGACGGGAGCTGTGAGGACGAACTGTGAGATGTTTAATGCTTCATTTCCATGAATTTAGTAATGTTACTTTTATTTGTTACTGCAAGTGCAGATCTTAATTCAATTAAAATTTTGCTTATGTCCATTTAACGCAAGGTAAAAGAATTAAAATTCTTTTCCTGATAATACTTGACCTTCATCTGGGTCTCATCCGAGTCGGGTAATTACCTCAGAGCCTCATGGCTGCCCCGAAAAAAATATCAGCGGGAATGAAGTTAGCGATGAGATCGTAAATATGCAAAGATAAATGTCCTTGGCGGGAGAGACACCCTGTCGAAACCAATGGTCTGCAACGGTTAGCCAACGGTCGTTCTGTAGCTAAATTACTTTTCTCTTTTATTTAATAAAAGAACATCGGTCAAATTCAAAGCAATGAAGACAAAGGATTTCTTTATGGCAAGTTTAAGATATCGATCAAATCAAATTGTTTTTTTTTCAGTTAATCTCAAATTTTACCATCTTTCCGTTGCTGTGCGAGTTTTGAGTTCGCAGTTAAAGTGCTTTTTCAGGGAAGCAACAGACAGTTGAGGTGAGTAGATCGAACGTCACTTATGTAGGAAGTGTTTTGAAGGAAAACGGAAAATTGACAAGTCCATTAAATGAAATGCTTTGGGTATAAAAGATAATAAAAAAAAGAAGAGGAGTTGGTGACAAGGACCTTAAATATAGATAGATGTTTTATAAATTTGAGTGAAAAGGTAATATGGAGTGTAGTTTTGAACGGTTCCGAATTTTGGTCGAGACATGAACATAAGCGTAGATTTTGAGGCTTTCGGGATGTAAAGAGTAAAACAAAATCGAGAAGTGCTACGCGTTGTAGACGAAGAAAGAAGTTTGTTGAGAGAAATTCCAAGGAGCTGTGAAAATTAATCAAAGGGAATACTGTAAATCAATAGAATGTTGAACACAGGCATTGAAAAACTGGGGGAGAATGGTAAGTGACATGGATGAAGATAAAGAGCCAACATCTTCAACGGAATGAGGGAGGTGCAAATATGTGTAATTACATATGCTTTACTTTAAAAAATGATTGAGACGTACTTATTCTATACTTAGTCGGAGCTCAGACGTTTTAGCAATGAAATTTATTGACGGGAAACTTTTGCAAAACCACAGTGAAAAAGTCACACGACCCGGGTTTCAACGCATTAAGATGCATCACCTCCTGATGCATCAATAAATTGCAATGAATTACCACGTTGCTTGAAGGAGTGAATTTTATTTTAGTTTAGCAGTATTTCTATTTCCTGAGTCCATCCAGAACCTAAGCTACTCAGTAGAACTATTGCCAGTAAAAAATATAATTTATATCATTGCATATATTTACGAGTATAATCGTATTTAAGAAAGAAAAGTAGTTCCAAGTGTAGCTGAGTCGATATTTTTTTTAAATTTCGCAAATCCACAGCATATCCGCAATTCCTAGGGAATCCAAACGGCTTCAGCCGGTGGCAAATCAATTTTTTTTGTTAAAGTTTTAATCAAGCTATGACACAACCGATCACTGCGTTTTTAATGTTAAGAGACACCATTCAGCATTCTACCTCAAGACAGCTTTAAAAAGTAACGACTGAATTTAAATTACTCTTAATTAAAGGAATAAAAGTAAAAGGGTTTACTTCTCAAAGTTCCTTGTCCTCTACTGTTACCTAGGCCATTGTTCCGCTCAAGGAGTGCTTATAATGATTTTGACAGCAAGTAGCATGAGCACAAAGTCAAAAGAAAAACTAAAAACTCATCGTTTTTTTTAAGATGCTCCACTACGTAATTAAACCCAGTCAATACTCCATGAGGTATCGAATCTGTATAAACAATGAACTCCATATATATCCTTGCTCACATACTTCACAAAGTTATATTTGAGGTGTCTCAGACTGCTTAGGTGCGAGTGGAGGATGGGAAGTCCAGGTGGGCAGTGTTAGGAAGACGTGCAAGGCAGGGTTGTCCTTTATCAACTGTTCTCCTCAATGTTAATGCAGAGGAAATGATTAAAGAGGCATGGGAAGAACTGGAGATAGGAATGAAAGTGGGCGGGGAATTCGTATAATTAGTTAGGTTCGCCGATGACCAAGCTTTAGTTTGTCAGTCAGCCAAGGGGTTGCAAGCATTGCTGAGTTAATTGGAAATTCAGTGCGACAGCTATGGGATGAAAATCAATATTAATAAAACAAAGGTAATGCGATTTTCTAGAAAGAAAAAGGCTAAGCTAAACATTAAAATAGGAGGGCAAAAACTAGAGCAGGTAGAACAGTTTACGTATCTGGGAAGTGTTTTGGACCAACACGGTCAAAGTAGGAGGGACGTAAGGAGAATTGCGCTAGGCAAAGAGGCTTTCACAAGGAGGAGGGAGTTAATGAGAGGGACGTTGAGTAAGGTTCTTAAGAAAAGACTCGTAAAAACTTTGATATGGAGCGTATCTATGTGAGGCGCGGTCATTGAAGCAGGAGGATAGATGTAGGTTGGAGGCTTTTGAAATGTGGGTGTGGAGAAGAATGGAGAAGGTGAAATGGACGGAAAGGAATACAAATGAGGAAGTACTTGGTATGGTAGGCGAAGAGAGGGGTTTTTTGGGAGAAATACTATGGAGGCAGGAAAAATGGATGCGGGGCGTATTGATCGGCAGTGGGATGTTGAAGACTGTAATTGAGGGGAGAATGTTATGCAAACGAGGAAAGGGCAGGAACAGGATAGGCATATTGGACGGGATGAAGGGAGGAACGAAGTATATATATGGAGATGATGAGGAGCTTGTTATGGAGTAGGATTTTAGGTTGAATTTTGTCATTTATTTGGTAGTTGTGTCCATCCAAAAACCTACCTTACCGGTATATTATCTATAATAATTAGAGGAAGCTATGTAAAGGAAATAACTACCACATATTACATGAATAACTGAGAAAACAGCATTTTTTAAATACTTCGCGAATCGATTGAAACCGAAATTTATTCCAAAATCGCGATCCCGAGGGAGGGCCATAGACTTAAGAATGCTCTTGTTAAATGAGGACGGAAATCGGAGGCTTCTCGGAGGGTAGGGAGATGTTCAATGTGAATAATTTCTATAGATAGGGGTGGAACATTCTGCTTTTCCATCTAACTTTTACAGGACAGCTTTATAGTTATAATGATTCTGTGTGACATCGAATAATAATCAGAAATGACGTGAATAATACGTGTATGATTTGAAACGAATCGCTTGGCAAGTAAGGGGGAATCGAATTGAAAAGCGGGTTGAACCGTAAATAGAAGAAATCGAATGATGAACTTCATGCAGTTGGAAAAACCTGCCTTGCCTGAAAATACAAAAGAAATGCACACTTTTTCACTTATTTCTTTCGTAATGCCATTCTTCCTTCGTCTCCATCACGTTCATACATTGTTTCATCCATTATTTTCTGCTCCGGAGATATCTTTTTAACCCGCGTCTTTAGATAGACTTCGACCACATTCATCATTCAGTACTCTCACTGTTTGTCTCTTTCTCTCACTCTCTCTCAAACCGCTCACTCTTCTTCCGTGCATTTTGCGATTGTGAAATATAATTGAGCGGACATCCACATTCTACACATGACCGACCCAGCGAAGCGTACCTCACCCATGCACGTCTAATGCAGATCCATACAATCCGCATTCTTTCACGAATCACTCATTCCCAGCTCCATCTCTCCTAACTTTACCAAAAATATTCCCCAAATGCGCCAGTCAGTCACAGAGGGAATACAACGAATTTATCGTTTTACATAATGCGGCACCTTCTGTCACTTCGATACATCCACAGGCAGTCACCCAGGCGCACCAGGCAACTGATGAAAGGTGAAAAAGTTCGCTGTATTGGCATTCACTCGCCTTCGGGCATTTAAACTGCAATAGTTTCACGTCGCTGTGAGAGAGTCTGAGGTTACCGCAAACTATTGAATACTGCCAAAATAACGAAGTGCTTCACCATGCACATATACGTTCTCGGTGCGACGGTAAATGCCCGTAAACTTTTCGAAATGATAGAAAATACCTCCTTTCACGTCTTTTCCTTTTGGAGTAGAGACAGTTAAAACAGCCTTTCTTTTAGTATACCACGACGGAAACCCCACATGAAGTTGCTGGAGATTGTCGATTTGAAAAATCGGAAAATGTGTTGATACTTCCACGCTCGAAACCTCGGGTTTCCCTTACCCCTGCCCTTCCACGTACACACACACAAAAGCATTCCACCTCATGCATAAGAACTTCAGAAGGGGAGACGGGAATACGCTCGGATGATCGCAGACCGCCGCGTCCAACACTCCGAAACCTCGTCTCGTGCAATAGTAAGGTTCAGTGCCCCTCTCCCGACTTCGCCTTCGAATTTATTAACTAAGAAGCAGAGTGTAGCTCCACGACTCATTTTGAAATCACGGTGGGACAAGAGATCTCACCTTGACTTCACCTTTCCATCCCGAATTCGTAAAATACTACTTCGCATCCAAGATTTCAGTTATCATTTGAGTTTTTGCGATGCAACGGCGACGGAAACCTTCTCTTGCGCAGCCAATAATTTAGCAAAATAATCGTTTTCGATCAGTCAACAGACGCTCGACGAGAAAGCCCCCGGAGCAGTCACACCGCATTAATTCGCATCGATTCGAATGCTCACATCCGCAATTTACCGTCGAACTACTTAAGGATCGCGGCTGCTTTTTAAGTCGTTTTTTTTAATTACACTCGAGAGCATCTGAACAATTATTTTCAAGGACAAATGGTCTATTCAAATTACTTAAAAATTTTTTCTTTGACACGTACCCATTGGTTTTCCTCCTAGCAAAGCATTCCAACTACGAAAACAAAACGGAATTCTCACTTTATTCTATATTTTTTTATTCCACAGACATTTGAAGAGTATGGCGATGACAAAAATGAACCGTGTAAGAAACTTCCAAGGACCTAAATTTCCTTGACGGTTTCTCCGGTGCTCGTATCTTCAATGAGCGTGGGCTGACTCTAGCTTATGGTACGGCGGCGTTGAAAACTAATTTGAATAATGAATAAATTTTTTTCCTGTTGAATATGACATAGATGTCTTTTGAAGAGTGGCTTTGTGGAGAAAGGAAATCTAATCTGGCCCAATGAATTTGAAACAATCTAGATATCATTAACTATGTACTAATGAACACCTATTTAATGGCGCTTAAAGGAACTATCTTATTATTACAAAGTCTCCTGGTAATGTCAGGACCTCGGAAAGGGGCCATTTAAAAGTAACAGGGAGATAAATTTAGTTCTATGAAACCCTAAAAATATTTGCAAAAATCATTTTTCCCAAACTATAATCAAATATATGGTACGTACTGAGGCATTTCGATTATCATATCGATTCTGCCAAAGTTTGCTGGATAACCGTGTTTAATAAGGTTAAAAAGGCGGGCTGCCAATGGCCAGTTTTTTTTAAAGTAATGGCCATTGGCAACAGCCCTATTTAATCTTACAATATAAAGAATGATAACTGGAGCAAAAAATAACTTTGGCAATCGTGAAACAATGAGTCAAAAATGACAATGGCGAGGTAACCAATATGTTCGGTAAAACTGAATTGGATTTCTGTGCATTGGCAAAGGGAAATAAGATTAATTAAAGGAGAAGTCTATGGCGAGTGTTCCGTGCAATTTATTGGTCACTGGACAACTCTCCTTTGGCCTTACAACACGGTTCCAATCAGTTTTACCGAAAAACAATAATCAAGTCGCAATTTGATTTTCAGCTCGTCGCAACTAGTCATTCTTCATGGACACTCTGCAGATCCGCTGTTCACCAAGGAGAGGAGAAAGAGAATCACCATTTAATAAACAATGGACGATCATCAGTATTGACGAACGACCCCGACGACCTCCGTGACGCAGAACTTAACTCCTCGAAGACTTTGCCTTCAAAGAGTTATTCACACCGACAGGAAACTGCGACCGAGGAATCAAACGCCCGATGAGTAACCCAGCGATAAGTGGAACCCGAGACGTCGTCGATCGTCTTGATGAGAGGATCGAGATTTCGACGGATGTAGCAGAGCAATTGTAAGTAGCAAAAGACTCCCGAGACAACATCCATACCTGCCGCCGAGCTTTTTATAACGGGCACGAGGGAGTAAGTTCAGTGGAGTATAAATCGAACCGGAAACTAAAATTACCACCATCCTTAAGGGGGAATGGAAAGGCGGCGAGGTGGCAGGGTTGAAGAGGCATTGGGAGGGGGGGAGCACGATCCACTAAAGGAAATGAACGTCTCTTATCCTCCCGAGTCGCCATTATAATTCCACCGTCTCCGACCCTGCAAGCCTAGGACAACAATGCGGAGAGAGAGAGAGACTATTTTTTTTCTTCCCCCGTCGAGGAAACCATCGCGGAGAGAGAGACCCCATTGCCACGGGACCCGCCGCGGCACTCCAGAGATGGAGATTGGGACTCCGGAGACCGCGCTCGCGTTTCCTTGTGTGAGTGAGTAGCACTGAGGCGTTCTTCCTTTGTTGCCGGGGCTTTTATAGTGGGGGGGGCGAGGGAGAGGACGTTTACTATGAGCTTCGAGAGCGTGTGGGACCGACCCCCCGTTTTCCATTGCTCTTTTCCTCGCGACACCCCCGATCCCACACACTCTCTCATATCCCCCTTCCTCCCCCGTATTGCACTCCCCCCCTCATTCCGTTTCTATCCCCCACCCCACCCCTTCCTTCTTCCTTCTCACGACGCCTGCCTCTTCTTGCACCGTCAAACCCATAACCCCTCCACCCATCCCTCTGGGTCAAGCGTATTCAGTCAGCCTTCATGGCATACCTCGCCATGGCATATCCCGCACGTGCGCGGAAGGAATACTGAGGGAATGAAGAAGATGCATGGGGAACGTGACTCATATTGCCAACCTCACGGGGAAAAGACGTCCGACACCCTTACAGCACATCTCGCCCTCCTTCCTCTCGCCCTCGTTCGCCATAGAATATGCTCCTAGCACATATATGGGATCCCCATGAAGTTGAATTGATTGCCGAATTAGATCGCGTGCAGCGTAGAGGAGCTAGATTTGTAAAACGACGTCATGTCAAACTGAGAAGCGTATGAATATTATTAGAGGAACTAAGTTGAGAGCCACCTACGGAGCGAAGGTTGAATTACATATTAAGTGTTTTGCATAAATTGGAAGGATGTCTCTTTAGTGATGATGTTAAAAATGTAATATTAGCCCCATTGTACTTAGTTAGGAGAGCTGATGTTAGTTAAATTAGAGAGATTACGTGCAGAATAGATAGATTTAAGTTTTCGTTTTTCCCACGAATGATAGGGAATCAGAATAACGTGGTCCGACCGTGCTACGGGGGTAAAAGTATTTTGGGTCAAGGGTGGTCTGGTGTGCAATCACCCCCTGCCACACACCCTAGCGATGCATTGCAGGGCACCATATATGTGACATGTATGTATGTAACCTTCTTATTCCACCGAAACCATTACTTTATGCGTCGTGGAGGAATAAAGCCAGACAAAACAAAAGCAGTAATTAGTCCCGTCGTCCAAACTAGTCGGGATCCTTGTTTCTTTTCAATTTAACACAAGTATAAGTCTACTGCATTGGTGCAGGAAGGAATTCAATTCGGAGGGGGCAAAAAAATGATAAGACGTCAAAAAAAAGAAGTCACCTTGATTTACACAAGCATATTTCCATGGTAATTGGTCTATAAGTACTAAACTCAAACTACCTTAATCAGCCTGAGTTTTTTGATAGGTGAGGTCAGGGCACTTCTCGTGCAAAGCTCTACGGCTTGTGATATTCACACACCAGGGTGTGAGGGAGAGTTCCTTTCCCCGTGTCGATTATGGTATCCCATCCCGGGAAGATCGGGTACCCGAAAAATCACAGAGCTCGGGTGATGCTGGGGACACCAAGCGGAGTCACCTGAATTTGAACCCGGACCCTCCGGTCGATAAGCTAGAATACCGTGCTGTTTTAGGTTCATGTAAATGCATCGGAAATCAGCGCTCGGGTGACAATACGTTTTCAGCAGTTGTATCAAGCACCCATGTCATTGTAATTACCAACGATGGACGCCTCCACCCCTCTTCCCTCAGGCACCCCCTGTTGGCGCCCACGGTCTCGCATGAGATGATCCGTGTGGATAAGCCAGTCACGTGCGCTTGAAATTGATGCCGACCATCCAAGTATGACTTGCAAGTGGTTCTCTGCTGAACAAACTCGACCGATTGCACCCAAGACGTCCGTCGACCCCTGGGGACTCCTTCCAGTACTCAATCCCGTTCTCGCCGTATGTGCCTCAAGCGTATGGAATTAGTGCTAACGGACGATATTTTAGCCGTTAAAATTTAAAAGAGATTCCATTAATGCTTGAGCCCATGTATGGTGGCACTCAGCAAATCCAGGTCCGTCGTCATTGCCCTTTCCGGGAGCAGTTGACGACTGCAAGGGATGCCCGCACCTGATCGATCTTCACCTGACCTTCACTCGGAACTAATTGGATAAAAAAAATCATTCATATGATCGCAGGATTCCAGAATACTATATCAGGAAGTCTCGAACGAGGACAAACGAATAAAATTTATAGATTCTGGCTTCACTCCGTAGAATTTCGTATACAACCATGATATTAAAAGGAACAACGGACTTTTCCACAGTTTTGCCCACAGGGCACTTGTTTAACCGTGATACCATATCATCTCATCAGAGGGAAAGAATGTAAGTGTTGGGGGAAATTATATATATATATATATATATATATATATATATATATATATATATATATATATATATAACGATTGTCCGGAAAAACTCATACGAGCGGCACAATAATGGGCTGACACAACATAACACAAATAGAAAAGAATAGACACATATAAAAGAACACTTACACGGTAAATTGTTCGAGCTTTCGGCCCTCTCAGGGGCCTTCTTCAAGAGAGACTGAAAATATGCTATGGATCAGGAGAGGGGAAAGAGTTATGGGCGTGGAGGGGAGGTGTTGAGGGGAGGTGTGGAGGGAATGCTGGGAGGGAAATTAAATATGGCGGTTAAGGGTGGGAAATTTGAAGGAACGGAAGGATAGTATGTAGGCGGATTCACGAGTTCTCACCTCTATGTTGGTAGCTGAATCAGGTAGGGATTCTAGGATGCTGAGGGAAAAACACTGGTCGAATGAAAGGTTGTGGGAATTAGCGTGTGAAGGGATAGGAAGAGAAGAGAGTGAGGAGAATATATATATATATATATATATATATATATATATATATATATATATATATATATGCACATATATATATACATATATATATGGTGTGTGTGTATATATATATAAATATATATATATATATATACCATAAACACAGTAATCAACCCGAAGGTCGGTAGGTGATGATAGAGTTCGCCCCGTACGAATCGCTTGAGAAAAACGCAAGACGAACGAAAACAAGCAGAGAAGCGAATAAATAAAGAAGGAATACTATTCGTGAGACGATTTATAAATTGATTACACATTTTTCCTTTATGGAATTTATTATTGCGGACAAGTCTCGTTTTGGCATGCGGAATCTGGAAAATGCTTTGTCGTGCTTTGGGTCCAATGATGACTGCTCATGCCGCCACTTGCGCCAACACCCAACGAGTAGCCCCGCCCACACTTATATGCACCGCAAACATGCAGGTCGCCTGCTGCATTCTCGGTCCCGGGCCGAGACTGCCTCCTAACCACACGCCACTGACACAGTGCACTCCATCAATTCATGAGATGACTCAAGGAAGAATCAGAGAAAGAACTCAAGAGGGATGTCATTATAGGCTAAAACGGTTTTATATTAATAAAATAAACCACGTCGCCAAATAATATGAGGGTAAAGGCACACGGTGCTCGCTGAAAAAAACCTATCTCTGTCGAATAGCCGGGAACTTCTTCGGTACTATGATATTTTGAATTACGTTTTAGGGATCCGTAAGGTCGAGAACTTTATAAGGCGTCAAAATATTGACGGAAAACACAAAATTCATGCCGAAGTGAGATTCAAGCGTCGTTCGAATAGCATGCGAGCTCCAGAATAATAGGGTCGATAAATTCGGTGAATTTTATTATGGTAACCAAAAATATAGAATTTAATTTTTTTAGAGCAGATTTCGAAATTAAATCGTCCTTCTTTGGATAAATATGTAATTTTCTCGAATTTTCGGTATTGAATTATCAAATGTTAGTTTTCTTTGAATTCACTTGGTTTTTCATATTAAATGGCGAATTTTAAACTAACCAAATAAATAAATTCACGTACGATATTCATCTATAGTTTCAGTTTATTAGAGTTAATTGTGAATAGTAAAGTAATACTAGATTTATTGATTAATATTGTCATCTTAAATAGTACTGGGAAAATAAGATCGAAGTCTTTCAGTAGACGTTCCTGCATGTCAACCCTTGGCGTACTGTCATGAATGAGCCTATGCATATTTTCACTCAATGGATCTGTCGATGAGGGAAAAGAAAATACATCTAAAGGATATTTTTTCATCAACAATATGCGGAAGGAGATCATTTCGGTGTTAGGGTAATTGAAATGTAAATTGTATACTCCCAATGAATCATTTGCACCGAGCTAAATGTTATTACGTTTTGATGAAAAAACATTATACATTTAAGAGCTTTCATGCATTCATTTCCAAGCCTAATATTGAAGATGTAGGCATACTAATAAAGGTTGACGTCATTTGCCATCCTGCTGTGGACTCGGATGGTGCAAATACCACTGCTACTAACAAAGGGATTTGAATAACAAACAGATGAGCTCATTACACATTCACTTTTAAGTCTCTAATTCAAGCAGAGAAAAGGAAGGGAAATTAATTAAAACCATCTTTTCCCATTTTCCTGTCCTAACTAGCAACCTGTGAGCCTGCTGGGAGATTCCGATTAGCCTCCGATTGTTAGCGAGTTTTCAATGAATCAAACCACCTGAGTTTTTTGATCTGTAGCGGGTCACGAAACAAGAGTAGTTGTACTTTTTTTAGGGAGGTGACCGACGGCTGAGATTATTTTCGCCATTACGGATGGATGGGAAAGGAAGGGTGGAGAGAAAACCCGGCGTCGGCACTACTCTTGTCGAAAGCCGCCAAGGGGTCCGCAGTTTAACGTCCCATCTGACGGACGTCGTACTCATTCAAGGTGCTCTCCGCTAAGCACCTCAAGTGGGGATCGGGATACCACTGAAAAATATTTGTTGTCTCCAGGGTTTGAACCCGGACCCTCTCGGTGGGAAACCTGTACGTTAGCCACCACACCACCCCTATCCCCATGAAACAAGTATCTGTTCCTTGATAGGTGAATGCGTTTCCCACAACGTCTTAAAGACTTTGGTAATAATGTATCATCATGAATTTCCTTACGCTAATATGTACAAAATTCAGATTTTGGCTCTAGTTCGGCCGTCATAACACATCTATCTGGTGGGGAGGAAGGGGGCGTGGCCAACAGCTGGGCAGCAGTCTTCCCCAGTGTCAGCCAGTTGGAGCGCCCCTAGACAGCAAAATGTTCCGATGAAAGTCACTCGGTGATTGCCCGCGGAGCATTCCAATTAAGCGTGACAACCTTCAGACGCGGGGAAAAAATCCGGAAGCAAACGTATAAGACCACCGGGTGAGAGCCTTTCGGGAGGTAGGGGTGAGATTTTACACAACTGTGACGGGAGACGACACCCGAGCGCAATTGTGTGTGAAATTGAGGCCTATTTTGGCGCACGTAGGTGAGGATAGAGACGAAGGGTATGGGGAGGGGTGTGGGAAGTGGGGGTGATGATAGGGAGAAACGAAAGCCCTTTTACCCCTCACACGCACACACATACCCACTTGGGAGCGCACCCCCTGCCCTCCATAGCAGCCACCCCTCTACACTCGCGCTGATTGATTGGTGGCGCCTAGCCGGCGCCCGAGCGCCACATTGACCACGAGACTGTCGGAAAGAGGCCGAAATCGCGGCGTCGCGTGCGAGTTCCCGCAGAGGGGGGGAGGGGAGTGGGACACCGGGGGGGAGGGGTGGCTGTGTGGCGCCGTCCCAGGGGGTGAAGCGTGGGGTGGTGAGGGAGGAAGGTGGAAGGGAAGGGAATTTGGGTGGGGGAAGGGGGGTCTCTCTAGGTGTTTCGGATCGGGGCCCTCGGGTTGGGTGGAGGGGGGTAGGGAGGAGTTGGTGGAAGGAGAGGGAAACCGCGACGGTTTGAGGGGAAATTTCTCCAAGTTCTCGTACGGCAGCCGCGGAGGAGGGTGGGTGGTGGGGAATACGCGAATCGGCAGGTTTGGACTATTCAACCGGGGGGAGGAATGGAGTAGGGGCGGCGGCGTGGAGGGGGCGAGGGCACGCGAGAAACTACGGTGCATGTGCACGGTTGTGAGTCATGCAGGTGTGGGAGAGCCGGCAACACCGCTTTCTCATTGATTCCCTCCCCTACCCCACTTCGCCACCCTCCCCCCAAATCCTCCTCCTCTATCCAGGCACTTCCTCCTCCACCCCCCCCCCCCACACCCGAGTCCCCGTTGCAATTTCGCTAGCGTACAATAAGGGAGTGATACCGAAAAGGGGAGAGGGAGGGAGGGAGGCGAAGAGTATGAGGGGGGGAGGTGATGATGTAGGCGAGAGGGATGCGGAAATAGGCGACAAGGGGGAAAGGAGATGAAAGAGGAAGCGCAGGAGACGGTGGGAGGGGAGGGGAGGGGGGACACACACACACGGAAGACGCATCTCTGCATCGTCGAGAGTGGTAGTGCAGAGGGTTCTCCGTCAAGCCGATGAAAATAGGCGGTAAATTTATCGACGAGTTTTTTTAAATTTTTTCCCTCTTCATAATGAATTTAAAAAGGAAGCGCTGCAAAGAGCAGTGGGACGAACTGACAATGGAGACCTCGACGTAGAGCGCACGTCTTTTCATCGGATTCTACTGAGGAGACTGTGTCTGTAGAGATGTTCGCCGAAACAAACACGGGGACGGATAGTGTTTTCCGCTAAGGTCTAAACAAATATAAAGCTTATTGGAATTTTGCTGGAATTATTATGACGGATAAATAGGACGATGGGAACTAAGCGCCTACCGTAAATGTGCATTTATTGCATGTGTATTCATCGGACTGAAATATACTATGGAACTGTAGAGAATTAAGTATGTATTATATCGTCGAATAAATTCCAAAATGCCCTCGACAATATAGATTACACATTTTTCATCATCCCCCCCAATAGAATGTTAGGCAGGGGAACGGACACCGCAAAATGTTTTTTTTTTTAAAGGCTGCCTTCTCCACTTACAATCTGTCTTATACGCTGCATGTGGGCTAAAGTATACGCAAAGACATGCGAAGAAAATGAAGGAGATGAATATATGCATGCATCAAATATGCAATTTGCTTTATAAGGAGTGGGCTCCATTGCCGTTCTCCACGTGATTAATACATATAAAAGTTAATTTTAATGTAGTAAGATTGACAATGTATTGTCTGGTTTATCACTTAACCCTTATATACGTGGAAATTGAAAATGTATCTGCATTAGATTATATGTCTTTTGTATTTCTGTACTTATCTTCTTCATACAAACTATCAAATGGGCAGAGAATTAACATAACATGGGCGAAGTCATAGTTTAAATAGTATTTGACACCCTTGAGTTCCAATTTAGAATACAATAAACATATAGGGTTCAAATTTGAGCGATTCCGGGTATTCTCCAAGGATCGGATTTTCTATAAGACGACAGCCAGACCAGGACATGTGTGAATTTCACAAAGCTCTAGCGTACATAATTCTTCCCATATCGTTTAAAACCAAATTTCAGTTTATAGACTGTGGTTGGTTGATATACTAAGTTAGGATAATTAGAGGGCAGGATTTGGAATTGAAAATGATACTGTAAGGACTAATTCATCCTAGCAATGAATACAGTGATATTCAAAAAAATAATTTTGAAAATTGAAATCTGCTCTTGGAATAAAAAATAGTGCTGAGTACTGCAGCGGTATCTCTCATTTCTCGCCGGCACAATGTAATAGGACAACAATCCTTTCAAAAATATATTCGAACAACTTACCCGACCTCAAAACCTGTCTCATCCTTCCTCTTCCAAACAATTTTTTGACAACTTTTTCCTTCGATCGGGAAACTTGGTCGCCATCTTTCGGAACATTTCGCCTTCTTCGCAAAGTTGATTACGAAATAAAAGGTTCGCAGACAAACACGACGGCGACAGAACAGAGAAAAGGCACTCCAACGATGTTTATTCCGCCAGACATGTTTCAATACGTCGATAATCCGTTCGATGAACATATCATCAACTTTTTATTTTGAATCGCTCCAACAAATGTTCCTGAGGAAAAGGACGGAGGAATTCCACGTCACGCGAAGCAAAAAGAGAAGAGGAGGGCGCGGTGCCATTTGAGGGAGCGGACGCTCGTGGATTCGAAGCTGGGGCTGTCTTGCATGCAAGGAGACTTCGATCCTAAAATTAAAATACACCCAGATTCCTCATTTCCATTCCATTTCGATTTTGCCACACCTGGGAGACGGAGGAGGCGCCGGCGCTTCCCTCTAATAAAAAGTACCGCGCCGACTGATCAAGTCTCGATAATCGCGAATGCGGACCCGCACTCACAGGTATTATTCCTTCCTTGGGATCATGCTTGTGAACGGAGAATTTGTAAGTTCAATTGATTACACTCGTCAGAAACAACGTAGGAAGCTAAGTTTTGCTACCTTATTCCTCACGTGGTGAAAAAAAGTCGAGAAAGTTCAACATATTTACCGCAAAATTATAGTATTCTCGCGTGAACAGATCAGAGCAAAATATTTGTGTACAAGAAGGAGGAAGGTTTCCAAGGCGACTTCCTACAGTGTGTACAAGGGTTCCAGACCCAGCGATGGCGGATTTTTCGGTGGCATTTCAAGCACGAAGCGGGTGTCGTCTGAGGGGTACTTCCAGTAGGGTTTTTCGTTGGTGGACCTGAAACATTATAGACCCTTTGGAGCCTTTATTCTAGTGTGGTCTAAACCCGCAGGTGATTTTTTTCTCCAAACATCCTTAGCACCCGATTAACTGCATGAATTCAAATTGACCACTGGCCCTAAATGGCGCGAATGAGCCCCGATCAGTCGATCGCCGCAAGTGCTACCACGAGACGACTACGCCCTGCAGACATTCATGATAAGAATCCAATGGAGTCGAGGAAGGAAATATGTTTTTGGAGTAACTTTCGAGTACCCAGAATGCGCACGTGTACGAGTTCTACACATTATCCATGAGTCTATTATAGAGATGGGGAAAGGCGTATAGTTAGAGAAACGTCTATCTAAGAAATATTAACACAACCTAACCAGGAAAGATATTAATTTAATTGCGGTATTAATTATTTATAATTTTACAACGCGAAAATCAAACTTAAAACCATTAGCAGCACATTATTTTTTCACATATATAAAAATACTCGTAATGAAGTCAAACTTAACGAATTGTGTCATTTTTTAAAAATAAATTGGTTGTTTAAATAATTTTACAGAAAAATGAATTTTTCATGTGATATTCCTGGCAGTCTACTTCCCATATTTACGAGTAATCCAGTGAAATTTAATCCGATTCAATAAGTAAAATTTTGGTTCTAGTGTTTGGAAGATTTTAATGCATAGTGCGTCCAGTCTTCACGCATCTACTGATTCTAGTCGTGGGTTTCACGTGACATGTTTGTTTTCTGAACGAAAAGTCATAATTATTCAATTGCCCCAGGCTCAACTTTATGGAAGTTCATGTTCATTAAATGAAGAACACATTGTATATTTCCACTGTTCTTGTTCAAAAGAACAGTGGAAATATGCATTGCTTCTTCATTTTATAAGTCATAATTCACAATTCATAATTTATAATTTAAGTATGCACTTTGATTTCTCGTGGACAACTAGTGCTCTTGAACGTTCATGAGTCAAAAGTCGATGAAAGGGGAGTGAAAAGAGGAGTATGAGTTGCAAGAGAGTGATTGGGAGTGCGTGTTTGTGCACGAAGCAGAAACCGCTAATCCCGGCTCGATTTCAAAAGAGTAACTATCTTACATTTTCGGAATCGAAGCTCTCGCTTTTTTTTCTGCTACGGCTATCCTCACCTGAATCCCTTTATCCTGGGCGAAGCCGCTAATCCCCTTCGGACTGTGACGGGAGCCTCCGCCTGGTCGACGTAGTTGTAAATCGAAAGGTAGGGAGGGTATCTGGGGAACAAGGTCAAAATGAAATTATTTCGGGAGCAGAACTTTCTCCGGTCGCGTTTTTCTCCGCAGCGAAACGACATGAGCCGATATCTATTCGCAAATCCTAGTCGGAATTAATTAAAATCGACCACTCATCAGCATGCATGGAATTCTCCAACGTTATTCCTTTTGATTCAATGGGAAAGGATTCCATGGCGATATGGAAAGAGTCGAGGTTCCAGGCGATGGAAATATAAATTATTTTCGAGTATACTTTGCGCTCATTTGTACGCACACTTAATGGCATTACACCCTTCGTAATTATTTATTTGCATCATATATATATACATAATATATACAAACACATTTATACATTATATATACACATGAATACATATATATATATATACACACATATATATATATATATATAAATATATGTATGTACATATACTATATATATATAGTATACTATATATATATATATACTATATATATATACTATATATATATATATATACTATATATATATATACGAATTATGCAGATATATCTGCTACTTTTCCGTAACTTACCTGCAATTCTAATGACTTCAAATTTGAACCCTTAATATCCTTCTGACGCCTTCCTTAAAACCTCTCTACAGTGGGTATTAGAGAACGATCGATTTTTCAATCCCATTCAAATATTGTTAAATGATATTATAGAGAAGGAGAAAACATTGGGCATTCTATCAAATGTATTGGGTTCACCGAATCAATACTCCAGTTTATCTCATGATTACGTCGTTTTAGTAGCACGGCATATCAAATTGACCTTTCCCATTAAAGTTTCCAGTTTTTAGCCTCCTGGTTCCTATTGATATATATATTGATATTGATATATCATGACCATGGGGAGATATAGGAGAAAACGAGAGCTCCTTGCAGGGAAGATAGTCAAAAGTGAAACCTTTCTTTCGAGCGAGCCATATGTAGAAAATGCAGTAGTAGGCCGAGGTGATTTCACCCACTGCATATTTGGTCAATAAGCACGCATTTGTCATTTAATTGCATCCCGTTTTAATCTTAAGGGAATGGATTCTTTGAGGAACTGGTTGGGATAGTTTGACGAGGCATTAAGGCGATTCCAGCGAAATCCCTTGTACGCTAAAGAGGGCATACGTGATGGGCAAACCACGTCGGTATACAAATATGAAAAAATGCATTAAATCACCAAATAATCGATAAATATAG
This sequence comes from Hetaerina americana, assembly GCF_022747635.1. NCBI lineage: Eukaryota > Metazoa > Arthropoda > Insecta > Odonata > Calopterygidae > Hetaerina > Hetaerina americana. The sequence continues at coordinate 90,069,528 of NW_027286069.1, forward strand.
AATGTATAGAATAACAAAAAAATACCAAGTGCAATGCTGAAAATTTTGATAATTTTACCCACCGCCAAAAGCCTGAGAGCTTAGGCGATGCTTAAAAATTGCAAAATTTTCGTTTTTTTTCACTGCGGTGAAAGATTCAGCAAAGAATCTGGGTCATGGTTTTAAAGCCAAACGATTTATTAAACGCAAAATTCAACCGGGAAATTTTGCTGCGGTATCTAATACAGTTATTCTCTGACTATAATCAAATTTTACTTCAAGAAAGTTTGGTTTTTTTCTGGTATAAATATCATATTTGGTGACTTAGTTTTGGCTGGTAATTGAATTTTTCGAAATATTTGACATATCCTGGAGTGAGACTGTGCTTCTAGATAGGTACAGAGATTAAAATCAGGATGAACTCGACGGTATGGCATAAAAATGGCTATTGCAAACATTGAATAGTTTACTCACTCGAATAACCGAACGCGAACAATTTCCCAAGCCGACGCTCAAAGCGTTCTTCATTAGAGATGACCAGCAAGGAAGAGGCATCCCATACACAGACCGAGGGAAAGGGGACGAGAAAGGGGGCAAGTGATTTGAAAAACCATGAACGCGATGAATCTACGTCCACATGAGTAGCGCTATTCTGGGCGGACGCCAGGAAACCTCTTTTACACCGAATTTCGCAGGCCACTTGACGGTCTCTTTTAACCATAGTTCCAGATTTGGTTTCGCCCTACTGGAGCTCTTGGAACTACGATGAATAAAATGCCGAACGTGTGCTGCCGAAGATTAACGACTTGATCCCGTATCTTTTGGGCCATCTGCTGTATCGCATACGTATGGGGCACACCTGGGAACTTTGCATGACCCTATAATTTCTTGTCCCGCAGAAACCAGAGGCAAGAGCAGGAGTTTATAATGAAGGGGGGCCAGGAAGAGGGTCACGATGATGGAGACAGCGACAGTTGGGTCGAGCAGCCCTGAATGTTGTCGTCGGAAAGGTTACGTGTTATTCATGTACGTACATACACGCTCTACATACATTTTTTATTACCAGGTTACCCTTATTTTATATGTTTCACATTTATTACTCATTATTAATTAAATAAAATGAATGACTTAATTAATTAAACAGTGACTGACTCCAGACTAATCAGAATAAGCTCAGATTAACCGAAAACCAATTAAAAAGGAAATAGAAACTATGAAACTTTCGAAAAAATATAGACGCTTTCGAATAAAGCAATTAAACTTTGACATAATTTGATATCACAGATAATGTATTTCAACCCTTAACTAATGGAATACCAAGTTATTACTCTCAATTACAAATTTCATGGTTTCTAACAAGTACACTCGCAATTTTCTTTTACATGCAGGTATCCTTCCCGAAGGTTCCTTTCGTGGTAAGTAAGGCAAAAAAAACTTTTTAAGTGATTTTAGAAAACTTAAAAAACTCCCTTTTAACAATTTCCCTTGAACGATGCTCCGGCCTTAAATTATTTTTTTTACTCTGTCACATTCATAAATTGTTTCTTAGATGGTCTTCTGTTTCTGAATATTCCAATAATACACGCCTGCAGAGTCCTCTCTCGAATTTTCTAATGACCTCAGATATAATTAACAACATTGGCACTCAATGGTAAATAAATGTATCATTTCGGTATTATAGGATGCGGCAACATAGCTCCCTTTTTTCAAATCAATTTGCATGGGAAAAGAGGAAGTTATGTTGCCGCACCCTGTACACATATCGTTTGTCTTGATCCCATCGTACATTCTAAAATAATTTGATTCGTCTGTTTTAAATTACCTCCTGGTTTTCGCATCATGCTGTTTCATTATAATTAATCAATACTTCTTCGAAAAAAATCCTTATCTTTTACATTTCTGCTTTCTTCATGTCCCTAAATACTGAGAATGGATTACATGTTTTACTCTAACTGAACTCTCCTTTTCACTAATGCTCCCGATTACTTATATTTTTAAACAATCCCATACATGTATGGAATTGTGTCTCAGGTATATCAATAAAAATGTAAATTTCTTCTAAATTTCAATAATTTTAGGTAAATTTCATATCAACCAATAAATATATATTTATTCATGAGGTGAATTGAAATGCACCAGAGCATGCGTGATCAGCCTCTTTCTCCGGGCAGTAAATTTTGCATGTATTTGCATAATTAACTGTGACCTTCAATTCTTTGAACATGACTTTTAATATGATGCTGCATTTTTACTGTGCGTTAATCGTTCTACTATGCCTGAACTACTTTGGAAGAAGGGACTGGACAGGTTGTCTCGGAAGGACTCGATGGAGCACTCAAAAAAGATTCCGAGCTATCTTAGGCGATAGGTATTTTTGGCCGATTGAAAACAGTGCTTTTTACGGTCCTCGTTGCATCAATAAAATAATTGAATATTATTATTGAAAGAGTGGACAAATATTGCCATTCATGGCAATACTACTAAAGTATTGTGAATAGGTCTTCCCCAGGTGACAGCGCGTTGTGATAAGCAGCGAGAAACAGACGATAAACATTTCGAAGACGTGACCTGAGAGGACTTCCATCCTCCTATTGATAAATAGATAAATAGGTACACTAGGTATGCATACAAGGTATTAAAAGCAATCCACCCGAGATCAGTTCTACCTCCCTTTTTCACAAGCTTTTGAGTACGCTATTGATAGCACGTAAGCAATTAACATTAGATGACAGAAACATAGGCATTTTGATCTCATACACGGCCGGCGAAGGAGGTTAAAATAATAAAAAAATACGCTACCCCAGTGAGTTTTTAAAAGTGTTATAGTGGGTATGAAGGCACATGAAAATAAACGCGTTGTATTAATTAAGGATTCCTTCATTCAAGAGATTCTACTAATAAGAGGGAGTCTTTGGACGCGTTCTAACGACTACAGTTCTCTACGCATCATAAAAACGTCCTATTGTTTGCATTACGTTATATCCTTCTTCATTTAGTCAGATCTTTTAATTGCCTTCCTATTCTCTAAAAAAACCTATTCACACTTTTTCACTCACCCGACATTCTCCTTTCTATCACAATCTTCAAAATTTCCTCCATCCGTTTTTTCTGACATTTTTTGGATTTCCTCCAGTAACTTGCAGCAATAGGGATGACGGAAGAGATCTCACACCCACTATAGATGGTTTTACGAAATTCGCTAAATATTTCTCAGTCAGAAATGTTTTTAAAAGTATTAGCTTTACAAGAAAATAGGAATTGCTTTTGTCTGGTCATTCCAACGACGCTGGTTTTTATCCTAATGTACTTGGGTTATATAGAAGAGCACTTGAAATATTGGAGGCGAGGAAAAACATCGAGTGGAGTGGAAATAGGAATCCAACTACGAATGTTAAGACTAAAATTATAGCCAATGAAGTCTAATTCTAACCACAAGATGATGACTGTATTCCTCCGGTTAGGTACACCTAGCATCACTGGAGTTAAATAACCGAAAACACTCCCGAAAAGATTAAATTGCGAGTATGTCAAAATATCATAACAGTGACGCGATATTCCTCACCCAAATATTGGAGACAACAAAATCATGGACACAAAATCAAATGATACGCATACCGGGTTCATTACTTATTCCTTTCCGAACAGCTGATAATAAAAATTCATTCTTTTTCGAAAATGAATAACTAACGGGGAATATGGAGTGGCAGCTCACAGGATAATGCATGGATACGATTCATACTCATTCTTAAGAATGATAATAGTAAACAAAACACATAGACGATAAGGCATAGGACCTACCAGTTTTATAAATGTATTTTTTTTTAAATACGTCTCTTCATTGGACACTAATTGATTTAAGTGAGAGGAATAATAGTCATTTAAAAATGATGTGCTTATCTAATTATAAATTATACTTCTGGAATAGTCGATATCAATAGCGTCATTCATTCATTAACAATGGAATTTATTAAGTATTCGATGACCATCAGAAGTAATGCTCCAGTTTTTCAAAGCATTTCGGCAAAAGGACTGGAGAATTCAAGTATCAACATAGGTTTTCATTGAACCCGATAAAGTCGTCTTTTGATTGCAACACGCTCATACGGCATATCGAAAAAAATATGACGCTGACTCAAGCAATAAATCAAATGAAAAAAAAACATTGGATGTATCGATGCGTCGTGGGTCGTACCGGAGACGCGGGTCGTGGGGTTTAGCAAAATCAAACTGGAAGGAGCCGAGGGCCGGAGAAGGGTGGAAGGGTGCTCAATGCTCGTCCGAATGGGAAGAAAAGAAATCGAGAAAGAAAGATGAGGGCTTGTGGCGAAGCGGGGATGGGAGGAGGGGGGGAAGAGGAAATGGAAATGAATACGGACAGAAGAGTGACGGGGCGGATCGAAAACCAAACTCGTCGACAGCGTCACCCTGAAGCGGGGCCACACGAGCACATGTTGAGTACGTCCCGTTCCTCGGGGCACGTCCACCCCCATCCTTCCCTCTTTCCCGCTCGCCACATGCACAACATCCTCTCGTGCCGCCTCCTCCCACACCCGGGGGCCGATTGGGGGGGAAAACCCCGACCTTCCCCGTTCTGACCTCTTCGATCCCCATCTCCGAGCACACCCTCTTCCCTTGCTCGGGCGGAAGGGAGGGAGTGACAGAGGCGGGAGTGGCGGAGGGAATTGTGCCCCCATGACGTCCTGGCGAAGCTGAACTGTGCGCAGTATTCCAACATTCTTTTCATCAAGGCTCCCGCGCGTTCTCGATCTCATTTTTAATTTTTTGTTCTCTGGTATGAAACGACAGGAGAGGTCATATCCTACAGTTAATTAGATTCTAGAAAAAAAAACCTAATCGGCACATGGGACAATGGGTTTTTCAAGTCCAAGGCCGGAATATGTACATCCCTCGGCGAGAATATTTTCCCAAGGAACCCCGTAATTATTTTACGTCCAAACAATTGAACGGACGGTCGAACGCTTCAAGAGAGTCGTTTCTCTTATTCATTGAAACCCTGCGATGGCAAATATCAATTGGAATTATCCTTATGAACTCTATCCAAATGCAGATATACTTTATTTTCACAACCACATTTTGAAATAATAATGCCACTATCAAGTGATATTTGCACTCAATTTTGAAAACAAAATATCCCCATATTAATGAATAGCACAGGGTTATGTCTAATAATTGTAAATAATTTATATGGATGCTACGATCGAGTCTTTTGATTCTATCAGTCATGATAATCATGATCATCTTCAACTCCCATTATTTTCTCACTGCCCTTAAAAATACGTGATCCTTCGGTCCCTTGATTGGTTACATGTCACCCATAACCATAAACACAGTAATCAGCCCGAAGGTCGGTTTGGTAGATAATGGTATAGTTCACTCAATACCAAGCCCTATACGGCGTGTGAAATTCACACATCAGGGCAGGGGGGCCAGTTCCTTTCCCTGTGCCGGTTATGGTTTCCCAGGAAGATCATGTACCCGATAAATCACATAGTTTGGACGGAGCTGCAGGTGTCCAGAGAGGTTTGCCCGGGAATCAAACCCGGGCCCTCCGATCAGAAGTCCAACGCTCTACCCCCTGGACTACCGCGACCCACTTTTGATCTGTAATATCATAAAGCAAACCAAGCTTTTCCCGTAGTAAATTTCTTTTCACCCATCAAATCACAGCATCCTCCCAATCCACCCCTTATTTGATCCACCGATCTGCCTCCCTCTCATTCGAATGCGCATGTTTTCCATTTGTCCAACTCGCTTTCCGCAATCTCCTACAGGCTCACGGTACGAATACCTGCAATACCTATAATTAAAACCCCTTTTATCTTCTTCAAACTTCTCTTCTCCTGCAATGCGATTCTTCGCTTCAAACCAAAAAGGTATTTTTTTTAAATATGCAAAAACTTCAATATGCAAAATGCATTTCATGGCATTCATCTTCATGAAGATTTTTGTTAATTTGACAAGTACAATTGATCATTCCCTACTTATAAAATGTGCACCGAACTTTCAATATGTTCATTGTCCCTTGGTCAATAGGATTCCGTTCGAATTATTTGTTTTCAAACTCGTTGGAAGGTGTTTTAAATAGCTGTGCCTACTTAGAAATAAGGTGTGAAAATAAGTACTTTTTTTTCTTTTTAATTGTTTTCCATTTCATTTCGTCACTCTGGCTCTGTCTTTAATCTGCTACCCTTCCCATGTCTTGCAGCCACGATTCCCACTATTCACCCTTGTTTACCCTATGCATTTTCTTCGAAGCTTGCGGGTAAATCAAGAGGGATTTTGAATGCCTGTCTCGGAAGACATTTGCAGGTCGCTAGTGGAATTTAACTAGATAAGAAATTAATGGCGCTATTGGATACTAGCTCGATTCAAACTTAGAACGGGACGCCCGATCAAATGGATTAAATTTACTATTTAAAATCAAATGAATGAATAAAAATCTGGCCTATATTTCATCAATAATACTTTAAACCATCTAGTGCCACATCTGAATCAACGTTACATTTACTACTGCTGGTATAAGAAGCATTTAACTTCCAATGCTATCTCCTAAACTCATACTCCAGTATGCGTGGAACTCTTCCTGCTTCTCTGGGTATTTGACGTCAATAGAAGGGTGGAGGATCCGAAAACAACCCACAAAAAGAATCCTCGAAAGGTCAAATAAGATTTTGCCTTTAAGAGTCGGTATCCAAATTGGCTTACAGATACGCAGCACCTCAACGCAGGCTTGTCAGATTTGGCAACACATTGGGCCGATTGGGGAGAGGCATGAGTTCGCAAAATGCGAAAAAATGTTGACGTTCTGTGTTTATCGTAATTTTTACGAACTCATCGCCTGATAATTCGTCTTCTCTGTGATATGGGGAATTTAGGGTGTCGGTCGACCAGACATAACCATCGAAAGGGCGAGGGGTAAAATCATTCCCAACGAATTAGGAAAGAAGTGAACGGATGACAATTGACACCAGCTAACGGGTCCTCCTCTCTTTTCTTGAGCCGGCGATGAAAAATGTTATTGAGCAAAATGTAACATAATCTCTCTCATTGGCATTTTTGCAATCTGGTCATGGAAATGCTCGGATAACCGTGAGAAAGCTAAAAGTATGGTTGTCTCAGAATATTTTTCCATTTGGTAGGCACATTCCTTCAGATTCATGTTGTTTTGAAAATGAGAAGTGATAAGATAATAGCTTTTAGACCAAATAAACGAGATATCTGACTGTTTTATCATCGTAATTGCATCCAAATTTAACGATTCCCAACCACATGCCTTTTAATATGAAGTTCGATGGAAAAAGGACATTTCCTACAAATAGTGCTTGCAGCAGACATGATTGGTCGGTCACTTTCAGAAAAAAAATATGACAAAGTATTCTTCCCACAAAGGCTGATTAGCCTTAATACTTTTTTAATGCGTTACAAGTGATTCACTACAGTTATAATTTCGCTGCAAGAGATATAATAAGCTATATTTACTTTTAAAATTACTTTTGATATTTTTATCACAATTTAAATATTTTATGAGCATATTTGATACTCAAAATCATTTTTCGCTGCTCAGCATTAGTTAGCACTTGATGTTATGATAAATTAAACCTATTTAACATAGACATGGAAATTTATGATTGAAGGTCATGATGAATAGAAAATTCAATTTGCGTTAATTGTAATAATACTCCACGATACGATTTTGGGGCTCCTTCATTTGCATGGTCCAATATCCGAAATAATCTGTTGCCATGAATCGACCATCTATTAACTCTTGCGGATTAATGGTCGTCCAATGTAATCTCTTGGCGTAAATGTTACCATTATTCACACCATAGATGTACGTACCATTATTCACACCATAGATGTACGTCGAACTGAACACGTTTAGCTCAATAAGGCTCAATCAGTGCCTGAAAATCATGAAGACGTCGACTGCAATTACATTTCGAATATTTTCTCCAAGAATCAAGAATTGGAGCGGGAATATTTTGCTTGTAGTTACAACATGAAACTCTGTGCCTGCCTTTCAAAACTACAGTCGTAATGGACAGTACACATCCAAGTCAAGATGACTTTACTATTTTAATATTTTTTGAGATGAGATGCCGTCCTAGTCGAAGATCATTGTTTCATGTATCATTTATTTATCTGTTGGTTGTAGGATGAGAAGAATCGTAGTTGAGTTAATATTAATATTTCTTTTGAGATATTTTTTTAAATATACTGTGCCTAAATTTTCATTTCATGATTCTGTTTTTCTTAGAAATCTTCATGTATAGTCAATTTGACATGATTTTTATCTTTTCTTGTGGGTAATGAATATATCTTTATTTAAATAAGAAATAACCGTACAGTTTCGTCTTTGACGATTGTTTGTTGCGTAATCTTTGTGATCGAATTCCTCGAGTTCATCAATCGTCTGAAGTACTAAAGATTCAGAATTAGACTTAAAAATTAAGGTTCGACGTACCCACGACTCCCATATTCGTTTTCAAAAGTCATGAAACGCCTTAAAGTTATTTTTTTTCGTCACAGAAGGGTTTATATCGTCAGATTGAAATGATCGAACCTGATCTACTGTATAAAAAGAGACGTTTCAGGCGTGATATGGTTGAATATCATGATTAATTAAAAATAGCAATTTTCCACAAAAATAAAATTTAATGCGACCGGTTTCAATGTTACTACATCATCATCAGGATGATGATGATGTAGTAACATTGAAACCGGTCGCATTAAATTTTATTTTTGTGGAAAATTGCTATTTTTAACTGATCTACTGTGTTTTCATCAGGACACAGTTTTTAAATGGCTTGATTTCTGAAAATAAACAGCAAAAACACTACCTCAATCCACTTTTTCAAAGAGGAAGAGTTCAACTATGATTATTCGTAAATCGAATTTGTGGAAATGAAATTTGAAATGGAAGTGCGAAACACTTTTCTAAACTCGAATCAAAAATCTTCAGTTTAACGAGGATAAGTAAACTGATGATGCACCGAAACCTGAAATGAAATACAAAATTCTTGTGATAGTGAGCTTATGCTATACAAATTCCCTTTGAACATTCACCCAGGGTAAGACCAAGGGCATTCCACCTGGAGCGGGAAATCAATAAGTCGAAATCGGCAAAAGTTTGTGTCCTTTTATATCCCTGCACGCTCAATACATAATTATCAGAGAGATATGTCCTAGAAGCAGCGTCGGCCCGACTGATCAGGCAACCATTTTTGGTAAAAAGAACCTTTAGGGCCTATCAATAATTTCCTTGCTAGGAGAAAATTCTTTGAGCGCAACAAACTTATCGCCCGCCCCTTCCCGTGCGCGTTGCATGCACTCCACCAGTCAACCACCCACCCTCACATCAGAGCCCATAGTCCCTATTCCACTCCACTTTCCCCCCAACCCCCGCTCCCTTTGAGCCGACGACGAACCCCTTATATCGCCTTCTCCGGCGGGCGGCGTGTGAGGACTGCGTTCAAAGAGGAAAAACAAAAGGAGGTATCATATCACAGAGGGGGGGGATACTGATGCGGGAGAGAGGGGTGCGGGCCTACGCAGTACCACATACGCAGAGACACACACGCGCCAGTACCGGAGAGAGAGAATGAGGGAGTTGGATCTGATTGCCGACGCCTTCCACCCGCTTGTGCTCGGCGCCAGCCAAAGGTTTCATCGTCACGTGATCAGAGAAGCTCCCAACGGATGTCCGCCTGGGGACTCACGATCGAGAATCGAGCTACGCTTGCATTTGCGAAGTTTCCCTAGCGGCGCGGATATTCTACCCTTTTCGCTTCTCCCCCTCCCATACCCTTTTCAACCTTCCCAGTCTCTCAAAGGACTCCCGTCCTGCCCGGGCGCTTCCCAGAAGATTCCCGAGGGTGGGGAACCACTGCGCGCCTCTCATTCCCCGTTGAAGCTTGAAGCCAAATTTAAAAAAAAATGAAGAGAGTCAAAGGCAAGTTCGCATTTGCTGAAACAATCGAACGATTATACAATCCATTCCTTTTTGAACGAGGAACAAAGATTCAAAATCGCATTTTATGATGAATTTCAAAGTTCGGCGAGGTGGGTTCAATTACTAGTCCAAAGGAAGAGTCAAAACGATCGAAGGCATAACGGTCATATAGTTATGCCTTTCTTCTCCATCTCTTTGGCTATGTACTCATCGATAACCTGAAGTGAGCATCAAGAGGATCAAAAGAAACAAGATCGATCTTTGTTGGAATTAAGGGATCATCGATGTGAGGGTTGTGTAGCTCGAGTCACAGCGCACATCCGAGATTTGAGAACCGACGTCTACAACGGCGATGGAATTGCCAAATTTTAACCTCTAATAAATCAACCCGAACGTGGAAACAGAATAAATGGTCGCTTATGACTCATGAATGTTCACCGAACATCCAACAAAGGCTTTCAAATATGTGTACCATTATGTAGGGTAATAAAAAAGGGGAAAGTTCCTACAAGTTCTCGGTATATACTGTGTCGAATTCCGTATCTCTCAAAAGAGAGAATGTATAAGTTACAATCATGAAAATAACTACGGGAAAAGAAGGTTGATACACACTGGAGAGCCCAAAATAAATCCTGGTGGACCAAAAATAAACCCCGTGAATGTGTAAATAAAAAAAAAGAGGTTGCACGCGTCGGGAGATGAAAAAAAAGCATTTTATTCGGTATTCCTTTATCCGCATGACATTTGAAAGCGAGTTCGTTAAATGAAAATAAACTAGTGGCACGTATCTCATACACTTAACCCGATATATTGGATTTAGTTGGCCCTGGAATGTTTCATGCCTCAGTCCTACTTCGTAGTATTTTTCAAATGTTGTCAAAAATATCTTTACCTTATTATTAATTTTTGCGTGGGAACATGTGGGTCCGAATTTATTGTATCCAATAGCCACACTTCTACGGTACCTTCGCTTGAAAATAAATTTACCACTTCATCGAAGGATTACGTTATGCTGCATGGGATTTAGTCTTTCCGTCAATGAAGGCGATATGGCGGAATGGCGATAATTTGATTTGAATCCAATGTAATGAATTCTCGTAACCAATAATGCATCATATCTGCGCACTACTCGAATCGAAAATCAATAAAATGGACTTACGCTGTATATTTTTGGTTAGGTTGCATATATTTGCGCTTACAAGCGATGTTACTTTCTCTCTCCACATTGCAATTTGTTTGGGGTCAGAAGATCTGGGGGGAAAGGGAAAATAGAGGAGAAGGCCGCACGAGGAAGACCAAGAGACAAGATACGTAGTTCATGTTAAGAGGGATGTTATATAGGAGATATAGTATTAGGGAATGAGGGAGTTATCTATAGAAATGGTAGTTTGGAGGGCAGTCACCTGGTCTTCGGAATGAAATAATGATGAGATCTCACGCTCGACCTATTCGACTTGTAGATGGCCACATCAGGGATTCAATTTTCTCATAGTTACTCCGCGTACCATGCTTTAATAACTTGGGATTGCGATATAGCACTTTTAAGTGCAATCGGAAGTAAATACAAAATAAAATTACGCAAGTTAAAAGACTGCAGGCGTTTAATAATATGATGAGATCAAACAACTAGAAATATGAATGCATGCAAAATATTTCGAATTCCATTTCGATAGGTAGGAGATACCCATGCTAAACATTGTGGGGTATATATAAAACATACAAAGTCAAATAGAATAACACAGTTGTGAGATACGTTCAGCAGCCATACGAGTAGAGCAATCACTTACACTATAGCGTTATCACGTACGTTTAATAGCCTCGGTCACAGCTGATCGCTGATTGGTCAGGGGTAACGACTCGTAAATTATACTCGTATTATTATTATTACCTATTTAAGGTAGAGATTTTGCGGTCCCTAATTACCATTATATATTACGCTTTTGTGTGGGCATCCGCTTGCTGGCTCCAAGTATATTGCTTCTTTCTTCAGTTTCTCAGATTTTCTACCTGCTTTCATGCCGTCCAAAAAGCTATTTCTTTTTTTCACGCTGCTTCTCCCTTCTACGATGGTTTTAATAAAGCCCACTGTCTTTAATATCTCTTCCACCCATAATTTCTGCCTTCTTCGGATTTCGCATTACAAACTCTCGTCTCTCACCATACTTAAAACTTGGTCGTAGACGTAATGACCAAATTATTTTCTCCATTCTTCTCCAAGCCCACATCTCAATCTACCCTCTGGCTCTTGCCGCAGTGGAGGATTTGCGTCAAATTGTAGTATTTCGCCACGAAGCACTCTCGCCTGAAGCTAGATTCGAAGGCATGACCATCCGACGGCCGGCGCTACCAACCCAACGAACCAAACAGCGCGGCGAATTCTCGCAGAATGCGCATGTTACCTCGTTGGACTGATTCAATCAATGAAATGAGAGTTTTCGCGCAAAAACCCTCGGGCTCTCATCAATACTGCAAGATATTAGCATGCCACATAAACTCAGATTACGCCATTAGCAAGCGGGGCTGCCGCGGGTGCATGGCAGTCGCCCGGCTGTGTCCCTCCCGGGGGTCGTTATCCCCGGATTTATGATCTGCCGATCGAGCCAAATCCGCCTCCTCGCCCCCTCGTGAATTATTCCCGCTTCGCCCCCAACCCCACTCCCCCCTCCGAACAATCTTGCCGCGTGAAAAAATCATGAGAACGCGACTAATTCCCTCGATTTGCCCTTTCATACTTCCCTGGGCCCCTTCTCCCGTGAGCTAACCCGAACTTCTTCCATTGCTCGCTAACAAGTGTTTTTTTTTATTTCCGTGGTTGATCATTTGTTCGTGATGAGTGGTCGGAAAAGCCGGATTGGTGAGCAATTGGTATAATCATGTCTGCGACAATAGTTGGTCGCTACCGTGCAGTTAGTTCTACAGTCTACGGAAAAAGGAACTTCTTAATATTTAATACGGCAAAAATCTCCCTTAACGGAAAACTCCTAATATCGGACACATCCCAATTAAGGAGAGTTCTTGCTTTCTTGACAGTATAAAGCATAGGCTTCTGTGGACCTTTAAATAGCGGGCTAGGGATTAGGGATTCATTGATACTGACATACCTTTTCAAACGGATACCCTGGAGGAGGGAAGGAAGTTTTGCTACCTAGGAAGCGTGATTCCCCATAAAAATATAAAAACAGGTCTTCCAGAACAAGAGAAAACATATCAAGAATAGCACATTCATAGACTTTATTAAATGATTAATAAAAACATTTGTTTGGAATGTGATGGCATATGAAGAAGATAGCTCGAATATCAAAATACAAGAGAGGAATAAAATGGAGGTTTAAAAAATGTAAATTTTAATGAGAGCCACGGGAAACTATGTGAACAGAGAGGAAAAGCAACTCTAAGGTATTGAAAGAAGGTGTTGTCAGGAAATGCCTTTTAGAGACTACAAGAAAAATAAAGTCACACTTAAAAGACATCTGATAAATCATAATAGTTTCTTTAAAAAATATCTACGAGGAGTGAATTGGTGGGGATAAAAGACCAAGATGACGACCAAGAATATTCAATGCAATAAGGATCGTGGGAAGAATTGATTTCCCTAGCTATGAGGTAATTGCCGGAGGGAATTGCCTTAAACTCTTATTTAAGAAACACATGTTTCTTAAAGAACAGTTTAAAGTATTTGTTTGGGGAATACTTGAAAATTGAATATAGATCGCCGATGGAATCTGCTGTATAATGTGGGAAGATATCTCTACTCATTCACGTCTCCGATCGAAGATTACTGGCAACTTCAAGTATTTCATAATTAGATAATTATTTGATACACCATACCTGAACTACGCATTTTTCTACCTCAAAAGAATATGTCTCGATAAAATTGATTGCTTGTTAGCTTTTATCTCAATATAGTTTACAGAATCAAAATTATATTACTCAGTCGTATTTTTAGAAATATTTATGCGATTAAGAATAAAATCAAGCACGAGTAACACTGCTGACGAAATATAATCACGTCAATAAAAGAATAACTTACAGCGATCAATAGACCATGCATTTAGAAATGATTAAATTTTGATCCATTCCAGTAGCAAAAGTAGCTAAATGTCAATTGGACCTCTACAACAGAGCCACTTCCTCCGTGTTTTGCATGCAATATCCACACTTTCCCAAAACACGCCCCATAAAATACAAAACCGATTGCTATGCTTTCGGCTTACTGCGGGATTACAAAAGGTATAAATGTTACAAATTCCAGTTTTGAGTATCAAGTTTTGACACATAAAAGAGGGTTTGCTCATTCAGTGAAATTAGGACTGTAATACAAGGCTTTGTTTCCCTTATCTTTTATTCTGCATCAGTGAATACTCCACAGTTTTCTCAAAACTTAGAAAATAATTGAACTCGATATTTTCAATCACCAAGGACAAATATAGCAAATTATTACTTGTTTTTAAACGTCAATATCATTAATGGAATCGCTAAAAATGGGATGCGAATAGTCGTAAAACCAAACATGCTAATTTGCACGTGAGAACTTTAATGATTGTTGGATCATCTCTCGTCGTAATTTAATGGAAAGGACGCTTAAGAGGTGAAAGGGCAATAGCTAATAATAGAGTCAACGAGCACCGAGAGAGCAATTTGAATTCGAATCGGAGAGAGGGTTAAGCAGCGGTGGTGGAACACCTCCGGAAGCGGCGACAGGGGAGAGAAGAAACCTGAAAACTGACCTCTCTTGGTTTTTTTTTAAGGAAAGAATAACAGGCATCGAATTGGACACGGAGCTATACTAGACGAAACCGGATAAGCGGAAAAGAAAACAAAGGGAGGGAAACACCTGGATCAGCGGGCGTCGCACTAAAAACAACGCATAAGTCCCGAGGGAAGCCCGTCGTGGAGGGAGACTCGGGGGCGGTGTGGATACTAATGGGGCGTCGGTCTTCATCCGATAAGGGACTGGCTATGCAGTACGTCACACACACACACAAACAAACACAAGGGTCGGGAGGTCGGGGGAAGGGACTCGGGTTGATATGAGCCGGTCTGAAAATTGCCACGGGAACGACCCTGATTCACCAAGATTTCCAAATATCCCACAATTTTTTTGGAAAAAAATTTTTAAATAAACTCTGAAATTTTGGGGGCTTTTAAAGGAACAAGATATTGTGAAGAAATATCGTACTTACAATGTCACCGGCATTCGTATTCGTGCGCGATACACCACTGTCCACGAGGTTAAGGTCAACTTTAAAACACTTAGGCTGTTTATACCATTGACAAATTCCAAAGAAACTGCGGGAGATGCCGCAACAGTGACTTTTTAACGGAGTCATCCGCTAGTATGCATTTCAATGCAACAATTTCAGAGTGCAAGAAACATTCGCCTACTCGCAAGAAATGTCTCCAGCAAAGTTTCTACTCAATGATGTTTGTCCCATAGATTCATTGCAATGTAGTTGTTTACACAAAATTTGCAAACTCTATTTTAAATGTAAATCACATAATTTACCTGAAATTATATACACGTACCATGTATGGTAAAAAAATTCATGGAGAAAAAATTTAATTAAACCGCTCAAATTAAATCATACCGTCGAGGCACTTTTTACAAAATGAAAATATATTTCTGTAATGGAGGAAGTCATTAAGGCCATTTCTCATAATGGCCATCACATATCATTAACCGCCACCCGGCGAAAGAATGCAGGATTTATATCAAAGCAGAGGAGACTTTTCAAGGTCAAATGCGATAGTGTAATTCCGAATGCGTTCTAAACATAATTGCAGAGTAGATTCATGAAAAAGTAAATTTCAATGAGAAATCCTTTAAAATAATTCCCTATAGTTTAAGCAAATACATAAGTGCTGCTTAAGTATTATCCTCGCTTTAAATTAATTTCACAGACCGAGGTAGACACATTTTTCAACAAATGCCCCGTTAGTACCTTTTAAGTGCGTATTTTTCAACCGGCCAAATTTCGCTATGAAATCACATTTGCAATTGCTCATGTTCCCGCCATTTTAAATATATTTCTGTAATACTTAAGGTGGGTTAAATGATTTTTTTTCTCTCCCCTGTCACTAAATTTCTCATTTTTACTTCCCTTAAATACCTATTTAGCCTTCAAACTAAAAATCGCCTAAACTAATGTCACGGTATGTATGCATCACCGGAAAATGATGCCACCGAGGATTGGGTTCACTGGAAATGTGATTCCACATGTGAAGTACCCAAAACGATAAAGAGGAGAATTATCAACAAATAGAAGAGGCGGAAGGGTTTCAAATCAGTACAGTCGATTATTATTCATCCAAATCGCAAAAGTTGCTGGGGAGTCACGTTAGAGCTGTGTTGTGACTTCAAAGAATTTCCGAAGAAGTGTGAAAAGTGTGGCTGAGATTGGCAGGAGGATGCCAGAGGAAAGACCGAAATGTATTTGAGTGACGCAATGTGTACACCCTCGACCCTCGAGTTTTCTTGAGATCCGCGGGGTGGGGCGGGGGGGGGGGGGTAGGTAGGGGGCGAGGAGATGGGGATCGACGAAAGCTGCGCGTAATGGTGAGGAGGGAAGAAGAAGGCAAGCCATGTTTTATTGAGGGTCCAAGGGACGGGGGAGGCGAGGGGTGGTATGTGCGAGATGGGAGGGATTATTGGCGGCGAGCTGGGCGGGGGAGGACGGGGGGTTGGCGTGGATATATCGCACCGCATATCCACCCTCAATCCTCTTTGCCGGTGAGGTGGTTCCCTGCGACACACGACCGGCTCTGCGAAGTAAAGCGATCCCTCTCCCTATGCGAGGAAGTGGGAAGCCTCCGACGCTCCTCGAGGGCTGCCACACGTCCGAATGTTTTTTCTCCACCGACCGACGGCCCGGAAGTCGAGTGAAGGGTCTCTACGTGTTTGGCCTCGGGAACTCAGAATCGCAGTAACTTAGTAAGTGTGGTAGTTAAGTTCCCGGATGCAGAAATAGCGTTCAAAAAATGGCAAACTTTTACATAATATAACACCCTATAAGTCTTCAGACGCACAAGAAAATGCGAGAGAAGAAGATATTATTGCTTAATCAAAGTTAATTCTTCTAGGTTTCGCTGCATATGATGGGCGTACAGCCTTTTTGAAGCGGTATGGGGGAATACCGGGTGTGAGGCGGGTGAAATCACCACAAATTTATTTTTAAACACTGAAATCATAACAGACGAAAAATTGAAATTCTTTAAAGAGGTTGTATGGAAGAATATTCAGGCATCGGAAGTATTGATCCTGGTAAAACATGTATATCAAATCGTTACGAGTTTATCCTCTGCCACTTTTCTCGCTTAGATTGATGCAATTCAAGGACGCTCGAGTGTCTTACATTCAGGTCAGAAACGATCTCTTTTACTTTCCTCATTTAAATGCAATGATCTGTGATGCTGTACGTCAGAGACTGACTGATGAAAGACTATTTTCCTGTTACGGATGATATAATATTTTCCACTTGAAACCATTTGAAGATCCTGATCAGTTTCAATTTCATTCAATTCAACTCTCATTAGTCCCATGGCTTGTAATCAAGTAATCCCGACGTGTAACTCAGTTGATATTTATCATTATGCTGCCCCTATGGCTTTTCAATAAAGAGTTGCATCAATTTTGTTAGTCGCATTATTTTTTTAATATTTGTTTTGCAAGATGTGTAATGCACATGTAGCACAAGTTGTATTAATTTGAATTGCAACCGCGACACCCGTTTTAAGTTTAAATATTTTTAGTTCGCCTTCGCCTACTTCTGGTTTTAAATAACGGCATCCACGAAGGTGTTCCTTCAAATTGAGAAACAGGAAAAAATCAAGTGAGGCTAGGCCTGGGATATAGCGATGATTAGGAACACTTAACATTAATTTTCATGAGAAAATCGCGATTTCACGGGAAATTTCGTGAAAAACATTTCGAACACACACGAGTAATGTGCATTTTTCTGTCACCTACGGGTGGATGGCACCAATGAAATTTTCAATATTTTTAATGGTCTTTTTATCGTTGTTCGACAATGCCAGCAGCTGTGCTAATGTTGACTTTCGTAAGAGTAGTGACCCAATCTTTAATATTGAAATAAACTTATAGCTGTACTATAGTGAAGTACATAAGCTTCCTGTAGCATTAAAAAGGCCTAGGATGACCATTCATTCTGGAGAAAGTAAAATTTTTATGTAGCGTCGCGTGTAACCTGCATCGTTGACGCAGGCGAACTGAGCATGTTCCCACTTGCAAAAGCTACCGCGGAAATTCTAAATTCAAATCAATGAAACGTATACTGAATATAAATTAAGCCAAAAATATAATAAAAAATGACATTTCAGTACAAAAATTTTATTGTGGCTAAAAAAATGTTCACTCTTCATTGAACAGCCCTCGTACAACGTTAAGCAAGGATTTAAAATTTATGTTTACCGTGTTTACAGTTTTCGCGATTCCATAACGACGAGTAGAGGCCCGCAGTCAGAGTTTTTTTTTACCCCAAATGTTAAGGATAAAAAACAAAGAACACTTGTGCATGCCGGCAACCCTTGCGCCGCTACATCCCCACGTGCACCGCCCCCTCGCCCCACCGGATATGCCTCGGTCGGACGAGACGGCATGAAGGGGGTAGATTGGCTGCCGATAGCTAAGGAGCTCGGGGATGGGTATGCTTGCTCTGTGGAGGGACGGGAGGAGGGGGCGTGGGGTGAAGGGAAGGAGGAGGAGGGGCAGGAGAGAGGACCCAAGCCGTGTCGGAGTTGAAATACAAAGACAGGTGCGTCCTCGGTCGGGTGTATGACATGGTCGCTTCGCGAGGACAACGCAAGGGCGAACGCTTCCCCCGCCCACCGGGTTTGTCCGTCGCAAATCCCTGCCCCCATAGTGCTAACGACTGCGACGATGACTCCCGCCATCCGAGCTTCACCCCCGCCTAACGAGGAAATAAATTAATGAGAGCGATGCGAAATGTGTGAGACCGAGCCGGACAATTCGGGACGTATTTCACTGAAACTCCAGCCGGGGACAATTATTTTCGACAGGCGAATTCTCGAAAACACAAGTTTTCACGAGTTCCGCGAAATAATTATGATTTACGGCCCGAACTCGCACACTCTGTCCGCCCTTGACGCACGGTGTCACGAAACGTCGATATTCCCAAGGTGCCTCGCTAAACCGAAGATGCGAGAACTTTGGGCATTTTTTTTAAAATTCCCGATGGCGATATCCGAGCATCTGATCAAACAGAAACGTTAACCCTTTCCAAAAAAAAAATAATCCGCCCCGCACCTCTATCGTTTCCGGTTCCTCAGATTTACAGCAGCACAAAAATGGACGACAAGGCGAATCTCATAAACATTTTTCAAAGAAGGATAAGAATTCTTTTCGAAATTGGATAGGTATGAGGGATAATCCTGTCCATTAATATTGATTGACAAAGGATAATACCAATTCTCAAGGTCTCCCCTCACCGAATTTCTTAAAATATATTCAAATTCTGAAATAAATTTGTTACATTCACATTCAAACCTCGAGTGAAAACGGCGACACGGACCGGGCCGGGTGTACGATCGACTTAGCTATAACAGCTAGGTTCCTTGATCAAATCTCCTAATAAGGAACCATTAATTTTATCTGCATCCGAGAAATCACAGAGAGTGGGATAGGAATGACGCAGATAGGAGATAGACTCGCGAAAGCAGAAGGATATCATTAGCGTGATTTGGAAACATTTAGTTCAAACACAGATTATGATTACAGAACAGCTTTTAATAATTAAGTGCATACAATAGAGTAAAAAGGGAACTATTGGCTGATAAAAGTAATCATATCTATGATCATAAAACATTTCTTTTACCTCCTCCATAACGTTAGAGTTCAGAAAGAGCAATATTTATTTATCAAGGTCCGTTCATTAGTCATACTTTACTTGTGTACTACCTAAAACTCAGAATGCACGCAGTTACTTCATATAATCTAAAGGTTATCAAAAACAACACTTCGTTGTTCCGAATTTTAAATTTAAGGTTACGCAATAATATCGAAGATTATTTTATTTTCTTTTGCTTTTAATGAAGGCTAATCGGAATGTTGAATAAATACACTTGGAGAAGTTTTGGAGATAAAAATTGCTTTCATAATTTTCCCAGTCTTAAGGCGACTGATGGAAATTGACCGGTGTTTTAATGACAAAGTTTGATCTTCAGCTGCCACGAAATTTGAAGAAAACGTGAATCTTTAAATTTATATTATTCCAAATGTGAATATTTCTTAGTCAATGGTATATCAATCAATTAGTACGTATATGCTTAATTCTGGACTCCGCGTCCTAGAGTTGCACGCCATCTAAACGGCAACCTTTGTATTCGATTTTTTATTCCGATTAAATTCAGTTCACCTGACTGAAATTGATGCAATATTTTATATTTTCATGAACACTAGGAATTTTCTCTGAGTGAAAGAGTATGGAGAAAGGGACAACCTATAGGGAGGCAGTGATTCTCAATTCAAATTCCATGATCCCAGAGTGCAAACTCGGAAAAAAGGTTGTCTCGAGTCCAATGCGAAAAAATGGCTCACAGTAAAAAACAAGATCCATTTTGTGATATCAATCACTATACATCCTTGAAGAATATGAAATCTAAATATCGAACTATAGCAAGAGAAAAATAAATTACGCAATAGTATGTGCCTTCTGTTTTAATCACTTCACGACAAGAAAAAATACGACTTACGACTTGTACGTACGACTTACGAAAAAAACTACTTAAGAAAAGATACTCTTTTTTTAAATAGAGCTATTATTGATTGGAACCAGCTGCCTGGAGGTTTGTTCGAGCCCTTTCCATCCAATTTTAGGAGTTTTAAGTATAAATGCAAAGTAGCCACTGGGTAATTAACTTCATTGTAATTATTAAAATCTTGTTTGTATGTGATGTGGACGGCATTTTGTATGTGATGTGGAATTTTGTTTTCATGCGATGTGGAAGTGTCATTGTATGTAAGGATATTTTGTCTCTTATCTGTTTTTCTTGTGCGTGTAAGTATGTAATTTTCGTTGTTAGAGTTATCTTTAACCAAACTTGACCTTTGCCACCACGAAAATCGCCTAATTGCAACTTAATTCTAAATGAATAAATAAAAAAAACAGTATCAAAATGTAAAAAAGGATGTACACAGAAATTGTTTCGAACGCACTGGTGGTATGTGGAGTAGAACGAGCTGAGAAGAGCTGATCGATGTGGCATCGCACTCAAGAGTCGAGCCCGAGATCTGGAGCTCTTCCCAGTTTATGGCGCATGTGGAACGTGATTCCACGCGAGATGTACAGGCCCAGGAAAGAGTGAGCCTCTTTGACGATTTCTTTTTTTTTCTCCTTCTTCCTCCCCTCGGGCGAGATAGAATCAAAAGGGGCGACATCACAGCGACAACACCGCCTGAAAACCCGCTCACCTGAAATTTTAGCGCTAACCATTTCCCACGACTAAAGGAAACGATGGATGTGGGTAAATATCGATCACGTGGTGGTGCGGACGAATAAAACTCAAGGGCGTCTAAAATGGTCAAAACCTGAGATCGATGGAGATATAAAGGCCGGCTCGAGGAGTGGGTGAGGGGGGAGGGAGGATGATGGGGAGGGCGGAAAAAAGAAATGTATCCCGGCTTATCGATTCTTGTTTCCGGTGAGATCCGAGAATGGACTGGTATGGGTTGCTGCCCTCACCGGGGGTGTCGTGCGCGACGGACTGTGCGATGCTGAAAGAGGTGGACGAAAGAGGAGAGGGCTTGAAGAGGGTGCCGGGCTTAGGGTGCGGCGCGGAGGGTGGACTCCTCCGTTGTTGGCACGCTGATTCATCGTCTTCGACTGTGAGGGAGGGGATGAGAGGAAAAGAGAGAGAGAGAGGGAGAGGCGAGGGGTCGTGGGTGGTTGGGGGGGAGGGGGTGGTGGTGGGATTGAGGCTGTCTGTGTGCGCCACTCCCACCCCGTCACCCCCCGGCGGGAAGGCGCAGACGTGCACATCCGACGAAAACGCCGATCGAGCAATCAACAGGTTTGGCCAACCGGCTGCGGGTTGGGGAGAGAAGCTCCCGAATCCCACACACAAACGAATCCCTCCTCGAATTCCAGCTCTGATGGAGGGGGGGGGAAGGGTGGGCATTCGCCGCACATGTTCATTCCCACGGCGCCGGCAAATGGAGACGGATCGTAAACACACATGCCCGAGCGCACGCATACACACACACACACATACCTTTCTGCATTTCGATATGATTGTCTCGGCGTAATCTCCGTGATTGCGTAAATTTTTGCGTGCCCACGACCGCTCCCCAGTCAACGCACTAAGGTCACCGAGTGTCCTTAAAGAATCAATAGACGACGATAGAGAGGAGGCTGCGACAGTGGCGAGGTTTGAGTTTGATGTCTCGCATTTCTGTCACGCTCCTCCCCTCCGGCCCTCATCTCATCAATCGCATAGCTGGACCGTGTTACTTTCCTTATGATACTGGTCGATGGCGTCGCTAAACTTAAGTGATAACTGCTCAGCCATTATCACTGAGACTCCGAAACCCTTCGCAACTAGCTCCTATATTTTCCTCTTTGATGGCATTTTCATTACTCTCTACCGTATCCCAAGTATCGGCGTCTCCCATTGATTTTTAAGAGTACTCCTCGGTTCAAATGATTAAATACCTTATAGGGGGGCCTTCCATAAAATATTCACAGGCGTAATATTGTAATTTCAATTCTTAACGAATCATGAGAACCTTCTTAAGTCTTAAAACGTGCGCTTTTTTTGTGAAACCCTCAGTGACTTGTAAGCTTAAATAATATTTCCACGCCACTACCTTAGGAAAATTAATTTAAAAGTGAAACTGCCATTATTATTTTTGAAACTTCTACGGTGACAAGTCATTACAGCCACTTCGTTTTTATTTTAACAATCGGTGTTTCAGGGGATATCTATAGATATTTGAGATTCCATGGGTTAACTTTAAGGTCACCTTGACACGACAATGGGCATCGCATTTCTCATTTATTGAGTCTGTAGTCGTAATTTGAATCCGATACTAATATTTAATTTCTCTTGAACATCGTATGATAATTCAGATTTCAAATCATGAAAAGACTATTCTAATTAGAGTACCACGTAATGTGTTCCTTAATATCCCAACAAGTTTACTTAAACGGGTAAGAAAAAATAACTTGTTACTACAATAGAAACAGAAGTAATCATAAATTTTATTGAAATGTTATTGATCACATTTCACTTTTTTCATCGAACGAGATCAAAATTACCCTATGCGTTTGACAGCAAGTAAAACAGGGAGACGATTTTAGGTCTTGTCTTGCCCAATGGACGAAAATATCCGTGCAGAAAATATCATGAAAGTTTAATCTGCCGGAGATGGTTTCCATTGTGTGAGAATTCAAGAGATCAGAGCTGCTGCCTAGGCGAAACATGGCGACTCTATCCTAGCTACGGTCGTATCGATTTGGGAGTTTCGGGAAAACCTGCAGGGATGAAGCCGAAGAAAGCTCCTCGAGTGAACCAAGCCCACGAATGCCCCTCCAATTCAGTCCCATTTTTACTTCCCACAAGCTTCAACGACGATCTTATTTTAGTTAAATCCTCCACATAGCATAAAATACCCGAAAAAACATCATCTGGTGTATTTATTGGGGCAAACATCAATGTTTGATAAAGTGTTTTTATATGAATACCTATTCCAATGCCGATAATACAATTGCATACAATGTATTTTGATGGTCACACAAATACGAGGAAGAATTTAGTTTACTAAAGAAGAATTCACGAAGAGGAAGGAGTTGATAGGTAAAGTGTGTTTAAGACAAGATAATAAACACCTTGAAGATGAACGAAGCATTTTATGATTACTGAACTTAAGGCGTCAAGGAAAGGGGATAGACGTATATTGTAGGGTTTTGGAGATATGATTTTGAAAAATAATGATAAAAAATAAAATGGATGGAAGAGAAGATAGGGGGAGAAACAAGTAAAGAGGTAAGATCGATGGAAGATTCGAAAAAGGTCAGAAAAGTGGATTGAGGATATATCGAAAGGCAATGAATTATTGAAGACTGTTATTGAGGAAAGAAAAGCAGAGAAGCGAGGTAGAAGGAGAAAAAGAGTAAGTATTTCGGGTGACATTAAATGAGTTACTCTTGAACATATATCCGAAGAATGATATAATACAAACATTTTTGTGATAAATAGCCCTTAGAAGATCCTCAGAAGATCACTGACTTGTGTAAAAGTTTTAAACGTTCGACTTAACGTATCGGTTGAACATAACCTCGAAGAAGACACGAAAATATCTTTCAAATGTTCAGCTGTTTAAACTGATGAACTACAGTGGTTATCAGTGGTTCTCCATAATCAACCACAGACCAAAAACACCTCTTAGTGGTTCACAGATCATGTTTTAGTGTTCCCCATGAGCACAAATGCAGTTCGGCTTGCTTTCCGGTATAGGAGTAGTCATGGCGCACGCCGGACCCACAACCGATTAAAAATTAAATCTAACCACTCCGACGTCCAATTGACAAAGTGGAAAATGAAACACTCAATGGTTAGAGCGAATCATGTATCGGAATGGCTCACGGCGCCATGGAGATTAAGTTCAAGAGTGTCCATAGGTGAAGAGAGTGCAAATACTTCTATAGCACGGAAATCGGAAGGTATTTCGAACTTTTTAGGGGTGTTTACGAAGCATCACACAAAATCAATGATCGTTGGGGGACCGAGCCCACACGCGATTTCCTACACCAATCTCCCACGGTAGGGATAGGATGGCGAGTAAAAAATGCATGAGGATGCTGGAAGTGCAGATGCTGACAGTATCGAGCTGTTTCGTAAATAGCCCGAAGAGCTGATGAAACAAAGGAAGTCCATTGGCGTGGATGAATACGCCCCCCCCCGAGCTGTTCCCTGTCTCTCATAGAGATATCCCGACGAGGCCTCATAATTAAGTTATAAAAAAATTGCATACTGAAGATGAGCAACGATCTATGGAGTCAAAGAGAAATTCTTAGATGCATAATAAAATTACGTCAAGGCCCGGTTTTATAATGTCTCATTAAAGGCATCGTTAGTTAATGTGAACATTGTTCCCGTATGAACAGTGTCTATCAGTTATTGAGCAGTTTAACGGTCGGTTTTCAACTTAACTAGCAGTCATAACACTAAGCTATTCTTGGTAAATAGGGTACAAACACTAGGTTGCAACGCTGAGTACTGTGCTTAACTTGGAGATTAAAGTTAACCTTCAGTTTAACGAGAGATTACAAAGCCGGGCCTTAGTCTTTTAGAGAAAGCTCAACGTTTATGCGGAGGAGAGGATTATATGAAAAACTGTCAGCTTATGATTGGTGTCCTGCATTTAAAAAACAGATTTCAATTTTCAAACAAATAACCGACTGAAACATTAAGACTTACCGTTATTGATCCGAGGTTTACCATTGTGATTCTAATTGTAATGGCTTCAATGCACTTCGCTTTTATATAAATGGATAATAAACCAATGAAATTATAAGGAAACCAATTATGAAGCGGTTGTCATTAATAGAGGGGGAAGATTTCATTGATTCTTTTTACCAATATATTTATCAGTTTTAACGTCACAACCTCACGTACTAAACTGGAGAAGTATGTAATGTATGGGACACAGTAGGATTCAGTAATTGGTTCATTCATTCCATGCATGTATTCTTACATTACCTAATGTTTTTCCTACCTCAAAATTGACTATCATTTTTATACGTAGGTGCGCAATGTAATGAGTAAACCCGAACATGATAAAACTAAAAATAATCTTGCCCCGGGTATGAATGCAGTGCGATGCGACCTTATGAGGACACGGTAGATGTGGCTTTGACTGAAGGCGGAATGGAATTCCATTAAAAACAATTTGGTGATATAAAAATAGATACATCAAAAAATCAATTTTGCAGCTACATTGATATTTCAACGAATAAAAAAATACTAGCTCAATATTTCCTGGTTCAATATTTTAAAATCACTTTCCTTTTATAAAAATATTCCATTTTTGGAACAAAAAACTGCTAATCTTATAAAATTAAATCCGGTGGCGATGGCCTCGAACATCACAACTCTGCAGAACTGACAGACTTTTTGAGATTCTCAAGTTAGAAGCAGAACACTACACATTGGAACTGCCGACGGGAATCCTTTGGATAGGAATTCCTTCTCTGAAATAATCTCGGTTTATAAATGTAGAGAAATAGTTAAATAAATGGAATCACATAGAAAAATCATATCGGTGTCATTAGATATTAAATCTAATTTATAGTCGCTTCGTATTTTCAACATTATGAATTATATTCAATAATTTGGCTGGTAACCGCAATTTATCTCTTCCCTACTGGGAACCTTTTGACCTCAACTAGCATCATAATATTCATCATGGCATTCCTTAACTTCCCAGCATTCCATTTCCTCTTTCACTTCCACAATAGCCCGCAGGAATTCAGTCTCTCCCAGTTTCACAGGAAGAGCCATTTGAAACCAAGCCAAATATTCCACAGGATGAATATATATTTCATTAATCTACTTTTCATTTTTAATCTCGGAGTGGAACCGCCTATGAACCGAGGGACTGTTATTTTGAGTGCTATTAGAAAAAATACAATTTTGGAAATTCCCAAAATAGGCAATCCTTAATTAAGACATAGGCTGCGAGATAATTCTCCTGGATAGATTATTCCTCCATTCAGCGAAGACAGAATCAAGGAAACAAACAAACGAGCAACGTATCGCGAACCACAAAATCGTGCCCTGACGTCACCACAACGATGCGTGAACCGCAGTGCATTCTCGACACATTCCGCGCATTTTGAAATTATGGTATATTAAAACTCCCTCCGGAAATGGCAAGGGGAAATCAATCATAGTTAAGATTTTCGCGGGACCGTAAACGTTTCCCGAGTTATTGATTATCGACCATCGGAGTGACGCTCACGGCGGTCCTGCCGTGTGCAGTCACAGGAAGGAAGTCCACTGCAGTGGGCGGTGTGTCCCAGGAAATAAATTCAACGAGCCCCCGGGATAGAACCCTAAGGGCTGAGAACCTCCTCCTCATCCCCTCGCGGGGCCCACCGCCGGCCCCGAGAGGATCTTAAGTACGTAGCCGACCGTGAGGACCCCCTCGCTCCTCTTCGCCCTCCCCGCGGGAAACGAGTGCCTGTGGGAGGGACTCGTTCGAAGCCAAAGGCAATGAGATCAGCAATCAATCAGTCGACACCAAGACCGACGACTCCCTCGCCCTCACTTCGCCCCCGCTTCCTCGGACAACAGCTCAGGCCGCTGCTCCTGCGCTGGACAATATTATCCCCTCCACCACGGCGTTTTGGTCTCCCCTATCCGACTCGTACCCCCACAGATACCCCCTCAGCCCGCCATTCTTTCCACTCGCCCTCCCCTTCCCCAACCCATCGCTACCCACATTTCCTCTTCCAGGCGTCTCATTATCTCCGACCCCTCTCAACGAAACCCACCTCGCACGCCCTCTACTAATATGCTTGAATGACTTTACCCTCCCGTTACATGGCCTCGTCCCGAGTTGATTGGCGTCTCCCCTCTTGAATCCACGTGGAGAGACGACAAGGTAATCGGATGTAAATAACCCAGGATCCTCACCGCAAGCCTATCACCTTAAGTTACTTACTTTAGGAGGCGAGGATTGTGTTTTCCAGCGACACCATCCCCTAGCATACCTCTGGAACAGAATACAACGTCCTCCTGATCAATAACGAAGCGTGGAATGATTCATTCAAACTTTGGCCGAATCTGATCAATCGGTGGAAATAAAATTTCGATGACATACGATGGAAGGCAATCGTGATAAAACTACCCTACATGGCAGAAGAAACGGAACTCTAATAAGTTATATAAGATGAAAGAAAACTATGAAGATGTATAAAGTAATTTTGGATTGCAATATTTAACTTGATGTTAGGTTAATGAAACTTCGCCTTCCGTTTTTCATGGTTAGATCTTTAGGGGGAGAGGGGTGACTGTTTTCTTTCACCGCCATAATCTTTCCTCCGCCTCTCCCCTTTGAGGCAAACGAAAAAATATTAAGTCGCGAGGAAGGACGCCGAACTTCTTTCCTTTGGTGAAATACGTACAATGCAACGACTTAAAACTAAGGAAACACTGCAAAAAAGATTGGTGGATTCGTTCTTGACCCATTTTTATTTAATCCTTCTTCAACTTGCTTGAAAAGTTTGTATTTCTTTGAGCACTATGAATGCTATCTCTTAAATGTAGGCTTTCACATTGCTTGAACTTATTTTCTTAAAAATCCAGTTTATTTACTGCAGTAATTAAACATTTTAAATACCTCATTTGCCATTGCTATTATTTAATTGAATATTTCTTCAGTCTTATCTTATTAACTTTACGACTAAGATTGCCAATAATGTAAGGTTTCATTCGTAATAGTTTCACACCTCTAGATGTAGCCTTTTTTGTTTTCTTTCTCTTTCTCAATGTTCGTAACATACACCTCTGTTAGTCTTACATCGATTTACTTGATTTGATTGATTGAGGTCATTGATTTACTTTCCATTTTTTGCGATTATTATAATTCATTCAGTGAAACAGATTGTGCTCACTAATTGGTAATTACTCTTGCTTATCATTTTTTCACCTCCACTGAACGTTAAGAGTAAAGAACTTCCCACGAGTATCATGTCCATCGGGTAAACATCGTAATAAGTGATACGTAATGTTATTCCATTGTCTGCTTCTTGTAAAAAATATTTAATTGTAAGGAGAGAAACAAATATATTAAAGCACTTCGAGCTTTGGAAACCAAAATGTTGATTGTATCAAAATCCGTCAGCTTCAATTAAAATTGTAATTATTTACATTTATAGCAAACTACCAAAGTAAAATATCCTTTTGAAACTGATTAATAAATATACTAAAAACAATAACACTAGAAAAACCGACTCAATATCGAATTAAAAAACTAACCTATTATTTTCGCATTTTCGCAAAAAGCTAAAGGCATTTCGAATGATTCCATCTATAACGAAACGAATAATTTGAACACCCTGTCATATCCTCGTTATTGGACTATGAGTAAAATGATCACGTTGTATTCGTGTACTGTCCTTTGAGGGCAATAAAGAGTCGTGTACATTGGGTCGGAATAACCAGCGACGCAAAGAGACCATGTAGATGGGTCATCAAATGAGCAGACGTTTTGGTGTTGAAGTTGTCTACACCCTGCCGAAGTAGACGCGAAAATAACAGACTCTTGATGGCCAATGGAATGGTCGAATACTGAAAAATGCTTGTATCACCGCCCTGGGAAGTATACCTCTCTGTTATTCATGACTGTGGACTGCTATCCGCCAACTGAATTTGCACACTATGCAAAATTTCCCTTTTATCCAAAGAGAGCTCTCGAGCGATAGAGACTGATTTTCCGACTCCATCAAAATATAATTACCTAATTCAAAAGATAGTGATTTTAAATAATATATTAACTTACCAAAAATTAGTTGAGATTATATAAATAGAGAAGTGCTGGGCGTGAACATGGAATTTTTTTCCATTTCAGACCAAGGAAAAATTACCAATAATATTATCCCCAAGGCTCGGAGGTTGACGCGTCGGTGTTATGGTATGTTCTATTCACAGACTTTGCCTAAGAAATATAACCTTCCATCTCGTGGACGGAAATTCATTCGCCACGCATAGAATCTACGACTCAAGGTGTCACTAGTAGCGGTTGGATCAATTTATTATTTGGCCTTGATTTTGCTGAAATGCGAAAACTGTGTTACGGATAGTATTATATGATCTTATATGCATAGAGGGGAATAGATGTTATGATGACCGGCTATTCATTTTAGTATATCATGTATTTTTTAGCCAACTTAGCCACATAGCGGATGCCATAGTGCTGATTTCATTCCTTCCTTTGCACTTTGATTTTCACTAAAAGATGTTGAGACGCGTCACACCAAGAGTGCAAAGTTGGGAAATATATTGCGATAAAAAGTTAAGGATAAACTATTCCTCGTTATACCCCTATAAGCCATTAATACTCGCGATGAATCTCCGAAAACACTGGCTTTAAAAAAATGAGCAATAAACTCAGAAATAATGATCATTTCTTGAGAAAATATCGTGAAAGGACGCAAATCTTCAAACAATTATAGCATCACACGAGATATTGAGTAACTTTTCATGTCATACCCTGTAAACTCTAAGGCTCAAAGTTAATTAACTCCATTAGAAGGCACGTACCAATGACGGGAATATACATGTGACATCGAGTTGATAATCCAAGTCATACACGGCATCAGCAGTTGGACAATATTGAATAAATGAGAAAGATGTACTGCCGAATGCATAGATTTTATTAATAGTTTTACCTTCACCCAAAACAGGACCAAAGCGCCATGGAAAGAAACCCAAAGTATATTTACTGAGAACTCCTCATTCCAGGATTTAAAAAAAATATTTTCATGG
Source organism: Hetaerina americana (assembly GCF_022747635.1). Classification (NCBI taxonomy): domain Eukaryota; kingdom Metazoa; phylum Arthropoda; class Insecta; order Odonata; family Calopterygidae; genus Hetaerina; species Hetaerina americana. The sequence continues at coordinate 90,100,006 of NW_027286069.1, forward strand.
TTAGTGTCTTCATACCCCCTGCCACTCACCCTTTCGGCGGATCGAGTGGTATCGACTGGACTGTGAGATAATATTTTTCTTTTTAATCATTACTCTTCAAAATTTTCACGTAAAGGATTTGCCTCAAAAAGGTAGTAAAAAGAACACTTATTAAAGGCTGAAGGTTCTCTTCATCGGCCCGCGGGAGCAGCCCAAGAGAAACCAAATGACAGACACTTTGGACTCCAAGAGTGATTCCACCAAATTATGCCTGACGACATTCGTGACTTGGCAGGCCGGATTTCCAAATTTGACCAGCATCCAAGCGAGTCCTAAAAACATTTTGAACTTAAAACTTCAAAATATCTCAAAGTCTTATAAATTACGAGTCACTTGGTGTTTATTGATAAAGAAATCGTCGATTAAAACTTGGATTTTACGAGGGCTGTCCAGATAGTAACTTCCGTTTTCGTGTAGCGTGAGAATTAGTGGAGGGAGCCGAATGGTCGCTGTATTGACGCACACAGTAGGTCAGTACCTCTCGAGTTGCAGTAGTTGAAAGGTCGCGCCACGTGTCGTTTGTTTACAACAGCGAGCCCGCCATATGTGCAATTCGTTCAGTGATAAGTTTTTCTGATAAAAACTTCAAAGCTGCTGATATTCATCGGGAATTTTGTGCTCTGTTCGGACCAAATTTAATGAGTAAAAAGAGTTGCGCGTCAGTGTTGCCGTTCGTTAAAGGGTGAACATAAATGTCCATTGATGATGACAGAAGTGACCGCCCCCGTCTGTGGTGAACCATGAACTGTTCCTGAAAATTGACGAAAAGTTCGTGAAAACCGGTGTTTTTTACGGTATTTGAAATCTTTATAAAGTTTTCCATAGATTTCCACGACTCTGCTGCATGGAAACACTACTGAAAAGTTAATACTACTACATGTTTGTTAAGCTCGTCTCGACGAGGAACTTCAAGATGCCGTCACCGGTTGGCTTCGATCTCAGGTGGCAGAATTTCATACTGAAGGAATTTGAAAACTAGTGAAGATATATTATAGCGTAATCTACCGGTTAAGGTAGGTTTTTGGATTGACACAAATACTAAATAAATACTTTGTGACTCCAAACAAAACACAAAATCCAGCATCCTATTCTACATCAGGCCCCTCTTCATCTCTGAGTACTTCCTTCCTCCCTTCATCCCGTCCAACATCCCTATCCTGTTCCATCCCTTTACTCGTTTCCCTAACATTCTCCCCTCCATTAACAGTCGACAAATTTTTAAATCTGTTCGGCGAAAATGTCTAAAATAGTAAAGATATGTAGTTATGAGATGAAAATTATAAATTCTCTGAATCTATTCCAGTGTATTTTTTTATAGCACAACAGAGGTTACTTTCTGGAAAGCCCTCATACTTATCTACAGTTTTGAGACATTGGAGATGGAAGAGGGAGCTGAAAATTATTCATTTGCAATTTAAGTGTAGTGTTACAAAATAATGATAACATTAAATGGAGAGATTAAGTTGAACATCTCTTCACGGCTACGGATGAAAAAGGATGAAGAGTAGACTTGATCTGAATACATCCTGAAAAAGTTCACTGAAGACCACGACCGAAGGAATCGTAGAGGATAAAAATCAGCACAGAGAGAAGCCATGGATGACGCATGAGAAACATTGTCAGCGGAAGGAAATATCTATGAAGGAATGAAAGGATGTCAGGGAATTAGAATACCTCGTAGTGCTGCAGCTCTCAAGTCTCTGAGAGTGATATCGTTGATTAAGACGATGATGGCATTTATTGACTTTTTTCCAAGGATCCTACGCAATATAAAGTGATGTCCTGACATTTTACAGAAATAAGAACTCAATGGAGTCAACAACACTCAGTGGCCAACGCCACTGAATGCCACCAACCGCGTTCCGGTTTCCTTATCCGTCCGCACCCCTCTTTCCTCTCCGTCAGTCCTCCACAAACGCCACCGCCGCCTTCCTCCTCCGCTTCATTCATCTCTTCCCCTCGCTCTCCTCTCCTCCCCCAATCTCTTCGGCTTCCGATCTCCACAGAGCCCTCTCTCCCTCACTCTCCTCCCACAGGCACGCGTCGTGGCCCCGTGCCGGTGTCACCCGTCACGCGTGAAATCCACCAAACGCCTCCCCCCCCTCCAAGCGTCGATCACTTTTAATTACTTAAAGAACGCGCTCAGTCAATGCTTTCACGCTTTCGAAGAGAACTCTCCGGGCACACAAACCGCCTGAACGAAGAGCCTGCACCATTTATCGTCAGAGCGAGAGAGAGAGAGAGAGAGAGAGAGGAAAAGAAAGAAAGAAAGAGAAACGGGGCCGGTGTTTTTTTTGGTAGGGCCTCACTCGCTCGACACCCTAGAATAAAAACCGAGGGGGAAAAGGAGAAGAATTCTTTCATTTTGCTCGCACCCCCGGTGCCCCACCCCACCGGTCTGCCTCCTCTCTCTTCCGCTTTTGCTGCCCACCCCCATGCTCCGATCCCCCCTCCCGTACCACAAATCCCTCCCTCCCCTCCCCATCTCCTCGCCCCCGGTCCCACCAAAAAATATCTCGCGCAAACCCCCGCCCCATCCCGGCCTCACCCTCTCCGACAACGCCTCAGAGCCTCACTGCCCTCCCCCGACCACCCCAGCCCCCTCTCCTGCGCCCCTCTCCCTTCCCCGGTATTAAGGAGTCTGCTCACGATGTACAGCCAAGGCGGAGGGTTGGTTCCCTTCTAGTCGCGGGGTCGGAAGGGTGGGATTGGGGGGAAGGGAGGATGCGCCGTTGCTTTCGGTGCGGGAACGGAGGAGGGCAGGACGGGTTGGGGCTTTGCAATATTGCGATGTACCGACTAGATGCATACCAATCTTGCGATGCCCATGAAATACTGCGCTGCGATGTTTACGGGAGATGCGTGTTTGTTTCGAATCTGCTTGAGAATAAGAGATATAATTGTTGGCATTAGCGATGCTCAATTGTCTTCGTCCAACGTAAATGTGCCGAAAAATATCAATTTTTTGTGAGGACGCAGGCCTCATTTATTACGTAATATCGGCATCTTCGTTATTTCTCACGATTCAGCGATTGAACGAGGAGTGGAGTACAAATCGTGAGCAGCAGGAGTAACTTTTGTCACATCTCTTCATTAAATATCCGATGGCCATTTTTTTAAAAAAAGAAAATGCACCGACACAGTGTAGTAATTTATAAAAACTTCTGATGCCAACTAAACACGCCGGGTGGGTTTGTGCTTTAAAGTACAAAGGAAACGTCTTTTCCACCCAATCCGTAATTTCGCTGAATGGACACCTGCTCGATATTAGATTTCAATCGCATTGCGATGCTAACAATTCGAGCATCGCAGGGGTCCGTGCAGGGTAGAATGGATGGTGCGGAGTTTGGAAACGGGGGGCGGCCAGAGGGTGGCGAGAGGGAGTGCGGAAGAAGAGAGGGAGGGAGGCAGGCGAGCGGGGGGCGGAGGGACCCCCTCCCTTGGAGAATAGGAGCCACTACCCCCCGTCCGAGGACCCTCCTCCCCCCCCCCCGAAGAAAGGACCGTCAAAACATTCGGGCTGGGGGGTGGGGAGAGGGGAGGACGGGGAGAATGTGGGGAGAGGAATGAAAACCAGAGGACGGGGTGGGGAGAGGGGATGAAGGAAGAGAGCGGGGGATGGAAAGAGGAGAGAGAGAGCAGACGCGGAAGACATGAGGCGGCAGGCCCCGAGCGGCCGAAGGAAATGGCCCCGGAGGGAAAGGAGGCAGTCAAGTGACGAGAGGCGGGGCTCGGCGAAGGCCAAACGGGGAGTGGAGAACAACAAGAGGGTTGCTCCCATGCACGTGGCAATGCAACATGTTTGGCATGCGCGAATTTGGAAACTGGAGAGATAACCATGAAATTCGTACGTTTCCATGGGTCAGGCCGGATTTTACACGCGATGTCCTGTTCTTTTTTCGTATCACGATGAATGAAAAAAAGACATTTTGATAGTTTTTCCTAGTTAATTTGAGCCCATACTAGAGAGTGAAGGGAGTGAAACCTCGGGGAAAGCTCGAGGTTTCACGAAAGTTTCAAATGAAGTTCAAAAATACATGCTCACGAATTTCTGCCCGCCGACCAGTATGTCGGAAGCCTCTCCAATTCTCACATACTAGTGAACGCAAATGAAGTATCCTCAAGATATAGGGATGTCGACGAAATTCTCCACAAATATTGCATTTTGCATTTTAAAATAATATCTCTGAAAACCAAATTGGGTTGGTGAAATATTTATGCAGGAAATAATCATTCCCATTAGTTCCTAGTAAAAGATCGAAATCAGTTGGATAATTCAAACTGTTGATTTCCACTTGGGCAATAATGGAACCTTCCTTGGCATATTGATGAAAAAGTTTAATAGCTGGTAACATGAAGACGACCAAATCGTCCATTCGATATTTCCTAAAAATCATTAACATGACCAGGTGTCCAATTCAACCGGGAATTACTTGCTACTTAATTCAGGCGCCACAGATTTTTTTCATAAGCAACTGAAGTATGAGGATCGATATGATATTATTTAATAGGAGAGGCACATGCTTGGGATTTCTAAATTTCTTACTGTCCTAAAGAAATCCTACTGAAATAAAAAAAGCTATGATCGACATTTTTTAAGAAAAAAAACGCTAATAACTGATATTCCGAAAAAAACCGCTCGTTTTCACACGATTTGTTGTTAAATAAATGACCGGTGATTATTTCCCTCCGTTCCCGAACACCAGTTTGACGGGAGTTTTCAGTCGTTAGAGAGCCGGGGAAATGCGAAAGGGGAGAGATGGCAATATAACGCTCGGGTGTGGCTTGCGTGAGGATACCGCACCAAGGGCAATCTGATGAGCTGAAGAGGCGCACGGCACGATTAAGATGATAGGGGATTTCGATTACAAGAATTCTGGTCTCTTATTGTTCTTGGAAAAAATGACCATTCAAACCTATCAGTCTAGCAGTATATCTCTCTAATCTTACATTCGTGATCCCTCCACCCTTAATACGTTGGGGTTCGTATTATGTTCTTGATGCCATCGGAAAAGGACCCATCTTTAAATGTTTTTAATAAGTTTAATCTATATTGTAAACGCCGCTGTGTAAGGGAATCCCAGCCTAAATTTTCTAGCAAAGTGGTTACGCTACTGCGTTGGTCATAACAATTTTTCACAAATCCAGCCCCCCTCCGCTGGACTCGATCTAATTCCGAAATAAAATTTATCTCTTGAGGATTATAGGGGAAATAAAAGGAACTACTGGCTAAACATGGTTTCCAGAACAAGAAAGGTGTCTTAACCAGCAGCCATATGGGCTTAGAGACAAGGAAGGCTTTTGCAAAGTCCCCGTTTGGTCTACGCTACTGTATTGATGTGTGAACTGGAAATTTTGGGAAGGAGAAGAGCGCTCGGCTACCGGCAGTGGTGATAAGGATCTGGGGGATGATCACCAGAATAGGCTGTACTGATGGGAAATCGAACAATCAAGTTTTGAAAAGGATTGAATGAGATACGAGTACCCATTAAAGAGGTGGAAAAAAAGAGAATTAAAACTCGTGGGCCACCTGTTGGGATACGATAAGTTCTTCACAAATGTTTTTGGATGAAGAGTATGAGGTAAGAGAGGCAAAGGAAGAAGCGGAAATCGTATTTTGACGAACTCAAGAGCGTGAAGAGAGTTCAGGGACCAGAAGTAAGTGAATAGATTGACAGAGAAAAGAGAAGAATGGTTGCATTTACGAGGATTTTCTTTTAATACTACATGATGATGATGATGAATGCGAAGGGTGTCCCTAAAATAACTGAAACCTTGGCTTGTCGGAAATAATTGAAGAAAGATAAATCTTAACGTTCAACTGGAATCAATGAACAAATTCAAGTCAGAGGATTAACCGCTAAAGTTCATTCCGTTTTAATTCGTCCTTACACAGAAAATGCCGTTCCTGAAACACGCCATTTTGTTTGTGTGGAATGTTATAACAATTCCTATGAATACGACTGGGGTAAACTTTAAACAATTCAATAAGAATTTTTTAGATGAGAAGTAAGCTCTAATATGATCGAGGACATGAATGAATAGAATTTGAGAGAAACTTTGTATTAGAAACAAATGTACGTTTTTTATACATTTTAGGCAGGGTAAAATATTTTATTACACGCTTTCTCAACGTGTATTTGCAAGGAAAAATTTTGCGCAGTTTTAATGTAACATTTAATACACAGATAACATACAAAATGAATGTTTTTAGTTGCATTCATAAAAAATGGTTTTTCCGTGTTTATTTTCACAGAAACTAAAAGAAAATCCAAGACTTAACGTGCCCTCTCATGCCAGAGAACGACCAACACTAGAAGAATAATATACGGTCAATTAAGTACATTTCACATTCAGTGAAAAACCTTCCCAACCCCCAATTTCCTTCCGCTGTTCCTGTACCCCCGCCCGTGCAAAGGTGGGCGGCTCCTTGTGGGGCACGCTTTCGTACAGAGAGAGGTATTAGAGTGGTGATGTGTATATATATGTCTCCCTCGAAACGCCATCCGATGGGTAAAGACGAGAGGAACGGAAGCGGAGGTAAGACGTCCCGGCAAGGTCCAAAGGGGGTTAATGCAATTCTTCCGCCGCCCATCCGAGGAGAGTAATGCGAGCGACCGGTCTTGGGGAATTCTCAAAGAGGGCGAAGCCTCGAGTCAGGCGCATTGCCTCTGCCGCCCCGGGTGGAGCATTGCCCCACTCACTGCACTGTCCTCCGCGGAAAAATACGGCTTGCGTGTGCGCCGGATGGATGCCTTGGTAAAAGGTACGAGAGATCACTCTCATAGACTTCGAACCAGGAATCACCACCATTTTCTTATTTTGTCACATCCGTATGTTTAGGAATCGGAAGATTCCTTTCGTTCGACCATATACGCTGGCACGCTGATACAGAAAAACTGGAAAGACCAGGGAAACACGTCAATTAACCTAGCCAGTCGATTTTCTGATTGAGTCAGGGCTTAGATTTTGTATCAGAAGAACTTGAACGGGGTATATTTTATTTTATTCTATACAAAATCAAATCCAAGAGAATCCTTGCCTGGCCTCTTCGACATTATTTACAGACAAGCGAATGACCGTTCACCCCGAAGCGTGTTCAAAATTTCATTTGGGGGGGTAACTGATCGAATATCATCAATGCTTGGTAATATTCGTATTAATACGCTAGCAGGAAACATTAGTGGAAATCATCTAGGTTTTTATGGTTCAATTATATTCGGTATGACAAATATTTTGTTATTTCTGTAGATAGTGCCCCATATCTCATCAAAATCATTGTTTCTTTTAAATAGAGCTCGAGGTGACAGGAAAATGCACTTTGCATGATGCCATTCTGTCCTTATGATCTGGAATAAATAATCATCCTTCCTTTCCGTCGCTAAATTTCTTCGAATTTCCCCTTACTTTCATAAAAATTGACTCGAGAAGTATGTCCGATATACGAACTGAGTGGACATATTGACTCGCCAATAAAAGAAAGAGGCAGAATGAAGCGTGGGGTGGATAAGACGAGACAGAAAAGAGGGAGGGACCCGATTCACCTATAAAATTAGTTCGTTAAAAAAACCACAGTTTTCCAAAATGTAATGATGGTAGAACAGTGTTTCGCTATCCTTAAGCTTATCCTTGTACAATGTATACTGCATGGCGTCGAAATGCTTACTAAAATAGCAGAACGTTACCATTTTTGCATAGATTCCTGCATCCACCATACCACTAAGTCACACCGCACTCCATTAATTTGATTCAATCAAATCAGGCTTTTGGTACGTAAATTTGCTTGGAATACTATTCACTCAAATGAAAGTGTGCGTCGGAGTAGCCAGGCAAAAGTGTGCTGTAAGAAGAATGTTTTAAGAAGCAAAGGGAATGAGATGAATATCGCATATGTAAAATAAAGTGGAAATTTCATGCCATATAATATTAGACTCCGTGGCATTTGAGAATCGTAAAATGAGGTGTTTCCTTCTGCAAAATGAAGGGGTCACCAACGCAATATTTTACGTGGGAAACAAGGACAGTAAACGGGTCGAACATTGTGACTCACCTCGTTAAACCGACAACGTGCGTGCCTACAGGAGTTTATCGTTTGATAAACATTTCATATTCCCACAAGAATTATGAAACAGGGATGGGACCGGTCAATGAATAGGGTATAACCAGCGTCAAAGGAAGACATTCTTTCGAATTCCTAAGCTGCCAGCTACTGGGATCGCAAACGAGAGACGACTTAATTATTAGTCCGCTGCTGCATACTTCACGCAGATAACCCGGCAGTATGACCATATGTTTTCATATTTTAATGTGTCTTTTGTGCCCAGAGTTTTTGTAAAAATAAGACGCTAATGGGATCATTCCCCCTCCTAGTGACCCTCTGATTGGACTGCTTCGACTTCCCGGCGGTCTCGCCGACAGGCGTGACTTTGCAAGAGGTGAGCCTTGAGACTATTGACAAAATCCTGTGCGTGCATTATAAGATCTCTATATTCGCACTTACGCGGAATTAGGGGCTCAGATAATTGTTGCATCATGCACAAGAATTAACATTTCAATTTTGAGACGAAGTGGTAGACGTTGGTTGTTTCCCACGTCGTTGACAGATGGCACCACCACAACTTTCTTCCCACCCTAAAAATATTAGAGGTGAATGTTGCGCATTTCGTTTCACAAGAAGTGAAGGGAAATAACGTTTCTCAAAGTGAATACATATCCTCAAAGCTTTTTGGCTTCTATTGCTGCACATTTATCGCTCCTAGGGAAAAACAACAGCTGATCATTTTCTCATTGAAAATTTAGAAAAACCGCACTTAATCTTTATAAATCATCGTAATGACTCAAAAACACGACATGAGCAAATGAGAATATTAAATGCATGAAGATTAATTTAATTTATTAAATTTCTAGCGCCACCTGCCCCGTGTCAAAAAAAATAATTTATTTAAAACATCTTTTCTTCGTCGTTGCATATCCAAGGCAACATCAGATCTGTTGCGTGCCGGGACCCTTAATGCAAGGAGAATTCTGGTTAACCTTTTCTACTGCCTAACTATTCGGAATGACAATGGATGGTATGCGTGTCACGCCTGCGACAGGACCGACTTCGAAGCTGTATGGCATTGACCCACTTCTATTCGCGTGGCGGAATATCGCGTAACATTCCGCATTTCCCGAGGGGCAGCGCCTTTAACCACGGGCGCTATTATTCATTTCTTTTTTCGTCCCTTCGTGCTCTCTCCATACACGCCCGGGTGCCCTCTCGAGATTTACCCCCGACTATCCCCCAAATGAATGCGGCGCGGTAGCCTAGCGGGGATCGTAGCGTTCTTAAGGTCACTGCGTCCGTAGTTCCCCAGGTTCATATCCCGGGTGATGTCTTCGAACAATCCCACCCAAAATTTAAGCTGCGCGAATTCTTTCGGATACCATAACTTCGAGAGAAACCCAAAATGGCATGGATAAGAGAAACGGCGCCTCGATATGCGAATTTTTCACACTATCAGGTTTACTTACGTACCAAAGAGAACTGTGAGTGGAAGTAGGTGGTCGAGGTGGCCTCAACTATCAAAACCGGCATTTGGGCTGAGTACAGTCGTCGGCAGCTCAAAGGAGTCGCACTAGTTTTTAATTTCACCCGTACACTTGAAATTATTGACATGAATTTGTTAATGTCAATGAAAATTACTTCTTTCGTCTGTGCGCCGAAAAAAATAACTAAAAAATGCTGTAGAAATAGTCTCTCCAGCGTCAATGTGTGTAAATATTTTGGTTCCATGGTAATAAAATGATAAAACAAATCAATTTTCAAACATAAAAATTATTCCGACCGTAATTTTAACGCATTGTGACATTATTTAGGCCCTTTATATAGATACCCTAAATGACGAAATACTATGCTGAAACCACGGTGGTTGATATTTATATGTAAACCATTTAATGGTTTAAACCCAGTAAATAATCGCGTTTTCCTATCTATTTATTATAATAACCAACAAATGTTCACCACAAAGATGAGGAATTTTGGATTTCACTTCATACGTGACTGTATTTAACATGATGTGTTTTACTGGATTTAACTTATTAGAAGTGCATATTTGACCTCATTTAATACATAATTAATGTACAATTACCAATTTAGACTCGTGGTACTTTCTAGCGGAGGAGCAAGAACTTACATAAAGAGGAAGAATTATTAATTACAAATCAAATGTGTCCATCAATTAACGACAAAACTTCAAAGAGAATAGTGATGAGATACGTTGTATCGTATGTCAAGTGGAAATGCCCTTTCAAGTGGGTCTTTCTCTATTTCCTCTCATGCGTAACGAACCACAAAACTCCCGACCCGAGTTTACATTGACATTTATTTCCTTTTATTAATGAGAACGAAAATATTCGCTTGGGGTCGCGAATGGGAATATGCGTGCGTGCACTCGATGCATAGCATGCCAGCGGTATCGCTCGAGAATCTTTTTTTCTATTTTGCATGTCTGCTTGAGATCAGCAGATGTTTAATTTTCCCTTAAATTTAGATTTTGGAATACCAAATTATCCTCAGATAGTGAAACTACGCGGTGCATACAACACTTTAAGAGAAAGCCGATTTCCCACGGTTTTATTATCCGTAAATCCTGATCGAAGTTTTATGCACTTTGAATAAAATCGAGGCAGCAGTCAGGGTACCTTTTGTTCGGAAGACGGGTCTGGTCTAGTAGTTACGGATGTCAGGGTAGACGATAGCTACGAGTTTAAATTACAAATACGACATGGATGATTGATGGCCTTATTCCTCGGTAAACACCATGCAACTGTAATTACTATTTTTGAGGAGGAAATAAAAATAAAATGCTAAACGCTCCACTCCCTTTATGTCACGAGAGTCGTAGTTCGTGTCAGTTTTTTATTTGTATTCCTTTTTAGTGATATTGGGCAGTATATGGGACCAGGACCTTCGACTACATACGGTGATTAAAAAGGCATAGGTTGGAGGTTATAGAAATAAGCATGTGGAGAAGGATAGAAAAGGTGAAATGGACCGAAAGAAAAATAAACGGAAAAGTGCTGGACACGTTGCGAGGAGAGATCTCGGGCGAAAATCAAAGGAGGCAATTCAAGTGGATCCAAAGCATTTCAATTGCCCATGATGCGTTGAAGACTGTGATAGAGGGGATAACGCAATGTAATGGCAGTAGAGGGAGGAAAAGAATATGCACGTTGGACTATATGAAGGGAAGAAGAAAGTGCACAGAATTGAAAAATTTTTTATTTTATTTTAAGATGTCAGGTCGTGTCTTGTTAAACGGAAGTGAAACGTGGAGCGATGATCAGCCTGTGTCCACCCAAAACCTACATTAAACGGTAGAAATACCATTAATGACAGTAAGTGATTTATAGCAGCAACTACGATTTAAAATCTAAATAAATCAGACTATTATTTGTATGTGACAATCTTCTACAGACGTATCTTTAAATATGATGAGGAGGAATATTTACATTACATACTTATTACAATGTTTTTTTAATTAAGGCAATATCAGCCCGTCATCAAATAGCTCAAGTGCACTTTTCGGAATAACGAGCTGAACAAATGTTGCCAAGTAACTAAGCTAAAAGCCCTTGGTACTCATAAATGTGGAAAATAGCAAATCAGACCATAAAAATCAATAGACTTAAAAAACAAGGAGCAGGAAACGACTGATAAAAGCGACCTGGACTGGTTAAGTGCATGTGCGGAGGCATTCGAGTGGAAGTAACTATGGAATGCAACGCGAAAACGATGGGAGATATCGAATGGGTACGTGTGTCTTACTTAGTACGTGGTTTCCGTATTGCAGGCAAAATGGAATGGAAGATTACATCAAGTAAGGCGTGTGGAGGAACGCTCTGAATAAAATAATGAGAATATGAGTAAAACGAGTCAACGGATTGCAAATGAATTGCAGAAGAAGAAATTGAGAACTTCAGTTTAAACTTAGGATTAAAAACTAATGAGGAACATGGGAATGACAAAAACAATATATTCTCGCCTGACAATTGTGATAAACCAAATACCGCTGTTTTGCGGAGGGTTAAAGATAAAAAAAATACTTTTTTTCTCTTCTCAAAATCTCTCCTTGAAAATTTTCAACGCATGTCGTGCATAAAAAGATCTTCGAGCAGGCTCAAATTATAATACCAATTAATTACAAAAACTGGCCGCAACATGAGAAGAAAATGTACAAGATTTCTTGAGTTATTGGTGGAATTAAGAAACGGAGGGAGGGATGGTGTGTGGGGGGGGTGCGCAATGAATTCCGCTAGGGCCGCCTCTTTACCCTTTAGGCACGCTCTGAATCTGCTCCATCTCGTTGAACCCCTCTCTCAAGGCGGGAAGGCGGGCGCAGTCAACGCGGAGAAGAGACCCGAGCGAAGAAATGGGAGGGATTGTGGAGTCCAGATTGGCTCTCCTCTCCGGAGACAATGCAGCAGGCAGAAGGTGAACACTTCCGGTGGGTGGATCGATGCCGCCGCCTACGAACCTTAAACCTCATTCCCCCCCCCCCCACAGCCCTTGCTCCCACCGCTCCGAGCGAAACCTCACGTCTTGTAATCACAGACGCAAGCAAACGGTCGCTCCCAAGGTAATGGTGATAATAAAAGAGCTTGTAGGAGCTCCTCGCATTCCCTCACTCGCCGCGAAAAACCCAGCAGCGTAATATTATTTTCTCTCGAATGATGAACCTAACTAAAGACCACCCGTTCTTTTCACTCGAATCGGGGCCAAATGGTGCCCATTTCTTCCGAAATTGACACAAGCAAAATAATAATACCTGTAAGCTAAGACTGATGCAGAAACACTGATTTACTTCGAAAGAAATCCATCTATTTCCAGGAGTATGAATCTCACTCCAGGCCGAAACAGAATGGATTCCTACCCAAAAATATACTTAAATAGTCTTTATATATATATGACGATGATATTATCAACATTTTGACGAAAAATGCCCAAATAACAAATGCTAGCGAGTTACTGAAACTAATGCATTTGCCTCTTATTTGCTTCCAGAAAAGGACTCCGGGGTCAATTTTCATTTAGTGTTAATATTTAATCAATAGGAGGATTACGCATCAAATAAAGTTCTGAAGAATCGCAACTCTTGCTTTATATTACATCAAGAATTTTAAGATTTAGAGATATTTCAAGGCAAAATTAATAATAACACATTATCGAATATGCAGCTTTATTTTCTCAATAAAAAATTAATTATAACATTTTTGCACAAGGCTAATTCTGTCGTTTTATTTGCTAAAAACAACACGAGTACATCGACGATGTTAATTAAAATTATTCTGAGGGTTCTCTTATTGGATAAGTAGCACTTTTTTAAATTTTTTTGACTTAAATAATATAACAAAGTCCATAAGTAAGGAATAAGCTATTTTATAAAAGTAATCCAACAATAACGAAGAAATAGAAAGCAAGGTATAAATGGACAATTTCAGAAGAGAAATTACGTCCAAAATGTAGGTATTTTTCTTCGTATTTTTCACTGGACAATAAAATTTGGCTCACATCGTCAATATTGATAGCAATTTCAAGACCTGCACATAACTGGCAATACAGTCAATATTTGGAAAAGTATCGTTGACTATCCTGAGCTTATAAACGTTATCGATATAAAAGTCATCTCAATAACTAAGAGTAATAATTCCTATCATCAAAGCCTCTAAGTGTTGGTACTATATCTCTGTGACAAATATATACGTACTCTATTTTTTAGTGACTCTTGGACGCATACCTTTATTGGTAAGAACTTAAACATAATACATACATTTTAAAGGCGATACAAGTCATTGATGTAAACGTGGTATGTAAACTGATTGACCGTCTCACGCGCATGTGATGTCCCACAGCATATGGAGTAAAATTACATACATTCAGAACCCCGTACTTTGAAGAGAATACTCATTTCCTTTTTTACTCTCATCCTAAGACATTTAATCTATTTCAGTACAACTTAGTGCGTAGAAATTATTCAATATTTGTTAATATTTTAGGGATTCCTCTTTCAATAAATAAACTTTAATTCATATCGGAATGGAACGCAAATTATTTAATTAAATTACCATTAATTTTAGTGGGCTCTCCATGAATCCTCAAATATACACTTACGAAAGAAGACATTAAAAAGCATTTGGACAACAAATTCGAATATTAATACCGATGAATTTTGCTAAAGACTTCCAAAATCTGTCCTTATATGTGAAACACTATTCGAAGAAATCGTTGTCTTGGTATTTGACTCGACACGTTTTAAGTTTCCCATGCATTTTTTAAATTAAATTTATTAATGATTGTCAAGCTTCTAAACCTTTGCCAAAGTAGATAAAGAGAACAATGCAACAGGTAGGTAATTCATTATCATTCTGAAAAGTTCATGCAGGAAAAGTTTTTATTTTCAACACCTTTGACTTTTCTACTTGCTTAAACTGTTATTTTGTTATTAAAATCAACTGTTATCTGTCATGAAAGGTGTCCTTGGTAAAAGCACCTCGCTTGAATCAGCTGAAGACCGCGGGCCCGAATTCTATTTTTAAGTGTAAAATTATAGTAATCAGCTATTTCAAGAAATTTTTGTCGAAGACGTGCTAAATAATCTTACACAGTCAACGTAATCCAAGGAAAATGGCAAAGTGATTAAATCCTCAAAAAGGAACAAAATTACGGACAACGATTCACTTTTTCCTTTTACACACACATCTCAGAGGATTTGTTTCGACTTCAGAATCACTCTCGCGTTCAAATCAATTTATCTTTCCACGTGCCATGTCACTGAACTTTTGGTTTTGGTTTTAATTACCTTGCTTGTTCTTCCGTTAGATGTTATATTCTCGCCGAAACGAAACGGAGTGTGATAAGCTTCCCAATTTAACAAGTGGCCATCCTACCGTAACGGCTTTACCATTTTGAAGCGACATAATGGCCAGGTACAAAGAACTCAAGGATACTTCAAACAAAAGTCTCAAAAAACAGGTTTCAGGAGGACCAAAACGGGCCTTCGGTGTTCGTCTACTTCAGGAAATATTAATGGTTATCGAGGAGACCGTGACATGGCATCTCAGCGCATGTTCTCCAACACGTTATTATGTTGACCCTCATTATGTAAAATAATTGAAGAAACTGATGAGACTTAATCCACACAAACATCTCAAGTACTTAGTACTATAGTTCATACAAACACACCCACATACTTACTCATCAGTATTGACACCAGTACGAGTGTAATTAACATTTCAGTCCTAAGATTGGTTTATTGCAGCCCTCCTTTCTTCTCTATTCAGCGTTAATTTCTTGCTATCCCCCTGCTATCTCCTCTGTTTTATGTCCTTATAATTTGTCCCATGCACTTGTCTCCTGGTATCCCTCGCGGGGTCTTCCCTTCACTTTTACATTCTATTAAGTTTGCAACTAATCCATTTCTCCTCAAAGTGGATTCAATTCATTCAGTTCTTCTTTGCAGCAGATTTCTCCTCATGGCACTTTTCTCTTCTGTTCTTTTATGTACTTCCTCGTTCCTCCATACAAACCTTTCGACAAACTGTTTCCTTGATTTGAAACCTTCAGTTCTTTCAACGTGGGAGTGATCAATCCTCAGAGAACGCCTTCTTAGCTTGAGCTATTTGTTCGCTTAGTGTCAATCGAAAGCCTTACAGCTCAAATTATACCTCCGCCAAGGTGGATGAAGGATTCCACTTGCTCTAGCTTCCTACTCGAATTTTGATATCTGCCTTCAGCTTCTCTCTTCCACAACTAATGCGTGTGACTGCCTGTCTAGTTTTGGACCACGGACCTATGATTTTTTATCGATATTAAGCAATTAAGCTATCGATAAACCGTAATTTACACTGCAATCGGTGTGGATTTACTATGCAGCCCCGATTCTTCGGCTAGAAGAAGGCGTTCGGGAGCTATTTCACAAACTGCCAGAGTAATGGACGAAAACACAAAGGGGAGGAATGAACGAAAACGCAAAACAGGGAAATCAGTCAAACAATGTCATGAAGAGACGAGAGAGTGCATTTGAAAGAAGATACAGCGCGTTTAAATGCACATAGAGCCAGAAAAAGGAAATGAGTTGTATTGGCCAAATACACATTCAAATACGAAAATCCCCTGAACCGCGAAAATATATTCATGCGGGAAATAGCTACCGAGCGCCATATTACATAGTAAATATTGCATGTATATGCACTATTAAAATATAGACTCAAATGAACAAGGATACTCACAGAAAATTTTAACGTTTCCTCAGTCATTCCGTCGAAGCGCAAGCAGATTCGTGGCATAATTCAAATCAATTCGAAGAATAGATTCGCCTTCACTCAATGAAGGTGGCATGACCTGAAATGTACAATATTTCCGCGAGTGTCATTTTTTCTCTTTTCATGGTATAAGCATATGTATCAGGTATTGTCACTGTTCGAGGTTTCCGCCTCGTGCATACACACAGACATATATATATATATATATATATATATATATATATATAGGGAAAGGAACTGGCCCCCCTACCCTGATGTGTGAATTTTCACACGCCGTATAGGGCTTAGTACTGGGTGAACTCTACCATCACCTACTAAACCGATCTTCGGGTTGATTACTGTGTTTATATATATATATATATATATATATATATATATATATATATATATATATATATATATATATATATATATATATATATATATATATATGTGTGTGTGGGTCGCGGTAGTCCAGTGGGTAGAGTGTTGGACTGCTGACCGGAGGGTCCCGGGTTCGATTCCCGGGCAAGGCACTCTGGGCACCTGCAGCTCCACCCAAGCTTTGTGATTTTTCGGGTACCAGGTCTTCCTGGGAAACCATAACCGGCACAGGGAAAGGAACTGGCCCCCCTACCCTGATGTGTGAATTTTCACACGCCGTATAGGGCTTAGTACTGGGTGAACTCTACCATCACCTACTAAACCGATCTTCGGGTTGATTACTGTGTTTATATATATATATATATATATATATATATATATATATATATATATATATATATATATATATATATATATATATATATATATATATATATGTGTGTGTGGGTCGCGGTAGTCCAGTGGGTAGAGTGTTGGACTGCTGACCGGAGGGTCCCGGGTTCGATTCCCGGGCAAGGCACTCTGGGCACCTGCAGCTCCACCCAAGCTTTGTGATTTTTCGGGTACCAGGTCTTCCTGGGAAACCATAACCGGCACAGGGAAAGGAACTGGCCCCCCTACCCTGATGTGTGAATTTTCACACGCCGTATAGGGCTTAGTACTGGGTGAACTCTACCATCACCTACTAAACCGATCTTCGGGTTGATTACTGTGTTTATATATATATATATATATATATATATATATATATATATATATGTTATATATATATGTTTATATATATATATTTATTTATTTATTTATTTTCATTTACATGGAAATAGATAAAAAGGGATAGGAACACATATTACAGGTTTCAATTCTTTTAAAATAATTCGATTGAAAAAATACTAGTAGAAAAACTGACTGTTATGATAACATACTATTTATGTCAGCATCCATTTTCCGCTGCTGCTTCACAGGCAATTTGTCAAACAAAAAACTGCCAGATTTGACAAATCTAAAATGAAATGTATGTACCTGTAAGCTGTTAATATGTTCCCAACCACTCCATTTCCCTGCCTAAAATTCATGGTAGGGGTGTTTCTATTTCAAATATGAATTAGTTTGGTCTTTTTTCAAATTTAATTAGATTTATTTTTTCGATAGCAAAAATATTCTTATTTCATAGCGGTAGATGGAAATTCAGTGAAAGTATGTTCAATATGTCACCCTCGATTTTTCAAATTCCTCATAGCCGTATCACTGCCATGCTTGCTCGGGAAATATGCCCGAAGCCGTCTTCGAAACCGCTATCGATCATTCCCCACGTATTGCCCAGCCGGAGCACTCGTCGTTTCTATATTATTTTGAAACTTGATTTCATTCCAACAGTAATTTGCGTAATGGGCTTCTTTCATTAGTAACCAGGATTGTTGGGGGTTGAAATTCTCCGCTTGCCATAACTTTTTCCGACTCCTATCAGCTTTCCACCGGAAAGCCGGAATTTTTCACTCTGAATTTTTCTTTGTCCGTACCCAATGCTTTATGCATAAGATTTTTTTCCGCTGGCTGCACAAACTGTTTCATATCCCATAGTGATACACATTGTCCCATTCGGGTTGCCCAGGATCACAAGTTCCGTTCCGTCAAGTTTTCACAAACGTTTCCCTCGAGATTTCGTATGCATTAAATAAATGATTTTCCGACGCGGTTACAACATTTATTTATGATCAGTACTGTACAGAGAACCTCAGCAATTCTATTTCATTTAAGTGTACGCGTCAAATTTTCCATTTTTCTATTCATCTTGTGCAATATAGGATTGTGAAAAAATGCTAATTCTTTCAAACGTAAAATTATGATATTAGGAAGGCTAAAGAATTCCTAAGTGAATATCTATGATATATTGTGATATTCAAATCGGAGATATGTTGGAGAATGTAAAAAGAGGATTAAAAGTTCGTCAGCTAAGTGAGGCTTATCCTAAGCAAATAAGGGGTTTATAATGAAAATGTACGACTAATTTTTCCAAACAATTGAGTCTGAAAATAAATATGCGGCATGTGGCACTTACCATATGGACCAGGAGCATGAAAATTGTAAAAGTGGATAAAAAAAGAAATATTTCGAAATTTGTAATGGAGATGATGATTTTGTCTGTTAATTTCATTTCCATCAGTGAAAAATGAAGTAAACAGACAAAAATGAATAGCTAACGAGAAAAAAATACACAATGAGATATATCTTAGACCAAATAGGAGCAATTTTCCTCCAGTTAAAAATGCATTACCTAACAGGTTTCGATGTGATTGGTGTTGAGATACATTGTTTTTTTTAATTCAGTGATAATGAATTTCCAGTGTTAAGCCTGAAAACATCGAATATACATATGTGCTAAGTCATCTTCAGATGAACCATCTTCAAGATCGCCTCCAGTTGTACTGCATCAAAATCTGGTTGGTAATACATTTTTAACTAGAGGAAAAGTCTTTCCATTTATATAACCCACTAAATCATTCCCCAAAGTACGAAATAGGACACTGCATTGGTATAGAAGAAAAATAGTTGGCATTCCAAGGGGCATTATGAGTAATACCTGGGGAGTATTATGGCAGGAAAAATTGAAAGAAAACCTTCAAGGGGAAGATAGACGAACAATCGCTTAAGGAAAGTTCAGTTTGATGTGAGAATAGGGGTTCTTGAGGAAAAATCGAATCAACGCGAAAAGAAAAGGATAATTCAAAGCCTGCTACGTGGAAATGATATGGCTGGATGAACTCTATGGACATGTCTATGGATTGGATTAAAGATCAATATAATGAGTGTCCTGTTCCCATTCCATTCCGTCATAGGTTTCAGACGTCAGCGTAGTTATTAGGGGAGGCAACTGACAGCTGATATCATTTACGCCATTAGAAATGCGTCAGTAGTTTTTGTAGAGATAGTAGGATTTTCAGGGAAGGCCTATCATTTCTTTAGCCTACCATTAAGGAAAGACGCTAAAGGGGTATACAATTTAAACTTCCCATCCGACGGCCGGCATACCCCGCTTGAAGCTCTCTCCACATGACGCCCGAGTAGGGAACGAGAAATATGAAAAATTCTTACACCAACAACTTTCGAACCAAAGCTCTCGGAGTGGGAAGCCAGCAAGCCGCCAGCGCAACCCGATCCCCTCCCTCAAAGGTCCGAATTCCGTCCCCAAAGGCAGTGTCGAGATGCTCGAACTAATCCCCTTTGTCCGCGGGGCATTAAAACTGATGACTACGATATTACAGACGTCACGTTCAACTATTTTTGAAGTTAACTCCCGATGGAGAATGGTTGTGAAGCACCAGGGAACCTTAAGAGGAATACGGCAAGAAGAGGGATGACAAATATTGAGGAAAGAGACGGATAAAACAAATGATGGGTTTGAGTCTTGGTCGGAGGTGGAGCGACTCGCTCGGTGGGCCATTCTGCGTCACCATGGTAACCGAGACGGGGTTCCATGCGATGCGCCTCCCACTCTTTCATTCCTTCGGAAAGAAAGCCACACAGCCCGCCCCCACACCCACGCCAACATTCTCCGCCCCAAGTATTTCGTGATCAACCTCCTGCAGAAAGTTTCCCCGGCCGCTTACGGCCTTGGCCCCACCTCCACCCCTCCGACCCCCATTACCAACCCGCCCCCAAATACCCTTTGCCCTCTCTTCCTGCCCTCCCACGCCATTCCAGGAGAGAACCCTTGCCTCTTTGTCTTCTTCCCGACCTTCTCCCTCGGATTTTCCTCGATTTCCCGTAGATTCTTAATCCATCCAGTGGGTTTCTTTCTTCCGCTTTAAGACTTGCTCATGCGAACGCAAGGCTTGAGGGGGTCAGTGGGTGAATCACATTTGTCTCTGTCAAAACACCCATGCTTACCAGCACTTGCGGGTGGGGGGAGGGGAATAATATATCTCCACGGAATCTTCAGATTCGTTTCACTTTCGCAGCGGTATTCAAGCGTGCCCCTGAGTCCTCGAATCCAACGAGAATCACGTCGGAAACTCCTTTAGGGGCGTGGACGTTAAATGGGGAAGAGTAAATACTACACAAGGTTTTTAACTCTATTCTCTCAGGGACATTTAGAAAAAAAGGAGTTTTTTCACACCCTGCGATTAATGGCATGCTGACGGAGCGTGCCGGTGGGGGTTTCGTGTCCATCTATGGCCTTGAAAATATACATTCCAAAGCCATCGATCGTTTGCTAATGCGACGTTTAGGTCAGCTGTTTTGCTCGTAGCCTGAAAATGTGAGTCACGTTCGACAAAAATAATGTGGTTGGAAAAAATAGAAATAAATCGGATATATTTCTTATTGAAAAATCTGAAATGGTGGAAAAAAAGAGGAGGGTGTTTTTACTCTCTGTTTTCAAAGTCCAAGCCTTCAAAATTTCCACTTTCGTTTCCTCGGGCTTCTGTTTATTGTTTCATACTTTACGGCCATTTTCGATAGCTTATGGAACCTTTTATGTGTCCAGAAGATACCCTCTTGATTAAAGAAAAGAGGAAACTGTTACGCGCATAAAAGTTGGATTTCTATCGAAATATTGTTGGAGGCTGAATTTCAAACGATTTAAAACAAAATTTCGTTTCTGGTGCTCAGGATGAAAATATTATTACCATTATCAACGAGGTCTGAAGGCAAGAGCGAAAATAATATGCTACGGTCACGAACACGCTAATTGGATGTACCTTTATGAGATCCCAAGTCTGTTCCACAGTATTATATAACTGGGGATTGCGGCATCAAGAATCCCTATATAGCATTAATTAGATTTGAACTATAAATACAGAAATTGATTTCGTCACAATTACTACAAAGGCTGCATCAACTTTGGCTTCCCATGATGCCCACTCTTTTGTTTAAGAGAGAATGAAGAAAGTAACCATATATTTCACAAGTATATCGATTTGATTTAACGCAATTTTTCGATTTAAACATGTATTTTAACCTTAAAATTATTTTGCCAATGATATCCATTCGTACGTGTCATCACGTATATGAACTGTTTTCCAACTAATGCCGACTTTGTCTTAGCCTAGACATTGGCTGATATGCGTTCGCGGTTTTTATTCCCATAATTCTTTCATTAAATAAAAAAAATCATATTTAGTGAATTCTAAACTGCATTTTTGCCCTTGAACATCAAATCCCTGAAAAACCCCGCATACATCATCTGTATAAAAAGTATCGGGAAAGGTTTCGGAAAAAATAGATTTATTTCAGATATTGCTACATTGCCTCAAAATTCTTCAAAGCACAACCTTCAGATTCGATTGACTTTTGCCATCGGTTTTTCTACGACCCGAAAGCTCCCTGATTGGCAGATTCCGGAAGGTCCTTAAGGGTACTCGTGGAGGCTTCTTCGAAAGCACTGAGTGTCCCATGGTGGTGTACTTGGAGGAAGGATTTGACTTTTGGGAATTCAACGCGTTGCAGAAGATATTCCTGTTCTTGGTCATCCGTCAGGACCTTCGAGATGAGTTTAGTGAAGATCTTTCGCATTGCCAAATTTCCAGTGATAATGGTGTATACTTTCTTCTTATAAATCAATGCCAATACGATCTGCGATCGTGGGCACACTTAACCGACGGTCTGAATTCAGCACTTCACGCACATGTGACGGGAAAATTGTTACCGATGCTTTTTATACAAACCTTGTAGGCGCGTGTAAAATGGCCTGAAGTTAGGCAAACCTCTGACGTGAATGAAATGGCACATGATCGTGAGGAATTCTTATTGCAAAATCATCGACGCGAGATAATGTGAGCATGCACAGGGAATAACGACGACTCTAATGCCCTACCCATTGATTGCGCCTATCACATCGTGAATTGAAAGGGATAGGCAATAAGAAAGAATAGTATTTCCTACATCTTGGTTAATGTCGAGGATTTTGATGGGCGCATTTTAGTCTAAGGGACTGAGAGCATGTTCATATTGATTTCACCTTTCTATAGGCTATGAGAAAATAATTCGCGGAGCACCAATTGGTTTCCATTCCGAAACCGAGGAGCACAACTCAAGGGCCCGTGCATTCCGATATTGACAATGTCCGGTGATTCCTTTCAGAGTAAAACGAACCACGTATTATCACAAGCATAACTACCGCCTGATACACCAGAGATTAAATTTTAATGGGCTCAAGCCTCAGATAAATGGAATTGCAATTTTTTTATGCTGAAAATTCCACGGTGACAACTTTGACGGAGTCGCCCACTACAATGCGCACAGAAGGGAGAAATATCAGTGTGGAAAAAATCACTCGAATATATATCGAAATTGGATCTTTGATCAATTTGTTCCATTAAAAGACCTTAGAAAGGCACAGTGACTCGGTGGTGTAACTGGCAAAAGCTCTGGGTCCGTTAAGGAAAAAACGTGCGCACTCTTTTCTACAATATACGCCATAAAAACGACTTGTAATGTTCATTCTGTCCAGCCATTAACAGAATTGAGTCTCCCCAGCATTCCGTTTCACGAGGAAATTTAAAACTCACATCTTAAGTCAGTAATTCATGGACCGAGGACAAGGAAGAAGCAGAAAGAAGAGAGAGGGGGGGGGGGAGGTAAGGCCAATCCACACATAGCATAGAATTAATGGCAGAAGTTCAATGCACATAAAACCCTTTAGACTCCTTACAAAATATTCTTAGTTGAAAATGTGGTGGACAAGCTTTTCTTTTTCTGGATAACTCATTGGCCAAGCAAGGTCAAAACTTCACTTCAAGGCTTGGATCTTTGACCTCGGGCTTATAGTGTCCCGTCATAATAAGTGCAGAATCCACACTTTTTTCAACCAATGAATTATCTCGATAATCGTTATTAGCAAGGCGTAGGATAATCTATGATTTGCTAATTTTACGCAAAAGGAAAGCGTAATAATTTACAAGAACTTCTCAGATGTGTAGAATATTTTATTCACGATTCAGGAACTCCAATCTAAGCGGCATCTTAACCAATGCTGGAGACGCGAGCAATTTCTTACTCTTGTCGAGTAATAATGGCATTAAATGAATGTCATATAAAAATTTGCATTACTTAAAAAGTATATATTTGCGATACAATATTTATAAAAAATATTATTATATGATAAAATTTGTAATGGACGGAGATAATGCGAGCAGGCAGTGGGAATGACGATGACGTATCTGGATGTGTGTATACATACCTTGATATGCCATATCTTCCTAGAAAACCACAGGCGGCACAGGGGATGGAATAGGACTCCCTAAACTGGACGTGCGAATTTCAGTCACCGTATTCACATTTATCCTCACCCATCAATCCAACCTCCGTGTTGAAAACCGTGGTGATGGTTGTTACGTATAAAAGCTGGAATGATACCAAATGCATCTCATTTTAAAACTCGCCACGCATTGGACTGAGAAAGTTCGGTTACCGCCCAGTTAGCAGCAGAGACCAATAGTATTTTGAATTTTGCTGATTTTTTCTATCATTAACAGCACTCTATTTTATAACATAAAATCAATAACACCATCACAGTTGTGTTTCATAACCTCGTGCCTGCGTCACATTACTCATTCGTTTTAGGAAAATGCAGAAAACTATTTCCAAAAATAGAACAGGCAAGCCCGTCGGAACGTCTGCTGTACATTGCAACGTCAATTGTTCAAACAGTTGATCATCATGGAAAAATTTTAGTCGCACCAAATTTACATGCTTGTTCGAGGAAAATATGAGAAAAGAATTTTTTTAACGAGAGTCTCCTTTTAGAGGGAGCGTAAGTGTTAAACCTTAAAGGAATAGCTTTTAAATTAGAGGGAATTGATTTTCAGCGAGCCATTCCACTAGAAGTAACCAATTCTGTCCCTAATTCTAATAGTAGCGTTTAGTGATGTTTACTATTTTCACACTTAAACGTGCTAATTAAATCGGATTGCTACGGAGTACACGATGGACGAACAAATGGTATTCATTCGGCACTTTATTATATCAATGTGTAATGGCAAATAAAAAACACAACCTTTAGAAATTCCATTGTTTTCCTTGGCGTGCCGAAGCCATCAACATTCATAGTACAGTAATAGCCCTTCGATGCCCGATAGGGAGTGTTTACTATATACTTTGCGTGTTGTTTATCTTCAATGCCACCGCGACCAACAGAGGCCAATTTTATGAAGGAAACACCTGACCGGATAATTTCGTCCTGGAGTTTTATCAAGTTCCAATCGGAATCGATTCCTTAAATCTTCAGTTCCCTGTGAATAAAACCGAGGTGTACTCTCACACATCTTAAGTAGCCCATTTTGTCTACACGATTAAAGCTTAGTCACTGGCTAACCCGAAGATCTTTGTACCGTGTGGAATTCAGGGATAGCACTTGATGTCTTTGAATTGCGTTTTAAACATGAAAATACCCCGAAGAGGCTGGATATTAATGGCCTGTCGCATAAACCAATTAGTACAATATATTTACTTCTACCACAAGCCATTAGTATGATAGATTATGATAAATGTTTTTTGCCCCGAGCACTTTATCACGATATAAAATATACAATCGATCTCAAGTAATGCCAATTAAGGTTGAGAGCGATATATATCTGAAATACTAAGTGGTCAATCAACATTTAACGTATTATCAAACTGATAATAAAACTGACAAAACTTTTTAAAATGTCTAAGGAACAAACTGACTCATCATTTGATTTCGCGAGCAATGATAAAACGTCTTGTAAAACTCCACTTTGCAATTTTTATTAAGGCGACTTCATTTGCGATATATGATCTTCTTAAAGGATAGAATTTATTTTCGAGTCTCTATATAAAAACTTGGTTTTGAAGGTGGGTGTGAGGCATATAAAGAACCCTAAAAATGTTTTTCACCTGAAGGTGACGTTAGTTCGAAACCTACGTTGCACCGAAAATACGGAGTGGTATTCACAAAATCTTCTCTTTCTTCCTCATCAATCTGAATACATTTTAAATATTAATTTTGACACTGTGCGTTTAAATGAGTAATCAATACCCATATATTTACATATAATTTTCCATTTAAGTGAGCGGAAATCTATTATTTTTATTTTCCCTCAAAACAATAGAAAACCCCATTACTTTCAAGCGCAAAATATATCATATATGCATATGTTTACATATATATATATATACATATATATATATATATATATATATATATATATATATATATATATATATATATATATATATAGTATATATACGATACATTTTCGTGAAGAGAATATTTTTTCCACAACGAGAGAGTAGAGAGTCCGTGGTGAACGCTGGACCAGTAGCCGCAATTCAGTAGGCACTATCGATTTTGCCAACATAAAGTCGGTATGCTACCAAAAGGCCCCTTTTCCGTGTCAGAGGCGTTTCCCGTGACTCATTACGTGTGTCTCTCAGACACCTGCCAGGGAACCAGTTTTAAGAAACAGGAAGCATAGACCCGAAGACCTTATTTCCAGTAACCAATGCAATAATCTCACAAAAGAGAGCCCATTGGACTGTGGAAATCGATTGCATCCAAATAAGTAACAAGGACAATCATCTCCGAAGGTTCATTTATATTGCGACTGAGTTTGTACATGAAGTAGCATATGAGGAACTTGAAATGAAATACATATGAAACACAAAGTTCTCAGACTGCTGTTCTAAACTGTATTCTAAGTCCCCCTCGATATATATATATATATATATATATATATATATATATATATATATATATATATATATACGTGTAGCTGCTCGGAGTTTGGTTACGATGCTATTGTACCTAATGCTGCTATAACGGGGAAGAAACTAGCTGTACTCATTTATTAAATTGACCTGTGGATCCGAACAAATGGTATTTTAATATTTTAATTTCGTCACCCTGCCCCATAAATTAACGCCTGTTAGGGTGAATTCTTTTGTTCACAGTAATTGCTAAAATTTGCTTACCAGTGTTTCGTAGTTCGTGTAGAACTAGTAGTTAACTAACGACGACCTCATGTTGTATATCCAACGCGCCCTCGGGTTTCGCCCACTCTCCCTGGGTCATTGATTTCCTACGCGCCAACATGAATGTACGGCAAGATGCTATGGGATACGCAGTGGACTATTTTCCCTTCCAAGAATAATGAAGCAGTAAAAATGATATATGTCTATACAACAAGCAATTCCCTTGTTCACCAATGGCTAGGGGGAGGATCGAATGTCCTCCAGAATGTGGAGGCGCACGATCCTCCATTATAACCCTGGAAAGTGAAATATCCATTATATTATTTCATTAGTTTCCTTTGCCACCAGGTGGGTTGGATGCTAAGACTAGATTTTTCTCATTATATATATATATATATATATATATATATATATATATATATATATATCTTTCGAAATTGAACAAATTTAGCATGTATCCTGACATCATCATCAGTATTTCAATCCTAGGATTGGTTTACTGCAGCCCTGCTTTCTTTTCTATCCAGAGTTAATTCCCTCTCCAGATGATAGCTTCTCTGTTCCGAAAAAGGTTCTGTACGTCCTCAGTAATTTTTCCCATGCACTTTTCTCTATGCTCTGGGTACTTGTCTCGCGGATTATTCCCTTCATTATTCCCTTTATTATATTTCTAAAAAATTCATTGAGCCAAAAGGTGTGTCCAATCCATCTAGTTCTTCTTTGCCATTGTGTTCTCCATATGGTGTTCCCGTTTCTGACCTCCTGTTTAATCCCTCCTTCCTTCCTTTGTCAGTCCATTTAATCTGCAGCATTCAGGACGGTGTCTCAAACGCTTTTCTTTTTCGGTGGCTCAAGTTTCCAATGTTCCATACCTTTGATCGGTAGACTTCCGTTCTCCAAATGAACGCTGTAAATCCCTTTTATTCTCATCGGACGATAAGAGGTAATATGAATATACTACCTAAATAATATGTTCAAAGTGAAATTTAGCTTTAACAACTGCATATTGTCATTGCATGAAATATTTACATGAATGCAAAAAAATATTAATTTATTATATCTGACATTTTGAATGGGTAGATTCATCATCCAGGGATAGTTTTCGACATTGATGCACGTTATTAAGATTGGCATGGGCCCTAATTCCTGAACATCGTTACTTTATCGGATAAAACAAACAATCTGAGGGAACGTAGTGTAAAAAATTTTTCCCGCGAGTCAAAAAATGGTCAAAAGGTTGTTCTCACGATATTTACCACATGCGTTGATGCACGGTGATTAGCGCAACAAAAGAAATTCTACCCCAAATCTCCATATTCGAATGAGTTCCCCGTCGCAGAATGGGCACAGAAATAAAACAATTGCCCGAGAAACTCAACTGCAGTTTAGTCGTTCACTGCTCCAATGGCTGGGTTTTACGAATCATCAACACTAAGTAAATTTATATAATGAGACTTTTAGTGTAGAGGGCGAATTACCCACCAGGCGAATATTATGCTCAATAAACCTTCAAGTGGAATGGAAACATCGTGAAGTGCAAAATAATCATATACCAATCGTGAACGGAGCATCATTATATGTCGTGTTAAATATGCCCATTTTATACCCTATAAAAATTCCGGACTGCAGAAAGCACTTGCTCATTCGAAACTCAGTACAGAGTATTCTCACAACCAGCACAATTTCAAAGTATCTATCATTAAAAGATATCTGGCACTATGAACATATTTATTTTTGTCCTCCCACACTACCTAACGAAAACAAAAAAAAACAAGATTTGAGAAAGTTGTCTTTAAATCAGAACACTGCAAGTTGATAATGGATGAGTTCTTAAGTACAGAAGGAACTGCAGTCTCGTTATCGCATTCCCAGCTTCCTGATATTATTATTGGAGGTGAAACCTTTGACTCGTTGTGCAAGGATTAATAATAGGCCCTACCTTTCCCAAGAGGCAGTGGAGCAATGGTCGAGCCGAGGAATGAAAACTACTACGTTATTATTAATACAACATTCTTTCGTTTTCAAACTACACCATTTGATCCACCGCAGATCGACTGCCCCGCTTTACCGTTCCTCTGGAGTGAAACGACACCGTGGACCGCAACGCTTTAGATAATCTTTGTTAAGTTGTCCTATTTACGCCTCTGATCCCATAATACGTACAATTCAGATAATTGAGTGAGCAGTGTACCTAAATATTTTTTTACGCAATATTGTAAATTAACATTGCTTGTTATATAACAGGTGTACTCCTCCAAGCACTTATGACGGAAAGAGAATGCCCAGTTCTTCAGTACTGCGGATAATCGAGAGTTTACTGTATCAGCTACAAGCTTCCATCTCCTTTAATGCTTCTGCCTGTTGAACGATGCGGATCTTCCCTACGTGGTGTTCCCCGTTTAAGAATCAATTAAGCTGGCAGATAAGAGGCTATGGAAAGATACATAGCATTGGAGTCGACTGGATAATCTTAGCCACTTAGGAGTAATCAGCCCAGTAGGTTTTTTTTAGATAGTCAGGGATAGAACCCACTCCTTGCTAACCCCAACCGCATGCGAAATTCTCATGTTAAATGGGGTTGGGGAAGCGGGGGCCAGTTTCTTTTCTTGTGTCATTATTCGGCTTCCCAGAAAATTTTGCAGCCAGAACGTCACACACCTTCATCCACATGGTACCCTACAATCCACCGCTAGGGTGTATGGCAGGGGGTGATCCAAATCCAGGCATGCCACGCCTAAAATTAAGTCTGTCCTAATTGCTAGTCAGTAATAAATTTATAAAATAAGTTTTTAATGGAGATGATATTAACCAAAGTTACGTTCTCTACGGTACCCAAGAAGTGTAAAATAATTCTCTATGCAAGCAAGAAGAGCTGTTAGCAACAAGGAGACAATAAACTAAGTTTAATTGAAATAATTTCAATAAACTAGTCTATTCACTGGGCTACGACGTCAACCGATTAGGGAATGCTCAATATTTAATTCCGCCGAGCAAAGTATGGCACTCATCTTCCATCCATCCTTTGGGGACGTTTTCCCGAGGATGCCCGACCGTTCCCTTCGAAACCTTCACGCACGTGTAAGGGAATAGCTAAGTGGGCGGCGATTTTGTTGCTCATCCCTTGAACATTTTGCGGGGCTCCCGAAAAAAGTCGGCGGGGACCGTGGGGGAGATCGATGCATGCGGGGGTTTTCTGGGTTCCTCAGGGTTCCTCAAAGAAGTCGCCGCGATGCCACTGCAGTGGGGAGGGGGGGAGGGGCGATGGGAGGGGTCAAAGTCTGCTTGAGGGGTTAGCGGGGGGGGGAGCAGGCCAAAATTGAGGGCGGTGAAAGGAGGGAGCGGGATGCCCCCCCCCGTCTTAGGTGTGGTGCTAGCACTCACAAGGAGGGAGGGTGAAGTTGAAGGAAGGCGAAGAGGGTTGGGGAGACGGAGGGAGGGATTTGGGAGGGGATGGAGGTAGTTCAGGGAATGGGGGGGGGCGGGCGGTGGTCGTAAACGGGAGAGGGTCGCGAGGGGGGGGAAGGAGGGGATCGCACCACGAGGAGTGTCTCGACGATATTGGATTGACGAGGGGCATCACGACGCATGGGGTGGATTTTGACGACGGCATGGTAGCCTAGCGCTCTCGCCATTCGACGCACGCGCCACGAAAGGGAGGAACATGGAAAGAATCACATGTTACACGAGCATCCATCATCATCATCACCAGATACGCCAGCAGAAGTTACCGATCCAAGGATTGGTTTCCCGCAGCCCGCCTCTCTCTCTCTGTCATCTTCCCCCAAACCCCCATCCCTCCCTCCCCCAAATAGCCTCTTCACGTGCACGCAAGAAACTATTCAAGATATATCACATTTCACTCGAATGCCCAGTCAAAATATATTTTCCTTCTTCATATCAGCCGCAGCCTATCGAAATTGTATGTTTAATTCACACATCAAATACGTGCTTTAGTTTATATTTTATTACTCCCGTTGTTACGTGCATATTCATCTAATGGCCTAATACTCTTTGGTGACTTTTTCAGAATTAATGTCTTCATTAAATTGTAGAAATTAAAGAAAATTAAATTAAAGAAACTAAAAGAATTAGTTCTTTAGGTAACCTACACACATTTCGATTTAGGAAGGATAACTAGACACTCCTTCAATAGCATGAATGTTTTTCTGGTATACGATAAATATGAAATTTAAACTTTGTGTAGTGATGTGGCCTAGACTGTCATAAAATCCAAAATAACTCTTCCTTCTGCAAATGAATTATAACTATGTAGATTTTGAAAATCGAGCCACAAATATGCCACAAAGTGGCATATAATCAGTAAAATGTCATTCTACATGGCGGGTAGAACAAACAGGAAAAGCAAGACAGGAAAAGTAAAGGATGCAAAAAATAAACTCAAGATGGATGGGATAAGTATTTTCTTTGAGCATGAAGTAATGATAAAAGAGACTACCAAAGTAAATGAATATTACCATTAAAAAGAATGATGGCGAACAGTCGAACGAAGCAGAATGACTTAAAGAGAAAATCGGCTTACTTGAATTCTAGCTACTGCGCTTCACATTCTTTTTTCTCTCTGTCCCTGATGCTTTTTGACTTTTAATATATTTTTTTAATTTGGCACCTCGCCCTGTTTTATAGACTTATTTGAATGTTACGTTCATGTAAGATCTTACGATAAGGATGCATATTTCCTAGGATTCGATCTACATTAACTAAATGTGCCTAATTATAACCAAGGGATTTTTCTAAATCAGGCTGCATTTTCAGCTGCATCTTTCATTTGCTGGGAATGATAAAACTGTTATGAATTCAACAATAATATAAATGGTGACATCTTCATTCTTCGGGTAAGTTTAAAATCGTAAAAAATTAGTAGTTAAAAAGGATCTAAGCTAAGGATACAAGCAGCAATAAACTAAAATTCCTTGTTCCTAGTCCGAGTAAGACTTAAGCTTTCATGATGTTTTTTTGTGGTAATTATTCTATTTGTCTAAATAACGGTACTGATTTATCGCTTTCAACCATAACGTAACTTGATAGGCTTGAATATGTTGATGCATATCTTCTAATTTATTCATCATGGATTACAGCCTTCACGTGGTGGAATGGCTTACATGTACCGATGATCCCCAAAGCTTTACTGGCGAGAGCGCTGAAGAACGTTCCTGGTAGATAAGTTGAAGAATAGAAGCCAGACGAAGTTTAATCCGCGCAGCGACTGTAACTCCGTGGGGAGGTTTCTAAATCGCCTCAACCCAGTGGATTGAACATTTTAAGCGATAGGATCACGTTAAAAACACTAATGAGGAAGGAAAAAGGAAGCCACCTAAATTATTTCTCCCGTGATATCTTGATGGTGCGAAACATTAGAGTAATAAATCCTGACAGCTACAGGACTCGGCACGCCGCAGCGGGTTTCGTGACCGATAGATAGATAGATAGAGGTCTTTATTTGGGTGAAATTGAGACCTAATGGTCCCCTCTTCCATTTAACCCACAGTGGAGATGGCAAGGTCTCCGTTTGACAGCAATGGAAAGAATACCCAGAAGAGGGTCGTGACTTTTAGGAAAGGGGGTGATCGAATATTGAGACGATTTCGAGGGCAGGGTGGCCATAAAGCATCGAACAGAAAATAGAGAAATTAAGTTGTAGGGGTGTAAGAATGAGATGAAAAGATATTTACAGGAGCGAAAATCACTGAGTATTCTATTGCGTGGGAGAAGCGATTCAACTTGATATGGTGAGACTATTGAAAACCAGCAATTTTACTGCTGACTATTCGGCTAATAAATGATAAAATATAGAAATCGGGAAGTGAGGTATGGGAGAATGGTTGAGGGATAAGAAAAATGTGGAAAAATGTTAAATATGTGGTGAGAAACTGAGTTTTGCTCGAGAATGTATTTAGCAATGATTCCTTTCAGATTCAGACATCGTCCATATTGTACGCACGCTTGAAAAATGCCTAGAGAGACAGGAAAGCACCAGTCTGACTGTATTCTTCAGGAATAAATTTAGGAACAGTGTGATAAAATCACTCAGCCTTTTGGGGGTGTCTGAAGATTTGGATCACCATTGCGTGTTTATGGATTTTATCATAAAACTCAAACGGATTAAAAAAGCAGGAGTGTGAAAAGGCACTTTAGAAGCTTTGATACGAGCAAAATAGAATCCAAGAAATAATTAATGAGATCCGAATTGAGGATAACGGATTGGAAATCATAGAGGAACATATGAAGGCCTTAAAAAAGGGATAAGAAGAACTTCAGAGGAAACAACAGGAAGACGAGCCAACAGCTAGCGAGATAAGAATGAAGAAACCATAGGTTACAGAAGAGATTATTAGGAATATTGATGGGAGACGAAATGAAAGAGAGGGAAGATCGAATCGAAAGGAAGAGAATTAAATAAAAACCTCAGAACAATCGAGAGACCAATAGGGCGAAAGAAATGAGGTGGAAAGCGTACATTGATGAGTCACGTTGAAGAAATTTCAAAGACAAGGAAAGGTGGAGGCAATAAAATAAGAAAAGTTAACAAATCAGCAGCATGGTAACCAAGGTAAATATACGAGATAATAACAGGAAGTTATTCATGGAACTGCAATAAATTCAAGGGAATCGGAAAGAATAAGTGGGAAAACATACTGGTAAAAAAGGGTTAACTGGCTCACATAAAATATCGTAATTTGACGAAGATGAGGGTATCTTGGATCCAGGAACAATAAATGGGGAGGTAGAAAAAAGAGCCATGGCAAATAAAGACGAGCAAAGCAGCTAGAATAGTCAGTATACGCTCAGCGTCATTCAAAGTAATAGAAGGAAGGAAGGCCCTTTTTGGACTTGTGACATTTATGAGGGAAGAGTTCAGCCAGAAGACTTGGTTGGGTCAGTGTCAATCCTTGTACTGGAAAAGAGCGGAGAAGCATATGAAAACTACACTCAATTTCTAGGGCAGCAAAGAGACTACCAATAATCATCAATGCAAGTGCTAATAACAGAGAAAATAGCTAACTAGATGAACACATCATTCTGATTTTTCGGTTAATAGAACATGGTGGGACACCTAATGGTGGCTCAGTAATAAACTCCCCTCACCTACCCTTAAAGTTTCAATGTTACACGCCTAAGTGCTTTGTGCTTTCGGGGTGAGTCCTACCCTTGCTAATCAAACCAACCTTCGGGATGATTTCTGTGATGACGCTTCGAGGCATGGGACGAAGGTAAATCGTGAGAAAATGAAAGCAATGTCATGAAATGGGAGATAAAATTGAATAATTAAGTGGAACAGAATAAATTAGGTCGGGTGTAACATAACAGTTGAGACGTTACCATTATGAAAAAAATTCTCATGGTTAACTTGTTACAACTCGAGGAGATGAATTACATCGTTAAAAACTCTATACAAAATAAAACGCTAAACAAAGAGAACAGAGAACTGTTACGACCCATGATTAGCCTCCATATAGCCTTATCTATTAGTTAGAGGCAATAGTTCAATTCATAACGTTTCCCTATTGAATAAATTGGGGTCATTTCATACGGCCCTAAGTACAGCAGTGAATTCCTTTCTAGGAATAAACAAATGGTATGAATGTTGGTTAAATTTAATACTCTCGAATATATGGGTAAGATCGCTTTGCAATTATTAACACGATACCCTATAATTAAGAATTTTTCTTGGAATACTTTAATAATCGTAATAGTTACCCGAGACTATTAGTACAAAAAAATTAGTTCAATGAAAACATACGTGAAATAAGCTCCTAGATTTACGCGAGTTTTCATATACCTTATAGTCATGATATCCCGATAATAAGATATCCAGTTTTTCTCACGAAGGATAAATATTGAATTTGATTTTTTAATGCTGATATTGATTTTAAGCTCTAGCAAAAGTATAAAACCGTGAATTTTCTTTTTTTTAACAGATGACCGTTTCAAAGTTTTCCTTGACTGTCCCAATTTCCCCCGGATGAGTGTGTATTCAGAGTTAACATCAGTTAATCGGTCCCGGAGATCGCCACCATGTCGCCAGAGTGCGTGCTTCTTGGTAATTCCTAATGAGTCACAAGGAAAAAGAATTTCATTGATTTCACCCAGTTGTCCGTCTTTCCCCACGACGTCTTACTACCGTTCATATCATCTTCTCAGCAATATTTAGTTAATACGCAATGAAAAAGAGATAGACTATGGACAATTATATCACTAAAATATTTTGCGCACGTTAATATGGTAAAGGTCTAAACAAAATAAAATATACTGAACTAAAAAAAATTTTAGTATTAGATTCATATGGGTTGACTGTTGAAACGCATGAGTAAACAAATCGTAGGCTTAATGCCAGCTTCATTAGGGTAACACTTCGTATTTAAGGTGAAATATATGTCTTGTGAAAGGAGACACAATTTCAAGCCTTCGTTTCAAAGTAGATATATCATTATCGAGGTGCCTGTGAATTTGCTCATGCATTATTTCTAAATACTGCTCAATATAAACGAAATCGACTAAAAAACTCGACAAATTTCAAAAAAATTCTAATTAAGGTCCTTAAAATGAGAATATTGACCGACAGCATACTGTTTTTTTTTGGGATATTCCAAAGGTAAACCTTCTCCATCTTGACCCAACAATACAACCCTCAAATATAGTAAGCACGGTGCAAAGGAAAAAAACTGTTTGTACCATTTTTGTTTATAGATTAAGATCGGCGATAGGAAAGCCTCTGTACGTATTTATCTCTATCTCACTCTTTTTCCATGCTGCTAGAGAATTAACTGCCTTTTTTTCTATGGATAATTGATGGTAACGTTCAGCACCAACAATATGTCGTGATCTAGCATCAATGATTACTGAGCGATGGAAGGATTGTAAAAGTTAATGTGCCTACGCAATAAAATTGGTCGAACTCCACAATCCACAGATCAAACATTGATATCCTTTCTATTGGTATTGCATTCCATTTTATAGGCTCACTCTCCATTTCCCTTTTTAAAACCTAATTTGTCATCAAGTAAGTGGCTATTTTCTCTCTTATTGGCACTATCATTAATGATTATTAGTAATACATGGCGCGGCGACATAACTTCCTTTTATCGAACGCACAACGCTTTCAAAAGAGGAAGTTATGTTGCCGCACCCTCTACTTTTGCTGTGCGGGAAATATAAAAGTGTCGAATCTAAAACGACCACAATTGGCGGAATAGTGTCCCTCCGTCCAGAATAATGCGTAGACGCCATTAGCGATGACCAATGAAAAGTCACATCTCCCGACGATCTATCTCCGTTTCACTTAAGCGGTTTTTAACCGAGTTTCCGGACGATCGTGATCCTTCTTTCCGTAAAGCTCAGTCGTGAGTGATAATGTGCTTGATTGTCACGATTAAGTCGGGCAAAACAGGATCTTAAGAGCATTTTTTTTATTAAACTTCTCCGGCCTCTGCCGCCACGACGATATTGATTATCACCGAAGGATCCGGAAGTGAGACCCCCCTTTCCCCACCACCCCCAACCGTTTTAAAGGGCCATGCGGACTCGAGTAAACTTAAATGAGACTAAGAGTAGTCGAGAGACGAACGTTTCTCCTGAGATGGAAACGAGCAAGATGGGTGTGGCGGCGAGGAGGAAATGAGTGGCAGAGAGAAAGAGATGGAAATCCGGATCTGAACCACTGCAGAATGAAGGCATTACAAACACATAGTATATTAAGTTTCATGCCTATTTCAGTACTACTTAACTTCAGTTTTACAGAGCCAGGTGCATATTTTCATGTGCAATGATGAGATGAAATGTCGATAAAATTAAAAAAAATAGAGTTTGACGAATAAATAAGGAGTAATAAGCAATTTTCGGCACTTTTGAGATCAGCTCCCTTTTTTTTTGGAATATTCATTGCTAAGATTCCGAAAATAATTTCCTAGACGAAATGCATAAAGCAAGGGAGTTAATATGAAGAAGAAATAAAGATGTGATTGAAGATTATGGAAGGAAGTAATTATTAGCGACGAGAATAGGGGTGAGATATGGGGACTGTAATGCCTAGGGATGTCGGCAAATGTGAAGTCGAAATTGGGAAGAAGGGATGGAGTTGAAAATGAAAACCATGGCTCTGTAAAATGAACGAAATTTCAAAGTGATGATCAGGTAGGAAATAAGCATACATATAAGCTAACATACTATATCTTATGTTAGGGAAATAGCGTATTTTTTCATCAAGTTATACACGAAAAGTGTAAAAAGATATGCATCAGAAACCCTTTACTGCTCTATCTCTAAGGGAAATCAAAAAGAATGCGATGCAACGACTGACAAACACGGTGATGAAGATCATGGCAACTCAAAACGCAAAGCCAAA
Organism: Hetaerina americana; assembly: GCF_022747635.1. Lineage (NCBI taxonomy): Eukaryota > Metazoa > Arthropoda > Insecta > Odonata > Calopterygidae > Hetaerina > Hetaerina americana. The sequence goes on from NW_027286069.1 coordinate 90,137,000, forward strand.
TCCAGCGTGTTTTCCAAAATGCGGTGTAACATCTAACTGTCGATTAAATTATTCTTTCCAAAAGTATTAACTGTTGATTAAGAGTGTAGCACGTAGTAAGATAAGAATCAAATTATATTTTGACCCAATCACACAACTAGAAAACTAATCATGTTCATTTATCACATGTTATCATGAAAAAGTTTTCCCTAAAAGAAAGCAGATCATTCCCTAATTTACTCCTATAATCACTAACAAACGGAAAATAATTTATGAGGTGAAAGTTTTACATAAAGGTTTTTTCTGCATTAATCGTATGAGTGGCAATTTGAGTTCAACAAGAAGTTATCCATTAAAGGCATTGATTTCAGATGTTAATTTATTAAAAAATTGGATGTTCATTTTCGATATTATTTTTCTTAACCTGGTCTGGAGGTTTGCCCCAAGATTTTGACGTTCGCATTTTGAAAACGTTTCAATTTATTATACGTCTTTCTTCGAATGTGCGATTATCTCGCAATGTACTAGTTTCAATCAGTGTCTGTGTTATTTTCTCAGTTATCGTAATTACTTCAAGCAGACAACGAACCCTGAAAATGAATCACTTTAAGCCGACAACGAACCCTAAAATGATCAATTATTAGGGAACTAGCAGGTCCGTCACGATGATAAAAGTGTGTAATGTGAACGGAGATTCAACTGCATATGTTTTAGGTTTTCGAAAAACAGCCGCATTAGAAATATCATGTTTTTGGATAATTTAAACCGTGAATTTCATCATTCACAGGAGAAAACATCGGCATGGTGTAATATACCTATGCCAGTCCTCTTAGTTACCTCCATATTCGTTAGTTCCCGTGAAAAGAAGAGGTTTTTCTATGCGAAGTTAACGTAATTTATGCCTCCAATCGAGGCATTTACTTGGAAAAATTCCAAGGAAAATATAACAGTCCAGCTGTGAACTTGAACATCCTGAGTATTCAGTTCTTTCCACCCGCTCTTCCTGCACTTCTCAATTTTAAGAGTCATATTTCATGTAGATGATTGCCTGGCTTTTAATGCTTTCATGAAATTACAATTTTTTTCCAAACGCAGATTTCAGGTTCAACTCAAGGTTTGCTCCTTAGCGATGCGACAAAAGGCATCAGCAGTGCTTCTCGTGTAGGTGGCACAGACTCCTGCCGTCCGGGGATACTCTAAATGCTCGTGCCTCTTTAACTTCCGAAGGGTCCCTTCACTACTCCACAAAACATTTTGGCTATTGACCGTCTGAGCGAACATGGAAAGGAAAACGACGACTCTTGGCTCTCGGATTTTCTCGCCTCTTCATTGGATCCCTAAATTATTCATCCCGTCGTGACTTAAGTGCTGGCGAGGCTTGTGGCACGGGACCAAAATTGGTTTTTTAGCATTAGTTTTTTATTTATTTTTTAAGAAATAACATTTTCCTCTCGACAACTCAGTTCACAAGGAACGGAGAAAGCAGGGGACTAATCGAATGCTCTCAACGTCCGACCCATTCAAAAAATAATTATTTTTTCCATCCCGTCCGCTTCGATGTGCTACTCGACTTCAGTTTTCCCCGATCCAGTTTTCGACGCAAAAGGTCGCTTCCAGTCGACTGATATCTGAAGGAAGGGAGATCATTTTATTTTCACCGACCGGGCCTCGAGCGGGAGGACGTAAATTCTCTTCCCCGCACGAACAGACGGGGAAGGAAACCTTGCGTGAATATTTTATGGGGCCGCCAAAGGCATTCCTTCTCTCAAAACGTACGCAAAGTTTTTCCGAGGGTTTCTCTTTGCCTCCATTCGCCTCATGCATGGTTTTTGTGCGCCATTCCGCTGTTGTAGGGGTGGCGCGGCCCTTCTCTCTCTCTCTCCCCTATCCCCTCCACCCTCTAGAAACCACCTGCCCCAGACCAGAGTCCCCGGAGATCGTGGTCAAATCGACCCGGAAAGACAATGCTGTTCGATCGAAGGCGGTATATATCAATATATTTTTCCCTCCGATCTCTTGCCGGCAAGGAGAAGAGATCGGAGATCAAATTTCCCAGGATGGAGCGACCAACCCTCCTTCCTCTTGGATAAGTACTTTTGCGATTCCTTTGGCGTGCTCCGAAGGATCTTGGGCGTGGTGGACGGAGGAAGGGGAGAGGAGGAGATATTTGCAACAAGGATGGCTGGAGTCATAATCCCCGACGAGGACGCTAATAAATGCGGCGGGCGGGAAGGTTGATGGGTGGTGGATGCGGAAGGGGAAGGAGAGCACGTCGACCGCTGCGGGCCCGCCGGGAGATCGGCCGGGGATGAGGGTAGACGGGGTAGCGGCGGGCGGCTCGCAGACTCTTCCCGCCCCCCTGGGAAGACGGCGAGCCGCCACGCAGAAGAGCCGGGCGTGCGGTAGGACCACCAAGGAGCGAAGCGGCGGGACGAGTGAGCGGTCCGGATCAAGGTCAAGAATTGACTGAGAGGAGGACAGAGCAGGGAGCGGGAAAAATGAGGAGAGAGAGAGGGAGGAAGAGAGGGAGGAAGAGAGGGAGGCAAAAAAAGGGAGGGGGGTAGAGAAAGAGAGAGGGAGTCATCGACCTGTGAATCTCCTTTCTTCCTCGACTCTCTCTCTCTTTCTCCTACCTCCCACTCCGCTCTCCGTCCCACCTCCCCCTCTCCACTTCCCCCGAACGGTAGCGTATCGAGTTGAGGGGGTTCTGCACTGCGGCTATGACGTGTCGCAAAAGCAAGGTTAGTGCCTGCGAAACCCCTTCAGAGATAGTGTGTGTGTGTTCCAGTCCCGTGAATGTGTGCGTGTATGTGTGTGTGAGAGAGAGAGAGAGAGAGATGGAGTGGGAGGGAGGAAGCGTGGAGATTTTTGTTCTGTTTATTTTTTTATATTTTTTTTTACTCGAGAGCAAGCTCTGTGCACGCTGCTCGGCTCCCGTCTAATTGATCCATTCTTTTTATTTTATGCATTGCTCTGGCTCGACACCTAGGGCAGTCCAGAGATCGGCCACGGCTGTAAAACGTCGGCCAGCCGAATAGTCATAAAAATAAAAACCCTTTATTGGTCCTATAACTAGGGTTCTGATATTTTCATTTTCCAAAATCGCCTGTCAACATTTAACAAATTTCGTAATTGCGACGATATATCGAGACGGTGATGATGATCGGGTGTATCTAACAACATTCGACAAAATTTTCCGCATATTTAATTGAATTAATCGTCTTCACTTCATATTGACCATTTTATGTATCGCCATTTCAACCACATCTTCCACAACGGCAATATCGTTCATATCGACAACAGCCTCCTCATATCGATGGTTATCATCCCTCCTGGATATAGCCGTTCCTTACAATTATCGATATCGATTTAATCGTCGTGAAAACAATACCCTCAAGTTTTGATACGAGGGGTCCTTTTCCCTGTCTTGGGATTTTTCAATTGTTATACCTTCTTTGGAGCGTTTAAGAATACTTTTGTTCTGTGAACCAGTTGTTCATGATTTTTTTCTATTTTACCATTTTTTCTAGAGGGAAAATTTTTTAATGATCTTAGATGTATGTTCACATATCTTGGATCCCTGTTCATAACCTCCATAGCAAGGCATCCGGAAATTTTGAATGGCGAATGACCATTCTTCAGACGCTGTACAGCCAATGAACGTTACTCTCGTCCCGAAGAGATTTATTCGCACGCTTAAACTTTTTTACTTACGTAACACACCTCCCACTCGCACTTCACGCAAGGAGAAGAATTCATAACTATCTAGTTATGAGAGTCACCTGGGTAAGAGGTCCGCTAAAGTTTTAATCCCGTAAGTTTTGAGACTTCCCTGGAAGTTTTGATGAAAGATTTTCCGTTGGAGTCTTACGGATTTCCATTGAATTTCGAAAAATTTCAATCTTACACTTCTCAATAACCCCACGATTGAACTATTTCTCACTCCAGAGTAATTTTTAGCTATCATCTATGAGGCTGCGTTTTTTGCCACCTTTTTTTTCGGGTTTTGCATATCACGATTTACACCTCAAGAGCATGGCGTTCGGTTGACTCAGCGCATATCCAACGTATATCACTCTCCTGGAATTTTTTTATTATTATTAATTTCCTCTACGGCGAGGAAAAGTACTCCACGAAGCGAACTACATAAAGCACTCTTTATCATGAAATATGGCGAGAAAAACTAGGGAAAAAATGAACAGTAGTTGAACAATCGTAGGGTAGGAAATTAAATGATTTTTTTGAAGACGAATAAAAAAATGGGTCAGGTCGTGAACATAAACTACTTATATCTGATGAAAGGAGAAGACCGGTAAAACGAGCAATAATTTCCTCTCTGAAATAGGAAATGATAGTGAATAATAAATGCCACGATGACGAATTAAACCCAAAACTCCTTGAATAATACCTACATGAACTTATTCGACGTATCTTAGTTTTCTTAACCGGTAATAGTGCGATTACCTAAATCTTTTATTCATTGATTGAGCATTCCCGGCTTGGTCTCGATGAGAGCCGAACAAGATAAGGATTTGAAGTCTAAAAAACTCAAAAAATCTCATTTTCAAATATTACCTTATAACAATTCATTTCTGACGCCATGCATTCATAAATGAAGTCTCAGCGCCACAGTTGTGGAATTCGAAGGTATTCCTGAAACACAAAATCATTTCACCAAAAATAGCGCACATTATTTTGGTTTATGTGTATTTTTTTCGCGATGAAGTATGATTTACCTTAATTTTGGAAGTATATCATCATTTGATCCAATCTGAAATGCGATTGTTCTTCAATGATATCTTACTGCCGTCAATCTACATATATTCTACGTTCTCTTTTGTGAGCTTTCAAGAAGCTCGAACTCAATGCCACCCATAAAACACTTTTCCAGCACATGTACAGGACATGTACTTGCATGTGCCCGATGTATTTCCGTCGGAAATTCGAGCAAAACATGGCAATCATTCCGTCAGTTTTCATAAAGCAAAATGTAACATTGGAGTGTCTGATAAAATTTCCTCCCGTCCCGTTTCACTTCAGCAAAGCCCTCGACGGCTGTCATGTTATTTTGGTTGGTCGCTCGTTTGGATGAGTGAGCTGAAGTGTTCGCTCATTGCTACCACTTTTGTTTTCCTCGTATCCCATGAAACGGTGAAAGAATGGTTTTCGACCTTTCTCTTCAACGTATACGACAACCGACAAGGCTCGATTCTCGGGGCTCTTCAATTGTCAATTTACATTAAATGTCTACTTTATCCTCAGAAGCACTTAAAATCGTCTCTAAGTGGATGATAAATACATGTAAATACAATACAACATGTATACTTAACTGCCACGCGAAACATACGAGTGTGTATGCCGTTTTTATTCAAGTAAACGAAGTCCTTTCTTTGACATATTCTCGGAGTTGACAAGATTGCTTGAAGTCTATTCAGCACATTTATTACAATGTGCTGTATAAACATTCCTCGAAAAGAATCATTGACTAAAATCTAAAAATTCTATGGCGATATGGACAAATTGGCTTGACCAAAGCGGAGTTTTACCTCATGAGGTCAATGCAAACTAATACTTTCCAATGAATCGTTTATAATAGGAGCACTGAATCATATCAAAACGTCAGGCACAATTATCTCAGACTCTGCGACATATCCTAATGAAAATTTTATCTTCCGAGTATTCTAAAAAGAAAAAATTCAACGCGAAAACAAAATAGTATAGAATAAAAAGATATTGGTATAACTATTTTTAATTTAATTTCTATGCTGTTCCATCTATCGTTAAATCTCATAATGAATAACTGATCGTGTCACTTTCCCACTTGATATTAAGTGGAAAAGTACTACGATCAGTTATTTATTATGTTCGACTTCCACCACATTACGCCTGAAGCTACTCATTTTGTCAAATCTCATATTATTGTTATTGATATTATACCATTTACGGTAGGTTTTGATTGGACATATACATACGAATCTCATATATGACATATGAAACATTCACTTTCTTCTATCAAACCGATGTGGTTCCAGACCAACGCTGAATAGACCATTTTTAAAAAGAGACGTTTCAGGTGTGATATGGTGGAATATCATAATTAATTAAAAATTGGCAATTTTTAATTAATAGACAATTTTTGACAACTTTATCCTAGTTATATAAACGATTAAATCGCAATAACATCGTAATACATACTTAGCTGAATTTTTATTGTCAATTGGTTCCATCAACTGAAACCTTAAGTACGATCAATGGAACACGACTTTACTCTTAAGATATCTTGGTGTTGTCAAATTAGAAAGTTGCCATAAAAAGTTTTACTTCCACCTAAGTAATCAATCCGAAGGTTGCTTTTTGATAGGTGAGGATCGTGCTCGTATCTAAGGAGTAGAGCTCAACCTCGTACCCTAGGTGTATGTGCATATCGAGTTATGGAAACAATATGCCACGAATTCCCATAAAATCCTATCGCTTTTATGTGGAGTTGTTCAAAGGCAACGTTGGGGATTAGGACCTTGTATTAATCCGAATGCTTTATCAACTAGGTTACCCCTTCATACTGCCACATAAGTTAAAAACATATTTTAGCAACCAATCGTGGTCAAATAATAAGCGCATAACAAGTAATCTATAAAAAATCGTAATTTTTAACTCATTATAACAGATGACAATGATTTTATCCTTCATTGCAAAATTATGTCAGTTTTTATTTCGCCACATACAAAAGTTTCCAAGGTAACAAAAACGGAGCTATCAGCTGTTTACTTCCTCATCGTCCTGCTATTTGAATTAACACTCACAAAATAATTATCATCCATCAAATGCAAAACGGGCTCTTAGGAAAATACATGCGAATTAATCAGGAAATTTCGAGTTTCTAATGTCAATTTTTGTGACAGAGTGAAAATGTGATGAATGGGAACTAAAAAAATGCTTGGATTGTGGAAGAACATACGAAGAGCGTAGATGGAAGAAGGATAATGACGTTCATAAAACGTTCTAAACTTCCCAAGGATGCTAAATCAGTGAATGCGAGCAGAGGGGAGATAAATATAATGAATGAATGAAACTATAGACTGAAAACTATAGTGCTGAGGTGCACAGATCATTCGGAATACAATTTACAATTACCAAAGAATTCATTCCGTGCACACAGCAGAAGAAAAAAAATAGCCCAATATGAGAGCACGGTGAAAAACTGAAAACCCCTCGAACGTGATGGATCGACGATGGAAATAAAGGATCAATAATCCCTGCTCTTTGGCCACCATGTGATTCGCCCACCACAACAGTTCCTGAATCGATCGAAGATCAAAATCTTGTCTGTATAATGTATCGGACCACTTTCTTTTCAGATAAACTCCCTCGGGCGGAGTGTGCCCATCCCTCCCCTAGTCGCAAGAGGGAACCCAAAAAAATACCTAGGACTCGCCGCGGTATTTTGCAAAATTCTGCCACTACCACTGAACTTACCATACTTGGTGATGTTATCTTTTTAGAGTGGGAGTACCGGGGAGGAACTCGTCTAATATTACCAGAAAGGTTTTACTTCTTGGAGCACGCCGAGTGGAAATTCAGATGTGAAGCGTCACTGATAGTATTAAAGTAATCCTCTAGCGTTTAGTATGATCGCGTTTATACGACTAAAGTCGGCCACAAAGAATATAATCATCGTGAACCAGAGGCCTATCAGTAACTTACACTGAATTTGCGAATAAGAGTACGGGTTCCATCGAATTAGTCTCTAGGATAATACTATAAGTCGCCGTTTATCTCAAAGCTCTTGGTATCAAATCTCATGTAGGGCAATTAACTTGCGCGGACTGGCTGTGATTTTCCAATTAAGTCTATTTGCAGTCAATATATCTCTCGCTGTGGACCGTCACTTATATTCGTGGCAGGATATCCACTTATTAATCGTGCAACGCAATTTGTGAGTCAGGGAAGGATTTACTTCCAAAAAGTGCTTTTAAAGGGGAAAAAAAAGATTTAAGCCCATTCATAAAAATCTAATCCTAATTTAATTAGCAATGGGAGCGTGACTTAAAATTTAAGAAGATCAAAAGGTAAGAAGGTTGCGAAAGGGTACTATGTAATTAAAAGAATTGGTTCAGAAAAGGTTTAATTTTCTTTGATGTCGCTTAGAAAGGGACACCCAAGTCCAATTGATCATATTCTAAGAAGGGATTAAGGGAAGAGAGTATAATGAATTTAATAATAAAGTAAAATAAAGTAACAATCGGACAAAGGCAACATGGATGGTGGAAACCAGAAAGAGATTAAACCAAGGTGAGGAATATTAAGGCAAAATTTTATTTCAAAGGTAGAAATTACTGGGCATCTGACGTAGATGAGTTTAACTTTATCCCATAATGGATAGAAAATGCACTATTGGAAGAAGGAGAACAATTGAGTTGATATAGATAATATCCTTGAAAACTACCTGGAGATGTTGGACAAAATGGAGGTTCCCATTAGTTTTTCCCTGATGTTATGAGGAAGAGGAGTCTGTTTGGTATACTTCAGAATAATCCTCATTTTCTAAATCTCTACTTCACTAAACCGTACTAAGGAGAGGTGGTAGATCTGCAACCTGGATGGACAATAATAGGTTTAGACATGAGACAGGGTTCTCCGTTTTTGCTGAGGTTTTTTTACATTATACACAAGAAAAACAATAGGATAAAATTGAAAATGGGGTGAAGATAACCATCTTAGTCATATTTTCGGATGACTAAGCTTTAATTGGACAGTCACACATTAATGAAAATAAACAGTAGGAAGACGAAAGGAATGAGTTTCTCAAGATAAAAGAAGGCATAGTAAAACCTCAACAGCATGAAGCTATCCATTAAAGCAGATGGTGCTTATCTGTGTAGCACTTTAGACGGAAATAGACATAGCAACAGAGACATTAAGTAGAAGAATTAAATCAGCGAAAGAAGCATTTACAGGGAGAATGGAAGTTATGGCAGGAAATTTAACTAAAAACATAATTATAAGATAATGGCACATCTGTGAGTGCGGAGCTCTTATGGTTCTAAAATCTGGTCTCTGAGAAAAGAAGATTTAAGACTCTTGAGCTGTGGATATGGGGCAAGAAAAAAAGATGGACGGTAAGGAAGCTAAACGAAGGCACGGTAAGAAAAGAGAGGAAGTTGTCTAGAGGTGTTCAAATAAAGCAAAAAAGTGGATGCAGGATATACTCAGGTAATTGAATGTAACATGCCATGATAGAGGAGGAAAATGTTGGGTAAACGAGTGAGTTAGAGGGGGGAATGAGAATTACAGACGGAATAACGACATAGAGAGAGTATGTGCAGCTGAGGAGTGAAATAATGGAATGCAAATCTCATTCAATAATGCACCGTGCTTTAGAAGTGACTTCCTTCTTGTAAGGCCTCTACGTTGCTAATTTTATAATCGGTAAATATAACTATCAAATATCTGCAGTTTATTTAACACCCATAGTCTTCAATCATGAGAAATAAACTCGCTGCAAGACCAATTTCAGCTCCTATCGCACGCATTAGCTAAAAGAAGTGATTGACACGAATCAGCTGCACAAGTATCATCCAATCTCGATGCGTCAGTTCTGATCTGGGAGGCTCTTGTCATTTCTCCATTCTCGTTCCACGCGGTGAACACATAAATAAAAATTAATTTTTACACTGCAAAAAAATTAAGCCCTTTCGCTTTTCGGTCCAATAGGTACAGTTTTATAATTATTTTTTGTCAAAAATCGAAAGCAAGAGGAGCGTATTGAGGTAAATATTTTTTTCAAATATTCTGAAATTCGACATGAATATCCTATCATTGAACGTCAGCGCAACCACCGCCACTCTGCAAATCGTTTTTTTTCCAAATCACCGGTCACTCTGGAACTAACAAAACTGTGACATGACCACAAACAACAAACGCCATATAAGGTGAGTTATGAGCAGTTAATCCTCTTACGGTGTTGTAGTAATTATTTCTAGCATGTTACGATTGGTTTTTCGACAGAGATATAATATTTGGGAGTAATCCGTTCCGAATTTCCGAAATAGATAGAACGATTGTAAATTATTAGGAACATGTGGATTCACTACTGAAGTTCAATCGAAACCTAATCTATAAATTCTGATGAGACAACAAAAAAATATCAGAGAAAAAAAGCGAAGATCCCATGACTTATTCCTAAAGCTGTCCAGTCTTAATCTAATCCCCCGGAAATCTTTTTCTGTTCCCCATTGGCATTCGCAACCTTGCTCGTACGTTTCTGGGTGAATCTTGGAGTATGCATGTACAGGAGTCCACGCTACTGTTGAATTTCTTTCGTCGATATTAATTTGTTTTTTGGTACTTCAGCGCGAAATTTTTACTCAAAGCATTGACATCTTTAAACGCAAAAATACTCTTACATATCACAGACATTGGAGTCTACATAGAAACAGCCGTCGATCGGTAGAGTATAATTAATAATTAAATTAAATATTATGGTAAAATTAATACAATAAATATATAGAAACGCGGCGTAAACAGAATTAACTTATATATATTTATAACACTAAAAATAAAAATAATGATTTATTACACGAGTGCAAAATTGTTTAGAATTCGGATAAGTAACATATTTACATAATTTATCCTATTTGGGACGTTGAATTCCAGCCTCAAGTTTCTCTTTATCAGATCCGACCAAGTCCAACTCTTTCCTCGAGTTCTTTTAAATCCGTCACGAACACCCTGCGACAAAAGTTTCCCACACCACGGGGCCATTCCACCTCAACACAAAACTCACTCACTAGCTCGCTCACGGTGCTCGCAAGGTGTCTCCAGAAAGCATCCCATTTTGCATGGAGTCCGGAAGTTTTCCCAGTGTAGTATTAACGGAATTTCCACAAGTCTTAGTTTCACAACTAGGCACTTTCTCCAAACAGGTCGCCTAATGGAATTACATACCACAGAAGCATACAATATCCACTTGTTAAGACTATACACTCAAGTCGGAATATATTAAGTATGACTGATTGAGACTTCAACGGATTATTCACAAAACTTTAAATTACTTTTAGGAGGGAACTATAAACACCGGTATCATTGATCTCAATTTATAAAAAAAAAGGTTTTCAGTTCACAGAACTTCTGAGGGTGACAAAAATAGTTATTAGAATCCGAAATAATAATAATAAATACATAAAAAGAACAACTTTTCAACTTCACCATGTCTTTCCTGTATTAAAATTTTGAGTCAGTCCCATCCTCTTAAATTTGGCCAAGAACTTTTTTTTTTATTTTTCGCAACTGCAAGATCTGGAAGATAATCTTCAAATCATTAAACTTTCTTAAACTCGAAGCCACAGCTGTCATGATCACCGCAGAAACCCGAGGCACTTTTAATTTAACTCCATAACATCCACAATCAACTTCTTTGAAATATTATCCGTTATTCAAGCTCCTAAGAGGAAAACTTAAATTAATCAACAGTAGTTCGTCTTTTCTTATAATTAAATCAATTTACGAAGTTACGTTACGTTAATTTTGCCCATTAACCAGTATGTAATGCAGCAAAAATATATATATTTGATTCAAATACACTATAGCGTGACTTTCTAGTCTCACACTCAGCTTCGTCACAGATCCTAGGTCCTATGCTTCAGCGTTTCATACGACGCTCTAGGTATTCTATCACACGAGCAGTAGATGCCGTCTCCTAATAATGCTGGAACGAATTCCAAACATCGAGTCTCGCTCGACTTTTCCCATATCCGCAACACTGTGCGCCGCAGCAGGACCACCTGTTGGCCCTGTCATATGTAACTGTTGTCAAGGGGGTTTGTTTTGACAACGCTTCTTCCAACACGAGACACAAAAGAGTCCCTTGCGCTTACTCATTGCGACGGCCTTGATAAAAATCTGCTCGACTGACAATTAGCCAGTCACCACAATCTATTCAAGACAGCGCTTGAAGGCTCTCCCAACTGAAGATTCATATCCTCACCAAACAGTTCATGGATATACGTACCTACTGTTCCGTATGGATGTATCTATCTAAAAAGAATTGATCCTGAACATATCACAGAAATAATGTCTCCCAATAGTCTCATCCACAGCTTAGTTTTTACATCCATTTCCACAAGTAATTTTCGGTACTGTCAAAAACATTGATAACTACGGAAACTCTTGATGAATACATGTATCAACCGAGGCTAAGACTACAACGGTCTTATGCATTGCTTTGCTGCATTGCATTTAAAGGCTACTCACGGCGCATGCGTGCAAGCCATTTATTATTTCCATCCACGATTGAAGTAATAAAATACTGCGGCAAATATGACAATCACTACATGATCATTCAAAATCAAACCACGGTGATCGACCGGGAGATAGGTTTGATCGGTGCGACTAGAGCTCACCGAGTGTCTAATAGAACGCTGAAATACAGCGTGTGAAAGGCACACATCAGGGTAGGAGGGACATTTCCTTTTTTATGTGGGCCACCAGTGTTGTTTCAAGATTTGGTAACCGAAAAATCACACAGCTCTAGTGAAACGTGGGAGTATCCGGAATCACCGGAAATGCAATCTGAGTCCTCCAGTCAGTAGCTTCGATGTGATGACTCTCTCTCAACCTGACATATGCCAAAGAATGCGGGTCGATGGATGCACACAGTTAATACGAGACTGTTTCCTTAAAGAGATCCACCTCTCAGAGGAGGGCGGCGATTATCATTAGAAAATGATGCATGCATCACGATGTGTAACCACTTAGCAGAAATATAAACATCTCTATTTGGCGAACTTTCTGAAAGCGTTAATGAAACGGGGACAACTTTGTCGAGAAAATGTCCTGAGAAACGTTTGAAGCATTTCAGGTCAAATCTCGCGGCCATATTTTACCAGTCTCGACGTGCCAAATGGCATAAAGAATGTATGGTGCTGTTATTGAAGGAAAATGAAGATTTCCACAAACCATCAAAGGGGAAATTACTATCGTATTTGAAATCGAGCACATTATACCACTCGAGTCCCATCCGAAAGTCCGAGAATAAGAGCTATTTAAGTATTTATTTTAATTTTGAAAACGTAATTTTTTACACAAAATGATTACGTAAAAAAGAACTACTGTTTTGAAAAATTAATATTCAAATATATTGCACGAAGGACACCTGAACTTTTAGAGATATCTTAGAGAGTTTGAAAGGTATTTGGTATGGTATTTTTAAACGACGAACCAACACGAACTGACGGACTATATTTTCAGGATCTAGTATTCCTTGTGAATTCGGCTGTGATAGAAAACGGAGAGAAAAAATGTGGCATTACTAATGAAACTCAGGAGGAAACCCGATTTGGAGGAAGCTATTTCCTTTCCAAGGAAAAAAAATCATTTTATAAATAAATTTGTCACTATAGATGTCTTCGCCGTCAATGCTAAGCAATTAAAAAAATATTATTTGTGTATTTATGCGACATATTAATGCATTCCTAGAATTTTAATGAATTTCACCACTGGAGTTGAGCAAAAAATGTATCGTTACACTGGAGAACTTCACAATCGCAAATAAAGGCTATGAATAGCAGCACTGTGCCTAATCTAGAAAATAGATTTTCGATTCAAGGCACAAATATCATCACCTTTAAATGTTATTCGAATAGGCTTATATATTTTGAGATCAAAACTTTTCATCTCGGAATCGGATTCTGGGATCCCCAAGTCGATTTCAGAAATTTTTAATTATCCTATGCGTAAGGAAGGTCATAAGATAAACAGGAAAATACGGTTTTGTCCTGAAGTGAAGATCAACATATGCAAAGATAACAGAAAAATATATTTCTTGAAATTACATTGAGTCACAATGAGCTAAATTTCACGAGATTAGGTTAAATGAAGTTCAGGTCTAACAGAAAGAACGCCTGTGACAAATAAAACGATCCAAACAAGGGGTGAAACAACCAGGCTTTGCATACCCAAGATGCTAACATATAGTATTATGGTAGGCAACCGACAGCAGGGGTCACTTAGGCTAGGCGTAAGTGTATTATGATAAAAAATTCAGCTTCAATCAACATGGATTCATACTAATAGAAAATGAAACACGCAGTAGTCGCATTAAGAATGGATAGCCTCCATTAGTTCAGATAATTAGGTCGAAGGCCAAGAGAAATGTTAGGCAAAAGTACTATGATACATTTTTATGGGATAGTATGGACTAAATATAAATGAGTTCAACTTAATATACCGTGTCAGTTGAATTACAAAACGAATCCCACAGTATTCCGCTGATTCTCCATCTGGGAGCATTTTGCACATCCGGAAATTAAGCAATGATTATAACATTAAGGAAAATAGATTTCCGAAAAGAGAACGGATAAATGGGACACACAAACGTCCAAAATAAAAAGTAAGCGGGTAAGTATAACCTATAAGTATAAGTATATCCTTTAGAATTTTGAATTGTTGAGCATGATTCTTGGGTTGCGGGAATTTATAGAAAAATTCAAACTATAAGACACTAGACACCATTGCCTTGCAGATTAAATCAGTAAAAAAACCTCACTCAACTTTTCCCCATCATGATTGGAAAATCGATGAGTTAAAATATTATTTTGCATACCGCTGAGCCCGATTTTCCGACAATCTCGTTTGAAAAGTAATAGGTTAATTTAAGAATTGAAATATAGACGTAAGAAACATACATTTGCATATTTGCGATGCGCTTCGGTGGATGAATAAAATGTGTACGTATTCAAGAAATCCTGAGTTAAATGGCTTTAGAGCAAATGGTAATATTATGGCGCTTGACGAGATACGCTCCCCACAAAAGCCGTCACAAAGAACAGGAAATCTGTCTTCATAAACCGCACAAGCCACACACCGGTCACGACAAAGATGACCTTCACCCCCTTACCGAGGCTTCCCCGACATTTCCGATTTAGTATTCTCTCGCTGGCCTCCTTCTAATTCTCCCCATTTCCTTGACCTCTCCACATTTTATCGAGGGAGTTTTCTGGCTGACCATCCAAAAAAATAGCGTAGCCTATCCGTCAAAAGTATCCTCCTTTCCTGCGCTAGATATTTTGACCCACGCGAGACCCCTTATAATCGAGAATCGGTGTATGAGAAAAAGAAGGTAAGTTAAATACCCACGTACCAACATGTACGCGTGGTTTTTAAACTCCTTTCTCCCATGAAGTTGGACGAAGATCCTTATAAATGCAAGACACGTATTTTCCAAACTTTCGAGTAATTTGTAACGGGATCAAAAATACCGTGAGTAGGTCAAAATGGTATCGAAGAAAACTTTATCTGATAAATTTTGAATAGATAATGTATTAATCTTGCGGCATTTCTTTTGCCAAATTGTCTTCTTGGAAATTAAAGAGTAGGTAAATGATTCACAAAGGAAAAAACTTGGGATCAAGAATCAACAAAGATAACACAGATATCATAATAGCAAATCAGTATATGTCAAGGAAAAGAAATTTGTGATTTGTAAAGATTAGTCCACCTCGTGATTCTTTGAGTTTGTGTCAGTTGAGGCAGGAGTAGCCGGTCTTCAATGACTACTATAGTAATAGTTTTTAGGGGAGGTGACCAAAAGCTGAGGTCATTTGCACCATTAGAGATGTATGGGAAAGGAGGAAGGGTGGAAAGAAACCCAGTGACAGCATTAGCCTACTCTTTATGAAAGGTGTCAAGGGGTCTGCAGTTTAACATCCCAACTGACAGACTGTGTATTCACTCATAAGTGCTCTCCCCAAAGCACCTCAAGGAGGTACTGGGATACCAATGAAAAATATATGCCGTCACCAGGATTCTTTTTTAAAAAATTCTTAAATTAGAAATGTGAACCCATGCCCCTTTCTCTATATTATGCATTAGATATTAAACATAACAAAAATTGTAAAGGGAGAAAATGACAACAATTCGAAAGAGACAGAGGAAATGAAAGTTAATGATAAATGAAGCGGCTTTATTGGCTATAACTCCCCTCAACTCTAGATTTCAATCGTTCAGTACTCATCATAGCCTTTCACTAAGAGCCAACATATTCATTAATATATATTACCTGTATTATACACCGGTGTAATATGTATTATATTTTCTTCAATAAATCTGCAGCAATGCTTCTCAACCTCCTATTTGATTTTCAACTGAATGGTTGTTGTCCTTGTAACAAGTTTCTTTTTTTGTGGCCATATACAAACATCCTTCAAGAATTTGTTTACAAGTATAACGTGAAATTTGCTGCAATTAGATAGGAGAATGACTCCCAAAAGTGAAGAAAAAGATTACTAATTGCACTCTTGAGGGAGTATACAATTTGGAATATTCATGTGTGTAATGATAATTAGGACTTTAATGCAGTTTTAGAAATGAAAGGTACACGTTTCATCATGCTACAACGTCATGTCTGCCTGATGATTCCCTAATATGTTGAAACTCATTGTAAAATTCATTTCTAACTTTCTCAAATAAATTAATATATTATATATAAATGTAAATATGTATATGTATATATATATATATATATATATATATATATATATATATATATATATATATATATATACATATTATATACATATATATATATATATATATATATATATATATATATATATATATATATATACATATATATATATATGTGTGTGTGTGTGTGTGTGTGTGTGTGTGTATATATATATGTGTGTGTGTGTATATAAATACTCAACTTCATACTAAATAAATTTTAATCTGAAGCATCTGATTTTACAAATTTAGATGTTCATGTGGTACATTCTGCAACTCATAAGTTAAGCAGGCAGGATGATCGTTGCGGGGAGGGATAAGGGAGCATTGTTAGAAATAATCAATTTTGCTTATCTACCATTGCAATAAACAGTGGACTTAAAAAAAGGGAAGGTGATCACAAGAGTCAGTCACTATTACCAGGTGTACAAGTATGAATTGCGGATTTCAGACAACAGATGGTGTACCAATGCAGTTTGCGGTATGAAGTTTTGACACATGCCATTTTGTTGTGCCATCAACAAGTGTCAGATGCACATGAGTGATAAATGAGTGAAAAAGTGTTTGCATAGCGTTATGCTGCTGCATTCAATATGTCAAAATTTATACCAAATGAAGAGCATTCGCGGACAGCATTAATTTTTAGCTTTCATTTGGAGAAAACTGCTGCTGAATCATACCGATTACTTCAATAAGCTTACAGTGAACAAGCTCCACCACAAGATAGATGTGAACGATGGCTTTGGCATTTCAAAATTGGTAACTTCGATGTTTCAGACAAGGAATATGGAAAACCCCCAAGAAGGAGCAAAGATGTGGAATTGCAAGCATCGTTGGGCAAAGATGATTCACAAACACAAAAACAGCTCGCAGAGTAATTGAGCGTCAGTCAACAAGCTATTTCCAATCACCAACGAGAAATGGGATTCATAAGACCAGCAGATGGGTACCACAGGAGTTGAATGAAAAGCAGATGGAGAGGTGCAAAACCACGGGAAATTTTGCTTCCATGATACGAAAGGAAGTGATTTTTGAATCGCATCATTACTAGGGATGAAAAGTGGATATATTTTGAGAATCCCAAGCCCAAAAATCATGGGTAGACTCAGGTGCATCATCTACATTGACTGTAAGACCGAATCGCTTTGACAGAAAGACGATACTCTTCTGTACGGTGAGACCAGAAGGATGTGGTCTATTATGAGCAGTTAAAACCTAGTGAAAAAATTAATATTGAATGCAACCAACAACAATCGTTGGATTTGAACCATTCGCTGCTTGAAAAAAGACCAGAATAACAAAAGAGGCAACACAAGGCCATTTTTCTTCATGATAATGCAAATATGTATGCAATGCATGTATGGCAAAACTGGTTCATGACACGTTGGAAGCACTCAGCTGGGAAGTTCTACCCCATGTGACTTATTCACCAGAATTAGCTCCTTCCCATTACCACTAGTTTGCATCAATGCGTCACGCACTTGCTGAGCAACACTTTGGTTTGTATGAAGATGTGAATAAATGGTTTGATGAATGGTTCACAGCAAAAGAAAAAAATTTTTACTGGTGTGGTATCCAAAAATTCCCCGTAAGATGGGAAAAATTTCCAACTAGCGATGGAGCATACTTTGAATAAAGCTTTTTTTATCATTCTTCCAATTTTTTTTTTAAATCTGCATTTCTTACTTGTACACGTGGTCCACCATGCTCATTCCAGAAGTCATGGAGATAGCTAACATAATTTTCTATTTTTTAAATGGGTAAATCACAGCTATGAATCTAAAGGGTGAATTGACAGGGGAGATCTCAGTCTCTGTGTCAGACTAACAGTATGATCAGTTTAACAGATAGCTACCTCAAATAGCATAAGTTTACCACACATAATGATACATTTAGGTGAATCAATCCATTTGAACCTGTTTCCATTGACTCAATTAACTTCCATTTCAACAGATTTCTTTCGCCATGCAAGAGATATAGGCATCTAAAGTGAGTAAGATTGATAAGATATGAAATCATGGGATTTTTACATCCTTTGATCAGAACCAAATATATCACATCACAACACTACTTCAAATCGAATCATTTTTATTTTACTTTAACTGTTATAAATATAACAAAAACGATAACAACCTCATTGTCAAACACACGAGAGAAGAGTATTGGTAGAATTAGCAGTGCTCAGGAGCTCAAAATCAAAGGTTTCCTAAATTCCAAAACATTACCTCATAAGCCTCACATGATGTCAAAGTATTGATATTAAAAAAAGGTACACAATACCTCACTTTCCATGAATTTTGCGGAAAGTATTTCAAAGAAAGCCTTAAATGATTTACTGCAGTTATTTGGACATTTTCCTAAAATGTATGCATTCCATTCACTCAGAAAACTTTAATCATATCATATGGGGATTACAAATGCAATAACGATAAATTTCATTTGAACTATGAATTTTCATAATATTAATGGAGCTTATGAGGAAGAATGTTTCATATTTCATACATAATCTTGAGCATCAACTGAGACAATGCCACAGAAATTATTCATCCTATTTCACTTTTAAAATTTTCTTGTTTTAAAAATTCATAAAAATGGGAAAAATAAATAAGAACAAATAGTTCAAAATTACACTTCAGAAAATCGGAGACTTAAATATTTTTCACAAAAATTTTGTAACAAAACATCTGTAAAACATTCAACATCATCTTAGCCTTCAATGATGATTGGAAATAAATAAAAGTAGTACAAATGAATATTTGTATTGCACATGAATACTAAATAATTAAATATCAACACATTAGGCAAGATCACTCTTCAAGTCACTGAAAGTTGTTTTCACCCACACCAAAATGTCATCGGAAATATGAACAAAAAGGCATGTCACTTTTCTCAAAAATTTTCACACTGAACATACAGCACTTATCTAGTAAACACAGTAATTAGTACGGGTGATGCAGTAAAAAAAAATGTGATGGAAAAAAATGGCCTATGATGAAAAACTAATGAAGGGATTGAAAGCATTGTAAAAAAATGGGGTGGACAAAAAAAAATATACAAAAAACCTGAATTAGGAGTACAACTTTCTCGTACAGGAATAAAAAGCATGCCTTTGATAAATGGCACTAAAAATCAATATTTATACTATCATTGCATGAATACTTTTGTATAATTACGTACTAATCAACCAAAGTCATTTACACTATTGATTGGTACATGTTTGTGTATACGTGTTGCCGACTTAACGCTGTAATTTTAATGTCGTGAAATTTCAAAATCTTCCATTTCATTCAAAATGCAGTTAACTTAGTTCAGGATGAAATCAGCAATTGCAGCTTTATGCAGTAAGAGTGAGATAATGCTCTGATATGAGAATAAATCTAGCAAAAAATTAAAATCATGGAATGGTTAGAATCAACCAGGGCTGCACAGCAGCCTTGTCCCAATATCACAGTATAACTTGCAATTCCTTTCGTGACTTGTATGTATGTTCTATGCAAAAATCTATCCATGCAACAACTAAGGTTGAATATACATTTTGTAAATGAGCCTTGTTTCATGGTTATAAAATGCCAAAAACATGCTGAACACCACACGCAAACTGGCAACATAAAACTCCTTGATTATCAAATACAAAAATGAAGTATGACATCCAATTTGTCTTTAAAGGGATTCTTCCCCAAGAAATGTATGGTGACAAATCTTAAAGTCATTGAGTTTGACACTATTTTACATGGACTGGACTTCTGTACAACATTTAAGCTGCACAGTAAAATTTGAATATGTAATGTTTTCAGTTTTTTTTTAAAGAGACTATACAAAATTGAATAACAATATATAATCTGACTGTCATCACCTTTTTCTGGCGTACTTACTCTTGTACAGTCTATATTACAATAACATCTGAAAAGATGAAATATATTATAATAAAAGAAAATGAACATTTTCCTAGAAAACATTGAAATCGAAGTACCTTCCACATTCCTAATGTTGTAAAACTGTGTTTCGTTCCACACTGATTTGGCATCACTGTTTGAATTTCAGAAGTCACAGTTCCTATTTTCCTATGTTCTCATAAACCAAGGAAGCTACACAGGCAAAATGTACATAACATAATAATTACAATGAGGGCTATGGCGACTGAAACTGGAATGGTAGCTGAAAATGGAAGAGAAAGTATACATTAATTTTTAGCTTAAGTGGAAAAATTATTAATGAAGAGATTATACAACATACATATACCTATGCTATTGAAACTATGCTAGTCTTCTTTCAAATGAATATTAAACATGTTTTATGACACTGTTTTCACACCTTAGTAGAAGAAAGAGGAATAAATCATGAGAAAGTGTGAATTAAGAAAACTAATCATTTACAAATAAAAGAAATTAGCCTCATCTGGTGATGGCAAAGGATACCAATGCCACAGTCTATGGAAAAGCTCCCATTAGATAAATATGCTGAAAACTACAATTATCCATTTCAATAACTGGTGAAGGGTGCACATATAATCAGAAAATGCAAGTAATCCATGGCCAAGATTCTTTTTCCTGGCTCCCTTCCTGCGGTGCACTGCCAAAATAATCTAACCCTCTCAGAAATACCCTCCTATGATATTATTATGCCTTTCTTATCATTACATTTTAAGTCTAGAGTATTTGAAATAATGATATAGTTACTAGAGAATGTCAAAATCCAATGGCATTTTGAAATTTTCCTTCAGATTTATTAGCCAATTTGAAGCATGTAGCAGGCCATCTGATTATACTAGAAATTGATATTTTACTGAGGCTTCTTTAGGGAAAATATGCATATCTATATTCACATCAATCCATACATCAAGGAAATCTTTCAGAGCCCAAAGAGCTAATGATATTGAGGAAGGTTAGAGAGTGAAGGTCATATCACCAAACTCCCACAAGTATGACATTATGACATCTCTTGCTTTAAAACAATACAAATTCATCCTTTTGCCACATACTATATTGGGGATGATTCCAAATATGTCAGCAGAATAAATTATAATGAATGCCTTTACTGAAACTATTAGATATTATATGGGTCTATAAGATGCATTGTGCTATAAAACTTCATTAACAACCAATTCTCTCCGATGAATGCACAAGTGAATAAACAATCAAATTATCAACATTTTGATTGATTAATAATTAAATTTAGGGAAGTAACTTAAAAAATCAAATGTTAGCAAGTGGGCATGTTTACTCAGGTACTGGATAATTTATGGCACAAATATTTTTTATGCTACTTACAGCGTGAGGCCACACTATGAATGCAAACTTGATTGTCCACTGAAATGCTTAGAACAGCTGCTTCAGTGTCACTGGTAATAGGTGGCTCACCTTCCCCAGCAGTTGGAACAAACTCTAAACCAGTGATGAACATACTGTGAGCCCCTTCAACATGCAGAACTCTCTGGAAATAATATTTCACACTTTTTATCAATATTGAACAAGAAATCAGAGAAAAATGGATTCGCAAAACCAGGGAATTTTAGATATTATTGAGCTAACACTCATATACACATACATGAATATAAATATACATTGAACAAAATTACATATTTATGTATACAATTAGCTAGGTACAGTGGATGTCACTAGCTGTGCTTTGCCTGAATTACATGATATGTCCATAGATATTAGGCAAACATACCTGGCATATGTGCAAGGGAGAATATTAAGAAATCGTTTTGATTATGTATCCTTCGTGTTAACTCCAGTGATCACGATTTCACCATGCACCAAACAATGAATCAATTTTTATGGAAGAGTTAAAATGGAAGGTAACTTAATGACAATAACCATAGTAATCTATAGAAATGTAGTTCAATGGGTGAGGACAGAGCTCACCTAATACTAACCCCAATGGCATATGAAATTCATATATTAGGGTAGGGAGACGTGTCAATCTTAGTGTCACTTGAGGTTTCCAAGGAAGATCTAGTACCCAAAAAATTACATACTCCAGGGTCCTGAGAGGAGTTGCTCAAAATCGAACTCAGGCCCTTCAGTCAGTAGCCTAGGATTCTATCAACTGAACTACCACATCCTTTAGGGCACATATATCAGAAGAATTGTCTTTTTTGAATAAACTTGGCTTCAATGATGGATGCATTTCCTCTACAGAGTATAGAGTATTTTCTAATTCTAAAATTTGCAAAAACATCTGCAACAACACTTTCATTCAATCCTTTTAGGTCCCTTCTAACATATAATATAAAGGGGTCAAGCTAATTTTAACTACCATTTTCAAGCAAATTCACTCACTCCCAAAGTTTCTCTGATTTTGTTTTCATTTACCGAGTATCATCACAAATTCAGCGAACAACATGCCACCCTACCTTGGTACTATTATGCAGCTCATTCCATTATGCAGATGAGAATACAAACTTATCTATAAAATACATTTTTAAGCTTCCCTTAAGAAGATTTTAATAGTGTAATGAAATTAGCTGGCAGAGCTTTACATATTCAGAGTGTCTACCCGGGTGCAGGGGCTGAATTGGCCCTTGATATAAGAGGTTACCAGTGAAATATGTATGAGCACCTGATTAACCATCAGTAATGCAAAATGTGGATCTACTTGGGAAAACATGCAGGGTTTGTCTGTAACGTAATTAGACTGGCTGTCACGTGGCACTCTAGTCACCAGCAGTGGGATATGTGGTACAGGTTTAAGTTAAGCAAAACACAACGGAAGGCAGTCGGGTCTGAGCTCTGTCATGCAGTAAGGATCACTTGAGGTGCTTTTGAGCTGTGTTTGAGTTTTTGTCACAGCAGAAAACATCAAAAATGGAAAAAGTCATATACTCCAGGCCACACTGCCTTTGTGGTGATGGCCTACCTGGCCCAGATAGGGGTTGCAACCTTGCCACTGTACAGCCCCAAAGTGAGCCTGGCAGACTTTTTCCAGTTCCCAAAGCACAAGAGAAGCCTGAAAGATCACACTTTCGAAGATGTTCCTGCCACCCAACGGGCTGTCATAGAGACTCTGAAGGAGGTTACCACAGCTGACTTTCAGGGAGCCTTTGCAGCATGGGAATCACAGCATGGCAACGGTGTACCAATGCCCAAGGAGACTATTTTGAACAATTTAAAAACATGTACCAATCAGAACAATAAATTCTTTTTACCCGACCAAGGGCTCGCTACTTTACAGACAAACCCTGTAAAAGACTATCCTTAGTAAGATCACCAAATATTCTACAGAATTCTATGAAGTTGCCAGGGTTGGTAGGCTCACTTGGTGAGCGGTTACCACCAAAAAAAGGCCATCAATTACCAGGGGGCAAGGAGGGGCAGCAGCCCTCCTTTATATAAGAGAAGTTGGAGACCCACAGTGATGGGTATGGCAACACTCATATAACTGCAGGCATGGTAAACATTATTATAACGGTTCTTCACTGCAATGTTGAAGGTAACAGTAAACCATCACATTATCATCCCAAGGAGCAACACTCATAAATTCTTTTTTTTTTCTTTTATTTATCAATGAATTTACTTGGGGGATCAGGTTGGTGTCTTGAGTACTGTACTCTCCCCCCCCTAGATCTAGGTTTGAATCCTGAACGTGGCAAAATATTTAAGCGGTATCTAGAGTTCTACTTGGGTGCTTTGTGGAGAGCACTTCAAGTGGAGCATGTCATCTGACAAATGGGACATTATTCTGTAGCCCTTGGTGACTTTCTTTAAGAGTAAAATAATGCCAGTATTGGGTGTCTCTCCACCCTTCTTCCTCGCATTCCCTGAAAATCCTACGTCTACTAAATTACCCATTACTCCCTGATTGTTCAGCTGACCGCAGCCATCAATCACCTCTCAAAATAACCACTACGCAATTTTAATGATTGAAATATAAGAAGACATTAAACCTACTCAAGTAAAATATTTTATGGTAAACTAGTATCCCATTAAAGTCTCCAGGCAAAGACCATTCGAGAATGTACATCAGAAGAATGAGTCAAACATTGTAAGATAAGTAAAATGCAAAGGGAGGAGAAAACCTTTCAATCATTTGGAGAAGACCAAGAAAGAAAAACATTAGGAATATACAGGGGAGGGAAACATAATGAAAGAAGAGAAAAAGCTTTTTTGGATTATATCAATAGTCTACACTGCTTCCCACTAGTACAACAGCACAAACAGCAATATCACCAGGAATGGAAGAAGCAAAGGGAAAACAGTAACCGTTCAAAGTGGCAAGGAGGCCTTTCATTAGAAGAAACTCTTGCTAACAGCAACTAGTAATAGCACAGACATAAGGGAGTGATTCATTAAAACATGTGGAGGATTCTTTGCTCTAGATGTGAGACTTAAACAATAGGAGGTGCAGAAAAAAGAAGATTGTAGGCAATAGAATTGTGGTGCTACTGAATAACAATGACAATAAAATGGATAAAGAGTAACAAGGGGGGAAGTACTGCAAAGAGTGCAGAAAGAAACAAGGAAATATTGAGGACATATGAAAGAGAAAGAGGGAAACTAATTGGATACATTCTGAGGCATGATAGATTACTGATGAAGGCCAGAGAAAAAATATGAGTAGTAAGCCATGGAAACTGTTCGCGCAAGGAGCTATGAGTGAATGAAGAAATTGGCAGTTAACAGGAGAGTATGGAGAGCTGCAACAAATAAACCCTTCAATTGATATCCTTTGATGATGAATGAATGTTGCAATTTCTTCATCATTAAACTGGCAAAGTAAAAAGGCCTCATAATTTTATCATCCAGTGAATGTGCACATAAAACCAAAAACTATTGAGAACATTTTTACTGATTTCTGTTTGGAAAAGAAATCGACAAGTAAGGAACAAATTTCCAATAGACATGAAAGCATATTCCTGGCCTTTTAGTGCATTATTCTTGTGAGCTGACATACAATTTCTACATTATATGGAAAAGAACAACCTACATATGAAATGTTCATCTCATTCTTAAAATTAATTTTGTTTATGGAGAGATTTATTAACCTCCCTCAGCTTATGTGGTACATTACCAATGACTATGGTCAACTCACCTGCAAACTGAATGCAATAAAAATATCTACACTCCCACTGAACATAGTTCCTGTTGAGACAAATCGTCCATCATCACTCACAGCCAGGGCAGAAAGGCTTTCACCACAAGTGGTGCTTTTCGATGGAGGGCCACCATCGGGTGATGGATCCCACAGGTGAAGAAAGCCCCCTACTCCACCTTTACATAAACCCCGAGCACCCTGCCAACCAACTCGATTGGAAATGGTGAAGAGGCGACAGTTACCATTCTCTCCAGCTGGTCTAACACCAAACCTATTGAGTAGTAATACTTCAAGTTATTAGGCAAACTATACAGAATATTAAGGCTGTTAATTAATTAGATTTATAACAATTATCACTCCATTACAAGAGTAAGCAGGTACATGAACTATTTAAATTTCTTGCATTTATGCAAAAAATATTAGACTTGTTCAATTAATTGAACAAATCGGTGATCATATACATTTCTATACACACACTTTACCATGCAAAATTTTATTTTACTTGCTTGACTTACTGTGCAATGTTTATGGCAAAAACGAAAGCAAACATTAAATGCTGCATTGAAATTTTGATTTCAACAGTAAGAATCTATTCTTCTTTCTAGCAGAGATAGAAGGTGATGCCGGTTTTTCAAAGAGGTGAATACATTTCCAGAAGAAGTTGGATCCAGAGCTCTAGTCAATACTGTTACATAAGTAAAAAGGAACACTGCCAATGCCATTGTGAGAGAAGAATGCCAAAATATATTAAGAGAACTATTACAAATATTGAAAATTGGTAACAGGATAATGGTTCACAAGACAGTTTTTTTACATGGTGAATTCTGGAAAATGTAGTTATCCAATGAAAATCAAAGTTAAGAGTATTCCTAATTCTATCTACAGTCCAGATGTAGCCTGGTGACTTTTCCTGCTCCCCAGTGCGAAGAAACACTTCCCACAGATGCATTACTGGAGTCAAATCAATAAAACCAACTCCACATTTATGAGTACATCAAACATTATGCTAAAAACGTAACAAACTGGAATTATTGTATGAAAATTATTGTGGAAGAAAAATTTATGATAAACATTAACTGCAAAACCCTTGTATATGATTCAAACTATGAACATAATACACTCAGATCTACATCACTTTCTTACATGGCATTAGCTAAATTACCTTACACTAAATTTGAATAAATGTAAAGTAATTTTTTAATATAATTATAAATTCTCAGCTACATCTACATGACAATGGATTGCTTTTATTTATTTATATTTATATTATTAACTTTATAACTCTTGACTTATTTGTAACACTGCATTCAAATATTAATTTTAAAAAGCACATTTATAATATTTGTTACAGACCATTGAAAATTTTTGACTTTATCAGCATTAATGCAACAGGTTTCCATAATACAACAATTATCAAAGTGCTTGTCAACTCTGGCCACACCAATGCTTGAATAATGAAATGTTGTTTGGCCATCTTACACTCAATATTCTGTACTTAGGCTGGAAATAATTCAAAATATTTTTTTATGAATTTCTTCACATAGAACAGGACTAGAAAATGGCCACTATAAATACAAAGACCTAGGCAGTATCCTCATAACAGTAATGAAATCAGCTACACATAGATCCAAATATCAAATAATGTCTGTATTAATGATGAAATAAACTGCAGTTTTTTTTAATATGTAAATTTGCATCTTCCTCCCAGAACACCAAAAAAGAATTCTATTTTATATGCCATGACAAAGAGCCAAGTATTCACAACATGGTCCTATAGGATATGCTATGCAATCATCCAATGTAATAATAACTAAGGACGTGTTAAATTTTTCATAGCGTACATTGGGAATTCCTTGTGATACTTATGTATGTTGATTGGTTGTTTTTTGTAACTTAATGGTGTTTACTTTCTCAAAAATGACTAGATAAATGTATGAAAATTATATTAAATGGTTATTTATATATGACTAGGGATGCAGAAAATCTATTTGCAGTTTCATATAAATGATGCATACTTTTTCTATGATCACTGAAATAAAAAAAACAAAGCAATGTATCTTTCCACAAAATTTTTTATTAGGTATAGCTAGTTTCAATGCATCGACGTCATCCTCAGCTTACGTGTTGAAACAAGTCATACCTAATAAAAATTTGGTGGAAAGATACATTGTTTTTTTTTACTTCAGTCATAATGGATTTCCATTAAGTCAGGCCTGAATACATCGAATTTTTTGATGATATTATGTACACACCTATTGTATTCTTATGAACATGGGATAAGAGTTTTGACCTCCTAATCCATCAATAAAGATCATTACTTTAATTTATGAGAAGATAATACTTCAAGCTACACACACACACAGTGACCATCTTGAAAACAACTTCCTCATTAACTAACCCAATTATTGGAAGTGAATTTTTAGGCTTCAATGAGTGCATGTTGCATACATATCTCGTATTGCTCATATGAAGAACATAAAACACATTGGCCAGAACTTACAAAAATCAAAATAAAAGTGAACACTTCAGATACAATCAACAAACCCAAAAAATCTCTTGAACTAGTTGGGAGGATTGAATTCATAGAACCAAAAGAACCTACCAAACTACCTACCAAACACCTACCAAACTACCTACCAAAAGAAACTACCAAAGAACACAGATACGGAAAGAGGACTGCCTCAAATTGACAAGGAAATAGGACAACAGTTCACACTGCACTCAAAATAAAATGTATAAAAAATTGACTTTATAATGACACTTTATTTCTTAACAGTAGTTTGTCAACGTAGATTTGTAATGGAGCCTGGGAATAAACACAGCTACACCCTAACCCTCACAAAATATGGTGTTAAATACCCTCAAACCAAACATTAAAATAAACCACTTTTTTAACTCAAAATGCTACTTATGCTCTATCTCCCTTCATTCCATCCAAAATGCCAAATCTTTTCCTCCCAACCTCTAATTACCCTTCAATACAGTCTTTAGTGTATTGTTGAAGAATACAATAGAGGAAGAATGCCGACTAAGTGAAGTAGGAGAAAGAAAAGGTTAGGCTTTTTGAATGGAAATAAGGAAAATAGAATTTCACGTTGAAAAATGATGAATTATAATTCGTGTTTTAGAATATTTAGCATTATCTTAGGTTTAACTAAAGTATATGAAACACACAATAACAATTAAATGAGAAAATTAATGCATGGCAAAAATTGCTTTCTATTACCTGCAACGTTTGTAGAGATATTTAGTTCCTTCAGGAATTTCCCATGTCAATTTTCTCAATTCCTTTCCTGTTTTGGTATCCCAAATTATAGCCATACCATCTTTGGAGATGCTCACCAACTGAGGGAAAATAAAGGTTGAGATTAACCAACCATTGGAGGCCAAGTTCTATTAGTTGTATATTATCTAAATTTCAAAAACAACTGCAACCACCAGGGAACCATTCCTCAAAGCTTAGAGACAATAAGTCTTCTAAAAACAGTGGCAAATATAATAAACTCTTAATTGATCTCCGGTGATATGCATGTGATGAATCTTGGGAGTTATTTTAAATCTACCAATTAACAAGCATCAAAAACAGAATATCCAGTGAGCCTGCATTTTGTTTTCCCCCGAGTTTTCAAGTTTAATTTTCTATCCATACTAAAAAGAAAGACTCGCACTTTTCCACAGATTTATCTGTGGAAAAGTACGAGTCTTTCTTTTTAGTATGGATATTAAATACTTCCACGAAGTGAAGCCTGAAACAATAGAATTTAATTTTCTAATTTTTACAGGGTAAATTTTTACATTAACAGTCAATTCTTGAGTAAAATATTAAAATATCCCATGAAAATGCAAATTTCGTTATTAACTGCTAGTAAAACCATGACACACACTGGCCACAATAATGGAGGGAAGTGTGACTTGAAGTGACCGGCCAGGATGGACCATTACCCCTTCACTCAACATCTTAGCTCACCAGTCACAACATGCTACACGAAGCAGTGCAGTCAACAGGAATAATTAAGGGGGGAGGAAGAGGAAAGAGGAGGAATGGGGAATATAGTCTTACAGCTAGAGCAGGTTGTATTGCATGCTACTTGTAGCACCTAGCAAGCACTTCATTGGGTTCAATCAGCCACAGCATGAATAAGAATAGACCAAAAAAATGGTATAAGCCACTCAGCACAAATACATTGAAATAAATATCATTTTCCAGGTTATTACCCAAATATGCTAACAAAATCCAATTTGCTGGACACCCTGAAGGACTTCAAAAATGAATAGCACTTTTGGGAAAGAGGCGACCCAGGCAATAAGGCCCCCTAGCAACAAATTTCTACATATATTCGAAGCATAATAATACAATTCTCTATGTTTTGGGTTAAGCTTCATTCTTGAAGTGCAATTCATTAGTGTAGATATGTGCTTTTCCATTGTTGTTGCTTGGAGATATTCTAATGAGGCAGGGAATATTGATCCTGTAGATGCCAACCGGCATTAGAATTACCAAAATTATCCTATTACAGGGGATAACAGGATGGCAGAATGTTGGGTCAGTGAAGTAGAGGGAGAAAAATAATAGACATGGTTGATGGAAACAAGGGAGATAGGAAGTATGTGGAGAAGGGTGGTTTATTACAGTATAGATTTACGGCATTTAGTGCCATGTTAAGTGGAGATTAGAAGTGTAGCAGTGGTTAGTCTCAATGTCCTTTAAAAAAATCTTTTCTTTACTGGTGAATGATTACTAAAAATATTTGAGATTCAAACCAACGTCAGTGCAGCGAATATACCCTAATAATGCACCTAAAGTGATAAATTTAAATGCAAGTATATAGTTGAATAACTAAAAAAGAGCTGGCTTATGGATCAAACTTGGACACTACAGGGTCACACCCAAAAGTGCTAGGAATGTTTTTCTCTGGCGCGAACGGAGCGGTGGAGGAGGGTCTGCCTGGCAGAGTAAGGTGGAGGGGGCTCTTAGCAACAGACCAACACCAACCTCAGTCGCCTGCGGGCTGTCATTGAGTGAAGACACCGTTTTTAGTGAAGCAAGTTTTTTGCCCGCGTCGAAAAACAAAATGAATCTGAATTTAGAGCAACGTTATTCCGTGAAGTTTTGTACAAAACTCGGGAAGACGGCCACTGAGACCCTCGATATGATCAAGCAGGCTTATGGGGACACTGCCTTAAGCTGTTCCACAGTATTTGAGTGGCACAAGTTGTTTAAAGAGGGTAGGGAGCTCGATGAAGACGACCATCGCTCCGGACGGCCGTCAACGGCAAGAACCGACACGAATGTGGACAGAGTGAGGACACTGCTGAACACAGACCGACACTTAACCAGTGAAGAAATTGCAGACCAGTTGGGTCTGTCTGCATCCAACGTCCAACGCATTATTTCACAGGATTTGGCCATGCGCAAGGTGTGCGCCAAGATGGTGCCAAAAATTCTGCTATGGCGCGCTCGTCATCAGACAGCTCCTGGCCAAATACGGTGTTGCCACGTTGCCGCACCCGCCCTATTCTCCCGATCTGGCACCACCAGATTTCTTCTTCTTCTTCCCCCTGATGAAAAGACAGCTCAAGGGAGGACGTTTTGACTCGATAAAGGCCGTTCAAGAGGCTTCGACGAGGGTCATCAACGGTATCCCCAAAGAAAATTTCCAGCGGGCGTACCGGGAATGGGAGCAACGTTATACTAAGTGTGTAGCAGCTCAAGGAGCATACTTTGAAGATTATTAAGTCGATGTAAGTATATCGCCAATAAAATTCTTGTAAAAAAATCAGTCCTACCACTTTTGGGTGTGACCCTGTAATATGACAGCCAGAGAAAACCCTGACGCTGAACAGTAGAAAATTTTGAGACAGGCTTCGCAACTTTTAAAACACTTCAAAATGGGGGAGGAAATGGAGGATAGAGAGAAAAGGGTTGTTACTATAGAAATAATGCACATAATGATTAGATCTACAGTACGTGACATGAGTATGTTAATAATGGAAATTCCTTTTCCTTTTAAAATAACAATGTGTATTGAAAAAATCATTGGCATTAAACACATAAAAATTTCTCCCAATATTAATTATTTATTTCACAGATATTTCATCCTTTTTTTTCAGTATATAATGATGATGGAAAAATAAATCTTTGCCAGACAAAAATCTTCAAAAATTTTTAACCATGTCAACACCTAAGACTAGATGCCAAGTTAAAATCTGAGGCTGCATTAAAGTGACAATGCTCACTTTGAGTAAAGAATTTTTTAAATTGCAATATACACTTCCATCTACATCCAGATTCCCCAAAATTGAATGAGGAATTATGGCAGCACAAGGGTTTCATTTTCCTTAAATGAAGCTCAACCTAAAAACCATCATTTAGTGCTAAGTGAAAGCTTAATGACAAATATGGAGTGTTCAACTATTACATTTGCTTATCCTCACCCTACACCCATCACAAATGTCTGTACAAAATAAAAACTGGGTAGTACAATGTATAAAATTGCAGCAATTAATATTGATTGAACAATTACTCAAGAAAACACCAACCAACTAAAAAATATCTACCGGTAAAAAACCAGTAAAAGTTGCAGAGATGCAATGAAGGTTTCCTGATTGAGTCTCCTACAAACCTTTTCGAGCGCTGCAGATATTCAGTTTAAGAAATGATACCACCATACTATTTCAAATTTTTATGAACTTGTTTGCAGCAGTACATAAAACACACTAAATATTGCCATGAGTCCTAATCGTTCATTTAATCATAAAATTAATATTTTTTTCAAATTAACAACAACCTACCCATTTGTCATCAGGACTTAGAGCCAAATCATCAACTTCTTTGGAGTGAGCTGAAAGATCAAGGTGAAGGATTGGCAGGGGAAATTCCTCATCATCAGCTTGAACTGTTTTATTTGCACTGCTAGGAGGTGCAAAATTCCACAGACGAATATGCCCATCTGTACCACCAGTGGCCATGAGATGACTGCTCCGCCCAAGCCTCACTACCCTTTGAAGTGGTTCACCTTTACTAAAAGAGAAGAAAAGGAAATATCCTTATTTATTGGTGACATCTCCAACTAAAGAGAGTAATCAATAAATTATAAATTTTTAGGACACTAAAAGGTAACTTATATTTATATTAAACATGGCTAAATGGAAAAAATAAACATCCTAGCTGAAAGTGAATAAAGAAATATCAAAGCAAAGAGTGCCTTGGTCCCGTTGGCTATCCCTGGCAAGGAATGGACTTTCCTGTCAACAGCTGCAGAATGTGTGATTAGGTGTTTGTGGTGAATCATTTATCAGCGATGAAGTTTTACTAAATTTTTTTATCACTTGTTGTTAATATAGTCACATCAGTTACATCCAATTTTAGTACAGGGTTCGTCCGGAAAATAAGTGTACTGATTTTTTCCCGCCGCTCCAGGCGCGCCCAGCACCGCTCTGACGGGCTGCGATTGGAGGGGGGTATGTTGGCAAACGACGCTGAAAAAGGCAGTCGGCTCTGAGCTGTGGTGTAGTGAGGAGCTCTGTTAACGCGAACCTCCACGCTCGACCCACGTCACGGAACGCGATGCCGAAGTTTTTGGAGCAGCGTTATTCCATCAAATTTGCGGTAAAGCTTGGGAAATCGTCTACCGAAACTGTCGGTATGATTAACCAGGCTTACGGGGAGTCAGCCATGTCCAGAAACATGATCTTTCGGTGGCACAAGATGTTCGTGGAGGGCAGAGAAGAGGTCGACGACGAACCACGGCCTGGACGCCCATCAACGACACTCACCGACGAAAATGTGCGAAAAGTTCGCGATGTACTGAACTCTGATCGTTGTCTTAGTGTTCGGATGATAGCAGAGCAGTGTAATGTGCCAAAACAATAGTGCACGAGATTATTAGGCACCATTTACAGATGCGAAAAATTTGTGCAAAGTTGATGCCGAAACTGCTCAGTGATGATCAAAGACTCAATCGTTTGGAAATCGCGACACAACTTGCGGATCACTGCAAAAATGATCCACATTTTTTAGAGAACTTCTTTCTGTTCCCGAAGATAAAGAGGAGTTTGAAAGGAACGCGATATGGGACTTTGGACGCCGTCAAAGAGGCCGTGACGACGTGTCTTCGAGAGGTTCCCGATGATGCCTTCACGGAAGCGTTCCAGGAATGGGAACGCCGCTGGAACAAGTGTATCGACTCACAAGGGTCCTATTTTGAGGAATATTAGCTTAAGATATGTAAAAGTGTAATAAATTTTTTTTCCTGAGCTCAGTACACTTATTTTCCGGATGAACCCTGTAAGTACTTAAAGCTAATGGCCATAAGTTTA
Organism: Hetaerina americana; assembly: GCF_022747635.1. NCBI lineage: Eukaryota > Metazoa > Arthropoda > Insecta > Odonata > Calopterygidae > Hetaerina > Hetaerina americana. The sequence goes on from NW_027286069.1 coordinate 90,170,834, forward strand.
TCATATTAGAGAAACTAATGATAAATAATTGACACAAAAAAAGTTATTTCACTCATTAGACTATGTATTATTCCTGCTGTTAAGAGGTAAGTTTCTGATATTGATTCCTGAAAATTAGTGTAAATCCTTTCTATCATTTATTATTTCAAAAAAATATATTTACATAGGTTCATAAGTATGACATCATAATGCATGATACAATGGAAACACTAATTATTGAGTTAATAAAAAGTTTTGTTCTTTCTGGACTTTTTTCATTGTGAACATTATTCAAATATATGAGGACTCATGAAAGATACAACAGCAAGAGAGTAGCACTTTCTAGTCTTCGTCAAAAGAGATATGCCTAGGGGCTATTTAAGCAATTCAAATGAAAACCTTGAAACCCTGGCATTTTAATTTGCATGCACAGTCCTGCTGGCCATAATTTATCCAGGCATTTAAGTTTGACTCGGCAGGATCTTAATTTTTACATTCTATCAATCAAATTTAGAGATATTTTTAAAACATAAATGCATAATAGGGTAAATTAAATCCATTATTATTATATTTCAGTTTTAATAATACACAAAATGTTTAAATTACAAAAAAACAACTAAAATTTAGAAAAACTACCAAAAATATGCAATATTTCAGTTTTAATTTTACCATTTCCCTCATAGATTTTAACTTGCAAGCCGTGCCCTTAAAAATGAGCTTTTATTCAATGTTTTTTTTCTGGTGTTTTTCAATTTGTCATGAGGTAACCATTGAAACAAGTATCAACAAAGAGGCACACTCTGTATTTTGAGCAACGGAAAACAATATTGTTGACACAGGAGAAGAACGACCTTGTGGGCAATGAATTGCATGACTCTCCTCCTTCGCTTCCTACAAAAGATTTATTTAGAGATCCAAAAAAAAAACTTAACCAAGTGGTAAGAAAAAAAAATAAGCAAAACCAAGAGGTCCCATTTAACCAATGGGACCCATTTTTGGTGGGAACAAAAGTTCACTAGAGTATGATAAATGCTAGATTCAAAATCTCTAAATTATAAAATAAAAATATTACTTTCTAGCTACACAGACCTATCAGGAAAAATATGTCTACAAGATTAAACACATTAATACCACATACATCTAAATAATTTATCTTCTGTGTGAAAAAATTATCCAAAAGAGATTGCAATGGTGGAAATTTTTAATTTGGCAAGAGGAAATATGCAGTTTAAAAAGAAATAAATATTAATTGTACACATATATCAGACGGCTCCAACAGTTAATCTTCCAAGATATTTTCAAGGCACTGCACTTTCCTAATTAAAAATGCCATTGTTTCATATTGAAATCAAACAGATGAAAAACTAAGGACATCACCCTCTGTCCCCAATGAAAGAAAATTACAAGGAGCAAAAAAGTATCATGAGTTAGTTATTTGATTGCACAACACTATGAGTTTCAAAAGGGCGATTTTTCACAGAAAATGTTTTTTCAGAGAGAACTATATCAAAGGAAATAAAACTATCATCACTTAGAAAACATAGTTGAAATGCTTTAATTCATCATCTGATCACTATCACTTTTTTCAAAATCTGTCACAAATTTGTGAAAATGGAAGCATTATTTCCAAAAAGCAAATTATAAATGGAATTTTAAAACTCTAATGAGCACCTTCTCAGAAATGCATTGTAACTTAATCCACATTTACTTAAAAATTTCTTATTGAAAAATAAAAAATATTTTTAGGCTTAATCACCTAAAATCTGTCTGTATACACTCTTTTGGCTGGATGTCAAAAGTGATTCTTCTACGAGTATTGCGGTTGTCATCTACTTCTTCAACTTTGGATCCTCCAGTCTGCATAGATGGCAGCGTTGGCCCACGCCCATTGGTTCCATAATATGTCTCAGACCCATGCCTCCTTCGGCGCACCATTCCTTCCTTCGTGATTGTCTCATCAACTTGACAATAAAAGAAGAAATTCTTAATTATACGCATAAAGAGTTCAGCTATTTTGCAAAAATGTTCTTGCAAGTTTCATCAAATTGATTCCAATGCAAGTAAATTCATTACACAGACAAATGGAAACACATTAAATGAGCCGAAGAAAACACTATAAAAAAGTGTCCGTTACCGCATTAAGACCTCAATGAAATTACATGCCCATTATCATAATAGTTAATGATCATTTTTTGTCATACTTTTAAAGTTCTATCTTTGCGAGACTCTTCCTTGTCCAAAGAATTCTTACCCCAATTAGGCAGTTCATGAAAGATATTAATACTATACCATTCATACCATGAACGTATTTTTCAGACAAGAGTCGATCGACTTTCTCAGAAGTTTAAAGTGTTACCAATGCAACATTGGTTTCCAAGAACGAGAGTTAAGTATCATAGCATATTATAGCATACCATACCTGTATCGTCCTTTTCATCTTCGGATGACATCAATTCCATTGAAACTGAATACAACTGGCAATTCCCTTCTTGACCAGCTGCTAACATGATTTTATGACCAGCCATCGTGTTTCCACATCCCACCGAAGTGGCACAGTTCATCACAGCATTGAGACCCGTTTCATGTCTAACAACCTCATCCACGACAAAACGCTTCCCATCATGAGATAATTCAAATATTTCCTAATGAAAAGAAACTAGAGTGAGGAAACATTTCTCGCCACCTTAGTTGGGACATGAAAAATTAATGCTCGCCGTACATTCATACGACTAAAAAACATTCTAAACATATAATTATGTTCCTTGAATTCAGAAAATGTGATGCAACAAGCCAGGCAAGATTCGGTCAGTACAGAGCCTGATTAGTTTGCATTCTGTTAAATGATACAATGTATTGACTCAGGACCGGGATAGATAAATTTGGGATACGAAGTAGAACAATGATTATAAATCTTTGGTAATCCTAATATACAAATGAACTTACAAAGCCATTCGCCACACCAGTTTTTGAAGAACCACCACCTCCAGCCACAAGAATGTGTCGACTAGTCAACATTTGTAAGGTATACAGCGGAAAATTAACTCGCGCCAGTAACTCCCTGGTTCTCCGATTTGTCGGCATTGTTTCAGTGAATTAAAAATGGGAATATTAATCCAATTATCTAATAAAGGGAAAATGTTGTTTACGTCTTCCACGTAGGACAAATTTCAATTATCATTTCGCCCTTCGGATTTTATTTTCCCATTCTTCAAGCTGGTATGAACAGATGACATGCGAAAAATGTGACTAATAATTGTGTGTAACACGGTGTAAATTGTTAAAATAAAGTTTTATACCGCCACTTTACCTTATTTCGCTAGTTAATCGAAATGACAGAGTTTTATATAACCGGAGTATGACATGTTCAAGATTGTTAGTTTCTGGCTAATAAGTTATGAATGAGGCAATCAGGAATTTGCTAAATACGTATCAAATTACTTTTTCATGAACCCATAGAAAATTGATGTTAGCACGACTCAATGATTTCCTCATATTTTAATATAGTGAGTGTATAGTACAGGGATAGCAGCAAAATGCGAAGTCCCATTAATCTCAATCCGGTAATTTTCCTAGAAAAGAATGTTTTGCACTTGTACTTTCCCTTATTATATGTATTTCATCATCAGTAATTTTTGCCATATTTTTAAAGCAGCTTTTGACTTCCACTTCACAGCAGTAGATCTATAGGAACCTGTATTTCATATTACAAAATTTTCTGTATGGTAATATTTATAGCTTCCGAGATGTTGAATTTACCACCGGTAACATAGACAATTATACCTTAAACTTCCCTTTTTATTGGTAAATGTCCTTAGACCGTTCTAATAACTCGGTGAAAGTATCAAGTAAAATGTTTAACAGCATCGTTATTGTTGAGAAGAAATTAGAACTTTTACCGAAAGCATCGGGCAAGATAAATGTAATAATTATCACATCAAGGCATGCCCAGCACAGTTTTGACTGTTTTCTTGGGTATATTACATATGTTTCTTTATTTATTTTCAGAATAGCGATCTCATATGTCGCATTTTAAGGCCAAAATTAATTATCCATCAGTAAATCAATTCCTTAATAGAGAAATGCATATCTTAAAGAAATTTTGCAAACGGAATGATTAAGTGTGTAATTAAGTGTAATAAAACCTTGGTGTTGTTGGTACAAATTACTGTTAATATTAAGAACTTAACACGAAAGTAACCTTTTTCTCTTTCTTAAAGTACTTGCTAAATATTTAACACGTTATTTCACTAAGTTTACCAAGTTAACCTTCTAATTTTCACATAAGATGCTGTTTTCAAGAGCTTTCTATTCGGGAGCACTGCAGCTAAATCTAAGGAATTCACCCTTACCCACAGTAGTGATCGTTGAAACCCAACCAATCTTCTGGATCTATGCCACCATTGCTTTCTGGTTAAACTACTGCCACTCGTGGTGCAATGCATAACTGGGCCGTAGATACAAATTTTCTTGCTGTCTCATTCTAGAAAAATCAGCAAATGATATTTTCAAAGATTGAAAAATTATTAGTATCACTGGAATTCGAATTGAGGGCTCTTTATAAATGGACTTGTTATCTCTTCTACTCACAGAAAAATTCAGTACCCTGTACCCATAAAAATTTGCCAAACATATCAAGATTCCATGATGAGGTAAAACTCAAAAAAAATTTCATTAATGGAGATCTTTTCTTTAATATTCAATATTTTTTCATGAGAAATATTACATACTTCAAAGACACAAATGACAAGGCCCAATAACACTAAAACTAAATTTTTTTTCAAGTTTCCATCAAATGAGACCATGGGCACTATAATCATTCTATGTGCACTTTTAATTTACAGAGGTAATGTAATTTACAATAGGTTGTCATAGACAACAAGCAATCATTTGAAACACTTTTTCATTTCTTTCCATCAACCTTAAGTTTATGATACAAACAAGCATCAAATTCAATGACAACTATAAAATAATACAGAAAACAAGATACAAAACTTGAGAAACATTTGAGTTAACTTAAATGTAGAGAATAAATTACAGTTACTAAACATAGAGGTACTTCAGAATTTATGCGAATTTGAAAAATTTATGCACACGCAAAAACAAAACTACAATATTGAACTGTTACTTTATTACAAGCGGCCTCACTTATATTGCAGCATTGAGACACTACCTCGTGATCCTGAGTTTTTTCCAAATATTTGTCCCTGTTCCACTCACAGTATCACTAACAATGTTAACAGGCACTGAGGAATTTAGTACTAGCTTGGGCGGCAGTTAATAGCTCCTCCATCAGCTCCACTTGATGACCCCTCTGCGTCACCATCCGGTCCCTCACCATCATTTCCATTTAAAGGTGAGATTCGATAACCCATATTTAGTAGCATTACTTCAAAAGGATCAGCATTCATTCGCATTTGATTTGCTGATGCTGCTCTGTCAAGATCCATTACCTCCCTGTCATTCTTAGTCCCATCCTGTAAGACAAAGGTAATTGTTAAAGCAACTTAAATATAGATCATACAAAGATCCAAATCGATCTATTGATTGATAGATTGATCTACTCATTCACATAGCTGATTCTATGATTTTTAGTGATTTCTTGGGCATAAGCACAATATTCTGTCGAAACTATCCACAGTAGATATTTAATATAGATACTACTACACAAATTCATATTGACTGTGATATAATAGGTTCAGAACTCTCTTCTAGAGTGATAAGTGGGTGGTTCATTAACTCCTTAGAAAAAAATAGACAAACATTATTTTGAGTCAATTAAAAAAATTATTTATATACAATTTAATCCTTTTAGCTTGCCACACTTTTCTCAATGTTTTTCCAACTTTTTAAAGCTGTCCAAAAAGTAGAATTTTCAGAAGGTCATCAAGTATTCTATTATTAGCTATTATACGCTATTCAAAATATGCTTTGTGTTGGCGATGCCATTGCTGCTCAATATGAATCATTTTCTGCCAAGCCATTTTTTCAAGTTTGGAAATGATAAGTTACTGGGGGCAAAATCTGATGAATACAGTGGATGCTATAATAATGCAAACTTTGATCCCATAATTTTTTCTGTTGAGACTGTGCAGGTGTGAACCCGTGCATTGTGTTGATGGAAAGAATTTTTCTCAAACAAGAAATTTCTCAAGATAATACCAAATTTGGAGGTATAAGTGAGCTCAATTAAAATATTCAAACAACTTTAACATTTTTAGAAAGTTAGGAAGTATGAAATGTCAATGACAAACTTCTAAAGTTTTCATTCCACACAAATTTTGAGTGACGGTAAATTTATTACTTTCCCCAATATAAGTTCCAGCATTAAGACTTTTTCCAGTAAAAGAATTCAAATGTAAAACTTTGTAAAGTTCAAGAACAGCGATCATGGAGAAAAGACAAAGCAAAGAGATGAATAAAAACTAAATTGAGTTAAACTCGAAAATTGGTAATTAAGAACTGTAAGAAAATGTAATACAATTAAAAGTTACATAGAATGTGAACAGCAGATATTAATACCAGTTATAACAGAATATTCTGGTATACTAAGTAATATTAACATAGTTTAATTTGAAGGAATGAGATTTACAACTTATTTTCTTACTGGAAGTTCGTCCTTCACATGCATTTTTAAACTTTTTTATTTAATATCTGTGCAAATATTCATGGATTCAGGGAGTAATACTAAATGCCAACATCCAATAACTGGCATACCTCTGGCCTTGGACTCCATAGTCGTACCACAGGATCTATTCCACTTGTGGCTAATAGGCACTGTGACGGGTGAGGCAGCAAGCAGTTTACAATAGATTCATCGCCTCTTAACACTTTAGCAATATTTGTAGTCTTTCGGTCCCAAATAAAGAATGAACCATCATCTGAACCAGCCACAACATACTGCCCTTTACTATAAGAAAACATTTTATTTAATAAACATGAATGAGCATAAAAAAATAATTATATTTCAAAGGATAACTTTTAAACTACAATAACACTTAGCTACTTCAAGAAAACTTTATTATTTTCTATTGGTACTTTGATTACAATTTATTATCTTATTTTAAGTTTAATATAATGGAACAAACCTTAGATAATTCATTTCTATTACATATGAGTAAGAATGTGAAATGAAAAAGTTATGCAGAACCAAATATCAACATGCAGACACAAGGCTGGTGCATTAATTCACATTACTAAACACAACTAAAATTGACCAAGAAATGATAGTGGTCCCACAAAATTCGTATTAAAAAGAAAGCATACAGAATTCTAAAATTTGTACTCTTACTCCACAAAACATGACTCAGTAAGATGAAAAAGGATTGTGTTGACCTCCTTAAAGGCACATACCCACCATTTCCATGTAAACTATTTTCTAGTACAGAAAAACTAAGTAAAGTATGTGTGTGAGTGGAGTATGTAGATTATGGTGAATCCTTGCCACTGCATATGCTAGTACTTAAAAAAAAATAAGTACTCTTTGCTCTTAAAAAAAGTCAGTGAAAAATGAGTTGCCATTTTTCTTCTAACTATTTGGAAACAGATAGGGTTTCATGTTTGGGAAAAAAATGGTACATCTACAGCACAATCATGTCCATTTTTTGCATGTTATTACCATTTTTAATTAAATTTTTCTTTACAGCAGTTTGAGATCATAAATCTGATAACCAAGCTCTAATTATGATTCATGGTAGAACCTACAGGATTAACTTGATATTCAATATTTTATTTCTTTCAGCTATTTTAAAACTATTATAAACCATAAACACAGTAACTACCCAACGCTCGGTTTGGTAGGTAACAGTAGAGTTTACCCAGTACTAAGCCCGATGGCGTGTGAAATTCACACATCAGGGTAAGGGGGGCAGTTCCTTTCCCTGTGCCAGTTATGGTTTCCCAGGAAGACCTAAAAGAAAAATCACATAGCTTGGGTGGAGCTGAAGGTGCCAAGAGACTTGCCCCAGAATCGAACCCGGGACCCTCTGGTCAGTAGTCCAACGCTCCACACCCTGGACTTTAAAGCAACATTAATTGATATTTCAATAAAATGCATGTACAATAAATTACAATCAACAGCTTTGTTATTTTAAATTATGTCATTGACTCCTATCAAGGGAAACACAAATGCATAGCATGATAAACAACTAGATGTTGTATTGAATCCATTTGGTACCAGTCTTTAAAAGCTTATATGATCTGTCTTATGACATTAAATGCATTTATTTTCTTAGAATGCTTTTAATAAATATAAACATATCAAGCTATGGGATTGTCATAACTATGTCCTAAATTATTGTGTAATGCATAATTCATTCCTTATTATTTTATTTTTCTACCATTCAGGCCCTGCCTTAAACATGTACCTGTGTCATTTCCTCTTTTGTTGCACCATTGTATAAGCAAATTTGCTGATATTTTATTTTATATCTCTGATCAAAAACAATTGTAGTGCTGTATTCGATCTCTTAATTTACTCTTCCGCTATGAGTCACAGGCTCTTTGGAACATGTATTACAAAATTTCCTACATTGTACAATTTTTGTATTGTATGAAATAATAAATAAATACTTTTATAAATAAACAAATTTTGCACGTATATAATTACTGCATAGGCAAATAACCAGCCCTGAAGATATAATAAACTGATTAACATACTAATAATACAACAAATTTATTAGAAAAATAATTTTAGCATACCAACACATAATATAGCATAAAAATAGTTACGAATGAAACTTGTGAAAAAAATATAAAAATCTGCTAGTCATCTTCAAGGTGCAGTGGGATTTTATATAAATTCCAATTTTCAGGTATCTAAATTTGAGGTTTTGATTTCATTATTTGAAACGATTGCATCTGGATCATTAAAAATATGCAAATTCAGGTTGCATAAATTTGGCATTTCACCGTAGCTATAGTGACCATTTAGAGTGAATTAAAAATTGCCATTTCAGAGAAGTGCTCTCAAGTCTAAGAGTTCAATTAGTACCTTTTTGTGCACCATAATGAATATTGCCAAAAATCTGTAGGAAAATGGGTAGCGCACAAAATAATATCCAATTATCATTGAAATGAATAATTACAGTTATTATTATATCTTTATGCGTCACAGTATATTGTTTGGCTTAAAATTTCATTTTATCCCGGGAGATGCCTCTACGTACCCCCAGCTTCACCCAAGCTGTGTGATCTTTCATGTACCACATATTTCAAGGAGCAACAGGCACCACCTTTTCTGATGGGAGAATTTCATATGCCGCTTAGCTTAGTATTCGGCAAGCTCTACTCACACCAATCTTGGAGTTGATTACTGTGTTTGTTGGTGGTTAATATTAATTATAACCTCAACCTATAATTCAATTATTTCTGAGGAGAGAATAAATCAGGTAAATGAAAATAATCAGGTACTATTTGATAAAGTATATCATTTTTGCTTTTGTAAACATATATAAGTTGATTGTATCAAAATGTTAGCTAGTGACTACACTCTGTACCATTGTGACACATAAATTTGGGTCCCTTGAATTATTTTAATGGAAGACATTTCTGAATAAGATCATACTCCTTAAAGTTCCTCTAGTCGTTATTTTGTACGTACATTGCAAACCCTAAAATTTAGGAATTAGGAAGTCAAAAATTTTAAGTAAAAAACTTCAGATTGGCTCAGATTAATTATTTCTTATACATGTTGCAAAGATATGTTGATTTTGTTCTAGCCTTATTTTTGCTACATCATGACTAATTGGATTACCTAATTTACCATTCCCATTTCCCAGACCAAAATGATTTTAGGAGAATGTATTAAGACAGGTTGATAAGGGAGGAAAGCAAAATATATCATGTAAACAAAATGGTTGATATCTGCACAAGTAGATGCTAGGCCAGTTGTACCACGACAGCATAGAAATATGCAGTCATCCCATGAAACCACAGAAATTTAATAATTTATTTATCAGCTAGAGTTTTTATTTTTTTATCATCATGTTTTCAGATTTGGATTTTTGACTATACTAGAAGTCAATGGAATTTAGGCATCTTCTACTAGATTTAACCTATCCCTGAAGAGAATAAATAACCATAATGTATTATTTTTAAATCGATCCAAACCTTAATTCTCTCAAGTATATTTCATGCATTCACCAAATTAAAGTTATTGTTCCTGATCTCCAAGGCTGTGGTCCTCAGTAATAAATATTGCAAATATTTAAAGAGTTATTATTCCTAACATGGTGGCAGTGTATGAAAACAGAGCACGGAAACAATTCACTTACCTTCCAAAAAAATTTGCTTCTTTTATATCAGTTGTAGTGTTGCAGTGACCACAAAACCGAACTTCATAGTCCAATGCTAGTTTCCGCCAAGCTTTCTCTTTCTCAGATGTGTTCTTTGCTCGAGCCTGGGAAAACAGGCTTTGATGTATATTTATTCTGCTGGGCTCTTCTACATCTCCAGGGCCTGATCCTGTTCCTGAGTCATCCTCTGCATCTTCATCATCTTCTGCAGCATCATCTATGCAGGAAATATAAAAACCACAAGGTGCAAATATGAAATATCAATTCAATTCCGGTAAAATTAGAATACCATACAGATATGAGCCTGATTTGAAGAGGAACTTGGTTGAATTTTCAAAAGCTTTCAAACAAGAATGGCTCTTGAAATGTGAATACAGTATTTCTCCATCTGCAAATAGTTTAAATGCTATAACCCATATATATAGTGAAATATCTTCCCTATACTAACGAGTATGTGAACATGAATAACATCCAAATGCCGCAAATTTGTGAAGCACCCCACAATGCAATTATGGGTGATTACAAATTTTACAAAATACAATCATAATATTATGACTACATGTATTTAAGTACATACTCATAAAACTGATCTGTTCATTTACACTCCCTTGGATATTCACTTTCAATAAATAAGAATAGCTGGTTTAACTTGCATACAAAAATTTGAAGCAAAAAAACTTCAGATTGTATCAGATTTCTTATTTATTAAATATCCAAATGAAAATCAGGATGTTCATGCTAACAACTCCAGTCAAGCTAAATGACTTTCTGGGCATAAACTTATACACCTACAAATTCCAAAGAAACTGCGGGAGATGCCGCAACAGTAACTTTTAACGGAGTCATCCGCTAATGTGCATTTCAATGCCACAATTTCAGAGTATAAAAATCATTCGCCTTGACTGGGATTCGAACCCAGAGAGGGATCTGGGTTCGAATCCCAGTCAAGGCGAATGATTTTTACACTCTGAAATTGTTGCATTGAAACTTACACACCTTTTAGGATTATAATTATTATTTTAACATTTTCTAGAAAATGATTGCTATCAACTTACCAGATTCAGGGGGAACAACCTTCTTTAAGTACTTAACTCGTGAACTTTTATTTTTCTTTGTTTCATTGGCTGTGTTAGAGGAAAGACCAGAGTCAGATGCAGAAGGAGACGCAGGTGGTGCCATTGACACAATGTCCCGGTAGAGTGTTCGGCAGGCATGACTATGAGCATGCTCGGGGAAACGATCACGGAATGCTGACAGGCACTCCCAGGCTTCCTTTGTCCACTGAAGTTCATGCAGGCATCTTGCTAGCCTTAATTAGCCATTAGAAAGATCTAAAATTAGTTGAAGCCTTTTGCAAAAGAAAAATAAATGGTTAAATAAATTAACTGAATGTAAATAATGGAAAATTCAAGGCCAACGAAGTAGATCCCATTCATCCGTCATCCTCATTGGTGCTATTAGGTGGTATTGAGTGAATTCAAAATGAATGCTATTAGAGAAACTCACATAAAGGATGATGCATATGGGCAAATAAATATAAAATATTTACAGCATTACTAGGTAGAAAGCATATTTTATGCCTACATTTGTCACACACTTAATGGGAAAACAAATCTATTTCAAAATAAGGAGACATTTATTTCTGGTTAAACAACTGCAAAATTGACATTGACATTATGAATCTATCTCAGTATAACTGATTCAAGAATTTAAAAAAAATACAGAAAAACTACCCAGTTCTGAAAAAGTTGAAAAACAGAAATTAAAATTCCATGTATCTATTATATTCTTTAGTTCAGACTGTTTATACCCTTAAAATAGATACAAGTATCAAAATATAAATGTACATCTCTAAACATACCTCTTACCCTCCTTCAAGGATGGTACCCTAACACCCCCTGCCACATGTTTCTCAGCAGCTTAATGGATGAAGGCAGTATGCTCACAGAGACTCTTTATAGGCATTCACGATTCAATTTATACAATAAATGAATCCTTCAATTTCAAATAATTCATTACAAAAATATGCAACTATAAATTCTCAGCATTTAGCATGCATTTTCTGTTTATAAGCTGATTCGAATTGGCATTATATAACACAGCATTGCCTTACACGAACTCGAATGATATAGTAGTTATGCCATTATGCGATAAATAAACACAAATTATTTGATGATAACCATCTTTACTGATGTTAAATTAAATAATAAATAAGCAAATGACTTCCTTACCTAAAATGAGCCTTTAGATGGTTAGGATCAATTTGAAGAGCCAAATGGCAATCTCTGAGAGCTGAATATATGTCACCATCCCTGAAAAAATATTTAACAGATTTCTATACACACATATGACTTTATTTTAATTGCTTCAAATAAGGGTCCTTTATGTAACTGTCACATAGAGAGGTACATTTTTGATGAAGTTTTCAGGAATCAATTGCATAAATATGAAAGTTAAGTGATTGTTCAACAATTAATATTAACTGCACAACATTGCTGGAAATTATTTTTGCTTTTACCAGGTGTAGAATTGTGAGATGCAGATTTCAGACAACAGACGGTTTGCAAATGCATTTTGTAGAATAAAGATTTGACACTTATGCTATTTTTTTGCACCATCAACAAGTATCAGATGCGCATGAGCCATAAATTGAAAAAGTGTTTGGATAGTGTTGTGTTGCTGTGTTCAATGTGTCAAAATTTACACAAAACAAAGAGCATTCGCAGACAGCATTAATTTTTTGTTTTCATTCCAAGAAAACTGCTGCTGAATCATACCGAATACATCAAGCAGCCTTATGGTGAGCATGCTCCATTGCAAGATATGCGTGAACACTGGTTTAGACGTTTCAAAATAGGTGACTTTTAAGTTAGAGACAAGAAACATGGAAAACCACCAAAAAGATGTGAAACAATGGCTCGATGAATTGTTCGCAGCAAAGGGGAAAGATTTTTACTGGAGTGGTATCCACAAATTGCCTGAAAGATGGGAAAAATGTCTAGATAGCAATGAGGCACTCTTTGAATAAAGCTCTTTTTATCATTCTTATTATTTTGGTATTTTTTAATCATAATTAGACATTCAAGAGTAACATTAAAGGAATTTCTTAAGTAGTGAACCACCCATTGGAAGGTAAACTAAACCATGGATCTCCAGTCAACTTTGGTTAAGATCTGACTAAGATTATATTGACTGAGATAAGATTAACCACGCTTGGCATGTAGGTGCCAGGCATGGCTAGCATAATTCAAATTCTGAAATGCATTCAAAACACTGTATGGCTGTTTTTCTGTGTCCATCACACAACTACAATAGACAAGCCGATAGTAATTAATACACTCACCATCCTCTCTTCATGTATGCTGCTGCTCGGTTGCCATGAAGTATAGCAGACAGGGGACAAATAGAAATGGCTTGATTATATAAGTTAATGGCCACAGTATACTGCTGCTTTTCAAAAGCATCATTTGCCTGAAATATAAGACACAAAATAATTACTAATTCACAAGTAGATATTTTATTGAACATTAAAATCCTTTAACTTTTTTAAATGAAAATTTTGATTCCTCAATATGAATCTGTGGACTGATAGACAAAACCTATTTCTGACGTAAATACGCAGTGAAGCTTGAATAAAATATTTTGGACCATTACACTAAAATAAAATTACACAAAAACAATGTATGTCATAAAATAAATTACAGTAAGCCCTGACTATTAGTTATGCTTATTGGAATACTTGCTCTTCAAAACATATTTTAAGCTTCCATTGCACTTTTAAACATAGATTAAACCACAAAATGCAGTTAAAATGTAATAACATACTAAAGTTATTGTCTTCCACTTGGTAAAAATGGTTTTTATTGAAATAACAGACTTCCAAAAAGTAGGCCAGAACACTTGATATTTTGGGGCTTTGCTCTTTAGTATCAGCAGTAGTAGTATTAAGGGGAGGCAACCGACAGCTGAGGTCATTTGCGCCATAGGGGATGGACAGGAAAGGATGAAGGGTGGAGAGAGACCCGTCATCAGCATTAGCCTACTCTTTACGAAAGACGCCAAAGGGTCCACAGCTTAACGTCCCATCCGACAGACGGCAGAGCTCACTCAAAAGTGCCCTCTACACGGCACCTCAACTAGGGATCAAGATAACACTGAAAAATATTCAACACCACCCGGATTTGAACCCGGGCCTTCTGGGTGGGAAGCCAGTATGATAGCCACCACACCATCTCAATCCCCTTTAGTTTCAGTTCTTAGCTATTATTATGAAAGTGGAAAGAGCCACAAATGATAAATTATAACTGCTAATTATTTCTTACAATGAAAATAGATGCTTCATGTGAACTCACAATTGATGCGCAAAACTAATCTGCAGTAATCAACCAATATCTAGCTCAAAAATTCTTAATTTGATGATGACATACAGAAAAGTTCAACACAAAAAAAGAATTACTTCTAATTACACCATTACAGAATACTGATTAGAGGATTCTTCACAACATACATTAGGCTACAGAATTCATTGTCTGAGGAAATTGTTTTCATTAAACATTGAGTCATTAGAGAAAATATTTATTTCCACTATTAGAAGTAATTGTTGTAACATTTCTCGATACAAATATAATTTCCTTCTTTATAACTTAAAATTTAGCATTGGTTTGCCTGCCATTTATTACTTTAATGCCATCAGTTTTACATTCTAAATCTTTAGAAAAATCAAATGTTAGTATTATTTTTATAAAACATAAATATATAATAATCAAGATGGTTGGGTAATACACACACCAACATACTTATCCAAGGCTTCTGAGTTTGAGACCTCAGGGATACGTATTATGCCATCTGTCCGGTGATTCAATCCCTGAGATACCAGGCCAGAAGCCAAGGGCTTACAAGGATCCCGGAAGTACACTGACTACCAGAGATGCCCACAGAGAAGCAAATAAAACTGAGGCAGTCCAAAAGCTTTCCTCAACAGTCTATTTTGAAGATATCATACCTTGAGTTTGAGAGCTTCTGCTCTGAAAGGTAATGGTGGTTTCTTGAGGACAATATTGTGACCACATGACTGGGTGGGCATTAGAGAACTAGGTTTGTTAGGTACTTTGGATGCACCAAATGTGACACCATTAGTGCCATTTGCTACCCCCTTTGTAGTTCCTCCATTGAAGATTCCACCATCTTTCCCTCCACCCAACTTCAATCCAAGGCTGCAACCATTTGCCTCAAAATGGATGAGCTCTGAAAAATATCCAAACGACAGCACTCTGTAATTATTCTAGTGTCTTGATTTACTAACATTATTCAAACTTTAATTGATGCTAACAAATGCACAGTAAAATCTCATATTTTCAAAACTAAGGGGAGTGAAAAATGGAACTTTAATGTATTTAAATTCAAAATAAGATTATTTTTGATCATGATTCCAAATTTGAACAGCAATATCTCATTTCTGATTTAATTGTCTGTTAACATAACAAGCATAATGACCTTTCAAGGTAGTAATTTATTTTTGTAATGATATGCTTATGATAGAAGGGATTTTGGCATAAGTATTTGGTGAAAAAAAATCAGAAAATTAATGCCTAACCAGGGAGTGAATAAGTTGGGGAGTGGCATTCCATCCAGCAACCTAACCTAATGAAATTAATGATTTGGGGCAGTTATTGGAACAGCATCTTTCTCAATTGTCTTCATCTCCTACCTCTATCAAGAAACTTACCCCATCATGCCTTATTCATCTTTTACTCTCATTTCCATTTAAATAGCCAAATAAGTCACTTTTAACATCAAGCTTTGTTGAGATTCCCTTTCATAATTATTCACTTTCCCAAGTATCAAAACTACGCTAATAAAATTTTCTTTCAAACACTTTCTGGGATAATACATGATAATTATACATCCAAAATGCTCCTCTTCAAATAATAAAAGAAATTTGATACATTCCTGGTTGTTTTCAATCAGTTATTGCAAAAGCAACATTTTCTTTTTTATTGGTATGCATATGTGAAATACAAAATATTTCTTAAGTTAAATCATTTTCATTGTTTTAATTTTATACTTTGATCTTTCGCAAAAGTTAAGAGATTTTACAAGCCACCAAGCAAATAGCACTTCCGACTTAAGACCAAATTTACTCAATGCCTTCAAAATGTATCCTGATCATGAGCCAAGAAATGCATGCACTTTTATTGTAGAAGGACATAGATCAATTAATATACAAACTTTGGGAAGACTTCTGATAATCATCCAGGGATGATCCAGATATATGGCCGTCATACGTCTTGGGCTTTCTTTTATTGTTTATATCAAAGAGATATATTTGTTCTCCACCTAGATTAACTAGTAATTCATTTCCATCTGCGCCAAATGTGAGATACGTAGCAGCCAAATTCCGACATCTTTTTCTGTAGTCTTGAAGTCTTTTAGGAAGATGACCTACAATAATAATTAACACATTTTAAAGACAACAAAGAGTAATTTTATACTAAAAAATCACAATTTTAAAAATTAACAAGATATTTAAAAAAATGTCATGCAAACATGACACTCGGAATGAAAATACCAAATCGCTTTTCAGATGTTTGCTGAGCTATTTTTTTCATTATTAACCACCCTCAAATGCAATTCATATTTTTAAATAATTAAGTTTTGTGGGAAAGATTTATTCTGGTGGAAGCCTAATATAAAGATTTACAATAGTAATAATAATTCCAAATATTTAAACAGGTAAACTATCAGGATCACCTTATAACAACATAATGGTATATTTTAATAAATCTGTTCTTTTAAATTCAATTACTAAGAATGAAGGGCAAAATGTAGCTTCACTTCAGATGTTTAACTCACAAAAAGCTTTCCAGGAACACATGTGCCATTACTATAAGAAAGCCTGCATTCCAGGTATTATAATACACAATTGTAATCCTCATGATATACATACCTGCAACAAAATACTGAACACAACCTAATGAAAGATTGTCCACTTCCTCTCTATCAACTACTGGAGTGTTATTTTCACTTTCTGTTTCAGCATTCGACTGAGGAGTACTACTTGGAGGAAACTAGAAATAAAGCCGACAAAAATTACACTCTCAGTCTCTCTGTATCCAAATTAGTTAATTACAATGCTGAAAGGCAAAAATGAAAATATGAACTATTATGATGAAAATGAGGCCAGTAAAATTAACATACTTACTATGGGTCAATCTTGAGTTTCTAATATCATTAAATTTTCCATGATCCATTAAATTTGATTGGGATATGGAGGAGATTGCTTTCAGAAACCAATAGGACCACAGGAAAACTGTACTGTGCTAACCTTTACTACTTGAGTACTATTAGCCTACATTAGGTGGTATATGTATACTTTCACCTGCCTGCCCAATTTTGTGAAACTGGCTTGAGCAGACGTGTTTAATTAACCAGTTCCTTCCCCCAGGGATAAGGCAGTTATGTGTGTCTGTATGTATGTATAAGTGAGTTAACATAAATGTTAAGTTGAACCTGATGTCTTGGTTGAAATTCTTTGTCAGTTTAGTAGCTTCTGATGACTCATACATTATTTATCAGACAAGGACGAAGATATGAAAAGCAAACACCATTGCAGTGCATAATATACAATCCAGAAATAACATTTAGCATTCCTCCTTTACATGAATATTTAATCTCTTGGATACTGGCAGAAATTTCATATTACACAAAATTGATTTATCACACCAAGTTTTGGGCTTGTGTCACTGAAACATGGTCAATGAGGCAAATGGATGAGCATAACTTGGCTATGTTTGCTAAGAACCCTTATTATGCTGGTGTGAAATTCCTGAAATCATAACCTAGAAAACTATAGGGAAAAATAAAAATTTGATGTCATTTAGGTCTAAACTTTATCAGTTCCTGAGTGAAACAATTCAATACAGTAGATGAATTCATGTACCTCTCAGTAGATAAATTATTTTATTCTTATCTACACAGTTACTGCTTCTGTTTACTGTCTTTTTTATTTATGGCTGTACTCTTTGAATTCAAACTCTAATTGCAACGTATTTTGTTGGTGTGGAATATGTGCAATCAACGTGGTATGTTCCATACATGTCTCAAGCATATATTTTAGGAACCGATAAACATCATTACATTATAGAGGGTAGCCTTTTAAGATGTAGGAGCGGAGAAGAATTGAAAAAGTGGAACGCACAGAAAAGAAAACAAATCAACAAGTTCGAGGAATGGTAGAGGAAGAGAGAGGGTTGTTAGGATAAATCCAAAGATAAAAATGGATGCAGCACATATTGCTCTGCAATGAAATGTTGAAGAGGGGAGAATGTTGCATTGGCAATGCAGGGAGAGGAAAAAATAAGTCATACTGGGTGGAATGTATGCAGAGTTTAAAAATGGTTTACTGCCATTCAGGGTGTTATGAGATAACTTTTGGGTTAGATTGTGTTTATAAGTGTAGCAATGCTTAGTCCCCAATCCCATCAAAAAACTACCTTGACCAATAGACCACTCTTAATGAAATAATTCATGCCCTAATCTCTGCACACATTTTATCACTTTCTATTATCGCTCTTCCTCACAATTTTAAAGGTTTCACTAGGCCTAAATTTTTTTCTTCACATTTTTATATAAACTCCATTTTTTCATATTTTTAACACTTTCTAATCTCACTAGTTTTAGCCAGCATATTATGAATCTGTTTTTCACATTCTATAATTACACCACCATCGATCAACTACATACAAGCTCATATTATTCTTTCCATATGTAATGCTAAATACCTTAAGACAGGAGTTGATGTGCGTCAAGAAAAAAATCATCAACAACTCCCTTGAAAATTTTGTCAATTCCTTGAAGAGATTTTCAGGGGATTGTCATTTAACAAGTGATGATTTTTACATTTATTTATTTGAAAAAATGACTGATGCATTCCTTGAATATTTTTATAAACTGACAAGAATTTTTATATACACAGAGTAAAACTGTGCTAAAAATGCGATATCATGCCAAAGATACATTTATTGTAGCCCCAAGAACCTTCCTATTGATACAGGAGCAGAATCTAATTCTTAAGATGTACCATTAACTACTTGAAATCCTCCTTTATTTCAACCCAACATAAGTTTTCAATCTGCTCTAGATGATTACCTGTTAGCATCAGTCAGTATAAATTAGGCTATAGATACATATTTACTCCATCCCCACTACTTCTAACACAGTGGACAGTGAAAGATTTCATCATTAATTTTTTGATCACCTTGTAACAACTACACTGTTGTGATGAGCAACGCGCAGCTGAATTACAATGAAAGCTTTCTTTTTGTCCAAACAACCATTCTACCAAAATATGACTCCGACAATAAGGTTCACAAACTTGTACAGTACTAGTCTGCACTTATCCTATATTTCACGTCCTTGAAATTACCAAAAATAAATCTTAAAATTAGAAAACAATCTGAGGTAAATGGAACGGCTTTGAGTACAGGATCTTAAAAGAAAAAAAAGGGCTAGGTATAAATCTTTATTGAATATACCCATCAAGTAAGACTCTGTAGTAATTTTTAAAATAGTCAAATCATGAGGTAAATATAGCAGAAACCACTAACATCCTAGAAGACTGGAAAAACGTCTAGGGAGATGAAAAGGGGGGAAAACATGGAAATATAAACTTTCAAAAATTTTAAGAGTAAAATATATTACAACTGCCGCTAAGATACCAAAGAGAAAATGATGAAAGACAAGCCAAATTCTTTCACGGTCAACATACATTAAAACTAAACTGATTTCAAGAGGCTTGAATGAAATTATTTTTTAGCAATATCCAAAAACCCTAAAATTTTATCTGTTACACAAGATATTTCCAATTAGGCAAGTCAAATGACAATATGGGGCATTATTTAGGTAACACATTATGATCATCCAGTGAATATTAAAATTTAGATACTGACCTGAACACTTGTCAACTTAATCATCCTACGATCATAGAGGCGAACATAGGGATCATTTGCACCAACAGCAATAAGCTCAGGGCGCAATGGATTTACAGCGAGGCACTTGGCTTCTGCATAGTGCCCCAAATGGTCCAAAAGATTTATTAACACATTTGCTACATCAGGAGTTGAACATGACTGAGGAGAGCGTAGATCAAATTGACTGAAATTAAAAAAGTTCAAGCCTTAATATCAACTGGAACAAAAGCAATTACTTAGCAATCTAAATTATAATTTAATCGTTTACATTGTGCTTAAAACCACCACAACATATTTATACTTTTTTTGGGAAAACCTTGCTGCACTACCATTACGTATGGGACATGGTAGTCCAGTGGGTAGAGTGCTGGGCTATTGACCACAGGACCCAGGTTTAATTTCAGATGATCCATCTGGGTACCCTCAGCTTCACCTAAGCTGTGCTCTGCCCACACTTACTAAAACTTATGGTTGATCACTGTGGTTGGTTCCATCACGCACTAACAAAAATACCACCTACTGATCAAAATTCTTCCACTGTATTCAACCTGAAGGTTTTCCTGATATGTGAAGGTAGAGATTAATCTGAACAAAGCATTAAGGTGAGTGAAATTCCCACATTCATGGTTAGAGACTAAATCCTTCCCTTAGTTATAATATGATGATAGCAAAAAATATTGCGTGTATTTTTAGATAGGATTTTCCAAAAGCATTACAAAGGACTTTAACTCTGTGACTATATTAAGAAGTAGCAGAATGCTCTCCTTACCAAGACACCATGGCCCGTAATCATCACAAAGAATCTTTAAAAAAATTTGTTTGTTGAAAATTAGTTGAACCATGTTTATAGTGTTTAAATAAAATCAATAAAATATTTAGATTAGCAAGCACCTCAATGTCCTTTTCTTCTCATAAATGAAAGACAAGGAAGCAAAATGTTTCTCCCGGTTTCACATTCCCATTTTTGTTGTTTCTGTGTCCAGTACCACATCCATTCTTTATACTTTCACACGGGCACGTCGTCTTACAAGTTTAATGAATGCTTTGTTTGCAAATAAGTCTCCAACTTTAGTTTACTAGAGTTACATCATTAACATAGGGGTATCACACCAAAAATTCGGTAAAATAAATTGGTGAGAGTATTGATGATAACTCTATCACGTTCTTGAAACAAGTGCCTCAGGTATTAAAGAAACTACCAACATTGGCCAAGGCATTTCTTAGTCACACATACCTTTCCTATTATATGTGATAAATATTTCCAAAAGGTGTGAGTTTTCTATAAGAAACTCCTTTAGACATGTGGTGTTACACTAATTTAGGCAAGTTTTTAAAGAACATTGTGAATTCACAGTGATAACCCATTCCCTCCATGGAGTCTGATTTAAGTGAGTGTCTCATTTCTTCTCACTCATGTACCGTATTTTCCCATCGATAAAGTGCATGTTATCTATACAAAAATGTCCAGATGATTGAAAAAATGACCATGCACATTATGTAATGCAAATTGAAATAACCCAAACATAGACATATTTATACACACACTATATATAATTTTTACACTCATATATATATATATATATATATATATATATATATATATATATATATATATATATATATATATATATATATATGTATAAACAGATGTGCAGCCTCTATACGCGTTCAAGATAACTATGAAGCCCTGGGCACGTAGTATCTATACAAATTCATGAGCACTACAAAGTTCTAGGTGCACAATATCGATGGGAAAATACAGTAATTTGTGTTGTTTAATGTATGTCATATTATAGTCATGGGATTAATGTCTTTAGTGAACCTCATAATAAAAGAAGTTGTTGATCTGCCGTGAGACAAGAGTGTGCTAATAGCTGACTGACATCATCAAAATGATCACAATGTGAAGAAGAAGGTTGAATGCAATTTTTGGAAATTCATCAGTCAATGTGCTGCAAGAAAGTTAAAATTCATACTGGAACCTAAATCTTTTGAAATTGCAAGATGTCTGTGACAGTTATTTGCTTCTTATATTGATGGAGGGAGGAGTTGGCATATATAAAGTGGTGTGAAGATGAATTTTAGTTTCGACTTGATCATCAGTTCAGACAGCTGGTATGCAGACTGGACAAAGGAATTGTAAATGGCTGGAATTTAGAAACTCAAATTCAATAACTGTTATAACTTCGTGGAAGTGGACTGTCACGCACAAGTGGGAATAATGTGCCAAGTGGAACAACATGAATATCATCAAGGACAGGCACAACACCAGCCGCAATCATATCTGGAAGAATCCCCATGGCAACAACATTTCTGTGATGGTTACATGTTTGAGTTGCCGCTGCATACAAGAAGGGTTCTCTGGCCTCCCAAGCCTCATTTGTCATTTCTATTGTGTTTTTTCTAAGGCAAAAAAATTTCTAAATCGGCCTCAATTATACAATGCATGCAATATATCAGGCATTTATCGAATATCATTCATTATCACTCAGGCTCGTTGGCAGAGGTAAGGCAAATGCCACCTGCCATCTGATTCAGGGCGTTATTAGAACAACCATTCAAACTACATGACATGTTTGTTGATTAAGAGAAAATAATTGGCCATAGATAGGTTTTGAAATAGTATTTGTCATGTCCTAATGGTTTGACATGGTGGGTTTACTCTGGCACTGCAATCAATATTAGGAGGCATTTATGGTATCAGATTCATACACTGAGATGTGATTTACATCTTCTGTCAGAGGCAATTAAAAGACCAAGGTAGTCCAGGGGGTTGGGTATTTGACTCCTGACCGTAGGGCCTGGGTTTGATTCCTAGGCACACTTCTGGGCACCCATAGCTTCATCCAAGATGTGTGATTTTTCAGGTATTAGAACTTCCTGGGAAAACATATGCTGCAGAGGGAATGGAACTGTCCTCCACAACACTGATGTGAAAATTTCATCCACCATTGGGTTTAGTACTAGGTGAGCTCCACTCTCACCTATCAAATGGACCTTTGGGTTGAAAACTGTGGTTCAGTTTCGAGGCAATTAAATACCATGTCATTTGAATAATTTTGCACCAGTCAAAGGTAGGAAAAATGGCAAAAAATAGTGTCTTACATCTAATTTGTATTACTGTTTGATTTTCACTTTAAAATGATTAAAGACATGGAAATTTAAGAATAAAGTCAACAGAAGTATTATTTTTCGTGAGGGACATCTTGTTGATTATATATATTAAACGTTTTTACTTATTAGGCATAGGCACACGTTTTTAAAACTGTTTGAGTTACCATGCTGGTTGGAATTAAACATTTCATTCAGTGTTAAAACTGAAATTGCATGCAAATTCACTGTCAAGACATATGTGCTGACGTCAGGATATGAAATCTATATAATCCAAACCTGTTAATTTTTTTATTTATTTTGCATATTGGTCTTACAAACCAATAAATTTGCGAGTATAGTGCCACGGTAGGTTTCTAGGATTGCTGGAATTACCATTTCAAATGCTACCTAATCACACTACTTCATGTAAATACAAGCATATTGTATAATTTCCCCATCAGCAGAATCATTAAAAATAATTCCAAAACACTTTGAAATAACAAGTATGTATGCAGGCTGGTATGTTTATTCAGTAAACAAAATGGTGTATCTTTTTACTGCCATTAAGTAACATGGTATTACATGACCTCTGCCCAACAATTCTGGGTAATGATGTGAGATTCATTCATGTACTCTTGGAAATGCTGCTGGAATCTCACATTCAGAGCTCTACTCAAACCATGCTATTATGACAACCAGATTACTACAGAAGATTTGAGGTCAGTAAGGAGGCAATAGATCAGAAAACCACTTATTACTCTAAATCAGAATAATGTAATGTGTATGGTTTGAATAAGAAACTTACCGAACAGTGCCATCTTCAGATGCACTCCAAAACATATAGGGTAAGTTTGGAGCAGTAGCAAGACGTTTTACCCTAGCAGTATGACATGTAAGACACTGAGTAGCTTCTCCAGCAGTAACATCATGCACACGAATGCGATAGTCTCCAGCTCCTGTTACTAGGGTGTTTTCATTTGAGGGCAAAAACTAAAATAAAAAGTGTAGATACATTCGCAAAGGATAAATTTCTTGTATTGACCAATTACTACGATAACAAATGTGCAAATTACCGATTAAATATTTCATAAGGACAATTAACATCGAAAATTTTAAGTAAACTTAATCTTATATTTCATATTAAACTACGCTAAGTAGAAAGTGCTAATAAGAAATCTTCCCACAAAAAACTTCGGTTTGCTTCATTACATGGCAATAACCAATTGCTATTTTTCCTTTTAAGCAAAGTACCCACGAGAAAGCTCTTAAAATAATGCAATCTATATTAACACACTGTAAATTGCAATTAGAGTTGAAACAAAGCATAAGCAAATCATTACTCACCTTCACTGAGAAGATGTTCCCAAGGTGCCCAGTTGATATTGTATGGATTTTTTTATATCTGAATGGATCCCAGAGTATAACTAAGACATCATCTGATGCCGATGCTAGAACACTAGATAAAAGTCGTCAGTTTAAATCTTAAGTATTAATTATGAAGTAGTACCAATCTCTGCCTGATACTTACGTTCCAGACTCACTCCATTCTAAACAGTTAACACAACCAGAATGACCTTCTAGTTCTTTTTCCAAACCCAAACGATTAACAAAATCTTCAGTGACATGCATTGACTGCTTGAATTTGTACGAGACATTTTCCTAAAACAAAAAAATGAAACAACAGTGTGACAAATAAACTAGTCAACTGGGGTGCCATGGGTGGGCAAACGTCATTACCTTTATTTCTCTGGTCCTAAGCATTGGTAAAACATTGTGTCCTGACACCGGAGTTTTCATCATCATGGAAAATTAGTTTTCCAATAGGAGAATCATTAGATCTTATACAGAGTGAAACTATATTCTAATGACGCAAGAGTAAGAAATGCCTTGCCATTGTGAAGTTCCAAAGCATCCGCCTGGAATTGATGGATAGATATAATTGTAAAGTGAATTCCAACGAAATTGGTAAGACGACATGTAAGGGTATGAATTATAAGTGTTGTAGAGCCACATTAAATAGACAGCAAATCCAAAGTGACTAAGGCTGATGTCAACTTTTAATTTCCCATGACATTTAGACAGTTACTGAAATGACAACTGGGTTTGGCAATAGCATACAAGTGCAATGCATGAACTCTTGTAAAACATAATTATTCATTCGTAACTTAAAATAAATGACTAAGGACAAAAAGACCTACTAACTATAAGCAAACATCACTCTGAGCTTCGAAGCCATCGCAAGACTAGATCAGCAACACATAACTCTCGTTAAAAAGAAGTACTTATTCAATATATAAGCATAAAATAACAATAGGTTTTAACGTAACTCATTTTAGATGCCCTAAGTAATTAGATTAAACACCGTAGTTCCAGTACCCCTATCCACAACAACAGAGCGTAGCGAAACAAACTTATGATGTTGGCAGCCCAGATTACTATTTATCTTCAGTCACATGTTTATAGTGGAGTGACGTGAAAGAACCGCATGGCAAGAGAAATTGACGTACTGTGTCCGCCGCTGTTGATGTTTTGGTTCCTGTTGTCGATTATTTAATGTAATTCTCTCTGCATTTAATCCGATAAAGATCTTGCCATCGATCGAAATGGATAAAAAAAACTTTAACAGAACTAAAAAGAAGTTTAAAGCGTTCAAGGCGAAGCCCAGCACAAGTGTAATCGAAAGAGAAGAAATAAAGAAGTTGACGGACCTATATGACAAAGTATTATTAAGTACATAGTTTTTTGTCTGAATCTTTTATCACAGCAAATTTAATACTAATTACTTTCAGGTTAACACAGAAACAACTGGAAAGTTTTTTCGAGATTTTCCTCTCTCTCAGAAGACGCTTAAAGGGTTAAAAGAGCATGGGTTCATCAAACCTACCGAAATTCAAAGAGAAAGTCTTATGCTAAGTTTGAGAGGAATGGATATTCTTGGAGCAGCAAAAACAGGAAGTGGGAAAACGTTAGCCTTTTTAATTCCAGTAAGTATTTGTGCTTCGGTGCCATAATTCATCTCATTCTACTCTAATTTTCAATTGAAAAAATCATTTCAGATCCTCGAAAAACTGTATTGCAGTCAGTGGACGAGATTAGATGGCGTAGGTGCCCTGATAATAACACCGACGCGAGAACTGGCTTACCAGATTTTTGAAGCTCTGAAAAAGGTTGGACAATATCACGATTTCTCAGCAGGTTTGATAATTGGTAAGTGATTTTTGTTATGTTCGAACATGATAGCAAACCTTAGAATGGATGTGTTTGGTTTTTGCAATTTGAAAAATTTTATTTCGGCAATTATGTTAGCTGTCATTCCAATTAAGCAAGAAGTAAGTCAAACCCTTGAGTCAATTCATCTTAAAAAATATTTTTTGTAAATATTCACTTAATTGTGTGTGTTCCGAAAACTCTGCGATTTAATTTATTTTGCGTACATCCTTTGTTATTGTTTTTCTGTGGGTGTCAAAAAAGTCAAACTGGGCTGCTCACTATCGCCATTGGTATTTAATCTGTCTATTTAAAAGGCAATTAACTAGATCAAGGAAAAGAAAAGAGGTGTTGTACAAATTCAGCGAGAAAGGATAACTATGCTGAGGAATGCAAACGTACGTAGCTAGGCTGGCAGAGATTGAAAAGGGCCTTTCAAGTATACTAGCAAATATGGAGAAGGGAATGAAAAAAATCAACCTCCGGATAAACAAAATTCAACAAATTTATTCGAGTAGGAAAGAAAATCTCCTAATAAAAGTTAGGGAAAGATGCACTGGGACAAACATAAGAGTTTTGCTACTTAGATAGTAAGGCTAATGGAGGAATCAAGGGTGAGATAGTTGACAGGAATGGATAGGAAGAGCTGCTATGGTTTTATATTATACAAGCAAACAGCTAACAGTACTAGCAAAAACATAGCAAGACAATTCGATGGCTTGTATTTTTCTACAGATGTGACACTTGGGCGATGGGGGCAGCAGAGAGAAGAAAATAGGAGAGAATGGTGATGTAGTGCTGCAGAATAATGTTGGAAATATAATGGACAGTAACAATTGAAGAATTATGTACTTTAAAGAGAGAAGGATACTGAAAAGAAGAGGGGAATTGTGTGGGCATATCCTGAAGCACAAGAGTTTACTGCAGACCATTACTGAAGGAAACTTAGAGGCGCTACAAGAGAATTAAGGGATTAAAAGGAAACAGGATATTCCGGAGAGCTCTTAAAAAGTAATCTTTACATTGATGGCTCAAAATCATAAGGAGTAAATTGTCATGAAATTGCCATATTGGCGCTGTCAAAATCGTGGAAGAATAACTGTTTTTTTTATTTGATACACATTCTAAAGCCTAGACTGTTCTTTCATGAATATTTTTCTTAAAATGTGAAGGGACTTATCAAGTGTTCAAAATAATCATGTATCCTGCATCAAAAGTGATAGGATATTTTAAATATGTCACATTGTTTATTCTTCAACATGTGGATTGAGATCCATTAGGCAATGGCAAAACAATACTTTATTGATCAGTTTGCCTGTGAATTCTAATATCCTCCTCTAACTCTTCTTTGCTTATTGATTGTTCTCCGATAAGCATCCTATAGCTCTGCGAGCTACGTATCGACTAAACATCAGTACACTTTGACCATGAGAGCAAAGTTAAAACAAAAGTGAGGGACAATTTTACCAACAATAAGGAAGAAGAGCATAATAATTTCATATTTTATTAAACTAAATTTTTTCCATAACAGTCTTCAAATTCCTCTACTGCTCTTTCTACTTTCATTCATAATACTTCCTGAATCAGTCAAGCATTCCTCCAGTTTTGTTATTTACCTCCTCACCTCTAACATTGAACTCCACATGCCTGGCTGCATTTTGAAAATGTCAAAGTATTTTCTTAAACTCTATATGTAGCACAGTATGTTTATTTGAGCCTTTAAAACTACATGTCCTAATTTTCTTGAACTAAAATACCATTTTCAATAGCAAACCATAATTAATTGAAGCAAAAGTTATACTTTTGAGGGTATCAATATTTTTATGAATTTAAATGATTGTTCAATTGGAACTAATTGAAAATAATTTTAAGTGGGTTCAAAAATAGGGATTCATGACCATTAAGTAATTAGTAGAAAAAGGGAATGACTGTTTTATATGTCACCAGTTCAATTGCTACTGCTTCTAGGTTTGGTTCAAGGCAGAGCAAGATGCATAAATACCTTTATTCTGTTAATTCTTCCAAATAAATATCATGACACCCCCATGTTTGTCTATTCTAATGGCAATATATGGTAGCATTGGCAAAACCTCTTAGGAACACTGTCACTCCTTCCTCCTCGTTTAACCGTTGTTTATAGACACGAATTACATAAAAGTCACCATTAGTCAACAAAGCAACTAGGCATTCTATCCAGTTTATGATGTAGCCTCTTTATGCTCAAATGGAATTCCTTAAGATTGTCCTTTATTCATTCTATATTCGTCCCAATTTTTCTCCAGTTATTGGTTTGAATTATTCGACTCATTGCCTGCAGCTCCGCCATGTTGGTCGTCTTGATTTGAAAGAACTCAAGTTCGCGTTATTTAGCCAGGGTCTGGAGCACTTTTTAACTCTGGCTGTCAAAAATTATAATGAAAGAGGCATTTAGCTCTTTCACTTAAATGCTGTAACATTGTTTGCCATTCAGCATATATTTCACACAATTTTCAATCGCCTCAGAAGTAGTACTGAAAAACTAGGATTATTTATTGCCAGAGGCTTGGGAACTGATGGAATGTAAGTAATCTTGGAGGAAATCTTTAAGCATACTTCAGGGCAATCAACAACAACGGTTGCCCTAGTTTCCTCACCACCTGAACAATGCTTAAGTGTAACTGGGCATGTATAGTTGGTCAAATAATGATATCTGATAATTTGTGAGCTGGTTTTAGCAGCATTTTGATTAATATCCTCAGATAACTATAGGTTTACATTGGCCAAAGAGCAAAACATTTGTAGTTGTTCAACCCAGGAGGCCTGGTACTTCATTCCTGGTGTAGGATATGGTATGTTTAGAAATTCTTGGTTATTGTAGATGCTTAGTAAGGGAAGGAAATAGACGATTAATTTAATTTTGAAGGAAAATATGCTCAATCCATAAATTATTTTTATAGCTATCAAATATTAACATATCTCCACATTTTAAATACATTAAGCGCCATTGGCTCTCGTGACTTGACTTGAGTTAGTTTTTGTCTACTCTGGCAGTGTTATTAATTTTTTACGTCAAAATTCTTTATAATAATAAATGAATTGGTATGAGATGCTATACATTCATCAATACTGAGAACTGAGTTAGTTTTTGTCTACTCTGGCAGTGTTATTAATTTTTTACGTCAAAATTCTTTATTAATAATAAATGAATTGGTATGAGATGCTATACATTCATCAATACTGAATACCAAAGTAAATTATTTATCTCTACAAAATGATATTATGGTATATGATTTATCAGAAAAAACTTCATTCAACTGGAAAATACAATTTTTAAATATTTTCATTATTGCCCTATGTTGCTATTTCACTGTAATATGTCTAGTTTGTGCATATGTAATTGCGAATTCTGTCTCTTCTCTTCTGTATAATATTTCAAATAATTTACTTAATTTTGCTCATTTAATATGTATTTTTAAACTGGCCGCAGGTGGCAAAGATTGGCTCTTTGAAAGAAAGAGGATGGACCAAGTTAATATTGTGATATGCACACCTGGAAGGCTGTTGCAGCACATGGATGAGAATTATCTCTTCACATGTTCCAACATGCAGGTAATTGAATTATTAATGAAACAACATCAAAGCTGCTTGTTCTTAATGATAATGGTAAAAAGAATAATGTCATGTTTTCCTTTATTTAAATCAAGATATTGGTGCTTGACGAAGCTGACCGTTGCTTAGATATGGGATTTGAAGAAACAATGAATAGCATTATTCAAAATTTACCCACAGAGAGACAAACATTGTTATTTTCTGCCACGCAGACAAGGTAGGAATGGCATTTTTTTGTTATTTTTGATTCATCTATGTTTTGGACATTCATAAGTATATAGTCGATCTACTTATAGTGGTGTGACAAAAATTCTAAAACCATTCTTCATCAGCACCAGTTAACTAACATTGCTGCTCAAGTAGCTGAGCCAAACTACTGTCACAAATAATTGGTATTATTTTCCTCAGTTCTCATCCATAGAGAAGGTTTTTTTTGGAAGGGTGTTGTGGAAACACATCTCCAAGCAGGGGTAGACAACCCTTTTTGAGCCCACCCCCTCTCCAACTGTTCTCAACTATCCTGGTTACAGTCCCTAAGTCAGGCTGCTCTAATTCCCTTGTCATCAGTAGCATCAGTCTTGAGGACAATTGGATCAAGGTCCCTCAATTAATGTGGCATCATGAAGTTGTAGATAACCTACAAATTGTTGTCCCTGGGGTTTTCCTCAAAGCTAACTTGGGCAGAGCTCTTTGAGGCAGTGTATAAATGGAGTGCTTTAAAAAAAACAGTGGGCCTCGGAGAGGGTTTGGACCATATGAGAAGGGGCCCCAGGTGACCACATCCTTATGGCCTGTTCAGTGACAACTTTGTGGTTAATTCTGGATATTCAGCGCACAGACAGACCCCATGACATCCCATGTTTTGATGCCCTATTATATTCATCAAGGAAACCAAATGAAGCCCAATCATCTCTGGCTAGTCCCTGTATCCCTTCTATCCTGCATTACCCTTAAAATGATGGAGAGGCAGGAAGAGAAAGCAAAAGGAAATCTCTTGCCTCTCCTATGGCCCATTGTGTAATAATAATTAAGCATGCTAAACCTCTTGAGTTCCTCGTAATAATTAATTCATTCCCATTATATTCTCAATATTAGCCCAAACAAAAAAAATGGCTGGAAGTTCTAAGAAGGCAATTAATAAGAGTAATAGGAAGATTCCTTCCCTTCCAAGATAAACTGACTACATGTATGAAAACAAGAACAGAAGTTCATTTTCCACCATCCAAGGTTTCAGTTAACCCTGGGAAATGTTGGAACATATGATCCATGGGTTAAACTAATTAATGTTAAATTTCATAGTAGTGTTTCTCTCATACTCCTGAGGATTTTTCATGGAATTTCCATTATGATTTTCAGGTCAGTGAAAGATTTGGCACGGCTTAGTTTGAAGGACCCCATGTATGTGTCTGTCCATGAGCATGCCAAACACAGTACACCTGAAGGATTAAGGCAAAGTTATCTTGTTGTGGAATTAGAAGAGAAAGTTTCAATGCTATGGTCTTTCCTTCGAAACCACAAGAAACACAAAATACTTGTTTTCATGTCTAGCTGTAAACAGGTAAATTTTGTGATTTTTATGCTTCTGTTTGCCATAGTTTATGTAATTAGAATGTTTTAGTATATTATTCATGTCTTTTTATTGTTACTTTGGAAAAATTCTGTTTCCCTCTTCATGGAGGTTTCTAGCAATTGTAGTCAGGCATAAGCTGTTCATTTTACATTTCTGATATGTAGGTTCCTTGTTGCTCTTTTAATTGAATTTTTTAAGTTCTTTGAATTTTTTATGGGATACATATATGAAGAACATTTCTTCAAAAGCAATACTCATAAAAGTAAAGCCACGCTGAACATTCCATTTTTTTATATTCTTGAGACTGTTCTTAGAATGCTCATGTGACTTGAGCCTTCCCTGAACACTTGGAAATGCATGTTCACTTGTTCATGGACTATGCAGGATACTTATTTTTTCCATGAAGTGCTTTTCTGGAACAGTATGATCACTTTTCAAAAAGCATTCCTAGAATACAAATGGAAATGTCTGGCACATGAACATTATTTCATAGGTTTGTCATATATTTTTTTAGAATAATGTCACTTTCAGTTATCTGCTGGTGCCTTCTTCTAGCACTCTACAGTGTATGTATGATTACATTCTTTTGTATGAAGTCTTATATAATTTATCATTAAAGTGTTTTTGATCTATTTTTTAATATGGAATCTGGGTTATTTTTGTACAAGTAGGATGGGGATGAATACTTTTGTAATCTCAGTATTCAACAACATTTTTTCACAAGTTGAAAAGAATTCTGTTCTACCAAAGTCCTCTCCTTGCATTGATATTGAAGTTATAACCATGAAAATTGATAAAATAATAAAAATGATCTTTGGTAAAGTGTTATTTCTGATAAATCAGTTTTTGTCAAATTCTAAGCAATCTACTTAAATTAAAATGTTCAGCCAAAATCTATAACTAATACTTTTTGAGCTGTCATACCAACAAAGTTTTAATCACCTGCACTCACAGAGCTATAAGAAAGGATGGTCAAAATGTTTTCACTTCAAAACATATACATACAGGTTCCCTGTAGTTCCCTTAAAAGTCCTATGTCTCATTTTTTATAAATGCAATACTTTCACATATATTTAATGCATACATATTTAAGGAGGGAGTAAAAATATAATTGTTCAAAATCAATACAGATTATCTTTCATTGTAGCAATTTAATTGATTGCACCCACTAACAAGCTATTCTCTAAACTTTTGGCATTTAAGTGTAATAACTGAATGGAATTACAAATTTTGATATTATTGCATGCTGTTGTTAGAGATATTCTCGTTAACAGATATACCAATGCAAAAGATTTTATGTTTAGCCAAAAATCAAGATCAATTATTTCCTTTGATCCATTCACCCTTCTCAATAAGTTTTTATTTTGCCTAATTGTAAGTAATGAGGAGTGGCTAAGTCTTTTACCTAGAGCTGCGTATCTAAGGTTGACTTTGCTTGTGCTTGCTGTGAATTGGTCAACAAAACCATAGGCAACCTTAGATATATAACTCTCAGCACTGGCCTGAGATATAAGATCTTGCTCAAATCAGCAAATTTTAAGCATTGAACCAATTTATGAATGGAAAAAGTAATGTTGGGTGTGACATCCTGCCACCGTACTCCTCTTTTTCCAGTATACTGACTGAAGAGAACTCGCTCTAGTGTGCTTTACCAATCTCACCTGATATTAATATTTTCTTGTGTATTCAAAGCTTCACCATACCTTTATTTTAAGAGACTCATTGTGTCCTTCATTCTTTTACCAAGGTGAAGTTTATGTTCGAAGCCTTTTGTAGGCTACGCCCTGGAGTGAGTCTCCTTGCTCTTTATGGATCCCTACATCAACTGAAGCGGATGGCAATTTATGAATCTTTCTGTCGAAAAAAGCATGCTGTTCTGTTTGCCACTGATATTGCTGCTCGAGGACTTGGTCAGTTTTGAAATATATGTAAAACCGTTTCAACTTAATTCTTTTCCAATTCTGGTTTTTTTTTGTAATCCTGACCTAATTTTTATTAGATTTCCCAGCTGTGCATTGGGTTATTCAGCTAGACTGCCCCGAGGATGCAGCTACATACATTCACCGGGCAGGCCGTACCGCTCGTTATGAAAAAGGAGGAGAATCTTTGCTGGTACTTTTGCCATCAGAAAAGGATGCAATGGTGAAACATTTAGAAACGGCCAAAGTACCCATCAATCAAATTATGTAAGATATTTAATATTTCTCAAGTTAAACGTTCATTTTTTGTAATTGCTTATTCAGTATCATTTTCATTGATTTTTCTTGCTAATCTATGTCCCATGATAATGAATGTTTATTTAAATGACAAACACACTTTTAAGTTAATCAGTGTTGGCCTTTTGAAGTATTTTTCACACAGTATTGTAAATACTTTAATTTGATGCATGACTTATTTTTACCAATGCCAACTTTCTGATGGTTATTAGATTATTTCTTCTATTTTGTCAAACAGAGGTAGACAATCAATTGCAATTTTATATGTATTTTGTATGAGAGGGAATGTTAAAGATTAGAATGTAAGAAATACTTCAATTTTTATACAAAATCAAGTTTTTCGTGTTGACGACACTTATTTTCCTTTGTAATAAGCAAATTATACATAGTAAGTTAACTGTTAAACTTTCCTTCTTATCTTTTGTTCAATCCTGTAATGTGTGGAATTCAAGTTTATTATGTATGTGAATGGACGTTTTATTAATTTGCCTTAATTGATGTTCAAAATATTCCTTCATGTATTATTACAGGATTAGTGCCAATAAACTTCAATCCCCGCAAAGAAAATTAGAGGCATTGCTGGCTCGAGACTGTGAACTAAAAGCCAGTGCTCAACGAGCGTTTGTTGCCTATGTTAAATCTGTATTTCTTATGAAAGACAAAGAAGTGTTCAAAGTGAATTCACTGAAGACAGATGCTTATTCCAGGTATGATGCATAGTATATTTTATTAATTTGATCTTTCTACCTTGAAGTTGTGATAAATAATTTTATTAGAAATTCTGGGGGATCCGTTTAACTAGGCAAAATTTCTTAATAAAACCATACTGAATTCCGTTAACCACCTATCTTTATGTAGATATGTATGATATAGTATTTAAAT
The DNA here is from genome assembly GCF_022747635.1 of Hetaerina americana. Lineage (NCBI taxonomy): Eukaryota > Metazoa > Arthropoda > Insecta > Odonata > Calopterygidae > Hetaerina > Hetaerina americana. The sequence goes on from NW_027286069.1 coordinate 90,205,629, forward strand.
TTCAGCCATTTCCAAAGAGAATGTTGTCATTATGATGATATATATGCTCCCTATTCCATTGATCCTTTCTGAACAAATTTGAATGGGAAAAGAACCTGAAACTAGCATTTAAATCTCTAGGGAAACTGCGAATAGCAAATTTACAATTTTCCATTTTAGTAGTATTAAAGCATTGTGAAATATAGGTGAATTATGTGTTGTAATTTCCCCCGTAATTTGTAAAGCAAATCAAAATGCTATAACCAAGCAAAAGTATGGTCAGAGATAACTCACTAATTGCAATGTTGTGATTTTAAATTCTATCATTAGTAATATATCTCTATGAATAATGACTTACGAGAAGTAAAGTTTACATCTTCAACTGAAGTCTCTCCCATCTTAAAACAAAACATTACTGTCAAATACTTTTCATTTACTCATAATTCTATTACTATAACATGTGATTTTGAAACTGTGTGGTAGGATATTACAATTTATGGTATAAGCATATCAATGATGTGATCAAGCATAAAAACATGGGTTGTGCGTGACATTTTAACTGTGCTTTGTTAAAGTTTTCCAGCTAAAAATCTCATGTTTCTTCTATAAAAGCTTGTGTAAATAGTTTTTAATCATCCTAAACAATCTTTCTATATTTGAAACAGAATCAGGGACATATTGCTAATTATGAGCATATATATTTTCATCATTTTAAGAAGTCATAGCAAATTCTAATCACATATAAGAACAAGCAACTGTCAATTCTCTTGTAGAAAGAAGTATTGATTGTCATATGGTCTCAAATGGGCAGTTATTATTATTAATTAAGAATTACGTTGCAATTAGGCAATTGTCCTGGTGGCAACGGTCAATTTGATCAATGATCACTCTTACAACGAACATACATATATACACGCTCTAGAAAAACAGATAGGAGACAAAATATTCTTACATACAATGACACTTCCACATCACCTACAAAATGCCGTCCACATAACATACAAACAATATTTTAATTACTACAGTGAAGTTTATCACCCAGTGACTGCTTTACATGTAATTTATTCTTAAAACTCCTAAAATTGGATGGAAAGGGCACAAACAAACCTCCAGGCAGCTGGTTCCAATCAAAAATAGTTCTATTTAAAAAAGAGTATTTTTTCTTATTTGTTTTTTGCATTCTTATTTTTATCTTGAAACTATGGTCTTTTTTTCCCTTAAAGTTAGGTTTTTCTGTCCCTTTCCATCAATCTTCCCACGCTTCATCATTTTTAACAATTCTATACATTGTGCCTAACCTACTCCTTTTTCTTCTATTTTTCAAACTCTTCCATTTCAGTATATCTAATATTTCTGTGACACTATCTGTTCTTTTGTACCTTCCAAGTACATATCTTGCTGCCTTTCTTTGAACTTTTTCTATTTTTTTAATATATCTTACCTTATATGCTTTTTCTTTTGTGGCTACGCTACTTCTGAAATAAATTTCTCATTACCCAATGAAGTACTTTAAATGCCTTCCTTGTCACATTATCTACTAGGACTCCCCACCCAAGATCCTTAGTTAAGTAAATGCCTAAATATTTGCAATGACTGCTACATGATCCAATCCAATGGTAATGAATCCAACTTTAACAATAATTTATCGTGAGGCACTCCATCGAAAGCTGCCGAGAAATCAACGATTACTGCATCAACATCCTTTCCTTCATCTATTGCATAGCCGATGTATTGGCTAAATCCCAAAAGCTGCGTTTCACACAAGTATCCCGTTCTAAACCCATGTTGGTGTTTGAATAGCCATCTATCTCTTGCCCACCATTCCCGAATGTAGTCAGCGATTTTTTTTCCATTGTTTTGCAAACAACTGAGGTTATGCTTACCGGTCTATAATCGTTGGCTATTGTTTTATCCCCTTTCTTGAAAATTGGTGTAATATTTTCTTTTTTCCAATCATTGGGCAAGGCATCATTATTTAAAGTTACTTTGAATAGATGACTCAGGTACAAAGCTATTTCGGAATCACCCAGTTTTAGAATGTCAATTGATATACTGTCCGGTCCCACAGACTTATTTTTCCTCATCTTCCTTATTTTTTTCACAAAATACAAGTCCTCCACAATAACAACATGTGTTGGTACAATCCCATAAACAATATTTGGGCAACAAAAACTATCACACTGCATACTATGTTAAAATACATAGTGACTCAGGGTAACACTAAGTCAATCTACCGGCTAATTTTCCAACGTTTTAATTTCAATTTTTATCAACGGATTATCAAATGTATATTATTTTGGTGCTAACTATAGTAGTGAGTGAGAAAATATTTTGAATCTCTATCCAGGGTGGAATGACAAATTCTAAGGGTAGGATGTATCTAACCCATATCCTGGATGGCAATATGGTTATAATAAATGAACATGTGAAGTTGACTAAATATGTGTAATAATTCTACATTCAGTATAATTTTGCCTATCCCAAGCCTTTTTTGCGATGATTTTAAAGGTTAGGTATTCTCATCAGTCAAACTGCACTCAAATGGAAACAGCAAAAAATTAAACATATACTTGTTAGAGGTCCACTTAATTGTACTTATTATATGTTCTAAGGAGATGTACATATGTGGTTTGTTTATTCATACCATATTACCCTGCCCATAAGATGCACCCTGATTTGTAGGGATGAAGTTATGATGATGATAAGATATTTGGATCAGAAAGTGTGACAATCAAAGTATTTTGATATTAACACTAAATATGTAGAAAATTGAATTGTTACATTTAAAAATAAGCAGCCACACTTATGTCAACTTTTATTCATCAAAGAATTCCAGAAATTCATTGTCACTGGGCCAAAATGCCTTTAAGTCAACTTGTTTCCATGTTCTGAAACTTAATTCACAAATTTAAGTGAAAATTCAATACTGCAAGACAATCTTCTCTCTTAAGATCCTCTGAGGTTATTATCATTTTAACTTTCCATTCAATGCTTAGTTTCTGTTATTATTTTGATATTATTGAAATTTCTGTTCAAAGGGACCATATGTTCTATGCCTTTACAACACTCTCATACCACTTAGCGTTGAATGCCTGTTGACTCATGAGTTTATCGGGAAAAATGATACGATGCATGTATTAACAGAGGGGAAAGATCCCCGTTAAAGTTACTCATATTGAGTTTTGTGGCAGCATCACATGTGAGATGAAACTAAATGCACTACATTGTATACATTTGTGATTTATTTACGAAGGACTTTCAACAAAATATTAAAACTCCGTTGCTTATTACTGTCTCAGAACAGTGATATTACTGAAATTTGTAATCAAAGCAATCAATTTCTATGCCTGATGCTGGAAAAAGTACTGAATAATGATTATTTTTCCTGAAAATCTGCTTGCGCTTATTGGTCAAGGTTATACCCGTGTACTGCTGGCCCATTAGAGGCAGATTGATTTTGGAGCACATTTTCGAGTATAATAAGTGCATCTTATGGGCTGGGAAATATGATATTTTTCCATCAGTGTGGTGATAGTTTTAAGAAATGTATTTGTTGCCATGGATTGTTAGCATTGTTCACTTTAAAATTTTTATGCACCTCATAATGTTTCATATCATTAATGAATAATTTTGCTGCTTCTAGTTCCTTAGGGTTAGCCATACCACCAAGAATAAGATTTTTACAACGGATGGAAAGGAAAAAAGCTGCTGTTGTAAAGAATGAGGAAGAATCATCAGAAAATGAATCTAAAAATAATGGTTCCAGTCAAAGCCATGATGAGGATGAAAGTGATGATGATGCTCTAACTAAATCTATGGAATGCAAAAATCCAGTTTCCAGATTTCAAAAACCATTTAAGTTTGGGAGTGGTTAGTAATTTATTATTTTTTTATTTATTTATAAAATAATCATTTTGGGGGTAATTTATGTTGCAGGTACCACAAAAACATTTGCTGAAGAAATCCTAGACATGTTATCTCTTTCATCTTGGAAAATGAAAATGCCAAGTGTACTGCAGGAAATTCATATTTGTACCTAAATATCCCAAATCTAGCCCAAGTCAAATAAATTTGGGTGTATACTTAACAAAATGGGATGCATAATTGTGGTATAGACCAACAGTCTGCTTTTGCCGATGAAATTGATGATCAGTGGTTACAAGCCGAAATCTTTTGACTCTACCACTTTCTAAAATAGAAGTTTTTCTCTATGGACTGCACATCTCATTAGCATTACTTATTTTATTTAACATTTAATCAGCTCATCAGTGGCTAATACTAATGCCAAATAATAATATTTGCTTTACAGCTGAGAGTGATAGTGAAGAAGATATTTTGGTAGTAAAAAGGAAAAATCATGACCTAGAGAATGATTTAAATGATAAGGAAGAGAATGGTATTGAAAGTGAGGAAGAGTTGTCCCTAAAACAAAAGAAGAAGGTGTTGACCAAAGCAGCAATTGCTAAACGTGTCCTGAAAAAGAGGATTGTGGCCAACAAGAAAACTGTCTTTGATGAAGAAGGGAATGTAAGTGCTGCCTCCATACATTAATATTTAACAGTTGATACAAGTATGCCATTAGCGTTATATTTTATTATTCATATTGAGTATATTTGTGATATATATGTGTATGTGAGATATATATTTATTTGCAAAATTCATTAACAAGAGTATTTAGTGTGATAGTTATGTTTCCCAAGTTGTGAATAACTGTGGATGGTCCTGTCAAACCTTGTTTCCATCCTACCTCAGTATGGGTGCGGTCATGTTTTTTATGGAGTGTTAACTGGTGAAGTGACCTCAGTATTTGACATCCCTAAATACTACTTGTATAAATCCCAGCATAAATTCATTTCAGTCTACATTATTGGCCTTGGGCATGAAATATTACTAATTATTGCTAATTTCATGTGCAGAATTCATAGCATAGTATTCACTCAGTTCATGTGTGCAGATTTTGTTGTTATTCTGTTGTTATTCTATATACCTTTGATGGTCCATGTTCTCTCCTCATTTCAGTAAATATAAGTCTGAGGCAAGACATCAATCTGAGAAAGTTGGGTTAGCTAAAAGGCATCTTATCCCCTGTGAATGTTAATGATAAATATGTATTTACATTAAACAGTGTAAAATTTATGAAATTAAAATAATTGACTTGGGATAGTAAGGCAAAATCAGCATTTTTTGACACTGTGATTTCTTAAATTGATATATTTGATGGTTTATGGTATAAGGTGGGGTCACAGTAGCCCTGGGATAGAGAGTTTAACTACTGACCAGAGGGTTGAGGCTTCAATCCCCAAGCAAGCCTCTCTGAGCACCCTTAGCTCCACCTAAGTTTTGTGATTTTTTGGGTACTAGATTTTCCTGGGAAACCATAACCGGCACAGGGAAAGGAACTGCCCCTAATCTCATGTGTGAATTTTGCATACCATCAGGCTTAGTACTGGATTAACCAACCTTCGGGTTGATAACTTTGTTTATGGTGTATATATAAGGAATATATGCAGTGTGTGTGTAGATTTTCTTTTAATTTCTACCCAATGATAACAAACTGTGCCCAAGTATCCTGTAGTGGTGCCTCCTCTTTGGATTTGGCATTATGTAATCACAAAATTGAGTATCTTTAATTTAATTTTAAGGTTTATTTTTCTTATTAGGCTCCTTATTTAGTAATAATAATTGTGCCACCTGCTAATTTAATTCTTAAAACTCCCTTAAAACCTAACAATCCCTGAACACATTGTGCTTTTGCATTGCAGGCAATTAAGAATTATGCAAAGGAAAAAGTTTCAGAAGCTGCTCTTAAATATGAAAATGAAGAGACTCCAGAGGGAGGCATCGATATAGAGAAAGCCAAGATAGCATTGAAAGAAGAGGATCAGTTTGACAGGAAGCTCTTCCGAGAAAGGGTCAAAGCCAAGCACAGGTGAGAAATTATAGCATAATTCATTTTTGCCAATTTGATGGAAGAATGCATTGGCAATTGCAATATTCCATTGCTAGGCTCCACCTAAACATGTATCGGGATGTCTGTCATTGTGATACATTTCAAGCAGTGATGTAATACCCAAAACAGGGTCTTCTAATGATTTACAAAAAAAATGTCTCCTCTCCGTCTTATATTAGCTTGACTTAAATGTCAATTACACCTCACAAACTTCTTTCTTCTTAGAACATCTTTCATCATGTTAATACTGAACCTTTTTCTTGAAACTATTATCTTGTATTATGAAAATGGCATCTCAATATCCTACACCTTTTTTGCCAGATATTTGGTAAGAGTTTTCTAAAAGTAGTTATTTATCTTGAAATAATTCTGAAGGCTTATCCTCGATGTCTAGTTTGTGAAGATTTCATTCTACTTTGCAGGAGGTGTCATTCATATAGGTTGTTTTTGTGACCACACTTTCAACTCCATTCTTGAATTTTGTCTTCAAGTCAAAGTGATCTGAAGATCTCCTGACCATAATTTTCTCAGATCCTAATCTCTTCTTATCACATTTCCATGTTTAAATTTTTAATTTCTCTACTATCAATCATTGGCTTCCAAATTTTTACCAGCTGAACTAATAATTCCATACTAATTAAGCTCTACAAGGCTACTGAGCCACATTATATTTTACTAATTTTCCTTTGTTGGTTGAAATTCTAATCTTCTCGGCAAAACACATCAGCAGGAACTTGAAGAACATTTATTGTTTTAACTGCCTTCACCTATCAAGGTTATTACCACTGTTTATTGTTATGTTTTCCATTTAATCCTGTTTTCGAAATGAGGGATATTGCATGGATAAAGTAATTCCAATGTGAATAACAAGAGGCATGTTCACAGGGGGTATTTCAGACCTTTTGACAGGTCTTTTTTAAAATTATCCATCTCCCCTGCACTTTGCTTAATGGATGGATAAAATTCATTAATTTTCAGGTATCTTTTTGTACTCAACAGGCATAGGATGGTTTTCTCATGGAATTCATAAATGTACTTTTGTAGTTTTTCTGTTGCTAAGAAAAATGCACAGGGTCACACAAAAGGAGATACATTAATTTTATCAATCCAGTAATATTTTATTTCCATGTAATGATTTTTGACTGCTGCTTTTCATATGTGCAGAAATGCAACTCTTTAATTTTTTATTGTATTTTTGAGTTTGAATAATTTTAGTGGAGAATATCAATGTTTGTCTTTCAGAGAACAGAAAAAGAAGCTGAAGGAGGCCAAGATGAACGAAAGGAAGTTAAAAGCGGGAAAGATTGATGAAGAAGAAGAAGACGAATTCAGTGATTCAGAGAGTGACGGTCCTGATATGTCTTGGTTACCTGATCCTGATAAAGTGTTTGGAAAGAAGAATAGTGGTGATGAAGAATCTGAAAATGAAAGTGCCAATGGAAGTGAAGCAGAAAGCTCTAGTTTGCCTGAAGAAGATCTGAGCAGGTAAGATAAACCTTTTATTTAGCTCCATAAGTGGTGAATGTTAATAACTAATCCATATTGTTGATTGTGTGTGCAGGTAAAAGTCCGAGATATGTTTATTTTAAATTAATTGTAATTTATATATACTTTATGTTGCTGCTGTTAGTTTTGTGGAAAGCTGCAGAATAGGATTCTTTAGGGACTTTTTGTGTTATTGTCTTTAAAAAAGAACTTCACCACTTCAGTAGTATTTTTTTTTCACGTACAATACATTTTCACTGGGAATGTTCTATTTTGTTCTCTTCTGTTCTAGTCAAACTAGTCTGATTTTTGCATAACTCACTTGCTAAGTCTGCACTAGTAAAAAATGCTGTCCATAACCTCTTGAAACCCTTTCTGGAAATCAAGCTTTTTTTACTACCTTAAAAATTAGTTGCCCGTGTGTCTTTTTTGTCCTAGGGAACTTCCTGGTAACTGATGTGACAATGTTGGGTGAAAGGGAAATGCCATATTGCTCACACACCTTTTTTTCATAATAGCATGGTGGGAAAACTAATAGCGTATAAAACATGTCTGCAAAATAAGTGCTAAGCAGTGGAGTGATGATGCTAAGTATGAGTGATTGCATATATCTGGCAACCGTTTGGGAAGATGTGAATCAAGTGCACTTAATGCAATCTAAATTTTATTGTTTATTGACTGCAGCAAAAATTTCACTTTGGAAATGGTACACTCCATCAGAGACAAGGCTCAAGTGGAAATTTTATTTCTGCAAAGCTTTTCTCAGTGATATTTTTCATCAAATTTTGAGCCACTTCATTGGCCCTTTTTCAGTTTTATTATTTCTTGGAACAGTTCAATTAGTGAATGTGCTGCATTTGACTCATTCAACCACCGATCATCACGGTGGTTATCTGTGCAATCATATGTTTTCATTCTTTGGGAAAGCTCTTTAACAATTTTACATCAATGATAGAAAAGACCCATTTTGGAAATTGTACCATTTGATGGTTGAGGTCTCCTTGTCAGATTCTCTGGTGTCCTACAATGGGTTAAGGCTAAGCTGCTTGTTTCCACCAGGCATTTTTCTCAAACATCAACTTGGGTAGAGTTAAGATTTTTCAACTGTAACGAATGTGTCATGTTTGGTTAGTACCTATGTGCAATATCTGTGGGTTGAGTTAATTTACAGGATTCTCAAGTCCTACTCTTTAGAAATAATGGAAACATGCAGCAGCACTTTGAGTCAATAAACAAATTGTTTAACTTTTTGAGATATATTTGGATTGTCCTTTAAAAATTTCCTTCTGACAGTTGGTAATTATACAGCAGAGCTTGTTATTTCAATGTTGAAAGTTCTCCGTGCATCATTTTTCCCTTCTCCTTCTGATAGTCCCTCAGTCAGCAGGATTCTCCATTCCACATCATAACCCAGCTTATTCCTCAGGATTTCAAAATTCCATAACCTTGAGTCATGCCTATACTCGCTCAAAAAAAAATAGTTTATAAGTCTGAAATATTTTGTAGTCTACCCCTGATTAAAGTATTGTATATTAATAAAATATATGTGTGCATATTTAACTGTTCACCAATTTATATCTATGTATGTATTTATATCCGAATGAAAACTAATGGGCATAATTCCATAATTATTGATTAACCTAAAATCTCTCCATATGGCCATAATCGTTGATTAATATAAAATATTTCCATGTTCACACTTTAGCCATCTTCAAAACAAAAGGAAACTCTCTAGTGACTTGGCCAAGAGTGGTAGGAAAAGGCACAAGAAGGATTTCGCGACAGAAATAGCTGGTGATAGAAGCCTGACATTACAAGAAGAGGAAGCATTGGCAATGCAGTTGCTCCAGCAATGAAAGTGACTCACAGAAACATTTTGTTCAGTGTTGGTGAATTTATTCATCTTCATATATTATGAAATATATTTGTTAAAAATTACTCAAGTTGTTTTACTTTATCCTTAAGATTTTCAAATTCTTCCTTTGTTACTTGGCACCGAAATATAAACCAAATGGCCAAGTTGGGAGCTGACATATGATTTATGCCATCAAAATTTGTTTTTCCTTCCACAATGGGTAAAATTTCATTCATATCTATTTCTTCTCTCTTCTCCGATCTCATCAAGTATGTAATATGGTGATACTTAATATCAGCATTATCTATGGAAAGAAATTATTCAAATTACTGATTTTCATTCTGTTATCATTAATGCCTGTGAGGAATTTCAATCAAATAAAATTACTTTGAAATTCATAATGTCCAATACCAAAACAATCTCTGATACATTTATGAAACGGCATAAGATACATGAAAATAGAGAAAAATGAAAATACTTAAGAGCCAATGTACGTATACCACTTAAAATTTGAAAACAACCAAAATATCCGAGTTTCAATGCCCCAAAGACAAGTGGTCACTTTGGGGAGGATGGCATAAAAATAGAAGGGAAAAAAGACAATTGCTTTATAAGCTACCAAGAAAGGAAATTTATGAGGCTGAACAGATTGATATATTTCGCCTAAGCAGCACTCTCATATCAGACTAAAATTGTGACAAGTCCCATTGCCAGTTATCATCCCTATCCTTCAATTCTGTTAGATTTCATTGAGATACAGACATTCTCACTAAGTTTCAATTTTAAAATGAAGACTGCTTGCTATTAAGTTTCACCACATATGTACAATTTTTTTTAGGTTGAAAATGTCTTCAGTAGCATCCTAGGTAGGGTCTTTACATCAAAGTCCATCATTCAAGCAGATACCTAGTTTAATTCTGAAAGTCCAAATAAGTTGTATGACATCTTGTAACTACTTTATAGGTATTCTTACCAGGATTCCTAAGGCGGGCACTTCTGAAACAATGCTCAATATCTCTGCTAAAATTGATGCCACTCACTGATTCTTTCTGCATTAGCACTTGAGCCTTTTTAAGCCAGAGCTTGGATAAAATAAAATCAGTTGTTTTTAGGAAACCATCTCTGCATGGATTTTTGCTTCTTTCCAGTACTTGATGTTTGGAGATGCGTTGAAGACACCTGTAAAATTAATTTAATTCAATTATTTTTATGAACATTAAAATTAGTAATTCATAAAAAATAAGAAATAGCTACTGCTACAGAAATCATACAGCATTATTTCTACTTCATTTCAATGCTCCACTTAAAGGCTAATAATGTACCAAGCAGGATGTGGAACCTTAACATTATCTTAAATATTGGAGAATGCCATTGCTAATTTCCATAGTTGAGTAAATTTACTCATTCCAGAGGTCATAATTCACAAAAATCAATTTCATAGTTTGCAATTAAACATGCTCATTCTTTGATTTCAGGCATCTTATGTTGCATTAATTTAGTACAGTAACATTCAAAGTTTTATCTATCATCCATAAATTTATATTTTGGTAAAAGCTCTTCAAATTATCGACACTTTATATAATTGTTGCCAAAATTCGAATGCATTAAATAGGTAGGTACTTAAATCCCTCAGACAGTGGTCAGATTGTTCAGACTGGTCAAAAAGTCAAAAGTGTACTGTCAAATGGTAAACACATTACCATGATGCACAAAAGTTGACGTTACTCCAAGTAGATAAAAGGTAAGCAGATATAATAGGGGAGAGAATTTATTAGTTTGACAAATGACTGGGAACATGTATGCACTTCTATGAAAAATTTCTTTAATCTGAAACTATCTTCGATAGTGTATGTTTAAGTGGCACATTGGAAAATATAACCTTGTTTCCAAGGAGGCAGTTCGATCCATGAGACAAAATCGGCGTGAAAATGATTTAAACAATCACTTTGCACATCATGATTTGAACCACTCTTTCAAATCATAATTCTGACTTGAACTGAAATTGAAAGTATTTAACAATAAAAATGGATTTGAATGGTACGTTCCCCACCTTCCTGTCGCCACCTCTGCTTTTGATCCATTGTGATATACTCATGCTAAGCCTGCAAGCCACTGTGGGGGCAGGAGGTTTTGGAAAACCATCCTTGACCATATAAATTCAGCTGAATATTATGAGTTTAAAGCATGGACTATCGATTATAATTGTTTTGCAAGATTGCTGGAGAACTTAACCAAGTTTCTGTTAGATCACAAGTTGTGAGAGGGAAGGAATATCTGAATATGAGCATTGTCCAAATGTTATCAGTTTTTTTTATAATTTCGACCCCTACCCTTGGTGTTACAATAGTACTCAATATGTAGTCATGTAAATTTCTACTCTCTTCTTGTTAGGAGCATTTCCCAGCCTAGTTTTTACCATCAAATGGTAACCTCATCACATTTTTTTCATACCAATTTTTCATGAATTTGAATTCCTTTGAACATAGCCTAAAATCCTTAATTAACACTTTCTCGGATCCCATACATGTACTTGCCTGATTTTTCTAATGTAGCCTCACCAATGAAAAAAGGCATAGTTCCTTCCCTCTCATCATACTATTATTTCACTACTCATTAGATGAAACCAAGTTTCTTTGCTGCAGGCTCGCACATCTTTTTAGTGTATACACTATAAACTGAATTACCATGCTATCGGGATTACTTATATAAAACAAAATTTAAAAGATAATTTTATGTGATTACTATTCTATCAGCTATGAGTATGGCGTATGTTACAAAATATAAAAATCTAAAATCCCAAATTGGTATGATTATTTCTTCCAAAATCTTAAGTAACCATACTTTTGTTTTTAATGTTCTTGCTTGTCATTTCCATGATTTAAGCAAATCTACTCGGAAAAGAAGTCTAGCAGGTGAGATGATTCTGTACACCACTAACTCAGTAAATTCCATGAGTACCTTAAAGGGAAGGAGGCCATAATACTCACCTTGCCTGTGACCATTATGTTCTATTGTGACAACTTTAATTTATTTTTCTGTGAATGAGCACATTACCCATCAGTAAAATTCAAGTCCTGCTGTGATGAAGAATGCGAAGAGCAAAGTTAGGATTTCTATACAGCAGCCAAGCCAATTAAAAAAGGAATCCAATCAAACATCAATCGTAAATTGAGAATTAAGAACGATCCAACATATAATTTAGTGGTTAGTTAATTATATATTTAGTGCTAAAATATAATTTACCGACACCAGTCAATATAATTTACTTACCTATTCAAAAGCACCAGACTTCTAGAGAAATCATTTTCTCTAAAAGCACATTCTGATAGTAGGATGCATGACATTAAGTCATGTTCAGAAAACATCAATGAAGCATAAATAGAATCTGAATGTAATTCATCAGTGCTGTCATCATTTTCAAAACTTGTCACTCTAATGCTATCACAGTTATCCAAATTTCCAGTGAGATTCATCTGATCTGCATTGGTTCTTTCTCTGTCCAGTTCTGCGAAGATGCTCTGTACTTCAAGTTCTAGTTTGGGTCGTTTATTTGCACTTGGTCCATCCTCATCAGATTCATATAATGAAAACTTAGGTATATCCTGAATACCAGAAATATTCTGGAAAATTTTAGCAGCTTTATCACATAGACAAATTGCTTCTTTTGTTCTGTCAATGTCAGAATTTTCACTTAGTAATAAAAGCACTGCCACTGCATTATGTAGATGGTAACGAAATACTGTAGCAGGGCCATTAATTTCCAATAATGCCAGAAGATCCAGGAAGTATTCTGCAGATTCTTCATAAAGCTGTTTTGGAAAACCAAAATCTTTTTTCATGATTTCTGACCAAAAATTAAATATAATAATAACTTTAAGGACAAGCATATGTTAAGAAAACAGTGATTCAATATTTCAAGACTAAATTACCATACCTCAATGAAATTTACATTACATAAGTTATATAAATATATTATACATATTTTCAGATTCCAAGTTGCATGCAAAACATACCTTATTTTTGCATAATGTATATGCCATTTTTTCCAGTGCCATTTGCAGGTTTACTTTACATGGTGGATGAATAAAATCCAAAGTTTTTAAAAGCATGGAATGCTGATGAGCATGTAAATTTTCCATATAGTTTCTATGCTTCAGCACCTAAAATAAATGTTGAAAAAATGGCAATCTCATTCTCATCAACAAAATCAGTACAAAAAAAGACCAGTTTGATCTAGGTGACATATTGGACTAGAGAAATAATTTTATGAATGCCTCCTTAGTATGAGGCAGAATCCAGAAGTTGAAGATAATATCAAAGTTACTGAATGCATAACCCAAACTATCTGATTTCAACTCCTGCTTACACCATGGATAATTCTATCTTGATAATTGTTCAAGTGGATTTGCTTGGGGCGAAAACGTTGAGGTTGAACGGCAAAAATTATTACTTTTTCCTTTAGAAGCAGATATATTTGAGTATATATTGTACATCCAGCCATCTGAAGCGTTGGGACACACTTTAACATCTAATGGCTTATAAAGAGTTTACTGGTCACAGAGCACACAGATATTTTTCTTGAGACTTATTTCCTGCCACTTCCACAAAATATTAAGGAAATTCTTCGGGGACTGTGCAAACTAATGCCAAAATTGCTAATTCCATATAATTTTCTTGTCAAAATGTATTCTTTAATTTTATCACCTTATCTGGTTACATACATACTTTGACTAACTGCCGAAGCACTCCCAATAGAGATTCATCATAATCAAGACACTCGTATGCTTCTGAAATATGCAGCAAAGAATGTGGCAAACAATCTTCACATTCCAGAGCATCTTTATTCAAGATAGTCAATGCTATCATTGGTTTGTTCATCTTCAAAAGAATGATGGCCGTTAAAATAGCTTTCTTACTCTTGAAATGAACAGGAAATTTGGCAAAATCTGCTTCTTCAATTTCATCGAATGCTTCCTTCAACTTCCCAACCTTTAAATTCAAATAACCTGAATAATAAAAGAGAAAAGGGTTAACTCTTATTTAAATTAAACATGCATGGCTCAATCAATTTCTGAGTTCAAAGAGATTTTAAAAAACCTTTGAAATATTTCCATATTGCAACTATGCAAATATTTGAGAAAGCTCCATTCCCAACATTTACAACCTCTGAATTTGCAGGAGAATCACCAAAAGTCAGATGGATGAGGCAAAGTGTAAATAGAAGACACTGGTTTACATCAATTCTCACTCCACCATCCCTATAGTCCTGCAATGTTACACATCCACCAACCACACTGCAGGCGAATACTGGTATGGATGCTAAAACATTATCTTTGTCATGGTTTTCTTGGCCAGAGACATTCTTGTCAATGTCAACTTCCATTGCAAGGGGTTCACTATAATGGAAAATTGAACAACTATTAGCACATGTATGCTGACATAATTTGACTTTTAACTTTTTAAAAGCATACATTGAATCATTAAGCATAGTTTTTATAAAAATCAAATGTAAAATAAACACATCACATATGAAGAGGTTCAACAGGAAGGACTCCTGTTATAAAAGTCTTCAAAATTATATTTTTCTGGTCTTCCAAAAAATAAGTGAACTCATTAGTTAGTGGTAACACAGACAGCAAAGTCAGCGCAGATTAGGCCTAGGTACATTCTGGGCTAATTCTGAACACATTCGATAACTTTTCCAGTTAGCAAAGTGACATACATGAATTCAAGGAATGCATGGCAAGAACTTAGTCATGCATTAATCACATAGTTAGCTAATAGATGCATTGAAATTTTTTAAAAGGGTCCTTTTTTAAATATGTGTAATAAAAATGTAATGAAAAGTACAACAAAAATTAAATATTTCTTGAAAATATTGAAACTTGAGGGTTAAAAATGTTAATGATTTAATGACTTGCCACTTATTCATCTATAATTCCTAAAACTATTTCTCATTTTCCATAAATTTTGGTAATAGGTCCCTATTTTCCCTACCCTTTTTATTCTGCCCTTATTTACCCAGACATGTCCTATGCTTACATACTTGTGTTTATGCAACAAATATACATATGCATTGTGATTATGACATGTGGGAGGAAAAATATTTTCTTCTAGGCAATACAGCTTGCAAGACATGCCAAAACCAATGACTGAAGATGCCTAATTCTGCTACTTTTTGTAAAATCAGAAGTCAGATTTTTACACCTCATTTCCTCACTTTATCCCAAAGCAAACTTTGTGATACATGCATATTTTATGCTACATAAGGCTCTTAAATATCAGTGTCAAACCCAGCTAAAAAGAGAGCACAGCCAAAAATTATTTTTGATGCTAGAAAATTAATTTTCAAACATACAAAGTCAGATGTTCCAGCAAATTTTGGTCTACACTTTTTTGACGCTTGACTGAAGGAAGACCTCATGACAGTTCAAACTGAAGTAGTTCCCGGTAAAGAGGTTAAATTAACTTTTATATGTACTTTTAAATTAATGCTCATGGTTTCATAAAAACAGAAATCACAGGAAAAAATACTGACAGGCACTTAGTTGTTTTATGCTACATAAGGCTCTTAAATATCAGTGTCAAACCCAGCTAAAAAGAGAGCACAGCCAAAAATTATTTTTGATGCTAGAAAATTAATTTTCAAACATACAAAGTCAGATGTTCCAGCAAATTTTGGTCTACACTTTTTTGACGCTTGACTGAAGGAAGACCTCATGACAGTTCAAACTGAAGTAGTTCCAGGTAAAGAGGTTAAATTAACTTTTATATGTACTTTTAAATTAATGCTCATGGTTTCATAAAAACAGAAATCACAGGAAAAAATACTGACAGGCACTTAGTTGTTTGTATTAGTATTTTCCTTTAAATATAAGCAGATGTCAAAACTAAGCAAATAAGTGCAATTGAAACATAATAGCCACATTTTACACTAACCCACAAAACATGTCTTTGTGACAAAATACTATATATAAGGGTTATTTTTGGAAATCTGAAAGACTTGTTGGGATCTGCATAGTGTACCAAGATCCTATCTCTGCTTGACATGATTCGGAATAGCCTACATACAAAAGCAATAGTTCATAGGTTAACATTTAAAGTATTTCACAAATTATAATAGATATGGGAAGCTCCACTAAAATAGAGCTTTCAAGCAAGGGCTACATGTCTATATACCTTTTAACAAAATGTACATTTACCTGTCATAACTATACTAATTTTCAATGCAACAGTTTCAGAGTGTCAAAATCATTCGCCTTGACTGGGATTCGAATTCAGAGTTTAAGAGGACGCCTCGGTAGCTTAAGAGGCTAAAGCACTCGACTGGATATTGAGGGATCTGGGTTCGAATCCCAGTCAAGGCGAATGATTTTTACACTCTGAAACTGTTGCATTGAAATGCACATTAGCGGATGACTCCGTTAAAAGTTACTGTTGCGGCATCTCCCGCAGTTTCTTTGGAATTTATACTAATTTTGTTCTCAATTTGTCGGTGAAAATTGGGACAATCATAAATACAGATTATTATAATTAAACATAGGCATACCTTTTTACTTCAGGGCTTCTCTTCATCGATGACGATTCAGTCTCAGTTTCATCCATTTTGAGAAAATTCACAAACCATGATACTTTAGAAGAAATCTTTTGCAGCACTTTTTTTATCCATCCATTACTCTGGTTTTCCGAGCAACTTTTATGAGAATGACCACCATTTATTACAAATAAAGCTTGTAGGATCAGAGTCACAGTGGAATATATAAGAAGTTTATGTAATTCACTACAATTTTGTAAAACTTTCCTTATATCCTCAAAAAGAGCAATGATCTCAGAAAATGGATCACCAATTTCAATAGCAATTGGTGGTATAAATTTCTGTCCAATAATTTCACATATGACTGAAATCAACAGAAAACAAAATTAAAATAGTGATATAAAAAATACATAAAAAAATATCATTGATATCACAAATTAAAGGTTTTCTATTCAGTGGTACATCCAAAGAGATAGGGTTAGGTTGGGCAAATCAAATGGATGTCAGGCAACTCTTGAATTATAATTACTAACACCAACAGTACCTGTACTAGAACTATCTCCTGTCAAAAATTCCTCTCTATAAATTGTACTAAATGATTAAATGGATGACAATTTTTTAAGGAGTGGTTCCATAGAATTCCACTAGTTTAAAAAAGGGAACCATAGTTTAAATGAAAATTAATCAACTTTTAATAATCATTCTCATCATTATCCAAAAATAAATACAATACATATACCTCAACATAATACCCCACAAGCTGCCGCAAGGGTGTTCGGGGGGGGGGGGTGTGATAGGTCACAGCTATGCATACACAATCTTACTACAATAGTAGAAATGAAAGAAAAGAATCTAATAGAATTTCAGTAATATTAAGTTAAATATCACATAATCACTGAATATAACATTAATAATTATTTTAGTATTAACATAAGCAACACTTCTTGATTGAAGTTCACATCGCTCATATTACTTCATGTACAGCTATAGAGTAAAGAGTTTGTATGCTATGAGGGTTAGTTAAAAGGTTCTCAGAATTATCACAAGATGTCAGGGCTAAGTCAACGAGTTTCCCGTGTAGTAATAGGTAATACCATATTTACCCCATTGGTAACGTGTGCGTTATCTATACAAAAATGTTCAGATGATGGAAAAAATGACGATGCGCATGCAATGAAAATTGAAAAAATTCAAACATTTACATACTTATAAGCACACAATAATTTAAAGAAGAGTCTCGCAAAAATAAATTAGTCTGGAAGCATGCCTTTCTGATTGCATTCCATTTTATACATATGGACATGTATATACAGATGTGCGGCATCAATACACCTTCAAGATAACTATGAAGCCCTGGGCGAGCGGTATCTATACAAATTCATTATAACTACAGAATTCTGGGTGCGCGTTATACATAAGGTGCACGTTATCGATGGGAAAATACGCTACTTTAAGAGTAAACATGTAACGCATCAGTGCTCTGGGAAGAGATCTGTAGTGCGGACACCTTTCTGTTGTTGTTTCTGTGTACTGATTGGTGAAGATGTAAAAATTGAGATTCAAGCAATGATTAAATACTTCATAAAGAAAGGTTTGAAAGCAAAGGAAATTCATGCTGACTTTCAGAACAGTCAGGGTGACACTGCTCCTTCATATTCAACTGTTGCCAAGTGAACAAAGGAGTTTGGTTGGGACAGCTTAGATGATGATCCATGCAGAGGTCGGCCAAAATGTGCCACTACTCCAGAAATTACTGTAAAAGTGCATAAAATGTTAATGGAGGATCGCTGACTGAAAGTGCAAGAAATTGCTACAGCTGTAGGGATGTCATCTGCACAGGCATGTCACATTTTAACAGTAGAATTGTACATGAGAAAATTATCTGCTAGATGGGTGCTGTGACTAGAGGAGCCAACACGATTCTCTGCACCGGTTTGTGACACACAGATGAAACTTGGGTCCACTGCTATACCTCAGAGACAAAACAGCAGTCAATGCAGAGAAAGCATGTCAATTCAACACCACCAAAGAAAGCATAGGCAATAAATTCAGCCAGAAAGGAGATGACTCCAGTTTTCTGGGATACAAAAGGAATTCTGCTGATGGACTATCTTCCCACTGGTCAAATAATTACAGGACAATACTATGCTAACCCCCTGGACCAACTGCAACAAAAGATACCTGCAAAAAGGCCAGGCTTGGCATGGAAGAAAGTCATCTTTCATCAAGACAATGCATGTCCACACACAAGTGCTTTGCCATGGCAAAAATACATGAACTATGATATGAATTTTTACCACACTCGCCTTATTCGACTGATTTGACTTCATCATATTTCCATCTCTTCCCCAAGATCAAAATTTTGCCCAGTGGATGGAGATTCTCTTCAAACAAAGAAATTACAGCTGAAGTATACCAAGATTTTGCAGACCAGAAGAAATCTAACTTCCGAGATGGGATCAAGACATTGGAACATCGTTAGACCAAGTGCATTAATGTACAGGGAGACTACATCGAAAAATAAAAATTTTCACTCAGGTAAGTCGTTTATTTCTATTCCATTTCAAGAACTTTTCAAATTACCCTTGTAAAATAGTATGTTCACAAGTCTATCATCTGTTACTCTGTACTAAATATCTTTTTAAAAGGCCATTTAATCAGTATATAATACCAAATCATTGGAATATGACAGTATTAGATAGTTTTTCTATCATCAATGTAGTGTTTCTGTGCATACCCCTCAGCAAACAAGGCACTTGTTTGGCAAGACAGTTTACCTCACATAGGATATATATTAGCACACATTTTGTAGATGAGATGTTCATGAAGAATGGTGCTCATGGCCTCTTCAGAAGGGAGGGCTTGTAGATGGGGAGATGGCAAACGAGAGGAGGGTAGGTCGCACAGCTAGTTCTGATTTCTTGGGAAAGGAGCATTCAAGGGAAGAATAAATGAAAAGAGTAGTGATGAAAATACCGGACCTTGCTGGTGAGGAAGAAAATTTCACGGTGATAGTTTACGATATCTAAATTTTCATGACTAAAATCTCAATGCACTACATAAGGCAACAAGGTTATAGAGACACTGTAGTCATTCCTCTACATACTGACTAGGCCATGAATATCCCCCCTGAAATTAATGCTGCAAGTCAGTGGTTCTCAGGATAATTCAAAGAATTGTAGTTTGGTAGGTTGGGGTAACTACTCTCCCTTACCCCAATGCCCATGCCATCAATTCATTCATGAATTCAATCTATTTTGAACTATTTCAGTCATGTTAAATGAAAATCTTAGATATGTTAGCTACATTATTGATGGATAGGATTTTAGGGCTCAAAAACATAATACTTTATACTTTCAGGCTTCAGTTCATGGCATTGTGTGATGGCTATCTTAAAGGAGTTTGTAAATTTCCACAGACTTTATTTTACAATACTATGAGTTTCATTGACTTGTGGCAGCAACAGATACAAATTTCGTTCACATGCAGCGGTTGAAAATATGTGCTTAGGACATTCGAGAGGGGGGGTTCTATATTGGTGGGAGAGGGAGGGTGGGAAGTTGAAGGTGGGGGTTGGGATTATTTGTGTAAGGGGAGGGAAAAGGTTGTGGTGCCTTGGTTATGAGGTAGATTTGGGAGGAGTCAGGGGGCCTTCTGATCTTGATTTGCTCGAGAGCATCCATTTTAAATCCTTTAAGGAGGATATGCAGTATTTCGAGGACAAAATTGCAATTGTGTTTGCAATTTATGACGCGTTTTGCCAAGAGGGAATAGGAGTTTTGATTTTTGTGACAATTGGCATGTTCTTCGGCTTGGGTCTTGAAATTCCTCCCAGTTTGACTTACATAAAAGGTGTTGCAATTATTGCATTTTAATTTATAGATGCCTGATTTAAAAAGTGTTTCCTGTTTGTCTCTGTCATTATCTATGAATTTGGAGAGAATGAGGGGTAGGTAAAAGGTGGCTTTGGGTGAAGTAGGAATGTGATTGGATATTTAATTGGAGATTGAGGGCTGAGAAGAGGAAATTCAACTTATGGACATTGTAGAATGGCATCTTGCATTGTAATATAAAGTCTGTGTAAAATTACAAACTCCTTCAATATGAACTTTAAAAACATTACTTCTAAGAAGCCCTGAAGTGCCAACGACAAAATGATGAGTTGCATCATATAATGAAGATTAAAAACTCAAACACACACTTAAAAGTTTCAGAGAGTGAGTGAAGTTCATTTAACACTTTGGCATATGGAATTCCCACAGACAGGTAGGTAGTCTGCCTGTAATACAAGCATTTCTCGAAGGAGATGTTACCCAATAAATAAAACAACTTCAGAAAAGCTAAGGGTTATCAAAGTCACTCAGATTTGAACCCACGCCCTCGCATCAGCCAAATGTTCTTGGTACACTTTAAGTAATCTCACACCTTAAAGGAGATAATTATGTACTAGATTCAGACATTACTTCATAGAATATTTTCCTATTTATAATAAAAATAAGAATATTAGTCTTAGGCTATTTCTGTCTAAACCTTCAAGGGGAATCATATGCTCAATATAATTAGACAGTTATTGCAAAAAAAGACATTAAATAAGCACATTAAGCAACTTCCATATCATGGTGGCCAGATTATATTCCTCATTTATTTGTTCCTTTTTATGTGATTTAACTGATTTTAGTTTGGAATTATGGCTAAGAATGTCTAATACAAGGTCTGTTCAACATAAGATGAGACTGTTTGAATAAATACTTGATTTTATTAGCAACCCTTTAATCATGCTTATTGCCTTCAAAATACATCCCTTGGCTGCCAATACAGCACCCCCCACGTTTTTTTGGGCTTTGAAATACTGCCTGGAATGCTTCTTTCAGTTATAGCCTTTAAGTCTGTGATACAAATTTGTTGGAGCTCTTCAAAAGTTTCAAATCAGCATCTTTTCAAGTTAGATTTCAACTTAGGATAAAGGATAAAGTCCACTAGACAAGAACCAGAGAGTAGGGTGACTAGGAGATCACCTGTGTGATGTTTTTGGCAAAATATTCAGTAACAATCAATGATGTGTGCGCTGGTGTGTTGTCAAGATGAAAGCACCAAGACTTGTTTTTCCACATTTGTGGTCTCTTCCGCAACATGGCGTGTCTTAACCTTCCCATAACCATTATATAGTGCTGCTCATTAACTGTTTGCCCTTTAGGGACATATTCATAATGAATAATCCCTTCCAAATCAAAGGAAACGATCACATCACCTTCACATTCGTTCCTGACATCGAAGCTTTTTGGGGTTCATGGGGAAGAGGTGCCTTCTACCCCCAAATTGCCCAACACAAAGATTCATTTCTCAATGCCTCTTGAATCATTGCAAAGTTTCAGTTGCACTTTTCCCTTGGTTAAAACAAAATTCAATGTCCACACGCAAGATCTTCATTCTCACCGACACAAGACTTAGCACAGCAAGCATATGCAGGCTCAGACAAGAATCACTGTTGTGTGGAGACAAGTCGAGAGGGCCACAGGAAAGGTGGCGCTTTACTTGTCACAAATGCCACTATAAGGCAACCACTCACTCGCTGTGATCCATCAAGTAGTTTGTGCATAGAAAGACCAGTCTCATCTTTTTTTTTACACAAATCTTGCATTTGACATTTCTGGGATAATGTAGAGTCCAACAGTGATATGACTAGCAATATGATGATGGCTGAAATATTTTGGCATAATTGATGTGCATCATCAGTAAGAAAATGTTCAGATATTTCAGCATAAATATAATATTGGTTATGCCCAATTTGTGTAGAGGAAAATATAACTACTGACAAACGAGTGAACTCTGATAACAGAGCATATTCTTGGGTGAAAGCTGCAAACAATGAATGATATAACATTAATGATTCTGACCTTGAGGGCTTGAGTGTAGAAGAACTGATCAAGAAAATGATTATCGAGCATAGGGCAGTTAAAGACATGGTAGTTTTACCATCCATAAAATATTGAGAGCTCGGAAATGTTCAAATCATCAAACAGAGCCCTGAAAGAAAATGAACTCCTCTCATCTAATATTAAAAAACTGGAATCTCAGGTGGAATATATGGAAGACTCATGTTAATAATGTTGCTGAAATAAAAGGCATTCCCATTAATTTGATGAAAATACAGATCAGGTGTTTTTAATTTTGTTGAGAAGCTGAATCTTGACCTGGTGAATACTGACATTGACTTCCCGAAGGCCAAAAACAAGAAACTGGGTATGCACCACCCTGATCATCCTTTTGTAGACCTCACAGAACTACATAGGTTACTTTTCACAATGTTATAGGCACTGAACAAACTTAAAAGAACACTGCAGAGTATGTGTAAATACTTTGTCCGTGTTTTGCTGGCCCATCTTTCTTAACCTAGCAAAACGACAACTTTTACTGTCTATCCTACTATCTACCAACTTACAAAAAAGTTTTTCATTTCAAATTAATACAATGACATCGTATTCATTGGGCTTCATTTTAATCAGGAACACGAGTCTTCTTGATTACACATCAAGTTGAAAATTAACTAATATTTTATATGTACAGGTATAAGACATACTACTTTTGTATATATCAGCTGATTACTATGTGTCTATTGCAGTCTACATATATTTGCAGGAGTAGTGACAGTAGCAATGATAATACCGTTATGAATGGCGAAAAAAGAAAGGATTCAACTACTATCGGAATGTATGCATGAGAAATAATATTTATCTACGAGGTATTATTTTCCATAAACAGTCATAGAGGCACACACTTCATCACTCTATGATAGGTACTTACCCTTTTTAATTGCAATTATGACTAAACACAGGCAATCGTAATTACTGATGTTGCTTCCGGGGCCGATCTTCGAGCAAAAACAACACTGAACGACATTATTTATCAGAACTAAATCCACATCCGGAGCACTGCAGGCGAAAATGCTTTCTTTCAACAAATCATAGAAGGCACAAATAACGATTTCAGATTTGTCATCATCACCATTTCCACTACTGTTGATTTCCTATAGTGAAAAGATTGCGATCAAATCCACTCTTTAAAGTAGAATTCATAAGATTCAAATATAATAATGCTCTAACCAAATATTCACAAATTAGTCGATTGTTCCGACGTATTCTCTCATAGAGGTATTTTGATGATTCAGAACACTCATCATCCGCACGGTCATCCAATTTCAATAAGCAACTTCCAAACTTTTCTAACCTAAATAGGTTAGATAGAGTTTGGAAGTATTCTTTCACAGGTTCCATATGCTGCTGTCCACAAAACCGATATCGCATAAAATCACCAAAAACTTCCCATATATTCAATCATACAGATCTTATTCTTCCAAGATAAAACTTAAATCAAGTTAAATGGGTGATATCGATGCACTATCATTAGCGTAAGCTCAAATTCTGGGGAAAGAAAGGTACTTTTACTGTTTTGGCTGCATGCTAACCGTTTGAACACCACCATGTATGATTGTTATTTTCGGTTTTCTTTTGTTAACAATCTTCGATTCTATATGATGGATTCGAGACGATCGAAATCTGATGGAATGATGTCTTTTCAAAAACTCTACGGTACAAAAGTTGTGGAATGGCACACTTTTATGAAAATGTATGCACATTCTATGTGACAGTAGCTTCGTGTGACAACTTTGCTGGTGGAACAGAATGCCTAAACAATGCTTTCTGTAAGAATTGTAACAGCTGATCATTATATGACAGCACCGTCCCCAGATTTGGATGTCTTCTACTCTGATTTTCGTGGCTGTGAAGTGAAGCAAGTACCTGTAATAAGAATATTTGGTTCCAATGCGACAGGTATAATAGTTTCGTTTGAACTTGTCTCTGTTACTGACTTGAAATTTGGAAAATTTACTAGTATTGTTTACTCTAATTGTGTAGGGAAAAAGGTTTGTCTTCATGTCCACGGGGTGTTTCCTTATATATATGTACCATACGATGGGTTTGAACCCCACGAGCGTGAGGCCTACAGATTGTCATCTGGTTTGGATAAGGCTTTAAATGTTTCATTGGGAAAATCCAGTGCAACTACACAGCATGTATTCAAGATATCTCTGGTATCAGGGAGGTGTGTGTTTGATGTTAATGCTTAAAACTTTTGTTTCAAAGGAATTAGTGATGCTGCTCATGATGTTGTCTTGTTGGATGCTTATATTCAATTTTATGCTCAACATTTTCAGGCCATTTTATGGATTTCATGAAAAAGAGCATCAGTTCTTTAAAATATATTTATATAATCCAGTTATGGTAAAGAGAACAGCAGATTTATTGCAGGTACATTTTCTGCACTTTCTCTGGTTATAATGATGTAGTTTTATAAAAATTAATATTGTGCTAATTTTTATCTCACATGATTTTCACAGAGTGGAGCTGTTTTAGGTAAAAGTTTTCAGCCTCATGAAGCACACTTAAGTTTTATTTTGCAGTTTTTCATTGACTTCAATTTATATGGTATGAATTTCATTAATTTATCCAAAGTATTTTATCGCCGTCCCCAAAATGTAATAGGTAAGAGATAACTACATTATTTTGTAAGTCCTGTGTGAATGATTTCATGAGCCAGTTGTGAAAGATTGTCATTCATTTTGGTAAACTGCTTTGATTAATGCAAGCTTTTGTACATATTACAGAAACCGGAATTAATACACCTAGTGAATGTATCAACAGGAGTATTTCCAGTGATACAGCTTTGCATAAGAATTATAAATGTTCACCTGAAGAGTTTTATTTGCCAGAAAGTATTCCGCGGATGAGTTGCTGTGAAATAGAAATTGATGCTTTAGCCACTGCAATATCCAATAAACAAACTGTTTCGGGTATGTAATTCATCTCATTGCTAGCTCCCAGAGTTTTAGAAAAAGATTAGCAAATACAATAATAATGGTTGATATTCTTTTTGCAGTGCCACTGAACCTAAGTTTAAGTACAGTTAATATTTCCTTGGATGACGCATAACATTTTATAGTATGGTGTGGTATGATTCAAAAAAATTAAACTGTAATATTCTGTTACCTCTGTTACTTATTTTTTACAATGCTCTTTCATTATCCTTGGGAGCAGTACAGTTTTTGAAAGTTCAGAGTTAGGTGTATTTACTGCAAAATTTAGGTGGATAGGCATGGGTAAGTTAAGGGATGGATTGGAGGGGGGAAGTAGTGTGAGCAGGGATGGGTAGTGCTCAGATTGTGGTTGTTGGAGACTGAAGGAAAGCGCGAAGAGAGAAGAATGATTGACAAAAGAGAAGTCAATTTCAAAATTTCCATCCTATTTTGCTGCACAATTCCCAATGATTCAAGGATTTCACGTCTTCAGCCTTTAGATTAACTATGTAAGATTTTGGGAACAAACTTTGACGAATGAGAGGGCCTGATCAGGTGCCTTGATACAAGGGATGAAGATACATCCAACCAACTCCAAGCCCAGCCATCATTTTATTTTAGGATATATTTTAACCCTAATTTTTTTCCTCAATTCTATAAAGTAAAATTTTAATGTAGTTAAACATTAAGTTGAATTTTTACTGGTGTCAATACCAAATTATGGGATCAATGTATTATTTTTTTATATGCCATATCACTAACTACATTATACAACCCAAAGTTTTGTTTGATAGATAAAGAGCTCACTTAATACCTAACTCAGCAGTGTGGAATTGCCATATCAGGGCTGGGGGGCCGGTCCCAATTAATGTTACCTGTAGTTTCCCACTAAGATCTGGTAACCAAAAATCTCAGCGTGCATATGAACTAGCACGAATACAAGTTCTAATTTAGTTCACTATGGTGAACTAAACTTGCTATTTAGGAATTACTACTGAGAATATATTAACTTGGGTATCTCATGCATTCTTTAATGTAGGCAATAATTGATTTTTCATTTCTATACCTTGAACTTTGGTGTCTGTTACAGATGGGCTCACAGTAATTCCTGGTCTTGCTGCTCTTTGGGAAGAGGAGCGGGAGCGGCTAAGAATGAAGGGTCTTTCATCCCAACTCAGTCTGGCTCCCTCTGAAGTCAGAGATGATCCTTTTTATACTAAGACTGAATTGCTCTACTTAGAAAAGTTGCAAAATCAACTTCATTGTAATCAGGTACTGGAATATTTCATCATGACCTATTATTTAAAATCAATTCATGCATGTGCATAATAGTGTTGATTATCTAAGGTGGTGAGACTGAGGAGACCTGAGGTTATATAAGACTCAAAATATATAGAGACACTTAAATAAATATTGATATATACTCATTGAATGCAAAAAGTGTAAAAAATTAAATCTGATGAAACGTAAAAAAATGTAAATGTGGTATCTGAGTGGTATAAAAATATACTGGTCTTTCTATTATGTATACTGTTTATTTTAAACTTGTATGAAATTTTAAGGCAACATCTCACACCTATGTGCTTCAGGGGTGAGGGGGTCTTGTTTATTACTAAATTTGTGTGGTAATGAGTGGCCGCATCCAATCTTGGTGTTTTAATGGAGGACTGAGAACCTTTTGGGGAATCTGG
Source organism: Hetaerina americana (assembly GCF_022747635.1). NCBI lineage: Eukaryota > Metazoa > Arthropoda > Insecta > Odonata > Calopterygidae > Hetaerina > Hetaerina americana. The sequence goes on from NW_027286069.1 coordinate 90,232,974, forward strand.
ATGATGTGGTAGCTAATGTACTGGCTTCCCCCCCAGAGGCCTAGGTTCGAGTCCCAGAGGTAGCAGCTATTTTTCAGTGGTATCCCAATCCCTACTTGAGGTGCTTTGTGGATGGCACTTTGAGTGAGTACACTGTCTGTCGGATGGGACATTGAATTGCGTACCCTTTGGTGTATTTAATTAAAAATAGGCTAATGCTGACATCAGATTTTTCTCCACCCTTCATCTCTCCTGACCATCCCTGATGGCACAAATGACCTCAGCTGTTGGCTGCCTCCCCTAAAATACTGCAACTAAATGAGAACGTTTTGAAGACGGGGGTTAGCTGAATTATTCAAATAAGAAATCAAACCAATTTCACCCAGAAAGAAGATCTCAAACTGTGGGAGCAAAAGAGAATGCCCTGCCGTGTGGTAAACTTCTCAATCCATTTATGATCTCTTGACTGTGAGTAACTCAGCAAGTAACAGATATGTATCGCTTTTGTCAAAGGTGGGCATTTTGGGTTGGAATGGGAAGACTTTGTCTGTAGGGGAAGTGAAAGAGTTGGATGGAACTTACAATCTCTTGACCAATTGGAGGAAGGATGCCAAATGTTGTTTACAATCTTGAAATGCCAGATCTTATTCCTGCACTCTTCTCATACTCATGATTTTTTCCTAGGCTCAGGTGGTAGGTGTAGGAGTGTGTTGGTTCAGAAACTAAACTAAATGGCAATATTACTCTAGGGGGTTTAATAGCTAAAGAACTATAGCAAGTGTGTTTTCAGAATTGAACCATTTTGGATATTTTTATGATATTCTTGTAATGCATATTCACTCAAAATTCCCATTTTCAACATGGAAAACTTGACTTTTTTATTTGTCACTCTTTTTCTTGTTCTATTTATTTTATATTTAAGAGAAGTTCAATAAATATGATAATATGCAAGGGAATTATTTGATTATGTAGTGGAATAGAGTTACCTAGGGTTCAGTTAATTAATCATTCTCACTTTCTCAGGATTCTCGTATCTGTATGGTTAAGTTTATTTATAGGGATCGAGATGGTGTGGGGGCTAACGTACTGGCTTCCCACCCTGAGCGCGCGGGTTCAAATCCTGGCAGTGTTGAATATTTTTCAGAGGTATCTCGATCCCAACTTGAGGTGCTTTGTGGGGGGCACTTTGAGTCCGTCGGATGGGACGTTAAACCGCGGACCCCTTGACGCCTTTTGTAAAGAGTAGGCTAATGCCGACACTGGGTTTCTCTCGACCCTTCATCCTTTCCTGTCCATCCCCTATGGTGCAAATGACCTCAGTTGTCGGTCGCCTCCCCTAAAAAGTACTACTCCCAAGTTTATTTATATTTCCATTTTTCCCTCATATGAATACGGAAGTTGCATAGCCATTGCCAAAAGAAATACTGATATTGAGTATTTGAAATATTGAGGTTTTTTGTTCCATTTTCCTGTTATGGTGTATTTATATTTGAAATCCTATATCTTCAATGAAAGAGAAATAATAGGTATGATTGAATGATATATATTAAATTTTGCAGTATTAACAATTGTATATAATTGAACCGTCATTTTGTAGATACGTTAGATCCAAATCTACATTAAAATGGTGCATGAGGAAAGTTGAAAATTTTGATATTTGTACTCAATAGGTTATTTACTTGTATGTAATTTTATTTTAGCTTAATGCACACCTGATTGGATTGTAATCATTTCAGAGTTCTCTGCCATTGCCACTCATAGAGTATTTTTTATGTGTTTACCTATGGAAATTTTAATCCCATGTTCCCACATTGATGAAAAACATATTCCCTGACAGCCCTTAGCATCTTGCTTTCTCTTAATAATTTCTCCTAGGTTTTTTTTTAATCCAAGTTTCTTCAACTGAAATGTGGCAACCATGATATTAGAGCTCTTTAACTACCTTAGGTTATAAGAGAACTCGCATTTTTGCTATTTCCATTGGAGTTCTCATAGAGTTCTGTATAATGTAGATTTTACATATTTATATGTGATCTGTAGCTACTTCTCCTTTTCAGATGGGCTCTTCTCTTCCAAATGAAAACACGAACATGGCTCCCCTATCACTGGACACATCAGGCTATCCTTCGGAAACTCCAGAAAATGAATTTCTGCAGAATGCAACATTAGTGGAAGTTCATCTCCCAACTTGTGTTAATCAAACCCCGAGTGCTACAAGACCTCCAAGTGCCAATGCAATACATTCTGAAGAGGAAATGAATAAGAGTACTTCTCAGAATTCTGTGCTTTGTAAGTACCAAGTTTTAAAACCTTTGAGAAGCTGTCCAAGGTTGCCATTTGTGGGCTCAGACCATGTTTAATGACTAAGTACTTAAATTTTTACTATCCTTTCATAATTTGACATTCTTTATATTTAGGGTAGATCTTTGATGGGCTTTGATTCTATCTCTCAACTGTAATAAAATAAAAATATGCTCACCGCCCTCTTTCATTCCCAAAAAGGTTTCCTGCTTCCTTAATTTAATCGAAATTGCCTCTTCCCTACCTTCCCTTTGTCCAGTTATTATTAACAATAGCCTGCCAGTCATGGTAGGTTAATGGTGAAACTAGGAACTAGGCCATCAGAATTTTAGCCTAATTTCTCCATTTCATATATAGCTCCAGTCCATTAATAGTGTGTTTTTTATATTCCTCTATGTTTAGTAAGTGTATCAAGTTCATACATGCAAGGAAAGAGCTTACACATTTCATGATTTTCATGTTGTATACATATTTTCAGTTGACACCCAGGATGAAATTCTAATGAATGATTGGGGTGAGATGCTTGAAGAAAACTTTGAAGATAGCATTTTGAGCACTCAAACTCCAATTAAGAATAATGCAGAACCAAATATCATGCTGGAAGAAACTGTAGAAGATGTAGAAGACAATCATTTGCTGGAAATGAGTCAAGTTTTCTGCTTGGAAGAAAATACAGTCCAGGTTAACGAGAAAAATTCAGACAAGCTGAATGAAAATGAAGAAAATGAAAGCACCAATACTCATGCAAATGATGGAAATTTAAACCAGTGGTAGGTACTTGTATTTCCTTAATAGCAAACTGAATTTGAAATTTGTAATCGTTAATGTTGTAATTATGTGTTTGAAGGAAACTTTTCCGGGTAAATAATTTCAATTACTTAGGTTGTTAAAATGATTAATTCTGACCTATAACATAATATAAAGACAACTTACAACACTGATTTCTTATTCTAGTGATGATGGAAAGAGTGAAGTGCAGTCTGAAGATGAGAAAAGAAGTGATGGGATTTGTGAATGGGAAGATTTCTGGGATGATGAAAATGAAGCAGATGTTGACATGGAACCTATAGCTCAATTAGATGGTACTGATGATGCAAATCTTGTGGAACCAAATGTAATGCCTGGAGGCAAAAATTTAACTGCAAGCCGCCGGAGGTTAGGAATCCGGGGAAGAACAAAGAGCTCACTTCTAGATGTGGGGCTTGCAATTAGAATGAGTGGGGCTCCTTCTGGCCCTAGTGGAAGCTCTGAACATTTACCATCCACTCTTGCACTGCCTCCAAAATCATCCGCAACCAATGCCAAAAATGAGACATCCTGCTCAAAATCTACTAGTAAGACTGATGATGGATTCCGACCTCTGATTGCCATTGCAAAGCATAGGCGTATCAATGAACTGAAAAGGCAAAGTAGAATTTCACTTTCTGTAACCAAGGACAAACCAGCAAAGGAACAGTCACATGATACCATTAGACCACGTGCCTCAAGGATTGTAGGGCTTTCAAAGGGTAATACAGCTGACAGTGGAAAAGCAAAGCGTGAGATCAAAAGTCATTCAAATCATGAAAAGAATACAGATGCAGTCTCATCAACTACCATCAATCCAACTCACGTAGCAGTGAAGCCATGCACAATAAGGCTGGAGTTTCTTAATGAAGTACTTTTGGGTGAAATCTGTAAGAAGTATGGTGTAAGTTTATCATCTTACACTGCCAATATGTTTAAAGAAACCTTTGTACAAAGTGAAAGCTTATCACATTTTTTGGCACAAAATGACTTACCTGGTGATGTACAAAGTCTAAAGAAAGGTGAAAATCAAAAAAGAAGTGATAAACCAGGCTTTAAGAAAAGGAACTTGAGAAGACAGTTATCCTTTGTAATTGATGAAGCTTTTCAAGATTCTTCACCTTCTGGATGCTCAAATTTTAACCGAGGTTCAATGAAAGATAACTCTTTTTCCAATTTGTGCTCGCCTATACCTCTTGAAAGGCGCAGTAATAGAAAGCCCTCTGGTTGTGAAAGTAAATTAAGCAGTCCTAAGAGCAAAAAAGATAGGTTGAGTAGTGGTAGAACTGGCTATAGACCACTTGATGTGAAAATTCAGAAATCTCCTGTGAAAACCAAAGTTGATTTGAAATGCTCCTCACAGTCACTTTGTCATGCACTCCCCTTATCTCCCTCTAGCACATCAGTTCACATTGAAAAGAGTGGTGATGAAAAAATAGCTGCTGAGGAATTAGAGAACACTCCCAAGAAAAGGGTTGAAAATGCTGTATCGAATGATGTCGAATCAGAATTGTCAAGTAGTTTTGATAATATAGCCCAAGGAACTTGTAGCCGTCCTGTGATGGAACTTCGATCCTCCTGTGGTACTGTAGATTTTGAGGTTGAAGAGAAGAACTTGAAGCAGATATCGCTTCATAATTCTGATTCTTCAAACAGCACAGAGGAAAAAATAATTAGCCTAACCAGAAGAAAACAGAAGCTCTCAGGTGAAGTGCCTGAAAACAGGGATACGCTGAAATTATCAGGTACATCATCTGAAAACAAAGATGTATCAGATCTAGAATATTTTGAGTTAACCTCAGACTCATCTTCAAGAGGCTCACATGATCACCATGAGGCATTTAGTAAGAAAAGCGAATCTGAGTCGTCATGTGATGATGGTGATCTGGGAATTGTTAGTTTCTGTGTGGAAGATGTTTTTGATAGTAGTTTTCCTTCGCCAACCTTTGATGGAAAGTCTTTTCGGTCATCTCGGAGACTCATTGAAAGCCAGAATGTAATGAGTGAAGGTGAGTCTAAAGATGTTGAGGTTGAGGAAAAAGAAATGCTGCCATCACCTTTAGAAACTGCTCATGAAACTGAAGATCCGCATATGAGTTTATATCTTTCCAGTGATGGCAATTCATCGGACGTAGGAAAGATGGAGGAAATGAATCAGTCCACATGGTACATTGAGAAGTATGATGAAAATGGATTTGAGTTTGCCCCTCTGTTGAAAGCCCCATCAAGGAAGGAAGTGGAAGATTATAAATTTGACATAGAACAGGAAGGTTTGCCATTCTGCAGTGATCCAAATGACATTCCCCCCAAACCAATGGAAGTTGGTCAGCTAGTTTTGCGTCTGCATTCTAACAGACCCAAAGAACTTCCCCAGTTTGAGAATTGCCTAGGATGTCATGGGCTTGAGCAGTATAGGAAAATAGCTCTGGAAAGCACTTTCGGAGGGGCTGATGATCTCGAAGATATCCAATTTGAAAAAATTTCCAAATCTGCTCTTTTGCCTGAAGGTGGTGCAAGGGAAGTGATCATCCAGCCTTGTCGGGATCCGCCCAAGTATGATGATGTCCTGTGGTGGTTGAATGAGGGTAATTGTGGGTTGGCTCAGGAAAAGGTTGATGAGACTTCTCAAAGTGTTTCAAAGAAAAAGATAAGGCTTGGTATTGGACATCCTTTGGATCCAGACAATGATGATGATGACGACTCGGATATGCTCTCGTTGTCGCCCTGCAGTTCTATGGGCAGTCAGTTATCAAGCCATCAAGTGATGTCAGGCAAGAGAAGTCTTCCATATCAGAGCACCCCTCATTCCTCATACAAAACAGTAAAACTAAGTGATAAGCTTGCCAGTCCATTGGAAAATTCTATGATATATTCACCTATTGAGGAACATGATGAAGAGGAAGATTTGATTTTGTGTACCCCTCCACCATTGACTTCAGAGGATCAAAGTGGCAAAAGGGAAGGGAAGCTCATGTCAAGACTGCATTCTTTCAGTAGGAGAAAACTCATTAAGGAGTATATTTCACACAAAGGAGATTCAGAAGAAGTACATTGTCCATTAAAACCTGCTGAAAGCAGCAAGAACAAATCATGTGACCCTACAACCATTAAAGATTCAAATGGGAGAAAACTAGACTTAAAAAAAATATTAATTCAGAAAAGCAGTCATCATGTGGGTCTTGGAGGAAGTGGTCATAGCAGTTGCCAAATTGATGGAATGTCTCCCAACAATACTTATGGCTTTCAGAATTCTCCAAACAATTTCCAAGATGCAAAGGCTATTCAACAGGTAAGATAATGAAAAGTGAATGTGTAATTCTGTTGGGTAATGTGTTTTTATTAATTCGGTATGTACTATTTATACACTTTTAGTCCCAATTCATTACTGTGATGACAATGGAAGTTCAAGTAAAAACAAGAGGTAATTTGCGCCCAGATCCAGAATATGATGTTATCCAAGGAATATTTTACTCTGTAATAGAGGATGGTGCAAGGCAAATTGAGACAAATGAACTCCGTGAAACAGGTAAGATATCACATTAGTATATTTAGCACTATACGGCCATTAATTTCCCAAGAATTTGCAAAACTGGAGCATGTCTTTGGTCATGACACATTTAGTTACATGTACATTGCATTTCCTGGCTATTAATTTCCCTCCTTTGATTTTTTTATAGGAATGCTCATTATAGGATCTTCATCAATCAAAAAGAGCAAGTTAATTGGGAGTTGTGACATTTCATTAGAAGCTGTACAAGTTGTTACTGATGAGCTAATGCTCTTTAAAACTCTTGGAGAATTGGTACAAAAATGGGATCCAGACATATTTGCAGGATATGAAGTAAGGCTATTTCCTCTTAAAAATTAGGATTTATTTCAATGCTATAAGCTAGTTAAGACTTCAGACTTTTAAAAATATCAATCACGTTTCAATATTCTGTGTCCTTGGGGAGGAGACCGTTGCCTGCCCATGTGGTAGTGGTATTTTGCATTCCCGCTTTTCAAATTCTAGCTTGCGTGTTATTGGATAAATTTCTTACTGCATCCTAAGGTGCAATTATTTGTTAGATGATAGTATATGTAATTGCATGCATGTAGAATGAAAGGATTTTTGTATGAATGTATACACCAAGGTGGGTATAGTTTTGTATGTATGTGTTGATTTTGCATGTGGTTTATTCCTTTTTAAGGGTGGTGACCTAACACCTTCCGCCACTCACCCTTGTGGTGGCTTGCAGGGTATTATGTAGATATATATTCCTGTTAAAATTAATCAATTCTGGAATAAATAATGAGTTTCAGACTTTGAAAAAGGATAGTTTGGTGTAAACCCTATGAAAACCCTTTCTAAGCACTGAGGATGGTCAGTCTAATAATTATAGAACATGATTAGGATTTCATTACTTATGACACCTAACAAGGCTACATAGATAGATAGATAGATAGATAGAGGTCTTTATTTGGGCAAAATTGAGACCAAATGGTCCCTTCTTCCATTTAACCCATCGTCGTATACATATTATATTAGGCATTAAACTTATAGTTACATTCATATGTACACATAAATACATATAGACAGACATAAATTCATTCGGCGCAGATTTGCTCATCGAAAAGAAAAAAGTATATAAATATATACACACACACAGACACATACATACACACACATACATACATATATGCATACACATACCTACACATATACATACATATCCACACACACATACATACACACATAAACATACATACATGCATGCATACACATACATAAATACATACATAATTACACACATATACACCCATACATACATACATATACATATATAAATTAAGAATACACCTACGCATACTCAAATTAAATGACAGTGAAGATAGAGAACAATAAAATGAGGAAAGTCTAAGCAAAGAATGAGGTTTGTGGGAAAAGCTAGGGAGAGCGTGGCATTGCTCAACTAGTAAAAACCCACGCAGGAAAAACACCCACGAAGAGAAGGGGGGTGTGAAAAACCTGTGAAAACCCTATTAATTAGAGGAAAGATACATGTACATTGTAACAATCATTTTTACATGGTATACATATTATTAAGTTACATCAAGGTCAACGTTGAATGTGACATAATTCAATTACAGACAGCCCCATAAACTGTATTGTTTAGGACTTTAATTTTGAATTTTTAGCCACCAAAGAATATGAATACTCTATTCCAATATAAAGATTAATCTGACTTGAATGCAATGCTTTGCCCTCCAATAAATGCTGCATTATTTTCATTGAAACTTTGGGAATAAGTGTGAGTCATGCTATTGAAATAATGATATTTTTATTAGAGACTAGTGCATTTCAATTGAAGTGAAGCTTGACATAGAAGTTAGAAATAATTTAACTTGGTGGTGTTTTCTAATTATTTATAACAAAGTCACTGCTTATATTTCAGGTAGAAATGCTCTCCTGGGGTTATGTAATAGCACGAGGAAATTTCCTTGGAATGGATGTTAAGTCATTACTTTCGAGAATATTCTATAAAAACCCTGCAGGGTCCACTTTTAAAGATAAAAAAAATACGCCTTTTGAGATGGATTCCAAAAGAATTAAAGATTCTGAAGACTATGATCCAATACAGCTTCCAGGGCGAATCGTTTTGAATGTTTGGCGGTTAATGCGCAGTGAGGTAAGTTCTGACAAACATGTTGCCTGATTAGTCTGTTATCATTTATTTTAATTTCATTCATGCTAATTTATTATGATGCAGTTACCACCTACTGTCATTTTTAATATCTTAAGATTGAATAAAATTTCTCTTTGAGATTTTCCTTCCATATACTGTACAGACTGTAATAGTTACAGTTACAAAGAGGTAAATGGCCCAAATTTAGTTTGTCATGTTTACTGATATCCAGTCATTTATTGCAAAAAAAAAAGCCTGTTGCCTAAAATAAGAGCAGGTTTTCCTCTAATTTTGACTGATATGGATCTTAGTAGTTAGGATTTTTTCTTGAAATCATAACTGTTGTGTGCGGACTTTCATATTTGTGCATGTGCTGTTGTTTTCATTCCACTGTCTCATTAATATAAGGAAAAAGAAGTCATGTACCTGAGGATGGTTCTGTGAACCAAATGGCATTGTACATTACCAATTAATCTGTGGAAAAGTGCACATTTGTTTTTTCTCATAATGGCGAACTTCCATTACATCTCGTCTGAATCTGTTGAGTGTCTCATTAATGGCCATATGTGACCGTTTGTGAAACAGAAAGAAATATTGAGATTAATATCAGTCAGAATTATGGAAAGGAGCGAAATAGTTACAAGAAAACTTAGTTTCCATTGCTTATTGTTCATGGTCAGAGTTACCAGAGTAATTATGATACCTTGTGTGCATATTATTTTTAATCTTATGCACTTTTTGTTTGGCATTAACAATGTAGCAAGCAACAGCCATCTAAGCACTTAAGTACATACATCAATACCAATATTCACTAAAATGGTTTTGTATAAAATTTAGATTTTTTTTGTGTTGTTGAGTATGTATTCACCAAAACCTGAATCCTGATGACCACATAACTTAATGAATTTCATGTAAACCTTGGTAAGATGTAAAGTGTTATCTACATCCTGATGAATCTCCTTTTCATAAATGAATAAAGATTTATATTATTATATCAGAAAAAAATATTGGACCTTATTGAAATTTGATAATAGTATAATGGAAAATTACAGGGTGCATTTAACTTCATTACGGAGAAACGTTAATGTTCCTTTCCTAAATTTTGAATTAACTGATGAAAAGCACCGACTAGACATAAGTTTCATCAAAAACATCTGTGGGCCCACTAGTTTCTATTTAACATCATACCATAGGTTTGATGTTGTAATTTATTTTCAGGTTGTGTTAAGATCATTATTATTATTATTTTGTAACAATTTTTTTTTTTACCCAGGCAGCACTGATGAGCTATACATTTGAAAGTGTTATGTACCATCTTCTACATGAAAGGATACCTTCACATTCATATAAGTCACTGAGTGACTGGTGGGAGCATCGTACTAATTTATACCGGTAAAGTATATGTTTTAAGAAAGTAATACCTAATATATCATTATCAAGGTATCATGTGCATGTATATTTTTTTCATCTAAACCAAACAGATTACACAATCATCAGATAAACAATGAAATCTGGATGTGATGAGTATGGCATGTAACGAGAATGTCTGTATAGAAACTGAAGCTTAAGTTAGTCCTTTGCCCTATGATTTACTTGTAAAATAAATTGATAATATTGAGGCCCATGCATGACATTCATTGAAATGAATGCTTAACATCAGGAAAATGACTGATAGTCACAGTTTCTCAATTAAAATTCCATAATTTTGTAATTTATTTCGAAACAGACCAGAAAAAATTTATTTGAAAATATTGATATGAACAATGAAGCAATGTAACTATGCTATTTTGCCTCCAAAATATTTTACCAAAAGGATTTTCATCATTTTAATGTGAACGTTTAGATGCCTTGGCTTTTGCTAATGTTATTTTAAATCAAATTAAAAATACTTAATGATATTTGATAATTCCAAAGAAACTGCGGGAGATGCCGCAACAGTAACTTTAACGGAGTCATCCGCTAATGTGCATTTTAATGCAACAATTTCAGAGCGTAAAAATCATTCGCCTTGACTGGGACTCGAACCCAGATCCCTCAATATCCGGTCGAGTGCTCGACCGGATATTGAGGGATCTGGGTTCGAGTCCCAGTCAAGGCGAATGATTTTTACGCTCTGAAATTGTTGCATTATAATATTTGATAATATTAATATGCTCAGAATTTTCATCTATATTTTCAATACATGTTTGTATGAAAACAAAAGAAATACAAAATAATTTCATTTAAATTAAATTATTTTAGGTGGATCACTATTGAACACTGGATTATAAGAGTAAAAGGAGTGATGAGACTTCTTGTCCAATTGGACATTGTTGGACGTACAAGTGAGCTTGCACGTCTTTTTGGGATCCAGTTCTACGAAGTGTTTTCACGTGGCTCTCAGGTATATTTCCATGTTATAACCTATGGATATTCTCTTTATGGCATGTTGCTATGTAACTACTTAATTTTGGAGCATGAATAAAATAGGGTTGTCTTTTGCTCCAGCACAAGAATTAAAATTGGAATGCCATCAAATGATGTCCAATCCCTTTGGTGATTGAATTTGTTATGTTTCAGTTCCGTGTGGAATCAATGATGCTTCGCCTTGCAAAACCTCTGAATTATGTTTGTGTATCTCCGAGTAGCAAACAAAGAGCCAGCATGAGAGCTCCTGAGCAACTACCCTTAATCATGGAGCCCGAGTCAAGGTATGGAAAAACTTATTCATTTTAATTATCCAAGCAATGATATTTTTCTGCATTTTATTGATCTGTGGGTCAAACCATTATGGTTTGAACTTAGTGCTTCATGATTATTTTAGTTGAACTAGAAAACCCATTGTTGGGATTCAATTTTTTTGGAATGACAACAGAACCTGTGAAATATTGGTAGCTTTCCCCGAGTATTGTGAAATAAATGATTTTATGTAATGAATTATCAAACTTTTATCTATTTTGTTTCCATTGAAGGTTTTTAACATACCCGTTTGAGTGTATTAAGTTTAAACACTTGTGATGACCAGTGCCCCCAATTTAAATGTCTTTAGGTATATATGTTAGTTAATCATAGTGTATGTTTATGCTAATACCATGGAATCTATCTAGAGTGCTTGAGATTTAAAGGCAAACTTAAGGTCACAAATGGTAATTTAACCTCCAGAACTGTTTTTAAATTATTGCCACTTGTAATCTACCAATCAGAGCCAGATTTTGGATGATCCTTGAAAACTAATAAACTATAGTAAAGTGGGCTTCTAATCAGTGACATAAATAGTGCTGAGAAGTCAGCATAAAATGTTAATCACAGCTTTCTTCATTAACTCCTCTGTATTCCATCCTCCATGTATATCATCTAAAATGCCTATCCCTCTTCCATCTGCTTTTCCTTCCTTTAAATCTCCCACAGCAACTTTCTTTCTTCCCCTGATGTACCTGGTGCTTATTCATTTACTTTTTTTCTATTTCATTTATTTCTTCCATTGCCATTCAAATCCACTCGTCAAAAGCCTCTAATACTCATATTTATTTCTTGGGGGTCAGACTTTGAAATCATGAAACACAGCATCCCATTAAATATTCATTACTTTGTCTTTTTAAACGTTAATGTCCCACCAGTTCTTTCTCTATGTGAATTCTTCTCTTGTCAGCAGTTATTCTCCTCGTGTACTTATTGCAGAGGCCATATTTGCTAAAAATGTATGGATCATTCAATGCACTTATCCTAGAAATTCTCCAATTTTTTAAGCCGTCCAAAAAGTAAGATTTCAGAAGATCCTCAACATAGGCATATGTGTTGGCGATGACCTCCTTGTTTTGTGTGATTCATCCTCTACTGAGCCATTTTTTCAAGTTTGGATGTTAAAAAATTACTGGGAGCCAATTCAGGTGAATAGGGTGGATTTTGTAATAATTCAAACATTAATTCCATAATATTTACCACAAAAACTGCTTAGGTGTACACCTGTGCATTTTCTTGATGGGAGAGAATTTTTTTAATACTATATGAGGACATTCTTTGCTGGAGCAGTGCAAAAACAATGCATTATTCTCTCTGATTATCATTTGTCCTTTTTGCAAGTAATTGATGTAGATGATTTTGCGTGCATCCTAAAAAAACATGGCCATCACCTCATCGGCCAATTTCACTGTCTTCACCTTCTTTGGAAATTGCCTTTAAAAACCCACTGTTTTGACTGTTCCTTTGTCTCTGGAGTGTAGTAGTTTCCATCCATGTTTCATCCCGTGGTTATGTATCAACACAGAAACTTGTCAGCATTGCGATGGAAGAACACCAAACTGGCCTCCGATTCGACCACATGATTGTGGTTATTCTCCACTGAGAGCAAATCCTTGTTGCATCTTGCCAAGATTTTTTTCCCGCCTAAATGGAAGTGCAAAATTTTTTTCTTTATCCTCACCAAAATTTTGTACAAAATTGAAAACACTGTATCTTGTGATATACCTGTGGCCTCATCTATTTTGCTAATTTTGATTTGTCAATCACTCAAAACCATATCATGGATTTTGTCTATAATTTCAAAGGAAGGAACATCCAGAGCAATGCTCATCAATTGTGGATGTATAGCCACATTTAAACTTATTTACCCAATAGTAAACAGGTTCAAACACAGGAGCAGATGTGTCATGAACTTCATCCAAATCGGCTTTGATCTCTTTCGGTGTTAACCCTTTTAGATGGAAGTGTTCAATCACCGCGCAAAACTCATTTTTTTTTTCATTTTTCTAAATAAACAAAAATATTTTTTCCCTAAATCAGCTATGAAAATGAAACCACATGATGGATATGCTTGAAACTTTAACAGCATTCTAGTGAGAGATGAGGCTTACTAAAATCAGTAAACCTTCTCTGATATTACGAGTGCCATCCCTTGGGTTTTCTAAAGAGTTATTGAATAACCCTAGTATGTCTTACCTGAGTGCAAAAAACTGTTTCACTTGTTCTAATGTCTACCCTCCTTCATTGATGCCTTCCTCCTTCTTTAGACTCTCATTACTTACTTTTCTCATGATTTATCTTTACCCCTTACTTTATGAATGTATCCTGTTATTTTTACTGAAATAGGCCTTTTTATTGAATAAGCAAAATTACTGCCTTAACTTCTCGTTTTTAGTGTCTATTATGTTTTTTCAACCATGACTACAATCCATTGACTGACTGGCTAAATGAAGTTGTATCACCTGCAATTTATAGTTTAATCCGTTCCCCTCCCATTTTAATTCTTACCCCAATCTTCCTCAGTCCTTCTTATCATGTGTGACTTACTTTAGTGTACAAGTCAAAGAGCACTGGAAGTGATTGAAGTCTTTCTCCCATGTCTACCATAGCCCATTCCAATTATTTAATGGTTTCCTCTACCTCTTACAAACATGTAGATTTTCATTCTACTCCTACATTCTCAAATATTTCATATACATTGTCCATTCTACTCTTAAATGTCATGTACGTCTAATTCTCTCTCACTATCTAATTGTATCCTCCTGATGCCTTTACCAGAGAGCCATTACACTCTTTTTTCCATGCCTGTTTAATCCCTTTTAGTTTGTTCTATGAATTCTTCCCTTATATAATTTTTCTCAATTGGTACTATTTTCAATATTTTAGTTCCTTCACTATATTACTTTTGCTCATTAGTCCTTTATAATTCTGTGTGCAATTTTCTTCCCAACTTTTATTCACATTTTTCCATTCCCTCATACCCTTTCCCTAATCATCTATCCTATAATCCATGGGATTCTATTTATTTTCATTTAAAACTCTTACTTTTTCCTGTAGAGGTCTCATTATGCTTATTTTGTATTATACATAAAGACTGTGGTCATTTATGAGAGGTTTGATGTTTAAAATAAAGTGCAAAAGCACTATGGTACTTGGATGATTATCAGTGATGAGTTTACCTTGTTTGTGATGCTTTGCAAATGGATAAGTGCACATCATGGACTGATTACTATTTAATCTAATATTTTGTACAAATTTCTCATAGGTTTTATGCTGATCCAGTGATTGTTCTAGACTTTCAAAGTTTGTATCCATCTATGATCATAGCATACAACTACTGTTTTTCTACATGTCTGGGAAGAGTGAAGCATTTAGGCCAGTAAGTCTTAATTCAGTTTTGCCTTGAAATCTTAATTGTTAGAGAAATTGGGGTGTATAAATTGTCTAGGTCTTTGTCACATACAAGTCGTGCATGCTATTTCTCTGTTTAACTTGAATTTGGGATTTTATTCGTTATTTTTTTTGTAGCTGAAAGATTTACTTATTTCCATGCATAACTGTATATATGCACCAACAAAAAAATTATAATAAGTACTTGAGTACAGCAGATTAAATAAGGTATGGAGATTTATTCTTCCTCACAGAATAATCTCACAAACCCTTTTTCAACTATTTTGCTTACTGAGATAAGATACATGTATTCAGAAAATCTACAATATGCACAGTATCAACTAATTAGTCTAGATTGATTCTTGCTTGGACCAAAAGTTACAAGAATATCATTCCCTAATCCTCTGGTTTTGAGCTGCATATTTGTTGTCTGCAATAATAATCAAACTATTCACAAATAATTGAATTCTTTCAACTATGTATAAGTTTTGCTGAATATTACGCACAGTTTTTCCACAATCAACAAATGCTTTAAGATAAGGTGTTTTCTGCTGTGTTTGACTTTTGGTTCTCCCTGTGGCTTTGAAAAATGTGGACTCCCCAATGATGCTGATTGCAGTCATGACTGAGGGACAAAACTCTCCAAAAATTTTAAATCATGAAACAGTGTACTTGCAAAATCTAGTTTAAGTGATATATATGTTAAAAACATTAGAGTAAAATCATTTATTTTTAATAACATTTGTTAGCACTGCCATGATGCTCCTGTTCGTTAATATGGCCATGATTTAATTAATTGAATAGGATTTCTAGAACCCTTATTCATGCTGATCATTTCCTCTAGATTAGAAGTGCTCTGAATGAGATTTTGTCATCAAAAAAAGATTATTGATACTGCATGGCATTTTGGTGCATAACCCAGCATTTTAAAATGTTTACAGGAAGCACTTCGATAAAGCTTGGAGTATTGGGTTAAGAGTCAAATCTTATCGCATTAGACATATTCATTGGAATGAGTGAGATAAAATTGTGAAATTCATAAAAAAACATTTTATGAACAATCATGTTTTAAAATTCATAATTTTAGACTTGACTTTGTGAAACTTATCCATTACGGAAAGGAAAAAATGCAGCTTTGTGAATTTCACTTAATGTGGCATTGAGTGGTATTAACAAAGTTGAACTTGATCTTTCCATAATTATTTTTCAAATCGGCTTCAAGTAAGAGTCTTTAAGATTGTACATAAGAGCTTGCTGGAACATAAATAATATCACTAAGGTGTGCTACAGGAAATTTCATGAAAATTGCCATTTATGTGTTCTATAAATTAATTATGTGGTTCTTTATAATAAACAGTATGTTTATTCAGGGTGCGGCAGCATAACTTACTTTTTTGAAAGCGTTTTGTGTTTGAAAAAAGGAAGTTATGTTGCCACAACCTGCACAATGCGATGCATGTACAGAGCAAATTAACAAAATTACAATATCTACATATTACTGATCAGGATTTAAATTTATCATTTTTTTTAGACCAGGTCCATTTCAATTTGGATGTACCAATTTGATGGTGGCTCCCAATACAATTTCTAAATTACTAAACAAAAATGAAGACTCATCCAACTTGAGATCAATGATAAGCTTTTCTCCTTGCGGTGTAGCTTTTGTTGGGAAGGAAGTGAGGCATGGTGTCCTTCCAAAGATGCTTTCTGAGATATTAGAGACCCGCCTGATGGTAAGCACATTCTAGCTACACTCATCCTCCATTTTATAATTAGACCACCTATACCACAGTGATAAGTATGTATCTATTTGGTAACTCCTTTCTTCCTCGCATCCTCTTCTGAATACCCAGCCTTCAATGTCACATTGATTCCATGCATCTGAAGTCTTAAAGATTAAAGATATTTTAAGAATTGTTCAAATTCTCAATTTGAGTTCAAATGAGCCAATGCTGAGCTGACCAAGATAAATGAAGTAATACCGTAGTTCTACATCTTCATTTTGTCTTTCATAAAAGTAGTGGTTTTGCCAGAATTATAGCTTAAGTTGAGTACAATGAAAAGTACACCGCATATTATTGATAAGGTTATCTCAATGTGAAAAGTGGCTGATTTAAATGGTCAAATAGCCTAACAGTGAAGTACAAAATACCAACAATGGTGGCTTATGTCTGGTTGGTGAGTATTATTATAGTGTAAATGAATGCGTATGTAAAACGTAAGTGTATATTAGTTTCCCGTCATAACTGTATTTGTATTACTATTTGGGAATAATGTGATCTTTATTCCATTGACATGTCCTATACGTTTGTCATGTATTCTATATACTCTACAGTATGTCTGCTGGACAATAAATGTCCAATAATAATTACCGTATTTTATCATTGATAACATGCACCTGGAAATAATGCACTCCCAGAATTTTGTAGTAATCAGGAATTTGTATAGATACCGCAAGCCCGGGGCTTCATAGTTATCTTGAACATGTAAAGATACCACATATCTGTATATACATAGATATATGACCGTAAAAATTATGTATAGTGTGTGTAAAAATACATCTATATCGGATGTGTGTGTGTGTGTAAAAATACGTCTATGTTTGGATTTTTTCAATTTTCATTACATAACGTGCATCGTCATTTTTTCAATCATCTGGACATTTTTGTATAGATAATGCATGCGTTATCAATGGGAAAATATGGTATTATTATTATAATAAAATGCCTGGAGTATCTTGATTATTGAGTATTCAAATACTGGATTTCTAATCAATCATAGGCAAGGCTGAATTACATCACATGTAACGGGAAGAGTCCACCCCAGCCGTACTCTTATAAATGGGCAAAAGATGGGTGAGGGAAATTGGAGAAGATACAAGCAGTAAATCAATAAAATTATAAAAATAAATAATTAACTGAAAATAAGACCAATAATAAATATAGTAAAAAACTAAAAATAATTGAAATAATTAGATACCGCAAACGGTTAGAACAATGAAATGGAAGACTGCAAATAAATCACGTACTATCTAGCTTGGATATACTATACAGCATTGATCCATGCTAGTCTCAAGCACTCAAACGCACATAATAAAATAAAATTTAGAATAATAAAAAAATGAAAATTAATCACGCATTCTCTAGCTTGGATGCCGCAGTGATCACATGTTAAAAGCTGAAATATTGAGTATGGCTATGGTTTTTCCTTGTTAACATTAACATGTTTACTGTGCTGGTGAATGCATATCCACTAGTAGATTTCCCCCATACTCTGATGGTCACAGGTGTCTCCTGAAATTTTCTCCTGACATGTCCAGTGACCATTGCTATTACATGGTGATTATTTCAAGTGTCCACTACAGTGTCTCACCCTGCTTTATCCAAGTGTTTAACCACTCATTTGGACCACCATGAAACCTATATTGCATTGAGTTTTGAATTTTTATCGGTAATGAATACACCAGGCTAGGAAAACGATTAATAAAAGAGCTTTATTTACAGATCATAAGATTTTCAAGATATATTTGTCAAATGTTCTGACCATAATGTAATTTTATGTGATTTTAGGTCAAGAAGGCATTGAAAAAGAGCAAAGGAAATCGTGTTGTTGAGAGAGTCTTGAATTCCCGGCAGTTAGGGCTGAAGTTGATAGCCAATGTCACCTATGGGTATACAGCAGCAAACTTCTCTGGAAGAATGCCTTGTGTTGAAGTAAGAATGAATAATGTTTTTGTTTTTCAATTAAATATTATAGGGTTAGGCATTTATTCAATTGGAACTCATGATCAATATTTTGGTTATTTGCCTTATTTTATTTGTGCTGTGGAATTGTGTTGAAATTTGTCATTTATAAAATTAAGAACATCCTAGGATTAAAAAAGAACACTTCCAGCGATACATTTGTCTACCATAAGAGTGATTCACCTTTCCTTTTAAGGTTCAAATGATATTAAATCATAATTATTGGTTGTTTCCAATTGAATCAAATGGAAATATTTTAAATTTTTGCTAAAATGGGCATTTTAAGATTTTATCAGGATGGTACCCAGGCTATCATTAGTAATTTTACTTTTGAAATGAAAACATATAGCTAAAACTATATGGTAATTATGGAAGGAAAATATTTGTAAAAAAAATGGAAAAATCATGAAATTAAGATAGAGATTTCGTTGCCCACAACCTATTCTTTTTATTTCTACAATGTGGCATGACACTCATAACTTCATATTCAGATACAACTTTAGATTACCTTGGTCCAAGTATATATAGGAACCCCCCCAAGTTGTGGGGATAGGGGAATTGTTTTTATTTCAAGGGAAATTAGTGTAATCATAAGTGGAGCACAGGTATTTCTGTGAGAAAGGGAGGTTTTAAAAGGTCAGGTTCAACAGAGGCAAATGGTTGAATTAAGTCTAATCATGCAGTAAGTTTCATTTCTTATATTGTTGGACAATGTCAAAGTGTTCTAATTCATCTAACCATTTGTCTTTTGACTCCAGATATAAGATTTCTGGAATAAAAGTGGCATTGTGTTCGTGCCCATCTTTACAGCACACCTACATCTGTGGCATATATATCAAGTCTATCTGTTCAAATCTTCCCTTTTTGCCCAATATAATTCTTATCTCAAGAATTGCTTCACCTTGTAGACTCACTTGTACTTAAGTATTACATAAAATATATCCGTGGTATTTGGTAGTAATTTGGATAAGGTTATCAAAGTATTTGGAGGAAATATGCTCTATCTATTTTCAGTTGGCATGAATTTTCACATGTTGGAGTTTGCCAAAGTATGTAACAAATCATGAAAAGAGTCATACCCTATAAATTAAGGATCCAAATTAATTAATCTCAAGGTCTTTAGTTAAAGGAATTGGAAATAAATAATATGACATAACAATGTCAAAATTCACATAAGAAGTGCATTTATAATTACTTTTAATTTATGACTACCCTATGCCATAAAATGTTCATGATGAAATTAGTTAATTAGGATTTAACTTATTCAGTTTTCAGCAGTAGTATTTATTTTTGTCTTCAGTAATTATTTCCTTGTCTTTTTTCAAATTACAACTCAAGAGAAGTTGAGTGCTTGCCGTCCATGGTCTCCCCCCCTCTCCCAATTATGCTCACACAATCAAGATTCTCGCAACCACCTCCCTTCCTCCTATTTCCTTTCGTCCCTTTCTGTTTTACTTGTCCAAAATCACTTGTGTAATTTCATAATAATGCCTTGCCAAGTGTTACCATTCCTTTCTGACCCCTGCTTTTTCCTAATAATATTCCTTTGTCTCTCCTGACTTCACAATTGTTGGCCATTGATGACAACCCTTATCAAATCTTATTCTCCTTAGGCTATACACTGAGATGCCATAAAAGAAAGTCCTGCCTTTTTTTACTTTTCCTACAAAAGTAAAGTTCCTGCTATAATCTCAGTCGTGTGACTTATGTGATTAATGCATCCCACATAATTCTAGTACTCAATCTTTATGTATAACTCTGAATAAAACTTCATGGAATGAGGGCATTTGTAATCTAAGCTTTGACCCCATTAGAAACATTTATCGAGTTAAAATATTTTTATAATTTCTAAAACTTTCTTGCTACAGGTTGCAGATAGTGTTGTGAGTAAGGGAAGAGAAACTTTAGAAAGGGCAATAGCTCTTGTCCATGAGAAATGGGGAAGTCAGGGGGTGAAAGTTGTGTATGGTGATACAGATTCCTTATTTGTTTTGGCTAAGGGGTTCAGTAAATCAGAAGCATTCAAGTTGGGAAGTCAGATTGCTGAGGCAGTCACAGAAAATAACCCAAAACCAGTTAAACTCAAATTGGAAAAGGTCTATCAACCTTGCCTTTTACAGGTATGTAAAAATCAAATTTCCTATATAGCATAATTTCTGCTTCCTGTAGTATAACTACATTTCTGAATATATTTTCTTTAATATGAAGACAAAAAAGAGGTATGTTGGCTATGCATATGAAACTCCTGATCAAGAGAAACCTATATTTGATGCCAAGGGAATTGAAACTGTGAGAAGGGATGGATGTCCAGCTGTTGCTAAGGTGAACTATTCTGAATAAATTATCCTAGTGCAATATTTGGCTATCCTGCTGATAATATTTATTGAAATATTAATTAGTGATAAACTTGAAACACTGAAATAGATTTTGTTATTCAACTGACTGCATATTGTTTCTTTTTAGATACTAGAGAAGTCACTGCGTTTATTGTTTGACACCAGGGATGTGAGTTTGGTGAAATTACATGTTCAGCGACAACTGGGAAAACTCTTAAGTGGGAGGTTAAGTTTGCAAGAGCTGACATTTGCAAGAGAATATAGAGGAGCAGCAGGGTACAGACCAGGTGCATGTGTTCCTGCTCTTCAGTTGGCAAGGTGATGAATTGATGAAAGGAGTATTTGATCTGGCACAAAAACCAAGACACATCAGAAAAACCTATCTTCAATTTGTGAAAATAATTTGCCAAATGCCATATGGAATTTTGGTCTTGCAAAAGAAAGCATATCAGTGGTGTGTGATGATCCTCATTCTTGCAGGCTTGCTCACCCGTTATTGAAATCCAGAACATTAAATTTGCGTGTGTTCTGTGTTCAAGAGAATTTCTATGATTTGGTTGTGTTGTGGATTATGAATATCCAGGAAGTAATTTACCATTATTTTTATTTCAGGCGCTGGCTGAGTGTAGACCCGAGGGCAGAGCCTCGAGCAGGAGAAAGGGTTCCATATGTGATTGTTAACGGGCCCCCTGGCTTGCCTCTCTTTCATCTTGTTCGTTCACCAAATGAGCTGCTCAGCCTTGGCAATAATGCCTCCACATCAAAGTTGTCCGTTCACACCCAGCTGCAAGTCAATGCCCATTACTACATTACAAAAGTTTTGGTTCCACCTCTGCAACGCTGCTTCTCACTCATTGGGGTTGATATTGAACCATGGTAAAGAACTCATCAATTTTTCTGATTATACATTTATATTAGTTGGAGTAACAAAAAGAAAGAAAACAAGCATTTGAGATATAGTTATATATGAGGGCAGTTTTTTTTTTCAATCTCCAATGAGCCATAAAACCTAACTATTCACCTGGTTGCCACCTTAGGGGAAGTTGAATTATTATAGTATGTAGGTACTGTAATGATATTTTGGTTAAAAAGTGGGCTAACTACAGGACTTATGTGCAGCATATGACCCACTCTTTACAACAATGTTTTTGAGATATAGTTGTGTTGAGTACATGATGAAATGCCATCGAGAAATTTATCCATCCCAAAAAAATTAGAATTTGCCCACGTACTCTAAGAATAAAGTAAGGATTTTTACTGGGGCATGGTAAAACGCTAAACAAGTAAATTTCCAGTTTTAGAAAATAAGTCTTTGACAGCTCCTTAGGAAGCATACATTTCTCTTTGTTTTGCTCTCTTGTTTTTTTCTTGACCTCTAACACTTCAATTTCAGCATTTTTGCCTGGTTTGAGCATTGCTTAAGTTGTTACTTAGGATAATTTTATTAAATTATCATTCAGTTTTTCTCTTCCCCTCATCCCATGCACATAGGCGAGGTAAGTGCTGAAATTAAACATGTATCTACGTTCATGGAAGCTCTGTGGCTTCAACTGCAGAATGGAAGGGATAATATTGGTGAGCTGGAGAACTACCCTACTATGTGCTTAGGGTTTCATTTTATTTTGAGCATGAATATTCCAGTCAAGTGATTAAAATAGTGAATATTCCGGTTTTCATGGTTATGATTAATTAAAGAAAGTAAATCCACTCAAAATTTGAAATTCATTGAAAAATATAAGTAATCAATCAATTTTGTGTGGATTTCTATCACTGTTTTCAAAGCCAGGCATCCTTAAAAATGAGGATTTTTTTCCCAGCAAGAAAATATAAAACTTCAACTCAAGCGGTATAATTAAAACATTTATTGAAAATCATGAGGAAATATGATGGCTGATGTCTCCTGTATGATACATGATTGTATTCCACCATAACTGTGCATCCTGCTCTAGTATTTTATGCAGGATATATTTTCTCCTGTTTTTTTAGGTATGCAGATATGCCTCGTAAGCACCGATCCTTATTACAACCTACCGGCATTGGAGGGTTTGGAAATGTAGATGCGATCGAACCAGATAGTATGAAGACATCAAATCCGGCATTGATGGGATCAAAGCGAAGTACAATAGCAGAATACTTTGTAACATCTGATTGTCTGTCATGTGGGATGCAGTTAGAGGTGAAAAATCGTGCCACACTGTGCAAAGCATGCTTTTCTAATCCCCAAAGTGCAGTGCTTAACATAACTGGCAGATGTAATTCTTGGGAACGAGCATTTTCAAGTCTCACAAAGGTATGTTCTTAAATTAAAGTCGTTCGATGTTAAACACTCATACTACATCTTTAAAAGTTGTGTACAGTAAAACCTTGAAATTTGAAATGCCCAAGGACCAGAATAATCCTGATTTTTCTCTGCTTACATATCTAAGTTCATTTGAACAAGGCATACTATGTTTCTAAATAAATTGTCAAAAGTACTTGCAGATTGCAGATAAAAATCATATTTTTCATTTTATGTTTATTCTTTTGGTAAATACTAATGTATTGGTGAATAGATGAGACCTTTTGACATTATTTTCCTGGAGTGGTCAACTCATAAAAAGATTGTCATGCTCCTGTCTTGAGTTACCTCTAACCTAATCAACTAGGCCTCCAAAGCTATTGTTACCAGCTGGAAGTGGAAATTGTACATGACAAAACACAAGAGTTCTAGAAATACTTATGGGAGGCTATGATATAGTAATATGAGGTCTGTCGGGAAACTATCCAACCATACAATATTTTGAGAAAAATAGCCTACCTAGGACAATGAGGCCTTGGTTCCATTTGTAGTACTCCCCTTGAGAACCTCACACACTTTTTCCAGCCTCTTCTCCTTTTCCAAACAATTGGCAAAGCCCTTTTTTTAAATGGTCAACAGCTGCCTCATTATATTCTCTTTTATTTCATCAACCGATTGTTGGGGAGATTAAGCTTTTGTTTCAGAGTCAAAGCCATAGACCCATAACTCATCTCCAGTTATGATCTTTTTGAGTAAACCTGGGTCATCATTCGCAGCTTTGAATAAGTCCCCTGCAACTGCACCATAATTCTGAATATAGACCAGATAAAAGATAAGGCATATTCAAAATATTGCAAGGTGCAATCCTTTCCTGACCTCATAGATATTGTTGTGAATCATAGGTTTTGCATCAATTCATAGAAGCTATGGCTGGCGGCTTGTGGAGAATGTTTTTTGTTTAATTCTTCTTGGGTTATATATATACAGTGGTCATTTTCACTCCCAAAGATGCCATCTGTAACTCACTGTACAATGGTATTCTTCCCAATTTGCATAGAAAGCTTAAATAGAATCTGCAAAAAATAAGATCGGGAGAGCAAAATATGTAATACATACGCATGAGATGAAATTTAATTCCAATGTATCTTAGACATTTTTTAGTGAAAATATTGGTGCAATTTAAAATTAGTTCTAAATTAAAAATCAAGTTATTTCTGGTAATTTGTTTCTTCTATTTCCATTGCCTTTAAGGTAAATTACAAATTTTAAACATTTTGTTTTCAGCTTTGCCAGAGTTGCTGTCAAAGATCAGAACCTATAGAGTGCATCTCATTAGACTGCCCAGTTCTTTACCGGAGGCATCAAGCTATTGTTGAAATGGAGCAAGCTGTCACTTTACGTGATGCTCTTAACCAACTCTCATAACGAAAACTGAAACAGTTCCTAGATTTTGTTCTGGTTACTTGTATTATATGTGTGTGCATTAAGGATTATGTAATGTGTGATCATGAGGCTGTCATTTAAAGCGTCCCAAAGCATTAATATTTTACCCGTTTAATTTTTAACTTTTAAAGATGATTAAATATGTACATATGTATATTTTTGTTAATATGAAATTTATAAATATTTTTAAAGAAAAATAGAAAAAGAATGTATAATTTGCATAAATAAATGGCCTAGATAAATGGAAATAATTGTGATAATTTCAAATAACATAAGTCACTGCATCCATGTTTTTATAATAGATAGGGATAACATTGTATGTATGTTAACATACCAAATTGAGTTTTTAAGGGTATATTTTTACCAATGGAATTTTAGCGATTTTGTGCATAGTACTAGCAGTGGCCATCTAATTGGTACAGTAGATGACCAAGTTGTTACATATCCGCACAAAAACTAATACAACATCCCAATTAACAGACCCCTAACTATAGCAGTAAATAGACTGAAGCAGTGAAGCATATACCTCCTATCCTTGATATTAAGTGTTTGGTCACCAATGCCTTCCAGAAACTCTCTTAGTTTGGCACGTCCCAAACTTGTGTTGTATATGATAAGAATTACCTGCAACAATGTGGGATGTTCACACTGGAACATGTCCTCATCCCACTCCATGAAATCTAAATGTAATACTGTAGCAATCTTCTAGAAAATAAATCCAAATAAAAAATGTGTACCATATCATAATCCAAATAAAGGTATTTTAATAAAGTATCAATTATCAAAGATCCCAGATGGGTGCTAGGTCATAATTGTCATCAAGAATGATGAATAAGTTATCAAGTCACCAATTAGCCAGAGAGAGAAGAAATAATAAAGGTAGACATTGGTACTGAATCCCAAAATGTCAGATTTAAGGGGAGAGAATATTTTTTTATGATGATAATTGTTTCTAAATCATCAGGCGTCCAATGTGGTGCGTCTTTGACGAGCTCCTGGCCTTACTAAAATATTTTGTGCCACTCACAAACTCTGGTGCGGCTTAAGGCATCATCCCCATTAGCCTGCTTAATGAGTTCAAGGGTCTCCCGAGTGGATTTCCCAAGTTTAACGCAAAACTTCACGGCATAGCGTTGCTCGACGGCGCGCTCCATGCCGGTGCAACGACACCACAATCACATGTCACAAAAATGCACCTCCTGTCTCAACGCATGCCTAGAGGCGACTGAGCTTAAGTGCACCTGAGTGGTGGGGGACCCCTCTACCGAGCCGACCGGTCAGACCCCCATCCACCACTCCATCGAGGCTACAGTGAACCAATCATGATACTTATTGTACCGACCCCATTTGTCATTCAATAACAACAAGGTCCGTGCAGTCCTCCCAAAATTCATTAATTAAAGTTTGAATTGCTACCTTATGGACCCTATACGTCAGATTTTGCCCCCTCGGATTATTTCATGTAGCCAAGTTGAAAAAATGGCTCGGTGGTCAAAGATTTTCCAACCGTGAAGAAGCGATGTCGGCAGTTAACGGTTATTTTGAAGAGCAAGACAGTTCTTATTATAAAAAGGTTAACGAACTTATTGAACATCGCTGGGAAAAGTGCATAGAGCTGGACAGAGATTATGTTGAAAAATAAATACATTTTTTCCAAAATGTTTGTTTTCTTTGTTGGGTCGGGTACTTCTGGGATTACCCTCGTACTCCTCACTCTTTTCATCCCACCTTCCTCAAATAGGTATAAATATGATGATTCACAAGTTGAATCTTATCTGGTACCTGAAGATGGTTCAATGAACTAAAGCGCGTTGTACGTTACAAATATATCTCATGACAAACTTCCACTATATCTCACTTGAATCTGTTGAATATCTGTGGAATGATGCCTTCATTCACATTTATCACAGATTTAATAATTGTAGTTAAGAGCTTCCACATAATCTGATGAAATTGTAAGAAACACATTGCAGGGATTGTATTGTTGCCTTCCAATTCCAAATGGATTTTTTTCAGTTTATTAAATCACCGTACAAAAAATGCTATTTATTTAATTTACGACCATCAATTTTGATAGTGGTGGTACAAAAAACACATAGAACTGAAAATTATTACTTAGCAGTGTATGTGATTCTGAAATCTTTTTGATCTTCCATGGCCTAGGATATTATTTTTTTTTAATTATTGTATTATTAATTATACTTTTTTTCATTTTACACCAAACCACCGTACCTTATCTTAGATATGAAATTCACTATTTAATATATACCATGGGCTTGAGCTTTAAGGTGTTTCACCATTAAGTCACTTATGAGGTTTATGTTTGGGAGGAATGGAAACCATTTAAGCGGAAAATAAAGAAGCCAAAATGTACCAATCTTATGAAGACCTTTACTTTTAGCTTAAAATTGAAAATTTTCAATGACCTTAATAAGCCTTCATCCATGCCATCATCCATCATATAACAAAACACAAAACAACCTTCCCCTCGAGACACAAAACAAAGGCTTGAAAAAGCCATGTAATGTAGGCCCTTTCCATAACAACCCATCATTCAGGTCAATGGTCTATAATTGGCTCTATTGTTTCACCACCAAATATTTGCCCCCATCCAATTAATCTGTGGAAAAAAGACAAAAACAAATCATTTATTATGAAAAAAAATAACATGCACACTTGAGAAAGTAACTTTGAAAAGTAATTTAGCATCCATTTTTTTACTGACCTCCAATGTTTTTCCACACGCCGACTGAGAGCAATCTTTTCATTTATTTCGGTGCAAACTGGATTTGTAAGACTTATTTTTGCCAAATCTGCTTTTGTTGCAATTACCTTGCCTCCAGTAGATAAGGAGCCTATATTGACAAGAAGAACTTCCCCTCTAACCAATTTTTGTACCTGAAATCCAAAAATCAATTAGTCAACATTGGGCAGTACATAAGATATTTTGTCAAGTCTTAATATCCTATGCTAGTCGAGAGGCTGGGCAGGATTTAATGTCATTGACAAGAGATTCCAAATGAATTTTGCCCCCCAAAAAATTTACTTAATGTCAAGTTTTCACAGATGACCATTGATATGATTGAAGGAAAAATATAATTTATATGATGGGATACCACAGGGAAAAGTCTGCTAAATAATAAAAGTACATGCACCTAAAAATGCACTACAGGTGCTTTAAGCTGTATATTCAGCATTTGAGTAGCAAAATGTATAGTTGAATCTGACATACTCTTATAAAATACTGCTCTCTGAAGCCTTCAATTCCTTCCCAATCGCATTTCTCATGAATGTATTGCTCTTGAGGTTTTTATGGAAAACTACCCGAGGACTAAATATTTAGACAGACCACTAAATTGGAAAATAAAGTTGAAACAAATGTAAGGATAGAAGATGAACACCTAAGTCAAAATCATGGGGAAGTTTCCTTAACATTTTTCAAGAAAAATATTGAAATATTTCTCTATTTAAAATTGCCTAATAATCAACTATTTCTATGATTACTAGAATACCTAGCAGACCACTGAATTCTTTAACAGCTGATGGATAAGCTATTCTTTCCATACCATCCCTAATATAATGTAATTTTCAAGGAAAATGCATAACTTGAAACATGAACTTAATTAAATTATTAGAATGGATTGATTTTCATCATGAACTCTTTACATTTAAGTAATCGGTTAAACAAACAAAACTGTAAAAATAAGTTAGGTATTTGAGAACACTAAGAAATACATCTTTAACCAAATGAACTCAGAGACTGATGAGTAATATTTCAAACAAATTGAAAATGTCAGGAGATCCACTTAAAACATTTACTAAAAATACGGCGAGTGCATCAAATTCAAGACATGTACAAAAACATCTGGTTCAGCTAAAATTGTTGGCACTCTGAAGAATGCTACCTTTATTTTGCATAAACTATCAAGATCAACAATTGGGGGCTTGGAAAAAGATACAGAGATAAAGCTAAGAAATACGAGTAGAATGTAAAATATGATAAGTCAAAAGGGAATCAAATGATACAAAAAAAGGATATTCCAAAGGATACTTGTATTATT
Source organism: Hetaerina americana (assembly GCF_022747635.1). Classification (NCBI taxonomy): domain Eukaryota; kingdom Metazoa; phylum Arthropoda; class Insecta; order Odonata; family Calopterygidae; genus Hetaerina; species Hetaerina americana. The sequence continues at coordinate 90,261,675 of NW_027286069.1, forward strand.
CAATACAGTTGAAATATATTCAACAAATGATTGCAGGTTCCATGTTTGGGCAAATATTATTTCATCTCATGATTACTTGATATTTGAAGAATGAGATCAAGATGGACTCAATAATTAGTAATAAGACAGTATTTCTAGTACCCAATGCTCTAAAATATAAAAAATCATTATGTGAAATACAGGTATCTTAGGTTTTATATTCCACACACATTATCAGATCAAACTGTAGACGCCCAAAAGAAATATACATTCATACGTATACAAATAAAATGAGTAGGGAAGACCTTAAAATCAGATAATTTTGTGCCTAAGTGACACCTATGTAGAAGTGGTTATTTAAAGAAAATACGGCTGATGCCGATGACTATTGGAATGGTATACATTAACTGCTGGTAAATATTATTCCACGTAGGAAACACATAGAATGGGATTGGATAAGTTCTTTTACAACGAGTAATTGAAGCTAAATATGTATATAATTAATTGCTATTCATTATAGATGAATTAACCCTAAAAAAAAAATTCAAAAATACAGAAACAATCTCGCTACCAACCTTAGCTGCCTTTTTATCTCCTTCCGTGCGAACTCCTAGAAGGCGCTTCAAGAGGTAATAAGAAAACTCTAATTCAATAAATATTTTTGGAAGAGCCCCAACAGCACCAAGAACTTGGCCAACCAGTCGATCAGCACGGCACAATGTAGGCTCTATTTTGGTACCAACACCTAGGGAAAATAAAATTCTCAGCTTTAGGCATATGCTTGGGTATAAAACTTCAAATTCACAAAGTAAAAACAAAAGATTTTGCTGAGGTTGCACAATGAACGCACTTCATTCACTTCTTAATGACTGCTGTTTCAGCTAAACTAAAAAAATTAAATAATATTAATGAAGATTGTTAAGTCAAAATTAACCTATGCAAATAGTAGACACATGTCACATTTGTAAACTAATGAAATGTTCCCAAGAATGAATATTGCTCCCTTAACTGGCAATTGTTCACTTGAAATTATTAGAACAGAAAAGTGGTTTTGAACATCATGGTCTTATTTGTAGTTTATTTAATTACCATCCAGTTAGAATTCATGAAGCACACCTATCATACATACTGCCAAGAAAAAAGTGATCATTCAGACCTAATTCAATCTGTAAATAATAATAAAAGTTGTGGGAGACACAAAATATTTTTTTTTCTTTATCAAGACAGATGACTTACTTAAGAACACTTACCAATTAATCCTCCTGGTACGGCAAACTGAAGTTCATTTTGTTCAGCAAACAGAGACACAATTCGGGAAAATATTGGTCGGCAGGTGAGCTTTCCTTCTGAATCTTTAGAAACCAATCCGGGGCGAACTTCAATTTCCATTCCCACCTGAATCATACAAATAGAATACCAAAACATGAAACAACATACTTACAACTTTCCTTAGTTATATTTATTTCCTCAAAATATTAATTCATACATTCTCTTTTCTTGTATTTATATGCAATGATGCAATTACCATGGAGTACATCAATTCATCTCCCAATGAAAAATGAAAATATTTTTATCAATGAATAAAATTTCAAATTCCTGCTTGATGCAGCGCTTTACTTATTTACCCAAATCAATTTATGTGCACAGTATTTATTTTGCTTTACAATACTGACAAAACATATATTTAATGTAGTAATACACAGATGGCAATATTTCAGAAGTCAACCAAAAACCTCGCAGAACGAAGATAAAGTTAACAGTATTTATTTAAAATATTTTAACGACTCTCATCATCCCTTGTATGCATAATTGCTAGGGTTAATTAAGTTGATAAATATTAGATTGTATCATAACAGAGAGAGCACATGAGCCATGCATTTATGCAGGGGCAAATTGATACTACAAGGATTTAGCTACAGAAACCTGTTGTTTTTCTGTAAGTATCTTTCAGAGAAATGTTACCAGGCACAAAACTAAACACCTTAATTAGTAATGACTAGGATCTTAATTGATATTGTTAATTAAGCTACTCATTTATAATTATGTACTCCCTTTTTTGCGGTTTTGCGGGTCAAAGACTATAACAGAAGCTTTTTTTTTGAAAAATTTCATCTTTTTTCAAGTAAGTCAAAAGTAATGCATGCACTCAATGCAAAGCAGATGAATGCGTTCACATGCATTGTTCACCTAAGGTTTAGCAAGCTAATTTTTAATCTGGAATGAGACTGCAAAACATCAAGTCCTAATTAAAGAAAAAATACTGGCTCAAGGCAGGTGACTATTTTTGACTAGAAAAAAGCAAAATTATGGTGCTCATCTAAAAATCAATGTTAAAATATATAAAACTTAACAATGAAATTTCAACAATATGGTCCTAAATCTTCAAATCTTTGATTTTGTAATTTTGTCATCTTTTTGTTTAATGTATATTTGAATATTTCTTTGAATTTTGAGAGCAAATCACTCAACACAATTTTTAGGCTGGCTTAAAATAAGAAAAAAATCATAGAATGAAATGTGTACAATGAAAACTGATGAAAATAACTTTTATTTACCTTGAGAACCCCACACAAAATGCTACCACCGGCAACACCTCCCTTCAGATCATCAACTTCACAGCCAGGCTTGTTTACGTCAAAGGAACGAATTACAATAAGGCGTGGAGGAGAAGAGAAATCCCTCAATGGCACTGGTATCTTCTTTACAATGTACTCGCATATCACTTCAATGTTATATTTCAATTGAGCCGATATGGGCACAACAGGAGCACCCTCTGCAACCGTTCCTGTTGAGAGAGAAACAGTGATGAATATCTGTCTGTATATTCTTTAAGAAAATCCAGGCTACTATTGAATAAAAATAAATGAATGCATACCTTGTACAAACTTCAATATCTGTCCATACTGTTCCTTGGCCTGGCCTTCTTTAACTAAATCTATTTTATTTTGCAAGATAAGGATATGCTTCAACTTCATGATTTCAATCGCAGCCAAATGCTCGGAAGTTTGCGGCTGTGGACACGATTCATTTCCAGCTTGAAAAGAAAAAAATAGTAAATTAACAGTTACTCTCTAGCAAATTATATACATTATATATGTATGGAGTTTAAATGGATCAAGAACATCATCATTATTATTTCCAGTTTTGTGTCTGAAACTACTCACTTGAAAGTATCCAAATCAGAAACATTAACTATCCTATATCATGTGCCATTTTATTTTAAACATTAATGAAACTGAAAATGTTGAAATTTAGCCTTCAGCACAACTCTTTGGAGACCCTAGGAGTCTAATAATGATAAACATTTTTTATTTAAGACTGAGTGACTACTTATTTAACGGATTCCCATTCTCAATAATAAGCCATTTTCCTTGCAAACATGCCTTCCTTTTTCTAAATTGTGCTCCTAAATTTTTGGAATCTAATTAGGTATTTTTGCTTGCCAATGGTACCCAATTAAGTCAAATTTCAGGTTTTGATAAGCCCTACACGTATAATGGTCCTTGGCAAACAGGAAACCTACCTAACAACTTAAAAGGAACATCATTCTGATTCCTATATTTTCTATACTTCCAATTTAAATATTATGTTCCAGTCTTTATATGATTTCCCTACTGGATTACAAACGCTGCAAGACAGAAATTCTTGTTAATAATTATTCTAACTAATGGTTTGTTTAGTCTCATTAAAACAACTTAAATCATTTAATTATTAATTTTGTCATCATATGCATGCATAACTTTTTATTTATTGGCTTCATCTATGATCTATAATTCTATGACATCAATGTACTACTAAGCTTTTCTTAAAAACCATGGGTTAGGGCCACATTTAAAATTACCTTTAGTTTACTTCAAAACCAATGACAATTGGTATCACTTATTTACGCCAAGAAAAAAGCAGTAAAAATTTAATGAACCAAATAAAGCATCCAAGGCTCATTTACCCCCATTGTCTTCTAACCTGCCATAATGCTACTGTTTTAAATTTACCATAATCTCACTTTGAGCCTTCCACACATTCAATATCAGCTGCCACTACCCACAATATAATATTATTATTGCATAGAAATATTCCAAGGTGAGTTGTCTAAAACCAACCAACAACTTGAGGAAGACTATGACATTGAATGGCAAATATAAAAAAAATACATAATGAATTTGAGAAGTTTAGCAATTCACCCTCAGAACCAGAATGCAAATGGTGAAACAGTACCTATTAGGAGCAATGCAGCATCCATCACAGCAGCTCCATTAAGCATGGTGGCCATAAGAATGTCGTGGCCGGGGCAGTCCACAAATGAAACATGACGGACCAGTTGGAAACGCCCAGGGCATCCTGGTCGAGTGCAAGGGAGTGAGTCCTCTCTCGATGAGCCACCTGACACGTAGCATGCAGGTCGTGGGCACTGCTCACAATCACACTGGTAGATCTTGGCATTGGCATAACCTGTCAATAAATAAAATCATACAGCTTAATGGCACATATTTAGAAGTGATTTCATAATATTTAACACATATTTTTCTTGAAAGTAAATTATCGGCATACATTTATAACGCACATCTACACTTTACTTAAATTTTAATATGCACCCACAGCTTTGGTCATTTTTCCTAATTTCTAAGACCTATCCAATATTGAGATTAAATATAAAGAGAATATATAAATGTAATTTCTTATTAAATCTTATAATTAGATAACAGGGACATTTACTTAATGTCAAGCTTAGAGACGTATTTCCTAAATGTTTCTAACTGCTCATGAATGAATGTGATCATGCTAAATGTAGTCATTGTGCCTGCTAGCTATTAATATCAGTAAGTCTTTACTTTCATGGATATTTAGCAGAAGCAACAACAAATGATTTTTGGGCAAAGGATAAAAGTGAGGGTTCCCTGATATCCATGGAATTTTTAGGACATACACTTTCCAGGCCTTCTTATTTCAAGTTGTCTACTGATATTATTGATACATTTTTTGCAGTTCTCCAGGTAATATGCAAACTTAAACAAACATCTCCAGATAGCTGATAATTATGGGAATATTTGTTTTTGTGATAATCCTGTTGGTTTTCTACCATACAGGGTCTGTTCCAAAAATAGTCACTTCCATAGTCTTTTTTGACTTTAAAGGCATTATCCACTTTGAGTTTGTGCCTCAGGAACAAACAGTGAACAGTAAGTTTTATGTGTACATCCTCGAAAGGCTAAGGAAAAAGAGAGTGCAACATGTCAAGAAGGAGATCTTTGCCAACTGGAGGCCGCACCACGACAACTCATCAACCCACAACATCTTCCTTGCCACTTGAGTACCTGACCAAGCATAAGTTGGCAATGCTGCCCCAGCCGTCCTACAACTCTGATTTAGTACCACCGAACTTCTTGTTTTCAAGAATAAAAGGAGCTTGAAAGGCAACCATTTTCGAATGCTGGATGTCAAAGGGTTCACGACAAGATACCTGAACAAGGTTCCTGTTGAAACCTAACAGGAAGCACACTGAGACTGGAATCTATGTGCATAAAATACACAAGGGTGCTTTTTAGAAGAATTTCAGATACTTGTACTTTAATCTGCAATGAATTTTTTTCCTGGATTTATTCTACTTATTTTTTTGACAGACCTTGTATTTATAAACCACAAGTGCAGGTTTCAGTTTTTCCTAGATGGCGGTCATGATTTTAATGATACAAAAGGCAATGATGCTGCTTGATGATGATGCTTCTATATGATTTGGCTCATGGATATGTGCATCATTGAACATCTAATGCATATATTACACAGCTTGATTTCCTTGCCTCTAAAAAAGAGAGGGAGGAAGTGGATGGGGAAGGCCACAGTCTAGGTTTGGCCTTGATGCTCTCTGCCCTCATGGAATTAGTACATGTCAGAGACTGCTCAGGTGCGAGTGGTGGGGGAAGAGGGGTAATACAAGGTTGTCCATTATCACCTATTATTTTCAAGGTATACGTGGAAGAAATGGTTCAAGAGGCAAAGGAAGTACTGGAGATAGGAATGAAAGTCAGTGGAGAATTCATAAAATCAGTTAGGTTTTCCGATGACCAAGCTTTACTTAACCAGTAAGCCAAGGAGTTACAAGCATTGGTGAGTGCATTGAAAAGTCAGTGCAATAGGAATAGGATGAGAATCAATGTAAACAAAACAAAGGTTAAGAGATTTTTGAGAAAGAGGATAACTACATTAAATAATAAAGCATTTGAAGAAGAATTGTGTTACGTAAAGAAGCTTTCATGAAGAGGAGGGATTTGATGACAGGGACACTGAGGAAGGATGCTCAGAAAAGTTTTGGGAAAACTTATATATGGAGCAGAAAAATGGTGGTTGAAACAAGATGAAATGTGGGTGAAGTAGATAGAAAGGTGAAATGGACAGAACAGAAAACAAACAATGAAGAGCTAGGCATGATAGGAAGGAGACAGAATTGTTGGTATAGATCTTAAGTAGGCAGGAGAGACAGGTGCAAAGTATTGGCGATGGGATGTTGAAGAATGGGATAGAGGAGAAAATGTTAGGCAAGCAAGTAAGGGGAAGGCATAAAATAGACATGTTGGGCGGAATGAAATTTTGGAATGATGTATGCAAAATTTAAGGATTTATAGAAATGTCGGGTGGTGTTTCATTAGAAGAGGTAAAGACCTGTATCATTATCCAGTGTGTTCATCCAAAACCTACTTTCAATGATAGACTACCTAATATAAAAAAAATAATTACAATAGAATTAATTGGGGTCTAACTATTTAGTTTGGAGAGATAAACTGGCATAAATACAGGCAAATTTTATCCATGGAAAACGTGGGCTTATTTCTTAGGTATCATCTTCACAGATGCAAACAAAGAATTTTACTTAATTTGTTGTCCCCGACCTAACTTTATGGAATTTGCATAACGTATTGATATGAAATTATTGACTTTGTAATTCCACACACTTTATTTAAAAAAAAAACACAACCTAGGTTTCAGCTTTGAATGTCATCATCAGGTGGTCCTCGTAGAAGCAAACTTCCTAGTGGAAGGTATACATATATATTTAATTGGTAGTTAAAATTATGTCATTGATAAAACAATTGAGCATGATAAACATATTAAAGTTCTATATGAACTGTACCCCAAGAAGAACTGGAAGGACAAATGATATTGGCTGATAAAATATTTGATTTTAAAATTGAATGGGTCTTTGGGACTAATAGGGCAATTTGTTGACACCACTTGAGTGAATGGTAAGGTCAATAAATCCTTTTGGAGACACTACTACTTCTCCTTGTTGATGGTAATCTCCCTTCCATTCTCTACACCTAACCCAAGTTCAGCATATCAAGAGCATCACTATTCACTCAGGTCTTCCGTACCAATAACTAAGTACTCAGATACATGTTAACCTGCTGTCTCAAATTCAAATCTCTGGAACATTATCTCCAATTGCATACTTGCTCACATTTAATAACTAACTGGGTAAAATATATTACAAACCACGCCAAGGCATTTTGAAATTGATTATATTTCATCATATTGGCAAAGAGGAAGGAACACTAAAATAACATGAATGAAAAAAAAGGAAATTAGGTTCAACTCACAAATCAAAGGACAGTATTGGTACAACATGATTATTGAAATTAATTGTACTACATAGTTGAGACTATAGAGGCCACAATTAAAGGTCTGTATCAGAAAATTCAAATTTTGGTGAATGAACGAAAGGTATGAATACTATATTTTCAAATCTAACCTTAATCCTTATTTCATTCATATCATTTGAATAATAAATATGCTATTGATGACAGAGAGCTGTGAGGGAATTTGCAAGATCAGTCTGGCTTACTTTCCATGAAAATGAAAACTACTCAGTAATTTACTACAAAGAGAGCTTCAAGCAAAGTTTCTCAAAGTTCATACTTTTGGCAAACAATGATTTTGACATAGTTTTGTGAAAAAAGGAAGCATTTAAACCTTTATACTTTGTGGAATGGAAGAGTGTACTCGAAGCTTGAGATCCCTAGGGAGATGGAGAAAAATTGCATTTACCGCATCCATTGTCCCCATAATGCATGATTTTAACATTTTGACAAAGCATAATTTAAATATAATCATTCGCTGTAATCTAATGGGTTAGGTTTTTGATGAGCAATGTCATTAAACATTGATATCCTCACACGCCCTGACTAGACACAATATTCCTTAAATCCCTTACTACATATTACAATCATTCATACTTCCTACCTCCCTTAATTTCAGCTAAAAACCTGTTCTTTTCCTCTCTCTACTTCATCTCTCCAGCATCAGTCCCTCTATTCCAGTCTTCAGCACACAATATGTATCTTCAGAAACCACATCTTCTCTTTGAATGTCTTCAAACAGTAATCTCCTCCACTTCCATGACTAGAACTTACTAATTGCTTACTTTCCTCTCCACCCATTTTTACTTTCTTTGATCTTTTCCACACCCACATCTCAAAAGCCTCCAATGCATGTTTATTCTATTGCCTAAATGGCAAGTTTCTGAGCCATACCAAACCACACTAATTGAGGTTTTCATTGGTCTTGTATGCCCTTACTTAATGTCCCTACTCCTCTGAACTCCCTTCTCCAAAACACTTCCTTAAAAAGCTCAATTTCTGTTCAGTTTATGTCCCCCAACTTTAATGTTAATAATAATGCTAATATTTCTTCATACTTCATATTTCACGAGAATCAAATTTGGAATGTAACCCTTTGGCTGATTGATCATCCACAAATATAACAATTGCATTAGTTGCTCAACCTTCCACCTACTTTTACTTAGGCCTCCAAATATATCCATGCATCTCGTGCCATTTTTTCCGAGCATACAGAAAAGAACTGATGATAATCAATATCTTAATCCCCTCCATTTCACTGTCTATCCTAACTCTCCATTCACTCTTCTCGTGTGCAATTTAAGGCATGTAGAAGTTCCTGATAATTTCTTCCAATCTTCAGCAAAATGTTCATTATTTGTGCCCTTTTTTGTTTACTTTGTCAAATACCATTTCAAAACCCACAAGCATGCAAATACATCCTGGCGGTACCCTATCCTATGTTCCTTTCAACAATAAACCTTACTATTGCTACGGCATCAGTTGTACCCATTCTCCTCCAAGCTTTCTTTATGTACTCCCATGTACTGGGTAGCACTAATCTCAATCCTTTAGTTGATGATTCAATGAACTACCTTTCAAAGGAGTGCAATCTAACTTATAGTCCTCATATATTGCCATTTATCCATTTTTTGTCGATGTAATCAATACAGATGTCTTCCCACCAAATTCCTCCCCCATAAATTCTGCAAATGAACCCATATAAACTTTTCCTTCCTTGTTTTTCTAAATTCTTGGCTACTTCCACAGAGATGTTATCCATTCCCACAGCCTTTTCAATTTAATTTCCTTTAAAATCTTTTTTACTTAGCACCATATTGTGTATTTTCTCACAGGTCCATAAATAATTATTTCGGCTAATTTATTGTAAACTGTATACATCTACATCTTCTACAACTGATTGTTGGCATGTATTCCTGCATTGACAAATGTCCGCCTAAATTTCTACCAAATATGCCATTCACATATTCCATATTCACAACCCTTCTCGTTTCCCATTCAGTATTATGGCTAACCCACTCTGAATTTCTTTCATATATTACTCTTAACTTTCCCTCTAATAATTAATGTTATCTTCTCAACTAATCTTGCAGTCCTTTCAAGTCTATATTAAATTTATGGTTTCCGGTATAACCATGGAATTGATTCATATTGGAAATGAAAAAATAGTAACTTTGCGATTCCACTGGAAATATTTTCATTGGAATCGCAAAGTTACTACTCTTTCATTTATAAGTCTATATTTAACCTCTCCACCTCGCTCATTTGATATTTTCAACCTTCCCTTTCCTCAGTATTGTTCTAACATTCCAAGACCATATTTCCCACTTGGTGTCCTTCTTCAGTGTCTTTTCTGCAGCAATTAATTTGAATGACAGAATTTTGCCTGAAACGAGGTGGCGTTGCAGTCTCTGCAGCTGGATTACCCACAGCTCAGTAGGCTGTATTCCCACAGCTGTCAAGAATCAATGAAAATCATGGGAGATATCTAAGAATAACCCCTTCCTTATATGTGTGAATGTATTTGGACTCCACACACATTAGGAATCAATAAAGGAAGTGAGACCATTAGGTAATGAAATGAGAGCGGTACATGCAAACTACCCTGTGTCAACTAACAGTATTGGAAATTTCTCTGATAAAACACGCTCCAGTAGGCTTAACTTCTTTATAGTATCTTAAGGAATAGAGAATGAAAAGATTTCATCAGAAAATTAATGGTAACTATGCAATTACTTCACAAATTATAAAATGGAGAACTGCATATAATGGTTTATACAGAAAAAACCTACATAATTAATATGGTTTACAAGAGTTTTATCAAAGCCTTTCTCCAGACCACAATGTTGAGGAATATCCAAACTCGGTAGGAGGGTTGATATCCCCCAGGAAAAACATCCTCTATTACATCCATTAAATCCAATTTTAAGATTAGGATGTGAAGGTATCATGATCTTTCAAAGGTGAACTTCCTCATGATTGGAATAAATTCTTCCATCAGTCAATCAGCCTAATCTGATCTATTAGGAAATGAAATCAAAAACTTTCAATGGAAATAACAATTTTTATTACCTCTTCAAAATTTTCCACCATTGATACTGAATGCTAACAAAAAACATGATTCAAAAGAAAACAAATAAGGTGAAAACAAGAAAAATGCTTAAATATTTAATAAAGTAAGTAGTATGGGACTATGAAGACACTCAACAGCATATTGTATACGAGAAGTAACTACCTGGGAGAGTATTCTCCTTGACACAGAAATCCTTCGTCAAAATATAAAATAATTTTGAAGGTATTTTGAGATGTAATTTAAACTATCAGGATGCATTTTAAAAGCCACAGCCTACATTTGGTTTTCAGTAATCCTGCAAAAAATTCCTCGTGCTGTAGGCTATCTTTGATGATGATCATGACAAGTGCACATACACACAAAATACAAAGAGTATCATCTTGCAATGCCGTACCATAGAAAAATTCAGTCAAAATGTTTTTTCTGTTGCGTAAAATTCTAAGTATGTACTGCTTCCTTACCAACTTCCATATACTCTGTCCTAAAACTAAATTAAGCAACCGATTGAAAAACCATGGTTATTCCATAATTGTGGTTTCAGAATTGGATTGTACTTTTATGCAACTTATGTTTGCAATTTGCTAAAAACCAAGTTAAATTGAAAATAATCCTAATTCCACGACTCCTACATATTGCATTTGCCGGCCCACAAGACTGCAATCCTTAAATCAACCTGCATTTCTTTGGACAGGGAGTACATGGTATGATTTCAGCCTACAAGCGCAAGCAGATTTGCATGAAAAATACAATAACTAATTTTTTCCTGCATCAGGCATGGAAAATGGTAGCCATTATTACAAACATTGATAATATCACAGTTTTGAGTTGGGAGTCAGCAACAGCGTAAACATATAAATAATTTAATCTTTTCTGCTTGACAAGTATTTTTTCATAAATTCTGACATGAAAAATCAAGGTGCATCTTTATTGGCCGGGCAATACAATACTTGGAAAACACATCAATTCAAAAGTGCAAAAATCATTCTCCTTGACTGGGGCTCAGACCAAAAATCCCTGGAGTTCATCATCCTGTCTTGTCCCTTTAAAATTCTCAGGAATTCAAAATGTAAATAGGATGCCCCTGTAACTCAATTGGTTAAAAGCAGTCGCCAGGAAACCATGATCCAAGTTTAAGTCCAAGCCAAGGCGAACGCTTTTCACACAGTATGATTTCTGTGCACATCAGCAGATGACTCCAAAGTAACTGTCAGCAACCCCCAGAGTTATTTGAACAAGTCCTACTTTTATATCATATCAAACAACTTTGGCTTTATAAAATAAACTCACTACACTTAACAAAACATGTTCCCACCTTAAAAACAAATTGAGGGATTTTCTTCAAACATATTTATCCCCATGAATCCACGATGATAATCCCAAAATGAGGGCATTCCATCCCCCCCCCCTCTCCATATTCATATTCCTTGCATTTCAATATTTTAAACCTATTCTATAAAGATTACTCGATCTTTTACTAATTGCTTCTAAACATCCAGTTCTAATGAATCTATTAGAATTTATAATACACACATTTCATCTACATAAACCATTTAATATAAAATGACCAAAGACAAAAAATATATTATATTACATCAGTCACACACTGTTGAATGAATCACACATTACCCATAATAGATGTGAAAATATCAATCTGTCATCATTCACATTAATATCCGACTGAAATACAAGAGGTTGTAATCTTAGATATCAGTCACAATAATTGGTGCTTCCTGTCACCATCTTGAGGTTGATTGCAAATAATGCAAAAGGGCATAATTAATCACTTGGCAGATGCACAATTAGAAATTGCAAAGACCTTTCACGAATTATCACCATTAAAGTAACCATATAATTGTTATATACATGTATTATAAATGGCAGATGATGAGGCAATTAATAATTTTTCTGAAAATTCTGCAATTGCTAACTTGTGGAAAAACTTGCAGGATGGTACTTAACGAGCAACACATGAAACAATACATAAAATGTTGAAATTTTAGATGAATACTGAACTACGCAAAACATTTTAAATTTTAAAACAGAGAAATGGAATTATAAAAATGGAAATGCAAATCAGCAAGTGTTTTTTAAACATAAAATTCATTTTACACTTAATCACCATTTTGTATCCATTTCGTATCTATTCCTCTGTCTGGACATCAAGGGATTGTAATCAGCCAAGAATTTTTGGATCAATTTAAATAACGTCCACACCTTTGAAGCATGTTAAGCTTTGCAACAAAGCAGAGTGAATCATATGAACTGACTGATGTGGAATTACTGGGGGTGACATACAGGGTGACAAAAAATTGATAAGTCAGCATCATTTACTATGCAATCAAAACATGTAATAACATAATAAACAGCAGTGATCATAACATAAAATGTTTAAGATTAAAAACAATTTCTCAATATTTAAATCAGTCGAGTGGAATCTTATAACGAAGATGAGCCAAATTACTATTAAATATGACACCAACACAGACACCAGAAAAAATTAAAACAATGCCCCTAGGGCATTAAATTAGCTTAGCATATTTTTTTTTGAAAAATATATCTACTAAACTAAAAAATGTTTTATAATTGTTTTCATAATTACACCACTTCACAGTTTTATAGTTCTTACTAAATGCACTGGAATACACACACATTGTTAATAAAAATATTACCATCACATGAAGGTTTTTCTGCAGGACTTAGCCCCACATTTACACTTAGTAGCAAATGACCGAGACAATTTGTTTGCTTTGCCACATCCCTGATGAGGACAGTAATCAAAAGTCACTTCGTCACCAGGATTGATGTCCCTACAAGAAAACAATCCTAGCCTTGGCAAATTAGGGTCCAAGCAATCTATCCAAACTGCGAACACTTGAAGATTAGGGTGACAAGAATGATTTATAAAATGTGAAATGTTGCCGTACTTTGCAGCATCAACAGTATACAGACAATCATCAGTTTCTTCATTCTGATGATAATCTAAATCAAACAGATAAGTTCTACCTTCCATATCATACTCTCTACCACGTTTTTCAGCCTCATCAGTAGTGAGAACTTCACCAACATATTCACATATAAATGATCCCTTTGATATGTGAGTTACAGCTCGAACTCCCCAACCACAACCTGTACTGGTACGAAATATGCACAAGGGATATTTTCTTCCTGACTGAACAACTCTATTAGTACAGGTGGATGGGCAAGGACAGCAGGAATTGCACTCGTAAATCGGTTCTCCATAACTTAATCTTAACTTCCTATCAGAATTGTAGGCAAAATCGGCACCTGCTTGGTCAGCACAGCAACCCTTGAGTGGGGTACACTCATTCTCACAAGAACATCCCAAAATGGGTTCAGATGGAATTTGGACAGCAGACGAAGGCACGTAAGAGTTGATATAATTAAACTGCTTCGGGGCACTTTCCAAATCAAACTCATTGACAACATATATGGGAGCAGGATCAGTGCATTTCTCATTTATTTCTTTTTCCCACAGTTGAAGTTCAATCAATTGTTTTTCCCTAGCTTTTGCTAAAGCCCACTGAATCAAAATGGGACACATTCGTTTCATCTTCTCCAATGGCTTCTTCTTCAATATTTTAGCGCAATGCACCACATCATCTTGAGGGGGCAACTGGGGATAACTTCCAAGTTTCTTCAGTAATTTCTCCATTTCCAATCGAGTACAATTGATTTCAGCATGCAGAGCCATTATTGTCTCAGCTTCACGATATAATGCCTCTTTTTTCATTTTCATGGAAGCCAATTGCCTATCTGCGTGTTCGTGGAACATTTCAACCAAATCCTGACTGTTTCTCAAGTTCCTCAATGGCTCCCAGGTATTATACTTTGACTTCCAACCTTTCCACTTTATGAAGTACCAATGCTGACCATAATCATAATCATAATCCACTATTCTTTCCACTTCATACTCATCTTTGGGTATGCTATCATTTTTTCCTCTATCAGCTCCCTTCAGTCTTCTATTCCTCAACCGTCGCAGACTCTTTTTTGGCACTTCAACCATACTTTCTCCATTTCCCCTTGCCCCAGCTGTTGGGAAACCATCAAATGGCATTGCAACCTCCCCCTCGACTGGTCTTTCAGCCTCTTCCTCTGCTGACAGCCTCCCTGAATCACGCTTCCCTGCAATGTGAAATAGCTTCATGTTCTCTTCACTCCACAGGAGCCACAGACACTTGCTCAAATCCCAAACACACTACCATAATTTATTATTACACCAGTGGATCTTTTTTGGATTTTGCAAGCTCTTTATCACTTTTGTGGATCGTGCAGGAATTTTAAAATACTTTCTTTAGTCAAAAAAAAGATAGCACTGATCTACCAAGCAAACCATTTCATAAAATATGGATATGAAAATTTAAAAAAATCCTTACCAAGCTTGATTGTGATGTTCCGCTCCAACTCATTTTTGAAACGAACAGTCTGAACCCCAGATAATGCTTTTACAACAGTTGACTTTCCATGAGCCACATGTCCAATGGTTCCTAGAAAAATATAAAAAATGAAATTTGAGAAGAAATTACAGCAGTTTCGGGATCAGGGATATTTGCCTTGACCGGGAATCTGGTCAAGGCAAATGATTTTTACACTGAAATTGTTACAATTTGATACCTATATGCTAGCTCTATCGAAATAACTATTTTTAATCACTTAAAACTTTGTTTTGCTTACAACGATTCTCATCCCATTCCTACAACACTGACTCTCCATAGTGCTCAGCAATGCTTGCAACCCCTTGGCTGACTGATAAACTACAGCTTGATCATCCAATTACCTAACTAATTTTATGAATTTCCCCCTTTCATTTCTATATCCAGTTCTTTCCAGGGTTCCTTATTCATGTCCTCTATAAGTAAATTGAACTGACACCCCTCTCTTACCCCTAGAATGTATGGTTAATGGTCACAATTATACATTAATAATTTCCAAGCATGCACAATTGCTTCTATCATAACAGAAAATGGTCATACAGTGGAATATTTTTCATTATTTATAATCCAATATCAAGTGATTAAGTCCAATTGTGTAATTCGCCTCCTGATCAATGCATATTGGTATATTTGTCTTCACCATATTTTCCACATTCTCTTTAAGCTTCTTTATATGTGTTAAAGTTTCATTAATTACTTTGCAGCAGTTTTCAAACTTGTTGAGTCTTACTTACAATATTTGCCTACCTTATAAATACAGAATAAAATTGCGCATAGTATGTATTTGGTACATGTCATGGACTGTATCTAAACCTGAACTTTTGAAAAAGATAAAATCTTGCAGATAAACCCAATTGAAGTTTATTCCCTCTAAATGCAAAATTGATTGAATCTGTGTTTTCACTCTTTTTGAATATGTCAAAATTCAAAGTATTCTCAATTTAAGTTTTCAAAATCATTAGAAAGATTCTGTATCAGAACCAAAATATGGATGAGCAAATCACTCTATGGCTTTAATTTTTAATGCCCAAGTCTTAATTTCTTAAACATAAAACACTAGGAAGGGAATCACAATGGCCTTAACAATAGAAGACCCAATGGTAACCCAATGGTCAAAGGGTCAATGTCATCAACAATGCAAGTACCGAATAAATTAATAACCAAACTTTTAACAAGCCAATAAACCCACAGTTTATTGGCAACTTTAATGGTTAATATTCAAATATTCAATAAATAACCATGACTTGGGATATCCAAGTTTCTGGGAAACTGAAGTGAAAATTTACAAAATGAGTATAATTGGTTTTGGGAATCCTCCTACTAAACCAAAACAAAGTTCCCTGTACAATGGAAAGCAAAATATGATAAGTTCCATGCTAAAAAAATTTGATGTTTATTCATGGAAAATTGTAAATACATTATTCAGGATCGTGAAACATCTTCATTGTTTCTCCTATCACAGAATGAAAAAACCTGGAATGCAAATCAAATTTGCAGAAAACAAATCACACTTAGGACTGCTTATCAGATTATACACTCCACTTAAGCTCAGGATTTCAGAATGGAAAACAAGCAGTAGTTTAATTTTCACATTGCTGATTACTTTGGCACAAAATTGGTGCGCTAGATGGTCTTTAAGTGGTTAGTTCTCTGGTTGCCTTTGTGCCGGAGCTTGCTTCTTCCCATCTGTTTGCTTGCTCTTAAACCTCACAAATTATCTATGCCTTCCTCAAATACTTCTTTGGCAAATGATGATCCTGGCATCTTCTTAATAAGGTCAGCAAAAATCACTTCTATCTCCTCACGAATGATGCTCTTGTTATTAAGGTCGCCTTGCATTGTATTTCGTTCATCCATATGAGAAGCAACCTTTAAACATCCTCAAGAATATGCAACCATTCCATAGACCTCCTTGTCACTTCCTTTGAAGCAATTATCTCCTTGATCCTGTAATCTCTCTTGAGAATATTGCAAATTGTAATATTCCCTGATTGTATGTGTATATATATGTACATATTAGACATGCTCAACCTCATTCTTGCTTTTCAATTATTTTACTTTTCATTTATACCGTTAATTTTACTCTCTTATGGCAGTCTTCTTGCAGCCTTTTTTGAGGAAATTTTAAAAACCATGCAAAAAATAACAAACCTGACATAAAAAACCTATATAAAATGTCTAAACAAAAGTGTGACCACGGGAATCAAGATGGTGCGGGGGCTAACGTACTGGCCTCCCACCCAGAGGGCCCCGGGTTCAAATCCCAGCGGTGTTGAATATTTTTCAGAGGTATCGCGATTCGTACTTGTAAGGTGCTTAGTGGAGGGCACATTGGGTGAGTACGCCGTCCTTCAGATGGGACATTAAGCTGCAGACCCCTTGGTGCCTTTCATAAAGAGTAGGCTAATGCAGACACCAGGTTTCTCTCCACCCTTCATCCTTTGCTGTCGCAATGCCCCTATACCGCAAATGACCTCGGCGGTCGGTCGCCTCCCCTAAATACTACTACTAAGTGAGATCACAGAATATGTGGTTGACAGAAAGTGAAGCAGCAGGTGCACAATCATTCCATTTCACAAAACGAATTTCCTCTCGACACTCCTTCTGTAAAAAGCGGCTCGTTAAATAAGCCATTTTTTTAAATATTTTTTCTCTGTTTATGTAACTTCCTGGCTATGATAGGTGCTCGTTTTGGAAATTAAAAAATAAATCTAAAAAAAATGAACACAAGATAATATTGAATGTCAAAACCCAGGTCATACCGAAATACATTTTCGGTGGACACACAAAGTTAATATTTATTCATTTCCAATACGAATCGATGCCATTAAGTCATGCCCTAAACCATCAATATAATTGTTCATCAGTTCCCCTATATCTGTATGCTAGGTGGAAGAAGGGACTATGAAGTCTCTATCTCACCCCAATTTTGTTTGCCACCCTCAGGTCATTATATAAATAGCCTCCGCACTATCCATTATTTGGAATTTATCATGATCTGAACATACAGAGCACATCTGGATACAAATCATAGCACTATTATTTTATACTAGAAAATAGCCGTTACATGATATTGATCCTGAAATCCTACATAATTGGAATGGGTCTGACATATGACAATGGAACAGATACAGATTCATGAAAAGCATCCACAAACTGCAAAATTGGTTTGAAAATTTGTACACACATGAAACTTCCTTTATTGAACTCCTCTCACTGGTCACACAACTTTCAGATTCCAAAGGTTGAAGTTCAACCTATCACAAATCTGAGAGTTAAACTGTAGGAAAAAGTCTTTGATATCTTTCCCCTGATGATAAGATTTTACATCAAAACCAATTATGCAAATAAAGTTTGTGTGGAATAACCCAGTTTTCATACTTAAAAACTCATATAGTGAACATTGCTGAAGGAGCAGTCAATCAATAGCTCACTTAGGTATATTAAAGATGATGAAAAGTGAGTATTTTAGGTTTTCAAATTGACTCTTACACAAAACTTCAAATTTGCCATCACATTAATTTAAGGAATGAAATGGAGTAATCTTTTAGCATAACATTCCAGTGACAATGATGTTAAATGACTAATTAGATGCCTGTGTGCAATAAACAATCAACCACTATCAACTTTGTCACAACATCAAAACTATAAATGAGAAAGCATTTATTCTATGTATCCAGATACAACACTAAAACAAGAATAATGCAAATAGTCCACTTTTGAAACTCAAATCCACAATGTTTTGTCCTCTTTTGTACCAAGTTTAGGTTCTCAGCTGTAATATTTCCTAATAGCTGAATGTGCTCCTAAAGCGCAAATTCTAATCAAAGAGTTTAAAGCATTAGGTGAGGGAGTTGGACCTCTTATACAAACACCAAGCCTATCCCAAAAACAAACATCACGTGGTACTTATCCATTGAACAACATGTTCCTTATCAAGAACACTTACTCCCCTTATCACTAGAACCCTGCCCATACTCAGAAGCATTCCTATTCTATTCATCAGGAGGAAGTATTTCCTTTTTCTCTCCTACATAACAGTTCTTGTCACTACAGCAGCAAAAATGGTTATCAAAATGTCTCCAATTACAGTAATCACATGCCTCCCAAAGCATGTATGCCCTTGGTTAATATGTTAATATCTAGAAATAAGCCATTTGCACAAGGAATTGGTGAGTGACTTCCCAAAGGTAGGATTTTCAGGGAATGGTGGAAAGAAACCTGACATCTGCATTTGCCTTTTCGCAACAAAAAATCAAGAGTAGTCCAGAATGTATCATATTCTCCACATAGAACCCTAGAGAGAATTGAATATCCCTAAAAATAACAGCCACTGATGGAATTAAAATAATGGCTTTAGGTACACTAATGGGCTGTAGGCACACAAACCATTGCATCAACACAATTCCACACAATAATTAATGTAATGTTTATATATATATATATATTTATTTATTTAATGGATTTTAAACTAGACGCGCAAAGTATTGTAAAGGTAATGTACCTTCAATTGACTTTTAATTCGTGGTTATAAACAATTCCGAATTTTCTGGGTTTTACATAAAAGATTTTAAGATGACTGGCCAACCAAGAATAACATATGGCAACATGATTGAATTGAAGCATTTTATAACAAAACAATCCAGAATTATACAAAAAGTTATTTAACCTCAAAAGTTTGCAATACTAACAAAATATAATTCTACTTCAATTATACTAACAGGCAAGTACAATCGAAATCATGCTTCGCGAATGGGTTTCATAACTGGCTCATTGCAATTACATGTGAAGGGATTAATATTCATAACACGCAAATAGTCTGCATGAGTAACTTTGAAGAGAAGGAAACTGTCACGCTCGCCTACATTTTACGCAAATAGACTTCAAACTTAAGTTATCACCGAAATATCAATCCCAGAGGACACTTAAGACGTATTCAACCAATACCTTCATCTCCCATCCGTTTTTAATTTGGTAAGAAGCTCGTATTGAATCGAGGATTTTAGAGGAAACAGATGCCATTAAGGCGCACGATATATAGCCGACAGGTAACAGATTTTCACCCAAATATACGCTCATGCTTCATATATTACATGAATTTCATCCAGGAAAATGCGCCTACCTATGTTAATAGTGGCTTGATTGCTGATGACCTCCGCAGACAATGGCGTGAGCTTGGTAACGTCCTGCAAAACAGAGTTTTTATTAAAAGTAATTCTTAAAACCATTTCCACAAACGTTACCACATGGTGATGAAATTACAATATTAGTTACACAACCGGCATTTGCCGTCGACCCATATACTCAGAAAACTTAAAATTTAGAAAACTACAGAGTAAATTCATTCGATTTATAAAATAATTGGGGCATTAGTAGGAATTATGCACATCCACACGAGAAAGCGGCGAATTATTTCCACTGAATGTACAAATAATAACCAAAAGAAAATAAAATTGTGGACAAAAAATAATTTCTGTCTCTCAATACTCTCACATTAAACACTTACGAGGGTCGACAAATCCTGTTTAGACAACTTCGGCTGAGTAGTCGTGGCCATGAGCCCTTCACTACCAGCCATGTTGAAAACTATTACCGCTGGACGCTACTCACTGCAATACTTCTGTCGTATTCTATGAGTGGAGTGGTTACCGCTCACTTTAAATCCTGAATTAACACTTGGACACCATATTTATCGTCAAAATCATATAGATATCCCGTCAAAACGCTATAATAAACATACATTTGTCAAATAACATTTTCTTATTATTTAAAAAAAAAGCCAATGGCATACTGGCGGCAAAATACAAACAGCCGCCAACTAAAAGAAGATATTACCTTTATTCATAACTCGTGTGAAATACATACGCTACCTTCGTATGGCGTACAGATATTCAGGCATTCGTCTATTTCAAATAATTCAGCATTAGAAAGTGTATTATAAATTTGTAAAGCCGGCTTTCTTTTGCCTCGTCAAACATTCGACGCCCCTTTTCCAAATTTAGCCGTTACCAACTGACTCGTAGACACTATATATCGCGAACTCTATTGTTAGGATCTTGAACCATTTCAAAAGAGTACTGGTAGCGCTGTTTTAAAAGGAAACTTAGTTGCCTTAGCGACCAGAGTTGACAGATGGCGTCGCAGTACTGCCGCGCCACTTCAATACCTTCGTTTGTTGAGACCTCGAAATTATTTATTCTTTAATATACCCATGACTATGGCATAGAGATCACTTGATGATGGAGTAAATAAAAACATCTACATTAGTAATGACACATTTACTAAACGTTATGGTAAAAACAAATTAAATCAATAACACAGAACAAATAACTAACTTAAACATTGGACCTTACATATAAATTCATAATATGACAATATTTTTCACACAAGTAATGCAAACTTTTTGGTAGGACGCTCTAAATTTTTCCCAATTAACTTCCACACTTTCATTAATTTCAACGAAAGGTATTGTAAAATTAATATAATTCGTGCATTCTCTTCACCTCTACGCAGTACAGTTTAATTGATACCTTAGGGATACAATAAAGAAAAATATCCCAAAATCATGTTCATGACACTTGGAAATTTTCAAAATAGCCTCTAGAAAATATTAAGGACAAATTTTCCAGCTAGGAACGAGTTAATTCACCCATAGTGAGCCCTAGGTCAGTAGCAGTATCTTAAGAACTACGTTTCTCGTCATCTGTATTCTGCGATAAATTAGGAACAACGTGGCGTGCGGGCGTGTAATATGTCTTTAACATCCTCAGATAAGCAACCTGCTTCAAATTTACCCAGTAAATTTAACCTGTATTTAAACCTACGTTCAACTAGTGGCTCCAATTCCAATTCTTCCAATATTGTCTTGACACTACTACCTTGTCCAAAACAACTTCTCACAAACCTAGCTGTACTACGTTGCACTCGGTCTAGTGCCAATATTAAGCCTGCTCCATGCGGATCCTACACTCATTCCACATCATCGTCAAAGTGGCGCCTAACTAATGTGTATTTCAAAGCTCTTTGACCGTTTCATTACAATTCCCAAATATTATGAATCCTAACTGTTTATTTGCTATTACGCCAACTTCACGAATATGCTTTCCCCAGCACATATCCTGAGTTATCGTCACGCCCAAGTATTTCACCGATTCCACGTGTGTTATGTTGGATCCCTGTATAGTGTGTTTTTAGGTGAAATACTTTTCCTTCTAAATTTATCAAGACACATTCATTCAATTCTGATTTTAGTTCCCATGTTCGCACCACTTTTGAATGGCATTTAAAGTCTTTTATGGAACACCAAACGCTTTCTATGTTGATATTAGGGAAAGGCTCTTTTCTTTTTTCGTGAATATCTTTATCAGCTATTATCATCCCCCCAGCCCTATTTTCTCCGTCCTGTCTGAAAATTCTAAAGCCTTTAGAAGAAACCTCCTCTGTTGCAATGGCTTGCGATGACCACCTCATAGTTCCTACAATAAATATTGACTTCCGTACTTATAATCGTTTTTCAAACTTCGGCAGTTGATTGATTCTACGGAGATAGCTCAATACTGGATCAAACCATTCTAATTTCTCTTGCTGATGTTTCTTACTATAGGAGTTATTCCTGCTTATTATCATGTGGTAAGTCAAATATTTCATTACATATGCCGCGATTGAGAGGGTCGCCACCAATGAAGAAACCAAAGGAATCCTTGCATCACACTTAAAGAAACGATTTCAGGAACATGTTACAGTAAGAGGAGGAACGAAAACACTCAGAATATTCCGCCTGGTTAAAAAACAATGAAAGAATCCGAGAAAGTAGCTCTTTTCCTTTTCTGAGTTCCGACTCCTAAAGGAGTACAATATCGCATACAGTAGCGACAGTGATTTTGAAAGTTCCTTTCAGTGCTCTAAGAACTTTCTTAGTCGGTTTAGGAAGAATGTCTGATTTTACGCTACCAAGTCTTAAATAGTATGCCACAGGTTGCTTCCACTTCCTTGGACCATCATGAACACATTTCCCTATTTAGAAATAGTTGCGAATTATTAGAGAACGATTATTGTTGGTTATATATTTACAATACACCAGAATACATGCCGGATGATTATCGCAGAAATTGACACATTACTAACATGCCGAAATTACTTACCGAAAAACGGACTTAAAGGGAGAATGTATGTAGGTACATATGCCAGTTAATATAGATAAAGTTATGATCAATATTAAGGCCTAACAATAATATTAACACCAAAGTCGGAATTTCAGGCATTCAAAATGCGAAATACTTTTTCTGGGGACGTATTGACTGCCATACACCTGCTTGGCCTTCAAAATATATTTTAAAAATTTCAACCGTAAAAAAATCAATTAATTATCAATAAATTATATATTCAGGTGCAATGACACTACAATATTTTTGTACACATCACAAAAATTTCGGAGCCACCAGTAACGAGGCAAGTAGAAACTATTTTTCATTAATCGGCATTCACCTACGAATCACATTCTTGTTAATCAAAGCCAAAAGAGTAATTTATTGGCAATAAGTGCGTATTAATTTAATTAGGTAGTTTATTAACCCCTTGACTCCCATCGGAAATTAAAACTGTTTCACCGTTTAACACGTAAAATTGTCTAGATACCCACAAATTTCACGATTTTATCCGCAGAAAATTAAAATGCTTCCAAAATTCACTTTGGATCCCACTATTTATCGAAGTTGAAATTGGAAGTACGGCTTCTCCTAGTTTTAAAACTCTTTCAGAGGTGGTAGATCTTAAGGCTAGATGGTATGACCAGATGGTATGGGCCAGATTAAGGACAGAGATCAGTAAAAAATGATTCGTTCTCTAAATGAGTAACTTCATTGTTCTAATCACTGAGGAAATCGAGTAGGGAGGAAATGAAACGTTACATGAATTCATATCCCAAAGGAATCAAATAATATCATTTGCAAAATATTAAATTATTTTCATTTGATATTGATGTGATTTTTACTCGCTACACGTAAATAGGCATATTTGCTAGAAATGATGGTGTTATGTTGCATCGGATTAGCATTCGAAACAGAAAACCGCCCATTGACAAACAAAGCTATTTTCAGTAAAAATACAAATAGATACTGAGACAGTAAAGGTTAGGTTAGTTTTCGCCAATTCCAATAACATCTTACAATCTAGATCAGTACATAATCACGATATCAACTGCTAAATTACATAGTCCCACAGGAAGTTGCCCAACTAATCAGATCACCATGAATATTAAGACCGGTTCAGTAAAGCAGTTGAATCCCTAATAACTTTCCGTTCTTCATCTATTCTCCCGTGAGATGGTGCCTTGATCAATTTCATCGGTGCTTATTAGTGGGTGTATAGAAAATTCGTATTTGGATAGTCATCGTCTGTTGTCATTACCTTGAGTTGTCTACTTACGATTGAAGATTTCAATCATCTGTTTAAAGCTTGTTAAATATAGTGAATGTGGGCCGTCTAAGAGAGATTGGATCTCTCAATCTTCATAAATCGTTCAAATTTGCATATTCACTAGGTACTGTAATAGAACTTGAATATTTTTGTTTAGCCATGGCTCTGGGGACTTTAGAGGACAAATCTATTTGGGAGGATGCTGAAGTAAGTGTTTTTGTTTTACGTTTATTACTTATAGTGGTAAAATTCTGGAATTCATACATTGTTACCAATTTTGGTGTATTTTTCTTCCAGGAGGCCCTTGGAGAAGAAGTGCTCCGAATGTCAACAGATGAAATTGTTAGCCGTACGAGGCTGCTAGATAACGAAATAAAAATAATGAAAAGTGAAGTAATGAGGATTTCGCACGAGCTGCAGGCACAAAGTGAAAAAATTAAAGAAAATAATGAAAAAATCAAAGTCAATCAAACACTGCCGTATTTGGTTTCTAATGTCATAGAGGTATTTCAGAATTTTTCTCATCACTTATACAAGTATTGATTTTAGTGTGAGTAAATGGACGTTTTCACCAATCTTATTTACTCTACGTGATTGGCTTCATTTGCATTTGTTTACATTCTTCATTTTCTACATAAACTAGGATTTTGAAAGCCTGTTTTTCTAAAAAAAATTCATATTTATGGCTAAGAGAAAATGCATGGCAAATGAATTGAAATTTCGAGGGCACTTAATGGATGTATATATTTTTTTTAAATAACTCGTCAGCGTATGTCGTGACATGATGTGTAATACCAAATTTTCGTGGCGACCCGATTCCCATAAATCTATTCGGAAATATTTGAAACCCTCCCAGCATATAAGATAATGTGCAATTATTGAAATGTGCAGCTCTTCTCAACGAAACGATTTGCGTGCGTTTTACTCCACTGTGCATTAAAAAAGACCATACTCTTTATGGATTTGTTATTATCAAGCCATGCAGAGCCACAAATGTGCGCTTCGTAAAGATTGTGACAAATATTTAGAAGAAAATACTTGTTCTTGTACTCAGTGGTTCAAAACCTGGAGAGAAATCGTATATTGATATTTTTTGCCATATATGGCAAGATATAAAATACTCGAAGTCATCAATCAAATAAAATCCAATGCTAACTTCGGATTCTTTTTTGGTTTGACATTTTCACCTCTTGGATAAATGCTCCTGTGGGAATAATAGATCGTATTGCGCAGTTTTCCTGGTTTAGTAGTATTTATTTTATTTTATTTTAAAACATTGTTCACATACAGCAGTGGCGCCAATTTACAGTGAAAAATATAACAAACATAAAAGAGGACAAAAGACAATAACAGTATAACAATAACAACGAGAACCAAGCATGGACCGGGGAAAATTTTAATTTACTGAAAGGTGGGATAAAGCTTGGGTGGTGAAGTTTTTGCATGATAGTTTAAAGGGGTCGACAGTGTGAGGGAGTGAATTTAGAAGGGAGGAGAGGCGAAATAACAGTGAGCGCTTGGTGAGAGTTATTATAGATAGATATATCTAGGAATATGAAGATGATAATATATAGAGAGATATATCTAGGAATAGGAAGATGGAGTAGGGAGTGGGTGCGGGTGGATCGGGTAGGTATTCTGAAGTTAAAGAAAGATAGCAGTTCAGGGCAATCAATAGCCGAGTTTAGGGTCTTGTAGAGGAGTTTTAAATCAGCTTTAAGTCTGCAGCTTTGGGGACTAGAAATGGATAGGGAAGACAGAACAGCATTTGAGGACATATTGCGGTAATGTGGGACTCGGTGTTTGACTATTTTGGTAAAGAAGTGAGAGATGCAATCAAGGGATTTAAGGTTAGTTGGGGATGATGTGGACCAAATGGGGGAGCAATATGATGGGAAGGACAATTAATGAGAAGTACGAATGGAGTGCAATTGGATCTTTAATTTCTGTGAAGCGGTAAAGAAGGCCTAGTAGGGACATTGCTTTATTTTTTAAAGTCTGTATGTGGCCGGAGTAATTTAGTTTCTGGTCAATTAAAACGCCAAGGTCTTTAATGGTTATTACTCGATTTAAGGGAGTTGAATTAATTGAGTATTTAAACATTAAGGGGTTTTTTTTCAGAGCAAGAGTCATGATGTTGCATTTTCCAGGGTTTAAGTTAAGCCTCCAGGTATCACACCATAGGGAAATTTTATGTAAGGCAAGTTGAAGGTGAGTACAGTCAGAAATGTTATTAATTTGCTTGTAGATTTTGCAATCATCAGCGTAGAGAAGTGTATGGAACTGGGAGGAAAGGAGTTGGGAAGGAAGATCATTAACGAATAAATTGAAAAGATATGGCCCAAGGACACTGCCCTGGGAAACCCCAGACGTGACAGGAGACCACCACTTAGAATGTGTTTCTGCTTGATATTTAATCCAATATTATGATTTTAATCCTACAGGATTTATTCCGTCTTCTGATAAAAATTACTAATTATACAAGTCCTACAGTTGATTGTAGAGGCCTTGACTGTATAATTCCTTATCAAGTGCGTGTGTGGTTTTATTATGACAGGAAAATTTCACAGTAGTGTTTTATTGGTATGACATTATCAAATTTCATTGAAAGTCGACGATGACATAACCATAGATTGGTTAATTATGTCTTCATGTAACATAGTCAACATCGGAATATTTTTACCATAATTTTTATTATTTTATTTTCTAAATGTAATTGTAAATGCTGTAAACTGAGGCACAGCTGTGTGATAATCCTAGCAACATGTAAAAAATGTAGTCTGCTCTTTTGCCGAGTGTATCAGTATTTTGTGATATACGAAAATTTTAGAGTGGATTATGGGCACACATGAATGATATCTATATTCATAATGACTATCCTGGCAATGCATTGTCTGTAATATATCTGTGGTGGTCATCAAAATTTCTCACATAATCCGCTAATGACATTCTTTCTTTGTGTTTTTTCAAAGCTATTAGATGTGGACCCTCAAGATACTGGTGAAGAGGATGGTGCTGTTGTTGATTTAGACTCACAAAGGAAAGGAAAGTGTGCTGTTATCAAAACATCTACTCGACAGGTACATATTCCCAAAATGCTATTAATTAATCAGTGCAATTATAAGCTGGCATTACCTAGATAAATGGAAATATTTGCCACTGCGCCATCCCCTTGACCTTGGGGTAAAAAAGTGCAGATATATGAAAGAGTAACAATGATAATTTCCAAAAATGCTAATTTCTCTCTTTATGAAAGATATTATAATAATAGCAGTATTTAATTGTCCTGCATCAACGTATTCATAATGAATAGGATGTGTCAAAGAATATAAATGTATATAGATACACAATCCAGGTATGATACCTGAAAATTTTGAAGTCTTTTAGAAATAATCATAAGAAAAAGAAAGGGGTGCAAGAGGATTTAAATGGGGGGGGGGGGGGGTGATGATTTTGTGGAAGATAGACAGGAGTGAAACAGTGGTTTAATTATTGCGTTATTTGTCTTCGTTTGTTTTTTTTCAGACTTATTTCTTACCTGTTATTGGTCTGGTTGATCCTGAACGTTTGAAGGCTGGTGATTTAGTTGGAGTAAATAAAGATTCATATCTAATTCTGGAAACATTACCTGCAGAATATGATGCTCGTGTAAAAGCTATGGAAGTTGATGAAAGGCCTACTGAGCAGTATTCAGATATAGGAGGGTTAGACAAGCAGATTCAGGAAGTAAGTAATCAAGCGTTTTTTTAGTGCATTAAACTTAATATTGTTTGGTTTTAAAACTGCATGAGTGAATAATTTATGCTCAAGTGACATTAATACCCATACTAGTACCTTATAAAAGGTTTTGATCACAATTAAATTTATTCTTATGTGTATGAGTTGTTGGTTGATACCCAAAAGTATATGTGTTTATCCTAAATTGCCTACATTGCATGCTGTTGAAGCAATGACAACTTGAACTCTGACACATGTGAAATCCACACTATTCATGGTGCAGAGTTATGGATAGATAACCCTGTTGTCTTATACCTTGTTGCCCTCACACTCCATTTTCAATAATATCTGTGTACATTAGGAAAGCATATCCCTTAATGAAAAGTATCAGGTACCTATGTTTAAGTCCATTAATGCTTTATTTTTGAACCCTAAGTGTTGAATTTTGAAATCTATAAGCAGTTAATCAATTAATTATAACATGAGAATTTGAGTTTTCCTTTTGTTCATATATATTGTTTTAGCTAATTGGGAGGTGACACAATTAGTTTCATTTTGTCCTGTGTGAATAGTGCCCCGCTTTAATTTATTATATTTTCAACTTTCAATGCATCATACTTGAATGATTAAAATGCTAGATGTAAGCATATTGAAAATGGTTTCCGTATTCTAATGGAGCATGGCAAAGATTCATTCATCAATTCTTTAATTTTCTAATTCAAAACTTGACTTCATGCCATCTATTCAATCTGTCCATTGAAAATTCCCTTTTGCCTTGATCTTTTGTACTGTATACCTCTTAGTTTATGTATTTATCCCTTGGTCTTCTTTTTGGGGCCTTTCCTTCTAGCTCTGCCAATTTATTTAAAGCGGAAATTTTTTTTTATTGTCTGAGTTTTGGGAATTAATCAAAAGCCAGAAGTATTTGGGAGTTAGTAACCCATTAAGGGTAAATTCTTGCTACATTTTGCTGAAATTCAATTTGGTGGAGTTGTTTTGCCTGGTGTCAGCAAGCTTCAAATGTCAGGGTTAAGGAAAGTATTTGTACAAACTCCAGGAATTTTGAATGTTTTTAGAACTAATAATATCTCATGCTTCCTAGAGGAGTTACTGTCTCTATCGGGGCTTGTGATGAGGAAGGTAGTCCATTACACGAGTCAATACTCAGCCATGAAGGAGATTGATTGCATTTTCCACATAATCCTCTCCTAAAAGACTCCCATAGGAGACAGTTGATAGTGTCATTAATGTGGCCCAAGTCAATCCTATTCCAAGCGGGAGTTGGTGGACTTGAGGTAGGAAGGGATTTTGGCTGGGGAGTGGTGGATGACCATTTGCTGCTGGGCTTGTCAGAAATGTCCAAGGATGGATGGTCTGAGTACGAAAGGTCACTTATGTGGGGGTATCCACCTCTAATAAGCATGAAACAAAATCAAGTTTTGAGCATGTTGAATTGTTTTAAACCAGCAAACACTTTTTCATTGGAGTTTGAAGAATTAAGAAAGCTTACTTCTTGTTTGCAGTAATTTTTCTTTGTCAGATGAGTATGGATGCTGCTGAAAATACAGCAACACAATGTTTTTCCAATCAGTTCATCTAAATATTTCTGTAGATTTTGAAATTGATATTTCACACAATCACGTACCTGCATTGTCATTTAGTCACATCTCTGTGAAGGGTTACACATTTTAACATTACAGTTTTTTTATAAACAAGTCAATAACAAAACTTGTTTTTTAAACTGTAGAGTGTTTTACAGTTGAAAAAACATGTTATTGAGAACTGGATTTATTTGAATATCACCTGAGAGTTATAGCAGAAAAAGTGCATGGTGGAAGCACCAAGTATGTTGACTGCAGCCAGGGAGGAAGAGGAAAATTCACTGGCTTAGTGGCAGATTGATTTGAAACCACATTTGCTAAGAGAGGAAATTGGGAAAACTAAAATAACCTTAAGATGATCTCTTGAGTGTTTGTAAAAAGTACAATTGGATAAGTAAGTAAGTATAATTGGAAGCAGCATTAGTTGCATTCAGCTGGCATAATTAGTATATGAATAAATATCATGGAAAATACTTAGTGTATGATGCATATAGAACAGGCTTGATGTCCTTCTTGCCTCGTAATCACCATTCATTTCTCTCAGTTGTTTTCATATCATATCTTATTTATTAATTTATTTTATTTATTTATTTATTTATTCAGTATAAGTCCGAAAACAGCGCATTCTGGCCTTTACATTGAACTATTAACAACGATAACAATTATAACATTTACAAACACCCAAGCCCTAGGTGGAGAAAAACTCACCCAGGCGGGAATCGAACCCGCGACCCTTGGAATGGCAGACGAGGACGTTACCCCGCCGCCACCGGGGTCGGCCCGGTGTTTATGGTTAAGCACTGATTGGATCAAACAGAATATAGTTAAGAGATGTTGGCATTAGTTTAAAGGATTGTTTGGTTCATTTGCAATGTATAATTTTTGTGTTCAACTACATAAATAGAATAGAAAAGGAGATGGTTATACAGAGCAGATAGAAAATACCCATTTCAGTGAAAATGCAAGACTCAGAGATAACCAATAAAATGTAGTTGGAAGCTCATTTCATATTGAGGTTATTAAGGAAAGTTCATAATTTTCCAGGTTGGGATGAGTTAAGGAAGTAATTAGATCAAAAGAATGTTCATGTTTACGATAATATCACTCTTTTTAATCAACTTTGTAAGCCATACATTGTGCACATGTCATTATTTTTATCTCAATTGCATTTTAGTTGATTGAAGCAGTTGTCCTTCCAATGACTCATAAGGAAAAGTTTGAAAATCTTGGGATCCAACCTCCGAAGGGAGTCCTTTTGTATGGCCCTCCTGGTACTGGTAAGTTTTGTTTAATTTTTCGATTATGCATTTCATAGAATGATCTAATATGTTTATCTTTGTGAAGCTTTTACGCTTTAGATAATTATTTTTCTCTTTGTGTTGTCTATAAAATCAAATCTTGAGATATCCAATCAATCATCCTGCCACATTTTTCAAGCTCTTCTTTCATGTAATTCATTTTCTTTATTATCAGGTAAAACATTATTGGCCAGAGCATGTGCTGCCCAGACAAAGTCGACATTTTTGAAACTTGCTGGTCCTCAGTTAGTACAGATGTTCATTGGTGATGGTGCAAAATTAGTCCGTGATGCTTTTGCACTTGCAAAAGAAAAGGCCCCTGCCATCATATTCATTGATGAACTGGATGCAATTGGTTGGTATATACATTGAAATATAAGAATAATTACATTTTTAAAAGTTGTGAATTTTTTTAATAGATAGGAATTTTGCTCATTACCCCAATTCAGTATTTTTTTAACTGTGTTATCTTGGATAGAAGGCTGTTGGGATCGAATTTAGTATGAATAAAACAGTGAACTAAAAATATGCCCATCTCATTTCACTGCATAATTTGTTATCAATTTACGTGCTATTTTCAAGAATCATTCGGAAAGAATTCTAAAAGTGACATCTCATGCAAAAGCAAAAGTGTTATCATGAATTAGTGAATGGGGGGGGAATTTAATCTAAATAATATCTAACAGCACAGAATGTATTACCAGTGTTACTGTTATAATTCCTGTAAACTGCATTTTTGATTAGATATTTTAGATAGTTGTCAGCTTTTTTTCCTAATTCTTCTCAACTTACTGCTCTTAGTATGTAATACAATTTGAACATTTTTCACAATGGATGATTGAATTTGAGGAATACTTTAGGCAAAATTTACAGCTTCTCCAGAATAATTACCATATATCATTAAAGGTGGGTGGCAGTAGTCCATGAGTAGAGCATTGGATTACAGACCGCCGGGCCCGGGTTCGATTCCCGGGCAAGCCTTTCTGGGTACCTGTAGCTCCACCCAAGCTATGTTATTTTTCGTGTACCGGATCTTCCTGAGAAACCGTAAATACCACAGGGAAAGGAACTGCCCCCCCTACCATGATGTGCAAATTTCACATGCTGTCGAGCTTATTACTAGGTGAACTCTACCATCGCCTACCAAACCAAACTTTGGGGTTGATTACTGTATTATGATTTTTATATCATTAAAAACAATGTATTTATACATTATATTCAAATTAGCTTTTTTAGTTAACTATAATTAAACTAGAAGCATTTATTCGCTTTCACAAAAAAATCACAAACTTAAATTAATCTTGGGTTTATGGTAATGTCCACGAAGCACATTTCATCATTGGAAGCATTCCAAAGTACTGTAGAAATTCTTATTGTATTGTGTTTATAAAGTTTTAAGTAAATCGCATAATCATATATGTACTTCTCGCTTGCTTTCTTTTGTAGTAATGAATTGAGCTGGGTCACTGTTAATAATTATAGAAAGGTCTTCTATCCGAAAATAAACAGGGAAATTAAGACTTATTGGTCAATTAGGTAGATAAAATGTTGACATAGGAGTTTCAGCTTCCTGTCTGTTGTTGATAAAATGCATTCCTACACTGATTATGTGGTAACGTACTTATAATTGTACATCAGGTCCAATGCACTGAACAAGTATTCCCTTTCAGGCACAAAGAGATTTGACTCAGAAAAGGCAGGAGATCGAGAAGTTCAGAGAACTATGTTGGAATTGCTAAATCAGTTGGATGGATTCAGTTCAAATTCAGACATCAAGGTAAGCTGTAGTTGTTGCTACCCCAAAGGCCTGCAGTAAATAATCCTTATAAATGTGAAAACGTTTCAACAAAACCAGAATAAACCTTTGGTTAAGAGGGAAGTTGTGATATTAAATAGATATCAAATATTTGGCTGGTGAAGGTGTAGAATAGCAGAAGGAAGGACAATATTCACCTACCCATTTCCTCTGGAAATCATTCCTCATCTTGAAATGATGCCCACATATGTTTGTGTCCTTATATGTTCCTGTTATATGTGTCACTGTAAATTGGCAATCCTGCTGTATGTGCACAATTTTTTACTAAATAAATAAAATAAATAAATAAATATTGTGTGTGTACCTACAGGTTTGCCTACCTTGCCATTAAGCATCAATTTGGGCATTCTGTCATTTGCTATCCTTCCTACTTGGCCCAACCATGCCAGCTGCAGTGACTTGGCAAATCTAACTATGTCCTTCCCTTCTAGTAGTTCATTTATCTCCATGTTCATTCTAATTCTCCTTCTCTAAGTGCCGGTGGAATACACGGCTTATCTTTCTTCAAAGTGCCAACAATTGTTGAATCCCATGATAGTAAAAATTTTGCCAATGGCTGAGTACTGAAGTAATTATCCATTGTAATATTCCTATCAAATCCTTTGTACGCTGCCACCAAGTCTTTGATAATTTCCTCATCAACGTTTTTCTCACGCCCGGCACTAGATTTTCCTGTGTAAACCTGTACAGCAAGGGGATACTAATTTTCAGCATCCTATATCCACCATACTTTGATTCCATACTAGGCTGGCTTTGATGTAGTATATTAAGTGAATTTAGTTCGACTTCGGTATGCAAAAAGTTGCTCATCGATTGTCAGGTGCTCTATTGGCTTTTAATGTTTTGCCAAATTACTATTGAGCATTGTCCAAAGGTCTCTCATTGGATTTACACTATTTCAATTCTTAACAATTGAGAAGTTCTATTTTTTAAACCCACAGAGGTTAAACAAATTATCCTCAAGAGTACGTAATTTTAGGAGCAGAATTGTTTTAAAATTTAAGAACAAATGTCTTTTAAAGCCCATTATACTTTATTAATGATATGGAAATGAGTTACCCACAAAATTAGGGGCATTGAATTAATAAAAAGTCCCTTTTTATAGAGAATTATCTCCAAAGCATTTCAAAATAATAAATGGTTCAATTTTTTGTTCTTGTAACAAGATTTATTTTTTTTAGCTATAATTCTTATTACATTGATTTTAAATAACATTTCAGTGGAAAAATTGAAAATAGAAGCCTGTCCATAGTATTCTTTTTAGGATTTCTTTTATTTATTCATGTATCTAATGGTGATTAATATTGTTTACATAGGTGATTGCAGCAACTAACAGAGTAGATATTCTTGATCCAGCCCTTCTTAGATCTGGTCGGTTAGATCGTAAAATTGAGTTTCCACATCCAAATGAAGAAGCTAGGGCAAGAATTATGCAAATTCATTCAAGAAAGATGAACATCAGCCCAGATGTTAATTTCGAAGAGTTGTCTAGGTCCACAGATGACTTCAATGGAGCACAGTGCAAAGCTGTCTGTGTAGAATCAGTAAGTTTATTCATAATTTGTATTGCCTACAGTAGTATAGGCATTGTTCTATGTGGACATACCCTGAAAAGGGACTTAAATGTTTAAGGATGTAAAAAAGTTTGTTTCAGGCTCTTTCTACTAATGTTCTATTAAATGTTGTATAAGTTGTAATTTAATGACTGCTCGTTTACCTAAAGCTTATCTGTACCTATTCATAAATATTTTGTCTTCATTGTCATGTTTCATTGTTCAGTTCATTTGGTGTTTTCCACTGCTTATATAGGAATACTGCTTGTTTTATTTTTCAGGGTATGATAGCACTTCGAAGAGGAGCAGCAGCTGTAACTCATGAAGATTTTATGGATGCCATAATGGAAGTGCAAGCAAAGAAGAAAGCTAATCTCAATTATTATGCCTAAATTTATGACATAATTTTTCTGTGAATCATTGCCAATTCATATCTATAGTAATATAATAAATTGTTTCACATGATCTCAATTGCTAATTATATTTTCATATCATCCATCTTAGTCGTTAAATAAATAAATCTTAGTGTCCAAAGTGAGATGGTAAGTAACTCAAGAATGACTATTTTTAAGCTAATGCTGTGCTAGAATGTAACATTTTTGCATGGAATATGCTAACCTCCAGAAATATACCTAATTTATTGCTAGATTAAGGGGACATGGTAGTTAAATGTTTGGAGCGCTGGGCCACTGACTGGAGGGCCCATTTTCAATTTCTTAGCACCCTGAGCTTCAGCCAAGCTCAGTGATTTGTCAGGTACCAGATCTTCTTGGGAAACTACAAGCAGCACAGGGAAAGGAACTGACCCTCACTGTCCTGATGTGTGAATTCAATAAGAAGTTGGGCTAGGTACTAGATGAGAACTTTACCCACACCTATGAAACCAACCTTTAGGATAATTATCGTGGTTTGGTTTTGGATTGCACAGATTATGAAACATTGGACTATTCATTGAGAAGACAATGGGTCGTCCAAGTTGGTCACGTGTCGAGGATAATCTATCTCATCGATTTAAAGCAGGTAAACTTGTCACTCTGTCAAGATTTTTTTGGCTGTTGGTCATAAATCAAAGATGTCTAGGTACCCATTAAGTGTAAAAAGGAATTTCCTTCTTGTCAGCATCAAAGAAATTGAAGGAATGAAAGTAGATGGAAAATTAGGTGCTCAAACTTGTTACCTTAGTCTGTACATGGTCTAAAGGCATCTGAAAACTGGAGTTAAAATGGTAGTAATGCTGAAAGAACTTCTCAAGAAATGCTTTATGTATATGCAAACGTGTGGCTAAGAAGAAACTTTACATTTTGGTCTGTTTCGATGAGATACTGATCCCAGAAACTGATGAGATAAAATTAGGGTTGTCTTCCGATACAAATGCAAATTCTTAAGAGAAGCGCTATCAGGATATACTTATAGTTCGATGCTTGAAGGAGATAATATTAGAAATAGAACAGAAAGTATATTCCAAAGAAGTTGGTACTGAAGGAGTAAAAATGGATAACTGCGCATCAGGGACTAGGGATTAAAAGCAAAGTACAGGCATGAAATATATTTTCTTAGGTATTATGGAATAAGCCTAACATATGGAAACAAAATCAGTTACTTGGTATTAATGTATCTGGGCTTAGGTGGGTACTTATGAATGTTCTTAGCTGTTGTCAGTGATGAGTCATGAAGCACTGTACAAAAATTACTTTATTGATGTCCATGAAAATCAGGTTTTCATTGTACCATGTAACCATGGAGTCAATATTTCCTTAACCTTCGTTGTTTTAAAGACTAGCGAAATTAAGGTGTTACATCATCTGCATACATGAACAGGGTTCCACTATTGAAGTAAGAGGGAAGGTAGTTAATGTATAAAGCAAAAGAAAGGGATCCAGACGGGAAATTTAGTAGCTGAGAAAGGGGTAACAGCCACAAAGGAACGAGTAATTGACGAGTAGATGGATATTTTATGGATGGATCTGCCGGTTAGAAAGGAATGTGTCCACTGACTGACAATGCCTGATATGCCATCGGTACTTAGTTTTCCCTATGCCCTAGGTTACTTATTTCCCCACGCTGTTATGTATCACCCTAACATACGAGTGCCAGTTTTAATTGGTAATGATTCTGCAAATTATTACCGTGTTGAAATGTAGTCAGTACCCACTTTGGGGATAAATAGCAGTGATGATGTGAGCAGGCAAATTCTAACAAAAGATACCTCTGGGAATCTATTTTTATGACCAGTGTGAATAATTATATGGAATAGTCTCTCAAGTCCTTAATACGCCGCATAAGTTGGACTGTTCTGAGGGTTAATGTGTACCGGCTAGTGCGTATTATGCATTACAGAAACAATTGCTGACTTCAAGAATGGTATGAACTAATTTATTTGTACACGCTTTTGGTAAATTATTTGTTTCAGAATCTATCATATCCACGTATCTTCAGATGAAATAACAGTAAATATTTTTACGATCCCGCGAATGCAACTTTTGTTAAAATAGTGGGCACTGTTTTAATTTGATCGGTAGCTAATAAATTGGTTATAAGGAAATATTAATGTCAAAATGAACATTTTTCTGCTGTTGTAACCCGTATATATCCCGATCTATGTACTGATTTAAATTCTTATAGAATTTACCGAAGAGTCGGAAGAAATATGGCGTCCTTTGACTTCAACACGTATGCAGAATACGCAGACTCGCCAAATCGGAGCGTTGGAAGGGTTGGAAGTTATTGACAAATTCGTCTGCCCGGCGTGGAGTTAGGAAAATAGAAAAAGTCATCTTGAGCCTGATAAGCTGTAATTTGGTTCACTTGCAGGCAGACCAATCAATAAGGACGCAACAATATTTGGCGTGATTCTCTTTCGTGAAGAGAGGCTACATTCCTACAATAATGTGTAAGTAAAACCTCAATATTTCTAATTACGAACATTAAAATTTGTTTTAGGTATTATTCAAGAGTGATTTACATCCTCTTTTGCAAATGTCTGTTACAATGACACCCTAGACCGTGCCTCTAACCGTTTGTGAAGATACAAACTTCAAATTACAACCATAAATAAGTTCCACAGGTGTCCATTCCCATTGTATTTGTTTTCCTTCGTGCTTTCCGTGCGCTTTACTTGAATATGAGAGTAATATGTCAGCTCATATCGAAAATGAGTATAAAGAATGTAATTTTTTATGATTTGTCGAGGCATGTGAATGGTCGTTTCCTTTTATTCTCAAATGCATATTTGGAATTCGAAGTTATTAGGTAGAAGTTTTGGTTGGGTTTTGTAAGAATCCACATCTTAGGGAATCGCAGGATCGATATGATCAACATCACCGTCTTTGTAATGTATCTTAGAGAATCGCATAGTCGATATGATATACGTCACCGTCTTAATTTTGCAAAATTGCAAGGGAACAGACGGAATTTTTCTCTGTCTCAGCGATAGGGAGCCCAATTCTCCATACTTCCCATTAATTCGTGCTCTATGATTCACGTTCAGGAATTTAACAATTCACCAAATGCTGATATATGTCTATATATTTGTATTGCATGTATTAATTGTGCCTTCCCTTGCGAGGTAAGGGTACTGGCCAGATTTTCCCAGAGATGGGCGCGTCCGTCCCCCCATCCCAATTCAACTTAAGCCCTCGTTAATTTGTGCTCTATGATTCACGTTCAGGTTGTTAACAAAACCCCAGAAGCTTATGTCTATACTCTGCGAAACAGTTATCAATTTTCCATTCTGTTTATAGCCATCCTTCGCTTTAGAATGGGACTGACAAGATTACCTAGACCTGGGCGCGACCATCTCTCCATCCAAGTTCTCATTAAGCCTGCATTGATTCGGGCAATATGATTCACGTTCAGGTTTTTAACAACGCGCCTGGCGCCATGTACGTCTATATTCTTCAGTCTTATGTACTAATGTTGTCCATGCTGTTAGGTAGAAGAACTCTAATTTCTCAAAGCAAAAATGCTATTCCATTTTTTTATACTTACATTACGCATTGCCTCCCCATTCCTCAAAACCAGGTGATCGTCATAGTACCGTTGATTAGTGATTTATGTCATTCTCATAATCACTGTCTTGTTTGAAAATAAACTTATGATCTTGTAGTCCTCACATTCAACTTTTGATTTATTTCAGAGCAGAATATAAGAATGGCCCAATTTTAACCCTGTAACTGCAGCCAAACACTTCTTATTAATCTTCTTGTGCCACCTACATAAAAATACTTTATATTTTCCACTCCCTTGAAATTATTCTACATGCTAAATATTAATTCCAAATGCTTTGTTGTTTTAATTTCCCTCTTCACTTTTTTAATTCCGGGGTAAGATATCCTTATGCACAATTCATTCTCTGTTTCTCTGTCATATCTTTTCCCATTTCTTAGCCATTCAGTTTCAACCACACACTGCTTTCCTGACTCCCTGCCAATTATTTTCTACCTTTTTCAATGATAATATATTATTTATTCCATCAGGTCATGCATACAATGGAATTTGTGAAATAAATTAAACTCATAAAACAGTCATGCCTAAAATTTAGGGTTAAGATATTCTGAGGCACTGTAAAAGGCATTCTCAAGAAGGAAAACCTTCAATTGTCTTTTGAATTTCTTGGCAACATAAATGTCTTTCAGTTATGGTGGAAGCTGTTGGTAACTATGAACCTAAGTAAAGGGTGAGCCATTTTTGGAGAGACTGAAGCAAAACATTTTGAGGTGTACATCGCTATTATCTGGAGTGTAATGGGAGTGGAAAGAGCTGCTAGGTGGGAAGATATTAGGATTTTCCTAGGCAAAGGAGAAGTATTGCAAAATATAGATGCAGGTTAAAGTAAATATCTAAAAAAGGGTTTGCCAAGTTTTCATATTGAAACCCCATGCAAATGCATTGACAGCTTGTTTCTGCAGAGATACTCTTTTACCTTAGGAAGAGTTGCCCCAGGTGATAATGCTATACATGAGAAAGGAATGAATTCTGGTAAACTGTGGGGGATGCCACTACAATAACTTTTAACGGAGTCATTCGCTGAATGCACATTGCAATGCAATCGTTTTTCAAAGTGCCAAAGCATTTTACACTTTCATGAACTGTTGCAAAGGAATGAATTTTGGCAAATTACAAAAACTTAAGCTTCTCCAGAGAAATCACTGAAGTGAGCCTTCTATAACGGAATAAAAAGACCAGTTGCCCTTTACTGCCAACATAATTATTGAGCTCTTTCCGTAAGATATTATCACTGGTGATGAAACCCATGAAAAAAGTTGTTTTTAAAAATTTTATACCAATTCCATTTAAAGTTTGCAAAGAGCTAGAAGTTGGCTGAGGCTTTTTTGGGTGAAAAATCAGATATGTAGTTTGATTACTAGTTAAATGTAAATTATTGGTGCTTATGTCCTCAACTATGGAGTAAGGTGATTTCATGAGTGTAAGTTAATAGTAAATACTAGATAGAAAATGTCATCAACATAGAGAAGTGGTTTACAGTTAACCATAGAAAAGCATCGATCATTCATGAAAGTAAAAAAAAGTGAAGGACATAGAAATGACCCTTTTGGGGCTCCACGTATGATTTCCGAAGAAGCAGTCTGTTTAGATAACACCAATTATGGGATGATGAAGATATTTTACCATCTATTTTATACAAGTGAAGTAGAACATAATCTGGTTAAAGGGTTTTCTTAAATACCCAGGCTTATGAGTTTGTCCAGCAAAATGCTGTGTTCGTTGCTGTCAAAAGCTTTTGTAAGGTCACAGAATATACCTATAGTGAATGCCGTTTCTCGTTGAAACATAATTTCAGCTCATTAACAAGTTGGAAGAGTGCAGTGGTAGTGGATCTGAGTTTTCTGAAGTCATGTTGAGTGTGTTGAATTAACTGTTTATGTTCAGGAAAATTTGTGATCATGCAGTCTACTGCAGTCTCAAAAATCAAAGAGAAGACAGATCAATACAGACATTGGAAGAGTTGCACTGATCATTGAAATTGTTAGCATACAAGATGAGAAATGGAAAGACAATTAAAAGTTATGTCTCCCACTCTTTGGTGGCCTTGCCAGCTTTCATATATTGAAGTTTAATGAGCTCCAGGCAACTGTCACAGTATGTATGGATGGTTTGGGAATATTATCTTACATCTGTGTTCATTCGCAAGAGACTTCCATTTTGAACTCCTCAGTCTTCTGTGAGGACATAGGTTTCAAATTTCATTTAGACTGATAATTCATGGTGTACATACATTTTTTTTTGCATTTATCAACTCCTCAGAAAAGTATTGACTCTGACAATTTTGCCTTCCATTAGACTTGATTTGTTGGAAAGGCAGAATTGAAATCTCGAATGAAAGAATTCATGAAAGATTCATAGGCCGAGTCAACAGGAAATGAGTCAAGAACATCATGTCAAGATTATATAGATAGTGATTGGCAGAAGTACTCAAGGGCAGAGATGGACTGTCCAGGCATGCTGGAGAAAGTATATTGGATGAATTAAGGCAAGGGGGATTTTATTTAAATTTGGCACTCAAGGAGAATGAATCAACAAACCCGAGTATATTGCTTTACGCAAAAAAATAATGTTTACAGCTGTATCAGTAATGACTTCGGTAAGCAGGGTGGAGGAATGAGGAAATATTATAGTTTTTATCATTCATCACAGTGAGACTAAAAGAAGTAAGCTGGTTAATAAAGCCCTATGTTCCAGTTTTGTGGACTTCAGAAAGTCTAAATTAGATTTCCAAAAAACAATGATGCACGAGCAATTTCTAGGAGTAACTGCTACCAATGCTTTGGACATGGCAAGAATAAAATCATTAATGTCTGTAGTCTTATTGTTAGGTGAGCAGTAGATACACATAACACGATATGATAAATAGCACCTTTAATTTCCTCCCAACAGTTATCCTTGGTTTACTCCATCTATTTAATTTATTTTTTTTGGGTATCTTGCATTCTAAACTAAATTATTTTTATGATGCCTGTAATCATTTCTTGCAGAAATGTAGTTGATATTTGCATAATTTGTGTGAAAACAGGGGAAAGTGTGGAATTTGAAAATCAATGGAGAATTGAATGGAAAATATTAGTAGAATCAGTAAAATACTGGTTACATTTCAATGCAACAATTTCAGAGTGTAGAAATCATTCGGCTTGACCGGGATCCTGGGCTAGGCGAATGATTTTTACTCTCTGAAATTGTTGCATTGTATGTATATTAGTGGATGACTCTGTCAAAAGTTACTGTTGAGGCATCTCCTGTAGTTTCTTGGAACTGGTTGCATTATATTTTATTGTTCTACATTGGTATGCCAACATCATCCTCTTCACAACGTCAAACACATGGCTGCAGCATGTGTACATAGCGTCCATGTATTTATGCCAAGTATGCATCTTTTCCCCAAATGCCCACATTAACGGAATTGAAAACCATTTTATAGCATGACACTTGCATTTAGCTCACTCTGTTAACAACAATGTTCTTTTGATAAACAGTAACAATATTAATAGGATGGTTTCTATGTTGGTTAGGCGGAAGAATGGGGTAAATATTTCCATCTCAATCTCACCCCAATGAAAGCAATTATTAAATATGAATAATGCTAGTTAAAAATTGGAATTGTAAGAGAAGTAATGGGAAGTTTATTATTTTCCTTCACAAATACAACAGCTTGTATGCAGAAGAAATTAATTACCAATATGTTTGGAATTCATGTATGAATACCAAAGAATGTGACAGTGCAGTCTTTAAAAATTGCTCAGCTTGGTATAAGTGGTTGGGAAATTGTTTTCATGAATGGGGTAATTAAAATCTGGTTAATCACATTTATTTTTTGCAAAGAAAAATAGGGATGATAAAACTGCCCTTGACACCCTACTTATGTTGCATCTATACTAATGCTGAATTTAATATAAATTTTCAGCTGTATCCAGTGGGACTTCATTCATACTGTCATCCATCCTCACCATCCTACTCTTCTCCGGGATGCAAATGTATCGTCAGTGGTTGGCGTCTACTCAGCTACTTACCATAGTTGGTGGTTACCTTGGATCTGTTCTCTTCATACTGTTTTTAACTGTATCCTTATTACAC
This sequence comes from Hetaerina americana, assembly GCF_022747635.1. NCBI lineage: Eukaryota > Metazoa > Arthropoda > Insecta > Odonata > Calopterygidae > Hetaerina > Hetaerina americana. The sequence goes on from NW_027286069.1 coordinate 90,304,293, forward strand.
AATTTGACTAATTATTATAAATGTATAATACTTAGATAAGTAACCAATCAAAGTTTTGAAACTTTCATCCCAACTGAGGAACTCCTCACCTGTTTGTGCATGGTCACTTTTTGCACCTTCCTTGGGGACAAGGAACATTCTTCATTATTTTTCCCCTCTATTGTTTTGCTCATATCACAGTGGCTGCATGCTGGAAGCTTTTATTGTTGCATATTAATATCAAGTAAAGAGCTAATATTTTACATAAGCTTGCTTGAATTCATTAGCAGCTATATTTCTACTCCTTTAGTCTATATTTTTTTAAATATGTAATTTAGTTTTGTGATGCAGTTAGTATCCTTAACCAGTATCAAATACAGGCTGTAGGAAATATGGAGGCTGCACTTTTTGGAAAAGGCTTTCAGACTAAGCTTTTCCCTGAAGGTAAGTTTCAATTGTTCTTATTCACTGACACTGTTTAATTTAACAGGAAGAAAAATTCAACCCTCTCTCAAAGTTTTTCTTCTCTTGGCTATTTTCAGATTGAAATGCTAAAAAATGTGTTATTCAGAGGATTAATTAAAAAGAGTTATGGATTGTTCATTAATAGTTGACTCATTTTTCCATTTTTGAACCCCTTACTTCTCATCTCACTTATAAAACTTTTATGCTATTTAGAGGTATTTTAGTTAGACTATAGACCTCTGTTGTATTTCGTTAAGTAGTTAAAGTAAACATGAGTACCTCTCATGTGTGTTTCATCTGTTCAGAACACTGCTTTCTTTCTTCAACACCTGTTCAGCCTTATGTTTGTGATACCTATGTGATATCCATATTAAATGAGTTAATAATTTTCTACAGACTATTTTACGGTACATTATGCATTTCACCAACTTGCAAAAATTCTGTGGAAAATTACCAACTCATTTGATATGGACATAAAACAATCCCAATCAGATCTAAGGGGACACGCAAAAACAGCAATCCAAATAGGAAAGAGAAGAGTAGATGTGAAGGGCTGGTTTTCTTTCTCCCAAGTAGTTGAGATTGTGCACATCAACTTATCGGCCTATTAAAGGCATTTTGGTTCCTTCAGTTTCGATTTGTAATGAAAACTGTGTAATTACAATGGGTAAACAATGTGTTCAATTTATCCCAGTGCGTTGAAATCATATATGTGTGTTTGTATATACACATGTATATTTTTTCAATACTAATTACATTTCATCGATAGCTAAAATGGCAAAGTATCGGCCTGAGTATATTTATATATGTTGATAATGTACATGAAGTTAGCACTAGCAAACGAAAACACAGAAACACACAAAAAAGAAAAGAAACTAACATGTTTTCAAATTTTCAAGCAGATCACATGTACAAAAATATTTCCCTGACCGATATTTGAACCATAGATCTTTCAACTTGTTGCTGTAACCTTGATGCTGTTACCTCTTGAGCTATCAAGGAAACGTAATTTACACTGAAATCTGCTGGGGGTTTTATGCAATCAAGTGCCCCGATTCTTTGTTAAGGACAAACAGGAGAGGTGGGAAAGGCGGAATTGAGCAAATCACAAGTGGAAAAATATTTCCTTGACTGGGACAATGATGGTGGGGTGAGGGAACATGGGTGGGTAGGCCAGGGATAGAGCAGTGAACTACTGATCAGAGGGCCTGGGTTCATTTCCTTGGCATGCATCTCTGAGCATCTATTAAGCTCCACCTAAGCTGTGTGATTTTTTGGATGCCTGATCTTTCTGGGAAACTCTAACGGCACAGGGAAAGGAACTCGCCCCCCTTACCCTAAGTGTGTGAATTTCACATGCCCTTGGGCTTAGTACTGGGTGAACTCTACCATCACCTACTAAACCAACATTCAGGTTGATTACTGTGTTTATGGTTTTATTTACTCACATTAATTGCTACCTGCTTCATTATTTTGTTATTTTCTATTTTCCAGTTGTAGTTTGTCTTATCCTGTCCCTGTTGGCTGCAGGAATGGTGCACCGTGTTAGTAGTACAACATGGTAAGGGAAATCTTCTAACATCTAGAAATCATAGGTAGCATGAATAATCATCAGTAATTAATAAGAAATCTTAGTAGTAGAATCTTAAGTCATGCACATAATGACTGAAACACTGTGATTATTATGTGCATGAAGATTTTGGAAGAAATAGACATTGGCCAGCTGAGAATTATTTTGTTCCAATATTGTTGATTAAGTAATGTCTATTTTAATTTCATCAATTGTATAAAAGTGCTGCAGAATATACCTTAATATGAAACAGCCTAAGGAAAAACTCAGCCTAAATATTTAACGTAGCTATCACTCAATTGTCACTTTCTGTACCAAGGAGAGCTTAAATTATTTGAGGGTTTTCCAATTATTAACAATGCTACTAAATTATTAAATAATGTATAAAATAAATCAGTGCTGCATAGCATTGATCCTGCATAAAATTGAAATGATTAAATGTAATATGTTGGCATTTTTAATACCACTACAAATTTGGCAAAGTTAATTATTTTAAAATGCATGGTGAAGTTTCTCAGAACTTTCTTCTATTTGCACCCGTAAAATTTCAATAACTACATAATTATTTTAATTAAAAAAAACTTGACTCACGTTGCATGTCCATTTTTGATTTTCTCCACTCATGAGTTTAATGTGTCTATTCTAAATTGAAAAGTGTTGTGCCTTTAGTTTTGCTAACTTCTAATATGAAAATCATATTTCTTTATGCAGCCTAGTTTTCTCCATGGTTGCTCTGTACTACATAACTCGGATCTCTCAAGCAAAATATGCGGCTCCTCAACCTGCTGTACAAGCACCAGTCAAAAGGAAGAAGTAGGTTTGAATGCATAAATGGCATTAGTTCTTGGAAATGTATCACCCTGGCAATTGTATGTATTATCTCTGCAAATAAACTCACAGTGCTGTAGCAATTTGTATTTCTTTGTTAATAGTGAACTCTTGTTGTACATATTGATTGAACAGGGTTGTTACCAGACTGATAACCTGGGGGGATATTAGGGGATAAGGTCTTGAATCTATTGCCTCAGTTAAAATTAATAAATATTATGAATCAAATTTCATTGAAGGAAATTGTACCGCTGTCAAATCCCATTTAGCAGGGTTGTCTGAAAAATTAATCTTGTATATCGTAGCTCCTGTTCAATTATTGTAGAATAGTCAGTCTACAGTTATGTCTTACCAATTATTTTTTTCTCCGATTGCGCTGGTAAAAAATATACTTTTGCCAACATCTGATTTTAATTTTCCCATACCAGATGATGTATGTTACTTTTATGCCCAAGATCGCTGGGAGACTATGATGGTGTTTACCACCCCTGTTCAATTAGTACATAGTTTAATTTTTTACATATAATTCAGGATGAATTTTACCAAAAAATCTCGATTCTCCCTGAAAAAGTCAAAGAGTTGTGAATTAACTGTAACAACCCTGTTGAATTTTGCAAAGTAGTGTTGCAGAATAACCTCGACCATATTTTTCCAAAGACTAGACCCTTTTATGAAAGCTCTCTAAAATGTTCCCTTGCAATAAACAATGGTCATTAGGTTCGTATTTACAATTGTTTCTACTTTCAATATTTAATTTATGGCTGTCAAATATGACCCTTTCTATTCCAACATTAAAGTAATTAGGTGACCCACTTCAAGTTAGTCAGAACTTTTAGATGAACACCATTATGAAGTAGATGCTTATAGAAATGGCACCATTTTAGTGATCATAGATTGTTGAAGTCACTGATATCCATATACATGGAATTGAGTAGTTCTATGCAAGCGTTGTATACATGTATGCTAATAAATCTGGAAAATTAATATGCTTAAGATTATTTTTTAGCAATCCAAAAATAATATCATCATAGATTTGTCCTGGACTGTAGCAATTGTCTTAAAAAAATACTGGCTCTTTACCAGATTTCTATGATTGGCATTAAAAATGTAAATTCAAAGAAATGCCGTCGAGTAACTGCTTAAAGCACTTAACTCATCAAAGGCATATCAAAGAATCAAGGTTCAAACCCTAATAAACCAAATGATTTTTCCCACCCTGAGGGCGCGGGTTCAAATCCCGGTGGTGTTGAATATTTTTCAGAGGTATCTCGATCCCTACTTGAGGTGCTTTGTGGAGGGCACTTTGAGTGAGTACGGCGTCCGTCGGATGGGACGTTAAGCCGCGGACCCCTTGGCGCCTTTCGTAAAGAGTAGGCTAATGCCGACGCCGGGTTTCTCTCCACCCTTCATCCTTTCCTGTCCATCCCCTATGGCAAATGACCTTAGCTGTCGGTCGCCTCCCCTAAAAACTACTACTACTACCCAAATGATTTTCGCACTGAAATATTTTGCCCCATTATATTCTTTCTCAAGAAGAGTACCCACTAAGTCTGAGATGTTGATATGAGTAATAATTTGAGAGACTTCCCATTATTAATGGATATTATCAATAATAATTCAAGCAACAACTGAGGAACTACATTCCATTAAATAACTTAAATAATTTCCAGTCCCAAAAGAAATACCAGCCAAGGGCACAGAAAAGAATGGCATTAGACATTGCACTACTCTGAGAAGCACATTGAACTAGTCTATCTGTAAGCATTGGTATGTGATTAGAAAACGTTTGAACTATTAGTAATAATAAAAATGGCAGACAGCAACTCAAAGCTTGGTGAGACAGATGAGACTGCTGATTTCACACTAACTTCTGTACAAAATAAATTCACATATTCGATCTACATTCAGGTCCTGAGCCAGTGTATTTTCCCAATAAATTCTGCTACCCCAAAAATCCTGTAGGTTTAACTTGAGGTTATATAGAGTAGGTTTGGACCCAGTATCTTCAGATTGAGGATCGGGGTAGTCTAGGGTTAGAGTGTTGGACAACTAACCATAGGGCCCGGGCAAGCCTCTCTGGGCACCTGCAGCTCCACCCTAGCTGTTATTTTTTGGGTACCAGATCTCTCTGGGAAACCATTACCGGCATAGGGAAGGGAACTGGCCCTACTACCCTAATGTGTGAATTTCCCAAGCCATCGGGCGTAGTAATGGGTGAACTCTATCATCACCTACCAAACTGACCTTCGGGTTGATTACCATGTTTATGGTTTATATGTTATGGCAAAGGAAAAAAATCATGTGAATATATATATATGTGAGGGTCGCGGTAGTCCAGGGGGTAGAGCATTGGACTACTGACCTGAGGGTCCTGTGTTCGATTCCCGGGCACCTGCAGCTCCACCCAAGCTACGTGATTTTTCGGGTACCAGATCTTCCTGGGAAACCATAACCGGCACAGGGAAAGGAACTGGCCCCCCTACCCTGATATGTGGATTTCACATGCTGTCGGGCTTAGTACTATCATCACCTACCAAACCGACCTTTCGGTTAATTACTGTATTTATTGTTTTTTTAATCTTCGGATCAGCAGCCAATTAAAACCAGCAACAAAAAACTATGCAGTGTATTTATAGCCTGCATTACAACAAAATTAATGTGGGTTCAGGAAACATAAAAGACCCAAAGAAATATCAGTTTTATTTATTCAAGTCATCCTGAAGATATGGAAAAGAATTGAGTACATATGTAGACGCAATATCATCCAATTCAAGAAAGTCAACATAATAATTTTGTTAGGTGAATGCTCACAAACTTCAAACAATAAATAAAAATAAATAACATGAAGTTTACCGTTATAAATGATATCTAGCAAATTATAACGGGGTAATTTTATTTGAATGTTAAAATAAAAAATGACAGACTTAATGGTTGCTCTCAATCTCGCCTGGTTCATAGCTATTCATTTCCCCTGAGAGTACTGATAATTCACTGCTAGTACCTAAATTCTATTTAATTTATTAAAAATGCATGGGATTATGATATGATTACCTAGTTATCACTTACTTCAGAACATATTCCCCACAGCCATAGAAGTTACATGATAAGTCAAAAGATAATTATAAAAATCATACTTCGGCATTTCTCAGCACAGAAAACTGTTTGAAACCTTCTGTAAAATAAGAATAATTTGATTGTATTATACTGTGGTAATCACTGAAAGCCCTTATAACATTTGTGACTATTAGGGAAGATTAGATTTTATGTGAATATGTTCATACAAGGAAATATGTTCCACTCACAAGACCAAAACAGGAAGAATATGATGGCATTATTCTATAGAAGTACACATCAACGAAACTGGTTAATTATAATTTTCATAGGATTTAATCATTACAATTTGTTACTTCACATTCAGTGCTGATTTTTTTCTTCTTCAATTATATAGAAATGGCATTAAATAAAGAAAATCCATTAGAACTTTAATACAGCCATGGTGTTGGATGTTGAGGTCACAAAACCTATAAAAATCAGGTACAAGTAGTAACAGCAATTTTATGGAGGTCACCATTGAGCTTTATTTAGATAATGACTTTCTGAACAGATGTAAGATAGATCTTAGTACACATTCGCATATGAACAATAATTTCAGGAATAATGGCTTTGAGGGTAGCCCATTTCTACAAAAAAAATTGCCAATCACATTGAATTATATGTTTTTTTATTGGGGTAGCTTTATTAAATCCAGTAAACTTGGAGATATTTAATGGGTATATGCATGAACATTCACAGATGTGTTACTAGTTCAAATGTATCGGTATATGGGCTTGGAATTTTAATAGATATAAGGCTACACACTTATAGTACATATAAACAGAGCCAATTAAACTAACTCTTGATTTAAACATTTATTGACATGCTAAAAACAGTTAACATCATAGGAGACATTTTAACATTTGAAAAATGATATGGTTTAAACACCTGAAATATTTACACAGAGTCTTCTACGAGTAATGCATTTATACGAGACGTTCTCCTCTGCATAGCAAATGCTCTCATTATTGCAAATGAGCCAAGAGATGATAAGAAGATCATCAACAGGAAAACAGCATCCCAACTGAATTTTTCAGCAATAAATGCCACCAAAGGTCCCTCAATAACAGCACCAAATGAGCCAAATCCATTGATCAACCCAGTGACAGCAGCTCCTGCATTTCTACCACCTGATTCTCCTACAGATATCGCAACTGAACCACCTAATAACCCATCTGGGCCACATATAAAAGCTCCTGCAGCCATCATAAACATAGTGTTGTAGGAAACACCCCAAGATGCTGTCAAACTAAAGAGGATGAAACTGATGGTTGCCGAAACAGATGCCATCCAAATATGAAGTAGAGCTCGATAAGATTCAGTACTTGCCACACGATCAGCTGCAATGCCAAGGATAATGCTCCCTAACACACCACCAATATCAAATACTATTGAATACATGCCAGCATCAGCTGTAGAATAATTTAGGGATTGAACAAGGTAAACTGGCAGCCAGAGGTACATAGTGTAACGCACTAATTTCATGCAGGCCATGGCTACTGACAACTCGGCCACTGTTGGTATTTGCCAAAGTTCACGCAGTTGGTGTTGCCTGCTCGATCCAGTTCTTGATTTCTCAGGCAAAATCTCTTTGCCCGGCACTACCATGCCATATTCCATGGGGGTTTTAAAAGAAAAAAACGCCACAAACGACAAAAGCAAAAGGTAAAGAGAAGTTGGGAAATAAACAAACCTCCAGCCATAATTCTTCATTAGATAGACTGCAACACCTGAAGCGACTATACTGCCACCAAAAGCACTAGTGGACACTGCACCAAAAATGGAGTGCAAATTTGCATCTGCAAACCATGAGCTGAGAAACTTGCTGCAAGATGGCCAACATGGACCCTGGGCAGTTCCACTCAAAAACAAAAGGAAGAAAAGCATGTAATAATTGCTCCAAGAACCAAAGGTTACCATGGCTGAACCCGACAGGAACAGGCATGAGCTTATGGTTATCTTTGGTCCGAGTCTGTCCGCAACAGGTCCAAGTACAATTTGAAAAACCGAATAGGGCAAAAGAATTGCACTGTCCAACCAACCAAGCTGCATGTTAGTAAACTTGAGCTCATTTTTAATGCTACTTTTAATAACGCCTAGTGGTTTTCTACTCAGATATGTAGATGCATATGTTATCCAAACCATTAGGGCAATGGTGGTTTGGCATAGTTTCAATTTCCTCGATGCAGGAGACAACATTTTAGTAATTTACTTCTCGTAATACAAAAATTAACTTCCACAGTAAAAATCACCAAACATAGCCATAAATGTTCCCTCTACGGCAGAATTTGATAGCCGCCAATTTCTATCGGCGTCAATGAACGGATCCTTTTTGTACACATAAATAGGTTGATGCTCAATTGTGTAGTCTTCTTCTACAGCATTGAGGGATCTGGAAGTAAGAAATTAAAAGATAAAGGCACTGTGACGTAGAGTAAGAATCCTACTCGAAAACTGAACACATTTTACGTATTCGAAAGAGTGCAGAAACTTTCCACTAATGAGACTTACTCCACGCTAGGTGAAGGTTTCTGAATACCAAGGAAAGACAATACTTTGCTTCGAGTTGGGGTGTACTTAAGCATGGCTTGGAGGTATGATTCCAACGCCTGTTTTCTTTGTTCTAACACCTTGTGATTAGAATTGCGCACCCGTTTCGGAGGAAAAGCTGCCGTTTCATACTGTTTACGCAGCTGAAAAGAATATTTGCGGTCACAATCATGGAAAATCGAATAAGATTTGATGAGCCCATATTGAAATAAATAAATTTAAGTTGTAACACAGAGAAAACTCACTTCTCGATGAAGACTGTGGAAGGCACTGTATCTTTTCTCAACCCGGTAAACGTCACCACCATCCACAATCTCGACAACGTACACATAAAATGGTTTTCTACTTAATTTCTCCACTAAACGATACTGAGGAATGTGAACTTTGATCATCACATTTTCAAATAGAACAATGCCTCACAAAAATTACTATTTTCAAATTCAGGTTGGTTGCAAAGGTAAGTGCGATTACATTGTTAACTGTTAGGGCTACATGCTATTATATGACAAGAATAAACACACAACCTTAAATACAAATGCGCGCGAGTACAACAGTGGATTAATTAACTACGAAATGCCACTCTTAAAAATTAGGGATAATAAAATTATTAAGTCAACCGAGATTTACAACATGATAGATACTCAGTATTCGAGTTCAAAATAACAGTAAAATACGATTACCTTATTTCGACACCTACATGAAACAAAAATCTTTTTCAATCCTGTCAATTATTAAAGTAGGTGTTTCAACCGATATTGCCGCTCACAAGTCAAGCGGTATTATTAACCTTATCCAATTCATACTTATTGACACAACACAACAATGAAAAGCCCTTAGCCACGACGGGACGGGCGAAATTTTGATAACCAGAAATTCTTTAAAAAAATAATAACACAGATAAAAGTGGAGATACAGTTACATCATCGCTGAGACGCTTTTATGGTTTGATTACAAAATTCCTATAAAATCAATGCTGCTTGTTTTGATTAGACATGAATTTTCCAGAAGAAATATAATGCGATAAGTAATTCGATCAACTGTTGCGATTATGGCTGTCTCGATAATCTACCGCGATTAAGGGAAACAACTGAATGAACCAATGCGCATGAATAATGTATGTTCAGTTGTTGGGGCTCTGAGAAGGTATCGTTTTATTTGTTGCTTGGACAATGGTGGTTAATATGTTAGCGCGGAACTAGCCTAATTGTATAGAAATACTTTTATCAATCGAGGTATTGAGATTTTGTAGCTCAGATGGATACCCTCCCTGCCGCTGTTGTCGTTAGCTGTACAAGAAAGAACCCTGATGACATTATAAAATGTAATTTAGAGGCAATTGAATTTTTGAAATTTTACTATACCACATCGTTTTAACTATTAAAAATTTTCCCATCTGTTAGGAGAAGAGCTGAGTAGTGTATAATCCAAATTTGATGATATCTTACAGTGATTTTGAATGAAGATGAAATGCCAGGGCCTCAGCTGGTAGGCGACAACATAAAGGCTTTCAAATGGAGCATTGATACAAAGTATTATAGTACCGATATTTATTTATGTTCTATGCTACGAAAGGCTCTTGAAAGTCAAGAATTTGCAGCCAGCGTTGAAGCGGTCATTATTAACTTCGACTCATGTTCGGTAATTATGTTAGTAAATTCATTCTACAATAAAGGCCTCCTATAAGTTGACACCATTTCCTCATCCCTTTAGGATAAAATGCGCCGCGAGATGAAAGAGTTTTACCGTGTTTGAGGAAATTTTGACTGATATCTTGACAATCGTTAATAACGGCTCATTTAAGAGGCGTTATTAAAGATTGTTTTAAACAGACGCATAAAGATTGCCAAATTTGTAGCCCCTACTTTGGTTGTTAGCTGTGCAGTAAGTATGGCACCCAGTGGAAGATTCATTACTTATATGGAATTTCATTTTATTCTCAAAGGGCAGGTTATTAGTTGTAAATTAGTATATTATTTTTACTCTAGAATATATTTGTTCTCTTATGAAATGCATTAAATTATGGTAATGCTTGTTTTGTCTGGTAAACTTTCTAATTTCAAATAAATAGGTTCACAATAAATATCTCATTATTCACATTTTCGTTAGCCTTGGTTGATATATTCCTTCTCTGTTTACTCGTATGATTTTCTCCCATATTATCATCAAATACTAACTTGTAATAATTGGATGGTAAAATTGTTCTTAGGGTATTCTTTGAAGTAAATTCCCACTTTCACTTCTTATTAATTTGGCGAGTGTTTGTGTTGAATCCAAAGAAAGTTTTATTTTGTTATAATTCAGGGAAACCCCTCTTATACATTTAAGGGAGACAAAGGAAAAAAATTCAATGTAAATCAAGAGAAGCTATAATTTGCAGAAAGCGGAAAAAAATAGCCTGGCGTCATAATTTTATTTACCTGACAAGTGATGGGTCACAGAAATCAAGGAGGAAACATAATTAACATTAGACACCATAATAAATCCATGCTCCATATTATTCACCATATTTCTATTTGTGCAAGTGCATTTGATACACATGAGTTTTCATACATCGTATGAAATTATTGTGGAAAGAAAAGTATAAGAAAGATGGGCACATCCATAGCTCAAGAATAAATACAGGCAATATTGTTCCTAGTAGAAAACCAACTCTTGACAGAAGAAATAGATTCTTTAGCTTAACTGATAAGTAATAAACTTAGGGCCGTAATGAGAAAGTTTAATTCGTATAGGATATATAAGTAAGTATCATAATATATAAGTATAATACATAAGTATATATCATAATCTCATTACATAGTTATGTTAAGTTCAGTGAATAAAATACGAGCATCAAAAACAGGAAGCTGCAGACATTAAAAGTTATTCCATGGTCACATGGAAATGGTGAACTATTTAATTGCAAAACTAAAAGGGTTCTCTTATAGCAACCCAGTCAACTTAAAAAGAGGTCCTTATCACACAAATTAAAAGAAGATATTTGTATTTCTTTAAATAAAATAAATTCTATGTACTACTTGATTTTGTTACCCATGTACTTCAAGGTTGTAAAAATAACCAGCCCTGTTTTGATCATCACCACAGTTATAATTGTGGAAAATTTTGATATTACATCACTCACACATTAGTTTTACTGTCTTTGTTGAAAAAAATGTAATAGGTTTGAATGGACTTAAATGAATGGTATTTTGTGCATGCTTTTCCAGTCTTAAGAGAACATAATAATTACTTTCAATTTATTCATTCGTAAAAAAGAAATTTCACAAAGTATTTAAGGCTGACATAGTTTGAAGACTTGATAGGGTCGGTACTTCTCCTTCACCATCCTCATTTCAACCTGTATCTTCATTATCAAATGATTAAAAGGTAACAAAAGCACCTAAGTTCACTTTTTCTCCCAGGTGGAGTCCAAATGGCAAAGCTGCCATTTGGTTTCCTCCTATTCACAATTATGTTCCTCATGCTCCTGCTCTTCCTCTTTTTCTTTCTATCACCATTGTTGCCATTACCCAGATTAAAGAAAAAATTTGAATCAGTTAATTTCATTTTATCCATCCAGGATGTTGTTATAAAATTTCATAAAACACCAATTTCATAAGCCTTTGGATCACTCATACTGTCAATGAAAAATACTTTTCTGACAAGACTGTTGATAGTTTGTCTTAAAGGCATTAATGATACCTAAATGTAGTGGCTGCAGCTGGTTTGTCTAAGTGACTTCCATTAATACTAACTTAATTTTCCTTACTTTTAATTTAACTGGGTTTACGTGGACTGATTCAATGACAAGACATTTTTTTTATTTTGATCCCCAGGCTAAAATCAAGCAAATGCATTTGTCCTTCAAACACAGTTGTCACCCATGCCTTTGCATTGGCTCCATAGGTTGTAGGCAAGGTCTTAAATGTTTTTAAAACAACATGAATTACTGGATTTTCCAACAACAACAGGGTTCATTCTCCCTCTGCCATCTGCATTAGCTCATAACGAAACATTGAGGTGAGGTTTGTTGTGTTTTCTTCATGACAAGGAGCCCCTTTGGAATCAAGGACCATGCGAGGCAGTATATTTTTAAAAATGTCTCATCCATATCATCAGGCATAGTTTTGTAGACTAATCTATTCAACCTTGAAACAGTCTGTTCAGCCATTTGAAGTCATTCATGTCTAGTCTTACAGCAACAAGAAGTTTTTCTTGAATAAAATTTTCTTTTTACAAAACTCCAATAATTGGTATGCTCCAATAATTGAAGCTAGTCTTAATTGTTCAAGTTTATCATACTTGGAAGTATTTAATGTATATATGCCATTCCTATGCCAGAGATGCATTCGTTAGTACTTTTTCCTGTAGTTTTTCCTGAAGTCTACTGCTGCGTTTAACTTCAAATTTGGTGTATCAATTTACTTAGCCTGGGGTATGTGTGTGTACTGGTAAATGAGTCGACTCTTAGCAAAATGTTGATTTTTATACTCTATTAATGATGATTTTCTCATATGTTTGTTTTCCATTTTAAAATGTTTCCTCGTGATGCTGTAATTGGTGAAACTTGTTTCACTACAATTAAAATCTGTGCGGAATGCTATAAAATGTTCTCTTTAATATTCTGTGGTTCTACCTAGTAACTTCTGATAAATGCAGAAATTTCAAAGTGTAACAATCATTTGCCTTGACCGGGATTCGAATCTGGATCCTGTTAATTGCATTTTAATGCATATTAGTGGATGACTCCACTAAAATTTACTGTCGTGGCTTCTCCTGCAGTTCTTTGAACTTCCGAGAGCATTCTTTTAGTTCTTCACTCAGTAAAAGAGAAGTTTAATTTTCTGAAAAACCACAAAATGAATGTCGAAATCAGAGGCATTACAAGAAAAGATCCACATGACCAAAATTTTAGATATGTTTAGGATTGAAATCCCTAATCCATGATTTTGATGGGCGTCAACCGTATAATCCATTTCTCCTCATAGTATTGAAATTTAATCTGATTTTGTAATATATTTTAAGGGGATCTGTATGCAAGGGAATAAAGTGATTTGTGGAATAAATCTGCGTGTATGGGAGATGAAGGGAAGGGGAGGCCACAGGTGGTGGGTGACTTGCGTGAGGTCTATTTGTATGCCAACGTTGTGGATGGAGAGTGGGAGGAGTATGGACCCTCATTAAGTACCATTTTCTTCTTCGCTAGGGATTTTTTTAATTTCGTATTGTAATAAACAGGCAAGCATGAACCCTAATCTTCTTGGTGTCAAATATATGGACAAAAATTACTTTGTGCTTTGTTTCAGGGTGATATGTCTGTAAAATACAGAAGTGTCATTAGCTCCTTGGGAACTCATTTTATATTCCTTTGTTCTTTCCCAAAATGTGTGCGGTGTGTCCGCTGTAAATGGCTGGCTAGTCAAATATTTATTTATGTAGTACTACTGCTAGTACTGTTTTATTATTTAGTTTTTCTTATGCTAGGAAACCTCCTTTGCCTATTATGTTCTAATTGCTATTTCTCTATTGCTTCTCCAATATTTGGTGATCATGCTCTCGAAAGAGTGAAACTCTTCCACTTATTTATGCAGATTGATGGAATATAATTCTGTTGTGTTACTTGAGCTGAAAATTAATGGTTTTCACAAATTTGAGTGATAACCTTCCATGATGTATATTGTTTGACCCTCTGTATAGCAAGTAACAGGATTCAAAATCTGGTAAATTCAAATTGTTTTAGTAATATTATAATTTTCCTATCATTTTAAGTACTCATCATTAGGTGCTTAATATAACATTCTGTTGTGCATTCTATAATTGTCCAATAGGTAAAATGTTTCAAATCAGGTTTATATTCCATGTCTAAAACTTTTGTTATCCTCTAATCTATCAAAAGAACTTGAAAACTAGTCTTGTTTCCTTAATCAATAAACAATCATTCCACCAAATAATAAATTCAGCACTCTCTCTCAACACATCTAGATAGTGTTCTGCATTCCTTATATGTTGATAGAATGATATTGGCAATTGCATCTTATTCTTCAATTGATATGTAACATTATCTCTCATTACTAAAGTAATTAAAATTTTCAATGTCTTATTGTTTATCCAATGTAGGCAAATGGCCTTGAAGTAGTAGAGAGCTGGATGCCATTTACCAATACTTTTGAATCGGAGATAAATATTCTATTATGTGAACGGTGTGAAGAAGAGACTTCACAAGGAATCAGCAAAGTCAAAGGTAGTGAAGCATTGTGATATACTCTTGAGGCTGTGCATAAAATATGATACTACTTGCATGCCTTGAAAGATTTTACCTCACGAATGCAATGTGTAATTAAGTAGTGATGATTCATATCTGATTCATGTCAATGAGAATCCATTGCAGAGTTCTTGTATTGAAAACTAATATAGAGGTGTCGAATAAGAAAAATGTCACATTCATCATATCCTGTTAGTTTTCTGTTAAAGCATGCATAGGTGGAATTTCATTGTTGTTTTAAGAGGAAATTTGACTAAAGTAATGAGAGTGGAGGTATTAAAATATGATTGAAGTGGAGGTATTAAAATAAGGTTGAAGTTCTCGTGATTCTGACAATGTTGATTTTAATAAAACAACCTTATGTGCTAGAAAAAATCCGTAAACAGTTTCTATCTGTAGAGAATTGTGGCATCAACCACAAATAACCTTATTTTTTTTTAAAGTTCTGAAGTACCACATTCATTATTTAAAGGGACTGTGCCTCCATAGTTGTTGACTTATAATAATTAATTGTTTTCAAAGTAAATGAATGGAGTCAAATCTTTGAAATATATATAGGGTTAATTGCAACCCTTGTGTGCATCTGCAATAATACTCACAACTTCTTTAGCATTAGTGACCAGGTATAAGGGTATCTTATTCAACTTTCAAATGCACTTAGTTTAGCCTGTATGTTGTGAATTACCCTTTATGGGTAAATGGAAGCAGGGACCATTTGGTCTCAATTTTGTCCAAATAAAGACCTCTACCTCTCTATGGGTGTCCACTATTTTAATTTATGAGGGATAGTCAAATGAAAATCGAAC
This sequence comes from Hetaerina americana, assembly GCF_022747635.1. Lineage (NCBI taxonomy): Eukaryota > Metazoa > Arthropoda > Insecta > Odonata > Calopterygidae > Hetaerina > Hetaerina americana. Next base: position 90,319,825 of record NW_027286069.1, read on the forward strand.
ACCTGCTAAAACGTGACTGTGGAATAATTCAATTCAAAAGTAATGACCAAAAGTGTTGATACATTAATACCCCTGGTAGACTGTACGATCAATTCCAGTTTTGTAGCAAGAGGTAGATTGCTGACAGATCCACACCCACTCCTGCGCTCTGTTTGAATGAAACCAAAGTCTACAAATGTCTTCCATTAGAATGCAACCATTTCTGAGTGTAAAAATCATTGGCAAGGGAATGATTTACAATTGTTGCATTTTGATGTACATTTAGCGAATGGCTCCATTAAAAGTTACTGTCACGGCATCTCTTGCAGTTCCTTGGAATAAGTCTTTCTTTAGGTCGCCAAAGATTTGAAAATCACAACGTGAAAGATCCAGGCTGTACAGAGGGTGTTGAAGTGTTTCCCAACCAAATCGCTGAAGCATAGACTTTGTCATATTGGTTGTAAGGGGGCGAGCATTACCCTGAAACAGGATGATTTCGCCCAACAGCATTCTGGGGTGGTTTGACTTAATTGTGTGTCACAGTTTCTGCAAAGTGCCTTCTTAGCACCATGAATTTATTGTGGTTCCATGCTTGAAGAAGTCATCAAGCAGAGGGCCCATACAGTCAAAGAAGAAGGTCATCATGAATTACCCAGAACTTGTGACAACAGCTTTGGATTTCTTTGGTGGGGAAGAATTAGGATGTTTCCATAGTGGGCTGTTACATTTGCTCTCGGGCTCAGACCTTCTTGGAATCTCCTATGCCACTCATGCACATTTGTCAGGGATATGCAGTGTTCACCATGCACAGTAGGCATGCAACGATCAATTTCACATGCTCCAATACTCTCAGCCACCTGAAAACGAACCACACCTCTCTGCTCTTCTTTGCTTGCCTCCATTTCTACAGCTGGACAAACATGCTAGACCAGTCTTCACATACACAAATACATAACCCAACAAGTGCGTACGCCTGTGTTGTCACCATGCAGTACTGATACTACAGCAATGGCAGTATCAATACATAACAATGGTGTTGCCACCTTTCGTGCAGACTGTTTTATGGCAGGTGCTACTTTTTCATTTGAGTGCCCCTCATAAATATCCATTCTAATAGTGCTATTACCAAAATGATCCAAAACCAGAAAACTTAATGATGAATGAAGATGTTAATAATTACGTTCATTTACTTGTAGCACAGGAATGGTGTGTGAAGAATGGGTTTGAATTGGTGGAATTAGATCCTCATGTGGCATCTGAGGATGAGGAATATGAAATGGATTTTCAAGAAACAACTGGGATCAAGAGAGTTATACAGGCACTGCATGCACATATGTGGCCCAACCTGGTGCTTAAAGGTTTGTCTTGTTTTCTTTGTATGATGTGATCGTACTGCCTAATAATATGTATTCTTTGTTTAGCAAAGTTAGCAGTTTACTTGCAAACATCAATAATGACATTAAGCCATGTTAATCACAAAATGAATTGATGCTAAGGAAAAAAAAATGTGGTATTTCCCTTATTTTTGCCATGCATCTAACATATTTACACATATTCTTTGCAAGCACAGACCAAAATATGATTAGCTGTTGCCATGTTCCTCTTGTTGCACAACTGTTTAAAATTCTCCGTTGGAATATCTTTTTCCAATTAAAAAATTACAGTGTGCTTTCTTCAATGCTTTCTGTTACCACCATAATCCAGCTGCACTTAGTGTTAAGGTTGTCGTTTTTTGAGTTTCAAAGTTATCTGTTGGGAACTTTAATCATGTTTCCAGCCAATTCTTCTTCACTGTAATCAAAAGAGGTTTATATAACTTACAGTCAGCACACACAATATGTGCTGACTATGTGCAGAAATCTCCCTAATTTGATTATTTGGATTCTTCTATCATCCTACACATTTAGCTTTTCTTTTTTCAAGATGTCAGATGTAGTTGATTTGTTTTCAACTCCAAGTATAAATTTCTTTTTGTATCTTTAGAAGTCTTTTATTTCCAGCCCCTAAACATTATTAACCCTTAGAATTCCTGTCCTGCCCACTTTATATTTCTGTTTTTGTTAAATCATAAAGAAAACCGTAATCAGCCTGAAGGTTGGTTTGGTCGGTGATGGTAGAGTTCACCCAATACTAAACCCAACTTCATGTGAAATTCACACATCAGGTTAGGGGGGCCAGTTCCTTCCCCTTTCTCTCTGGTTTCACAGGAAGATCTCTGGTACTCAAAAAATCACACAGCTTGGGTAAAGCTGAGGGTGTCCAGACAGACTTGTCCAGGAATCGAAACTGGGTCCTCTGGTCAATAGTCTATCGCTCCACCCCTGGACTGCTATGACCCTCTGTTTTCCGTGCATCCTATTTTTTTATGCAGAAATTTCACATTTCCACATTTCATTTATCTTCTATGGATGTGCATATTTCTTCAAAAAGTCTTCACTTAAAATCTGATTAGCACACAATTATACCTCATCAGCAAAATTCTGAAATAACTATGACACCACCAGTTTTAATAAAAAACAGATAGTAGCTATTTTCCACTAGATATATTTGATTGTACGACCGTGTTTCAATGTATTACATCATGTTCAGGTAACAAAATGAATTCAAATGCCATCTTGTATGTATTTTTGCATTCCAGGGGAGGGTTAGATGAGGGAGGAAAGGAGGGACAGGGGAGAGGGGAAGGTTGGCCAACCAACCATTAGGATAAGAAATACAAAGTTTGGAACATGTTGAAAAAAGATGCACAAAGTCTAATAGGTCCAATTGGGTGATTTGCCTATCACATATAGGCAGTACGAACGGCATCAGGATCCTTTGGGAGGAGAAGGGGGGTTGAACTGATTAAACAGAAATTTATATTTAATATTTTTAAATGTATTGTTTTACATTCATTTAAAGTGTAGTAAGCATAAAAGTTTCAGGTTTAACTTTGTGGAATTCCAACATTATGAGGGCAAAAAATAAACTTAACCCTTACACAATAAAAATTTAATATTTCATTACCATGGTTTCGATGCTGCGCATCATCATCAGGAGGTGCAGCATCGAAACCATGGTCGTGAAATATCAAATCTTTATTGTGTAAGGGTTAAGTTTCTTTTTACCCCCACAATCAAGTGTAGTAATTCCAATCTGACCTGAGTTAATGAGAGATCCTAATGCACTGTCCAAGAGATAATAGAGATCATGATATACTGTTTAGACATATGATTGCTATTTCATTGATGAGTGCACTAAAAAATAAAAGGGGTGATGACTTTCAACGTTAATGTCACTTAACTATCATTAAACCTTAGAAAGAAACCTTCCTGGATTTTTTTCCCATATTGATGATTATGTTTTTCTTTTTTAACCTGAATATTTCAGAGGGATCACAACAGCTATCTAAAAAGATGCAAAGTCTTCTAATTGGAGAGCCATCTCATGAAAATATGGTGGAAGAAGAGTCTTTAGTGGGAACCGGTGGAGCATCCACAGAGACAAACTCTGCAAATGGCCACCAGCCCATTCCTCAGGAAATAATTGGTATGGAGTGTTAATCACTCTTAACATTTGAGGTGTTTATTGCCCTAAAACTACTCACTTCATTTTTTATTATCTATGCAAGTTAATTGGATGTACCATCAAGGATTTTCATTTGTTTTATAGTTAGGGTAAGATAGCTGAAACTTATCCAACCATGAATGTTATTGATGACATAAAATTGATATCATGCCACTTAGTGTTTATTTTTTCATTTTTGCACATAAACTTAAAAATCATTTTTTTTAATAAGAAGTGCAAACTTGATTGATCACATGCAGTAGACACTGATTCGCACAAAACTTATGGACCAACCCAAGAGTTACATGTTGAGTGAACTTCATGCTATCAGAGTTCCATCCCAATTTTTTATGCCCATTTGAATGAAATATACTGAGTAAAAATGGATGTCATTTTTCCTTGGCAAATAGATATCTCTTTTATTTGACAGAACAACATTTTCATGAGCTAGATGACTAGCCAAAGTCACAGTGTGAAATCAATTATGACGACTTTTATTTAAAATTTCAATGCATTTCCATTTTGAAAAGGGTCATTCTGTAATTTTTCAGTCAATCATTTTTTTCTGAATGATATTTGTAATTAATTAATAACCCATGAAATGTTCCAAATCATCAACCATTTCATACAAATGATCTCCATTGACCTGAGTTTCTGAAAACTGGCGTACACTTTCTAACATTCCCCTGACCTACCATAGCAAAAGGGTAGGTCAGCGGTATGGCATCCCAGTCATCACCATTATCTCCATTCTCACATTAATGTAACAGTGTGATCTTCTACGTTGATAAAATCACTGAGCATGATTTCTGCCATCAGTTTCATCTCATCAGACTCGCAACTGACTAAATGACATTAATCTTCAATATAAATATTCCTGTGTACCCTCCCAATACTCACAGTTTTTTCATAGCCATTCACTGTCAGAGGAGAAATCCAGGGTAGCAAAAACAATTTTCTGTTGTGTCTGTGGTTACTGATCTTCAAGCAACGTACAGCAAATGCGAGGATTCGGAAAGAGTTATGGGCCTGTTTTCATAATTTGTTTCAAATTTGGATGGACACGGCTGGTTTATCCACTTTCAATAGTGGCGCTTAAGATTTTTATTTGCTGGGCTATTGTCCACAAATAAAGCAATTTTGCGGTTCTGCTGTGGAAAATATCTGTCCAATGCCTTAACCCAGTCCATAAAAATGCTTCCCATCATTAAAGCCTTCTTATTTGATTTTTATTCTACCGGCAATTTCTTTACATTTTAGAAGCATCTAGGACTAAGAAATATACTGATTGCAGAAACTTTCTAGCCATCGGCTCTGCAAACTGCCATAACAGTTATGTGCTCTTTAGTTTTTTTACACCAGAACACTGCTCACTTTTAAATGATGAAGTCTTTTTTGAGAGACAGGGATAAAAAAAATGCCAATTTCATCAGCATTAAAAATGGCCTTTACTGAAAAAACCAAAAAACCCATTAGTAATTTAGGCAAAGTTGAAGTTCCTGACCCTGATGTCATATCCTGGAAACATTACCTGACTCACCATGAACATAGTTGAATGAAATTCCATTCCTCATCTTGAACCACTCAAGCCAACAAGAGTTAGACTAGAAATCACTTTTCAACTTAAATCCAGAAGTGCTTACCTTTGCCAAGGGCACATGACTGGAGCATTTGTGCTAGTTGAATCCAGACAGTCGGAACCTCATCTTTATCTTGTGCAAGAGCAGCGGAATACTTAGCGGAATATTTAGCTCTTGTACATGTGCATGTACAAGAGCTAAATTTCCACTTTTAGTGGAATAGCACATTGCTTACATAGTTTATTACCCATTGTCTGATGAACTGTTGTTTTTCCAGAAAGTTTCTGATTCACCACTAAAAATGATCACCACCTTGCTTGCAGATAATTGTAATGTTGATACCGAAGAACTTATCAGTTTGAAGATTGAAATCAACTGAGTGATTGGGGTTTCAACACCTAGGGGTCAGGAGGTATTTGGATAACCCTCGAACAAACAGCAACATTCTTCTCTTTCAAATCTTTTTGCTTAGTGAAAATATGTAAACTCGAGGGATCTGCATGGCCTTCTTTCCGAGGGGGGACAGGAATGTGGGCGCACATTTCTTCATGTGAGGAAATAAACCAAGTTGGGGGTCCCTGCCTTGCTAATGACCATGTTTACTTAAGGGGGAGTGAAATCCAGAGATAATTCCTGCAAGTGCAAGTAGAAAATCCTCATGCTGGTATTTTCTTGTTAGGTCCTGAAGGAACCTGCCAATGAGAAACAGGTGCATAAGAAAATACAGCCACAATTTCCATTGCATGTTTTTGAAAGAATTTTAAAAAGATTTGCTATCGAAAAACCGAAAGTATTTTAAGTTATAACTATTGTTTTATTTAAAACAAATAGATATGCACAGCAAACTAAAGGAGTCAGAATAGATCATGCCTCCATTTTATGTTATGTGATACTTTATGCTAACCTATTTTGTGTTAAGTATTTTCCACTGTATTATTTTGGTTCTTAGATATTATTTCTGTGATCTAACATGCTCTTAATGTAGACATTTTTCTCATTAGCTTTTTATTTTTTGGCCATCACTCTTTGTAGTTCATCCACTCTGTGTGTAAATTAAATTTAATAGCTATGTTTGTAGAAACATTACACCAACAGTTTAAGTTGATATTGCCATTTTAATCTCATTAGTAGTTGAGAAAAATGCTTGTTAAGTTGTTATTGAACGTATTTTTTTTTAATTTTTGGGCTTAAAATGGTGATATATTGGGTTTGATGGCTGATAATATTGTATGCATTTGAAATATTTTTAGGCAATACAGTGAATTTAACATCAGACATGATTCTCCTGCTGTTTTATCTTTCATATAAAGAGTTAGGGATTGATGTATGCTAATAAGAGTTAATTAAAATGAATAGTCAAAAGTTAGGCTGTATACCCAAGGCTTAAAGGATTTCTCTGCCAGTTGTTTCATGGAAAAGCCAGAGCTTAGACTGGTCCCATGATAGGTCGTAATTGGAGTAATTTATACATATTTTACCTAACAGTAAAATGTCATATGTGGCCATCTTGTTTGACAATGCAGAATAATGAGAAACACAAGGATCTCTCTGGCAGAAGACATTTATGTTTTGTAATTTCAATTTATTTAAATCTGGTAAAAGATATTAGTTTAATTATGTGGCTGCTCATGAGCAGATGTGATACCTATTATTTAGAAGAGGAAACCTTATGAGGGTAGCTGATGTTTACCCATAAAATAACGCAACAAGATTAGCGAGCATGCGTTTCTTATCATTCAGACGATTTATTATTCCCTTTTCATTAATATTGTATATATGATCAATAATATTATTATTAGTCGTCATCTTTCATCTAACAAATAAACCTAGCCTTTAGAGGTAAATTTCCCAGTTGCCAATGTTTTAGTATCATCTTCAATTGGTATTCAAGCTTTTTTGGCCAGTAAAGTCCTAATGTAATCTCATATCCAAGAGAGAGAGAGTTGCCGATGGTCATTCTATTTCAGACTTTGTACTGTTGACTATACTCATTTATGTTCTGAATTGCTAATTTATTTTCTTATCTAAGGAAGTGGAATCACTAGGCATAACTCTTGGCTGTCTTTTCCAATTTGAAACCATTCCAGGAATGGAAACCAACCACCCCACTTGAATGGTCCTATTTCTCCTTTTTTCCTGATAGATATAACATTCCCATATGTATGTACTATTACCTCATGAAAAACAATTCACATTTGTTACATACATACCCCAACCTTTTTATAATTTTAATGGAAATAAGAAAGCATGATATTCAGAAAATAATGGTGGCCCGTTGCCCATTCCTTAGGTTACCCTCTGGTTCAGTTTCATGAACAATAATTAGAGCCTGTTCATGATCGTCTGTGATTTTCACTAATGCAAAGAAACTCTGATTTACTGGTGACATTTATATAAATATCCATTAAGTCAGCAGTCAAAGAGTGCTGGTAACTATAAAAATTAATTTAATTAATGAAAGGTGAGGGTCCAAAAAAGTTTGGTGAACTTGGGCATTACTCTTTTCTACAAGGAATCGGAAATAAATACAGTTATGCATATGCAGTACATATCCCATTTCTTTCTCAATACTTACAGATAGGATGGTCTGCGAATCTTTGGAAATCTCAGGTGATGAACTTCCTGACAGTTATGGAGAGCTTTTGGTAAACCTTCATGATATGAAAGAGAGAGCTCAGGGCCTTCCTGCAGAAGAGAGAAAGGCTGCTGCTGAGAAAGTGGTAATGGCATTTTGGAGAGCCCTTGGTGGGGAAGAAGATGAAATAGCAGGCTTAAGTGACCCAGAGGAGACATGATATTCTGGTTTTCTCCTTCGAAAAGCAGGGTTTCATATCTCAGTACATGTGAATGTTATTTAAAGCATCGCTGGAAGTTGTTATTAGGTGTATATGTACATATTAATTTTTTAAGTGCATTTATTGACGATTTTGGGTCTTGGCTTCATAATGTAGTGGCCAAGTCCAATTATTTGTTGCACATGTTAATCATCTATATCTACTGCTAACCTTATATTCGTTGTTATATCCAGATTCCTGAGAATCATTGTATGATAATAAATCATTAATTGGTCTCAGTTGAAGCAGTTCTCTGTATTTCAGAGTAAAGTTGATGCAGTATTTATAGAATAAATATTTGATTGGTATTATGATTGAATGAGTTGATGTGATCAAAGGTTGACTTCTTAGGTGTCTATTCCCTTTCCTCTATCACAAGTGAAACAAACATCATGAAATTCAACTTTGTTAAGCTATCATATGTAATTCAAGCACCACTAAGATAGTTGTTATGAGGTATTTTCTATTGAGAGTTTTACTGTAGTAAATATAGCATGTAAATTTTAGTGATGGTAAAGTCTATAATTATTTACTTGATTGCATTACTATATATTTTCCATTGGTTTTACTCTATTGATTGGGACATGCATGGCATAATGCTTATTCATAATGGCAATTATTTTTTGCATTTAATAATGTAGTATTTACTTTTTGGAAACAGTTTCTAGAAATAATTTTAAACCATAACATCGGCATAAAGGCTACTTGATAAATTATTATGAAAAGCATTCAACTTGTTGTTATTGGATGGTCAAATTGTTCAGTGTCCTTATTGCCTCTCGAGGAAATTGTGAGAATCTTCAGATATGCCTCAAAATATTCTGTATAAATTGTTTCCAGCCATCTGGCTAAAGAAATTCACCTAGCAAAAGCAATTTGCCTAGATTGGTTTTCAAGCCTGTACCCCTTAATTTCTGGCAATTTATCTTTTAGGATATCACGGATGTATTTCTGGCTTACGTGCAAAGCCAACCCAATAATCAATACTAGTTCATCAGATATACTGAGATGCCAAAAGCAGTATGATGCGGGACAAATAAAGCTTACTAAAATTATTCATGCCCCCCTATCTTTAGGCCCTGCCTCTCATTTAGTCAAAGCATTTCATTAGCCATCAAGGCAAATTATATTGTCACCATTGTCTTTATTATCAGAGTTGTAGGCCTTCGTATAGTATATCTAGCAAAGATCTATGCATAGTGATTGCACTTGACGTTGTTAAATCTTAATTTTTTGTTCAAGAATTGCCTTGTATTAAGAACATTTGGGTATCCACCAACTGGGAGATCTGGTTGTCTATATACTTGCAACTTACACAATTGTATTTAAGATTTTATTGGGAAACCACAGGGAAATGACATTTTTGTGTGAATGAGATGTTTTATATTTTACTGAAAGACTAGCTTCACTGCAACCCACCCAAACCTAGCCCCATTTTTTGCTGCGATTTGGTTATTTCATTTACTTCACATTTAGTTGCATGCACTTTTAACACTTTAAATATATTAATGATTAAACAAATCCAGTTATTACTTTATTTCAACATGTACCATCTTTCATTATTGAAAATCTCCCTCATATTTTTCATAATTTATCTTAGTTCGAGCTTATGACTACCACACTTCATAACTAGTTGCCATAGTTAGTAATAGATAAGATCTCATTGGCCAAATTAAAGATATATTTTGCAACTAGACAATTAGCAAATGGAAAATGCTTCTGAAAAATATGCAATCAATTTTGTAAAATTGTTATAAATTTTCTCAGAATGTACCATGATCCAAGCTTATTCCTATGTAGGCCAAATGTTACTGCCCCTTACATAAGTGTTAAACCTGCTTCCTGCATTACATTATCATCCCCTCTGCTGGCACTGAATTCATTTTTACTAACTACAATCATAAAATTTCTTTAGGTCATTGTCAACTTTACTTATAACCACAAGACATTTTTTTATAGTTATTTACTAACCAATGGCATTCTAAAAGTTGTTTTGTCATTATTTCTGCAGCAAATAACATGCTTTCTCTTAATTATGTTAATTCTCTTAATTGTACTACATAATGTCTAATTTTAAGTAAGGGATGAAATTTAAATTATTGTAATAGACAGGTTATTATTAACGTTTATGGTGGACTAATCCAACCATCACTTATCAGAGCTCTGTCGGGGTGCATAGTGGGAAAGAAGAGCAAGATGGTGTCCCTCTCTGGATTAACTTATTTCCTTGAAACTATGTCATCAGCAAATTTGTAATGAAAAACTATTTGAAATTGCAACAGCATCTTGAAATATTATAATCATATAGGTAAACCAATTGTGCTTAAGTTCCTAATTGCATTGGGAAAATTAATTTCCACGAATTGAAGTGTAAATTCCTTTGAAATTCAAAAGGAAGAACTGTAGCCACAAAAGAAAAAGCATGTAAAGTGCTGGTTAGCCCAATCCTAGATTACTCATCCACAGTATAGAAAAAGTTCAAAGAAAGGCAGCGAGAGAGGTACTCCTAAGGTACAAAAGACCAGATAGTGTCACAAAGTGTTGATACAGTTGGAAATGGGAGAGTTTGAAAAATAGAACATAAGGGCATAGGCTAGGCACTATGCATGGAATTATTAAAAATGGACGAAGCATGGGAAGGTTTAAGGAGAGATAGTAAAACCAAACTTTAAGGGAAAAAATGACCACAGTTTTAAAATAAAAATTAGAGCACAAGAAACAAATAAGCAAAATCTTTTAAATAGAACTATTGTTGAATGGAACTAGCTGCCTGGAGGTTTGTTTGAGCCCTTGTCATCCAATTTTAGGAGTTTTTTAGGAAAAAATAAGTGTCTAGCAGCCACTAAGTGATAAACTTCGTTGATCTGTGATTAGTACACTATTTTTCTTACTAAAATATTGTTTCTGTGATGTGGATGGCATGAGGAGTTTTATTGCAAAACTGAACAATGTGTTAGAGCGGGGCCTGATTTTGAACAGTATATTAAATTGAAGAGTAGGTTCAATTACGGATACGGACAATTGCCTAATTGCAACGAGATTTCTATAATAATGATTAATTTAACTGTGGGTAAACAGGCTCTATTATTGCACATGCTATTTGTAATGAATGTTTTGAGAAATGACATTTTCAATATAATGGTAGTTGGCCAGAAATTCTTGTATTTAAAACTTCTAATATTTAATTGCATGCAGTAAAATGGCAGAACTAGTTTCGTTGGTGACTGCATGGCCAGATGATTTTCAGATCACTTCATATATGTTGTTTAATTTCGACAAGTATGTAGGGTAGTCGTTCATTTCTAAAATTAATGAGGACTTTCTTTTCCAGTTCTCAATACGGCTGCTTCAAGCTCGGGAAATTTTGTCATTTCAAATTTTGGCATCACTCAAGGCTGTTTTAAACACTGGAATGCATGAAGTGCAGATGGCTTAGTACATGCAATGATCCTATTACCTAGAGGTACTATTATATTACTTATCAGTGCTATTTATCTATCTAATCAATGGAGATTTTCCCATTAATATTTATATGATTATGCATGTGAAATTAAGTTATTGATTATCAGTGTTTGCATGTTATGAAGATTATTTGCCGCTCTTGCTTTAGTCACATTCTAAGTTGGTACGCAAAGAGGCATGCATTGCATTGCATGTTGGCCATGTAAGAGTTGTAATTTTGTTAAATTGGCCCGTCACTAGCAGGCCCTCCTATACTGGTCCTACACCAAGTTGTGAGAGTGGATATGAGTTACAATGACCCTAGTGTAAATTCAACAGGCATGCATGAGGATTGTTGGCTTTGAAAGTAACACAATTTTAGGCAATCATAGTGTTAACCCTGGTTCTCTAGCCATGCATGAGCATGTAAATAATCGCATGAATCTATGATGAACTCCCATTATAAATGTAATCCCTACTTCAAATTTTGTTTCTCCACTTGGAGAGTTAACTAATATTATGGCAACCAATAATTGATGAAATACAAAAAAACCTCTTTTAGTTGGTCAGGGGTTTTACCTAGAATTCTCTGAATCTATAAATTAGGAAATTAGCAGGTTGAGTTAATTCGTATTTTTCACTTTGAGTTTATTGCTTATACAAGGTAAATAGGCACTAAAGACAAGTTTATACAACCCATTCTGAAATTTAAAAATTTCAGTTAGAGTTACATGATGTACTTACCTATTTTGGAATCTATCAGTACATTTCTCTGGTAACCATGTGTGTTTGATTAAAGATATGGAACACTTGATTATTTCAGTGACCTGTTCCTTCTATTAATTTTCAATCACTAAGCTTTTATGGTGGGTCACTGCAGTCCAGGGGTAGAGCATTGGGCTACTGACCAGAGGGCCCAGGTTCGATTGCCGGGTAAGCCTCTCTGGGCACCTGCAGTTCCAACCAAGCTTTGTCATTTTTTGGTTACCAGATCTTACTGGGAAACCATAAGCGGCACATGGAAAGGAACTGGCCTACCTACCTTGATGTGTGAATTTCACATGGGCTTAGTACTGGGTGATCTCTACCATCACCTACCAAACCAACCTTTGGGTTGATTACTGTGTTTATGGATGCTTTTATGATTTAATGTTACAATTTTATGGATCTTGTAAGGCCTACATTTCCTGGAAAAATCACTGGGTAGGCTCCATATCTCCACCAGATCGATATCCACCAATTATTTTCTGCCCAAATATTGCTATATTTAGTCTAGACATACACAAGAATTCTTTTCAAAGCTGCTTCAGTTGTAAAAGACCTAATATTCCCGCCAAACTTAGAAAACATAGAGGAAAAGTTATTGTTTGGATAACACATGTCTCATGTGGGTTAGGAATACCAACTTGAGTTTGCAGAAGGCACACCAAAATGATACTTGACCTTTCTTTCCTCCCTTAATTCCCATCTTGCTACTTCTTCTCAGTCTTATGCCCATCAGTTTTCATTCATTTATTTAGCCTTTATCCGAAAACAGCACTTTTTGGCCTTTTACATCAGACTATTAAGAGTGATAACAATGGACACGATTACAAACACCCTAGCATTAAACATCTGTCCATACATGGTTGTACATACATTATATTAAAATTAAGTGGTGACAAAATATTTCTCAATTATGCAGAATGTCCTTTAGGGATGGACTTCAGCACCTGAAGAAAGCCATGGGAACCATAAAAAATACTCCAGCATTCACAACTATCCCATCTAGAGCATTTCCATCATTCCCTGTCATAATATTACATAAAATCACCATCTTCATTGTGATAATATTTTGTAATATTATAATATTTGGGGATTTAGGATGAATAAGTCCTCTTCTATCCAAACATTTCGTCTGGAAACAATTTCACATGGTGGTATTTTCAACGGCAGTCGTTAAGCATCAACATTTTACAGAATGCAGAAGAAAGTTTTATTTCTTGCACAATTTGGAATTGTTTTAGCATTAATTTCATTCATTGTATGATGATGGGGTGCTGTTATTAACTTCGGTAACCTAGCTTTATGATGTCATTTTCACTCATACAGCTAGATAACCAAAGAAAAAATCAGCGCCATTTCCAAAGTCATTCAGGTTCAATAAATCTTCTACCAGCTGTTGGTTGGGAACTGCATTCTCCAGTAGCACAAAATCCAGATCCTAGAAAATAATTTTAAATTATGAGAAAATAGACAATCAGTTTGTAATGATTTTTATATTTGCAATATATTTACATGCTAAGTGATTCCCTGATAAAAGCTTAGAAATTGATGTTTTTTTAAAATTACATTCGCCAAATGTGTTCTAATCAAATATATTTGCGATTCTGTAAGAAATTAAGTCAATTATTAATTCAAGATTTAATTTGAGAAAGTTCCTCGGTTAGGTGTACTTTTCCATCTGAAATAGTGAATTTCAATCAATTAACTTCATTATTAAGGGTAGCTTATTCGGTTTCTCTGGTTTAACACATCGGCCGTATGCATGATTAATGAACTTTCACTTTGATTCAACTTCAGTGCATCTGTGTGCGTGGATAAGGAACTCCATATCTTTTCAGCTCACTGAAAGCTTTGAACATTAGAAGAAATAGCTTTGTGACAAAATGTTTGGATTTTAAAATTCCATGTGCGGCTGGCAAATTTAGGTTAATTCATTATTAAATTAAATGGGTATGAAACTTTTTATTGATATATCAATTGATTGCTATCGCTCTGCAAACATTTAAATTAATTTCATACAATCTTTTTGTTTTAATTGTGAATCAGAAAACCCATGGTCTTTGATTTGCTTACACACAAATGGTATATGTACTGAATGTATAGATTACTGTAGGCAGGTATGAGATTGGCAGCAGATATTTTCAAGGCTAATACCAAATTGAACACACCCTAATGCCAAGTTGGTGCCTGCAGTTGATATTAACTTGTTATTTATATCTAAATAATTCATTCTTCAAATAATTATTTCACTTTATTCATAAAACTGGAGACAAAAATCACAAATATTTGGCTGATTCCATTAGAATTCAATATTGCAAATACATGGAACTGGTTACAAATGTCATTTTAAGTGAAACAGACCACCTAGCCAAGGATGTGTTTTAATTCGAAGCTGAGGAGTTGCGGTGAAAATTTTTTTAAATCATGTAGTCACTTGAATTTCACAGAAATTCAATCTTGGGATTCAGGTTGGTGTGGTGTGATAAGCCACAAACATTGTATCTATGAAGTTCAGAGTCAAGTATTACTTATTTAACAGCTGAAATTATTGGCTGAGTGAGATCAGGTAAAAGGCATCTGTTGCATAGGAAACATGAGGGATCTTTCTGAAAGATATTACTTAAAATCCCACAGCTTTCACATGGATATGTAAAAACATGCAAGTAAAAATACATTCTTCTTCACATAATATATATCAATATATCTTTAAAAAAAAAAGGATGAAATGCATTTAAATTTCATGCATCCATTCCATTTCCTGAAGCTAACTCAGTTCTTGAAAGTAGGGGCAATTTATTATTATACCTTTTTAAGTATTACACCTTCAAGTTGACAGGTTGAAGTTACATTATGGGAACTTAAAAACTGAATTTTTTTAAGTCCAATGAAAAAGTATTATCATGCAACTTGCACAGCATTCATTCTCAATGGAAAATTGAACACCCCAGGCTTAGCACGTGTCTTGTGCATTAGACAAGCAAGCCAAACACTCCTACAAACAATCTTGTTATATAACTGCTGTATCCTCTTTTTGCTACCCAGCTAGTGCTGCCCAGCAAATGAGCCTAAAATAGTTTAATCAGGTAATCCTACTCTCTCCAGTTTCCATGATCTGACCACAATTCAGTTTTCTAAGATGTTATACAAATGTTTCACAAGCCAGAGCAATGTTTAATTTCAGAGATGAATTTTGTCACAAAACTTAAGGTTATTATGTAAATTAAGTGGTGCATGAGTGAACTTTCATAGGGGAAAAAGGTACCTATCACTTGAATCCACCTAACACACAAAATTTCATCTTGAAATTACATACATAATATGGCTGCAAAAAATCTCTGTAACAATCTAACCAAATAGCTCATTGAAATCTATTTAAAAAGTGGTGCTTCCAAAACTCAAAAGCCTTTTGGCACAACCTAATTGGTTACCTAGCTAACATCTTACCGGAGCAGGTATTTCAAAAATAAATTAACCAACTATCCAACCTAAATAAGTCCCAATAAGGGCTTGAGTTTTTTTTAAACTCTTCCTGCCAGATGATGTGTGTGATGAGACAGTTTTCAGATGGAATAACACCCCTGGAAAAAGGATTTAGATCAAACAAGACTAGTTCATGAAGCTTCATGAAATCAGGGATGCTCAATTCAAATATCCATACATTACACAGGAGCTTCACGTTTAATAGTGCGACTATGAATTTAGTTTAAGGAAATACCTGCAAAATTGATACATTTACGAATTCAGTCGTCTGATCACGTGTTTAATATGAAAAGAGTTTTTGGGATTTCGTATAGAGAGTATTAACCTTGTTCATTCCCAAATAATTTCATTTCCATGCACCCACTACGATCTAAATCATGGGTCCTCTCCTCCTCCTTGCTTCTATCACTATTGTTTTATCTTGATTTCCAACTAGCTTTTCGGCAATCTGTTGTAGGTGAGATGGCCCGAGAGCTATTTGGCAGTTTAGTTTTTCTTAATTCGTTTCGGTTGGGGACAAGTACAGGGGTCCCAGCTGTGGGGCTATGTTCTCTACAACATGCATGCAGAACTACTTTTGAGGGATACTGTTCATCATTAAATGGTGGCGAAAAAAATGGCTTGCTGTCGCAGGATTGGAATGGGGGGGGGGTAAAAATGCGGCCGCTTAGTCATAATTTGTGGGCAACATAGGTTTTTGTATTAATCATGGTGGCTTTAATTCAAGGCCTGTAAATGAATGTCAGTCTACATCCGGAGAATTAAAGCCGAAGAATTCACTACCCACGTTAACGTAACCTTTCATGCGGCGGGTAATTTCAAATTAGGGACTTCCCCAAAAATGAATACAATAAACGGGAAGATTTGCCCATGAAGACGGGCGGAAGAGAAGATCGAGAAAGACCGAGGGGCCTCTTTACTTCCGACAATGAAAACTTTAATTAGTAGGGTACAGGAATCTGAGGGTTTTTTCTACACTTCCTTTAGGCATTTAAAAGAACATTTTTAATAATTTCGGGCTCAAACGAAGAACTCTCAGGTGTTGAACTTAGCTCGGTTTTCTCACCGATTACATCACATTATTAAATAATGACCCGTGGTCTCCAAATCCGCCACTAAATTTGAGTGGGAAGAGAAGAATCCCGATAATTTTTCCCCGAAAAAGATTGGACAGGTATGAAAAGAACTTTTTAAACGGTGTGATGGGGTTATCGCAATTTTCGACGTATTATTAAGAGGCATCAGCGTAATTCGACGTAAGCGCATGAGGATAGGTAATGTAATGCGGTTCAAAATGTGAACGTCAACTCTTTACGTTGCGGACCCCTAAAAGAGGCTACATTTTCCATAGCTGGCAAAGTATTAAAAAATAAACCAGTCGGTCTCGCGTTACAAATTGCTGGATTCAAGATAAATTTACGCTTACATTTTCTCCTATCATGGGATTATTAAAAGGGGTAGGATGCAGTCGCAGCTTGTTGGCATTCACTCTGATAAGTGCAATGGAAGAGAGAACAGAACGCCCAAAAACCTAGTTCAGAGAACGCAAAGTAAGATTTCGTTATCATTTATATACGAATACCATATTCTGAAACAGAGCGTTTTTAATTCTATGCATATCATAATAAAAAGTACCCAATCATGATTTATTTCACTAATTTGCTGCGTTGAAAGGCACGGTAGTAAAACCATTTACTCTTTAAGTAGTTCAGAATCAATCGAAGAAGAAACTTCGTTGAACATTCATCATTTACTTTAACGGCAGTCATTCACATTAACGGCATTATGGAATGAATATTTGTTTTTCAGCGGCGAATTAACCTGGCGTAACTCGAAAATTACTATATTGCATGTGGATTAAATAAATCGAAAAATTACTGTGTAAACAACTCGTGTGCATGTGAAACACGATCCTATTATCGGGAAGACCCTTGTGCTGGAGTCCGTGGTTATTTTTAAGTATTTGTCCAAGATGCTTAAAAGATTGAATGCTATGACGTTGGTAACTTGCACAACAGGAAATTCCAGAACTGCATTTCCACACTGTTAAAAATACTAATGGTAGGTAATTAATAATCCTGTTCCATTCACTGAAATATCGTTTCCCTTCAGGTATCTACAAATTGGAAAAAAATCAACCGACGGTCATCGCCTCGTGAGGGAATACTTAGCTACTGTTACCTTCAGACACACTAGTCATGCCAAGACTGCGAACTCATGATAATCAGTTTTATCCAGAAAACAATAGGCAGCCACGGAAAACAGCTCTTCCCCCAAGTTCGCAATTACACGCTCCGCAGAACTTAGGCGAGCTCCAAACGCGTTGCGCAGGGTTGTCCGAAGACATTATACTATATGAACTACTTCCAGCTTAGAAATGCCTGCCGGGTTGCTGCACGCAATTGCGATAGATAATACTACCTTAGAAACTCCCTGCGCGGGCATATGTAAAGTTACGGATCGAATTCAAGAGTGGACAAGTCAAATAATTCAAACGCGATAAATCGGGACGTACTGTGCTCTAACCCAGCGAACTAAAAACTTTCTCTATCATGTAACCCAGCACAAATAAAGCAATAAGTATATAATCCGGGTACAAAAAATTTGAGGAAATCTTTGAAACGTCTCCAGCATTCAAGACAATGGATTGGCCACGTCGACTAACGTCGCCGCAGTACCGCGACACTTTCTCGTACTATCAGTGTGAAGGCTGTCTACTTTATTTGACTATAATCAAATTATTCTAAACGTGATATAATTTAGGCTGTCGCCCGTTCTTCTTGGATGCGGTCGATTTTGGATGAATATAAGATCAATTATTGCATTTAACTACACTATTCATAAGTACAGTTTTAGAAAAACTTAGAAAACAATTTCACCACTGAAATCACGTTATATCATATGTTTTCAAGACTTTTTCAGCAATGAAATCAGCGTAACTCAGCATCTGCTGCTCGTGCAATGATCTATTAAATCAACATGATGTTCCGTCTCTGCGCAACGCCGATGCCCTTCGAGAGAAACCACGGAGCGACCGTGGAGTGACGTGTTGAGTACTCCAAGATAAGTGTTAACCTCGTGCAAATTTCTTAATTTTAGTGAAAGATTTAAAAATGGAAAAACATTTGTCTTTGAGAGCACATTACTGCCATCCATCAAATGACTCTTTAAACGCTAATACATCTCGTAGACGCAACGACAACCATCGCACAGCGAGAGAGAGAGAGCTCTGTCAACAGTCCCGGGGCAATGATCCTGCCCCCTATCTCCATGCCTTTAGAACCGGCAGGTAGTTAGTTACTATAGTTTTAGAGGTCCAATACCAAAAGTAGGACCACGATCTAGCTACGTCGCTGTTGACATTCGAATCCGTTAAAGTGTGGGATTTATTTCCCGTGCCAGGCCAAATGAGCAGTAAGTTATCTTAAAAAATATACAAACACCCCCTAAATAAAATTCAAATGAGTGAACTAATTTCCGCGCGAAGGTTAAGGGCTCCGACCATAGAGAACAATAAAAATGAATATTATAGTGGGAAGATTGCATCATCACAGCCACCAACCAACCCACCCATATTTATAATTCACCGTTCCCACTGAAGGATTTACGGAACTGTCCGTCAAGTCTACATGGAAGTTGTGAAATAAAATAGAAATATTACTTATTCATAACAAACCTTTCGCTTTCCTCAGAATGGAGACGTGCATAAAACACTTCTGCAGCTAAGAGTGCATACAAAATGGCCACCCTATTCTAATTGAAAGAGTACCGTCAACGTCGACAACATTTTTACTTATTTCCAGTCGCCAACTGGAATTACAAGAGTTTATCAGCCGGTGAGAACTGTAATTAGTCATTTTAGTCACCGGGCCCGAAAACTTTGAACTTGGCCGAGAATTGTTTGTCATACTAACTTTTATTACTCACAACGAACCAAGTAGGAGCCCTAAAAACGAATTTCTTGGAAACCCTTTTCGTCGTATACTTAAAATCGAAAACAACCATTATGTTTTATAGCACATTTTAACCGCCGAGTAAAATATTTTTGTTCCCCTATATCTTCTCGTCTGCCATTTATGTTCACGTTAAACCACAACCAAATATACCTCAAGAAAGCTGGGAGGTTAAGAGAGACCTCACCTTTGAATCGTGAAAAACCCGTATTTTGACTGCAAAAAAGAGTACCTACTTTTTATAACTCCCACGTATAAACCTATTATTGCCTCTTCATTACAGACGCGGGTGGTCACGTGTGTTTTCCCCTTCAGTTTAACAACTTTCTTGACCCTGACGATAATTGGGTAAATATTTAAGAGCTATTACACTATAAGCAGAAAAAACTATTCAGAAACGCTTTTAATATGGAGTCCTGATCAATCAACATTTTATTTTAAAATTAATCATCGTCCATGCAAATTTTTTTTTCTACCTGCCCATGCTTGAACTTGCGGTTAAATAATTATCAAAGTTTTGGGATACGCGAAGGATGCACCTTGCACTCTCACCGCAGAAAACAAAGGCAGATTCATCGGTTTTCTGCAAACTAATACAAGACTAAGGACAAATCCCAAGGATTTTCGCGACACGCAAATAAAAAGAGGACGAGCGTACGGAAATACAGCATGGTCCATACTGGCAGGCACTAAATGATCCGCGATTTAACACCACGTCTAGCCGAACAAGTGGTTCGAGGAGTAGTGTCCTCCACACAACACGTAAATCATATAGGGATTACCTAAAAAAAATACTGAATCTAATCAGGATTGCAGACGAGGGCGGCTGCGAAGATTTCGCATAACAGTTCAGCAGCGGTCGCGAAAACTGTCACATGGCATGAGCAACTCCTGACGAAGGAATCAGAAACGGGAGGGTTTGCACATGCCGGGATGCAATGGACTAAAAAAAAAAACCCCGATGATCGCTACTCTCTGACTTTCCCCCAGCGATGTATTGATGCAGAGATGAACTTTTGAGTTCCGCAGCGTGTGAAGCATTTTGCGATTGCTACTTTATTTGCAGTGCCTTGGCGGGCGATTTTTGGTAGCCAACGGCAACAAAAACTGCTTCACACGCGGAGAAACTCTCCTCGACACCTGTCAACTATTAGTTTAGTGTTATTCAATCAACATCTCGCAATCGGCACTATTGTCTTTTTACAAGCAAAACTGTCGAACGAGCACACGTCTCGTGCCCAAGATTTTCGATTCTGCACTCCCAACTGCTTTATTCAAATACTAGAATGAAAATCCGACCATCAAATACGTTGTAAAATCACCGTTTTGATTATTACGAAGTCTCAAGTGATTTTCGTCGTCAAATTAAACGAATTGAGTCTTCTCGTGACCACAACAAAATCCCCGACGGACGGAAAAACCACTTTTCCCCTCGGGGGAGGAGTTTATTACTCTTTCGGCGAGACGCCCTTGATCACAACCCGTGAAAACGATATCTTAAGACACAGCGAGGATTAATTCCACGAGTTAAATCTGACAAAACGCGTCCACTTTTCGAACGGCAAAACGGGTGTCCCAGAGGCGAAATTTTCACCGCCACCACCCCCATCCCCCCAATCGCCTGTTCGTGCACAATCTACCGACGCCATCCTCATCCCCCCCCCCAAACACGCCTCACACCGCCTCCACTCATTCAACTCTCGTCAACTTTCACAAAAACGTCTGGCTAAGAAACACCGCCGGCTCCAATTGGTGCGTTCGCGTGGCTTTAAATATTGCGTTGCTAACGCGAATTGAACAGACGACTGAACGCCTTTTCGCGACGGACGCCAAGGTGGAAAATTATATATATTTTCATTAGCACGTGGAAACAAAATCTCCCCGCCCCCCGGCTTGCGGTCACACGACGAGGTGCAGGCCCCCTCCCCCGCTACTCGGAGCATCGCACATTAGCATATATTACGCGCTGTGACGTAAGCGGCGATCATAACCTCCATGCAAGTTCTCAACGCGTATCGTGTCCCAGAGGGAGGTGCGTGAGGAGTCAACTGCCTGGCATTAACGCTTCACGCGCCGAGATTACGTCTAAACACGTGGGATGTCAGCGGAATGACAAAAATGGTCGTAATTAACAGCTTTAGTTCGTGGGATGGTGTAGTGGGCCGAGGGACCGAAAACCTAACATTAACAGTTTTCTCCACGAGCGCAGGAGAACAAACTGCCTCACCTGGCTCGGTCGTCGAGATCTTCCACTTGGATAATAATCTTGCCTCAAGCCGAGTGTCCAGCTGATTTAAGTATAGATGTTAAGTCAACTTTTAGCATATCGTGTAATATATCTTGTATATATAATGTATCTTGATGTACGCTGAACGTTCGCTTACTCGCGACTGCTGTTTCGTATTTGATGTTTATTATAAGAGTAGGATCTTACTGCTATTTTCTGCGGTACATATCCTCCAGCTACATAATAACCCTCAAACAATCGCGATAGCTTGTTGCGGGGCGGGGGGACGTTGTTGCTATCTTAAAAACGTTTACGAAACCCTTATTTTGTTAAATGCATTGTGACATATCAACAACTACGGAGAGTGGAATAACAAGCATTATCTAAATTTCATGTACACTGGCATAACTTCTATGTTGCTTACCTGTTACGTTCATAATAGCCTCACTGTCCCAAGTTAATGTATTAAACACATCTATTGGTGTGAAGAAGGAATAAAACCGAAATAATTCCTTAGGATTCCCAAGATCTTTTAAGCTACCTCCGTAAGAGCCCGGAATTCACATCGCAGGAGATATATCGTGGGATCTCCACAGTATTACACCTGTAAATGATATTAACACGTAAGGCGAATTAAAAAGTTATATCACCCTTGAAACAGGTTTTGTTCGTTGAACACACTATTTAATGTTTATATCCTCTTCATCTCGTCTCCAGATACACCGAATACAATTATTTTTATTTTTGGCAGGGATGACGTTTTTCTTTCGTTATTTACTTCGAGACCATGACAAAATGCGACAACAATTATGAAATATTATTCACAATTTCCTGGTTTATGACCCCAATATCCTCCAGGTTTTACCCATTTCGAAACTTGAGGAAAATTTACATCTTACCCAAACCTATCTACACAACCAAACTACATTAGCGCAAGGGCGTCTGGCTATGGAGGGCGCCAGCCCAGGAGATTTACAAGTTCATACAAGCATGAGGATATATGGTTTTTCTGCAGCCCATATTATATTATGTATATATCGTACTTCTTCCTTCACATTTCATCCTTATTTGCGTAAATTTATTCTATTCGAGTTCTTGTTACCGAGCGATTCAGATGGCGTTAACACCATACCCGTTGTACTGTGTGATATAACCAAAGCTTCGCTTACCAGCAAGAGGTTTCATCGAAGTCATCCACGACCCTGTCAAGTCCTCTTTTCTCATTCCACACCATTATTATCCCATTTACTCGTACTCCTCATTCCCATCAAATATTCAAAAAATGGCACAGGTAATACATTTGCTGTACGAATGCTTTTTCATTGAACCATTTAACGTGATAAAATGCATTTATCCCATTAGACTTCTCACGATGTCATCCAAAAACACTTTGGTTTACGTTCCATAAAATATCCATCTTATCACTTATCTTCACAAATGTATTTTGCAGACTATATCTAGTTAAATTGATACAAGCTTTCATTTACATATGGCGAACAACTGTGAAACGGGAAAACCTTTCTAAAATGGGCATTTATAAAGGTCGGTAAACTAATTCTGCATATCCTAAGATCAGAACCTAACTAACTATCCATATGCGATATAAAATGTAAGAATTTAACCCCTTTTTGCGAAAAACTGAGCATTGAAAATTTTTGAGAATGTGCCGAGATATTACCAGAATTGTAATATCTATAAACTTTCGAGTACCTAACAACCAAATTAACTTTAAAGGGATCAGCATCGATTCAAGTTTCTATTTAATTTCAGACTAAATATTGGGGTTATCTCCATTCCTCTGATGGTGAAAGTAAGGCGTTTGTGGACGTCCATGCACTCATTCCAGCAACAAAAAAGTTATAATCATCGTTAAGTGTTAGACTCTTGGTAATTAATGAGGAAAATCTATCAAAGGTGATCCCCTCACTCCGACGATATATTGATTCATAGGGATAAACAACCAGAGGATTCACAAAGAATAACTGCCACTCTTCGCCAAATACCGGCAGAAGTCGCAAAGTCGGCATAAGGGAACATACGTGCGCAGCGGCTGTGATATTCGTACCGCCTAAACTCACAGCGGGGCAACATGGTCGAACGTGCTAAGGCAACACCTCAACACTGAACCCCATACCCAAAGCAAAAACCGATGAGCCAGAGGGAAGTATTCTGTGCCTCGATCCCCCATTCGGGGAAATCCGGGGTTCAACTACAAAAAAAGAAGTAGGATTGAGACTGCGAATCAACGAACGACCTGACCTGATTCGAAACAGTCTCGAATCACGCATCTTCGTGAGTCCCTGATCTCGTTTTCGGCGTCGGCGTGTTTTATTCAATTTTTCCCCAACCGAAGCGGCGGCGACGTCCGAATCGGGACCCGACACCACGTGTGCCGGCCCGAACTCCCCTAGCAAGGCGAAGAAGGGGGAGGAGGAGTGAGAGGTGGGAAGAAGCAGCATCGTGGGACCTGGATGCGCTCGTTCGGAGAGTTGCGATTTTTTTTAGTCGGGGCGACCGGAGGGGTTGGAACGGGAGGGATGCAAAAACCAGAGGAGGAGGTTGAGGAGAGATTGAGGAAGGGCGGGTCGGGGGAGGGGGGGGGGGGAGGGGGTGTGTGTCGGGATGAGAGAGAAGAAAGGCTCTTGCAGAATTCCCCAGGGGGAGGAGATCGGAAGAACGGGAAGGGGAAGAGGGAAGGGACGCCGGTGAGCCCGGGTTCGCTGCGGACGGACGAGGAAAGGTTCCCTCGACCCCCCCCCCCCCCAGCCATCCCCTCTTACACCTTTGTGGGCGCGGCAGAGCGAGAATTCGGGAAATCGAGGGGGGAAGAAGAAGAAAGACGGGGAGGGTTGTGGTGTAAAGCCGACAGAAAGGTTTAGAGAAAGTCCCATTTCTTAGTTCCCGAGGGGGAGCGGGAGGAACAGGTTTTTTTCCCCGGAGACAAGGAGCGGTCTGCCCGCTTTTATTGTCCGCTCTTCCCCCGTCGCCTCTCTCTCTCTCTCTTTTCCCGGCTTTCCGACCGCCGTCTCCACCCGAACCGGCGGGGGTAGCTGATGGGGAGGGGGTAGAAGGTGAGCATCGGTACCCACGAGGGGGTGCGGTGGGTCCCCGCGACCGCGCACTGCTCTGGCGTTGGTGGCGAGCGTGGCGGGCAAATCACCTCTCCCCACCGAACGCCTTTGGGGTGCAGGGCGGTGCTGGAGAAAGGGGAGGGGTCTCTTTTCGTTATGGTGGGAGGAGGGAGGGGGAGTAGGGTCGGCGAACGAGTCTGGCGCTTTCTCGCGTGAGCGAGGCCACCACCGTATTTTGTACGGGGCAGTCTGGCATGCGTGCAAAACTAGTTTTTATTTTTTCGTCTCTTCCCTCACCACCACCCCCTCCCGAATACCCCTCTCCTCTACGCCATCTCTCTCTCTCCCCCCCCCACTGCTTCTACCCTCCTCCGCGGGTGAAAGCCAATCGTTGGCCGAAATGCGTCCCTTTTCCTCTCTCGTTCTCCACGTGAGACGCCGATGGGATTATGTCGGAAGTTGGCCGCAGCCTCCCGGCGGCCAAGGGATGGTTATCGCGGGGGAGGGGATGAGCGGTCGTGGATGTCCCTCTCCATTATCCCGCGGCCCCTGACATGCGGACAGGTCGTCGAACCCTCTCCTGCGCCATCGAGATTTCTCACACCCGGCGCCATGGCCGAGGTTAGGAGGTGAATTTATTTCATGACGATGATCAGGGCTGTCCTCAGAAACCTGATGCTAATCAGTCGCCTTTTTTTAAACCGGGAATTTAAAAAAACAAGCTAACTGTTCCCCGATTTAATTTTCTCTCTATTTTCACCCTTACTATGATCCACCTGTTAATTAACATCCCTTTAAATTACGAATCTGCCAGTCTTGAATCCCAGAAGTGGAAAACCCTAGAAGATCTATTTGATGAGTTAAGAGAAAGACTTCCAGCATATTAAACTTAATCACCTCACACTTAAATGAAGCTGCAGGTTCAAACTGGGGTGAACTTGACAGTCATCCGTGGGCAGCTATTTTCGTGGTGCTCAGAATTGAGATGACATTTGACTCGCCTAAAATTATTCTCTAGAGAGCGGTTTTCGTGACTAACTTCAAAGTTGGGGGCACAGGTCTCTTTTTCGCCTCATTTAAGATCGGATGATAAATGAAATGAGCACAACATCCCTCGGTGGAATAAATTGTTAGTTTGGTTACATCTACATCTACATAATACCCCGCAAGCCGCCGCAAGGGCGTGTGGCGGGGGGTTACACACCATGCCACGAGGCGAGGCAGTTTTTGCGGTTCGGGAGAGCAATAAGAAGGCGGAACATCCTTGCGAGGCGAGTGCCCTGTCTCTCATCGACATCCCTATTGACAATCTAATCTAGATTTGCAGATTTTATTTAAGTCTCGAACTTCCCGAGCCGAGAAATGAATTGCCAACTGTCTCAGAGGGAGACGGCGCGATACGTTTTCGGCCGCGGTCCTACGCCAGAACGACCCGAATGGGAAGCTGGGCGGTAATTCACTTCCCGGTGCGACAACAGTAACTGACGCCTTAGCACAAAGCAAGGTGTCGACCACGATGTCGTAGGTGCGTCATCGAAGGGCAATGGCCTGCGAAGCATTTCTGCCTCCGCTCTCTACGTGGGAAACGCGGCTTCGATTCGGGTGCTCACCGAGTCTGTGTGAATAGAAGCATTCCACACAACGATGTAGCTAACAAACGACGGCCGATATTACCAGACAAAAGAAATTTATCTTCCACATTGAAATCTAAATTTAGATCTTAAATTGGAGAAAAATGGCTCTGAATGGTAAAAAAGTGGTATTTTGACTCCTCCCCCGTAGGACCATTACGGATTAAAACGCGTTAACCCAAGAGGAAATTCATATGCGCTCTTTCACGAACATATACTAATATGTAGATTCCCAAGTGCAGATGTCCTTGCGATTAATATTCATGATAAAAAACGGCCAACCAAATACCAAGAAAAATAATTTTGGCGGTCACCGAAATCCAGGCGTGTGAACTCCCATGCATTTTTCGGTGTATTAATTTAGTGGGAAAGTTTCGGGCGTTTGGGGATATACTTAAAATATACAAATAAATTCATACCCTTTACGTACGGAAAATTGGCTCAGTGAACCAAGGGCCTGTATAAAAACGTGGTCCCAATTAGAAAATTGGGGTTATTTATAGTTTTGAAATTAAGGTCGAGTCAGGATAGGAGGAATATCCTGTACAAATGTCCTCCGATTTCATAAGGCTAATGACCAGAGAACTACAACTAGATAACGTTAACCAGAATCCTAGGAACACTTCGAAAATGAACAATCCTGGTTTAAATATTTTACAAGATATTGAGAAATTATTCCATGTTGAAATATTAACATTTCAAACTTATAGAGCCTGACAATTTTTCGTTTCAAGTTGCTCCGTTAAAATTTGTAGGATGCAAGAACCTGAAACAGATACCCTATGGTATCAGGCACAGTTGTATGCATTAAATAAGACCAAGTGAATTGCTATAGGAGACGACGCTGGATCCGGGTTATTGCCCACAAATGCAATGTTTTCATTTTCCGTCATGATTGACGTAGTAGTCGTTAATATACGAGCTAAAACTGAATTTGAAAACTTATGGCTGGAATTACTAAGCATATTGCTTTTGAGTCATATTGTGAAAACTTAAAATGTATTAATGCGTTGAATAAATAACCCAGGGCAACACCCATAAAGAAATTAACCGATTCCGTACCCAAGGTTGAACATAAAAGAATATGGTCGAACACGAATTTTATCTACACATGAAAAATTTCGAACATTTAAATTCAGGCCAGCGGTTATCTGATACTCAAAAATGAAACCGGGCATTTTTTTTACAGTATAATTTGATGAAAAATAAATTTCATCATTACCTAACGCTGATATCTACACTGAAATCTCAATTCATCTTTCACCAGTAAGAATGGGAGATTAATGCCTTGATATGCCGTCCACTATACCGCGGAAAAAATTATCCATTACTCATTACCCTCAAGGGAAGTTCGAAGAGGTCATAAACACTTATTCTTCAAGCTCCAAGACACGCACCACGCCTGGCCAAGCCCTAGGCTCCGGCTGGAGATTAACAATTTCACTCTAGAAAATTATCTACGACGATTCTTTGGACTGTTCATGAAGATGCAATTTGAGAGATTGATAATTTGATTGTATTGCTTTTAAAAGATGCGTAGAGAAATTATGTCGTTCGCGTCCTCTTCCTTGTGCATTTCAATCTTGTTGACTCTTAACAAAAATGAGAAAAGGCAATGATGTGTAAATCAATCCATTAAAAATATAGCGCTCTCCGAAAGCTAATGGAAGGTCCAGAGTTGCAATGAAATATGGCTTACTTTTACTTGGCTACATACATTCATTCTATGCCGGCGGAACTGATGAAATATGGCGCCAAACAAAATTGGCGTTTAGCACCAAAGAGCAAGTGCATTGTTTTGTATGGTCAAATAAAACATTTCCCGCGGTCAAATAAATTTGATTTCTCCACGAAAACGTAACCACGTGTTCGAATCATAACCGTGTTCACGCGGTCTCTCTGCCATTCATGCCCTATGATGTGCACACAATGTGTCACGTGACATCTAATAGAGCGACGATCCCGCATCGTCAAGTATGAAGCCTGAAGTGTGACGTTCTCATCGTTCATCGATGTCCCATTACCAACTCTCTCCACAATGGGGGGGACGGCAACGACTTGGACGCGGAATTTCCACACTCTCGAATCATTGTCTATAATTGGGACCTACGATTTAAGCGCGTCACCACCTGTGAGAAGTTAAAAGTCGCAACTGTCTCTATCACACGAGAATAAAGAGAAACATTTGGCCGAGCTCATGGGAATGATTCAACGAAAATGTAACCATACGCCATTGGCAGAAACCTAACGGCGGGATGTCTTCTATTGAAAGTCCGAAGGAACCAATCAGAATTTTTTTTCTTAATTCAACAAAGCACACGACTCGACCTTCAAACCGCGAAGGAAAGCAAGGAAAGAATCTCCAATGCAACAGTCACCACACATCGGCAAACTATAAAACGAAACGCCGCAGGTTGAGGGATCTGAAGATCGTGGGGGAACTATGGCCGTGTTAAAGGAAAAAAATTGCTGAAAACACCTGAATGGGTGAGACAAACAATAAGGCAATCAGGTTGATGAATGAGGTTTTCACGTACGTGATTTTTTCCTCCCTTCAACTTTTCCTTCCACGTGGCCTCCTGCCCTCGCACGGCACATTTCACCAATGGCGGGACATGGAAGGCGCAGGCGTTGCACTCTTACAACCACCTCCCCCCCCCCCCCCCAACCTTTTGTTCAACACCTACCTAGTGAGGTCAATACTCGTTGACCCCATGGAAGGAGGTTCCACGCTCATGCTTCTTTTCCTCGGCGCGCCAAAAATCCCGCAGCAGCTCCTCTCTCCATTTTCGCTGGACCGCCTCTGAGTTCCACACACCACACAAGCAACCAAACACCGAACTGAATATCCTCCTCCTCTTCCCTTGGGATCCCCCCCTTCTTCTTCTCCTCCAGCTCAGCCATGCTCTCTCCCTCTCTCCTCCTCGATGTCCTCGCCCCACCTCAATCTCCTTCTTCCCTCGTCGCCGCCGACGACCCAACTGCCGAAGCCCTCGCACGCGCGCCACCTCTTATAAATTCCTCCACTTCTGCCCGCCGGGAGACTCCGATTGGTCAGTTCGAAGTTTTCCGCATGGCGCTGTCTTGAGGCTAACGTCTCGAATCCCGTGACGTAATGGAGCGGTTAGCGGAAAGATCGGGATTGGCGAAAGGTATTCGGGAAGCGACGTTTGATTTTTGCTCATTGTCGTTCATTTCCTTTCTGTTTGGTTTTCATCTATTCCTCCTCACCTTCGATCTTCAAATTGGGATCGGAAAAGTGAACGCCGAAATCGCCAAAAAAAATTACCTGCAGTGGCTTGCGATGACTGTGGGAGGGGGATGAGTGGAGGGGTAGAAAGGGGCGGAAATGGTTCTGGAAGGAACTGAGAGGAGGGAGGGTTGAGATGGAGCAACCCGTGGGTTTCTATCCCTTAGCGAATGTTAGGGTTTCAAGCATGAGCTCATCCTATGTTTTCCCGGTTGGAGCAGCCAGAAAAAAAGTTTTAATTTCCGGGTATGCCGATCGGTGTCCGTCTCGTTAAGGTCCCTTGGCTACCTGGCAGCAAGACCTTCAAATTCCGTGTTGGGTTATCTTCAAGACCTGGAAGTCATGATCTATATATATATCGTGTAGTCATTCATAACTTCCGTAGGCTGTTTAATGACCTGCTTGTAACGCAAATGAAATTTTTCTGTATGCCATAAAAGGATAAGAATGTGGTTTTCAATTAAGACCCTAAAACTAACAGTTTTTGTCGCGGGATTTTCGTTTTTGCTGCTTGGTGAGGATCCTTCTTCCGCAGGATAATTTAAAGCGAAACAAATAACGAGAAAACAGTATTTATTTTCACTGATGAATCGCCACAAAGGGTCGATTTCTTGCTGTTAATTGCGGCAAAACCGGAGTATGTCCTCATTTGAATGCATAATTTTGTTGTACACTTCATCTTTTAGTCGGTTGACTAACTAAATAAAAATTAGTTATTAAAAAGACAGTAGTCAACTATAAACTAGTTCCTTCAACTGAGGGTACATCAGCTCGTCTCGAACTAATCCTAATGCCATGTGAAATCCACGAATTCAGGGCGCAGTTCCTTCCCGTCTGCAAATTAGTCGAATGACCATAACGTTATGGCATTTAGAAAGTCGCACCACTTAGATAAAAATTAGTTATATCCAACGGCATTGACCGAATTCTATGACCTGGACCCTCAAGTTCCAGGGTTCTGTAACTCCCTTTCGGGTTCAAAATGAGAGAGCAGTCGGGTTTGAAAAGGTGGTACGTAATATGGTCACTTTTATCGTCGAGCGAAAGTATTGTAAAGATTCTGAAGGCAGCACCGAATACGCACTTGCTGGGGGATATTGCGCATCACGGTAAAAAAAACGACACCCCTTTAAGGAGGCGAGGAGAATAGGAACATTTGACTGTGGCTGACTACTGGCCAATTCATGGCACATATTTCGTGTTCACTCTCGGTCGCAGTCGAATGGTCTTATTAACCTGGTCTTGATGAAAGGCTACCGTTTTTGGTGCGCTGCGGAATATTTAAAAACAATAAAAATTAAGGTTTTAGACACTCTCATGCAATTTTCTCTCCGGTAATGTGTTTTCTAAAATGATTTTCGACGTTCATGTAAAATTAAAAGACAAAATTTGGTTGGGCGAAGGCGGTAGTTGACCAAACCCGCATTTACGGCCGTTTTCCGCGTTTTTTTCTTCTTTCAAGAAATTATTGTAAAACTTACATGAATAATTTAATACTGTCCATTTAGTTCATGCATGCAGATTTCAGAATCTACGAATATATTCACTCTGCCACGAATGTGGGTGGTATGAGTAACAAACCTTTAAAACATTTTTATGTTCTATCATTTTTAATGCGAGAGTGAAGGATCCATCGCCTCGGAAATATGGTCAGCGATGTGGTGACCTTCACTCAAGCTTCCTCTTATTCCCCAACTCGCGGTTATCAAAACTGCTGTACTCGATAGACTGCGATCTCTTATTATTCAGTTTTAAGAATTGAATGACATCGAAAATGACGCATATTCGGAGACTTGCAAATTAACGACAATACACGTGTCAGCTTTTGTTTTGGCGGTGGGGTCAAAGGGAAGTAAGGGATTAAAAAATGCCAATGGACCGAGGAAGTGCGTTTCCTCAAAATATTTTGCGGGGGTGAAAGCGTTCCTGTCCGTCAAGCAACCGGAACTGCTTTGTTATTTTAATCTGATGGAAATTTTTGTCGGGGATATATCATATTTTTCACTACTCAAAAATGGTTCTTCTTACAGGTTCTTCTTAATGTTTCCTCTTTTGTATCTTCGTAGTCATATATACCGCAATCTATATTGCGGTATTATCTATTATCATATGCTTGTTAACCTTGCCATCGCAGATTTGAACTCCTAAAGTGACTCTTCCACCGCTGAGAAAACAGCAATTTTTTTCTGTCGGGCTAAATGATCCTTTGGAAATGTTAAGACTTACTGCTTTTATATGAAGATTCTCGACAACTTAAGAGGTGATTAATTTGAGTCTGAGTCTTTTAGATGCATTAGTTCAAGCTTTTCAAAGTAAATTTCAGTGATTTATTACGTCAAAGGTCTTCCAAGGTGTATAGTATTTCAGAATGCCCACTTTTGTTGAACATTGAGATCCCTAAATTGTGTGCGCGTTTTTGTGAATTGAATTATTTTACTCATTCTTGCGTAATTTTTAATTACAACTCTTACCTAATGTGAAATTATAGTGTTGGCCAGGAATTGGTATTGGCCTTGAAGATACATCTACATCTACTTAATACCACGCCAGCCGCCGCAAGGGTGAAAGGCCGGGGGTGTTAGGGCACCACCCATAAATAGAAAAATAAAATCGCATACAATCCATGTACAAAAAATTGTAGGTATTCATGCAAGAACCCTTACACCCCAACATATGCAAACACACTATCAACAAACATACACATGCACCCAAATATACCTGAGGTCTTTGTAATGTTTAATTGTGTTCCGACTTGTAAATTCGATGCTTTTAATGTTTCTGAAATGACTTCGGTTTCTTACTATTATGACTCCTGATTGTTCGGGGAGAGAATGAGTATTTGAACCTATCTGTACTGGAGTCTATCTCCCTTATTTTATCTTTGTGGTCTGATCTACCTAAATAGTGTGGGGCCATTTTTATTCCTTCGGTGTCATAGTTAAAGTCGATTGTTCTGAACCTTTCTAAAAGTCTCAGCCTCGCTTGTTCTCTCCGCACTTCAAGTGGTTCCCAGCCTAAATCCCCTAAGAGACCTATCACACTTGTGTTCTTATCATAACAATTTTTAACGAATCTAGCGGTTTTTCTCTGGACTTTATCTAATTCTTTTTGCCAAATTTTCTCCCACGGATCCCAAATACTTGCGGCATATTCCAAATGAGGTCTAACTAGAGCAAAATAACACCTCTCTTTAACTTTTTCATTACATTTCCCCACCACCCGTTTAATGAAGCCAAGTTTCTTTAAAGCTGATCCGCATATTGTCCTGATATGTGCTCCCCATGAAAGATGTGGTGTTAGAACAACCCCCAAATATTTAACTTGATTGGCCGTAGTCAATACTGAACCCTCTATTTTGTAGTTTATATCCTGTTCGTCGCTTCCTTTATTCCAAAATTTCAAAACTGCGCATTTATTTTTATTAAGTGTTAATCCCCATTTATTGCACCATTCCGAGATATTGTCTAGGTCTCTAGAGAGTAGCTCGCGATCTAGTTGACTGCTTATTCCCCTGTATACCACCGTGTCATCAGCAATTAACCTGAGATTGATACTAACGAGTGAATATAGTCCTTAATGTATAATAAGAATAGAAGCGGCCCTATTATACTTCCCTGATGCTGCTGATTTCGAGAATATATGCTCCATTTAGCATTATATCACATTTATGGCGCGGATAAAAATATATAATTGTACTTGAATTTCAATTTTACAATGGAGTCCTAACGAACTCGAGATTTTGTTCGTTTACATTATTGTTTTATTTTTACAAACATAATGAAGTGTAAATATTGACTGAATATAGTTTTATTGCGCACATTCGGGCTATTGCGGGAAGAATGTGAATATAATGAGCTATACACGGCTGTCCATAAACTACGTTAGGCAATTTGGTGCGATTTGAGAAGTCAGATCTTTTATTACGCTGTTGCATAAGCGAGAGAACAAATCAAAATGTAAATTGCGCCAAATTCAGATATAATGTAGTCCATTGAAGACTCTCAATTACCAATCGCGGCTGCGTTAAGTTTCTGCTCAAATAAATTTATCTTCCAACTGAGTTGCCTCTTTGTGGTCTTCGTCCCACTGATTACTGAGTGTAGCCCACAATAGGAAACAAATTCGTCTTCAGCTTTGTAAATTCACCACTTAAGATTTAACTAAGATCGATACGATATCTATTACCCTTATTCCATTAAAAGCATTTGAATATCCTTACCTTTAAATACTCACGGTGACTATCTAGCTGCAGACAATGAAATTCGTTGTTTCACCTACCGTGGAGGAGGAAGGGTCAGACGAGTTGTAACGTAAACGTAATTAACAACAAATAAAACAATTTTCCATTTGAGAGATTTTTAATCATGGCAGATGTTTCAATTTAGTAAGTTATCATCATTAAAACACTATAGCTTTGTATATTTTCGCGGTATTTTATTAGCAGACGACTGGTTTCATCGCTGAGGCGACATTATCCGGTATCCTGATGATTTTGCCTCAACGATGGAACAGGTCCTCCCTAAATAAAATACCATGAAAATATAGAGTTTTCGCGTTTTAATAATCGTGAATTTTCACAAAGTTAAGTCTGAGATTAGGAACTTCAGCATCAGTTGAGCTCAATGCAATGAATCGAAACCCTTTAGGTCGTAATTAAGTTTTTACCTTGATGAAAATTATAAATTTTGGTTAACTTCATCTTGCTCTAAATGTCATGATCCATTGATCCCACATGGAGAGTTTGCTCTCTGTAACGGTCACGTGGTCTTGTAGCAAGGGGATACTTGCTATGTTACAACTTCCACCGTTATATGTGTGCTTGCGTTTTGCTTAGCTCCGAGTTCATGGCAATGTACTATCCTCCCTCCATGGATATCAAACATTTTATATCGACACGGAAAATCCCTCCCGATCGTAATCGATTTTCAATATCTCACTCAGCAACAGAAAGGTAAAATGGTCCCCGAAATATTGCAGCTGGGAGAACGAATCAATCCTTACTTATTCGACCCAATGCCCTCTTCTCCAACTCTCCCTATTTCATTAATTTCTCGGTTTCTTATGCACTTTTTCATTAATTAATGTCATCTCTCTCACATTGACTCGCTTCTATTCGAACTGTTTCCTTTATTCACTTTATTAATATAAATAAAAGGTTATGATTATTTAAAAGTTACCGCTCAGCAGGACCTTTTTTACTCGATTCTTAGCTGTGTACAAGAATTCCCGTGTTGGGCGATTGCCTTGTATTTCCGGGATAAATCCCATTCTCCCTCACAACTCCGAGTGGATAAGCGTAGCGGATCAAGTAACTTGCATCCTCGGGTGACACAGTACCGTCGTATCCAAAACGGGAAACACGGCCGGAACACCTGGGTATAAAACTTGGTTTCGCCAAACGAATAGTGAGGCAAAATTCCAGTGAAATAGTTAGGGAGATTGGTGTTTTCAATAAGTTAGTTTGAACTCTCCTTAGATAAGTATCAAATACGTAGTGCCCTGCACATGAGGATTTCATTTTGAAACTAAGCAGGATAAATAAGAGTGCTTGGACGTTTCGTAGAAAAATTCGATGTGAGAAAGGTGCCCACCAACCAGGAACACTCAGGACATATCGCTCTTCTGGATAACTGAGTAAAAACTCAAACATTTTTGGTTAGTGTTCTAGTGAGGTGAGAGTCAGTGCTAGAAATTACTCACACAATATTTAACCTCAAACAGATATAATCAGACGGAAAATTTTATAAGGGTTTAATATTAATAAAAAAACGATCCTCATAAAAAATTCAAAAATATGCTATGAAGTTGCAGAACAAATAGAATCGGTGTAGGTGTCTTAATTGCAATTTTAAAAAATTACGTCAGCAGGGCTCGCACGGCCTCGTTTAAACTGCTACCCATTATTTTACTGTTGTAAACGAAGGAGCAGACTCACCCAGAGAAGAATCCAGTTCAGCTTTTATATTGGTTGGGCTGAGGCCTTTCCAATGAAAGTACTGTATCACATAACGATGACCAATTTTCTCCATTTTCACAAATTCCCTGAAAACGTTGGCTATTGACGGCGGCCCAACAAATACTTAATAACGTGGCGTGTTCAAACTTGAAATATATGCTATATAGATTGTGTACTTCCTAATACAGTGATATTTTTCAAACAACTACCGCCATCTCTAGGTCAGACCGGGTACTTCTGGGACTACCCTCGTAATTCCGAGTAATTATTTGGAAAGCGCATGGTGCTCAGTAAAAAGTCCTGAATCCAAAAGAATTTATGTGTGCGCATTTTACAGACCGCCGGACGACAAAGATAATTCAATAATAGAATTTGATCAGCAAAACAAAGGTTTCTTAATGATGAGGTGGCGATTTCAATGTCCCATCTATTGACGGGAGCGCATGTAGTTTTAAAACGGGTGGTAAAGACAAAGATATCAGCGATTCGATATTTGATTCTTTTACGTCTAACTCCTTGCATCAACTCGTCACTTCACCAACTAGGGACGATAATATTCTTCATTTGTTAGCAACGTATATTCCCGAAAAAGTCTTAACTATAGAAACTTTAAAAAGGACTTAGGGACCACAGGCCAGTAAATTCTAAGTTTTCGAAAGAAATTATTATTAGGTAATCTACCGGTTAAGGTAGGTTTATGGATGGACACAGCTATTAAATAAAACATTTTGTGACTCCTAACGAAATACAAAATCCAGCATCCTACTCTATATCAAGTCCCTCTTCATCTTTGACTACTTCTTTCCTCCCTTAATCCCGTCCAACATCCCTATCCTGTTCCTTCCCTTTCCTCGTTTGCCTAACATTCTCCCCTCTATCACAGTCTTCAACATCCCACTGCCGGTCAATACCCCCTTCATCCAATTTTCCTGCCTCCATAGGATTTCTCCCAACAAACCCCTCTCTTCGCCCACCATACCAAGTACTTTCTCATTTGTTTTCTTCTCTGTCCATTTCACCTTCTCCATTCTTCTCCGCACCCACATTTCAAAAGCCTCCAGCCTACATTTCAAAAGCCTCCAATGCCCACGTTTCCGCGCCGTGCATAGCTACGCTCCATATACAAGTTTTTACGAGTCTTTTCTTAATATCCTTACTCAGCGTCCCTGTCATCAACTCCCGCCTCCTTGTGAAAGCCTCTTGGCCTAGCTCAATTCTTCTCCTTACGTCCCTACTACTTTGACCGTGTTGGTCCAAAACACTACCGAGATACGTAAACTGTTCTACCTGCTCTATTTTTTGCCCTCCTATTTTAATGTTTAGCTTAGCCTTTTTCTTTCTAGAAAATCGCATAACCTTTGTTTTATAAATATTGATTCTCATCCCATACCTCTCGCTATGATTTTCCGATTCACTCAGCAATGCTTGCAACCCCTTGGCTGACTGACAAACTCGAAAGAAATAAGAAGCCTAAAACTCATTTACTTATTTAAATAAGGGCAGCATAATGATCTAAAGTGAGTGCTTTAGTATCAATTTGCTGATTTTAAGAAATATAGTAATCACCGAAATACTGAGGATACGTGGAATCACTTCCTTGAGATCAAGCGCTCAGCAGTCAACAAGTTCATTCCCAGTAAATTCAAAAAAGATAACTCGGAATTTAGATGGTATAACGCGGAAGTAAGAAAAGCATTGCGATGTCAAAGGCTCTGTCAAGCCAAGATACAAAATATTAGGGATGATATCCTTAGCGACAAAAGTAATCACTAATGGTGACAAGGTATATAGTGTGAACCCCTAGAGGGAATTCCGGAAAGCGTTAAGCGGATTCAAAAGGAAAAGATCAGCAAGACATTTGTAAGAAATTTCGAAAGAATTTTGGTCGTACGCCAGAGAGGTTCAGGTAAATAAGTCAACAGTTAATTCGCTCTAAAATGA
This sequence comes from Hetaerina americana, assembly GCF_022747635.1. Lineage (NCBI taxonomy): Eukaryota > Metazoa > Arthropoda > Insecta > Odonata > Calopterygidae > Hetaerina > Hetaerina americana. The sequence goes on from NW_027286069.1 coordinate 90,357,479, forward strand.
TAAGGGCGAAAGGGTAACCAGCAATTTGGAAAAGACTAGCGCTTTTAAATTCCTTCTTTCAAACCCTCACACTAGCTCTAAACAGTACGGAATCCAATCCTTCGAGCGAAGGGAAGGGAACCATATCGTAACTATACAAACAGAATCAAAATCGATTTAGCAGAATTATAATGAGCTGGGATGTTTGAATGCTGTAATTTGCAGTTAACTCTTCAATACTCTCTGTACTTGTCATAGTGCGGTCATGCAATCGGGGCTTACATTCTGAAAATTTTTGTGCCAACAATAGAACAGCTTATTAAACCTGGAAAAAGTAGATAATTTTTGTAATATCTTGATAACGACCGCCCTATACGAACGAAACTAAAACAAATAATCATCCTTTTTTATTCTAGTTAGGGGGCCTTTGGAAATGCAATAATAAAATCCACGGCTGAAACTATCGGGCGGATGCAAATAATTTAGGTTTGAGGTGAGATCAAGTTTAGTCTCGCATTGGTTCGGCAGACGAGATCGCTGCGAGGATGTCAGAGAAATTAATTGACTGCTGACCGATGTAAGTAATCCCTTTTCCCTCGCACACTTGTGACCATAGCAATTAAAAATATCACGTGCGATAAGTCGAAGTTGCTGAAAATAAAATGACAACCAACGTTAATTATCAATTATATATGAGGGCGGATTCAACTAGATTTTATTATTCTTATATTCGCCTATGTATTTCCTTTGTACCGAGGTCTAGACGGCTGTACGATTTAGCGTGTAGGTTCAATATTCCCTGAAGTTAAACATTCATTGGCTCCCACGATCGAACCATCGTTTGAGTTGCGTTCGATTTCCAGCAATTCCTTCAGAAACAGCACCGGTGTGCATTTTGGTGCAGCATTGTCGTTTCTGCATCACGCCCTGCGAGTCAACAGGTTGGTAGCCAGCGTAAGAGCGAATTCAGTAAAATTCAACGAATACATTTTAGACCTGATTCCTCGTATTATACAGGAATCGTCTAATTTGGTGAAATACGAGTATTGTTGTGTTCTTAGTGCTCGTAGTGTGTCTTCAGAAGTAAACTAGAAAGTCTTGTTAGCTTTCAGAAAGTACCTTTGAGGAAACCTTAGTCGGTCACAGTCTAAATTAGGGACGTAGCTTGTGATTGTTAGGTACTCTAGGAGCAATAGACGACTGAAGCTTCTTGTAAAAACTTTTGCCATCTTTTACCAAGTTTTGATTAATCACATTTGAATTCTAGTAGCTGATTCCTTAAAGTATTGGATAAACACTTAGTCCATTGGCTACCAAATGTTTCACGCCTATCCTGAAGTGCCGTGCGAATGTGAAATAACAGCCCTCCTTACTTTGTCATTGTATTCGCCTGCAAAAAAGTCGAGTTTTTTAAGAGCTGACCTACATATTGATAAAAATGTGTTGCTCCCCATGGAAGGTTGGACTTAAAATTAACTTGTAAGTTTTTATTTGTTCCGAATTGCTGTTGCTAACATAGTTCAAACCCATCTATTTTAGATTAATATCGTGTTTCCATTTTTTCAACCCCAAGTTTCACTGCTTTGCATTTGTTAACATTTCATTCTAATCCCCATTCTTAAGCCCAGTATATCTACAGGTGTATCTCGCGGGAGCAACAAACCGCCACGTGCAAAACGTTATTTATTTGTGTATTTTCGCGTCGATGCCAGGCTCTGAAGCAACTGCTTTCTAGGCAGTCTTCAATGTACATGAGCTGTAGAAGATGTTCTTCAGAGCTTCTTGTGACTCGCAGTTAGCCATTTCTACCTCTATTGCGTAGCACTGATTAGTTTCTGTTAACCGTGAGATATGAATACCTTAATTTAGGGAAAAACATTCCTTTGTGTTCCATAATATTAAGTTCTGATATAATTTCGTTTTAAGGTATGAGAATGGAATGGTGGCTTGAAAAAGCGCTGTTTCACGTGATCTACTTTCTCCATCCACGCCTCCCTAGAATTTTTTATTAATGTAGAGAAAAGGCGTTATATCACTGCAATCGCAACAATTTTACAAGATGTCGAAGAAAAAATTAATTTCTCAATTAATCCCAGGTCTTTATGAACGTTACGTCTGTGGAATCGGTATGAACTACCTTCCAACCGCGGGGTAATGAGCCTTCTGTGAACTGGAGGAATGCGATTCCGAATTGAGGTTCAATGTCTGCAAGAAGATCCTTAGGCAACCAAGCAGGTTATTCCTTCCGGAACTGAGGATTTTGATGTTTTGTAGGTACTTCGATATCCCTTTTTATGAAGTTTTCGTGTCGCCCAGGGACACTTCAAATATTTAATAGGTTTCGTTTGGCGAACGAATTTTTTTGCGGACGCTTTGAAAACTTGGTTTAGACATTCAACTCTTTTTAACGCTTTTTGATAGCGATTTCATTGTTTTTTTTTCAATTAAAACGTCTATAGCATGCCGCGCTGTAATATATCTTCAACGTCTAACCGGAATAATTTTGAGATCTCCGCTAAATATTCAAAATACATTTTGCTCTCAAAAGTGCATATATGAGATGCATAATTTGATTTTTCCTCCTTTAAAACTCTGTGGGTTTCTGTTGCGAAATTGTCTTCATCTTTTCATAACTGATTGTCTACTATTATGTGTATAATCCATTGCTGCATTAATGTCATCACAACTTATGCATCAGCGTATCAACTAGTTACTATAGCATTTTAATTTGCACAGATACATGTCTACCACATCATATACTAAAGATTTTTCATAAAGATTCAAAGAAAGTTTCGTCGTACTGTAGTTGTTCGGTGTCATTTTGAATTTTACAATTTACATATTCCGGTGTCCAATAAAATTTCCTCAGTTATATAGTCAGCCTCTTTTCCGTTCGATATCTCTCGGGACTTAGATGTTCTTCTTAAAAATATCTTAAAATGATGATATCCTCAAATCCAGTTAGTTTGTTGTTATCATCTAATGAAACCAATTCTTATTTTGGTGCTATATATTTTTCTCATGCCATCTCCCAACCCTATTTCTTAATCGCCATTATGTTATACATTGCAATCGATTGATTTCATTGCAGTTTCCATAAAGATTTATGAATCAATATTTTTATTACAATTCTGTAATCTATAAGAAGCATAAGGTACAAAAATAGCCATGCAGTATGAATGAAAACGATTTGCAAGCACGCTATAGAGGTTAATTTCTCGCTTATGTGGGGCATTCAGTTGAATATGGTCTAGGTAATCAAATAGTTACGGAAATTTATCCATAGTTAACAGCTTTAATTTCAATGAGTTTTAGAAAAAATTAAAAATCTCCCATTTTAAAAATACGAGGACAAACGTTGGATGTATGACGTGCAACGTTCTGCGACAAACGTCCGTTGCGGAAATATTTTTTTGAGCAAACACAGACCGCTTGCGCATCTCCCGTTTCAGGGAAAGCTGCATTCACGTATTTAATGTATTCTTTTGTCAAATACTGCGGGCGAAGAGGATCACCTGTCGCTGTAGACCTTGACTTCCTGACAATATTTGCTTTCACCCGACGGGTTCAGAGTATTACGGCACGGAAGTAACTGCTTGGACCAGCTTGGAAAAAATATGTTTGCTCGTTCATCAGTACGACTTTTGTCCCGTGAAAGGTACACATTTCAGCGTTCCTTTTTTTTATAGTTATTACAATCATTCATGATAGATGACTCAATCATGGAATTTGTCGAAGCAAAGGGTTCGGCGCAATGAACCGCGCACTGCCTTTCTACGCCAAGAACCCTGATTTCATTCCGTGGGTCGGGAAAAGTTTCCACTTCCCAGCCTGAGAGTCACGTGGAGAATTTTTCCGGTTTAATTTCCGTCAATTTATATAAGAGATTTAAGGTACTTTGTGAATCACCGTTCGTGTAACATTTGGCTGTGGAACATTCCTACATCGAATTCCTCTCTAACTCGTTTTAATTGTTCCTTCCCTAAAGATAGTTATCTGTGTAACACCACGGTTGAAAACAACCTCGTCACTCTTGCTTCTCTCACATTAACTGATATACTTTCTGCCCACGTGGACGTTAAAAAATGCTTATTTGAAACGCCATGCCGCCACAAACTTATTTTAAAGAGTTTTATGATGCCACATTCATCTGGTCACCATCAACTTTCCTTTCGGGATTTAGTGGCAAATGTAAAACTGTGCACAATCCAAGGTAACGTGAAATTGCGCATGCGTGACTGATGGGGTGATTTGTTTACCATTATCCGGATATGGTATCCCCGGTGAATTCTGCAAATGCCCAGAATATTTCATCTGTGTTCTGCGGAGTGTATCCATAGGTGCCAACCAGATGGTAACCTGTGAATATCTCACTGGCTTTCTTCTGCCCATTGCTATTTATCTTAAGCCCATCTCTTCACACATTTTTCGAATGGCGTCTGTATTAATCACATGGCGGTCTGTCGATATATTCTTTATACATCTTCTATATCACTACCTTTTTATCGCTTCCCAAGCCTTCAACGGTTGCCTCTACAATGCAAGCCTCGAATTCACAGAAAAGGAGACTGTACACGAGTTTTAATGAACGGTTTCCTCTTGTCCATGGTCGTGATTTTTTGCTGTTAGTAATAATGTCTTGATAGGAAACGTTCTCCGCCAGCGTTAGTGATTCCACCTGTTCTTCCTCCTATTCCTTCCCTTCTGTGAAGATCCCGCTTCCAAAGCAGCAAAATTATTCTTTCTTTTGTTCAAGAGTTCTCTTCCCAGGTTATTATATTTGAACCTCATATAACTCAGGCTGCAACCACGTTATTTTTCCTAACTCCATTATCCCCTAAACTAGTCATCTACCGGTCAGTGAAGTGCAGAAATATTTACCACAATATACCTATTCATTTACCAATAATATTTTCCTGTCGTAAAAATTTTGATTAGAACGAGTAATTATGCCCCCAAAACTCCCACGTTTTACCTATATTTACTTCAAGAAGACTTCCTCGCGAGTACTGAGGACATTACGTATATCCCAACTAATTATTCCTTTAAATCTTCCATTCCCTATAATCCATTTAGTCCTGTAAACCATTAAACCCGAATGCTCTCCTTAACCATCCATCTTAAAAGAAGATAGCATAATTTTTTTACGGCTGCAACCCCAAAAATACATTCTTTTTATCGACGTATTTATTGCGAGTTCTTGTGCCTGGCAATCATGATTACAGTTCTTGACTGGACCTTAATCACCTGCCGCAGAATCATTAATCAGAAAAAATATCATTCCTAAGTCTCTTAAGTTTTCCTTTAATTCGGCTTAACTCATAATTGAGGTAAATCCAAATGATCTTTCATGTTTTGGGGGAAAGGTTATCGTCGACCAAGTTTTCAATCCAATTTAAATTGATTAATACTCGCTTATTTGACATTAACTTATATTGCATTATATTTCATTATTTGAAAATGTTTACGGGACCATAGTTATAATTAGTCACACGATCTCAGATTCAGTGCATTTTCGGCATCATCTAGAGTCACTCATAATTTTTTAAGGTAATCTACCGGTTAAGGTAGGTTTTTGGATGGACACGACTACCAAACAAATATTTTATTACTCCTAACAAAACACAAAATCCATCATCCTACTCTATATCAGGTCCCTCTTCATCTCTTGAGTACTTTCTTCCTCCCTTCATCCCGTCCAACATCCCTATCCTGTTCCTTCCCTTTCCTCTTTTGCCCAACATTCTACCCTCTATCACAGTCTTCAACATCCCATTGCCGGTCAACACCCCCTTCATCCACTTTTCCTGCCTCCATAGGATTTCTCCCAACAAACCCCTCTCTTCACCCACCATACCAAGTACTTCCTCATTTGTTTTCTTCTCTCTCCATTTCACCTTCTCCATTCTTCTCCACACCCACATTTCAAAAGCCTCCAATCTACGTCTATCCTCCTGCTTCAATGACCACGTTTCCGCACCGTACATAGCTACGCTCCATATCAAAGTTTTTACGAGTCTTTTCTTAACATCCTTACTCAAAGTCCCTGTCATCAACTCCCTCCTCCTTGTGAAAGCCTCTTTGACTAGCGCAATTCTTCTCCTTACGTCCCTACTACTTTGACCGTGTTGGTCCAAAACACTACCGAGATACGTAAACTGTTCTACCTGCTCTAGTTTTTGCCCTCCTATTTTAATGTTAAGCTTGGCCTTTTTCTTTCTAGAAAATCGCATAACCTTTGTTTTATAAATATTGATTCTCATCCCATACCTGTCGCACTGAATTTCCAATTTACTCAGCAATGCTTGCAGCCCCTTGGCTGACTGACAAACTAAAGCTTGGTCATCAGCAAACCTAACTGATTTTACGAATAAAAAGAGACGTTTCAGGCGTGATATGGTGGAATATCATGATTAATTAAAATTAGCAATTTTCCACAAAAATAAAATTTAATGCGACCGGTTTCAATGTTACTACATCATCAGTGTGTTGATTTTACGAATTCCCCGCCCACTTTCATTCCTACCTCGAGTTCTTCCCATGCCTCTTTGATCATTTCCTCTGCACACAGGTGGAACAGCAACGGTGATAATGGGCAACCCTGCCTTACACCCCTTCCTAACACTGCCCATTCTGACTCCCCGTTTCCCACCCGCACCTGAGCAGTCTGAGACATGTACAGGTTGCGGATTAGCCTCCTTTCCCTCCAATCTATCCCTATTTTCTTCAAAATACTCGTTACATTTTTCCAATGCACTCTATCAAATGCTTTTTCAAAATCTACGAAACAGGCAAATATCTCCTGGTTGTACTCTATATTCCTCTCGATTAATAATCTCATTACTGCAATGGCATCACGCGTACCTCTTCCCTCCCTAAACCCAAACTGATCATCCCCTAAGTAATCATTTGCCCTACTCTCTATCCTTTTGTTTATGATCCTGAGAACAACTTTAGCTGCGTGGGATATCAAACTAATTGTCCTATAGTCCTCACGTGACGTGGCCTTTACCTTTTTCGGAATAGGAACTAAAACTGATCTCACAAAGTCTTCCGGCCAGATTCCCTCCTCATAAATACTCACTCTAAGATAATCCTAATGCATTTGAAACCCGATTGTGGCTATTTAACTGTGATTCTGTAAAAATGTTGCAACATTATAAGTAAATCAATTTCGATTTTTTTATTCTGAAATATCTTTACCGATATTTCCTTCTCCAAGACTTACATTGTAACCCCTCAACCTTGTTTAAAATCCTCTTCCGGTAGTTGCCAAAAAACCTTCACTTCCAAGACGCCCGGTCAACCTTTTTTTCTTACTCTTAATATTATATTTGGGTTTCCGTTAAATCACTTTATTCCTTGGCTTTGTGACTATAAATTCTCTCCGACATATTTCTTACGTGTTTACAGGTTTACAACTGCATTGCAAGGTGAATTTCACACGCCGTCGGGCTTAGTACTGGATGAACTTTATCATCACCTACCAAACCGACCGACCTTAGGGTTGATTACTGCGTTCATAGTTTTTTTTAATAAAATATATATATATGTATATATATTTTAATAATTTATATATATAAATAATATATATTTATATACGTATATATATATACATACATTTACAGGTATATATGTGTGTGTGTGTGTTCGTGCGCGCGCGTGTGTTTTCATATGTGTATACTCACACACACCACCTTCTGCTTTAATTTTCAGTGGAGTCTTCATCAAATGCAAATTATTCCTTTCTTTTATTTGTAGTTCGTGTACACCATTCCTTGTTGGCATCAGCATACCTACTCACGAATCATCAATTCCCCTTATACGTATATGTCATTATACGAGTATACATTCCTTACCTCAACTGATGAATAATCACTTACGTGCTTATTTTATATTATAATTACCGCTGCTATATTGAATTTATCTAAAAGTTACGTGCGACACGTAAGTTTGACTGTATTCAGTAATGTTCATTTGTTTGGGGTTGAATTTAACCACTAGAATTGTAATGCTTGCGGACTTAATGTAGCTATATTTATTTTAATTAGGCCACACGGAGGATGTGCTACTTTTTCAGTCATTAATGCATCGTATCCTACGCCGGAGGAGAGAGAAAGAGATACAGATTTTCTTTCCCCGCATGTTCTCATTACTGTCGACTTTACGTGCGACTCCATTAAAAACACGTGGAGGACAAGGCGGTCCTCAGTCGTCGTATACCGCCATTCCTTCACACACCGATGGAATGTTTTCCCTGGTATTTCTTTCTGGTCAAGACGAGGCTTTATAAGTCTACCGTAACGGCGTGGGCGGTGGGCAGTGGACACTGGTTCGTCGTTTTGGGAAGAGGGCATGGAAGGAATTTTTGAGAGGAGGTCAAGATGGAATCCAGTCGCGATACCATTAACTAAGGTACAAGGCAAAGCATCGTCCAATTCGTAGATTTTTGTGGGCTCGAAATTTTTAGACAAAATATCTGAATTATTTCCACTTTTCATTCGTCCCAGGTTGGATATTGCCCAGCGCCAGATTTTATTTTTAAAAAAGTGTTATCACGACCGATCCGGGGAGAGGGGCTAAAAGTCTCCACGAGAGCTCACGCAATTGAATGAATATTTACCCTGGACTCGGCGCAAATGATTCTTTGTTTCTTTGTAATGGTTTACATATCATCCACACCTACGTAGGACCATACAAGCCACCATTTAGTGGTGTGAATATGTTCTCGTCATAACTCAGTCAGTAACTATATAACTTCGATGCATGACTCGACCTTTGGGCTATCTATTCTGATTACTGTAAAGTAGACCTGTTAAAAAAATTATTTTGCTCCCATAGATGTAAATGAGAGTCGAATACCAACATAACAGTCAAATATACTCTAACGTAGAAGAAGACTAATATGCTAAATCATCTACTCAACAGCAACTAAAACTTTACCAATAAGATTTATTTATCTTTCCATCCGTCCTTTGATTTATTATTCCATGCAAAACTCCGTCATGGGTATCATCGATGCATGATATTAATGAATTGTGCTCATCAGAGTTCAGAAGCTCGCACACAAATTTGATGTACCCCTAAAATGACGATTCAGTTGTCTGCACTCGCCTGTCGTCAAATTGAATAAAGGATAAGATCCCTTCTGGCGTGACCTGCAGTCAGACGTCCAGACTGTCGACCTGGTTTAAAAAGCATAAAGGAATATTTAATGTGTATAGGTATGAAAAGAGTTCCTTTTGAATGGGAACATTTGTGTTCGCAGCACCAAACGACCCGCACCTGGGTGCTGCACGTCCTACGATAGCCAGTAGTCGAGGGGTTGGCGAACGCACACCCAACAGCGGACCGGTTTGTCATAGTTCGGATTGGTCACGGGACGGATTGGTCTGGCCTGAGGGTCTTGGTCGGCTAGTACTTGAGACGATCGCATCGGGAAAAGTGACGAGGTGAAAAGATTAATCCCCCTTGCGAGTAGGAAATGATTCTGCGCTTGATGTGGGCAAGGATTTCATGGTAGGTGGGAGATAATCGGAGCCTGAATCTTTTCCTCTTTCTCTTTGAAGTCTTTTGAGGCGTGCTGTACTACAACTCTGAACTGATAAAAATGTCAAAATGTAATCGTTGGTCAATTCATTGGTTACAAAGATATCAATTCAGCCCTTCAAAATTATAAAGGAAGAATAAATTTGATGAGTTTAGTTTGATATTAAATACGTTTTAGGGTATTTTTTATTTCTACTATTTTAATTATTTATTAAAATTTGAACCGAAACAGTTCTCATGTCCATATGAGAAGAAAGAAATAAATTGTTGATATGTCTTCACCAATACAATCCTAATTAGTTACAGTTTAACCATGTATCAATTGAGGTGGGATAGTATGAAAGGAAATGAACTGGTAAATGTTATTGAAGAAGCATGAATGAAGCATTTCCCGCGGATGTTTTACACCAACGTGTCATTTTGTGCTGAAAGCCAGTATCTTTACAACTACGTGCATGCTTGACCTGACCTCCAGTCCATAACTATTACCCGGATGTGAAGAAAATTTTGTTTAACCTATTCATATTTGCCGCCCTCAGAGACCTAGGTTTAATTTAAACAATGTTTTTCGTTAGCCCTTGTAAACGCAAAGACTCGCGGAGTATGGTCAATACCGTCGCCACCCCGGAATTTGTGATCCTTTTTGAAGTACGCTTTCGATAATGGATTTCTTTATATAAGGTCAGTGAGTGTCAATGGCTCTAAAATAGAAAACATGCTGTCCTTAATATAATTTAATAAATTATAATATTATAATAATAAAATAATATAATAATAATAATAATAATAATTAAATAATCTTTATAATTGTTATCGCACTGTTTCAATCGGTTGAATAGTTTTCCGGTTATTTTCCCTCTAACGGCAGCCATATGACGAAAGATTTTTCGGTAGGCAGGAGGACAGAATTGCAGGTAACGACTTTTTCTTGCCGAGCTATCTCCGTTAAACTTACGTAGTCGTAAAATACGAAACGATGAGAAAACCCAACTTCCTAATTTCATTCATTCACGCATGCAGTACATCTAAGTCTTCAACTCCTTTATTTTGTCTATTTTTTAAGTTGAAATATAACATGTTTCGTCTTAGGTTGGATATTCCATGAGCTACATTTTATCAATTTGCCTTACCATTCTATAATTACCTAGATATTATGATGCAATCATAATGCAAGTCTTCATCTAATAAGGTTTGCAAGAACAAATTGTTCACGCATTTGCTTCCGTGACAAATCCGCTAAACTTTGCTTGAACTGGTTTGTGTTAAATTTAATTTTAGGATCAAAAATTGATTTTTGAATTATGTTCACTAGAGCATTTAACAATGGAGTTGTATTATTACCAATGAGTGCCTGTGAGTAAAAAAAAAATGACCGAATTTTTTCCAAAGTTCGAAGGCACTGGACGCGAAATTTCCCATTTCGATGTGACGAAGTTCATTCTAATGGATTACGGCGTTCATTCTATTCACTAACCTCTATGCCTTTCCGATGACCATTATTTCCTCGACCTGCAATTTTTTCCGACCAATTATCGAGCACGTGATGTGATCAGAACTCGATTTAGCTCAATTCTCAGTAAAGGGACGACGTATTACATCTACTCAATACCCCGCAAGCCGCCGCAAGGGCGTGTGGCGGGGGGTGCTAGGACACCACCCATAATTTAGAAAAGAAAAATAATTAAAAAAAAAATCGCATGCAATAACGACAAAATCATATATAAAAAAAACATGGCATACATTCATGCATGAACACTTACACCCCACACACATGCAAACACTCAAACTACCAACTAACATACACATGCACCTGAAAGTATACCTAACATCTCTATAGTGTTTAATTTTGTTCCGACTTGTAAATTCAAAGTTTTTAATATTTCTAAAGTGACTTCGGTTTCTTGCTATTATGATTACTGATTGTTCGGGGAAAGAATGAGTATTTGTACCTATCTGTCTTGGAATCTATCTCCCTTAGTTTATCTTTGTGGTCTGATCTACCTAAGTAGTGTGGGGCCATTATAATTCCTTCAGTGTCATATTTAAACTCGTTTGTTCTGAACCTTTCTAAAAGTCTAAGCCTCGCTTGTTCTCTCCGCACTTCAAGTGGTTCCCAGCCTAAATCCCCTAAGAGACCTGTCACACTTGTGTTTTTATCATAACAATTTTTAACAAATCTAGCGGATTTTCTCTGGACTTTATCTAATTCTTTTTGCCAAATTTTCTCCCACGGATCCCAAATACTTGCGGCATATTCCAAATGAGGTCTAACTAGAGCAAAATAACACCTCTCTTTAACTTTTTCATTACATTTCCCCACCACCCGTTTTATGAAGCCAAGTTTCTTTAAAGCTGATCCGCATATTGTCCTGATATGTGCTCCCCATGAAAGGCGTGGTGTTAGAACAACCCCCAAATATTTAACTTGATTTGCCGTAGTCAATACGGAACCCTCTATTTTGTAGTTTATATCCTGTTCCTCGCTTCCTTTATTCCAAAATTTCAAAACTGCACATTTATCTATATTAAGTGTTAATCCCCATTTATTGCACCATCCCGAGATATTGTCTAAGTCTCTAGAGAGTAGCTCGCGATCTAGTTGGCTCCTTATTTCCCTGTATATCACCGTGTCGTCAGCAAATAACCTTAGATTGCTACTAACGTGTGTGCTTAAGTCATTTATGTATATTAAGAACAGAAGAGGCCCTATTACACTTCCCTGGGGGTATATTATGTGCGTTTAATCGATTGGTTGCTTACTCTGTTATGCGTTAATACCACTTTCCGGAATGAATTTACTAGATGGCGTATCTTGACCATGAGACAATATTCTGGATGCGTATTCCCATAAATTGCGCAACGCTCCAAGTTCCATGCACTGCGTAGGTTTCGCCTACGTCGTTAATAAACGAGCACGTCTCCGCTGTCACGCACACAAAACCACTGTTTATTGACACTGAGCTGTTTATAAGTATTTAGGCTGAAGCCCGGGGGTTTCTTAACATTTCTAGTTGACGCCTCCCGTAACATAGAAGCAAAAATTCACGTGCATCCCTTACTTAGCTTCCAAGAAAATGTATCCAAATGCGATGAGTGAATATTTTGGAAATGAAAATACTTATGCTTACCACACTGTTGGGAAATTCACTAATAGTGTTACACTTATGAATTCTACACCAGAAAGGAAATTTACATCCATTGGATGCACAATTTTAAAAAAAACTATCCGAAGGCAAATATCCACTTAACCATCAGATGAAAGAGAGAACGTACTTTTCCACAGAATTGCACGCGTTCTCTTTCATTTGATGGGCATATAAAACTGTCTGATCCCGTAAGATGTATCCGCTGAACGTTGATTAATCCTCTTCGGAATCGTAGAAATTGGCATTTAGTATAAATCATTCTACTATCATGGTTTTTGATTCTCGATTTCCTCTTTTTTTCGTATTTAATACCATTCTTCACTCAAGCCACATCTATTAAGAGATTAACAAGTCACAGAACATTCTGTTGTACTCATTGTTTTGGTCTTATGTATATCGACTTAATTTTGACCTCTCAACCTCATCACTTTAATTTAAGGAATCGAGAAAATCAAGACAATTACATGATAAAATATTTATATACACTTAGGTATCAGGAATCAGCATTAATCACGTATACTACTTAATCATCTTTATAATATTTTCCCTCTATTGAAATAAATTTGATTTTTTTCAATTTGGCCTTGCGGTTCAGAACCGAAGGGAATGAAAGATATCATCATAAATAAAAGAATTCCAATCAATCAAAGCGAGCTAATATTTCATTGTTTAATTATATCGTTTGCCGTATGGCTTCCTTTTAATTAATCATGTATCATATTCACGTCCATGAATTAAAAAGGCCGAGTTTTTAATTATTTAATTCAATTTGAAATAAAGATACAGTCATTAATTTCTGGGAACAGAAATCTAAATGCCTACTAGAAATAAAAACCGGAGGACCAAATGAAATACCTGAGTCTCACTTTTATCAGACCTAACATGGGAAATAACGATGCAACGATGTCAAAGTATAAAAATCATTCGCCTTGACGGGGATCCGAACCCGAATCCCTCGATGTCCGATGGGTTCGAATTCTGGTCAAGGCGAATGATAATTACACTTTGAAATCGTGGCATTGTAAAGCGCATTAACGGATGACTCCGTTTAAAAGTTACACTTGCAGAATCTCCCGCCGATTCTTGAAAAGGGAAAGAACGGTAGAAACAGCTATGGAACTCAATTGAGAAAACTAGGGCTCGTAGATCGAGCAATGATAACAATTTTAATGAAAGCGTTTTATTGTGCCTTGCTTAGACTCCACCCTGAATATGCGTCGATTGTTTAGGACCATCCCAGTAAGAATTCATGCCGGAATTAGAAATTATTAACATATAAGAAAGCGCAATTGATGAGCAGGAAGAGATAATGTATTAGAATAAATGGTTAATTGATATAAATGGTTAGTTGATATAAACTGAAAATATGTGGATTACTTGCGCGATGTATAGGAACATACAAAAAGCATTTAGTTTAAGGCTGACAGGGAGAATACGTAATCCTAGCGCCACATTACATTAGTAGGCAAGACCACAGTGAGATATTAAAGGAAATTGACCGCAGTACTGATCGACATAATGGAACATTTTTTCCTCGCACAATTCTTAAGTACAACTCTAAGATACGTAACTTTCGGCAACTACAACTTCCAGAAGGCAATTAATCATCACTCAACTATTACTCACATGGCTGGTGACCTAACACCACACGCCCTCGTTTCCGATTTCACGGTACGTCTACACAATACCCCGAAAACCGTCGCAAGGGCGTGTGGCATGGGATACTACCCGTAAAAATAGAGGGCAACTACATGCACTGCCGATAAAAAAACATGATAATGCACACCCGCACTAAGAAAGCGCGCATATTCATGCAAAACTTAATTGTAACTCAGAAATGCTAAAACAAATACAAAAAAACTAATATACACAAGCACATGTGCCTACGTCAACGCAGTGTTTAATATGGTTCCCGCTCGTTAAAACATTGGCTCCGATTTCACTATATGTATACTATAAGTATAACTATTATGAGTCCTGGTGGTCCGAAGAAAGAATGAAAATTCATATTAATCTATACCTCTTTTATCTTATCTTTCTGGTCCAACCGGACGATGTAATAAGAAAGCCATAACAATTCCCTTTATTTCATATTGTAAGCTTTCCTGAATCTTACTAGAAGTCTGAAGGCTCACTTGTTCTCTTCGCATCCCAAGCGGCTCCCTGCCTAATTCCTCTAAAAGGTGCGTCACGCTCATCTTCTTTTCGTAACAAATTTTGACGAATCTAGCAGATGTTCCTTAAATATTTTCTAATTCTTTCGTCAGTCTTTTGGCAATGGAGTAAGGGTAAGGTGCATACATATATGTAGAAATAACGGAGTCTATTTTCAAGTTTTGAAGTCTGAATTAATTAATTTATTAAGTCAAAGTCTGCATCCGTTATTCACCTTTAATTCTTAAAAATTCACCCGAGATGCGACCTAAGCATGGTTTTCAAATTGGCCTCTGTGTCCGTCGTCCATTTCCAAAAACGTCGCCTCGTGTTTTCTTGGAGCGATGCCTGAGGAGAAGTCCCCTCTGCCTCGTGGGCGTCGAAGTCTCCTTCCTCCCTTTATTTTATTTTTTAACCTTGAAAAACCGTATCCACGGTGGGCGTTGAAGATTTGACGACAAAAATTAAATTAGTCGCGTGAAAAGTATTCTCCTATCTTGGAATAAGGTTTATTCTACATCTACACAATACCCAGCAAGGCAACCCAGGGCGTTTGGGGGGAGGTTTTAAGACACCAGTCTTTTAAATATTTTGAGCAGTTATACACACATTCTGTTCGGATGTCCAAGCATTAAAAACTACCATTACACGCATATACAATTATTTACTTCATGCAATAATTTATGGGTACGAATAAATATTTAAATTTGACTTTTCGTATAAAGAATGTAGGAGTAGTTAATCTTGGTTTTGTCTTGCTCAATCATTCGAGGAAGGGACAAGTACTTGAACCTGTCACTAGTTGTGTCTCCCTCTTTATTCTCATTCTACCATCTAAAAATGTAATTTGTGGTCGTAATGATTATCTCGGTGTCACAACTAATATCAAGTGTTCTGTATCCCTCTAATAGTCAAATTGTCTAATAGTCTCCCCCAAATGTATTCGAAAAATGCGTCCCTATTTCGATAAATGTATTTATAAATCCGATTCACGATAACTTCAGTGAGAGAGTGTGTCTACATCTCCACAACATCCCGCAAGCGTGTGTGGCAAGAAGTGGGAGGTCACCAGCCTTCATTTGCACAAATATTAGTTCAAACATGTATCTGACTAAATGTTTGCTCATAAACACAGACGCTCGTACATCTACACACATTCATGCCAATATCAGTATGCAACAATTGATGTTTGATTAAATTTTTATGTTTAAGTAAATATATTCGGGTGCTTGGGTTCGATTTTGTCACGTCCGTGTATCGCGAGAGGGAAAAACGAGTAGTCGGATATTTCAATGACGGTATCTCTCTCTCTCTAGATCTTTTAATTTATTCCGGTGGTCTAATATACCAACATAATTTGCGGCCATAATAATTCCATCGATGTCTCAAGAAAACACTCAAGTGTCCGGCACATTTCTATTAGCGTTAAGTCCTTCCTGCCGTCTTCGTGACTCATGGGGCTCCCATCCAAGAGAGAGGCTCTTGGGCGCCTTATTCCACAAAGCGCCAAAATTTGGAATGCGAATACATTCCTCCAATAGATTAAAACTGCTATGAGATTCATTCGACTGCCGGAGTCGTTTCCTCGCTAAAGATTAAATGGTAATCAGGGAGAGTCAGGAGCAAGGTCATCGGTCCTACACCCGCTCCCCTCCCCCCTTCCTCGAGAGGCGCCAGTGACCATGCAGCTTGGCGTCTCAAGTGTGCGTACAGCCTACCGAACTTCAATTATTCTACATACATTCCATCCCTCCACCGGAGACATTCCTTATGGTTTTTTTTACGTTTTATAAATTGTTCAACACTTCTTGTTCCCCTGTTCGGAAAACACGACCAAGGAAATCTGCCCACTGCATCCTCACGGGTTCGATTCTCTGCTTCGGTCGCGTCCCCGAACATGGGAGCGAGATTTCGACCCAACTCCCTCGGCGCCAGAGACTGATTCTCCATCTTTGCCCCAGCACGTTTTTCAATGGAATGCCGTGTAGCGCGCGCGTCCCGGAAACTCATCCCCGTTTGCAGTCTTTCTCAAAGAATCCTTCCTGTTCGGGTCCTCCGTCCGATCAGAGCCCGTTTCTACCCTGAGTGATGCACGAGGAAACTCGTGTGCAATGCATAGCTATTGAAAATGTCGTTACGCATTGGTGAATCCATCGACGTTTACCTGTTAAAATCGTGAATGTCTTTCTTAAGTATGTTAAACCTGTTAAATTTACAATTTGAGTATTATTTATTTTTAGAGCTAGTTCGACGGAGAGTTTCCACGAGTGAGATCGGTAATCATCAGTGAATTTGCCGTGGCTACACGTCTTTCTCATTCGCTGAAATTGGTGTGAATGGTTGCATCTAGCGTGAATTCATGAGAGAAGGCAAATCTCAGAATGTTTTCTTTTGTGAACCATTATTTCTTTGGGCGCAATTTGCTCCATAGAGATAGATAGATATGAGGACCATATCCTTAGATGAGTCGTGGTAGTTAGCCCATGGGGTAGAGCTTTGGACTAGAGGGCCCGGGTTCGATTTTCAGGCGCTAGATATTCCTGGAAAGGCAAAGGGAAAGGAATTGATGTTCGAATTTCACACACCGTGACCGTTGGGCTTATTGCTAGGTGAGCTCCACCCTCTCACCTATCAAACCGACCTTCGGTTTGATAACTGTGGTTGGCTTTGGATATTCTTAGAAAAATGATCCACTCTATTGAGAAGATTTGAACTCTTCCGGTAGTCCACAATGCTCTCGATCCTCAGGCAAGAAATAAATTGGCGGGAGGCATTGGCGGCGGTTCTTTCTTTGTCCCAAATTGGAAATGTCGGGTTCGGCCTGAAAGAATAACGGATCTCCGAAGGAATCACGAAAATTGCCTTGGCTCCAATCGACTTCAGAGCTCCGAACGGCCAAGGGAACGTTCCCAAGCAGGTGCCCCACAAATATTTCTTTACTCAAAGTCAAAAGCCTGCTTTTTTTGTGGGCTTCTTTCGCGAGTTCAGAGTTTCACATTAACCGATTGATTATACATGTTTCTCTCGATTTACTAATTCTTTCATACGACGTATTTGTAATTACTATACGACGTACTTAGAATCTCTCTCCCCCACGTCCATTTCTTGAATTTAATTTATCGCCGCTGTTTTTTTTGGGTAATCTTAAATGTTTCTCCTTTCCGCAATTATTCCCAAAAGATAAAACAATATAGTATTAAAGGCCTCGCAGGGGGCGGAGAAGGACAAGAGCAAGTGATTTTCCCACTCAAAAGACTTCGAATGGTTTCAGCTTCCTGGAAACCATGATTTTTTCGTCAACGTTCGAAAATTGTGCGTCGGAGTTAATTTAACGTATGTAACTCCCTTTTCCAAATCGCGGGTGCTTTTTTCTTGCTGGTGACTATACATATTTTGCTTCCCCAGTGACTCCCTCGATTCATGACATTTTTTTGTCCACATATTTCCCCCTAGCTCGATACTTCCTCCGGGGTGGTATTTCGACTCTTCCTCCCCCATTTGGATGCGAGTCGCAGAGCGGTGGCTTCCCCATTACCGGAAGGGCTCGTTTGTCGCCTCGGGACAATCCCCAAAAAGAGTTCCTCGTCGGACCAAAGACTCCCGTGATGCAATAGGCAACATACAGAGGCACCGCGCTGGTGGCTTCTGCTAGCCGCCTTAAAAACTGCGCTAGAATCTCTGGGGGGGGGTGGCGTGAGGAAGGAGGGGGTTGAAGGGCGGGTGGAGAATCTCCAAGACCGAGGAGCGTGGACCCATTCCTTGCTCTTGAAGAGAGGGAAGGAATCCATCGGGAAGGAGTCGAGCGGGTATGGAGGAGAGAGAGAGAGAGACGCTGGTCGTTTGAACCGATGGCTGTGAAGCGGGAGGGGGTAAAGGGAGGGGTTAGTGGGGTCGGGACTCCACTGGGGATGGAGGAAGAAGAGGGGGCGGGCAGGGGGTTTGGGCAGGAGAGGGTACCACCGTGGGAGGACGAGGGGAGGGGACAACCGGCACCGGTATCGAGGAGGTGGCATGAGAAGAAGTGGGAGGGAGTCGGGACGTCGGGCGGGAGGAGGAGGCGGCGATGATGGTGGTGGTGGTGGGAGAAAGCGAGGAGAATGGCGAGTGAGAGGGCGATGAGTGAGGGGCAAAGGGAGTGAGGTGGAGGTGGATAGTGGTCGAGTGAGTCGGGTAGAGGAGGGCCTGCAATGGCAAAACGAATATAACCCTCTCCGCCGTGTCGCTATCCAGGCCTTATGGTCTTTAGGACCGCGAGAAACGCTTGATGGGTCTTCCCAAACGTAGCCGCCCTAGCTTTCCCAAATATCTAAACGTCTCGGCCTAACGATCTGAACTCTATACTCTGGTTTGAGAGGCTGAAGGATCAGAAGTCGTAAATTGCCATTTCCACGCCCATAATTCGATGTCACTTCCAGATATGTGTTCCTCCCAGGAAAATATGACAAAGAATATGCGTTTATTTTCAATTCTTATTGATGTATTGAATAAAATTACATAAAAAACTACTAAACGGAAATATTATGATTATCAGCATCTATTTAAAAAATAATTTCACAACTACGTTTGTTCATACGTCTTTATTTCCAGCCCGGAAATAAAAAGACGCGGAATGCTACTAATCATCAATTATTCTAATGGCTGGTGACCTTATGCCCTCTGCCACTCACAGGAGGCGACTAGGCGTTTTTGCGACTTACAGGGTACGAAATTGATGCATGCTTATCCCGTCCCGTTATGGTTCTATGTAGATCATGGGAGTTCTTTTGGGAGTTGCATAAAAATCATGAAACAAGATCACTTCATTTGATGAATTGGATTATATGGAAATCGGAAATTCCATTCGAGTTCCCCAGCTTATATCTCACTCTTCCTACAGTTCTGAAGAATTATCACAGAACCGAATCATTGCTTTAAAATATATCATGGCGAAATTGCCGCCGCAGTAATATCATTTAACGCAGAAGTCACTCATTGAGGTTATGATTGTGTGACTTATTTTCAGATTTTCGAAAATTTTCGGAGAAGTAACTGAAATTGTGTCGCATTTGAGAAATTATACAATGGTGATCCGCATTTTTCCTGCCCTTAATGTACACTTCTGAATGGATTGTTGGTGTGCCTTGCGTTTGTTCAATGTAACGCAGCGTTTGTACGCCTCGAATATTTGGTCCGTTGAAATGTGACGGCGTGGTGAACCGGGAAAGTCTGAGAAACGTTGAAGTATTGTAACATACTCGAGAGCTGCAAGCTTCACATAGCATCGCTAAATCATGCACGTTGGTAGCAGTGCTCACCACGCAGCCAGAATCGTGCGTCATCGGCCATTACCTGTATCGCATTATCATAACCGGTTTTGTCTCGTCGGGAGGAGCAGATCCGGCCCAGCCTCCCACAACCTCCTCGCATTCCCTCCGATATCTTCCTCTCTTCTTTGCCCTCTATTTCGTTACCTACCTCTTCCTTCCCCCAACTTCACCCGCGTCCCTAGTCTTTTGGGACTGACCACTTTCTCGCAGGTAGCAAGGGACGGGCTAAATGCGTCTTCGTGAGTGTAGCCACAAGCCGAATAAAAACCGTTTTCAAGCATTGTCTCCTTCCAGGATATTTTTCCCTTCCCTCTCTTGCCTCTGGTGGAGGTGGAAACATCCACACACACACACCCCTCCCTGCTCCGATTCGCCGCAAATGGGAGCTTTTTTCATTAGTGGTGTCCCATTAATGTAACTCGTGTAATTTCACGGCATGTTCCTTGGTCGATCACTCCAGCGTTTGCTTTCGAATCATCAATTTTTGCGTTTAAATTCAATTACTCTGGAAAGGTCCCATTTTGAAAAAAATGTGTTTCTGAATTTAATTTTCGATAACTTTAGTGAGAGATAGTACCTACATCTACACAATACCCTGCAAGCCGGCGCAAGGGCGCGTGGCGGGGGGTGTTAGGGGATAAGCCATACATGAGTGTCAATGCGTAATATATCATATTGTGTGTATGTGTATATATATAAATGTGTAATAGACTGGTTTATAACTTTTTGATAGGCCGCTACCAAAGGGTCGTAATAGATGGAGTGTCAACGGGCACAGTAAGCATCGCATTGGGTGTCCCAAAAGGAAGTGTTATCGATTCGCCATTGTTCCTTTTATACAATAATGACATCAGGTCTCAGGTTACCAGTAAACTTCGTCTATTTGCTAACGATGCCGTGATACATATGGAAATACCCAGTCATGAAGTAAGAGCATGATTAGCTAACGACGTAAATGCAATACATCTACATCTACATTAGCCACTGCACCATCCCGATCCCCAAATTTATTCCTCCTGTGAGGATACATAAGTGGTTCGAGACATGGGGAGCTGGAATCAAATTTGAATAAATTGTTTCGATAAATTTTTGAAGGAAAAGTATTTCACCCGAAAACACACTATACAGGGAACCTACATAACTAACATAGAATCGGTAAAATACCTGGCTGTGACTACAACTAAGGATATGTGCTGGGGAAAATATGTTCGTGAAATTTGTGGAACAGCAAATAAAAAGTTAGGATTCATAGAAAGAATACTTGGGAAGTGTAATATAAGGGTCAAGGAGCTTTGTTATATCACGTTAGTTATATCACCTTGAGTATGCTGCAAGTACAGGCACCAGGCAGTACCTATACATAGGGTCCATATGAAGTAGGCTTAATTTTGGAACTTGTTCGAGTGCATCGGTGAGCAGAAAGGTTTGTCAAAAGTTGTTGTGAAAAAGGTAGCTGTGTCGCGACACTATTGGAAGAATATGGATGGGAGCCACTAGTTGACTGCAGCCATAAATACAGATCAAATTTACTGCAAAAGTTGAAGCAGGTAATTTATCTGAGGATATGAAAGACATATTACAGGCCCCGACTTACTATGGTATATCAGATTACAAACGTAAAATCAGGGAGATTTATCGTAGAACGGATAGATGAAGCAATTTTTTCCTCAAACCAGTGGAGATCAAAATAGATATGACATTAATCGCGTAGGAGATAATTAGAATTGGTTGTGTACATATTTGTTGATATCCTGCATGTTATTATTTTTATTTACTATATCCATTAAGGTATAGTTCTAAAGCATGATTTGAGAGGTAGTTTTTATGGGAACCGACAGCTAAGGTCATTTGCGCCATTGGGGATGGTTGGGAAAGGGTGGAGAGAAACCCAGCGTCGGCATTAGCATACTCTTGTCGAAAAGAGCCCAGGAGTCCGCAGTTTAACGTCCCGTCCGACGGACGTCGTACTCACTCAAAGTGTTCCACAAAGTACCTCAAGTAGGGATCAGGATACCGCTAAAAATATTTGTTGTCTGCAGCATTTGAACCCGGGTCTTCTACATCTACATCTACTCAATACCCCGCAAGCCGCCGCAAGGGCGTGTGGCGGGGGGTGTTAGGACACTACCCGTAATTTAGAAAAGACAAAAAAACCGCATGCTAGAACCACAAATTCATACATCCACAAAAAAACATGGCATACATTCATGCAAGAACACTTACACCCCACACACATGCAAACACTCAAACTACCAACTAACATACAGATACACCTGAAAGTATACCTAACAGCTTTGCAGTGTTTAACTTTGCTCCGACTTGTATATTCAATGTTTTTTATATTTCCAAACTGACTTCAGTTTCTTACTATTATGATTTCTGATTGTTCGGGGAAAGAATGAGTATTTGTACCTATCTGTCCTGGAATCTATCTCCCTTATCTTTGTGGTCTGATCTACCTAAGTAGTGTGGGGTCATTATAATTCCTTCGATGTCATAGTTAAACTCGTTTGTTCTGAACCTCTCTAATAGTCTAAGCCTCGCTTGTTCTCTCCGCACTTCAAGTGGTTCCCAGCCTAAATCCCCTAAGAGGCCTGTCACACTTGTGTTCTTATCATAACAATTTTTAACGAATCTAGCGGATTTTCTCTGGACTTTACCTAATTCTTTTTGCCAAATTTTCTCCCACGGATCCCAAATATTTGCGGCATATTCCAAATGAGGTCTAACTAGAGCAAAATAACACCTCTCTTTAACTTTTTCATTACATTTCCCTAACAGCCGTTTTATGAAGCCAAGATTCATTAAAGCTGATCTGGATATTGTCCTGATATGTGCTCCCCATGAAAGGCGTGGTGTTAGAACAAC